>NC_069082.1:72101858-73431105 GCF_025698485.1 Gossypium arboreum | reverse complement strand
CGAAGATCGATTCATTAAATCCATAAATACCGCAGGGCATTAGTAAGCCCAAACGGCATCACTAGGAACTCATAGTGACCATATCTCGCTCAAGGCGGTCTTGGGTACGTCCGAATCTCGGATTCGCAATTGATAATAGCCCGATCTCAAATCTATTTTCGAGAACACCGAGGCTCCTTCAATTGATCGAACAAGTCATCGATCGTGGTAACGGATATTTGTTCTTTATCGTCGCTTTATTAAGTCGACGATAGTCGATCTACAACCTCATGGTTCCATCCTTCTTTTCACAAACAACACCGGGCGCACCCAAGGCGAAAAACTCGGGTGAGCAAAACCTCTATCCACCAATTCTTGCAATTGAGTTTTCAACTCCTTTAATTCCGTTGGTGCCATACGATACGGAGCTATCGAAATTAGAGTGGTACGGTACCAATTCGATGCCAAAATCTATTTCCGAATGTGGTAAACCGGCAATTCTTTAGGAAAACATCCGGTATTCACAAACCACGGGCACAGATTCGGGTTTCTTTTCTGATTCCTTGTCATCGATCACGTACGCAAGGTACGCTTCACACCATTTTCTTACATATTTCCGGGCCAACATTGCTGATATTACAGCTGGCAACCCCTTTAAGTCCGTAGACTCAACCCGAATTATCTCGTTATTCGAGCACCTCAAATCGATAGTCTTGCTTTTGCAATTTACAACCGCATCGTGCATGGTCAACCAATCCAAACCAAGAATAACGTCGAATTCATCGAACGGCAAAAGCATCAAGTCCGCCGGAAAACAAGAACCTCGGAACACTAGGGGACTTTTCTTGCACACTTTGTTGACAAGCATGTAATGACCCAAGGGTTTGACACCAATTACAAACTTAGTAGACTCAATAGGCAAAGTCTTCTTTGGATGCTAAGGTTTCACATATATAAGAATGAGTAGAACCGGGGTCAATCAAAGCAATCACATTAGTATTGAAAAGAGTGAAAGTACCCAGTAATGACATCCGGAGAGGTAGCATCCTCGGCGTGCGCGTATGGCATAAGTCCTAGCAGAGCACGAGCCTCGATCGATGGTAGCATCTCTAGATCCTCTCGACCGCCATCGACATTGCCCATATTTCTAGGTGGCCTACCTCGGCGAAGGGTAGCACCGGGTTTCCACTTTGACTTACATTTTGTTCAAGCATCCTCGGGCAATCCTTCATAAAGTGGTCGGCCGATCCACACTTATAGCAGAGCGATCACGGAACCAACAGCTCCCGAATGCCATTTGCCACAATGCGAGACACTCGCCTCTCTCGGCGATCATTTCCACCACTAGCGATCGAAGTGACTCGTGTGGTCACGAAGTCGATCGCGTCCTCGTTTAGAAAAGCCCGAAGTGCCTCTAGACCGGCTCACATCATCTCGAAATCTCTTCGATGCCTGTTGAAGAGACTTTCCCAAGGACCTCTTTTGGAATTCTCCAGTTCCCACATCAGCTTTTTGTTTCTCCTTTCTAAGCTCTTCGGCTTTACAAGCTCGCTCAACAAGTACTACGAACTCTCGTATTTCGAGAATGCCAACGAACATCCTTATATCATCATTCAGCCCATCCTCGAAGTGTTTACACATAATAGCTTCGGACGAAATGCATTCTCGCACGCATCGCTAAGCCTCACAAATTTTCGTTCGTGTCGATGGCGACATAGAACCTTGCTTAAGATCAAGAAATTCCCTTCGCTTTTGGTCGATGAATCTCGATGATATACTTTTTGAACTCGGTTTGAAAGAATTCCCAAGTCACTTGCTCTCTAGGCACCACGTTTAGAGTACTCCACCAATAGTAGGCGGAATCGTGTAGCAAGGAGATGGTACACTTTAGGCACTCATCGGTGTACAAGATAGCTCATCGAGCACACGGATAGTGTTGTCCAACCAAAATTCAGCTCGCTCGGCATCATCATCATCCGTAGCTTTGAATTCAGTGGCCCCATGTTTTCGAATCCTATCGATTGGGGCTTATTTGACCTTATTTGGTCGATTCACGGAGGTATTGTAGGTCTTGGGTTGCATTTGTCGGGAATGGAGGTTGTGGAACAGTAGTGTTAGTTTGAATGTATTGGTTAAACCATTCATTCATCACACTATAAAAGGCTTGCCTAGCCTCATCATTCGGATTGTTGGCCATAGGTTGAGAGTCCGCGGTCTTTGTCCCTTGCGCGGGGCAGCGCCACACTCTCCACATCATCGCTATCGCTCGGTTGGGATCGGGATCCATTACTATAAACAACACAAAGTCAAATTGTCGAAATCACCACACTATCGATTCATCATTTAATGGCATGTATAGCTAGACCCCAAACACATCACGGTAGTCCTAGAATCGACTAAACCGTGGCTCTGATACCAATAAAATTGTAACAACCCGAACTCGAGACCATCGCCGGTGTCGGACACGAGGGGTTAACAAGCCAAATCCACATGTTTCAGCCCATCAATTTGACATTTCCAGTCAGTGGAAAACTGCGTCACTTATCAGCCTTAAAAATCATATCACGAGTTTCAAAACTCAGAAACTGTTTTCATAAATTTTCCCTGAATTTAGACTCATATATCCATCCATGGATTTAATTCTAGAATTTTTGGTCGGGCCAATTGGTACAGTTTATTAGTTAAAGTCACCCATGTTACAGAGATTGACTACTCTGACCTTTGTGTGTTACAACTTGAATATCTCTCTGTACAGGGCTTTAATACTGGTTCCGTTTGTTTCTAATGAAACTAGACTCAAAATGTAATCTGTACATATAAGGCATGACTCCTGATTCTTTCTGGATAATTTATAGTAAATTTTTAAAGTTGCGACAGGGGACCCAGAAACCGTTCTGGCCCTGTCTCACAATAGCATTAATATCTCTTAACATGTAACTCCTATGACCGTTTCGTTTCTTCCATATGAAAGTAGACTCATCAAGGTTCATTTACATAACTTATTCACTATTTAATACCATTCCTACAAATTTTGGTGATTTTTCAAAACCACTCCACTGCTGCTGCCAACATCTATTTTCAAGGTAGGTCTTATCTATTTGTAGTCTCCATGATCCAACTAGTCTTGCCATACATAGGTTCACCTATGACCATTTTAGCCATTCCAATGGCTGATCATGTGACCAACACTCGTATTTCCAATCCATAATTACATCATGAAACCATATATATATATATACAAATCACAAATGGTCTAAGTTCGTACTTGACTTCTACGAGCCATTTTCGCATGGCCGTACACATATACATCACAACACAATTGAACCGACAAGGGTAGTCCTATACATGCCATTTCAAAGTTCAACCAAAATTATACCAAAATGGAGGCTTTGATAGTGTAGATGACTTGACTTTAATGATCCCGAATCCGATTGCTATCGAGCAAAATCTATAAAACAGAGAGCCAAAGCAGCGGGGTAAGCATTTTTATGCTTAGTAAGTCTCAAGGAATAAAATCAGCTTTAATTAAAGCAATACAGTCCACATAGCCAAATGCATCATTTCATTAATACACATTCACATAATCATTCTTACTTCACACTTCATCATTATATACTTTCACAAGGTATCAACCACTTCAATAGTTGATATTCGTTAGTCGATTGAGCGAATGTTGCTCAAACATGTCGACTTTTCCAATGCATATATAAACATACCTTATTCTTTGGGCTTTTCGAGCGTACTAATTGAATTTATTACAGCAACCAACACTCACCTCCAGTCCAAGCTTCTTTGGAATACAACCGGATATAACCACGTGCACGAATGCCTTCGGGTCTTAGCCGGATAGAACGGCTTGCACGAATGCCTTGGTCTTCGCCGGATGTAGCCGCTTAGCACAATTGCCTTGGTCTTAACCGGATATAATTTCAAGCATAAATGTCTTGGGACTTAGCCGGATATCATTCAATTGCTCATGCACACATACATCAATAATCATTAGACATTCATGTTTCATTTTCGTTACTAAGGCTCAAACACAAAGGTAATCACTAGCATAATCGCCTTGGGACTTGGCCCGTATCATTCAAATACTCATACACACATAAATCGATAATCATTACACATCCATATTTCATTTCACATAATTCAAGTAGGGTCACTTCTTGAGGACTTACCTCGGATGTTGTCGGCGGCTTTTACGGCTAGTCGATCACTTTTTCCTTCCCTTGTCCAATTCGCCCTCTAAGCTCTTGAGCTAATTCAAACAAATTTAATTTATTAAAACCTCATTATGCTAGCTTATGGCGAATATGACAAGGAGTTTAAATGGTCATATGGCCACCCTTTAGCTTGAATACACAATGGTCATGCACATTTTATACTACATCAAGCAATTCAATACAATTCATTCAAGCATCAAGGAAAAGCTAAGGCCATCAATAGGCTACCTAAGGCCGAATATACATGTCCAATTTGAGGCCAATTATCCACTTAATACCACAAAAAAAAACAGCATGCATTTTACTAGTTAATGTTTTACATATTGTGGCTCAATACTTATAATATAGCATCAAGCACTCATATGGCCGATTATACTTGCAATTTCACAAACATCCTTCAACATTTTCTTCTTTAAACAAACATATTCATCACTTACTTCATAACCAAAACATCATGTGCAAACATATATATACATATATGTGCATGGCTTAATTTCAAGGTGTCCATAGCCATCCAAAACACAAATTTTAACTATCATGCAAGAAGCATGAACCATGCTCATGAATGCATCATGGCCGAATACATCACAACCATGCCCCTTTCAACTTCAATCATGGTTAAACAAAAAAGAAAACTCAAAGTCTTACTCAAGATGGCTACAAAGAAATTTCAAGAGTAGACAATCCATCTTTGCATGCATCATCATCAAGCTTCACACTTAGCATGCAATGGCTTTATCACCATATTCACTTCGGCCGAATTTCATTCCCATGACATAACAAAGATTTGAACCATGGGCTAACAAGAACATCAATCTAGCAACCAAAAACATGCATGAATCTCATGGCACAACCTCAAACATACCTTACTCTTGATGCAAGTATAGCCAACCTCTTCCTAATCCTCTTCCAAACCAAGTATGAAGCAAAACTCCTTCCTTATCCTTAGTATTTTCGGCCAAAAGGAGAGTGAAAATAGATGAACAAAAATTTTTTTTCTTTGTTTTTGTTTCTCTCATGTACGGCACAAGGGGGGGGAAAGCATCCACACTCATTTTTTTTTCATTTCTTTACCCATGCTCTTATTTTATTATTTCTAACATCCAACATGTTTTCTTTTGCCCATCTTCATCACCATGGCCGGCCACTTCCTTCTCTTTGGGTAAATTGACATGCAAAACCATTCTTTTGCATGCTTATACTATTAGACCATTGAAGATTGGCCTATCACCTTTCAACAATGTTTCATATAAGTCCATCTTAATAAATTCACATAGAAATGATCAAATTAATGCATGCAACTTTCACACATGCATTTGCTAACATCATAAACATAGAATATAACTTTTAATTACTTATAAGACTCGGTTTAATGGTCCCGACACCACTTCCCGACTAGGGTCAAATTAGGGATGTCACAACCGCGTACCCAATGCCTCATGCAACTTTTACCAAAACCGAGATGTGAATCTAGGATCTCGATCAGAAATAATCGACATTGGAACTCTGTGAAGTTGCACTATTTCCGCCACATACAATTTGGCTAACTTCTGAAGTGAGTAATCAGTGTGGACAGGTATGAAATGAGCAAATTTGGTCAACCTATCCACAATTACCCAAATCGAGTCCTTCTTTGACGGTGTCAAGGGTAACCCACTAACAAAATCCATGGTTACCCTCTCCCACTTCCAAAGTGGTACTTTCACTGGCTGCAAAAGTCTGAAAGGTAATTGATATTCAGCTTTCACTTGCTGACAAGTCAGACATTTTCCCACAACTTCCGTTACCTCTCGCCTCAATCTAGGCCACCAATACAACTACTTTAAGTCACGATACATTTTACTCCCTCCAGAATGCATAGCACACAGACCTCCATGAGCTTCTTTCAGAATTACTTGCCTCAAGTCAGAGTCCTTCAGAATACAAACTCTACCTCGGTAACACAGAACTCCCTCACTGTTCAGTTCGAACTCAGAAGTATCCCTATTCTTAACCTGCTAGAATTGAGAAACCAGGGACTCATCCCTCGACTGTTTTTCCTTAATGTCATCCACCCAGGTCGGCCTAACTTGTAGTTCTGCTAACAGACTACCGTCGTCATACAGACTCAAACGAGCAAACATGGCTCTCAAATCGAATCTGATTCTACGACTTAGGGCATCACCACCACATTAGTTTTGCACGGGTGATACTCAATCACGCATCATAATCCTTAAGCAACTCTATCCATCTCCACGCCTAAGGTTCAGCTCCTTACGAGTCGCAAGTACTTAAGACTCTTATGATCTATGTATATAATACACCTTTCTCCATACAGGTAATGTCTCCAAATCTTAAGCGCCTGATTATCACGCCAACTCCAGATCATGAGTAGGATAGTTAACTTCATGTGGTTTAAGGCATCGCGATGCATAAGCAACCACTTTACCCTCTTGCATCAGCACACAGCCCAACCTTACATGTGATGCATCACTGCATACAGTAAAATCTTTTCCAGACTCTGGCTGAATCAGTACAAGTGCTTCGGTCAGAACTTTCTTTAGCTTCTCAAAAGATTCCTGTTGTTTCTCAGTCCAAACAAACAGTACTCCCTTCCTTATAAGCTTTGTCAAAGGCGCTGCCATCACAGAAAATCCTTCCACAAACCTTCTACAGTACCCAGCTAAACCTAGAAAACTTCAAATTTTTGACACTGACTGTGACAGCCCTAAAGTGACCCTAGTCGGAAAGCGGTTTCGAGACCGCTAAACTGAGTCACCAAATTATTTGAATATGATAATTATTGTCTAAAATATGTGAATATGAATGTGTGAAAGTTTTAAGCTTCGATTTAGTTAATTGCAAGGGAATTTAGTTAATAGGACTTATGTGTGACACTTTTGAAATGTGCTAGGTTAATCTATAAGGATCTATTAGTGCATGTAATCAAAAGGGTGGACTTGCATGTCAATTTCCCCACTTAATTGGCAGTGGCCGGCCATGACAATGAGGGTGGACAAAATGTGATGGGCAAAACATGTCATAAACATGTTATGTTAATGTTTCATGTTAGAAAGAATAAAATAAAAGAGTTAGTAATAAAATAAGGGGATGAAGGGTGATGAAAACAAAGAAAAGAAAAAAATGTTCATCCTTTAACATCTTTGGCCGAAAAATCAAAGGAAAAGAAAGGGAGAAAAGTTGAAGAGGTTCGGCCATGCTTGTAACTAGGCTAAGGTATGTTTGATGTTGCTCCATGAGATTCATGCATATTTTTAGTTGTTAGCTTGAGTTGTACCTAGCCCATGGTTTAAATCTTTGCTATGTGAGGGAGATGATACTCGGCCATGGGTGTTGTCTTCTTGGGTGGTGTTTGATGTTGTGGTGATGAGGCATGAAGATGAGTTAAGTTTTGGCTATGGTGGATTTGTGTTGATGTCATTTGCATGCTAAATGTGAAGCTTTGTAATGATACATGTGATGGTGGATTGATGACTCTTGGATTTTCTTTTTAGCATGTTTAAGTTAGACATTAAATTCTTTGTTTAAAACATGACCAAAATTGAAATGGTATGGTGTCTTGATGCATCGCCCATGGTAGGAAGTAGAAGAGAAATATGGTTGTTGCTCATGTTATTTGGATGAAAAATGGTAGTAAGAGGAAGTGCAAATGTTAGTATTTGATTACTAGTGTATATATGTGTATTAGCCGAGTTTTGAACTTGAAACAAATGGTATGTAGTCAATACAAGTAACCATATTTGTAGGAAGTATTAAGCATATAATTGGCCTCAACATAGACATGCAAATTCGGCCACATGAGATAGATTGGTGTTGCATGTATTCGGTTATAGGCGAGCACAATGATGAATCTATCTTGAGTTAGATAATCGGCTCAAGGAGAATTTGTTAAAGTGCTTAGTTAATTGATATTAGGTTAATGATGTGTGTATTCGGTCATAAAGGTGCACATGAGGAAATGTTAGATTAATTGTATTAAATTGCTCAATGTGATTAAAAATGCATATGACCATTTTGTATTTGAGCTAAAGGTGGCCATGTGACCTATCAAACTCCTTGTCATATTCGGCCATAAGCTAGCATAATGAGACTTTAATAAGTTAAATTTGTTTGAATTAGCTCAAGAGCTTAGAGGACCAAAGTTGGATAAGGAAAGGAAAAAGTGATCGAATAGCCACCAAATCGTTCGACAACATCCGAGGTAAGTTTTTGAGTAATGGATCTTAGATTATGATTCGATTAGATCATGTTTTAAGTAAATCAAAATCATGCTCTTTGTATGTAACTATTGAGCCGAAAATGATAATGCTTGATAAGTGACTTGTGTTTGAATTCTAGTTATGAAAATGAAATATAGATGTGTCATGATTTATTGATATGTGCATGGATATTCGGATGATAACCGGGCTAAGTCCCGAAGGCATTTGTGCGAGTTACTATAATCGGGCTAAGTCCCGAAGGCATTTGTACGAGTTACTATAACCGGGCTAAGTCCCGAAGGCATTTGTGCGAGTTACTATAACCGGGCTAAGTCCCGAAGGCATTTGAGCAAGTAGCTATATCCGGCTAAATTCCGAAGGTACTTGGTTTGGGAATGAGTGATCTTGCTGTAATAATTTCAATTAATACGCTCGTAAAATCCCAACAATGAGGTACGTTTCGTATATGCATTGGAGTAGTTGATTCCTTTTAAATATTATTCGCTCAGTCAATTAATGAGCTTCCGGCCTTTGATTAAGTCGATCCCTTATGTGTGAATATAAGGGTTGGAAATGACATAAGGGTTGGAAATGTGAAGTAGGACTGATTTTTGAGAATATGTGTATATGAAATTATCCGTTTAGTTATATGAATGCTATACTTCAGTTGTGCCTAATTTCATTGCTCAAAACTTACTAAGCATTAAATGCTTACTCCATTCTTTGAATCTCTGTTTTATAGATTTTGGTTCGTCAGCTATCGGACTCGGGATTGTTGAAGTCGAAGTCGTCCACACTATCAAAGCCCTTTTGGTACACTTTTGGTTGAACTCTGAAAATGGCATGTATAGGACTACCCTTTTTGTTGTTGGTCACGTACCCTTTGGTTTTGTATAAATTTTGATAGCCATGCGAAAATGGCTTATATATATACTTTGAGCATAGCATTATAATCATTTTGTATGTTGTTCATTGAGAGGTATGGAAATGTTTGGTAATGATTAGCCATTGGAATGGTTAATCATGATCATTTTGGTGCTTTGTATGACAAGTTCTAGTTGATTCATGGAAAACCATGAAATAGGTATAGTTTACCTTAAAAACAGATGCTGACAGCAGCAGTGGTGTGGATTTGAAAAATCACTAAAAATAGTAGGAATGGAATTAAATAGTGAATAAATTATGTAATCTAACCCTAATGAATCTACTTTCATATGGAAGAAACAAAATGATCATATGAGTCGCATTTTAAGAGATATTTAAGTTTTCGTGGAACAGGGCCAGAGTGATTTCTGGATCCCCTGATCTGACTTTGGAAATTCACTATAAATTAACCAGAGATAATTAGAAGTCATTCCATATATATATAGATTCCTTTTTGAGTCTAGTTTCGTTAGAAACAAACGGAATAAGTATTGAAGCCCTGTACAGGGAGATATATAAGTCGTAATGCATGAAGGTCAGAGCTGCCGAACCCTGAAACAGGGGAGACTTTAACTAATAAACTGTACTAATTGGCTCAACCAAAAATTCTAGAAAAAAATTTGTAGATGGATATATGAGTCTAATTTCAGGTAAAATTTATGAAACTAGTTTTCGAGTTTTGGAACTCAAGATATGATTTTTAAGGTAACAATGACGCAGTTAGCCAGCTTGTCTGGAAATTTTTAAAATGGACTGTGAAAATAAATGAAATAAGTCCGTAAATACCTCGTGTTCGACTCCGGCAACGGTCTCAGGTACGAGGTGTTACAATTTTATTCATATCAGAGCTACGGTTTAGTCGATTCTAGGACTACCGTAATACGTTTGGGTCTAGCTATACATGCCATTATGTGATTATTTGATAGTGTGGTGATTTCTGACAATTGAAAATGTGTTTATTCATAGTAATGGATCCCGATCCCAACCGAGCGGTAGCTGATGATCTTGAGAGTGTAGCGCCTACTCCCGCACAAGGGACAGCGCCGGCAGACTCTCAACCTATTGCTAGTAATCCGAATGATGAAGCTAGACAAGCTTTTTATAGCGTGATGAATGATTGGTTCAACCAATACATTCGAACTAATACTGGTGTTCCACAACCTCCATCCCGACTAATACCACCCCGCACCTACAATACCTCCAACAATCGACCAAATAAGGTCAAATAAGCCCCAGTTGATGAATCCGAAAACACGGGCTCTGAATTTAAAGCTACGGACAATGATGATGCCGAAACAAGCTGAATTTTGGTTGGACAACACTATTCGAATTTTCGATGAGCTATCTTGCACACCCAATGAGTGCCTAAAGTGTACTATCTCCTTGCTACGTGATTACGCTTACTATTAGTGGAATACGTTGACTTCACAGCCCAGAGAGCAAGTAACTTGGGAGTTTTTCCAAACCAAGTTTCGGAAAAGGTATATCAGTTAGAGATTCATAGATCAAAAACGGAAGGAATTTCTTGAACTTAAACAAGGTTCCATGTCGGTTACCGACTATGAACGAAAGTTTGTAAGGCTTAGCCGGTACGCTCGAGAATTTATTTCTTCAGAAGCCGTGATGTGTGAACGTTTCAAGGATGGACTGAATGATGATATAAAGCTGTATGTTGGCATTTTGGAAATCCGAGAATTTGTGGTACTTGTCGAGCGAGCTTGCAAAGCCGAGGAGCTCAGTATGGAGAAAAGAAAAGCTGATGTGGGAGCAAAGGAGTTTCGTAAGAGGTCTTCGGGGAGGCCCTTTCAACAGTCATCAAAGAAATTTAGAGATGATTTCGGCCGATCTAGAGACACTTCGGGTTTTTCTAGACGAAATCGTGATCGACCCCCTGTGAGTGCACGAGTCACTTCGGTCGCCAGTGTTGGAAATGATCTTCAAGATAGAACGGAGTGTCAGTATTGTGGTAAATGGCTTTCGGGGAGTTGTAGATTCCATGACCGCTCCTATTACAAGTGCGGATTAGCTGACCACTTTATTAAAGATTGCCCGAGATTGTCTCGAGCAGAACGTAAATCGAGTGGGAAACCCGGTGCTACTATCTTTGCTGGGGTAGACCATCTAGAAATACGGGCAATGCTAGTGGCGGTCAGAGAGGATCTAGAGATGCTACAACCAGATCTGAGGCTCGTGCTCGGGCTAGAGCTTACGCTATACTGGCGCATGCGAGGATGCTTCCTCGCCGATGTTATTACCTGTACTTTTACTCTCTTTGATACTAATGTGATTGCTTTGATTGACCACGGTTCTACTCATTCTTATATATGTGAAACCTTAGCATCCAGTAAGACTCTACCTGTTGAGTCTACTGAGTTTGTAATTCGGGTGTCAAATCCTTTGGGTCGTTACGTGCTTGTCGACAAAGTGTGCAAGAAATGTCCCCTAGTAATCCGAGGTTCCTGTTTTCCGGCCGATTTGATGCTTTTACCGTTTGACGAATTTGATGTTATCCTCGGTATGGATTGGTTGACCGTACATAATGCAATTGTAAATTGCAAAAGAAAAACCATCGATTTAAGGTGTGTAAATGACGAGATAATTCGAGTTGAGTCTACTGACTTGAATAGGTTGCTAGCTGTAATATCATCGATGTTGGCTCAGAAATATGTAAGAAAGGGTGTGAAGCATACCTTACGTATGTACTTGATGACAAAGAGTCGAAAAAGAAGCTGAATCGTGCGCTGGTTTGTGAATACCGGATGTTTTTCCCAAGAATTACTGGGTTTACCACTGTTCGGAGGTAGAGTTTGGTATTGAGCTTGTACACGGACTACACCGATTTTGATAGCTCCGTGTCGTATGGCACCAATCGAGTTAAAAGAGTTGAAAGCTCGGTTGCAAGAGTTGACGGATAGAGGTTTTGCTCGACCAAGTTTCTCACCTTGGGGTGCACCAGTATTATTTGTGAAAAAGAAGGACGGAACCATGAGGTTGTGCATCGACTATCGTTAGCTGAATAAAGTGACAATAAAGAATAAATATCCGTTACCGCCTATTCATGATTTGTTTGACCAACTAAAGGGAGCCTCAGTGTTTTCAAAGATAGATTTGAGATCGGGTTATTTTCAGTTACGAATTCGAGATTCGGATATACCCAAAACTGCTTTCAGAACGAGATACGGTCACTACGAATTCTTAGTGATGTCGTTTGGGCTCACTAATGCCCCCGCGGTATTTATGGATTTGATGAATCGGATCTTCAGACCGTATTTGGATCGGTTTGTAATTGTATTTATCGATGATATTTTGGTCTATTCGAGAAATGAAACCAATCATGCTGAACACCTGGGATTAGTGTTGCAAATTTTACGGGATAAGCAGTTATATGCTAAGTTCAGTAAGTGTGAGTTCTGGTTAAGAGAGGTTAGCTTCTTGGGTCATGTGATATCCGCATTGGGTATTCGAGTTGATCCGAGCAAAATTTCAGCCATACTTAACTGGAAGCCTCCGAGAAATATTACTGAGGTTCGGAGCTTTTTGGGACTTGCGGTTACTTACCGACGGTTTGTAAAGGTTTCTCGATGATAGCCACACCAATGACGAAACTACTTGAAAGATGTTAAGTTTGAATGGATGAAAAAGTGTCGAGAAAAGTTTCGATCAATTGAAAACTCATTTGACGGAAGCTCCAGTACTAGTGCAGCCCGAATCAGGTAAGGAGTTCGTCATTTACAGTGATGCATCCTTACTTGGGTCTATTCGAGAAATGAAACCGATCATGCTAAACACCTGGGATTAGTGTTGCAAATTTTACGGGATAAGCAGTTATATGCTAAGTTCAGTAAGTGTGAGTTCTGGTTAAGAGAGGTTAGCTTCTTGGGTCATGTGATATCTGCATTGGGTATTCGAGTTGATCCGAGCAAAATTTCAGCCATACTTAACTGGAAGCCTCAGAAATATTCTTGAGGTTCGAGCTTTTGGGACTTGGGTTACTACCGACGGTTTGTAAAGGTTTCTCAATGATAGCCACACCAATGACGAAACTACTTGAGAAAGATGTTAAGTTTGAATGGATGAAAAAGTGTCGAAAAAGTTTCGATCAATTGAAAACTCATTTGACGGAAGCTCGAAGACTAGTGCAGCCCGAATCAGGTAAGGAGTTCGTCATTTACAGTGATGCATCCTTACTTGGGTTGGGTTGTGTATTGATGCAAGAGGGTCGAGTTGTAGCTTATGCGTCGAGACATCTGAAGCCACATGAGAAAAATTATCTGACCAATGATCTTGAACTAGCTGCCATCGTGTTCGCTTTGAAAATATGGCGACATTACTTATTTGGTGAGAAGTGCCATGTATATTCGGATCACAAAAGTCTCAAATATTTGATGATTCAAAGAGACCTGAATCTGCAACAAAGACGTTGGCTTGAGTTGTTGAAAGATTATGAGCTTGTCATTGACTATCACCCGGGAAAGGCTAACGTGGTTGCGGATGCCTTAAGTCGTAAATCACTGCTTGCTTTACGACGATGAATGTACACTTATGCATTCTATCCGACAATGTGTTAGTGGCGTAATTAAAGGCCAAACCATTGTTGATTCATCAAATTCGTGAAGCTCAAAAAGTCGATGATGAACTGGTTGCAAAACGGGCTGAATGTGTTTCGAATATGGAATCAGAGTTTCAAATTGATGATGACGATTGTTTGAGGTTTAGAAGTCGTTTGTGTGTTCCAAGAAATTTAGAACTTATTTCAATGATTCTGAACGAAGCTCATTGTAGCCGAATGTCAATTCACCCGGGGAGTACGAAAATGTACAAGGATCCGAAACGTCAGTTTTGGTGGCATGGTATGAAACGAGACATTTCCGATTTTGTTTCGAAGTGCTTAGTATGTCAGCAAGTGAAGGCGGAACATCAAGTGCCTACGGGTTTACTTCAGCCGATCATAATACCTAAATGGAAATGGGATTGAGTCACGATGGATTTTGTATCTGGGTTGCCAATGTCAGCAAGTAAGAAAGATGCGATTTGGGTTGTTGTTGATAGACTGAGTAAGTCGGCTCACTTTATCCCCGTACGCACGGATTTTTCATTGGATAAACTAGCTGAATTGTATGTTTCTCAGATTGTGAGATTACACGGTGTACCTATTTCTATTGTGTCAGATAGAGATCCGAGATTCACCTCACGATTTTGGAAGAAATTGCAAGAAGCTTTGGGTACCAAGTTGCATTTTAGCACCGCTTTTCACCCCCAAACCGATGGTCAATCCGAGCGGATAATTCAGATACTTGAGGATATGTTGAGATGTTGTATCCTCGAGTTTAGTGGTTCATGGGAGCGGTATTTACCTTTGATTGAATTGACTTACAACAATAGTTTTCAATCAAGTATTAAGATGGCACCTTATGAGGCTTTGTACGGTCGTAAATGCCGTACACCATTGTTTTAGACCGAGCTCGGTGAAAGTAAAATTTTCGGAGTTGATTTGATTAAAGATGCTGAACAGAAAGTAAAAGTAATCCGTGAAAGTCTGAAGGCAGCCACAGATCGTAAGAAGTCGTACGCGGATTTGAAACGAAAAGACATTAAATATCAGGTGGGAGACAAAGTGTTTCTTAAAGTTTCCCCTTGCAAAAAGATACTCAGATTTGGCCGTAAGGGCAAATTGAGTCCGAGATTCATTGGGCCGTATGAATTCTCCGAACGAGTTGGTCCAGTTGCATATAGGTTGCTTTTACTCCCTGAACTTGAAAGGATCCACAATGTTTTTCATGTTTCGATGCTTCGACGTTACAGATCTGATCCTTCGCACATAATAAGTCCCTCCGAGGTTAAAATTCAAGCCGATATGAGTTATGAAGAAGAACCAATTCGTATCCTAGCTCGTTAAGTGAAAGAGTTGCGAAACAAAAAGGTTCCTTTAGTAAAAGTGTTATGGCTCAAACACGGGATGGAAGAAACCACTTGGGAACCCGAGAACTCGATGAAAGAACGATACCCAAACCTATTTACTGGTAAGATTTTCAGGGACGAAAATTTCTTAAGTGGGGGAGAGTTGTGACAGCCCTAAGGTGACCCTAGTCAGAAAGCGGTTTTGGGACCGCTAAACCGAGTCACCAAATTATTTGAATATGATAATTATTGTCTAAAATATGTGAATATGAATGTGTGAAAGTTTTAAGCTTCGATTTAGTTAATTGCATGTGAATTTAGTTAATAGGACTTATGTGTGACACTTTTGAAATGTGATAGGTTAATCTATAAGGATCTATTAGTGCATGTAATCAAAAGGGTGGACTTGCATGTCAATTTCCCCACTTAATTGGTAGTGGCCGGCCATGACAATGAGGGTGGACAAAATGTGATGGGCAAAACATGGCATAAACCTGTTATGTTAATGTTTCATGTTGGAAAGAATAAAATAAAAGAGTTAGTAATAAAATAAGGGGATGAAGGGTGATGAAAACAAAGAAAAGAAAAAAATGTTCATCCTTTAACATCTTTGGCCGAAAAGTCAAAGGAAAAGAAAGGGAGAAAAGTTGAAGAGGTTCGGCCATGCTTGTAACTAGGCTAAGGTATGTTTGATGTTGCTCCATGAGATTCATGCATATTTTTAGTTGTTAGCTTGAGTTCTACCTAGCCCATGGTTTAAATCTTTGCTATGTGAGGGAGATGATACTCGGCCATGGGTGTTGTCTTCTTGGGTGGTGTTTGATGTTGTGGTGATGAGGCATGAAGATGAGTTAAGTTTCGGCTAAGGTGGATTTGTGTTGATGTCATTTGCATGCTAAATGTGAAGCTCTGTAATGATACATGTGATGGTGGATTGATCACTCTTGGATTTTCTTTTTAGCATGTTTAAGTTAGACATTAAATTCTTTGTTTAAAACATGACCAAAATTGAAATGGTATGGTGTCATGATGCATTCGGCCATGGTAGGAAGTAGAAGAGAAATATGGTTGTTGTTCATGTTATTTGGATGAAAAATGGTAGTAAGAGGAAGTGCAAATGTTAGTATTTGATTACTAGTGTATATATGTGTATTAGCTTTAGTTTTGAACTTGAAACAAATGGTATGTAGTCAATACAAGTAACCATATTTGTAGGAAGTATTAAGCATATAATTGGCCTCAACGTAGACATGCAAATTTGGCCACATGAGATAGATTGGTGTTGCATGTATTCGGTTATAGGCGAGCACAATGATGAATCTATCTTGACTTAGATAATCGGCTCAAGGAGAATTTGTTAAAGTGCTTAGTTAATTGATATTAGGTTAATGATGTGTGTATTCGGTCATAAAGGTGCACATGAGGAAATGTTAGATTAATTGTATTAAATTGCTCAATGTGATTAAAAATGCGTATGACCATTTTGTATTTGAGCTAAAGGTGGCCATATGACCTATCAATCTCCTTGTCATATTCGGCCATAAGCTAGCATAATGAGACTTTAATAAGTTAAATTTGTTTGAATTAGCTCAAGTGCTTAGAGGACCAAAGTTGTATAAGGGAAAGGAAAAAGTGATCGAATAGCCGCCGAAATCGTTCGACAACATCTGATGTAAGTTTTTGAGTAATGGATCTTAGATTATGATTCGATTAGATCATGTTTTAAGTAAATCAAAATCATGCTCTTTGTATGTAACTATTGAGCCGAAAATGATAATGCTTGATAAGTGACTTGTGTTTGAATTCTAGTTATGAAAATGAAATATAGATGTGTCATGATTTATTGATATGTGCATGGATATTCGGATGATAACCGGGCTAAGTCCCGAAGGCATTTGTGCGAGTTACTATAACCGGGCTAAGTCCCGAAGGCATTTGTGCGAGTTACTATAATCGGGCTAAGTCCCGAAGGCATTTGTGCGAGTTACTATAACCGGGCTAAGTCCCGAAGGCATTTGTGCGAGTTACTATAACCGGACTAAGTCCCGAAGGCATTTGAGCAAGTAGCTATATCCGGCTAAATTCCAAAGGTACTTGGTTTGGGAATGACCGATCTTGCTGTAATAATTTCAATTAATACGCTCGTAAAATCCCAACAATGAGGTACGTTTCGTATATGCATTGGAGTAGTTGATTCCTTTTAAATATTATTCGCTCAGTCAATTAATGAGCTTCCGGCCTTTGGTTAAGTCGATCCCTTATGTGAGAATATAAGGGTTGGAAATGTGAAGTAGGACTAATTTTTGAGAATATGTGTATATGAAATTATCCGTTTAGTTATATGAATGCTATACTTCAGTTGTGCCTAATTTCATTGCTCAAAACTTACTAAGCATTAAATGCTTACTCCATTCTTTGAATCTCTGTTTTATAGATTTTGGTTAAGTCACCATCGGACTCGGGATTGTTGAAGTCAAGTCGTCCACACTATCAAAGCCTTTTGGTACACTTTTGGTTGAACTTTGAAAATGGCATGTATAGGACTACCCTTTTTGTTGTTGGTCACATACCCTTTGGTTTTGTATAAATTTGGATAGCCATGCGAAAATGGCTTATATATATACTTTGAGCATAGCATTATAATCATTTTGTATGTTTTTCATTAAGAGGTATGGAAATGTTTGGTAACGATTAGCCATTGGAATGGTTAATCATGATCATTTTGGTGCTTTGTATGACAAGTTCTAGTTGATTCATGGAAAACCATGAAATAGGTATAGTTTACCTTAAAAGCAGATCTTGACAAAGAAGAAGTGGTGTGGATTTGAAAAATCACTAAAAATAGTAGGAATGGAATTAAATAGTGAATAAATTATGTAATCGAACCTTGATGAATCTACTTTCATATGGAAGAAATGAAACGATAATATGAGTCGTATTTTAAGAGATATTTAAGTTTTCGTGGAACAGGGCCAGAGTGATTTCTGGATCCCCTGATTTGACTTTGGAAATTCACTATAAATTAACCAGAGATAATTAGAAGTCATGCCATATATGTATAGATTCCTTTTTGAGTCTAGTTTCGTTAGAAACAAACGGAATAAGTATTGAAGCTCTGTATAGGGAGATATATAAGTCGTAATGCATGAAGGTCAGAGCCGCCTCAACTAGAACTCACACTTACTGAATTTCGCATAAAGCTCATTCTCCCTCAACACTTGCAGCACAATACGAAGATACTAATCATGCTTCTCCTCAGTTTTAGAATAAACTAGAATATCTTCGATAAAGACAACCATGAATCGATCCTAGTATGGCTGGAACACCCGATTCATCAGATCCATAAATGCCGCAGGTGCGTTTGTCAACCCAAATGGCATAACCAAGAACTCATAGTGACCATACTGAGTTATGAATGCCGTCTTGTGAATATCCACCTCCTTAACCCTCAACTGATGATACCCAGATCGAAGGTCAATCTTGGAAAATACTGAAGCTCATCTAAGTTGGTCGAATAAATCATCGATTCTCGGCAGTGGGTACTTGTTTTTAATCATCAATTTGTTCAACTACCGATAATCGATGCACATCTGCATTGACCCATCTTTCTTCTTTACGAACAACACTGGTGCTCCCCATGGAGACACACTTGGTCTAATAAAGTCTCTATCCAATAACTCTTGAATTTGGGCTTTCAGCTCCACCAACTCCTTCGGTGCCATCCTATAAGGTGCAATGGACACTGGTGCTGTTCCAGGCAACAAGTCGATTCCGAACTCAACCTCTCAGTTCGGGGGCAAACCTAGAAGCTCCTCTGGAAAAACATCTTGAAAATCCTTGACGGTTCTAACTTTATCCACTGTCAGATCTTCAGTTTCCGATTGGCTTACAAATGCCAAATAAGCCTCACATCCCTTCCGAATCCACTTCTCAGCTCTCAATGTCGACACCACATTAGACAGATAATCCCTACGCTCATCTATCACCAAAACCTCCTCATCCTTTGTGGTCTTTAACATTATTCGCTTAGCAGCACAATCCAGAGTAGCCCTATGCTTAACAAGCCAATCCATTCCCAAAATGAGATCGAATTCTCCGGAAGGTAGCTCTATCAGATCTCCAGAGAAAACTTTTCCTTGAGTTTCTATAGGCACATCACTATACAGTTTATCTACCCTAACCGAGTGACCCAAAGGACTTAGTACAGATACCCCACTCACGGTCTCCTCAGAGCGCACACCCAGTGACCTAGATATAGCACATGCAACATATGATTGGGTAGATCCAACATCTATCAACGCAGTGTATGGCATACTGGAAATTAGAAACGTACCAGTTATGACGTCAGGTGCATCACCCTCCTCTCGGCGACGAGCTGTATACACCAACACCGACTGACGAGCCTCAGCAAATCTAGCACCCCTGCCAGTGCTCCTCTTCCTCGACCGTTTCCATTACCACCTCTGTCTTGCCCACGTCCTCTCGAAAACTGTGGTCCACCTCTCGAAAACTGTGGTCCACCTCTCGAAGTTACGCTTCCTTTGCGGAGCAATCAGTACCCTAAGTTCATCTCTCAGACTATCCTCGAAGCATACGCTACGCTCATACTCTGTAACGACAATCCCAGAAGTATACTGGCTCAGTCTCAGAAACTCAGACTCATACTCAGCCACTGACTTACTCCCTTCGACTAGGTTCAGAAATTTTTTCTGGCGAGAGTCCACGTAACTAGCCCCAACATACTTTCCTTTGAAGGCTGTCTTAAACAGCTCGTCACACTGTCAGTAGGAGTTCCATCTCTCACCGTGAGCCACCACTGATAAGCCTCATCCCTGAGCAACGATATGGCTCCCTTCAGCTTTTGCTCTACAGAGCAGTCCAGATCATCCATAATCCGCTCTGTGGCTTCTAACCAATACTCAGCCACATTCGAAGCTACACCAGATACGCCCCTAAATATCTCTGCTCCATTGGCCCAGAGCCGCTCAGAAATAAACCCCCGAATTTTGTTTCCCGTACTTGCCCCAGCAACCCTTTCCAAAACTCGAAGCATTGCCTGGGACAGAGCATCATCCCCGGCACCTCGATCATGAGACTCTACCTCCGTTGCCAGTGGTACTAGTGCATCTGTTGCCAGCACATGTCCTAAAGATGAAGATTCAGCCTGAGCATTACCTTGGCCACGTCTACGACCTCTTCCACGAGCTGCTCGTGTACTCATTTCGTATTAATTACTTAAGAATTTTATGAATCAGTTTAATATTTCAGTGTTTATTATAGAAGTCTTATGAATAACAGTAATTCAGAGTTTGAGTTTGTTTCCTTTTGGCCTAGCTACAGTCTCAGTCTACTTATCAGAGTTTCTATAGTTCTAGTGTTACCCTAACTAAAGTACCGTGATAAGGTTTTGTACAAGCATATCATAGATATTTTAGAAACAATCAGAAAGGCTCAGAAAACTTACAGACTTGGGCCGGAGATTCTGTGTGCCACCTTCTAAAAAACCTAACTTTAGAAAATCGATTTTAATCTTTAAAACCATCTATTTGTAAAGAGAAAATATTGGAAACATTCTCGAAAACAATTTATAATCAAGTTCCAAAAAAAATGACTTTTGAAAGCCTTTATTCAGTGTTCCTTTACAAACTCCCATTTTTAGACCCATTCCACAACTGAGTTGTTGCAACTTGACTCTGATACCACTAAATGTAACACCCCAAACCCGATCCAGACGTTATGGCCAGATATGACGTGTCACATGGACTGACGACTTAGTATGCATTCGCTGGTTTAAGTGATTGGGGTGGTCTTTGTAAAAACAACGGTTGAATGAAAAGTCGGTTTATCAATCTTTAGGCTATCCATTTGTTGTGCTTGTTGAGCCTTGAAAACGTTCATTAATTTTGAAAACATGCGCAGCCTAACACTAGCAGTTTCGTCATAGTATAAATATAATCAGAAAATAAAACCATAGCAGAAAAAAAAAGAAATTTAAATAGCGGCCTTATTACAACTTAAAACCCAAAATTAAATCAGAATATAAAAATAATAAAAATAAACCAACTTAGAAAAACTAACTTTGCAGATGATGTGGCCACTCCGAATCCCTCATAGCTCCAAGCCCACTATGGTTGGGGATTTCCTGCAGAGATGAAAATAAAGGGTGAGTTCGGTAAATTCAGTGTGTAACATAACCCAACCATAGCCCAAAACAGATCAAACCTCAAAGTCGACTTATCGGGCCTTGGCCCAAGATCTGAAATCGAATGAAACCCATAGGCCCATAGCGATATCTGAAACAAATATATCATGAATGCGTAAATCCCAACCCAGAGCCATCCATAACACCCCGCATCAGCCTTACACCATGTGGGAGACTACTCGACCCACCCAACCGCTACACACCACGAAACTCCGGTGAGGTTGCGGATATTGTGACGAAGTCACCAGATCTGAATATTGTGGCTAGGCCACCGAGCAGATATATATATGTGGCGAAGCCACCGGATTGCAACAAAGGTCGCCGATATTGTGACGAAGTCACCGTATCAGAATATATGTGGCAAGGCCACAGATTGCGGCGAGGCCGCTGTAACGCTTCCTCCATCAATATAAACCCATGTCCCATGCAATGAAATAATATGTCATGGCATACGATATCTGAAATGTAACATCATGCCTTTCGAAAAAAAAACCTAGGGGTAAAATTGTAATTTTGCATGCATAAGGGTATTTCAGTAATTATTACCTATTGCTAAGGTTTCATGCTCATTCTAACGTTTACCAAGTAATCAGAAGTGCTTACCTTGTCTTTTTACCAAAGTGGGCCCGTTGGGCCATAGGCTCGTTTCGGCTCATTAAGCCCAAAAATACCATTGTGCACGAAAATGCACACTCTCCACTCTAATCATCCAAATGCACCATATTCATTAACAACTATCTCACGAGCGCTTGCACGCTCGCGAGTTCACAAAATACCAACGTTTTGGTATTTCATCTTTTACCGATTCAGTCTAAGGGAGGGTGTCGTTTACACACCTGGTTGATGACGATTGATGACCTTATCTCCCACGCGATAATCTTACAATCGATCACTAACACATTACACTTACGAATTAATGATAACTAACATAAATCCACGTCAACTAACCCAATCATCACACAAGTTAGTCATTTACGCACGAGGGGAAAATAGTCATTTTACCCTCTAGGGGTAAATCGGTAGTCCTACCCTACAGGGGTTTTAGTAATTTTACAACTTATCCACTTGGGCTATGGACCCATTGGGACCACATGGCCCATTTCATCCCATCGCGACCTGAAAAAGCCGTCCTACTGCTAGAGTAATGAGAAATACACACCTATTAGGAGACTTCAGTTAATCCGCGCTCCAAACACTCTTAGCTAACGCCCAACCCAAACGAGCACATCAGAAAGCAAAAGGGATCAGCCAAGAAGGGTATGCCTACTCTCCTCATGGTTTGCTCTATTTAAAGCCATCTCTCCATCTACTCTTATGTTAGCTTCCCGATGTGGGATCCCTCCATCACCAGAGTTTAAAACCAACACCAACTCTTGCCGTCCCAAACCTTTGCGTGCCAAGGGATTCGAACCAAACTCCTCTCACATGCCAACTCACACCACCACCACTAGGCCATCAACCCATTTGTGTCATAAACCCAACAAATTAAACTTTAAAACGCACCTACTTGCTTCTAGATTTATTGAAAAGAAGAACCAAAATATATTGCAAGAGCCAAGACTTGAACCTTGGACCCCTTGCTTCCTTTATGGTGTCACTTCCTTGCCCCCTAAGTGGCGCTACCTTGCCACTGCACCACACTCCTTTTTTGTGTCATCTTTTACCCCTTTACTCTTAAAAGCCCAAACGCCAATTGCATCACCTATTTATAAAATTAAAATTCTAAAAACTACCATGGATTTAACTTAAGTTTGGGCCTTCCAAAGGCCCACTAACCTACTAAAATATATATTTTAACCAACTAGAACACACACAAATTTTAAAATTCACAGAAACACAGAAAACCCAAAAATTGGGGTGTTACACTTATGATCAGAAAACACATGACATTTCTCACCAAATAGATAGTGACGCCAAATCTTCAAAGCAAACACAATAGTAGCTAACTTGAGATCGTCAGTCAGACAGTTCTTTTCCTGCAGTTTTAACTGTCTCGAAGCATAAGCAACAACTTTTCCTTCTTGCATTAAAACACATCCCAAACCAATCAATGAAGCATCACTATAAATCACAAATTCTTTACCTAATTCAAGTTGTACCAACACCAGAGATTTAGTCAACAAGGCTTTCAATTGATCAAAGCTATTTTGACATTTTACAGACCACTCAAACTTCACATCTTTCTGGAGTAATTTTGTCAACGAAGTCGCAATTATCGAAAAACCTTTTACGAACCTTCTATAATATCCAGCAAGTCCTCAAAAATTGCAAACTTCAAAAACATTTCTCGGAGGTTTCCAATCCAAAATAGCTGAAATTTTGCTCGGATCAACTCAGATACCCGATGCTGATAGAATATGACCCAAGAAGCCAACTTCTCTCAACCAAAACTCACATTTACTGAACCTTGCATACAACTATTTATCTCCCAGAGTCTGTAGCACTATTCTCAAACGCTCAGCATGCTCAAATTCATCACGTCAATAAATCAGTATATCATCAATGAATACCACAACAAATTGATCTAAAAATGGTTTGAATATTCTATTCATCAAATTCATAAAGATAGTAGGTGCATTAGTCAATCCGAAGGGCATAACTAAAAAATCATAGTGACCGTACCTCGTTCTAAAAGCAATTTTCAGAATGTCAGAGTCCTTTACTCGCAACTGATAATAACCTGCTCTCAAATCTATCTTTGAAAACAAAGTAGCACCTTTTAACTGATCAAAGAAATCATTGATTCGGGGCAGGGGATACTTATTTTTGATAGTCACCTTATTCAACTATTGATAATCTATACACATTCTCATCGTACCATCTTTCTTTTTCACGAATAGAACAGGAGCACCCCAAGGTGAGAAACTCGGTCTAGCAAACCCTTGATCGGTTAACTCTTGCAACTGAGACTTTAATTCTTTTAGTTCGATCGGAGCCATTCTGTATGGAGCTATCGAAATTGAAGTAGTACGAGGTATCAATTCAATGCCAAATTTTACTTCACTAACTGGAGGTAATCCCAGAAGTTCTTCAGGAAATACATCAGGAAACTCACAAACAATAGGCACAAATTCAACTTTCTTTTCTGATACATTTGAATCAATCACATATGCAAAATAAGCTTCACACCCCTTTCTAACAATACTCAATGCTTTCATCGAAGATATCATCGCAGGCAACCCATTCAAATCACTAGATTCAATTCTGACTATTTCATTATTAATGCATCTCAAATCAATAATTTTCTATTTGTAATTCACCATAGCATCATGCAAAGTTAACCACTCCATTCCCAAAATAATATCAAACTCATTAAAAGGTAATAGCATCAAATCAGCCAGAAAACAATTATCTCAAAACATTAACGAACAATTCCTATAGACTTTATCAACCAAGACACATTTGCCTAGAGGATTCGAAAATCTAATTACAAATTCAGTAGACTCTATAGATAAAGTCTTACTATTCACTAAGTTCATACATATATACGAATGCGTTGATCCAGGATCTATCAAAGCAATCACAGAAGCATCATAGAGAGTGAATGTACTCGTAATCACATCTGGTGATGAAGCTTCCTCGCGAGCTCGAATAGCATAGGCTCTGGCAGGTGCACGAGCCTCAGATCTTACAGTTGTGTCTTTTGTTCCTCTCTGACTACCACTTACATTTCCCGAATTTCTGAGAGGTCTACCCCAAGAAACATTACCACTCTACCTCAGATTCTGAACATTATATTTTTTTAGCTAAATTCGGGCAATCCTCAATAAAGTGGTTTCTCGAACCATAACTATAACAAGCTCGGTTATTACTTTTTCCCCAGTATTCACCAAAATGTCATCTTCCACATTGATCACATTCAGGCCTTTCATTCTTTGCATTGTCAACACTAGCAACAAATGTAGCTGAAGATTTGTAATTTGATTGCGATCTAACACAATCTCTGTTTGAATATCCCACACTAGCCTTTGAACGATTGCTATCATCTTTAAACTTCTTGGATCCAGTTTGAAATAATTTACTTGATGATCTCTTTCGTACCTCTCTAGCTTCCAAATCAGCCTTTCTTTTCTTTTCAAAAGCTCTTCCGCTTTATACGCTCGTTCAACAAGCACCACGAATTCTTTAATTTCCAGAATCCCAACTAACAAATGAATATCTTCGTTCAAATCGTCTTCAAATCTCTTGTACATTATTGCTTTCTAAGATACACATTCACTGGCATACTGACTCAACCTTACAAATTCCCGCTTATATTCTGTAACAGACATACAGCCTTGTTTAAGCTCAAGAAAATCTTTGTGTTTCTGATCAATAAATCTCTGACTAATATATTTCTTCCGAAATTCAGCTTGGAAGAAATCCTACTTGACTTGTTCACTCGGAACCACTGATGTCAAAATTTTCCACCAATGAAATGTCGTATCTCTTAAGAGAGAAACAACACATTTTATACATTCTTCGGGACTCAAAGACAACTCATCAAACACTCTTATTATGTTTTCTAACCAAAATTCAGCTCTTTCTGCATCATCACTTATTGTAGCTCGAAATTCTTCAGCTTCATATTTTCTAATCTTGTGAACTGGTGGTCTACTCAACTGTACCGGATTTACTCGTGACATAACAGGAGTTTGAGGAAGATCAACCGGGGGTGGAGGTTGTTGTACAGTTGGATTGGTCCTAATATATTGGGTGAACCAATCGATCATCACTTGATAGAAGGCTTGCTTAGCCTAACCATCAGGGCTACTTGTAGCCAGATGAGAATCAGCTTGCACCATCCCTTGCGCGGGTGCAGGTGCATTGCTTTCAACATCGTCAGCTACAACTATATCGGGATCCATTGCTATACAAAAGCATATTTTAATGTCAGGATTCATCACACTATTGCAGTTTCAGATGTATGGCATGTATAGCTTGACTTACGTATGCTATGGTAGTCTTAGAACCGACAAACCATAGCTCTGATACCAACAAAATGTAACACCCCTAACCCATATCCAATACTAGATTAGGGTTATGAGGCATTACTGGACACATTAGAATATTTCGTAATCACTTTACAATAAAAAAGTCAAACATCCTCATATTATGATCAAACATAAATATTGAGTCCCTTTCTTAGGTCAACGAGACCATAAACATACATTAGTAAGAGGTCGGGACTAAACCGAATACATTCACAAATTTCATCACATAGAAAATTTTTCAATTCTATTGAGATCACATGCCCGTGTAACTAGGCCGTGTGTTTCACACGGCACCAGACACACCTTTGAAACCCAACCGTGCCAAAACAGAGCTTATATACTGTCTTTTCCCCACGGCCAACAGACACGCCTGTGTGCTATGGCAGTGTAGTTCTTAGCTAGCTACTGACTTAAGCCCACGGCCAACAGACATGCCCGTGTTCTATGCTCGTGTGGTACAATGCCTGCTTGGTTTAAGCCAAATTACCACCCCTTTTTTGGTCAGCCTACAAGCATGGAAACAAGCATATATATACAATCCAATCAACCAATTTTTCATGCTAAAGCACATATCATTCATACCATAGTATTACAACTATTTACACACTTATAAACCTTACCTATTTATAATGAACATAATGTAAGATTATATCAAATCATCGTATAATATCATTCCATGAATTCACCACACTTTCCATTTTCTTTATCCAACTAAGCATACTACAATTTCAAATTAACATCATATATCATAAACCATTATCAACTAAGAGTTCAAACAAAAATTAGCCAATTCACATGGCTAAATATATATACATCACAAAACATACTTCCACAACTACTAGCCTATACATGCCATACTTCAAATATATGTACATTTTCAAAAGTACCAAAATAAAGTTCGATAGTGTGCTGATGATCCTAGATGAACCCCGAGCTCGCAGTAGCTTCGATATCTACAAAACAATTCAAACACACATACACAGTAAGCTTTCAAAAGCTTAGTAAACTCGTACTCAAATCATCAACATTATATGAAACATATGAGTATTTTCACAATGTCAATCCATAAGATCATATCAACTCAATGAAATTCACATACATAATATCATCTACCACTTAGATATCATACATACCTGGATCTTCCCGTACTTATTTACTTTCCTACTTACCTCTTGTTGAAGGTTCTAAGACTTTCCATAGTTTATTCATATTTTAAACATCCGCACACATAGTGCTATAAGGTTAGCTGAAGATAGAATATTTCTAAACACTTAGTGCCATCTCAAATAACCAATACTAAGTCGGTATCGCACCTTTAGTTCCTCCAGTAGCCAAAGCTAGTTTAAACCGCACATTTAGTGCCAAAATTAATTTAAATCGCACACTTAGTGCCAAAGCTTCCGATTCATCATCATATACATTCAGCTCAATTATTTAAACATCTATGTGTAATCAAAACAGAAATATGTACTTATAATGCCATATTCTATGTACGAACTTACCTCGTACTCGAAGTTGTTGACTTGAATGTTTATTCTACCATCTTTGACTTCCCTTGGTCTAAATCCAAATTCCACTTTTCTTGATCTAAATGTAATCAAAATTAACCCTTTTATTCACCAAATCATTCAAAACAATCCATATATACACAATTAGGGCATTTTGCAAACTAGCCCTCACATTTTCACATTTCGACACTTTAGTCCTTATTTCACAAAATCACAATATACACAAAATTTCTTTGCACAAATGCCTAGTCGAATATTCATAGTGTTCATAGAAGCCCTCACATTTCATTTATTTCACGTTTTAGTCTCTCAAAATAACATTTTTTACAAATTAGCCCAATTTACTCAATTTCATCAAAAATTCAAAGACAACATATGTCAACCCAAAACATACCTTTCATAATTCATCAACTAACATCACAAAGCTCATAGTTTCATCAATGACATAACTCAAAACCATCAACAAAATCAAAAGTTGAGACATGGGCTTTATAGTACATTAAGCAACGATCACAAAAATGTAGAAATTGTAAAACCGATCAAAAATTACACGTCAATAGAGCTTTAACCTAGCCCAACCCTTAAGGCTTCTTTTTCTTTTAGTTTATTTGTATTTTTGGCAAGAACAAGGATGATAATGGCTTTTTTTCATGTTTTATTTTATTTTAATTACTTAAATGTGCATTTTCTCAAATTACCCTTGCATCAAAACATTAATATGCCATCCACTAATGTCCACTATTGTCATTTAATCATAACTTTGGTCAAATAACTACCTAAGGACTTCACAATTATAACGACAAGTCAATTAAGCACTTTTAACATCTAGCACACAACTTTTACCTTTTTCGCGATTAGGTCTTTTTTGCAAATTAAGCACACAAACAGTTAAATTTTTACACAAGTCAATTTACTTATAAAAGATACGAAAAAATAATATTAAAATATTTCTCTAACTCGAATTTATGGTCCCGAAACCACTATTCCAACTAGGGTCAAAACTAAACTATTACAAAGTCAGTACGCTCTACAAGGTCTCACACACGGGCGTGTGACCGGTCGTGTAGTACAGGTTAGCATGTCCCCTAATAGGCACACGGCCTAGGACACGGGCGTGTGACTTGACCGTGTTGCATAAGTCAGTATATCCTTCAGGATTGACACGGCTTAGCGAAAAGAGCATGTGTGGCCACTTCAAAGGGCACACGGGCTAGACACGCGGGTCGTGTGGTTGGCCGTGTGACCCATGTCAGTATACTCTTCAGTTTTCACACGACCAGGCACACGGGCATGTCTTCGACCATGTGATGAAAGTTAGTATGTATGCCCTATTTCCACACAGCCTAAGACACGGGCTTGTCTACTAGTCATGTGAGACACACGGCCTGCTCACACTGGCGTATGACCCTTGAAATGTTGAGATTTTTTTATGTTTCCAAAATTTTCATATGTTATCGGTTTAGTCCTGAACCACTTCTAAAGCATGTTTAAGGCCTTCGTAGGCTATTATAAGGGACAAATTGATTGGAATTTAATGTTGATTGTATGATTTAATCGAATGTATGAAAATAGTACAGTTATATGTGTTTTAGCTCAGTAATGCTCCGTAACCCTATTCTGACATTGAATACGGGTGAGGGGTGCTATACTAATTTTGAGGAAAAATATCACTAGGGAATCGATATCACGATATCAAAGATTGGATATCACAATACCCTCAACAATCTTGAAACGAAGAGAAGAATGAAGACCCCTACAGTGGTATCATGATATCCTCCTCGGGTATCATGATTTCAAAGGGAACGCCCAGTTTTGAAACTATCGATGATATCACGATATTAGACCTGGGGGGACAAAAATTTATTGGATATTGTGCCTTAAGTGTAGTATAATCATTTTTAAACTTGAAATTTTTTTGATTAGATTGGTTAATAAAACAAATTCATTGATTACAATTAATTTACTTTGTATTATTGTAATCAAGTGGTTTTGTACGCAAAGCGAAATGGAAGCAAATGTTGCTAATAGGTTGTTTAATGTTTAACTAATACGAAGCGGTATTATATGGTCGAATCTTAAGACGAAAAGAAAGCTTGTATTAGTAGTTGAACCTAAAAATGTAATTAGTCTAATCGAAAAATGAGCAAACTAATTGAAACACGAATATGTCATCTATCAAGTCCAATTGGGGAGATGCTTTTTCTTGGACATCGAGCAGACGACTCCCATAAGATAGATACATAAATGTAACTGACTGGATTGATAGTACATTGGACAAGACCCAAGCGAAATAGATCCTGAATTCATTTATAGATTCATTAACTTGTGATGTTCATAGTATGGTATACCTAAATCCTGAGTAAATGGCGATCTACATATGTGTGATTCATACGCTTTGATCTAAGTAAAGTGTCAGTTTGAATAGATAAGGAAGCAAAAACTAGTGCATTGGGTGTATGATTTTATGTAGTATGTAGCAACATTCACAATAGGTTAATTCATAGCTCGAGACATGGGTAAATTATATCCTCTCATTGGCATTAAATGGTTGATAAAAAGTAAACATAGCCATGGGTCATTCATGTTTGTGATGGATGACTTGATCCTTATTTGATAGTGATTGACCTTTCATTAAGAAAGATGTAATGGTTACCATGAGATAAAAAGAATCAGATTGGGAGAGAGGTTATTATCCCAAAGTGATCAAGGATACCATATGAGGGTAACACCCTGATGACAAGGTCATTGGACGAGTGCTAAGTAGTTGCTTTTGTAATGATACATCGTTAGCGAGAGCTTAGTCATGATACTACAGTGGAAAGACTTCGTGACTAAATGAGTTGATAATTAATAGGTGAAAAGCCGAAACATAATTATAAATCAATTGAGTTGTAATTACATATGACCAACCAGTCCCTTCCCTAGCTTGTTGAAACTAGAAATGAATTGCATGTTTGAATCAAAATGAATTTAATAAATAGAAATAGAGAAATGGAAATTATTCAAATATTATTATGGTTTTATTTGAAATGGTGAAATGGAATCATTTGGAAAAGAATGTGTTTTTCTCAAAATGAAAATGAAAATGAGAAAGGATTCATTTGCATATGTATATGGATTACTCAGAGATGAACGAAAGAAAGACTTGATGTCATTAAGCTATTTTCAAACTCAAAAATGAAAATAAATCATTTGATCATAATAATCGTGTTGAGTGGTGAAACATTAAGCACATTTTATCAAAATTTTACTTGGGTAAAATCATCATAATTTTACCGAAGGTAAAATTAGGATGTCAAAATTATTTAATATAAATATATTTTTGTTTATTCTAGGAAAAACAAAAATAGAATTGGATTGGATCAAATTACAAAGTACAGGGTTGAAAAGTCTAGAAAGTACTTATAATTGGACTCGATATGAGAGAGGCCTAAAATCCCCTCATGTAACATTAAGGAGGTGACAAACCTAGTAAGAATACTATGGGGTGTCATCCACCGCACTTCCATTCTAAGTAGGAAGTTTTTTTTCTATTAGAAAAATATACCACTACAACTCAACAAGGCTTCTACTTCTTTTTTCCTATAAATAAATGACACTGGTAGAGCTATTTACACAACTTTGACAGATTGTAACTCTGTCAAAAAATAGAGAGAATTTATTCTCAACTATTAAATATATTTTTCTAGAATAACAATTCTACCATCCAATAAAAAAGAGAGAATTTTCATTTTCACCCAAAAACAAAAGAAATTTTTTTCTAATTCTGAGTTTTGATTCAATAGATTTGAGCACGCACTCAAAGTAGTTTATGGTATGAGAATGGTGGATAAGATCATTTTGTTGAAAGTCAAAAAACATCAAGGATCCACTTATTTGAAAACACAGGTATAGTTTTGGTCTAAGGTTTATTGCTATAAATATTATAAACAGGGTCAGTTTTCAAAATTTTAATTTCTCACTGTGGAAGAAAATTGTTTTCAAATTGGATTTTTCCAACAATTGAGATCAAAGCTCTAGGTTGTGCTATGTTTATAGTGTAAAATGAGATCGAATCTCTCTCTCCATCTTGTTTAATTAAAATATTACAAGATGTGACATTCTTGTAATTATTCACATGTTTAGGGGAATGCATGTGAATGAACGTATATAATTATTTTTATTGTCATGTATGATAAAGTAATTTTGCGAAAGTTGTGATTTCTAAAATTTTATTTGTAATTTAATTTGTTATTCGGGCATGTATATTTCAGATCATGGACTATCATCTCCACACAATGTTTTATTTTATTATTTATTTAGAATAAAATATGTCAGCCAAAAATAAACATGGGAATTTTGTAACCTAATTCTTTCCCAACAAAGCCTAAAAATAACACAACAGAAACTTGACCCAGTGGAGTGATAACTCTTGAAAAGAGTTATGTTCAAGGCCTCTAAATGGAATTAATTATTTGTAATTAAGTGAATACATTTTCATTTTTAGGATCTTTTTTAGAACACAGCATAGCGAAGCTTGGACTACACTATAATGGTCATTATTTGTTACTTTTATCACTTGGGAAGAAAAGTTGAGGTTGTGATTGGACACAGGTGCATGAAGAAGAAAAATAAGAGGATGAAGAAGGAAAATAAGGAAATGCAACATTTCCTTGGCAAATGGTGAGATTGATTTCTAACAGAATTACCATGGCGATTCCGGGAAGATGGCTTAGCACTTTATCAGCCTCACTCTCATCTAGCTGTGCGTGTACTAGAAAAACCAACCTGAAAGGAGGAATAAAAAATGTGTGCTGAGGTGAGACAAATCTACCCAATAAAAAAAGGCTAGAGAAAAGAAAAAAAAGAGGAGAATCAACGTGAGAAAGATTCTAGTGACAACAATTCTCTCTATGCAAAAAAGAACTCCATTGGAGAATTCCAGAGAAAGAGAGGGTAGCAGATATAGAGAGTAGAATACAGATGTGAAGAAGGGGAAGAAACATTTATCCTTCATCCATGTACAATCAGAAAATAAAAGAAAAGCTGGAGTGTGGTGAGAAATCTTACATTTTCTGCCTTTGTTTTCCTAATTTATGTGATCCAAGCTTAATTTGAGAATGTTGATGAATGATTTTATTTTGGTGTTACTAAATCTTTTCGGGTTAGAGTTATTTGGGTGAATTTTTTATCATCTTTAATGCTCATGATTTCAGATTGTTTATGCTGTTTTTTTCATTCGATATATGCCTATTCTAAACACATGCATGCAAGGTCTAGACATGGTTGATTGTGTGCTATGTTCTTTGATGTATTTTTAATTTTGAAAATGTAACACCATGAATTTGGGAATAGAAGTATTAAGTCTTGAGTAGGGGAACCAGTTAGGAAGATGCTCATAAATATTTAGTTGTGCAAGAAAGGGACACAAATGCATGCTTGGCTCAGTGGTTAAGTGTTCTGGGAAGTGTCTAGAGAAGTCTTAGGTTCAAGCCTGAGCAAGTGTAAAAAGTTTTATTTTTAAAGGAATAAGCACTGTCTCTAGACAATAGGCTTTTAAATAAAAATGGGTGAAGCATGTCACAAAAAGGCCTATTGATCTAAGGTATAGGAGCATGTGGAGTGTTCCTAAGAGGTCTGAGGTTCAAGTCCTGCTTGACGTAATGGAGTGTTTTATTTTGCTAAAAATGCTATGGAGGAGTTGTGGTTTGACTAGAACACTAAGGTGTTTGAGTGGAGTTCGAACTTAACGAGTAGTTGAGGGAGGAGTGATTAGTTGAGAGATTTGAGGAGAGGTTTGAGGAGGGATTTTAGGAGAGATTAGGGGAGGAAAAAGTGGGATTTGAAATATGGAGGAGTTGTGCCGAAATGGGGACTCTGACCACTCAGATTTTGGCTAGGGAATAGTTGGAATTTTCTTCTCATTATCGGTTCTAACTTGAATGCTTTTGCTCTTTTTCCTTACTTTGGTGCCGAAGTTTGCTTCTTTTCATTTTTGATTGAGGCTGAATATTGTTGTTGTCAGCTTGGGTATTTGTCATTTCAGGTCTATTTCTAGGGGTAAGGCGAATTCTGCTATCTTCTATTCTTAGTCTACACTCTCGATAAGGTACTATTCACATGATTCGATTATTTTTGTGTATGGTCTTAATTAACTGATGGCAAATGGAATGCAAGTGGTATTTAAGGATTCCAAGCGATCTCTTGCAACGGTTTTAGTGTGTGATCAATCTGGACAAGTGATAGGTAATCTTATGAATAAGTGTTTCTAATTTGAGTTTGCTTTGACTCGATTGTTAGCCTATTAACCGAAGCTTCAGTTTGAAATAGGTTGGAGTGCTCGTGGGCTGATTCGAACATTTTCGCAACAAGGTGTGTAACCACACTACTAGTAAACATAGATCGGCAAAAGCTGAAAAAGTATGACTATTGACGCTACGCGAGCGTGCGCTCGCTTGTATGGTAATACGAATGCTTAGATGTGGGCGTTTGATCGTAGAGGCCACCATGAACGAATTCATGGGCTTTGGCCGTTTTGGGCCGCATAGGCCAAAATGGGCTGAATGGGCCACGGTTAAATCACACGAACGTGTGGAGAATATTGGGCCAGGCTGTGTAATCAACATGGCCAAGGCCATTTTTGGGCTATGTGAGCCACACGGGCTTATGTTGTAACACCCCAAACCCGGCCTGGATGTTATGACCGGATCTGATGCGCCACATTGATGCGTTCAAAACACTTAGTTTGGAAAAGTTGAGTTGGTGTTGTAAAGACACTTTTAAAAGTAAGTTAAAGTGAATGGAAGTCGCACTGGGTAGGAAACCGGGAAGAAGAGGAGGTGAGTCCGTCGGACCGCTTAAGTACCAAGCTCTCTTCGGATCCAATCCTAGACATGCACACCGCCATTGCCACACTCTAACATCTCGTATAATTTTGAGAAAATCGTTTGATTATGACCAGCTTAAGAAAATGATTAAGGTTGCAAATCGTTTGCTTAAAATATTTATTTTTCTTGGGAAAACATTTGCTTTGCGGAAACTTTGCGCGTCATCGTGATCTTTTTAAAAACAAGTAGATTTTATAAAACGAACCCTAGTGCTAGCCAGTTTAATAATCCCCAAAATATAAGTAATTAAAAAGAGCGACCTTATTACAACTTTAGGCATAATAAAAATAATCCAAAATAAATATTAAACTTATTTAAAATCGGCAATCAATCTTCATGGCCACTCTGAATCACGCCCAGCTCCAAATCCACCAATTCTAGGGCTCACCTGCAAGGATGGAAGAGGAAGGGGGTGAGTTTGGGAAAACTCAGTGTATACAGAAACCCATCCAAAGCCCAAATCAGCTCGAGCCCATTGGGCTTAAGCCCTATTCAGATAACAGTACATAGTAGGTCAAGCCCTTTTCGAATCTGATAGCAAGGCCTTAGCCCTTTTAACATAACAATGTGGCCCATAGGCCCGATTCGATAACATGAGTAACAACAGTAATAATGAATGCAAGCCCATCAGGGAGACTACTCAACCCACCAACCGCTACACTACCCTGTACCAACCCTACACACCATGTGGGAATATCTCAACCCACCCAAATTACACACCATTGTTGCGACAGCACGCACTCAAATTCGATCGATTGAGGCAAAGCCTCCGATCGTGGTTGAACCACTTTCGATACTTCCTCCATTAATACCCCAATCCCATGCAATGATATTAATAAATGCATATCATGCAAAATCGGTAGTAATCAATCATGCGATTCACCAATTTAAACCCTAGGGTATATTGGTAATTTTGCTATTTAGGGTAATTTGGTAATTTTGCTCTTTAGGGGTAATTTCAGTAATTTTGCTCTTTAGGGGTAATTTCGTGATCTACGCTACTACACAAGCTAATTCAGTAATTTTTATCAGTTTTATGCAATTTGATTCTCCCATCTAACTGACAGGCTACTTTGCCCACCTCTTGCCCATATTGGGCCGTAAGCCCATTGGGCCCAGTTTTGGACCATCGAGGCCCTTTTCCTGAGTGCGTTGATCGTCACACAAACTTACTTACCACTTTGTGGTGCTAGATCTAATAATTACTCTATGTCTTGAGAGCATTCGCATACTCACAAGCCTATGAAATGCTGGAATTTGGCATTTAAACTTTCTTAATTGAACTAAAGAAGGGTGTTCGGTACACACATTTTCGCGATGACCTCTTGAGATCCCTTACGATGTCCTACAATTATTCATCACCATTTTTAGCATACAAGTTATGCTTAACAAACTCAAACTCCACCCTACCTTATTCTACCAAAGAACCCTTATTGACCATAAGTTGCTTACCTTCACGGGGTCCAATAATACGATTCAAGCTTATCCAAGTCGATACTCCAAGCCTCATTGCTCCTCCAAAGTTCTCTATATCACACAGTCCAAGTCAACACTTGCCCACAAGGGCAAAATAGTCATTAACACCCTAGGGGCAAAATGGTAATTTTACCCCACAAGGGTATTTCAAGATAATTTTACCCTACTGAGGGTATTTTAGTAATTTTTCAAACCATGGGTATTTTGGTAATTTTATAAACAAAGGGTATTTTAGTAATTTTACAAACCGGGTATTTTGGTGATTTTATAAACTAAGGGTATTTTGGTAATTACGTAAATTGAGGGTAAAACAGTAATTACATAAATCGGAGTACTTTGGCAATTTTACAAGTCGAGGGCATTTCAAGAATTGGTAAACTAAAGTATTCTAAACATGGATAACAATACGAATGGGCCTAAAGCCTATTCTCGGCCCAAATGGGCCCACACGCTCGTGTGGCCCTTTTAGCCCAAACCTAGCCACAGATATTCGATTCACCTAGCCTAGTCCAATATTTACTACACAATCAAACAACTTATCCAATTGGGCCGTGGGCCCATTGGGCCCATATGGCCCCTTTCGCCCATCGCACCAAGTAGCAATCCAACAACAAGAGTAGTGATAAATACACACGATAGGAGATCTGGAGTTAATCCGCTCCAAGCACTTCTAGCCGATGCCCAACCCAAACAGGCTCGCCATAACGAAAGGGATCACCAAGAAAGGTACCTTTGCTCTCCTCATAGTTCTCTCTATTTAAAGCCAGCTTCGCATCCACTCCTATGTTAGCTTACCGATGTGGGATCCCTCCATCATCAGAGTTTAAATTCAACACCAACTCTTGCCATCCCAACATAGCAAAATAATCAACCTTTGCATGCCAAGGGATTCGAACCAAAGTCCTCCTATATGCCAACTCACGCCATCACCACTAGGCCACCAACTCATTTGTGTCATAAATCCAACACATTAAACTTTAAAGCGCACCTACTTGCTTCTAGATTTATTGAAAAGAAAAACCAAAATATATTGCAAGAGCCAAGACTTGAACCTTGGACCCCTTGCTTCCTCTATGGCGTCACTTCCTTGTCCCTTAAGTGGCGTCACCTTGCCACTACACCACACTCCTTTTTGTGTCACAATTTCTCCAACAATATTCTTAAGGCCTACCTACTACACCTGGGTTTGATCTACCTTAAATTTTTACTAGAGTCCAGGTTTGAACCCAAGACTTCTCCAAGACTTCTCAGTACACTTAACCACTAAAATAAGCCTTCATTAACAAAATTTACATGCACAACAAAATATTAAAAGCTGCCTTCAACCGTTCCCATGCTCAAGGCCCAAAACTTCTAGGCCCAAATTCAGGGTGTTACATATGTACCCACGTGGGCCCGTAATATAGGCTTTAGGCCCATTTTTACTGTTTGACTGTTAAGGTTGCACGGGTCACCCTAAGACGACTGTGGACCTTCTGTTGGGTCGGTGGCGTCGTGGACCCTTAATCGATAAAATAACTATTTTGCCCTTTTGTGGTAAAATGATTGTTTTGCCCTTATGAGGTGAAACGAATGTTTTGCCTTTATATGGTAAAATTATTGTTTTGCCCTTATAAGGTAAAATTACTATTTTGTTCTTTTATGGTAAGATGACTGTTTTACCCCTATGTGATGTATGTTTATATTTTAGCATGCTATTGTAACTGTGTTGAGTACATGTATAATATTATGATATGACATGACATGTGGCATGATGCATTGCATGGTGGTGGGTTTTTATATGATTGGAGGTAGTGTACTGTACTGACAGCTCTGCTACAAATCACTGATGGCTCTAAGCCTATTATACTGGCAGCTCTATTGCAAATACTGTTTAGTGCCGCAACTAGTGCTATTATGGTGTGTAGGGATGGGTGGGCTGATTTTATCCCCACATGGAGTGTAGGGCTGGATAGAGTGGTGTGTAGAGGCTGGATGGGTAGGACTTGCATACTGTTTATTGTTACTGCAATGGGCCAGCCCAAACACATGACTATTTCTATATTGAGATGGGCTAAAGCCCAAACTGATAATGTAACACCCCAAACACGGCCCAGACGTTATGGCCGAATCTGATGTGCCACATTGAAGTTAAAAACCCATGTTTCGTTTTAGTGCTTTAAAAATCAACTTTTGTTAAGCTAACAAAGTGAATGGGAGCTAGGCACGAGGTAGGAATCCATAACAGAGGAGGTGAGCCATGAAGGCTGCTTAAGTACCAAGCTCTTCTAATGGATCCAATCCTAGACATGCCCACAACCATTGCCACACTTGGTTAAATCGAGTTGTAATTTATTTAAGTTGAAATCTTTGATAAATCAGATAATTGTGGCGTGGTGTTATTTTGAAAACAATTATCATTTTGAAAACACGTCCTAAGTCTATCCGATTTATTAACAAACAGATTAAAGTTATTAAAGATAAAATAATCCCAGAAAAATAATTAAAATGGCCTTATTACAACTCAAAACCAAACAATAATATTAATAAGATAAAACTTATAAAGAAATAAATCGGCTACTTATTGCAATTAAAAGAAAAAGCGATGAGTGTGGCCATCTCCGTGTCCCTCACGGCTCCAAACCATCTAAGCTTAGGGATTACACACGATTAGAAGCGGGTGAGTTTACGAAAACTCAGTGTGTAATCCCAATAACAAACAAACAGTGAAAACACAATATCAGTACAATCTGGGCCAAAGCTCTATTTAGTCTTGACATATACTGGGCCGAAGCCTTTCATTTAATGGTTACTGGGCTGAAGCCTTTTCATAAATCATATCACTGGGCCGAAGCCTTTTCATAAATCATATCATTGGGCCGAAGCCTTTACTGTAAACGGTATGGCCCTTAGGCCCATTTCAATATCACATGTAATGTCAATGGATGTATGCAAGCCCATTTGGGGAGACTACTCGACCCACCATCCGCTACTCTCCATCCGTACCAACCAATACACCATGTAGGGAATAATTCAACCCACCCAACCAACACACCACTGGCAGCATAGCTGCTTTATCATATATCTGGAGGCCTAGCCTCTTTCAATAACTGGGGCAAAGCCCTTTTCGATAAACTGGGGCAAAGCCCTTTTCGATAAACTGGGGCATAAGCCCTTTTCAGTAAATTAGGGCATAAGCCCTTTTCAATAAACTGGGGCATAAGCCCTTTTGCACTTCCTCCATCCATATAAAAACCCAACCCAATGCAACATGTCATGTATGCAGAATGTCATGTCCATATTTGAATAAACAATCACAGTCAAGTCATTCATATCACCAACATATATTCACAATCAATCCACAACAACACACATCCAAGTCACCACTTGCCCACAAGGGCAAAACAGTCATTTTCACATTATAAGGGTATTTTTGTAATTTTACCAAAGATCGGGATTTTCCATGTTCATTACAATTATCAATATTTCCGAGTGTTTAAACAATGATCTTTAACCCACTTTATCAAATTCGGGCTTTTGGGCCCAAAACCCCTAATGGGCCCTACGAATGCTGATTTAGCCTACTTAACCCAAATTTTACAACAATACTAACCGTGTTAACGTGCAACTTTTCCAAATTCCATTTTCTATCAATTCTACCCAAATGGGTCCGAAAGCCCATTGGGCCCAATTTCAGCCCATTGAGGCCCAACTTACCATCATGCACAAAATTGAGTTCTTACTTGTTCCATCGATCCAAACACCGATCTTATCGTATTTATCGCATCTACCCAAACGCAACATTACAAGCTCCCGAAATACCGGTATTTTAGCATTTTGGCTTCTCAGCAAATATTAATCTAAGCTATTACGAAGGTTAGTACACACCTGTTACGGGTTGAAGTTGAAAAGTTTCCAAAATCAATCGCCTACGATAACCACCACCTGTCACTCAAACTTAACTAATCCAATATCAATATATGTAAATCCTAAGCACATCAGTCATACGAAACATAAGGGCACATTCGTCATTTTACCATACAAGGGTATTACGGTCACTTTACCCTACAGGGGCTTTACGGTCTTTTTACCTAATAGGGGTATTTTAGTCATTTCATCCTACAAGGGTGTTTTGGTAAATCTACAAACCAAGGGTATTTCAGTAATTTTGTTAAATCAATGGTATTTCCATAATTTTTAGAAAGTCAAGGGTATTTCTGTAACTTTGTAAATCAGGGGTATTTTGGTAATTTTACAAATTAAGGGTATTTCAGTAATTTCACAAACCAGTGGTATTTTGGTAATTTTACAAATTGAGGGTATTTCGATAATTTTACGAACCAATGGTATTTTAGCAATTTTACAGACTAGGGTATTTTGGTAATTTTACTGATCGAGGGTATTTTGGTAATTTTATAAACTGAAGGTATTTTAGTAATTTTGTAAATCAATGGTAAAACAGTAATTTTGTAAATCGAGGGTAAAACAGTAATTCTATAAATTGAGGGTAAAACGGTAATTCTGTAAATCGAGGGTAAAACGGTAATTCTATGAATCGAGGGTACTTTGGTAATTTTACAATTTAAGGGTATTTCAGTAATTTGGTAAACTAAAGTATTCTAAACAAGGATAACAATACGAACGGGCCTAAAGCCTATTCTCGGCCCAAATGGGCCCATACGCTCGTGTGGCCCTTTTAGCCCAGATCTAGCCACAGATATGAGATTCACCTAGCCTAGTCTAATATTTACTACACAATCAAACAACTTATCCAATTGGGCCCGTAGGCCCATTGGGCCCACATGACCCCTTTCGGCCCATCGCGGCCTAAAGTAGCCATCCTACAGCTAGAGTAGCGAGAAATACACACCTGATTGGCGTTTGGAGTTAATCCAAGCTCCGAGCACTCTTAGCCGATGCCCAACCCAAACGAGCACGCCATACAACGAAAGGGATCAGCCAAGAAAAGTACCTTTACTCTCCTCATGGTTCCCTCTATTTAAAGCCAGCTTCGCAACCACTCTTATGTTAGCTTCCCGATGTTGGATCCCTCCAACATCAGAGTTTAAATTCAACACCAACTCTTGCCACCCCCTGTTAGTAAAATAAATGCTCCTTGCTTGCCATGGGATTCGAACCCATGCCTCCCCTCAGATGCTCCACACGTTACTTTCCACTAAGCCACAAGGCTTTTTGTGTCATATTTTATCCCCAATTAATTATAAGGTCTAAAGGCCAAAGTCTAGGTTCCCTTAAAAAAAACCAAAATAAATTGCAAGAGCCAAGGCTTGAACCCAAGCTCCCATACAACCTTACTGATGCCACAACCACTAGACTACAAGCTTCCTTATGTCATTTATTTAATACAATAATTTAAAAACCCTCATCCAAGCATCTAGGTTTTTCTTCTCTTAATACCAAAATTTTTGCTAAAGCCCATGTTTGAACCCAAGATTACTCTAACACTTCTCAGGGCCATTAACCACCAAAGCAGACATTTAATTGTGTTATTTCATTGCACAATTAAATACCTATATACAACCTCCTTACGGACCCGCACTCAAGGCCCAATACTTCTAGGCCCAAATTCGGGGTGTTACAGATATTGCCACTGTTATTGATATAGGCTTAGGCCCAGACTGTATTTGTTCACTGTATGTTTGGTTGTTTGTTTATTAAGGGATTACACACTGAGTTTTCGTAAACTCACCCATTTGTTTTAACTGTACAGGTAATCCTTAGGCGGATCGGTGCTGCGAGGGACTTTTAGGTGGCCGCAAAACCGTGCATGCTTCTATTTTTGACTTTTAAATTATAAGTATTTTAATTTGGGTATTTTCTGTAATAAGGCCTCTTTAAATTTTTAACGTTTAATTTGGGGTATACTTATATTGAATTATAACTGCTAGCAGTAGGACACGGATTTTCAAAAGATAAATGTTTTTCAAAAAATACTGCGAATATGTAAGCAGTTTTAAGAGCTACTGCAAGAAAACAATGTTTTACAAGTAAACGCTAGTACACAACTGTTTTAAAAAGTTTCCGCTAGAAACGAGATTTTGAAATTAATAACGTTTTAAAGTAAATACTTTTGATAGCAACGCAAGTTTTAAATCATCTTTTAGATCACACAAAGAGGCTTAGCAAAGATTGGGCTATGCAAATGATACCATGCTTTACGAAAAACACTTCAATGTGACATCGCCAAATTCGCCATAATGTCTAGGCCGGGTTTGGGGTGTTACAGAAAAGGTTAAATATACTAGATATTGAATCATTTGATGCAAGCGAATACTTGTCAGAATATTCATAGCATTCGAGAAATTGATGTTGCGAGTTGTGCAGAAAAGAATGTTCACTTGTAGTTATTAACCCGAGCTCTGTAAATATACAGTAACTTAGAATTTTAGCTTAAAATCTCGCTATCGAAAGAGGAAGGTTATAGTATTGATTCTCTGAGTAGTTGATTAGACAATATTTTCCATGGCATTATCATGATATGAGCATTTCATCTAAACAATTCCAGCCCTATTCATTTAACAACATAATTACTTCGATTTCTCTGTAATTTGCCACTACATTTTTTTAGCCATATCAAATCTATTTTTTTAGCAATTGATTTCATTAATTCATTATACAAACATCCTATTCAATTCAAGAGTATTCCCTACTATTCAGTATAGTCAATAGGACCATAATAACTTACTCAATTTCTTACCAATTTTCAATTCTTGTTGAGACGACACTTAATTATCACTTTATTAGTTGAATGACGTGTACATTTGCACAATTGCATTAGTTATTTACACACAACATGGAACTGACAGTGGTCCGATGATGACCCAATAGTGGTGAGGGGCGACATGGAAATGGCAATGAAAAGACAATGGCAATGAAATCGTGAACTCGTACCACAACAAAAGACCATGGTAACATTAAAGACCCAAAATATGCTTTGGGTGAATTCCGTAATTTTATAATTTTATTATTTTTCTAGGATAGAATCATGTTAACTTTGGTAGCTCAAAGTCATTTAAATTTTATGCTTTTAAATTTATGAGCTTGATGATATTTATATGACCACGAATGTATGTTCATGCATATATGAGATAAGCATGCCACATGGATTAGGGGGGAATGTCACTTGTACTTGTCATGAAAATATTGATCATTCATTATTGAAACTAAAAATTAAAAACCTTGCATGTTTTTAAAATATTGGGTCGAACAAGGTCCCTAAACAAGACCTACGGTGTAACAGTCCATTTTTAGTCAAATCAGAATAGTGGTTTCGGGACCATGAATCTGAAGTTGAAATAATTATTTTTTATTATTTTTATGTTTACATCATGATAATATGATTGTGTGAAATTTCCGTTAAGAAATTTTATCGTTTGAGTGCTTAATTTGATAAAAACGACTAAATCGAGTAAAGTGTAAAAGTGGAGTTCTATTAGTTAAAGGTGTCTAATAGCTATGAAATATTAAAGTGGATGTCCTTATGTGGTAATTAGACCATTTTTAATGTTAGTGGTCATTTATGGACATGCATTAAGTAATTTTAATGGTTTATCATTAAGGTTAAAATTGTAAAATAATAATATCAACTTAAAATTAAAAGAAATAAAATATGTATCATCTTCTCCATGCTTTGTTTGACCAAAATTGGAAGAAAGAAAACGATTGTTGACCTTTTGGATGCTAGGCCACTAACACTAATGCATATGTAACACCCCTAACCAATATTTGTCGTCGAATTAGGATTACGAGGCATTGTCGGACATATCACAGTACAAAATAGACATTTAATAGATTGCTTGCATTCGTAACTTAAACTCATCAAAACACTTATCTTATTCAATTTCGGACTCAAAACTACTATATTACTATCATTGGTATATTTAAAATTTATTCAAGTATATACATAAATCATTACACAACATTTACCAGACATATTGCGTCCATTTATCATAAGTTGAGTATCAAACATAACATTCATAATCAATATACATGCACATTTTAAAACTAAATGAGCCATAATACTCAACTTAAAGATCACTCACATATGCAACATGGATATTAGTCACTATCAACAAACAAACTTTATACATTATTTTAAGTAAAAACATCCACATGGCAATAATCAAACATTTAAATATACTTCACTTAATTAAATATCATTTAAGACTACACATACCTCTTTTCTAGTCACTAGACCATACGCATATTGAACCAAATAAAACATAAGTACCATAGCAATATTACATCATGACCATAGTTGTTTATACTAGAAGTGTATATTTACTAATAGTAATAGACTATATCTAAACATAGTTACCAAATGAGTAATTGTACCTATTTTATTATCACCATTTATGCGCAGAAGATCATAATGGATCGAACCATTTTGAGCACCAATAACAACCAAAACATATGCCCGTTTCGCATGCTTATTACCATTCCTAAAATTACATACTCATTACCAAACAATTAGCCAATAGTCGGTCATTTAAAACAACTTCAATATGACTTTAAAAATTTTAGTTCATTATTTGCTATCTATGGCCGAACCTAAATAGTTAATTCATATGTGAACATATCATAAACATATACCTTTTATTTTATTTAACGTTAGCCGAATATAAACATGCATTATAACCTATTTTAACTCATTAAATAACCAAAGCAAATATACATACACCTACTCATACATGACATTAACATATAACTAAATAATCATATTCATGTTTATACCAAATTTCATCATTACTCAAACCGAAACACATATTAAAACATCACAATGATACCATGAATGTAACACCCCGAACCCGAGACCATCGCCGGTGTCGGACACGAGGGGTTAACAAGCCAAATCCACATATTTCACCCACCAATTTGACATTTCCAGACAGGCTGGAAATCTGCGTCACTGTCACCTTAAAAATCATATCTCGAGTTTCAAAACTCGGAAACTGATTCCGTAAATTTTCCCTGAATTTAGACTCATTTATCCATCCATGGATTTATTTCTAGAATTTTTGGTCAGGCCAATTGGTACAGTTTATTATTTATAGTCACCCATGTTACAGGGATCGACTGCTCTGACCTTCGCGCGTTACAACTTGAATATCTCTCTGTACAGGGCTTTAATACTGGTGTCGTTTGTTTCTAATGAAACTAGACTCAAAATGGAATCTGTAAATATAAGGCATGACTCCTAATTCTTTCTGGATAATTTATAATAAATTTTTAAAGTTGCGACAGGGGACCCAGAAACCGTTCTGGCCCTATCTCACAATAGCTTTAATATCTCTTAACATGTAACTCCTATGACCGTTTCGTTTATTCCACATGAAAGTAGACTCATTAAGGTTCATTTACATAATTTATTCATTATTTAATACCATTCCTACAAATTTTGGTGATTTTTCAAATCCACACCACTGCTGTTGCCAGCATCTGTTTTCGAAGTAACCATTACCTATTTCATGATTTCCACGATTCAAATGGCCCTTTTTGCACACATAGCACAAAGTGTGATTATGATTAACCATTCCAATGGCTAATCCTTTCAAACAATTTCATACCCCATAATGATTATCATACAAACTATTATAGAATCATACTAAAACGTATATAAGCCATTTTCGCATGGCTATCCAAGCTTACACAAAACCGAAAGGTACATGACCTTCAACATTAGGGTAGTCCTATACATGCCATTTCAAAGTTCAACCAAAATTATACCAAAATGGAGGCTTTGATAGTGTAGATGACTTCGACTTTAATGATCCCGAATCCGATTGCTACCGAGCAAAATCTATAAAACAGAGCCAAAGCAACGGAGTAAGCATTTTTATGCTTAGTAAGTCTCAAGCAATAAAATCAGCTTTAACCAAAGCATTACATTCACATAGCCAAATGAATCATTTCATTAATACACATTCACATAATCATACTTACTTCACCATCCCAACTCTTATGTTCATACACAAATAATCGCCGTTAAGGCCAATAACTCGTTCCATCATAGGAGCGAATATTCATATGCTCTTACTCCTAGCGCATAAGCACACACAACACATACCTTGTTATTGGGAAGTTTCACAAGTGCATTAGCTGAAAATTTTCCAGCAAGCTTATAATTTTCAAATCACATACCTTCGAGTTTAACGGATATAGCTACTCGTTCAAACGCCTTCGGACATAGCCCGGTTATGGTAACCCGCACAAAGGCCTTCGGACTTAACCCGGATTTAACAATTTGCACAAATGCCTTGGTCTTAGCCGGATGTAGTCACTAGCACAATTGCCTTGGTCTTAACCGGATGTAATTACTAGCATAAATGTCTTGGGACTTAGCCTGGATATCATTCAATTGCTCATGCACACATATACATCAATAATCATTTCCCATTCATATTTCATTTTCAGTTACTAAGGCTCAAACACAAACATATCACTAGCATAATCGCCTTGAACTTAGCCCGTATCATTCAAATACTCATACACACATAAATCAATAGTCATTACACATCAATTTTTCATTTCACATAATTCGAGTAGGGTCATTTCTTGAGGACTTACCTCGGATGTTGTCGAACGGCTTTGACGGCTATTCGATCACTTTTCCTTCCCTTATCCAATTGTGGCCCTCTAAGCTCTTGAGCTAATTCAAACAAATTCAATTTATTAAAGTCTCGCTTGCTAGCCTTGGCGAATACACATATCATTGATTCAACATCACATAACTAAGCACTTTAGTCAATTTTCTTTAATTACGCACACATTCGGCCTTAGCTCGAACAAGGTAGCCGATTACCTAAGTCAAGAATAGGCATCATTAAGCTTGCCTCTAACCGAATGCATGCACAATAATTCCCCTCATGTGGCCGATTATGCTTAGTCATTCTTGCATAAAATCAAAATAAATTGCAAGATTTTCACATCATATGTGTACTAGGCGAATGTACATGCAAATTTCACAACATTCTTCAACAAACTTCTTCTTTAAACAACATATTCATCACTTTCTTCATAATCAAAATATCATGTGCAATCATATATACACATATAAGTGCAAGGCGAATTTCAAGGTGTCCATAGCCATCAAAATACAAATTTTAACTAACATGCAAGAAGCATGAACCATGCTCATGAATGCATCATGGCGAATACATCACAATCATGCCCTTTCAACTTCAATCATGGTTAAACAAAAAAACTCAATGTCTTACTTAAAATTGGTACAAAGAAGTTTCAAGAGTAGTCAATCCATCATTGCATGCATCATTAGCAAGCTTCACATTTAGCATGCAATGGCTTTAACACAATAACAACTTTGGCCAAATGCCATTTCCATGGCATAACAAGGATTTGAACCATGGCTAACATGCACATCAAGTTAGCAACCAAAACATGCATGAAACTCCTAACACAACCTCATACATACCTTAATCTTGATGCAAATTTAGCCAAATCTCCTTCTAGATCTCTTCTAAACCAAGCATGAAGCAAAATCCTATCTCCTCCTTAGTATTTTCGGCCAAAAGGAAAGAACAAGGATAAACAATTTTTTCTTGTTTTTCTTTCACTTACTGCAACAATGGGGAAAGGATGAGCTATTTTTTGATTTTTTGTTTCTCATCCAACATCATTAATTATTTTATCATTTAATTCATCATGCATTAACAAAACATGTTTCAACATGTTTTCTTTGCCCATACACCATGTGACACCCCGAATGTGACCCTAGTCGGAGAGTGGTTTCGGGACCACGAAACCGAGTCACAAGAATAATTAAGTGTTATATTCCGTACTTATTGTATGTGGAATTGGTATGCGTAAATATTTCGTGTCTCGATTTTTATTAATTAGGTGCTAAATTATAAGAAAGGACTTAGTAGTGAACTTTGAAAGTACGATAGGGAAATAGGTGATGACTAATTAAAGCATGCATGCAAAATAATGGACTTGCATGTCAAATTCCCCCTTTCTACAAGTAATGGCCGGCCATGACAAAGAAATATGGGTCAAACATGTCATGAAACATGTTTTGTTGGGCATTAGGGAGAAATAGTAAACAAATAAGCATGGGTAAGAAAAGAATGAAAAAAAAAAAAATGTGTGAGAGAGTGGCATACCCCATTGCCGTGAGTTGTAGAGAAGGAAAGAAAAAATTTTGTTCATCCTTTCTTTGAGCCAAAACTAAGGAAGAAGGAGGATTTTTGCTTCATGCTTGGTTTGGAAGAGATCTAGAAGGAGATTTGGCTAAGTTTGCATCAAGATTAAGGTATGTATGAGGTTGTGTTGGGAGTTTCATGCATGTTTTGGTTGCTAACTTGATGTGCATGTTAGCCATGGCTCAAATCTTTGGTATGCCATGGAAATGGTATTTGGCCAAAGTTGTTATAGTGATAAAGCCATTGCATGCTAAGTGTGAAGCTTGATGATGATGCATGCAATGATGGATTTTCTACTCATGAGTAAGATTTTGAGTTTTCTCTTTGTTTATCATGATTAAAGTTGAAAAGGAGCATGATTGTCATACTTGGCCATGATGCATTCTTGAGCATGATTCATGCTTCTTGCATGTTAGTTAAAAGTTTGTGTTTTGGATGGCTATGGACACCTTGAAAATTCGCCATGCTCATATATGCATATATATGATTGCACATTATGTTTGGTTATGAACTAAGTGATGAATATATTGATTTAAAGAAGAAAATGTGGAAGAATGCTTGTGAAATTGCAAGCACAATTCGCCTAGCACACATATAAGTGCTTGATGCTATATTATAAGTTTTGGGCCACAATGTGCAAAGCATAAATTAGTAGATTGCATGCTGTTTTTGTGAGGTATTAAGTGCAAAATTGACCTCAACATGTACATGAATATTCGGCCTTGGGTAGCCTATTGAAGGCCTTAGCATTTCCTTGATGCTCAAATAAATTGTATTGAATTGCTTGATGTAGTATAAAATGTGCATGACCATTGTGTATTCAAGCTAAAGAGTGGCCATATGACCATTTAAAATCCTTGTCATATTCGCCATAAGCAAGCACAATGAGGTTTTAATAAATTGAATTTGTTTGAATTAGCTCAAGAGCTAAGAGGGCCACAATTGGACAAGGGAAGGAAAAGGTGATCGAATAGCCGAAAAAGCCGTTCGACAACATCCGAGGTAAGTCCTCAAGAAGTGACCTTACTTGAATTATGTGAGATGAAATATGGATGTGTATGATTATTGATTATGTGTGTATGAGTATTTGAATTCCACCGGGCTAAGTCCCAAGGCGAATATGCTAATGATATTAATTGTGTTTGAGCCTTAGTAACGAAAATGAAATATGTATGTCCAATGATTATTGATGTATGTGTGCATGAGAAATTGAATGATATCCGGGCTAAGCCCAAGACAATTATGCTGAAATTATATCCGGGTTAAGACCAAGGCAATTGTGCTAGTGGTTATATCCGGCTAAGGCCGAAGGCATTCGTCTGAGTTATTCTATCCGGGCTAAGACCGAAGGCATTTGTGCACGTGATTATATCCGGTTATATTCAAGAATCTTGGGCTGGAGGTGAGTGTTGGTTGCTGAAATGAATTTAATTAGTACACTCGGACAGCCCAAAGGATAAGGTACGTTATATGTGCATTGGAAAGTCGACGTGTTTGAGCAACATTCGCTCAATCGACTAATGAATTTCAGTTATTGAATTGATTGATGCTTTGCGAACTTATACAATGATGAAGTATGAAGTAAGAATGTGTATTAATGAAATGATGCATTTGGCTATGTGAATGTATTGCTGTAAATTATAGTTCATTATATTCCTTGAGACTTACTAAGCATAAAAATGCTTACCCCGTTGCTTTGGCTCTTAGTTTTCTAGATTTCGCTCGAGGCAATCGGATTTGGGATCGTTGAAGTCGAAGTCATCCACACTATCAAGCCTCCATTTTGGTATAAATTTTTGGTTGAACTTGAGATGGCATGTATAGGACTACCTCTTGTTTGTTAAATACGTTGTAATGTAAGTTTGTATGGCCATGCGAAAATGGCTCGAAAAGGGGAGCATGAACTTAGACTTATTGTGGGTTGTATGTATATATATTTGGGGTCATGATGTGGCTATGGTTTGGAAATGGGAATGTTGGTCATATGATCAGCCATTGGCATGGTTAAAATGATCATATATGAACCTATGTATGGCAAGATTAGTTGAATCATGGAGACTACCAAATAGGTAAGTCCTACCTTAAAAACAGATGCTGCCAGCTGCAGTGGCGTGAATGTGAAAAATCACCATAATTCATAGGAATGGAATAAAATAGTGAATAAGCTATGTAAATGAACCTTGATGAGTCTATTTTCATATGGAAGAAACGAAACGGTCATAGGAGTTACAGGTTAAGAGATATTAAAGCTATTGTGAGACAGGGCCAGAATGGTTTCTGGGTTCCCTGTCGCAACTTTAAAAATTCACTATAAATTATCCAAAAGAATTAGGAGATATACCTTATATGTACAGATTCCATTTTGAGTCTAGTTTCATTAGAAACAAACGACACCAGCATTAAAGCCCTGTGCAGAGATATTCAAGTTATACCGCGCGAAGGTCAGAGCAGTCGATCCCTGTAACTTGGGTAACTTTAACTAATAAACTGTACCAATTGGCCCGACCAAAAATCCTAGAAATAAATCCATGGATGTATATATGAGTCTAAATTCAGGGAAAATTTACGAAACCAGTTTCCGAGTTTTGAAACTCGAGATATGATTTTAAGGCGACAGTGACGCAGTTTTCCAGCCTGACTGGAAATGTCAAATTGGTGGGCAAAAACATGTGAACTTGGTTTGTTAACCCTCGGGTCCGACACCGGCGATGGTCTCGGGTTTGGGGTGTTACAATTTTATTGGTATCGAGCCACGGTTTAGTCGATTCTAGGACTACCGTGATGTGTTTGGGGTCTAGCTATACATGCCATTAAATGATGAATCGATAGTGTGATGAATTCGACAATTTGACTTCATGTTTGTTTATAGCAATGGATCCCGATCCCAACCGAAAGATAGCTGATGATGTGGAGAGTGTGGCGCTGCTCCGCGCAAGGGACAGCGCCGGCGGACTCTCAACCTATGGCCAGCAATCCTAATGACGAGGCTAAGCAAGCCTTTTATAGTGTGATGAGCGAATGGTTTAATCAATACATTCGAACCAACACTACTGTTCCACCACCTCCATTCCCGATTTAATGCAACCCCGCACCTACAATACCTCCGTGATCGACCCAATAAGGTCGGGTAAGCCCCGATCGATAGGATTCAAAACATGGGGCCACTGAATTTAAGGCTACGGATGATGATGATGCCGAGCGAGCTGAATTATGGTTAGATAACACTATCCGGTGCTTGATGAGCTATCCTGTACACCCGACGAGTGCTTAAAGTGTACCATCTCCTTGCTACGCGAGTCCGCCTACTATTGGTGGAGTACTCGACTTCGTGGTGCCTAGAGAGCAAGTGACTTGGGAATTCTTTCTAACCGAGTTCAAAAAGTATATCGATCGAGATTCATCGACCAAAAGCGGAGGGAGTTCCTTGATCTTAAGCAAGGTTCTATGTCCGCTACTGACTACGAACGAAAGTTTGTGAGGCTTAGCCGACGCGAGAATGCATTTCGTCCGAAGCTATTATGTGCAAACGCTTGAGGATGGGCTGAATGATGATATAAGGATGTTTGTTGGCATTCTCGAGATACGAGAGTTCGTAGTACTTGTTGAGCGAGCTTGTAAAGTCAAGAGATTAGAAAGGAGAAACAAAAAGCTGATGTGGGGATTGAGAATTCGAAGAGGTCCTCGGAAAGTCTCTTCAACAAGCATCAAGAGATTTCGAGATGATGCGAGCCGGTCTAGAGGCGTTTGGGATTTTCTAGACGAGGACGCGATCGACCCCTGTGACCACACGAGTCACCTCGATTGCGGTGGCGGAAATGATCGCCGAGAGAGGACGGAGTGTCCACATTGTGGCAAATGGCATTCGGGAGCTGTTGGTTTCGTGATCGCCCTGCTATAAGTGTGGATCGGCCGACCATTTTATGAAGGATTGCCCGAGGATGCATGAGCAGAATGCAAGTCGAGTGCAAACCCGGGTGCTACCACTGCTCGAGGTAGGCCACCTAGAAATATGGGCAATGTCAGTGGCGGTCAGAGAGGATCTAGAGATGCTACCATCAGATCTGAGGCTCGTGCTCCTGCTAGGACTTATGCCATACGCGCACGCGAGGATGCCGCCTCTCCGGATGTTATTACCGGTACTTTCACTCTTCTCAATACAAATGTAATTGCTTTGATTGACCCCGGTTCTACTCATTCTTATATATGTGAAACCTTAGCATCCAAAGAAGACTTTGCCCATTGAGTCTCTTCGAGTTTGTAATTCGGTGTCAAACCCTTGGGTCATTACGTGCTTGTTAACAAAGTGTGCAAGAAAAGTCCCCTAGTGTTCCGAGGTTCTTGTTTTCCGGCGGACTTAATGCTTTTGCCATTCGATGAGTTCGATGTTATTCTTGGTTTGGATTGGTTGACCATGCACGATGCGGTTGTAAATTGCAAGAGCAAGACTATCGATTTGAGGTGCGCGAATAATGAAATAATTCGGGTTGAGTCCACGGACTTAAAGGGGTTGCCAGCTGTAATATCAGCGATGTTGGCCCAGAAATATGTAAGAAAAGGGTGCGGCGTACCTTGCGTCGTACTTCGATGACAAGGAATCAGAGAAGAAACCCGAATCTGTGCCCGTGGTTTGTGAATACCCGGATGTTTTCCCCGAAGAATTGCCGGGTTTACCACCTGTTCGAGAAATAGAATTTGGCATCGAATTGGTACCTGGTACCACCCCAATTTCGATAGCTCCGTATCGTATGGCACCAACGGAATTGAAGGAGTTGAAAACTCGCTTGCAAGAATTGGTGGATAGAGGTTTTGCTCGCCGAGTTTTTCGCCTTGGGTGCGCCGGTGTTGTTCGTGAAGAAGAAGGATGGAACCATGCGACTATGCATCGACTATCGTCGACTTAACAAAGCGACGATAAAGAACAAATATCCGCTGCCGCGTATTGATGACTTGTTCGATCAATGAAGGGAGCCTCGGTGTTCTCGAAAATAGATTTGAGATCGGGCTACTATCAATTGCGAATCCGAGATTCGAGGCGTGCCCAAGACGCCTTGAACGAGATATGGTCACTATGAGTTCTGGTGATGCCGTTTGGGCTCACTAATGCCCTGCGGTATTTATGGATTTAATGAATCGAATCTTTAGACCATATTTGGATCGATTCGTAGTCGTGTTCATTGATGACATCTTGGTCTATTCAAGAAATGAGACCGAACATGCTGAACACCGCGGTTAGTGCTTTGCAAATTTTACGGACAAGCAATTATATGCTAAGTTCAACAAGTGTGAGTTCGGTTAAGAGAGGTAAGCTTCTTGGGTCATGTGGTATCTGCATCGGTATTCGAGTCGACCGAATAAAATTTCAGCCATACTAAATTGGAAGCCTCAGAAATATTAATGAGGTTCAAGCTTTTTGGGGCTTGGGTTACTACCGACGATTTGTAAAAGGCTTCTCAACGATAACCACGCCGATGACGGCTTACTCCAAAAGGATGTTAAGTTCGAATGGACGGAGAAATGCCAAAAAGCTTCGATCAACTGAAAACTTATTTGATGAAGCCCCAATTCTAGTGCAACCCGAGTCCGCAAGGAGTTTGTCATCTATAGCGACGCCTCTCTACTTGGGTTAGGTTGCGATTAATGCAAGAAGGTCGAGTTGTGGCCTATCGTCGAGGCAATTAAAGCCACATGAGAAAAATTATCCGACTCATGATCTCGAATTGGCAGCCATCGTATTCGCCTTAAAGATTTGGCGACATTACTTATTTGGTGAAAGGTGCCATGTATACTCGGATCACAAAAGTCTCAAGTATTTGATGACCCAACGAGACTTAAATCTGCGACAAAGACGTTGGCTCGAGCTGTTAAAGGATTATGAGTGATCATTGACTATCACCCGGGAAAGGCGAATGTAGTTGCGGATGCCTTGAGTCGTAAATCGTTATTCACTTTACGACGATGAATGTGCACTTGTCTATCCGATCCGACGGTGTGTTAGTGGCTGAAATGAAAGCCAAACCATTATTGACACACCAAATTCGAGAAGCTCGAAAAGTCGATGACGAGTTGGTTGCAAAACGGGCTGCGTGTGTTCCAACAAGGACTCGGAGTTTCAAATCGACGATGACGATTGTTTGAGGTTCAAAAGTCGTCGTGTGTCCCAAAGAATTGAACTCATTTCGATAATTCAATGAAGCCCATTGTAGCCGAATGGCAATCCACCCGGGAGTACGAAGATGTACAATGATTTGAAACGTCGATTTTGGTGGCATGGTATGAAGCGAGACATCTCCGACTTTGTTTCAAGATGTTTAATATGTCAACAAGTGAAAGCGGAACATCAGTGCCTTGAGGATTACTTCACCAATCACGATACCCGAGTGGAAATGGGATCGAGTCACAATGGACTTTGTATCCGGACCGCCATTGTCGCAAGTAAGAAGGATGCGGTTTGGGTCGTGGTAGATCGATTGACTAAGTCGGCCCACTTTGTCCCCGTCGTCTGGATTTTTCAATGGACAAATTAGCGGAATTGTACGTTTCTCAGTTGTGAAATTACACGGGTGCCTATTTCTATCGTGTCGGATAGAGATCCGAGATTTACCTCGCGGTTTTGGAAAAAGTTGCAAGAAGCTTTGGGTACCAAGTTGCATTTCAAAGACCGCCTTCCACCCCCAAACCGATGGTCAATCCGGCGGGTAATTCGAGATACTTGAGGATATGTTAAGATGTTGCGTCCTCGAGTTTAGTGGTTCATGGGAACGGTATTTGCCGTTGATTGAATTCGCTTACAACAATAGCTTTCAATCGAGTATTAAGATGGCACCCTACGAGGCTTTGTACGGGCGTAAATGCCGTACACCATTGTTTTGGACTGAGCTTGGTGAAAGCAAGATTTTCGGGGTGGATTTGATTAGGGATGCCGAACAGAAAGTGAAAGTAATCCGTGAAAGTTTGAAGATAGCCTTCGATCGTCAGAAGTCGTACGCGGATATGAAGCGTAAGGATATCGAGTATCAGGTGGGTGATAAAGTGTTCCTCAAGGTATCGCCTTGGAAAAAATACTCGTGTTCTACCGTAAGGGCAAGTTGAGCCCGAGGTTCATTGGGCCATATGAGATATCGAGCGAGTCGGTCGGTGGCATATCGTTTGATTTTGCCCCTGAACTCAAAAGGTTCACGATGTCTTCCACGCTTCGATGCTTCGACGTTATAGATCCGATCCATCGCACGTGATTAATCCATCGAAATTGAAATTCAAGCTAATATGAGTTATGAGGAAGAACCAATTCGTATCCTATCACGAGAAGTGAAAGAGTTATGAAACAAGCGGGTTCCGCTAGTGAAAGTGTTATGGCTCAAGCACGGGATAGAAGAAGCTACTTGGGAGACCGAGAACTCAATGAGAGAGCGATATCCGAACCTATTTACAGTAAGCTTTTGGGACGAAAATCTCTTGAGTGGGGAGAGTTGTGACACCCGAATGTGACCCTAGTCGGAGAGTGGTTTCGGGACCACGAAACCGAGTCACAAGAATAATTAAGTGTTATATTCCGTACTTATTGTATGTGGAATTGGTATGCGTAAATATTTCGTGTCTCGATTTTTATTAATTAGGTGCTAAATTATAAGAAAGGACTTAGTAGTGAACTTTGAAAGTACGATAGGGAAATAGGTGATGACTAATTAAAGCATGCATGCAAAATAATGGACTTGCATGTCAAATTCCCCTTTCTACAAGTAATGGCCGCCATGACAAAGAATATGGGTCAAACATGTCATGAAACATGTTTTGTTGGGCATTAGGGAGAAATAGTAAACAAATAAGCATGGGTAAGAAAAGAATGAAAAAAAAATGTGTGTGAGAGTGGCATACCCCATTGCCGTGAGTTGTAGAGAAGGAAAGAAAAAATTTTGTTCATCCTTTCTTTGAGCCAAAACTAAGGAAGAAGGAGGATTTTTGCTTCATGCTTGGTTTGGAAGAGATCTAGAAGGAGATTTGGCTAAGTTTGCATCAAGATTAAGGTATGTATGAGGTTGTGTTGGGAGTTTCATGCATGTTTTGGTTGCTAACTTGATGTGCATGTTAGCCATGGCTCAAATCTTTGGTATGCCATGGAAATGGTATTTGGCCAAAGTTGTTATAGTGATAAAGCCATTGCATGCTAAGTGTGAAGCTTGATGATGATGCATGCAATGATGGATTTTCTACTCATGAGTAAGATTTTGAGTTTTCTCTTTGTTTTATCATGATTAAAGTTGAAAAGGAGCATGATTGTCATACTTGGCCATGATGCATTCTTGAGCATGATTCATGCTTCTTGCATGTTAGTTAAAAGTTTGTGTTTTGGATGGCTATGGACACCTTGAAAATTCGCCATGCTCATATATGCATATATATGATTGCACATTATGTTTGGTTATGAACTAAGTGATGAATATATTGATTTAAAGAAGAAAATGTGGAAGAATGCTTGTGAAATTGCAAGCACAATTGCCTAGCACACATATAAGTGCTTGATGCTATATTATAAGTTTTGGGCCACAATGTGCAAAGCATAAATTAGTAGATTGCATGCTGTTTTGTGAGGTATTAAGTGCAAAATTGACCTCAACATGTACATGAATATTCGCCTTGGGTAGCCTATTGAAGGCCTTAGCATTTCCTTGATGCTCAAATAAATTGTATTGAATTGCTTGATGTAGTATAAAATGTGCATGACCATTGTGTATTCAAGCTAAAGAGTGGCCATATGACCATTTAAAATCCTTGTCATATTCGGCCATAAGCAAGCACAATGAGGTTTTAATAAATTGAATTTGTTTGAATTAGCTCAAGAGCTAAGAGGGCCACAATTGGACAAGGGAAGGAAAAGGTGATCGAATAGCCGAAAAAGCCGTTCGACAACATCCGAGGTAAGTCCTCAAGAAGTGACCTTACTTGAATTATGTGAGATGAAATATGGATGTGTATGATTATTGATTATGTGTGTATGAGTATTTGAATTCCACCCGCTAAGTCCCGGGCGAATATGCTAATGATATTAATTGTGTTTGAGCCTTAGTAACTGAAAATGAAATATGTATGTCCAATGATTATTGATGTATGTGTGCATGAGAAATTGAATGATATCGGGCTAAGCCCAAGACAATTATGCTGAAATTATATCCGGGTTAAGACCGAAGGCAATTGTGCTAGTGGTTATATCCGGGCTAAGGCCCAAGGCATTCGTATGAAGTTATTCTATCCGGCTAAGACCAAGGCATTTGTGCGTGATTATATCCGGTTATATTCAAGAATCTTGGGCTGGAGGTGAGTGTTGGTTGCTGAAATGAATTTAATTAGTACACTCGGACAGCCCAAAGGATAAGGTACGTTATATGTGCATTGGAAAGTCGACGTGTTTGAGCAACATTCGCTCAATCGACTAATGAATTTCAGTTATTGAATTGATTGATGCTTTGCGAACTTATACAATGATGAAGTATGAAGTAAGAATGTGTATTAATGAAATGATGCATTTGGCTATGTGAATGTATTGCTGTAAATTATAGTTCATTATATTCCTTGAGACTTACTAAGCATAAAAATGCTTACCCGTTGCTTTGGCTCTTAGTTTTCTAGATTTCGCTCGAGGCAATCGGATTTGGGATCGTTGAAGTCAAGTCATCCACACTATCAAGCCTCCATTTTGGTATAAATTTTGGTTGAACTTGAGATGGCATGTATAGGACTACCTCTTGTTTGTTAAATACGTTGTAATGTAAGTTTGTATGGCCATGCGAAAATGGCTCGAAAGGGGAGCATGAACTTAGACTTATTGTGGGTTGTATGTATATATATTTGGGGTCATGATGTGGCTATGGTTTGAAATGGGAATGTTGGTCATATGATCAGCCATTGGCATGGTTAAAATGATCATATATGAACCTATGTATGGCAAGATTAGTTGAATCATGGAGACTACCAAATAGGTAAGTCCTACCTTAAAACAGATGCTGCCAGCTGCAGTGGCGTGAATGTGAAAAATCACCATAATTCATAGGAATGGAATAAAATAGTGAATAAGCTATGTAAATGAACCTTGATGAGTCTATTTTCATATGGAAGAAACGAAACGGTCATAGGAGTTACAGGTTAAGAGATATTAAAGCTATTGTGAGACAGGGCCAGAATGGTTTCTGGGTTCCCTGTCGCAACTTTAAAAATTCACTATAAATTATCCAAAAGAATTAGGAGATATACCTTATATGTACAGATTCCATTTTGAGTCTAGTTTCATTAGAAACAAACGACACCAACATTAAAGCCCTGTGCAGAGAGATATTCAAGTTATACCGCGCGAAGGTCAGAGCAGTCGATCCCTGTAACTTGGGTAACTTTAACTAATAAACTGTACCAATTGGCCCGACCAAAATCCTAGAAATAAATCCATGGATGTATATATGAGTCTAAATTCAGGAAAATTTACGAAACCAGTTTCCGAGTTTTGAAACTCGAGATATGATTTTAAAGGCGACAGTGACGCAGTTTTCCAGCCTGACTGGAAATGTCAAATTGGTGGGCAAAAACATGTGAACTTGGTTTGTTAACCCTCGGGTCCGACACGGCGATGGTCTCGGGTTTGGGGTGTTACAATTTTATTGGTATCAGAGCCACGGTTTAGTCGATTCTAGGACTACCGTGATGTGTTTGGGGTCTAGCTATACATGCCATTAAATGATGAATCGATAGTGTGATGAATTCGACAATTTGACTTCATGTTTGTTTATAGCAATGGATCCCGATCCCAACCGAAGCGATAGCTGATGATGTGGAGAGTGTGGCGCTGCTCCCGCGCAAGGGACAGCGCCGCGGACTCTCAACCTATGGCCAGCAATCCTAATGACGAGGCTAAGCAAGCCTTTTATAGTGTGATGAACGAATGGTTTAATCAATACATTCGAACCAACACGGTTGTTCCACCACCTCCATTCCCGATTTAATGCAACCCCGCACCTACAATACCTCCGTGGTCGACCCAATAAGGTCGTAAGCCCCAATCGATAGGATTCAAAACATGGGGCCACTGAATTTAAGGCTACGGATGATGATGATGCCGAAGCGAGCTGAATTATGGTTAGATAACACTATCCGGTGCTTGATGAGCTATCCTGTACACCGACGAGTGCTTAAAGTGTACCATCTCCTTGCTTACTGAGTCCGCCTACTATTGGTGGAGTACTCGACTTACGTGGTGCCTAGAGAGCAAGTGACTTGGGAATTCTTTCTAACCGAGTTCAAAAAAGTATATCGACCGAGATTCATCGACCAAAAGCGGAGGGAGTTCCTTGATCTTAAGCAAGGTTCTATGTCCGTTACCGACTACGAACGAAAGTTTGTGAGGCTTAGCCGGTACGCGCGAGAATGCATTTCGTCCGAAGCTATTATGTGCAAACGCTTGAGGATGGGCTGAATGATGATATAAGGATGTTTGTTGGCATTCTCGAGATACGAGAGTTCGTAGTACTTGTTGAGCGAGCTTGTAAAGCCGAAGAGATTAGAAAGGAGAAACAAAAAGCTGATGTGGGGATTGGAGAATTCCGAAAGAGGTCCTCGGGAAAGTCTCTTCAACAAGCATCGAAGAGATTTCGAGATGATGCGAGCCGGTCTAGAGGCGTTTCGGGATTTTCTAGACGAGGACGCGATCGACCCCCTGTGACCACACGAGTCACCTCGATTGCCGGTGGCGGAAATGATCGCCGAGAGAGGACGGAGTGTCCACATTGTGGCAAATGGCATTCGGGAGCTGTTGGTTTCGTGATCGCTCTGCTATAAGTGTGGATCGGCCGACCATTTTATGAAGGATTGCCCGAGGATGCATGAATGTAATGCAAGTCGAGTGCAAACCCGGTGCTACCATTTGCCGAGGTAGGCCACCTAGAAATATGGGCAATGTCGATTGGCGGTCGAGAGGATCTAGAGATGCTACCATCGGATCGAGGCTCGTGCTCCTGCTAGGACTTATGCCATACGCGCACGCCGAGGATCTTGCCTCTCGGATGTTATTACCGGTACTTTCACTCTTCTCAATACAAATGTAATTGCTTTGATTGACCCCGGTTCTACTCATTCTTATATATGTGAAACCTTAGCATCCAAAGAAGACTTTGCCCATTGAGTCTCATCGAGTTTGTAATTCGGTGTCAAACCCCTTGGGTCATTACGTGCTTGTTAACAAAGTGTGCAAGAAAAGTCCCCTAGTGTTCGAGGTTCTTGTTTTCCGGCGGACTTAATGCTTTTGCCATTCGATGAGTTCGATGTTATTCTTGGTTTGGATTGGTTGACCATGCACGATGCGGTTGTAAATTGCAAGAGCAAGACTATCGATTTGAGGTGCGCGAATAATGAAATAATTCGGTTGAGTCCACGGACTTAAAGGGGTTGCCACCGTAATATCGCCGATGTTGGCCCGAAATATGTAAGAAAAGGGTGCGGCGTACCTTGCGTCGTGCTCGATGACAAGGAATCGAGAAGAAACCGAATCTGTGCCGTGGTTTGTGAATACCCGGATGTTTTCCCAAAGAATTGCCGGTTTACCACTTGCTCGAGAAATAGAATTTGGCATCGAATTGGTACCGGTACCACCCCAATTTCGATAGCTCATATCGTATGGCACCAACGGAATTGAAGGAGTTGAAAACTCGGTTGCAAGAATTGGTGGATAGAGGTTTTGCTCGCCGAGTTTTTCGCCTTGGGGTGCGCCGGTGTTGTTCGTGAAGAAGAAGGATGGAACCATGCGATTATGCATCGACTATCGTCGACTTAACAAAGCGACGATAAAGAACAAATATCCGTTGCCACGTATTGATGACTTGTTCGATCAACTGAAGGGAGCCTCGGTGTTCTCGAAAATAGATTTGAGATCGGGCTACTATCAATTGCGAATCCGAGATTCAGACGTGCCCAAGACGCCTTGAGCGAGATATGGTCACTATGAGTTCTGGTGATGCCGTTTGGGCTCACTAATGCCCTACGGTATTTATGGATTTAATGAATCGAATCTTTAGACCATATTTGGATCGATTAAGTAGTCGTGTTCATTGATGACATCTTGGTCTATTCAAGAAATGAGACCGAACATCTTTGAACACCGCGGTTAGTGCTTGCAAATTTTACGGGACAAGCAATTATATGCTAAGTTCAACAAGTGTGAGTTACGGTTAAGAGAGGTAAGCTTCTTGGGTCATGTGGTATCTGCATCGGGTATTCGAGTCGACCCGAATAAAATTTCAGCCATACTAAATTGGAAGCCTCCGAGAAATATTATCGAGGTTCAAGCTTTTTGGGGCTTGCTTTACTACCGACGATTTGTAAAAGGCTTCTCAACGATAACCACGCCGATGACGGCTTACTCCAAAAGGATGTTAAGTTCGAATGGACGGAGAAATGCCAAAAAGCTTCGATCAACTGAAAACTTATTTGATGAAGCCCCAATTCTAGTGCAACCCGAGTCCGCAAGGAGTTTGTCATCTATAGCGACGCCTCTCTACTTGGGTTAGGTTGCGTATTAATGCAAGAAGGTCGAGTTGTGGCCTATCGTCGAGGCAATTAAAGCCACATGAGAAAAATTATCCGACTCATGATCTCGAATTGGCGCCATCGTATTCGCCTTAAAGATTTGGCGACATTACTTATTTGGTGAAAGGTGCCATGTATACTCGGATCACAAAAGTCTCAGTATTTGATGACCCAACGAGACTTAAATCTGCGACAAAGACGTTGGCTCGAGCTGTTAAAGGATTATGAGCTGATCATTGACTATCACCCGGAAAGGCGAATGTAGTTGCGGATGCCTTGAGTCGTAAATCGTTATTCACTTTACGAGCGATGAATGTGCACTTGTCTATCCGATCCGACAGGTGTGTTAGTGGCTGAAATGAAAGCCAAACCATTATTGACACACCAAATTCGAGAAGCTCGAAAAGTCGATGACGAGTTGGTTGCAAAGCGGGCTGCGTGTGTTCGAACAAGGACTCGGAGTTTCAAATCGACGATGACGATTGTTTGAGGTTCAAAAGTCGTCTGTGTGTCCCAAAGAATTGAACTCATTTCGATAATTCTGAATGAAGCCCATTGTAGCCGAATGGCAATCCACCCGGGAGTACGAAGATGTACAATGATTTGAAACGTCGATTTTGGTGGCATGGTATGAAGCGAGACATCTCCGACTTTGTTTCAAGATGTTTAATATGTCAACAAGTGAAAGCGGAACATCGGTGCCTTGAGATTACTTCACCAATCACGATACCCGAGTGGAAATGGGATCGAGTCACAATGGACTTTGTATCCGGACCGCCATTGTCGACAAGTAAGAAGGATGCGGTTTGGGTCGTGGTAGATCGATTGACTAAGTCGGCCCACTTTGTCCCCGTGCGTCGGATTTTTCAATGGACAAATTAGCGGAATTGTACGTTTCTCATTGTGAAATTACACGGGTGCCTATTTCTATCGTGTCGGATAGAGATCCGAGATTTACCTCGCGGTTTTGGAAAAAGTTGCAAGAAGCTTTGGGTACCAAGTTGCATTTCAAAGACCGCTTCCACCCCCAAACCGATGGTCAATCCGGCGGGTAATTCGAGATACTTGAGGATATGTTAAGATGTTGCGTCCTCGAGTTTAGTGGTTCATGGGAGCGGTATTTGCCGTTGATTGAATTCGCTTACAACAATAGCTTTCAATCGAGTATTAAGATGGCACCCTACGAGGCTTTGTGCGGGCGTAAATGCCGTACACCATTGTTTTGGACCGAGCTTGGTGAAAGCAAGATTTTCGGGTGGATTTGATTAGGGATGCCGAACGAAAGTGAAAGTAATCCGTGAAAGTTTGAAGATAGCCTTCGATCGTCGAAAGTCGTGCGCGGATATGAAGCGTAAGGATATCGAGTATCGTGGGTGATAAAGTGTTCCTCAAGGTATCGCCTTGGAAAAAAATACTCAGGTTCGGCCGTAAGGGCAAGTTGAGCCCGAGGTTCATTGGGCCATATGAGATATCAGAGCGAGTCGGTCCAGTGGCATATCGTTTGATTTTGCCCCTAACTCAAAAGGTTCACGATGTCTTCCACGCTTCGATGCTTGACGTTATAGATCCGATCCATCGCACGTGATTAATCCATCGAAATTGAAATTCAAGCTAATATGAGTTATGAGGAAGAACCAATTCGTATCCTATCACGAGAAGTGAAAGAGTTGCGAAACAAGCGGGTTCCGCTAGTGAAAGTGTTATGGCTCAAGCACGGGATAGAAGAAGCTACTTGGGAGACCGAGAACTCAATGAGAGAGCGATATCCGAACCTATTTACCGGTAAGCTTTTCTGGACGAAAATCTCTTGAGTGGGGAGAGTTGTGACACCCGAATGTGACCCTAGTCGGAGAGTGGTTTCGGGACCACGAAACCGAGTCACAAGAATAATTAAGTGTTATATTCCGTACTTATTGTATGTGGAATTGGTATGCGTAAATATTTCGTGTCTCGATTTTTATTAATTAGGTGCTAAATTATAAGAAAGGACTTAGTAGTGAACTTTGAAAGTACGATAGGGAAATAGGTGATGACTAATTAAAGCATGCATGCAAAATAATGGACTTGCATGTCAAATTCCCCTTTCTACAAGTAATGGCCGCCATGACAAAGAATATGGGTCAAACATGTCATGAAACATGTTTTGTTGGGCATTAGGGAGAAATAGTAAACAAATAAGCATGGGTAAGAAAAGAATGAAAAAAAAAAATGTGTGTGAGAGTGGCATACCCCATTGCCGTGAGTTGTAGAGAAGGAAAGAAAAAATTTTGTTCATCCTTTCTTTGAGCCAAAACTAAGGAAGAAGGAGGATTTTTGCTTCATGCTTGGTTTGGAAGAGATCTAGAAGGAGATTTGGCTAAGTTTGCATCAAGATTAAGGTATGTATGAGGTTGTGTTGGGAGTTTCATGCATGTTTTGGTTGCTAACTTGATGTGCATGTTAGCCATGGCTCAAATCTTTGGTATGCCATGGAAATGGTATTTGGCCAAAGTTGTTATAGTGATAAAGCCATTGCATGCTAAGTGTGAAGCTTGATGATGATGCATGCAATGATGGATTTTCTACTCATGAGTAAGATTTTGAGTTTTCTTTTGTTTTATCATGATTAAAGTTGAAAAGGAGCATGATTGTCATACTTGGCCATGATGCATTCTTGAGCATGATTCATGCTTCTTGCATGTTAGTTAAAAGTTTGTGTTTTGGATGGCTATGGACACCTTGAAAATTCGCCATGCTCATATATGCATATATATGATTGCACATTATGTTTGGTTATGAACTAAGTGATGAATATATTGATTTAAAGAAGAAAATGTGGAAGAATGCTTGTGAAATTGCAAGCACAATTCGCCTAGCACACATATAAGTGCTTGATGCTATATTATAAGTTTTGGGCCACAATGTGCAAAGCATAAATTAGTAGATTGCATGCTGTTTTTGTGAGGTATTAAGTGCAAAATTGACCTCAACATGTACATGAATATTCGCCTTGGGTAGCCTATTGAAGGCCTTAGCATTTCCTTGATGCTCAAATAAATTGTATTGAATTGCTTGATGTAGTATAAAATGTGCATGACCATTGTGTATTCAAGCTAAAGAGTGGCCATATGACCATTTAAAATCCTTGTCATATTCGCCATAAGCAAGCACAATGAGGTTTTAATAAATTGAATTTGTTTGAATTAGCTCAAGAGCTAAGAGGGCCACAATTGGACAAGGGAAGGAAAAGGTGATCGAATAGCCGAAAAAGCCGTTCGACAACATCCGAGGTAAGTCCTCAAGAAGTGACCTTACTTGAATTATGTGAGATGAAATATGGATGTGTATGATTATTGATTATGTGTGTATGAGTATTTGAATTCCACCCGGCTAAGTCCCAAGGCGAATATGCTAATGATATTAATTGTGTTTGAGCCTTAGTAACGAAAAATGAAATATGTATGTCCAATGATTATTGATGTATGTGTGCATGAGAAATTGAATGATATCCGGGCTAAGCCCAAGACAATTATGCTGAAATTATATCCGGTTAAGACCGAAGGCAATTGTGCTAGTGGTTATATCCGGCTAAGGCCGAAGGCATTCGTGCGAGTTATTCTATCCGGGCTAAGACCAAGGCATTTGTGCACGTGATTATATCCGGTTATATTCGAAGAATCTTGGGCTGGAGGTGAGTGTTGGTTGCTGAAATGAATTTAATTAGTACACTCGGACAGCCCAAAGGATAAGGTACGTTATATGTGCATTGGAAAGTCGGCGTGTTTGAGCAACATTCGCTCAATCGACTAATGAATTTCAGTTATTGAATTGATTGATGCTTTGCGAACTTATACAATGATGAAGTATGAAGTAAGAATGTGTATTAATGAAATGATGCATTTGGCTATGTGAATGTATTGCTGTAAATTATAGTTCATTATATTCCTTGAGACTTACTAAGCATAAAAATGCTTACCCCGTTGCTTTGGCTCTTAGTTTTCTAGATTTCGCTCGAGGCAATCGGATTTGGGATCGTTGAAGTCGAAGTCATCCACACTATCAAGCCTCCATTTTGGTATAAATTTTTGGTTGAACTTGAGATGGCATGTATAGGACTACCTCTTGTTTGTTAAATACGTTGTAATGTAAGTTTGTATGGCCATGCGAAAATGGCTCGAAAAGGGGAGCATGAACTTAGACTTATTGTGGGTTGTATGTATATATATTTGGGGTCATGATGTGGCTATGGTTTGGAAATGGGAATGTTGGTCATATGATCAGCCATTGGCATGGTTAAAATGATCATATATGAACCTATGTATGGCAAGATTAGTTGAATCATGGAGACTACCAAATAGGTAAGTCCTACCTTAAAAACAGATGCTGCCAGCTGCAGTGGCGTGAATGTGAAAAATCACCATAATTCATAGGAATGGAATAAAATAGTGAATAAGCTATGTAAATGAACCTTGATGAGTCTATTTTCATATGGAAGAAACGAAACGGTCATAGGAGTTACAGGTTAAGAGATATTAAAGCTATTGTGAGACAGGGCCAGAATGGTTTCTGGGTTCCCTGTCGCAACTTTAAAAATTCACTATAAATTATCCAAAAGAATTAGGAGATATACCTTATATGTACAGATTCCATTTTGAGTCTAGTTTCATTAGAAACAAACGACACCAGCATTAAAGCCCTGTGCAGAGAGATATTCAAGTTATACCGCGCGAAGGTCAGAGCAGTCGATCCCTGTAACTTGGGTAACTTTAACTAATAAACTGTACCAATTGGCCCGACCAAAAATCCTAGAAATAAATCCATGGATGTATATATGAGTCTAAATTCAGGGAAAATTTACGAAACCAGTTTCCGAGTTTTGAAACTCGAGATATGATTTTTAAGGCGACAGTGACGCAGTTTTCCAGCCTGACTGGAAATGTCAAATTGGTGGGCAAAAACATGTGAACTTGGTTTGTTAACCCTCGGGTCCGACACCGGCGATGGTCTCGGGTTTGGGGTGTTACACACCATGTCATGGCCGGCCACTAGCTTGTTTTGGGGAAATTTGACATGCAAGTCCATAGTTTTGCATGCATGCTTTAATTAGTCATCACACATTTCCCTATCGTACTTTCAAAGTTCACTACTAAGTCCCTTCTAGTGAAATTCACCTTTATAACACTAAATCAATCATCAAAAATGTCACACATGAGCACACACATATTATAGGCATCAAAATAAATTTTAAATTATTTTTATGCCTCGGTTTTGTGGTCCCAAACCACATCCCGACGAGGGTCAATTTTGGTGTCACAACTCTCCCCACTTAAGAAATTTTCGTCCCGAAAATCTTACCAAGAATAGGGTTGGGTATCGCTCTTTCATAGAGTTCTCGGTTTCCCAAGTAGCTTCTTCTATCCGTGTTTGAGCCATAACACTTTCACTAGCGGAACCCGCTTGTTTCGCAACTCTTTCACTTCACGTGCGGAGATACGAATCGGTTCTTCCTCATAACTCATATTGGCTTGAATTTCAACTTCTGATGGATCAATCACGTGCGATGGATCAGATCTATAGCGTCGAAGCATTGAAACATGGAAGACGTTGTGAATCTTTTCGAGTTCAGGGGGCAAAATCAAACGATACATGAATCGGGCCAACTCGTTCGAGATTTCAGACGGCCCAATAAATCTCGGGCTCAACTTGCCCTTACGGTAGAATCTGAGTATCTTTTTCCACGCGAAACTTTAAGAAACACTTTATCTCCCACGATACTCAATGTCCTTTCGTTTCAAATCTGCGTCGACTTCGGACGATCGGAGGCTATTTTCGACTTTCACGGATTACTTTTACTTTCTTCAGCATCTTTAATCAAATCCACTCAAAATTTTGTTTTCACCGAGCTCGGTCCAAAACAATGGTGTACGGCATTTACGCCCGTACAAAGCCTCGTAAGGCGCCATCTTAATACTTGATTGAAAACTATTGTTGTGCGAATTCAATCAAAGGTAGGTACCGTTCCATGAACCACCGAACTCGAGGATGCAACATCTCAACATATCCTCAAGTATCTGAATTATCCGCCGGATTGACCATCGGTTTGGGGGTGAAAGGCGGTCTTTGAAATGCAACTTGGTACCCAAAGCTTCTTGCAATTTCTTCCAAAATCGCGAGGTGAACCTCGATCTCTATCCGACACAATGTAAATCAAGACCGTGTAATCTCACAATCGAGAAACGTACAATTCAGCTAGTTTATCCAATGAAAAATCCGTGACGCATTACGAGGATAAAGTGAGCCGACTTAGTCAATCTATCAACAACAACCCAAATCGCATCCTTCTTACTTGCGACAATGGCGGTCGGACACAAAATCCATTGTGACTCGATCCCATTTCCAACGGTATCGTGATCGGTGAAGTAATCTCAAGGCACTTGATGTTCCGCTTTCACTTGTTGACATATTAAACATCTCAAACAAAGTCGGAGATGTCTCGTTTCATACCATGCCACCAAAACCGACGTTTCAAATCATTGTACATCTTCGTACTCCGGTGGATTGCCATTCGGCTACAATGGGCTTCGTTCGAAATTATCGAAATAAGTTCAATTCCTTGGAACACACACGACTTCGAACCTCAAACAATCGTCATCATCGATCCAAACTCCGATTCCTTGTTCGAACACACTCGACTGTTTTGCAACCAACTCATCGTCGACCTTCCGAGCTTCACAAATTTGATGTATCAATAATGGTTTGGCTTTCAATTCAGCTACTAACACGTTGTCGGATCGAACGGACAAGTGCACATTCATCGCTCGAAGCGAATAATGATTTACGACTCAAGGCATCCGCAACCACATTTGCCTTTCCGAGTGATAGTCAATGACCAGCTCATAATCCTTTAACACTCGAGCCAACGTCTTTGTCGTAGATTTAAGTCTCTTTGGGTCATCAAATATTTGAGACTTTTGTGATCCGAGTACACATGGCACCTCTCACCAAATAAGTAATGTCGCCAAATCTTCAAGGCGAATACGATGGCAGCCAATTCGAGATCATGGGTCGGATAATTTTTCTCGTGTGGCTTTAATTGCCTCGACGCATAGGCCACAACTCGACCTTCTTGCATCAATACGCAACCTAACCCAAGTAGGGAGGCGTTACTATAGATGACAAACTCTTTGCCAGATTCGGGTTGCACTAGAATTGGGGCTTAAGTCAAATAAGTTTTCAGTTGATCGAAACTTTTCTGACATTTCTCCGTCCATTCGAACTTAACATCCTTTTGGAGTAAGCCGTCATCGGCGTGGCTATCGTTGAGAAACCTTTACAAATCGTCGGTAATAACCTAAGCAAGCCCCAAAAAGTCCGAACCTCAAGAATATTTCTGAGGCTTCCAATTAAGTATGGCTGAAATTTTATTCGGCCGACTCGAATACCGATCTGAATACCACATGACCCAAGAAGCTAACCTCTCTTAACCGAACTCACACTTGCTGAACTTAGCATATAATTGCTTATCCCGTAAAATTTGCAGCACTAACCTCGGTGTGTTCAAATGTTCGGTCTCATTTCTTGAATAGACCAAGATGTCATCAATGAACACGACTACGAATCGATCCAAATATGGTTTGAAGATCCGATTCATTAAATCCATAAATACCGCAGGGCATTAGTAAGCCCAAATGGCATCACTAGGAACTCATAGTGACCATATCTCGCTCAAGGCGCCTTGGGTACGTCGAATCTCGAATTCGCAATTGATAATAGCCCGATCTCAAATCTATTTTCGAGAACACCGAGGCTCCCTTCAGTTGATCGAACAAGTCATCGATACGTGGTAACGGATATTTGTTCTTTATCGTCGCTTTATTAAGTCGACGATAGTCGATCTGCGACCTCATGGTTCCATCCTTCTTTTCACAAACAACACCGGCGCACCCAAAGGCGAAAAACTCAAGGCGAGCAAAACCTCTATCCACCAATTCTTGCAATCGAGCTTTCAACTCCTTTAATTCCGTTGGTGCCATACGATCAGGAGCTATCGAAATTGGAGTGGTACCGGTACCAATTCGATGCCAAATTCTATTTCCGAGCAGTGGTAAACCGGCAATTCTTGTGGAAAACATCCGGTATTCACAAACCACCGCACCGATTCGGGTTTCTTTTCTGATTCCTTGTCATCGAGCACATACGCAAGGTACGCTTTGCACCCTTTTCTTACATATTTTCGGGCCAACATTGCTGATATTACAGCTGGTAACCCCTTTAAGTCCGTAGACTCAACCCGAATTATCTCGTTATTCGCGCACCTCAAATCAATAGTCTTGCTTTTGCAATTTACAACCGCATCGTGCATGGTCAACCAATCCAAACCAAGAATAACGTCGAATTCATCGAACGGCAAAAGCATCAAGTCCGCCGGAAAACAAGAACCTCGGAACACTAGGGACTTTTCTTGCACACTTTGTTGACAAGCACGTAATGACCCAAGGGTTTGACACCGAATTACAAACTCAAGAGACTCAATAGGCAAAGTCTTCTTGGATGCTAAGGTTTCACATATATAAGAATGAGTAGAACCAGGTCAATCAAAGCAATCACATTAGTATTGAAAAGAGTGAAAGTACCGGTAATGACATCTTGTGAGGCAGCATCCTCGCGTGCGCGTATGGCATAAGTCCTAGCAGAGCAGCACGAGCCTCGGATCCGATGGTGGCATCTCTAGATCCTCTCGACCGCCACTAACATTGCCCACATTTCTAGGTGGCCTACCTCGGCGATGGTAGCACCGGGTTTCCACTCGACTTACATTTTGTTCAAGCAACCTCGGGCAATCCTTCATAAGGTGGTCGGCCGATCCACACTTATAGCGAGGCGATCACGGAACCAACAGCTCCCGAATGCCATTTGCCACAATGTAGACACTCCGCCTCTCTCGGCGATCATTTCCACCATCAGCGATCGAAGTGACTCGTGTGGTCACAGGGTCGATCGCGTCCTCGTCTAAAAAGCCCGGCGCCTCTAGACCGGCTCACATCATCTCAAATCTCTTGATGCTGTTGAAGAGACTTTCCGAGGACCTTTTTCGAATTCTTCGGTTCCCACATCAACTTTTTGTTTCTCCTTTCTAAGCTCTTGACTTTACAAGCTCGCTCAACAAGTACTACTGAACTCTCGTATTTCGAGAATGCCAACGAACATCCTTATATCATCATTCAGCCCATCCTCGAAGCGTTTACATAATAGCTTGGACGAAATGCATTCTCGCCGCATCTGCTAAGCCTCACAAATTTTCGTTCATAGTCGATGAATCGACATAGAACCGTGCTTAAGATCAAGAAATTCCTTCGCTTCGATCGATGAATCTCTGATCGATATACTTTTTTCGAACTCGGTTTGAAAGAATTCCCAAGTCACTTGCTCTCTAGGCACCACGAAGTCGAGTACTCCACCAATAATAGGCGGAATCGCGTAGCAAGGAGATGGTACACTTTAAGCACTCATCGGTGTACAAGATAGCTCATCGAGCACCGGATAGTGTTATCCAACCAAAATTCAGCTTGCTCGGCATCGTCGCTATCCGTAGCCTTGAATTCAAGTGGCCCTATGTTTACTGAATTCTGTCGATTGGGGCTTACTTGACCTTATTTGGTCGATTCTGGAGGTATTGTAGGTCGGGGTTGCATTAGTCGGGAATGGAGGTTGTGGAACAGTAGTGTTAGTTCGAATGTATTGGTTGAACCAATCATTCATCATACTATAAAAGGCTTTCCTAGCCTCATCATTCGGATTGTGGCCATAGGTTGAGAGTCCGCTTGCCGCTGTCCCTCTTGCGGGAGTAGGCGCCACACTCTCACATCATCACTATTGCTCGATTGGGATCGGGATCCATTGCTATAAACAAACACAAATTCAAATTGTCGAAATCTCCACACTATCAATTTATCACTTAATGGCATGTATAGCTAGACCCCAAACATATTACGGTAGTCCTAGAATCGACTAAACCGTGGCTCGATACCAATAAAATTGTAACACCCCGAACCCGAGACCATCGCCGTTATCGGACACGAGGGTTAACAAGCCAAATCCACATATTTCACCCACCAATTTGACATTTCAGACAGGCTGGAAATCTGCGTCACTGTCACCTTAAAATCATATCTCGAGTTTCAAAACTCGAAAACTGATTCCGTAAATTTTCCTGAATTTAGACTCATATATCCATCCATGGATTTATTTCTAGAATTTTTGGTCTGGCCAATTGGTACAGTTTATTAGTTAAAGTCACCCATGTTACAGGGATCGACTGCTCTGACCCTCGCGCGTTACAACTTGAATATCTCTCTGTACAGGGCTTAATACTGGTGTCGTTTGTTTCTAATGAAACTAGACTCAAAATGGAATCTGTACATATAAGGCATGACTCCTAATTATTTCTGGATAATTTATAATAAATTTTTAAAGTTGCGACAGGGGACCCAGAAACCGTTCTGGCCCTATCTCACAATAGCTTTAATATCTCTTAACATGTAACTCCTATGACCGTTTCGTTTATTCCACATGAAAGTAGACTCATTAAGGTTCATTTACATAATTTATTCATTATTTAATACCATTTCTACAAATTTTGGTGATTTTTCAAAACCACACCACTGCTGCTGCCAGCATCTGTTTTCAAAGTAACCATTACCTATTTCATGATTTCCACGATTCAAATGGCCCTTTTGCACACATAGCACAAAGTGTGATTATGATTAACCATTCCAATGGCTAATCCTTTCAAACAATTTCATACCCCATAATGATTATCATACAAACTATTATAGAATCATACTAAAACGATATAAGCCATTTTCGCATGGCTATCCAAGCTTACACAAAACCGAAAGGTACATGACCTTCAACATTAGGGTAGTCCTATACATGCCATTTCAAAGTTCAACCAAAATTATACCAAAATGGAGGCTTTGATAGTGTAGATGACTTCGACTTTAATGATCCCGAATCCGATTGCTACCGAGCAAAATCTATAAAACAGAGAGCCAAAGCAACGGAGTAAGCATTTTATGCTTAGTAAGTCTCAAGCAATAAAATCAGCTTTAACCAAAGCATTACATTCACATAGCCAAATGAATCATTTCATTAATACACATTCACATAATCATACTTACTTCACCATCCCAACTCTTATGTTCATACACAAATAATCGCTTAAGGCCGATAACTCGTTCCATCATAGGAGCGAATATTCATACGCTCTTACTCCTAGCGCCATAAAGCACACACAACACATACCTTGTTATTGGGAAGTTTCACAAGTGCATTAGCTGAAAATTTTCCAGCAAGCTTATAATTTTCAAATCACATACCTTCGAGTTTAACCGGATATAGCTACTGCTCAAACGCCTTGGGACATAGCCCTGTTATGGTAACCCGCACAAAGGCCTTCGGGACTTAACCCGGATTTCACAATTTGCACAAATGCCTTGGTCTTAGCCGGATGTAGTCACTAGCACAATTGCCTTCGGGTCTTAACCCGGATGTAATTACCAGCATAAATGTCTTCGGGACTTAGCCCGGATATCATTCAATTGCTCATGCACACATATACATCAATAATCATTTCCCATTCATATTTCATTTTCGTTACTAAGGCTCAAACACAAACATATCACTAGCATAATCGCCTTCGGAACTTAGCCCGGGTATCATTCAAATACTCATACACACATAAATCAATAGTCATTACACATCAATTTTTCATTTCACATAATTCGAGTAGGGTCATTTCTTGAGGACTTACCTCGGATGTTGTCGAATGGCTTTGACGGCTATTCGATCACTTTTTCCTTCCCCTTATCCAATTGTGGCCCTCTAAGCTCTTGAGCTAATTCAAACAAATTCAATTTATTAAAGTCTCGCTTGCTAGCCTTGGCGAATACACATATCATTGATTCAACTTCACATAACTAAGCACTTTAGTCAATTTTCTTTAATTACGCACACATTCTACCTTAGCTCACAACAAGGTAGCCGATTACCTAAGTCAAGAATAGGCATCATTAAGCTTGCCTCTAACCGAATGCATGCACAATAATTCCCCTCATGTGGCCGATTATGCTTAGTCATTCTTGCATAAAATCAAAAATAAATTGCAAGATTTTCACATCATATGTGTACTAGGCCAATGTACATGCAAATTTCACAACATTCTTCAACAAACTTCTTCTTTAAACAACATATTCATCACTTTCTTCATAATCAAAATATCATGTGCAATCATATATACACATATAAGTGCAAGGTCAATTTCAAGGTGTCCATAGCCATCCAAAATACAAATTTTAACTAACATGCAAGAAGCATGAACCATGCTCATGAATGCATCATGGCCGAATACATCACAATCATGCCCTTTCAACTTCAATCATGGTTAAACAAAAAAACTCAATGTCTTACTTAAAATTGGTACAAAGAAGTTTCAAGAGTAGTCAATCCATCATTGCATGCATCATTAGCAAGCTTCACATTTAGCATGCAATGGCTTTAACACAATAACAACTTTGGCCAAATGTCATTTCCATGGCATAACAAGGATTTGAACCATGGCTAACATGCACATCAAGTTAGCAACCAAAACATGCATGAAACTCCTAACACAACCTCATACATACCTTAATCTTGATGCAAATTTAGCCAAATCTCCTTCTAGATCTCTTCTAAACCAAGCATGAAGCAAAAATCCTATCTCCTCCTTAGTATTTTCGGCCAAAAGGAAAGAACAAGGATGAACAATTTTTTCTTGTTTTTCTTTCACTTGCACGCAATGGGGAAAGGATGAGCTATTTTTTGATTTTTTGTTTCTCATCCAACATCATTAATTATTTTATCATTTAATTCATCATGCATTAACAAAACATGTTTCAACATGTTTTCTTTGCCCATACACCATGTCATGGCCGGCCACTAGCTTGTTTTGGGGAAATTTGACATGCAAGTCCATAGTTTTGCATGCATGCTTTAATTAGTCATCACACATTTCCCTATCGTACTTTCAAAGTTCACTACTAAGTCCCTTCTAGTGAAATTCACCTTTATAACACTAAATCAATCATCAAAAATGTCACACATGAGCACACACATATTATAGGCATCAAAATAAATTTTAAATTATTTTTATGCCTCGGTTTTGTGGTCCCGAAACCACATCCCTACTAGGGTCAATTTTGGGCTGTCACAATGAAACATAATTTCCACAATAAGTCTAAAGCATAACCGAATGCACATAAGTAATACCACATATATTCAACCATCAACTAACTCATTAATCGAACCAATTCATATAACCTAATACCTCACATATGTATATATATACCATGAAATATACTTCCAAATTAAATTTAAGTCATAGCCACATACACACAAACTTCAACATTATAATCAAGCCATTTTCGCATGGCTATCAATATATACATACTTCAAAATCAAACAAAATAACTAGCCTATACATGCCATAGGTTCAAGTTCAAACTTATAAAATACCACAAAAGTGATTGATAGTGTTGCAGATTTCTCTGACGATCCCTGAGCTTGTAACTAGCTTCCAAAATCTATAAAAAAAAAAAACATACACATAGAGAGTAAGCTTTAATAGCTTAGTAAGTCATAAGCAAATAAATCATTTCAATGATATTCATAATTCAATTTAATTAAACCTAATTATATTAATCATAAACACAAATACAATTATCAAGCTTGCAACTTCAAATATCCATACATATACTTCTACATTATTTTTCATCTTGGCCGAATATACATATAATTCTAAGCATATTTAAGTCTCACTTTCAAAATACACATTTCATATATTCATATAAGTATAAACTTACCTTACTATTCAATCATTTAACTTTGTACACACCTGACTTTTTAGCTCGATTTCACATTTGATCTTAACTTGATGTTCCCCATTGAACCATTCTGAATCAATAAGGATACTCAGATAGTCGAAAAGTTCGTACAACGCCAACGTCCTAGATGTGGTCTTACATGTAATCACATAACGATGCCACTGTTGCAGATAGTGACTTACACGCAAATCACAAATCGGTGCTAACGTCCCAAACGAGGTCTTACACGAAATCACATATCGGAATCCTATGTCATGACATATGTATCCTAACTATTCCTAAGGTTCGTACGAGACTTTCGGACATCACAAATCGATCGATTCAAGCTTATAAATACTTCTCCATACTTAAACTAATTCGGCTTGAACATATATAAACAAGCAATAGTTCAATTTAGCACAAATATATATATACAATTGAATTTAACGACATATATTTACTTATGAACTTACCTCGTATGAAGACGAATAGATTGGGTCGACTATTCAACAACTTTAGATTTCCCTCGATCCAAATCTGATTTTCTCTTTTCTTGATCTAAATTAATATAACGTAAACTTATTTAATGAAATATTAGATCAAATTCATCCAAAAACACATAAATGGGTAAATTACACTTTTCCCTAACATTTCATTTTTTTACAATTTATTCCCTATTTCATAAAACACAAAATATTCAAAATTTGAATACACCCATGTTAGGCCGAATTTACCCATAGTACATAAAAACCCATATGTTTCATTTATTTCACATTTTGACCCCTCAATTTACAAAATTCACAATTTAGTACTAAATAGACATTTTTATAAAATATCATTTAATTAAACTTGACAATCTAACAACATATATTTATTTTTCATCATCGAACACAAAAATCATCAAACTATCAACAATGGCAATTGAATTACATCATGAAATTCAAAAATTCAAGCATGGGCTAGCTAGTACTCGAAGCAAAGATCTCAAAAACGTAAAAATTATAAAAAAACCAAACAAAAACTAACCTTGAATCAAGCTTGGACAAGGTCGAACCTAGCTTGTTCTTTTTCTTTCTTTTCTTTTGAAGTTTCAACCAAATATAAACTAAAATACATGACCATTTCATGTTTATATTATTATTTTACTAATTATTTTACTTTTTACTATTTTAACCTTAAATATTTAATTATAAACTATATAATGGTTGTCCATTTTTGTCCATGTATGTTTCCAACGGTCAAATTACATCTTAAGGACTGCACATTATAAAAAAATAGCAATGTAGCACTTTAACAATTAGCTAGCCACTTTAACAATTAGCTAGCCACTTTTACAATTTACGCGATTAAGTCTTTTTAATTAAATCGAGCACACAAATGATAAAGTTTTCACACGAAATTTTAACACATATAAATTAACATGTTGTAGACACCAAAAATAATATTAGAATATTTTTATGACTCAGATTTGTGATCCCGAAACCACTGTTCTGAATAGGGTCTAACTTCAGATGTTACAACTCTCCCCCTTTAGGGATTTTTGTCCCCGAAAATCTTACCGGCAAATAGGTTTGGGTACCGATCTCTCATAGCATCCTCAGGCTCCCACGTTGCTTCTTCAACCCCGTGTCGATGCCATGGGACTTTCACTAAAGAAATTTTCTTACTTCTTAATTCTTTAACCTTGCGATCTAAAATCTGAATCGGTTCTTCTTCATAGGTCATAACGGATCGAATCTCAGACGGGGAAATCACATGTGATGGGTCGGATCGATATCGTCGAAGCATCAATACATGAAACACGTTATGGATCTTTTCTAACTCAGGTGGCAGCAATAGTCTGTAAGCAACCGGGCCTATATGCTCAATAATCTCATACGACCCAATAAATCTCGAACTCAATTTACCTTTACGATCAATTAGAGTATTTTCTTCCACGGTGAGACTTTCAAATACACTTTGTCCCTGATTTGAAACTCAATATCTTTTCATTTCAAGTTTGCATACGATTTCTGATGATCTGAGGCTGCTTTTGGACTATCACAAGTAATTTTCACTTTCTGTTCAGTCTTTTGATCAAATAGACCCCGTGTATCTTATTCTCACTGAGTTAAGTCCAATATAAAGGTATTCGACATTTGCAATCGTACAAAGCCTCATAATGAGCCATTTTGATACTCGATTGAAAGCTATTATTATACGTAAATTCAATTAGTGGTAAGTATCGTTCCCACGTACCTTCAAACTCAAGAATGCAACATCTCAACATATCTTCCAGTATTTGAATAATTCATTCGGACCGACTATCTATCTGTGGGTGAAAAGTGGTGCTAAAATGTAGTTTCGTACCTAATACATCCTACAGTTTCTTCCAAAATTATGATGTGAACCTCGGATCTCTATCCGAAATAATAGAAATAGGTACTCCGTGCAATCTCACAATTTGAGAAATGTACAACTCAAAAGCTTATCAAATGAGTAATCTCTGTGAATGAGAATGAAATGAGCCAATTTACTCAATCTTTCCACAATAACCTAGACCACATCTTTCTTACCCAGTTATAAAGGCAAACCAGATACAAAATCCATCGTGACTTTGTCCCATTTCCACTTGGGTATCATAATCGGTTGAAGTAACCCGAATGGTACCTGATGCTTGGCTTTGACTTGTTGACAGATTAAAAATTTCAAAACAAAGTCAGAGATATATCGTTTCATACCATACCACCAGTAAAGTTGTTTCAAATCATTATACATTTTTGTACTACCCGGGTGAACAGATAACTGATTGCTATGAGCTTCTTTTAAAATCATCTGAATCAACTCTAAATTTCTCAGAACACATATTCGGCCTTTGAATCTCAAACAACCCTCAGCATCAACTCAAAATTCTGAATCAATATTCGAATCACATTAAGCTCGTTTTACTAACAATTCATTATCGACTTTTTGAGCTTCGCAAATTTATTGCATAAATAACGGTCTCGCTTTCAACTTAGCTACAATCGAGCCATCATAAGATAGAGCCATATGAGCATTCATTGCACGCAGAGCAAACAAAGATTTTCGACTTAGAGCATCAGCAACTATATTGGCATTTCCGGATGGTAGTTAATTACAAGCTCGTAATCTTTTAACAACTCTAACCACCTTTGTTGATGTAGATTCAAATATTTCTGAGTCATCAAGTATTTTAAGCTTTTGTGATCAAAATAAACGTGACATTTCTCACCGAAAAGATAGTGGAACCAAATCTTTAATGCAAACTAAATAGCTGCCAATTCCAAATCATGCGTCGGATAGTTCTTTTCGTGTGGCTTTAACTATCTCGAGGCATAAGCTATAACTTTGCCTTCCTACTTCAAAACACAACCCAAACCATTCAAAGATGCATCACTAAAGGTTACGAATTCTTTACCCGATTTTGGCTGAACTAGCACCGGAGCTTCAGTCAACAAAGCCTTCAACTGATCAAAACTTTTTGGCACTTTTCTGACCACTCAAACATGTAACAACCCTGACCTATATCCGCCGCTAGACTAAGGTTAAAGGCTTTACCAGACGAATCGAAACAATTAACATACATTTCATAATCATCAAAGTATCGAGATCAAATATCAATATAAAGCCCTTATATAGGTTATCGAAACCTAAAACATACATCAGAAAGGAGTCGGGACTAAACCGAAGACATACAAAATTTTCCTAAAACTTAAACATTTTTCAAACAAGTACAGGTGACACACCTGTGTAATTAGGTCGTGTGCCTAACATAGTTTTAGACACAACCGTGTGTTTAGGCTGTGTCAAAATAGGTTATACATACTGACTTACTCACATGGACACAAGGCACGTATTTTTGAAAAACAATTATTATTTTGGAAACACAACTTCTTAAAGCTAGCAGTTTTAAGTAAATAAATAAAAGCTCAATTAAAAATTATATCCTGTAAATGGCCTTATTACAAAAACATAAACCCAAAATGAAACTTTAAGTATAAATAAAACCAAATGTAAATCAATTCCAGTCGTGTGGCCACCTCCAAGTCCCTTACAGCACCAAATCGCTTATACCTGGGGATTACCTGAATAGTCAAAAAGAAAGAGTGAGTTTATGAAAACTCAGTGTACAACCCCCTATCAGCCAATTGGTATACAACATACAAGACTGGGCCAACCCCCTATCACTCAATTGGTATACAACATACAGTAATAGACTGGGCCTGAGCCTTATTCAGAATAGTACAGAGTGGGCCTTAGCCCAATACAGTACAGTAATGCAACCTAACCCAATCCAGCCAACACACCACTCCATACCACCAACACACCATGTTGGGACAAGGTCGACCCACCCAGCCAACACAAAAATATCGCAGCAAAGTTGCCAGTAATAGTAACGTAGTAGAGCTGCCAGTATCAGTATATGTGGTAAAGCCATGAGTAACAGTACACTTCCTCCTTAACAGAATCAGAACCCCATGCAGAATGTCATGTCATAAATAAACGTGTATGTAAAATGTCATGCTTAGTACAATCATATACATCTTAGACACATTAGTCATTATATCACTAGGGGTTTAGTGGCCATAACGGTAGATGGGCTCGAGGCCCGTTATTTGGCCCAAATAGGCCCACATGCTAAAGTGGCCCATTTAGCCCAGGTTTAGCCATGGCTATGCGAACTACACAACCCAGCCCAGTATTTGCCATGTATCATGGATTTCATCCGTGTAGAGCCCACGAGCCCATTGAGCCCACACGACCCATTTCGGCCTAATATGGCCCAAAATAGCCTAAGCCCATGAGAACGCCCCTAGTGGCCTCTACAGGCTTACACCCATGATTCATGGCTTGGTTTACCACATGAGCAATCGCACGCTCGTGTGGCCTCAAACGCCGTATCTTCGGCTTTTTGACTTTTTCTATTTTACCATTGAAAGGGGGTGTGATTACATACCTAGTTACAAATACTTCCAAAAAGCCTTCAAACATGAACCTACATTAATCAAGACATTCGGTTAAAGGTTTGGCATTAGGGTCAACACTCTCTAACTAATACTTAGTCCCAAAAAGAACAGCAACAACACTTGCCTTGATCCACGAATGAAGTTTAACCCGTCAATAATGATAATCTAAGGTTAGCCACACCCTCTTTTGCTGAAAAGTTGCATTATCCAAGGAACCAATTAACAATAATCGCATAATTGAAAGATTTGAATCAAAACCTATTGCCTTAGTAACACTCAAAACCAAAGATAGGGCATTCGACCAACACCCCATATGCTAGCCCACATACTTACCTTAAATTGAGTGATAAAAAATAGTTTTGATAGCTAAATATCACCAAAACTCTTTCACTTTTCGAGGAAACTTCTGAAAATCAAAAGAATAGTACGCCTAAAAGAAGAGGACAAGAATCGACTATAAGAGAACAAGAGAAGGGAGGAGCATTCGGCTTAAAGCAGAGATAACCAAAAAAAGATTAAAGGAAAACTAGCAAGAGTCGAATGTACCTACCACAGTCATCAAACCGCAACAATATAAAGAGATGAGGAGGAGAGAATTGGTCATGAACCAATGACACCAACTTAAATGGATGAAAAAGAGGAGAAGAAAGGACAGTAAGCAACCGGTTCACCAACAAAAAGGGAGCAAAGAGGGAAGAAAGAAATAAAATATTGAGAAGAGAGAAAAGAGAGTTTCGACTAGGAAAGAAAATAGAAGGACAGAAACCACAAACTTGAAAGGTACAAAGAAGCACTCAGTTTGGTAGCAATTGACCAAATTGCGATTTACATTTTTACGAACCAAAAATATTCGGCCAGAGAGAACAATGCATGCCAAAATGAGAAACCGAAACGAGGAATACTCCCCTAAAAGAGTTACAGCCAAAATTTTGAGTAGCTAGAAACCCAATTCGGTATTACCACATCCACACCCTCAAACTCCTTGATTTTCTCCTAATATCTCTCCCTAATTCTCTCCACAAAACACTCCAACATTTCATTCAAACTCTATTCAAACTCTCATGACCAATTCAACCTCAGAGTCTCAGTCCAACTCCACTACCTACCCAGCTCAACAGTAAAACAATTACTCCATTGCACAATCCAGGACTCAAACTCAAGTCCCCAAGAGAAGCAACACGCCACCTTGCCAATAGGCCACACGCTCTCTTTATGTCATAAAACAAGCACTATTATTTGTAAGGCCTATATGATAGTGTCCAGATTCATTTAAGAGCAATACTGAAAATTAGCAATAGCTAAGACTTAAACCTAGGCTTCTCAAACACTCCCAAACCCACTCAAATCACTAAGCCAGTAAAGCAAACATGTAATTTGTGTTAAATAATACAAAATTAAAAACTCTAAATTTTTGGGGCGTTACAATCTTTAACTCGCAGCTGATAGTAACCCGATCTCGAATCTATCTTTGAAAACACTGTAGCCCTTTTCAACTGATCAAACAAGTCATCTATTCATGGAAAAGGATATTTATTCTTTATAGTCACCTTATTGGGCTGTCGGTAGTCGATGTACATTATCATAGTTCCTTCTTTCTTTTTCACAAATAAAACATGTTCACCCCAGGGAGAAAAAACTCGGTCACGCAAAGCCTCTATCAGTCAATTCTTGCAACTGATTTTTCAATTCTTTTAATTCAGTCGGTGCCATTTTATACGGAGCTATCAAAATCGGAGTTGTCCCAAACTAACTCAATGCCAAACTCTATTTCTTGAATTGGTGGCAAACCTGGTAATTCTTCAGGAAACACATCCGGATACTCACACACAACTGGTATTGATTCAATCTTATTTTTGGTCACTTTAGAGTCGAGCACATAGGCAAAGTAAGCTTCACAACCCTTTCTCACATATTTCTGAGCTAACATTGAAGAAATTACTACCAGTAAACCATTCAAATCACTAGACTCAATCAGAATATTCTCGTTATTCTGGCATCGAAAATCAATAGTCTTCTGTTTGAAGTTCACAATAGCATCATGCAACGTTAGCCAATCTATATGCAAAATTATATCAAACTCGTCAAATGGAAACAACATCAAATCAGCCAGAAAACATGAATCTCAAATTATCAACGGACAATTCTTGCATACTTTATCAACAAAACACACTGGCCTAAGGGGTTCGACACTCTAATCACAAACTCAGTAGACTCAACAGGCAAAGTCTTACTGGATACTAAAGTTTCACATACATAAGAATGAGTCGATCCAGGATCAATCAATGCAACAACACTAGTATCATAGAGAGTGAAAATACCAGTAGTCACATCTAGAGACGAAGCTTCTTCTTGAGCGCGAATAGCATAAGCTCTAACAGGTGCACAAGCCTCAGATCTAACAGTCGTGTCTTTAGTTCCCCTTTGACTACCACTCACATAATCCATATTTCTGGATGGTCTACCTCGAGCTGTCGTGTTACTCAGCCTTGTATTCTAGTTCATGTCTTGCTCAACCAACTCATGGCATTCATGAATGAAGTGATCCATCGATCCATATTGAAAAAAAGTGCTATCATTCTATCTACAACTACCGAGATGTCATTTACCACAATGTTTGCACTCAGGTTGGTTCAGTCGGATGTTACCAACACTAGCTACTGAGGTAGCTCTCGAACTCATGGATGTCTGTCTCGATCATGTTTAGAATAGCCCACAGTAGCCTTTTAACAGCTAAAATCATCTTGAAATTTCTTTGATACTGACTGAAATGTTTTACCCGACAATCTTTTTCGTGAATCTCTAGCTTCAAAGTCAGCTTTTTTTTCTCTTTCTTGAGCTCTTCGGCTTTGCATGCTCACTTGACTAGTACAACGAACTCTTTTATTTCTAGTATCCTGACTAACAGCTTAATGTCTTCATTCAACCCGTCTTCAAATCTTTTACACATTATAGCTTCAGTCAAAAGACATTCCGGGCATATCTGCTGAGTCTCATGAACCCTGTTCATACTCTGATACGGCTATATGACCCTATTTCAACTCGAAGAATTCTTTGAGCTTTTGATCAATGAAACTCTAACTGATGTATTTCTTATGGAATTCAGTCTGAAGGAACTCCAAGGTCACCCATTCTTTTCAGAACTACTGATATTAATGTATTCCACCAGTGATACACAAAATCTTGAAGTAAGGATACAACACTTTTTATACACTCGTCAAGCATACAGGATTTCTCATCAAACACACGAATAGTATTATCGAGCTAGAATTCAGCTCGCTTAGCATCATCATCAACAGTGGCTCTGAATTCTTCAGCCCGTGTTTTTTGATTATACCAACCGGGGCTTATTTAATCACATCAGATTAATAACTTGAGATACCACATGTATCTGAGGAGGATTAGGCAGGGGTGGGGGTTGTTGAACATCCAGATTTGTCCGGATATTCTATGTGAACCATTTGTTCATTATCTGGAAGAAGCCTTGCTTAGCCTCTCCCTCGTGGCTACTCGAAGTTTACCTAGAATCAACCGGCGTAGCACCTTGAGCAGGAGCGGTGCATTACTTTCCACGCCATCTGCTACGATAAAACACATTTTAATCATCAAGAATCATCACACTATCACAATTTATAAATATGGCATGTCTAGCTAAACTCATACACGCTATGTAACACCCCTAACCCATACCTATCGCTGAATTAGGGTTACAAGGCATTATCGGACATATCATAGTACAAAATAGACATTTAATACATTTCGTTCATTCATAATTTAAACTCATCAAAACACTTATCTTATTCAATTTTGAACTCAAAACTACTATATTACTATCATTGGTATATTTAATAATTTATTCAAGTATATACATAAATCATCACACAAAATTTACCAGACATATTGCATCCATTTATCATAAGTTGAGTATCAAACATAACATTTCATATTCAATACACATGCACATTTTAAAACTAAATCACCCATAATACTCAACTTAAATATCACTCACATATGTAATATGGATATTAGTCACTATGAACAAACAAACTTTATACATTATTTTAAGTAAAAAAATCCACATGGCAATATTCAAACATTTAAATATACTTCACTTAAATAAATATCATTTAAGACTAAACATACCTCTTTTCTGGTCACTAGACCATGCGCATATTGAACCACATAAAACATAAGTACCATAGCAACATTACATTATGACCATAGTTGTTTATACTATATGTGTATATTTACTAATAGTATTAAACTATATCTAAACATAGTTACCAAATGAGTAATTATACCTATTTTATTATCACCATTTATGCGAATAAGATCGTAATGAATCGAACCATTTTGAGCACCAACAACAACCAAAAAGTATACCCATTTCGCATGCTTATTGCCATGCCTAAAATTACATACTCATTACCAAAAATTAGCCAACATTCTGTCATTTAGTACAACTTCAATATGAATTTAAAATTTTTTGTTCATTCTTTGCTATCTATGATCGAACCTAAATAGTTAATTCATATGTGAACATATCATAAACATATAACTTTTATTTTATTTAAGGTTAGCCAAATATAAACATGCATTATAACCTATTTTAACTCACTAAATAACCAAAACAAATATACATACACCTACTCATACATGACATTAACATATAACTAAATAATCATATTCATATTTATACCAAATTTCATCCTTACTAAAATCGAAACACATATTAAAACATCACAAGTATACCATGAAACATAATTTCCACAATAAGTCTAAAGCATAATCTAATGCACATAAGTAATACCACATAAATTCAACCATCAACTAACTCATTAATCGAACCAATTCATATAACCTAATACCTCATATATGTATATATATACCATGAAATATACTTCCAAATTAAATTTAAGTGTAATAGCACAAAATTGGGTCTAGTTGGAACAGAGGTTTCGGGACCACAAAATTTGAGATAGAAATAATTATTTTATGATTATTTTGAGGTCTATGATATGATTGCATGGTTGTGTGAAAATTTCGTGAGATTCTATGCATAAAGTGCTCAATTTGAAGTTAGGGACTAAATTGAATAAGTTACAAAACTTGCATTCTAGAAGTTTCTAGTATGAAATTGCTTTGAAATATTAATTAGGAGGTCTTAAATATAAATTTTACCAATTTCTAAGTGATGGAAAAAAATTGGACATGGATGGAATTTTTGAAAGTTTAGTAAGGAAGGGCATTTTGGCCATTTGGTAATTAAAAGAAATAAAAAGGGAAAATAAAGCCAAAATTGACTCATCTTTTTCATGGAGGCCGAAATTAGCATGGGGGAAGCCATGGATAGGGTTTTAAAGATTTCCAAGCTCAATGGTAAGTCCGTTCTAACCCCGTTTTTCAAGTTCTTTACGTTTTTGGAATCCCGGTAATTTGATTAAGCTTATTCTAGCAATAATTTAAGCTGGGGTTCATATTTGGAAAAATACTCATAGGTGAAATGTGTTTATTTTGTTGTTTTATGATAGAATACAAGGTTTTAAATTATGATAGACAACTTGTGCTACTCGATTTTGAGTGGAAACGAGTAAAAGGGCTTAATCGGTAAAAATACCTAATAGTCATAAGTATATGTTAGAGTGAGAATTTGATGTTTCCATAGAAGGGAAAAGTGATCAGCATGTCATAAAACATAAGAATAAGGGATGAAGTTTAATTCCCAAGCCTAGGGGCAAAAGCGTAAATATGCAAAAGTTTAGGGGCAAAATTGTAATTTTTCCAAAGTTTGAGTTAAGGACTGTTTTCAATAGTAAATTAATTAAATAAGTAAAATATGATGTTTTAGATCCCAAAAAATGAGATTTGAACCTAGAATGTGAGAAAAATCGAAAGTTGGGAAAGTTGGTAAAATGGCCGTTTTAGTATCGAGGTAAGTTCATATGTATAATAAGCATTAATTTATGCATGTTTCAATATAAAATTGATATATTTATTATAATTTCCGAGGTGTTGAAAATATGTAAGTTGGTAAGATAATAATACAACAATAATGCTGTAATTTATATTTGAAAGTTAAATTTAGTGAATTAATTGAATTATGTTAAATTAAATGATTATGGTGCCAAGTTTATGAATTGATTTAAAATATGTCTATGGTACATGAAGTGCATTGAATTATTATACATAAATGTGATTTCTAAGATTATGGATATTATGGGAAATTGTAGGTTCATATGATTTTTAATAAGGCAATGTGTAATTTAATGTTATTGCCTTGATATTAAATGAGATGTAAGTTTATATGTAAGTAATACATCAATATTACTTGTATTATGATATTTTATAATAATATTGGAAATATGTTTGTGGATAATTACTTGAAATTGTTGGAAAAGAGAGAAATCCGGTTGAACCTTGGAAAGATTGGATGATCTGAGATAGTATGTAGCTAGGTCACATGTATGGTGCTGAGTGCACATCATGTGTACAAGAGAGCTACAAGACATTATGATGTAGCTAGGTCGCATGGGTGATACTATGTGTACACCATGTAGACAACAGAGCTACGAGATATATGTAGCTAGGTCGCATGCGTGGTTCCAGGTGAAGGACACCATGTAGACAAGAGAGCTACGAGATAAATTGGCTAGGTCACATGGGTGGTACTGAGTGTTCATCATGTGTACAAGAGAGCCGAACTATATGATGGGTGGAGCTATGTACTGAAACTACCAAGTATCGAGGATTGATCCGAAGTGTTCAACGGGAGACTCTCTATGTATTGCTTTGTGAGTTTTGTGATGAATAAGTGCAGGAACTTGGTTATGTGAATGATGTGTTCATTAAATGACCAGGATGTGGTAATGTTATAGAAAAGTAAGTTATACAAGAGGATGATTTTATGGTGACCTTGTGATCATGGACCTATACTTGTGATGTATGAAATGTGGTGAAAATGATTTGTGATATGTATATTAAAATGAGGTTAATACAAAGAAAGTGTGAAAGAGTGAATTAGCAATAAAACTATTTTGGACAGTAGCAGTGACGTGATTTTTAGAAAACGCCAAAAATAGTACAAATTGAATCAGAGACTGCATGAGATATCAAATTAAAGCTTAATGAGTCTATTTTCATATAAAAGAAACATACCAAGAAAAAGATTCTATATTTTGAGATATTTATGTTTTTGTGATACTGGTTCAGAATGATTACGTGATCCCCTGTTCTGACTTTGGAAAATCACAAAAATTTGGATAAAAATAATTAGAGGCTTAAACTTATATTTTTAAAATCCCTAATGAGTATATTTTCAAAATAAATCAACAAGAACATTATCCAAGTTCTGTACTATGAGATAATTAATTTTTAGTGAAGAGAGGTCAGAACTGTAAGAATGTGAAACAGGGGAAATTTTAATGAATAAACTGTACTAATTGGCTAAACCAAAGATTTTGAAAATTTTATGGTGGAAAGATATGTGAGTCTAGTTTCAGGGGAAATTTATGGATCTTAATTTGGAGCTCTTTAGCTCAAATTGTAAATAAGTAAGTGACTATGACTCATGTGGACAGTTTGATGTGAGCATTTATTAGTAAATTGTGAAATAGTACTTACAAGAATGCTATATACATTAAGGATATGGAATGGAGAGGAGGAGGAAAATAAATATATGTGGAATACATGGAAACTATGGTATATGAAATATTGATCTAATGAAATAAATGATATGTGTTTATAAGAAAACAGAAAGAGAATGATATGTATCATGACATGTATATATATATATGACTAGTCTCAATGTAATGCTTGTTGGGTATGGAGTTGAACTAAAATGTTTCAGGCAAACATGTTATTTTGTGCATCTGAATTGTGGTATTTTATAAAGATATGATCTAGTTTTAAATATGAATGCTTGATGATTAAGCTGAAGATATTTGGTAAGATGATAATCTTGGTATAAATGTATAAGTGGTACTATAATAAACAAGGAAAAATGAGTATGAGATACACATGTATGATGACATACAAATGCTATGTTTGTGGTTTAATTGAGAATATTTAATCATTAAATGAATACCATGTTATATGCTTTTGATTTTGTATAAGTGTGTAAGAGATTAAGGTTGACCAAAGCTTGGAAAATAGCCTAGGTATATTCCACAGGCGAGGACACGACCATGTGTCTCACCGTGTATGGAACACTGACTTTGGGACACGGCGTGTGGAGCCTTAAAGCATGAAATTTCCAAGATTTTTGTAAGTTCTCGGTTTAGTCCCGAACCCTTTCTAAAGTATGTTTTGGGCTTCGTAGACTCAAATAAGGGACTATGTGTAAGTGAATGAACGTTTTGAAAAATATAATAAAATTTTATGGCCCGTATTTCAATTTAATGTTTGTATGTTTGTCCAAGCATATCATTACCTTATCCGGCCTCACTACGGGTAAGGGTGTTACATTAGTGCTATCGAGCCGTGTTTAGTCGATTCTCGGACTAACATAGCAAGTGTGAGAGTTTAGTTATACATGCCACAAATATGTGATAGTGTGATGTCTCCCGACACTAATGAGGACCATTTTGCTTAAAATGAAGTATTCTCCAACCGAGCTACATTTGACCATTTAATAGTAATATTGAAGTATTTGAATAAAGTGTAGCTATGTTGTGTTAAACTCGGGAAGGTATGAATAAGAATTCGTGATATATGTATATGTGATAATATGTGAGATGAAAGTTTATTTAGTGATATATTTATTCATATTTGTTTGGCCTACATATGCTGTTGCATGCTTGACTAAATTAATTAGTAAATGTGACGACTAAAGTTATTCAAAATTCATAGAATGCACTTGTTTGAAATGAGATAATTGGAAATTCAATGTAAGACAGATATGAATAATAAATTGTTTGAAGTGGATAGTATGATTATAATGACATATGTGGATAATGAAAAAAAATGTGTCATATAGATATATGTCAGAATCGAGTTAGAGACTGTACGACCTCACCCCCTTATCGATGAGGTGTATATAACGAAAATTCATGAGAATCATGTTGACTAAGTTCCTAAGTGTGGAATCAAAGAGTTTAGTGATAAAATAATTATAGATATGACCAGAGACTGAGAATGGTTGACAAGTGAAGGACAGAGTTAGAGAAATATCAGAGTTGACTGAGTTATCTTGGGATACAAATTGATGACAGAGTGTTTCTGAAAGAATCATCTTGAAAAAAATTAGTTAGAAATAATTATTTTATGATTATTTTGAGGTCTATGAAATGATTGCATGATTGTGTGAAAATTTCGTGAAGAAATTCTATGCATAAAGTGCTCAATTTGAAGTTAGGGACTAAATTGAATAAGTTGCAAAACTTGCATTCTAGAAGTTTCTAGTATGAAATTGTTTTGAAATATTAATTAGGAGGTCTTGAATGTAAATTTGACCAATTTCTAAGTGATGGACAAAAATTGGACATGGATGGAATTTTTGAAAGTTTAGTAAGGAAGGGCATTTTGGTCATTTGGTAATTAAAAGAAATAAAAAGGGAAAATAAAGCCAAAATTGACTCATCTTTTACATGGAGGCCGAAATTAGCATGGGGGAAGCCATGGATAGGGTTTTCAAGCTTTCCAAGCTCAATAGTAAGTCCGTTCTAACCCCGTTTTTCAAGTTCTTTACGTTTTGGAATCCTTAATTTGATTAAGCTTATTCTAGCAATAATTTAAGCTAGGGTTCATATTTGGAAAAATACCCTAGGTGAAATGTGTTTATTTTGATGATTTATGATAGAATATGAGGTTTTAAATTATGTTAGACGACTTGTGCTACTCGGTTTTGAGTGAAAACGAGTAAAAGGGCTTAATCGGTAAAAATACCTAATAGTCATAAGTATATGTTAGAGTGAGAATTTGATGTTGCCATAGAAGGGAAAAGTGATCAGCATGTCATAAAACATAAGAATAAGGGATGAAGTTTAATTCCCAAGCCTAGGGGCAAAAGCGTAAATATGCAAAAGTTTAGGGGTAAATTTGTAATTTTTCAAAGTTTGAGTTAAGGACTGTTTTGAATAGTACATTAATTAAATAAGTAAAATATGATGTTTTAGATCTCGAAAAATGAGATTTGAACCTAGAATGAGAGAAAAATCGAAAGTTGGGAAAGTTGGTAAAATGGCTGTTTTAGTATCAAGGTAAGTTCATATGTATAATAAGCATTAATTTATGCATATTTCAATGTAAAATTGATATATTTATTATAATTTCCGAGGTGTTGAAAATATGTAAGTTGGTAAGATAATAATACAACAATAATGTTGTAATTTATATTTGAAAGTTAAATTTAGTGAATTAATTGAATTATGTTAAATTAAATGATTATGGTGCCAAGTTTATGAATTGATTTAAAAATATGTCTATGGTACATGAAGTGCATTGAATTATCATACATAAATGTGATTTCTATGCTATGGATATTATGGGAAATTGTAAGTTCATATGATTTTTAATAAGGCAATGTGTAATTTAATGTTACTTGCCTTGATATTAAATGAGATGTAAGTTTATATGTAAGTAATACATCAATATTACTTGTATTATGATATTTTATAATAATATTGGAAATATGTTTGTGGATAATTACTTGATTGGTGAAATTGTTGGAAAAGAGAGAAAATCTCGGTTGAACCTTCTGAAAGATTGGATGATCTGAGATAGTATGTAGCTAGGTCACATGTATGGTGCTTGAGTGCACATCATGTGTACAAGAGAGCTACAAGACATTATGATGTAGCTAGGTCGCATGGGTGATACTATGTGTACACCATGTAGACAAGAGAGCTATGGGATATATGTAGCTAGGTCGCATGCTTGGTTCCAGGTGAAGGACACCATGTAGACAAGAGAGCTACGAGATAAATTGGCTAGGTCACATGGGTGGTACTGAGTGTTCACCATGTGTACAAGAGAGCCGAACTATATGCTGGGTGGAGCTATGTGCTGAAACCAACAAGTGTCGAGGATTGATCCGAAGTGTTCAACTGGAGACTCTCTATGTATTGATTTGTGAGTTTTGTGATGAATAAGTGCAGGAACTTGGTTATGTGAATGATGTTTTCAATAAGTGACCAGGATGTGGTAATGTTATAAACAAGTAAGTTATACAAGGGGATGATTTTATGGTGACCTTGTGATCATGGAACTATACTTGTGATGTATGAAATGTGGTGAAAATGATTTGTGATATGTATGTTAAAATGAGGTTAATACAAAGAAAGTGTGAAAGAGTGAATTAGAAATAAAACTATTTTGGACAGTAGCAGTGATGTGATTTTGAAAAATCACCAAAAATAGTAGAAATTGAATCAGAGACTAAATGGGATATAAAATCAAAGCTTAATGAGTCTATTTTCATATAAAAGAAACAGAGAAAGAAAAGTAGTTCTATATTTTGAGATATTTATGTTTTTGTGAGACTGGTTCAGAATGTTTACGTGATCCCCTGTTTTGACTTTGGAAAATCAAAAAAATGTTTGTATGTTTGTCTGGTAACTCCTCGTACCTTATCCCGGCCTAAGGTACGGGTAAGGGGTGTTACATTAAGTCATAGCCACATACGCACAAACTTCAACATTATAATCAAGCCATTTTCAGATGGCTATCAATATATACATACTTCAAAATCAAACATAATAACTAGCCTATACATTCCATAGGTTCTAGTTCAAACTTATAAAATACCACAAAAGTGATTGATAGTGTGACGGATTTCGCTGACGATCCCTGAGCTCGTAACTAGCTTCCAAAATCTATAAAAAAAACAAAGAACATACACACGTACAGTAAGCTTGAATAGCTTAGTAAGTTATAAGCAAATAAATCATTTCAATGACATTCATAATTCAATTTAATTAAACCTAATCATAGTAACCATAACCACAAATTCAATTATCAAGCTTGCAAGTTCAAATATCCATATATATATACTTCTACATTATTTTTCATCTTAGCCGAATACACATATAATTCTAAGCATATTTAACTCTCACTTTCAAAATACACATTTCATATATTCATATAAGTATAAACTTACCTTACTATTCAATCATTTAACTTAGTACATAGCTGACTTTTTAGCTCAATTTCACATTCGATCTTAACTCAATATTACCCATTGAACTATTCAGAATTAATAAGGATACTCAGATAGTCGAAAAGCTCGTACAACACCAATGTCCTAGACATGGTATTACATGTAATCACATAACGATGCCACTATCGCAGATAAGGTCATACACGCAAATCATAAATCGATGCCAACGTCCCAGACGTGGTCTTACATGAAATCACATATCGGAATCCTATGTGATGACATATGTATCCTAACTATTCCTAAGGTTCGTACAGGACTTTCGGACCTCGTAACTCGATCGATTCAGGCTTATAAATACTTCTCCATACTTAAACTGTAACACCCCAAACCCGGCCCAGTCGTTATGGCCGAATCTGACGTGCCACATTGGAGTTGAAAACCCACGTTCCATTTTAGTGTTTTAAAACCATACATTTTATTGAGTTAACAAAGTGTATGGAAGCGGGCACCGTGTAGGTATCCGAGAGCAGAGGAGGTGAGCCATGAAGGCGCTTAAGTACCAAGCTCTTTAATTGGATCCAATCCTAGACATGCCCACAACCATAGCCACACTTTATTATATCGAGTTTAAATTTGTTTAAGTGGACGTCTTTGATAAATCGATTAATCGTGGTGTTGAGATATTTTGAAAACAAGTATCATTTTGAAAACACGTCCTAAGTCTAGCCCATTTGAATAATTCTTAACCAATTTTAAAGTTATTAAAATTAAAATAATTCAAAAAAGAAATAAAAGGAAAGTTAAAATTGGCCTTATTACAACCCAAAAATAAATAATAGTTAAAGGAAATTAAATGGAAACCAACACTTTATTTAAAGCCCAAGACGATCACCGTGGCCACTCAATCCCTCCGCCCAAGTCCCCACATCAAGGCTCACCGCAAGGTTAAGGAAAGGGGTGAGTTTGGAAACTCAGTGTGCAACAAGCCCTTCGAGCCCAAAACAATAACGACTGTTGGGTCTAAGCCCAAATCCAATCTCAATCATGCACTAGGTCGTAGCCCTTTTCATATTTCATATTTCATAATACTGGGCCGAAGCCTTTTCATATTTCATATTACTGGGCCGAAGCCTTTTCATATTTCATATTACTGGGCCGAAGCCTTTACTGTAAACGGTATGGCCCTTAGGCCCATTTCAATGTCACATATAATTTCAATGAAAGAATGCAACCCATTTGGGGAGACTACTCAACCCACCATCCGCTACTCTCCACCCGTACCAACCAACACACCATGTGGGGATTAACTCGACCCACCCCGCCAAACTCTCCACTGGCAAAGATAGTCTTTATCATATAACCGGAGGCCTAGCCTCTTTTAATAATCAGGGCAAAAGCCCTTTCAATAATCGGGCATAAGCCCTTTTATAATCTGGGCATAAGCCCTTTTGATAATCAGGGGCATAAGCCCTTTTGATAATCGGGGCATAAGCCCTTTTCACTTCCTCCATCCATATAAAACCCAACCCAATGCATTTATGATTACCTCATGTGCATATCATACATATCATGTGCATATCATACATTTCATGTGCATATCATACATACCATATTTATCAAAATCCCATGTATTAAAATCATACATAAACCCTAGGGGTATAATGGTCATTTTACCTAGGGCAAAACGGTCATTTTCATATTATAAGGGTAATCTCGTAATTTTACCAAAATTAGGGTTTCCATGTTCATTAACGATTACTAACAATCCATGGGTGCAAACCGTGATTCTGGCCCATTTTTAGCGAAATCGAGTTATTGGGCCTAAAACCCCTAATGGGCCCTACTTAGCCAATTCTGTCGTCTAGGCCCACTTAGCCTATATTCCATAACGGTTTTAACAGTCTTATCATGCAATTTAACATATTTCCATTTTCTACCAATTTTACCCAAATGGGCCCGAAAGCCCAATGGGCCCCACTTCGGCCTCTCGAAGCCCAACTTACCAAGAACGCCAAAAATCACATTCTTACCGTTTCCATTGTTCTCGTTCACCGTCTCATCGATTCTAACTAACTAGTGAGCGTTAAGCTTGCTCACAAGTCCTCGAAATGCCGAATTTGGCATTTTACTTTTCGCATTTTATCGCTTTAAGCTATGAAAGGGTTCGTTACACACCTGATTTGCGATATTCCTTGACGAGATCTCTTATGCGATTTCTCCTATAATCAATTGTTAAATAGATCAGCTTGCAATAATTGAACCAAATCAAGAACTTCCCAATATTAACACTTACACATTCGGCCACCATCCATAATGGCCTTAGGCACCTTACCTTTGTCGCGATTGATGACTAGGCCTAGCTACTCCGTGATCCAAGCTACTCCAAATTGACACTACACCTTGCTGCTCCTTCAATAAATAAACCAAAAATATTAAAAGAAGACCCCATAGAGTCTATGCCCATATTCGCCATCTCCTAAACTTGGAGTTTGACTTTTGGCCAAAGCTACACTAGGAATTGTTTAGAGTTTGAACACTTACCACGTCTTTCTCCTCTTGAATCCGGATGTCTAAAAGGTAAAGGAACCGAACGCCAACTATTGAAAAGGAAGAAAAAGGTTGCTGGTCACAAAGAATCGGCACCCCTATCTTCATCGATTTCGACTTTTTATGGCACTTCGCAAAAATAGAGATAAGGGAAAGAAACAATGATGAATGGAGGAAATAGTGGGCTGATTTGAAAGAAGAAAAGGAAGAAAAATGAATAGGAGGAGGTAGATTCGGCTGGAAAAGAAAAGAGAGAAAAGGCTACACACCAAAGAAGAAATCGGCACAACTAAGACCCTAATGCCGAAATTACTAACCTAATGCCCTTTGAAAATCCCTCTCCAATCTCCCTTATTCGCCAACTCTATCTCCCTATCACATCCCTAAAATCTCTCCCTTATCCCTCCTTAATTTATGCATTTGACTTGATCCAACTCTCCTCTTACAATCCACTTAAGTTCCAACACTTACCCTTCCCGCACACAAAAATAAATACTCTTATTTGCCAACACAGGAATCGAACCTGTGTCTTCCTCTATGCCCACACGCCACCTTTTTAAGAGCTTAGTGGCGTCACCCTTGCCACTTTACCAAAGCTCTTTTGTGATACACTTTACCCACAACTTAATATAAGGCGCTAGCCGAACCCCTAACTCCTAAGTCCAAAATTTAAAAAATTCTACCGGGTTTTGGCCAACTCATGGGCCTTCCATAAGCCCATTTACATACCCAAATTATGAATTCCATCATCACATACCAAATTTTAGAAATTTACTTAAAATATCAGGAATCGCGAAAAACCCGAAAATCAGGATGTTACATAAACTAATTTGGCCTGAACATAAATATACAAGCAATAGTTCAATTCAGCACAAATATAATATATACTATTGAATTTAACAACATATATTTACTTATGAACTTACCTCATACGAAGACGAACAGACCGGGTCGACTATTTAACAATTTTAGATTTCACTTGATACAAATCTAATTTTCTCTTTTCTTGATCTAAATTAATATAAATTAAACTTATTTAATCAAATATTCAATCAAATTCATCCAAAAACACATAAATGGGTAAATTACACTTTTTCCCCTAACATTTCACATTTTTTACAATTTAGTCCCTATTTCATAAAACACAGAATATTCAAAATTTGAATACACCCATGTTAGGCCAAATTTAACCATAGTACATATAAGCCCATAGTTTCATTTATTTCATGTTTTGACTCCTCAATTTACAAAATTTACAATTTAGTCCTAAATAGACATTTTTATAAAAAATCATTTAATTAAACTTGACAATCTAACAACATATATTTATTTTTCATCATCAAATACAAAAATAATCAAGATATCAACAATGATAATTGAATTACATCATCAAATTCAAAAATTCAAGCATGGGCTATGTAACAGTCCAGTTTTGACCCTAGTCAGAATAGTGGTTTCGAGACCACATATCAGAATCAGAAAAATATTTAAATATTATTTTCTGTGCTTATGATATGTGAATGAGCATGTGTGAAAATCTCGTATAGAAATTTGAATGTTTGTGTGCTTAATTTTGAAAAAGGACCTAATTGCGTAAAATGTAAAAGTTATCTGCTATTTGTTAAAAATGGCTATTTGATTTGGCTTTATGATTGTGAGGTCCTTTATGATGTTATTTGACCATTGAATGAATTAAATGACATAGTTGGACATTAGATAGTGGAATTCTAATAAAAATAGCAAGGCTAAAATGGTAAAATGAATATAATTGTTTATCAATTATAAAAAATCATGGAAATGGTGCATTTTGTCATCTACTTTGCCTAAATTGAAGAAACAAAAGCTCGTGTTTATGTGTTTGAAGCATTTGGCCAACATCTAGCTTGATAATTTCTACATTTTTGTAATCGTTGCTTCGTATATTATCAAGGCCATGTCTTAATTTTTGATTTTGATGATTTTGAAATGTGCCATGGATGAATTCATGAGCTTTATGTTGTTAATTGATGAAATATGAAAGTTTGATATTGGGTTTATATGTTTTGTCTTTGGATTTTTGATGATTTTGAGTAAAATGGGCTAAATTGTAAAAATGTTATTTTGAGGGACTAAAATGTGAGATAAATGAAATGTATGGACTTGTATGAGAGCTATGAAAATTCAGCTAAGCTTGTGTACAAGCAAAATATGTGTATTTTGTGATTTTGTAAATTAGGGACTAAAATGTCAAAATGTGAAAATGTGAGGGCTAGTTTGCAAATTACCCTACATATGTGTTTATGGATTGTTTTGAATGAATTTATGGTTGAATAAGTTAAATTTTAATTTATATAGATCAAGAATTAATGAAAACTCCGGGGAAAGTCAAAAGTTGTCGAGTAACCGATTTCATTCACTTGAATTCGTAAGAGGTGAGTCAATATACAATAAATTTGTTTAATTGAATTATTATTATTCATTTGATAATGAATTGTGATAAATGAATGTATGAGCTAAATATATGCTATCCGATAAAGAATCAACAAAGTTCTGACATCTGAAATGCCCCATACGAACCTTAGAAATAGTTAGGATACATATGTCATGACATAGGATTGCATTATGTGATTTCGTGTAAGACCATGTTTGGGATGTTGGCATTGATTTCTATTTTACATGTAAGACCATGTCTGGGACATCAGTATCGTATCTGATTTCATGTAAGACCCTATCTGGGACAGTGGCATCGATGTTTGATTACATGTGATACGTGATATTCGTGACAGGTTTTAAATATTTATAATGAATAGTTCTTGAAACTAACTATTATCACAATGAAGGCAAGTGTACCTATCGAATAGTAGTTTAGGTTTAGCAAGACTAGATTGTCAAACCCAAAGGAACTAAAAGTACTAGTAATAACTGTTTTTTTATTATCTAGACTAAGAATAATGGGTTTGTTTTTATTAACTAATTAACTAAACTAAGAATTCATAGAAAATAGAATTGGGGAATTACTTTTGGAAAAACGATTGAATTAAGACAATACCTAAGGAAAAATCCACCTAAACTTCACTTGTTATTTGACAATGAATCGGACGATTTATTCATTTGACTTGATCCGTAGAAGTCCCTAAGTTATATTATTATTCCTCTCGATACTAACAACGTCTAATCCTAGGTTGAATAATTGAAATCTCTTTCTAATTAACTCCCTAGGGTTGCATTAACTCGATCTATGGATCCCCTTATTAGGTTTCACCCTTATCTGGCAAAATCTTGTCACCCTATCTCCAGGCGCGCAATCAACTCTGCTTAATTATGACAAATGTACTCTTAGATAGGGTCTATTCCTCTTCTGAATAAGAGCTTAACTTGAATTAATATCCTGGAATATCAAGATAAGAATTGAGAACACATAATTAAGAATAAGTCAAATATTTATCATACAATTCAGATAATAATAACAAGATCTGTCTTAGGTTTCATTCCTCTTAGGTATTTAGGGGGTTTTAGTTCATAACTAAAAAGGTAGACATCTCAGAAGAATAATGACTACAAGACATAAAGAAGAACCCAAAACTCCTGAAGGGAAATTGAGGAGAGATCTTCAGTCTTGATGATGAATCTGGCTTCTGAGGTGGATCAATTGGCTTTCCTTGAGCAGTTCCCTGCCTCCTTGTCTTTGTCTTTTCCTCCTCCTCTAGGGTGTATCTATAGTCTTTAGAATGCCTAAGAACCCCAAAAATTGGCCTTTTTCGAATTGGACTAAACTTGGGCTCAGCAAGGACACGCCCATGTGCGATTACTTCAAGCCGTGGTCAAGCCTGTTAAATAGGCACGGACATGTGGTCTACCCGTGTGAGTCGTGCTTCGATTCTGCCAAATTGACACCGCCGTGTGGTCTTCCCGTGTGAGGAAGTCCAGGCCATGTTGATTTCGTACGTTGGCCCATTTTCTCTGTTTTTGGCCCGTTTCTCGTTCCTTTCACTCTACTATGCTCACCTAAGTATAAAACATGAAATTAAGGTATTAAGCCAAATCTAAGGAAAAATCATCCATAAAATGTGGTAAGCATGGGATAAAAATATGTATGAATTACGGTTTATCAACATGTAAGACCACATTTGGGACATTGGCATTGTATATGTTCTCTGAGCTATTCGTGTATCCTTACATTTCCAAACAGTTCAACGAGCATTCCGAGAAAATGAACAAATAAGTGAATATGCATCTGATTCAGGTACGTTCGAATTGTGTACTATATTTGAAAATGAAAGGTAAGTATATGTGTAAATGCTGGTCTATGATTCAAGTATATGAATATGAGGTTTGTGTTGGTATTTGGCTCAAAAGTATAAGAAAATTGATGGTGTTTATATGCTTTAAATGATAAGTTTAATTGTATATGGCTTACTAAGCTTTTGAAAGCTTACTTTGTGTGTGTTTGCATTGTTTTTAGATATCGAAGCTACTATGAGCTCGGGGATCGTCGAGGATCGTCAGCACACTATCAAACCTTATTTTGGTACTTTGAAAATCTATATATTAAAGTATTGCATGTATAGGTTAGAAGTGTTTACATTATGTTTTGTGATTGTATATATATTTAGCCATGTGATATTGCTTGGTATGGAAGGGATTATGATATGGTTTTAGTATATGAATTATGAGGCAATATGACATATTTGGTGTGTTTATGTATGAATATAAGAAATGGTAAGATTGGTAAACTTTTGGCATGTGTTAGTTATGGTAATTTATAAGTTTTGATCATGAAATTGAAATATATGTCTGGTATGATTTTATTTTAGATTTGTTATGATTTGGTTGATGTGTTGATGTGACAGTCCTAATTCGACCCTAGTCGGAATGTGGTTTTGAGGCCACAAGACCGAGTCCCAAAATTTATTTAAAAATTTGGTTGCATATCCTCTATGAGTATTAGTGCATGTGTGAAAATTTGATGTTTTAATTTAGACTTAAGAATGTGAATTTCATGTGATTGACTTAGTTGAGAATTTAAGAAAATATGATAGGGGGATATGTAAGGACCAAATAATAACAAAGTGAGGAAACTTGGGTTTGCATGTCAAATTGCCCAAAAACCCAAGTAGTGGCCGGCCAAGCCATGATGCCCATCCACTAGGTTGAATTTCAATGCAATTCTTTTATTAGTTAGCAATTAAAATAAATTAAAGAAAGGAATTAAAAAGAAAAGATGAATAAAATAAGGAAGGAAGAGGGAGTATTCATCTTCTTTCTTTTCTTACAATTGCCGTGAGTTAGGAGAAGGAAAGAAGAAATGCTCTAGACATTCGGCCAACTCAAAAGGGGTTGATTAAGGTAGGATTTATGTTACTTTTACTAAATTCTTGTGAAAATCTAGTTAGTAGCCAATGTCTTATTACAACCCATATGTTAATTTTCTACCTAAAAGGGTATTTAGATGGCATATGGTTAGGAAGAGGTAAATGCTAAGTGTATGGTGCTTTTGATGTTGTGAATGGAAGTAGTGGAAAAGTAAAAGAAAATTTATGTAGAAATGTGGTATATGTGGATTTATAGGATGTTACAAATAGATGTGAAGCCATGCTAGATTAGGAAAAATTCGGTCAAGTGTTCATGAGATGAAATTTTGTGTTTAGGTGAATTAAAGATGATAGTATAGTTGATATCATATATATATGTATGCATATTCGCCATCAAATTAAGAGCATAGGTGATGTTGAGTCTAAGCTTTGCACATTCGCCATATATATATATATATGCATGTGTGATTGGATTATTGATAGTAGGGCGATAGCATATGGTTATTAGCCGAATAGCTCAAAAACATATGGTAGGAAGATAAGAATTAGTCATGTATCTCCTATGATATGAAATCATTAATATTTTGATATAAATATTTAGCAAGATGGTTAAACTAGTTAATTTGTTGATTAAGCTCAAGAAGTTAAAGGAGGAGAATCAAGCAAAGGCAAAGGAAAGAACATCGAGTAGCCGAGTTGGCACCGTTTTACCCAACACAAGGTAAGTTATTAAGCATATATATTTTGTATTGATTTAAATAATCATAATACTTATGTACTTATGCCGAATGGGATGATATATAAATGCATGTAGCGACAAAATTATCGATTGTAAAAAGAAGTGAGATGTATTGAGTTGTTGATTTCGGCACTAAGTGTGCGGGTATAAACATTTACGATAATGAGATTGGCACTAAGTGTGCGAGTTTAATTGTATAGCACTAAGTGTGCGAGTTTGACTATTAAGCACTAAGTGTGCGGACTTACTATATATTTTTGAATAATTATTAACGTTAAGTGTGCGACTTCATCGAGTAAATCATGGACAGCGGAATGAGTAGATATTTTGAGTTCATAAGGAATAGATGTTATGTTTATATTTGGAACTGAGCTTGGTAAGTCTTGAACGTATGTGGTGATTATATTTGAAGTTAGGAACATAAGATTATTGTGGAGTAGATGAAATGCTATTATTAGTATAATCTAAACGAAAATAAAATGATGTGTGGAAATGCATCAAATATCATATCGAATATCATACGAGATGTCAATGGAGGCTTGGCTAGTTGAGAGCATGTAATGATAAATGTGCGTGAAATTATAGCATAGTCGGTATGGATGGAGTACCTAATCTTGCATTATTTGTTTTCTTTTATGATATTTTATAAATGGACAGCGAGTGTAATGCTTATGACTTACTGAGTTATATACTCATTCGGTGTGTTTATTTGTCACTTATTTAGGTTCTTTTGATCCATTTTTGTGTGCTCGGGACCATCGTCAAGTCATCACACCAGCTTGCAACTTTTGGTATCTTCTTCTTAGTTGGTCTAAAGAACATTTCGCATGTATAGGCTATTATGTTTTGTTTGAACTTTGGTATGTATACTTTTAGCCATGCGAAAATGGCATAAATGTTAAGTTGGATTTGGTCTTATGATACTTAGTTATAAGCAATAGTTAAAGTCTATTTGATTATTATGCCATTTGTCATGGCTAATCATTTCCGGTGTTACACTCACGATATGGTTATTGAGTAGTAAGGAAATGCTTGGTAATGATTAGCCTTTGGTATGGCTAGTCATGATCATACTTGGTGATATGTTTGTTAAATTACTCTAATAGGTAAAATTTACTCTAATAATAGATGCAGGTAGCAGTAGTGATGTGAAATTGAAAAATCACTAAAAATAGTAGAAATGGAATTAAATAATGAATAAATTATGGAATCGAATCTTGATGAGTCTATTTTCACATGGAAGAAGTAAAACAAGAATATGAGCTATATTGTATGAGATATTTAAAATCTCGTGAAACAGTGTCAGAACGATTTCTGGATCCCCTGTTCCGAATTTGGAAAGTCACCATAATTTCTACAAAGATAATTAGAAGTCATACCTTATATGTAAAGATTCCTTATTGAGTTTAGTTTTATTAGGGACAAACAGCATACTCATTGAATCTCTGTACAGAGAGATATCTGGTTCGTAATACACAGAGGTAAGAGTAGTCGAACCCTGAAACAGGGGAGAATTTAACTAATAAACTGTACTAATTGGAAGGACCAAAAATTGTGGAAAAATTTTATTAGATATCTATATGAGTCTAGTTTCAGGAAAAATTTGCGAAATTAAATTTCAAGTTTCAGAACTCAAGATACGAATTTTTAAGTGACTATAACGCAGATTGACAGTTTGTCTGGGAGTTTTAAAATAAATTGTTTGAGTTGTATAAGTGATGAATTAAGCCAGATTACACCTCGTGTTAGATCCCGGTTACGGCCACGGTTTTGGGGTGTTACATTTTATTGGTATCAGAGCTATGGTTTAGTCGGTTCTAGGACTACCATAGCGCGTATGAGTCTAGCTATACATGCCTTAATGTTAGTGTTTAATAGTGTGATGACTTCTGACGGCTAAAATTTTTGTTTTGATTAGTAAATGGATCCCGGCTTAGAGAGAACCTTAGCGGATGACGTTGAAAGTGTAGCGGCTGCTCCTGCGTAAGGGACACCGCCTGTTGAACCTCAGTCATCTGCAAATAATCAAAATGAGGGGGCAAAACAAGCCTTCTTTACTATGATGAATGAGTGGGTCGCACAATATGCCCGCACTAATCCGGCTGCCCAACCATTCCCGAATTTAAATAATCCACCCTAGTAGCCTATAATGCCATCGACTACTGATCCTGTAAGGCCAAGTAAACCACCTGTAGACTTGATTAGGAAGCGCGGGGTCGAGGAATTCAGAGCCGTAGTTACTGATGATGCTGAAAGGGCCGAGTTCTGGCTTGATAACACCATCCGAGTTTTTGATGAATTGTCCTGCACACTTGATGAGTGTTTAAAGTGTGCTATATCTTTGTTGCGAGACTCAGCCTACTATTGGTGGAGGACCTTGATTTCCACAGTCCCGAAGGAACGAGTTACTTGGGATTTCTTTCAAACAGAGTTTCAAAAAAAATATATTAGCCAACGGTTCATCGATCAAAAGCGTAAGGAATTCTTGGAACTTAAACAAGGCCGCATGACAGTATCTGAATACGAACGTGAGTTCGTAAGACTCAGTCGATATGTTCGGGAGTGTGTAGCCTATGAAATTGCTATGTGCAAAAGATTTGAGGAAGTATTGAATAAAGATTTAAAGCTACTAGTGGGTATTTTAGAGATAAAAGAATTTGTAACACTAGTTGAACGAGCTTGCAAGGCCGAAGAACTTGGAAAGGAGAAAAGAAGGCGAGAATCTGAAGCTAGAGACTTTCGTAAAAGATCAACGAGTACAACTCCGTTCTCAACTATAAAGAAGTTCGGGAGGACACTCACAAACCGAAGACGATCAAGGAATTTTATTAGGACACAACCATTAACAGACTCACGAGCTACTTGATTTGCTAGTGTGGGTAACAATCGCCAAGAAAAACCTGAATGTCCACAATATGGAAGATGACACATAGGTGAATGTTGGGGTAAGTCCACTAACAGGGCCTGTTACAGATGCGTTCAAGGATCACTTCATTAGAGATTGCACGAATTGATGAGAGAAATAAGATGCAAGGTGCAAGACCTAGTGGAACAACGGTTAGGGGTAGACCACCGAGAATTTCAGGAGGCGGGGTGGTGGTCGAGAGGGACTTTTGATCTGGCTGTTCGATCCGAGACCAGTACTCTGCTAGGGCATATGCCATCCGTGCGAGAGAGGAAGCATCCTCCCCGATGTTATCACCGGTACTTTGACTCTTTTGATACTAATGTAATTGCATTAATTGACCTCGCTCTACTCATTCTTATGTATGTGAGAGTTTAGCATCCATTAAGACTCTGCCTATTGAGTCTACTGAGTTCGTAATTCGAGTGTCAAATCCCTTGGGTCAATATGCGCTTGTTGACAAAGTGTGTAAGAGATGCCCTCTAATTATCCGAGAATCCTGTTTTCCGGCCGATTTGTTGCTTTTACCATTTGATGAATTTGATGTTATTCTTGGTATAGACTAGTTGACCGTATATGACGCAGATGGTGAGTTGCAAAGAAAAACCATTGATTTAAGGGTGCAAATAATGAGATAGTCCGAGTTGAGTCTCTTGATTTAAGGGAGTGCCAAGAACAATATCCTCGATGATCGCTCGGAGATATGTGAGGAAGGGTGTGAAACATATCTTGCGTATGTATTTGATAGCAAAGAGACGGAAAGGAAACTCGGATCGATGCAGTGGTTTGCGAGTATTCGATGTTTTTCCGAGGAGTTCTGGATTGCCACTGCTCGAGAGGTAGAATTTGGCATCGAACTTGTACGGTACCACGCCAATCTCGATAACCCGTATCGTATGGCATTGACGGAATTAAAGGAATTGAAAATTCAGTTGCAAGAATTGACGGATAGAGGTTTTGCTCGACCGAGTTTTTCACCATGGGTGCACCAGTATTGTTTGTGAAAAGAAGGATGGAACCATGAGGTTGTGCATCGACTATCGTCAATTGAATAAAGTAACAATAAAGAATAAATATCCGTTCACGCGTATTGATGATTTGTTTGATCAATTGAAGGAGCCTCGGTGTTTTCAAAGATAGATTTGAGGTCGGTTATTATCGGTTGAGAGTTAGAGACTCGGACATACCCAAAACGCTTTTAGAACGAGATATGGTCACTCTGAATTCTTAGTGATGCCGTTTGGGCTTACTAATGCCCTGCGATATTCATGGATTTAATGAATCGAATTTTCAAACAATACTTGGATCAGTTTGTGGTTGTGTTTATTGATGATATTTTAATTTATTCCCAAGATGAAGCTGAACATGCCGAGCATTTGAGATTAGTATTACAGATTTTACGAGACAAGCGGTTATCGCGAAATTCAAGAAATGCGAAATTTGGTTAAGAGAGGTTAGCTTTTGGGGCACGTCAGATCCAAGATCGGGAATTAGAGTTGATCCGAGCAAAATTTCGGCCATACTCGATTGGAAACCTCCGAGGAATGTTACTGAAGTTAGGAGCTTTTTGGGACTTGCCGGATACTACCGACGGTTTGTAAAAGGTTTTTCGATGATAGCTGCACCGCTGACTGAAACTACTTCAAAAGATGTTGAGTTTGAATGGTCGAGAAGTCAGAAAGCTTCAATCGACTAAAAACCTGTTTAATCAAGCTCCAAGATTAGTACAAATGAGTCCCAGAAAGAGTTTGTCATCTATAGTGATGTATCCTTGCTTGGGCTAGGGTGTGTGTTGATGCAAGAAGGTCGAGTTGTGGCTTACGCGCCGAGACAATTAAAGCCGCATGAGAGAAACTATCGGACCCATGATCTTGAATTAGCGGCCATAGTGTTCGCTTTGAAAATATGGCGACATTACTTGTTTGGAGAAAGGTGTCATATTTACTCGGACCACAAAAGTCTTAAATATTTGATGACTCAAAGAGATCTGAATCTGACAAAGACACCGGCTTGAATTGTTGAAAGATTATGAACTCATCATTGATTATCACCCGCAAAGCTAAAGTGGTTGCCTATGCTTTAAGTCGAAAGCGTTATTTGCTTTGAGAGTGATGAATGTTCACCGTCCGTCTCACCCAAAAATGTGCTAGTAGTGAATTAAAGCCCAAACCATTATGGATTCTTCAAATATTTGAATCCCGAAAGTCGATGATGAATTGGTTGCTAAACGAGCTGAATGTGCTTCGAATGAGGAATCGGAGTTTCAGATTGACGACAATGATTGCTTGACATTCAAAGGTCGATTATGTGTTCCAAGAAATTCGGAACTTATTTCGATGATTTTGAATGAGGCTCATAATAGCCGAATGTCTATCCACCCGGGTAGCACAAAAATGTACAATGATTTGAAACGTCAGTTTTGGTGGTCTGGTATGAAACGAGACATCTCTGACTTTGTGTCGAAGTGTTTGATATGTCAACAAGTGAAAGCGGAACATCAAGTGCCTTCGGGATTACTTCAGCCAATCATGATACCCGAATGGAAATGGGATCGGGTAACAATGGATTTTGTATCTGGTTTACCATTGACACAAAATAAGAAAGACTCGGTCTGGGTTATCGTTGATAGATTGACAAAGACTGCTCATTTTATCCCTGTCCGTACAGATTTTTCGCTTGATAAATTGGCAGAATTGTATGTCTCTCAGATTGTAAGATTACACGGGGTACCTATTTCTATTGTGTCGGATAGAGATTCGAGATTCACCTCGCGATTTTGGAAGAAATTGCAAGAAGCTTGGGGTACCAAGTTGCATTTTAGTACCGCTTTTCATCCACAGACTGATGGTCAATCCGAACGGATAATTCAGATACTTGAGGATATGTTGAGATGTTGCATCCTTGAGTTTAGTGGTTCATGGGAGCGATATTTACCTTTGATTGAATTCGCGTAAAACAATAGTTTTCAATCAAGCATTAAGATGGCACCTTACGAGGCTTTGTACGGTCGTAAATGCCGTACACCATTGTTTTGGACCGAGCTCGGTGAAGGTAAAATTTTCAGAGTCGATTTGATTAAAGATCTTTGAGCGAAAGTAAAAATAATTCGTGAAAGTCTCAAGGCGAGATCGGATCGTCGAAGTCGTCACGCGATTTGAAACGAAAAGACAATGAGTATCGGTGGGAGATAAAGTGTTTCTAAAAGTTTCACCTTGGAAGAAGATACTCGATTTGGCCGTAAGGGCAAATTGAGTCCGAGGTTCATTGGGCCGTATGAAATATCTGAACGAGTTGGTCTAGTTGCATATAGATTGATTTTACCCCCCGAACTTGAAAAGATTCATAACGTTTTTCATGTCTCGATTCTTCGACGATATAGGTCCGATCCATCACACATAATTACTCCATCTGAGATCGAAATTCAATCGGATTTGAGTTACGAGGAAGAACCGGTTTGCATTCTAACACGTGAAGTAAAAGAATTGCGAAATAAGAAAATCCCATTAGTGAAGGTACTGTGGCATAAACATGGGCTCAAGAAGCTACTTGGGAGCTCGAGGATTCATGAAAGAACGTTATCCAAATTTATTCATTGGTAAGATTTTCTGGGGACGAAAATTTTGAGTGAGGGAGAGTTGTGATCCTAATTCGACCCTAGTCGGAATGTGGTTTCGAGGCCACAAGATCGAGTCCCAAAATTTATTTAAAATTTGGTTGCATATCCTCTATGAGTATTAGTGCATGTGTGAAAATTTGATGTTTTAATTTAGACTTAAGAATGTGAATTTCATGTGATTGACTTAGTTGAGAATTTAAGAAAATATGATAGGGGATATGTAAGGACCAAATAATAACAAAGTGAGGAAACTTGGGTTTGCATGTCAAATTTCCCAAAAACCCAAGTAGTGGCCGCCAAGCCATGATGCCCATCTACTAGGTTGAATTTCAATGCAATTCTTTATTAGTTAGCAATTAAAATAAATTAAAGAAAGGAATTAAAAAGAAAAGATGAATAAAATAAGGAAGGAAGAGGGAGTATTCATCTTCTTTCTTTTCTTGCAATTACCGTGAGTTAGGAGAAGGAAAGAAGAAATGCTCTAGACATTCGGCCAACTCAAAGGGGTTGATTAAGGTAGGATTTATGTTACTTTTACTAAATTCTTGTGAAAATCTAGTTAGTAGCCAATGTCTTATTACAACCCATATGTTAATTTTCTACCTAAAAGGGTACTTAGATGGCATATGGTTAGGAAGAGGTAAATGCTAAGTCGTCAAGTCATCACACCACTTGCAACTTTTGGTATCTTCTTCTTAGTTGGTCTAAAGAACATTTCGGCATGTATAGGCTATTATGTTTTGTTTGAACTTTGGTATGTATACTTTTAGCCATGCGAAAATGGCATAAATGTTAAGTTGGATTTGGTCTTATGATACTTAGTTATAAGCAATAGTTAAAGTCTATTTGATTATTATGCCATTTGTCATGGCTAATCATTTCCGGTGTTACACTCACGATATGGTTATTGAGTAGTAAGGAAATGCTTGGTAATGATTAGCCTTTGGTATGGCTAGTCATGATCATACTTGGTGATATGTTTGTTAAATTACTCTAATAGGTAAAATTTACTCTAATAATAGATGCGAGTAGCGATAGTGATGTGAAATTGAAAAATCACTAAAATAGTAGAAATGGAATTAAATAATGAATAAATTATGGAATCGAATCTTGATGAGTCTATTTTCACATGGAAGAAGTAAAACAAGAATATGAGCTATATTGTATGAGATATTTAAAATCTCGTGAAACAGTTGTCAGAACGATTTCTGGATCCCCTGTTCCGAATTTGGAAAGTCACCATAATTTCTACAAAGATAATTAGAAGTCATACCTTATATGTAAAGATTCCTTATTGAGTTTAGTTTTATTAGGGACAAACAGCATACTCATTGAATCTCTGTACAGAGAGATATCTGGTTCGTAATACACAGAGGTAAGAGTAGTCGAACCTGAAGCAGGGAGAATTTAACTAATAAACTGTACTAATTGGAAGGACCAAAATTGTGGAAAAATTTTATTAGATATCTATATGAGTCTAGTTTCAGGAAAAATTTGCGAAATTAAATTTCAAGTTTCAGAACTCAAGATACGAATTTTAAGTGACTATAACGCAGATTGACAGTTTGTGCAGGAGTTTTAAAATAAATTGTTTGAGTTGTATAAGTGATGAATTAAGCGATTACACCTCGTGTTAGATCCGATTCTGACCACGGTTTTGGGGTGTTACATTTTATTGGTATCGAGCTATGGTTTAGTCGGTTCTAGGACTACCATAGCGTATGAGTCTAGCTATACATGCCTTAATGTTAGTGTTTAATAGTGTGATGACTTCGACGGCTAAAATTTTTGTTTTGATTAGTAAATGGATCCGGCTTAGAGAGAACCTTAGCGGATGACGTTGAAAGTGTAGCGGCTGCTCTGCGTAAGGGACACCGCTGTTGAACCTCGGTCATCTGCAAATAATCAAAATGAGGGGCAAAACAAGCCTTCTTTACTATGATGAATGAGTGGGTCGCACAATATGCCCGCACTAATCCGTTGCCCAACCATTCCGAATTTAAATAATCCACCCTAGTAGCCTATAATGCCATCGACTCATGATCCTGTAAGGCCAAGTAAACCACCAGAGACTTGATTAGGAAGCGGGTCGAGGAATTGAGCCGTAATTACCGATGATCTTTGAAAGGGCCGAGTTCGGCTTGATAACACCATCCGAGTTTTTGATGAATTGTCACCACACTTGATGAGTGTTTAAAGTGTGCTATATCTTTGTTGCGAGACTCGACCTACTATTGGTGGAGGACCTTGATTTCCACATCCGAAGGAACGAGTTACTTGGGATTTCTTTCAAACGAGTTTCAAAAAAATATATTAATAGCGGTTCATCGATCAAAAGCGTAAGGAATTCTTGGAACTTAAACAAGGCCGCATGACAAGATGTCGAATCTGAGCGTGAGTTCGTAAGACTCGGTCGATATGTTCGGGAGTGTGTAGCCTATGAAATTGCTATGTGCAAAAGATTTGAGGAAGTATTGAATAAAGATTTAAAGCTACTAGTGGGTATTTTAGAGATAAAAGAATTTGTAACACTAGTTGAACGAGCTTGCAAGGCCGAAGAACTTGGAAAGGAGAAAAAGAAGGCAGAATCTGAAGCTAGAGACTTTCGTAAAAGATCAACGAGTACAACTCCGTTCTCAACTATAAAGAAGTTCAGGGAGGACACTCACAAACCGAAGACGACTGCGGGAATTTTTATTAGGACACAACCATTAACAGACTCACGAGCTACTTCAGTTGCTAGTGTGGGTAACAATCGCCAAGAAAAACCTGAATGTCCACAATATGGAAGATGACACATAGGTGAATGTTGGGGTAAGTCCACTAACAGGGCCTGTTACAGATGCGTTCGAAGGATCACTTCATTAGAGATTGCACGGAATTCGATGAGAGAAATAAGATGCAAGGTGCAAGACCTAGTGGAACAACGGTTAGGGGTAGACCACCGAGAATTTCAGGAGGCAGGGGTGGTGGTCAGAGAGGGACTTTTGATACGGCTGTTCGATCTGAGACCCGTACTCCTGCTAGGGCATATGCCATCCGTGCACGAGAGGAAGCATCCTCCCCTGATGTTATCACTGGTACTTTGACTCTTTTTGATACTAATGTAATTGCATTAATTGACCCTGGCTCTACTCATTCTTATGTATGTGAGAGTTTAGCATCCATTAAGACTCTGCCTATTGAGTCTACTGAGTTCGTAATTCGAGTGTCAAATCCCTTGGGTCAATATGCGCTTGTTGACAAAGTGTGTAAGAGATGCCCTCTAATTATCCGAGAATCCTGTTTTCCGGCCGATTTGTTGCTTTTACCATTTGATGAATTTGATGTTATTCTTGGTATAGACTAGTTGACCGTATATGACGCAGTGGTGAGTTGCAAAAGAAAAACCATTGATTTAAGGGGTGCAAATAATGAGATAGTCCGAGTTGAGTCTCTTGATTTAAGGAGTGCCACAACAATATCCTCGATGATCGCTCGGAGATATGTGAGGAAGGGGTGTGAAACATATCTTGCGTATGTATTTGATAGCAAAGAGACGGAAAGGAAACTCGGATCGGTACCGGTGGTTTGCGAGTATTCAGATGTTTTTCCTGAGGAGTTACCGGGATTGCCACCTGTTCGAGAGGTAGAATTTGGCATCGAACTTGTACCTGGTACCACGCCAATCTCGATAACCCCGTATCGTATGGCATTGACGGAATTAAAGGAATTGAAAATTCAGTTGCAAGAATTGACGGATAGAGGTTTTGCTCGACCGAGTTTTTCACCATGGGGTGCACCAGTATTGTTTGTGAAAAAGAAGGATGGAACCATGAGGTTGTGCATCGACTATCGTCAATTGAATAAAGTAACAATAAAGAATAAATATCCGTTACCGCGTATTGATGATTTGTTTGATCAATTGAAGGGAGCCTCAGTGTTTTCAAAGATAGATTTGAGGTCGGTTATTATCAGTTGAGAGTTAGAGACTCAGACATACCCAAAACTGCTTTTAGAACGAGATATGGTCACTACGAATTCTTAGTGATGCCGTTTGGGCTTACTAATGCCCCTGCGATATTCATGGATTTAATGAATCGAATTTTCAAACAATACTTGGATCAGTTTGTGGTTGTGTTTATTGATGATATTTTAATTTATTCCCAAGATGAAGCTGAACATGCCGAGCATTTGAGATTAGTATTACAGATTTTACGAGACAAGCAGTTATACGCGAAATTCAGTAAATGCGAAATTTGGTTAAGAGAGGTTAGCTTTTTGGGGCACGTCGTATCCGCATCGGGAATTAGAGTTGATCCGAGCAAAATTTGACCATACTCGATTGGAAACCTCAGGAATGTTCTTGAAGTTAGGAGCTTTTTGGGACTTCTTGGATACTACCGACGGTTTGTAAAGGTTTTTCGATGATAGCTGCACCGTTGATGAAACTACTTCAAAAAGATGTTGAGTTTGAATGGTCAGGAAAGTGTCGGAAAGCTTCAATCGACTAAAACACATTTAAGCTGAAGCTCGAGTACTAAATACAGTAGGGTCCGGTAAAGAGTTTGTCATCTATAGTGATGTATCCTTGCTTGGGCTAGGGTGTGTGTTGATGCAAGAAGGTCGAGTTGTGGCTTACGCATCGAGACAATTAAAGCCGCATGAGAGAAACTATCAGACCCATGATCTTGAATTAGCGGCCATAGTGTTCGCCTTGAAAATATGGCGACATTACTTGTTTGGAGAAAGGTGTCATATTTACTCGGACCACAAAAGTCTTAAATATTTGATGACTCAAAGAGATCTGAATCTGCGACAAAGACACTGGCTTGAATTGTTGAAAGATTATGAACTCATCATTGATTATCACCCGGGCAAAGCTAAAGTGGTTGCCTATGCTTTAAGTCGTAAAGCGTTATTTGCTTTGAGAGTGATGAATGTTCACCTGTCCGTCTCACCCGAAAATGTGCTAGTAGCTGAATTAAAGCCCAAACCATTATGGATTCTTCAAATATTTGAATCCCAGAAAGTCGATGATGAATTGGTTGCTAAACGAGCTGAATGTGCTTCGAATGAGGAATCGGAGTTTCAGATTGACGACAATGATTGCTTGACATTCAAAGGTCGATTATGTGTTCCAAGAAATTCGGAACTTATTTCGATGATTTTGAATGAGGCTCATAATAGCCGAATGTCTATCCACCCGGGTAGCACAAAAATGTACATTGATTTGAAACGTCAGTTTTGGTAGTCTGGTATGAAGTGAGACATCTCTGACTTTGTGTCGAAGTGTTTGATATGTCAACAGGTGAAAGCAGAACATCAAGTGCCTTCGGGATTACTTCAGCCAATCATGATACCCGAATGGAAATGGGATCGGGTAACAATGGATTTTGTATTTGGTTTACCATTGACACAAAATAAGAAAGACTCAGTCTGGGTTATCGTTGATAGATTGACAAAGACTGCTCATTTTATCCCTGTCCGCATGCATTTTTCGCTTGATAAATTGGCGTAATTGTATGTCTCTCAGTTGTAAGATTACACGGGTACCTATTTCTATTGTGTCGGATAGAGATTCGAGATTCACCTCGCGATTTTGGAAGAAATTGCAAGAAGCTTGGGGTACCAAGTTGCATTTTAGTACCGCTTTTCATCCACGGTGATGGTCAATCCGAGCGGATAATTCGGATACTTGAGGATATGTTGAGATGTTGCATCCTTGAGTTTAGTGGTTCATGGGAGCGATATTTACCTTTGATTGAATTCGCGTAAAACAATAGTTTTCAATCAAGCATTAAGATGGCACCTTACGAGGCTTTGTACGGTCGTAAATGCCGTACACCATTGTTTTGGACCGAGCTCGGTGAAGGTAAAATTTTGAGTCGATTTGATTAAAGATCTTTGAGCGAAAGTAAAATAATTCGTGAAAGTCTGAAGGCGACATCGGATCGTCGAGTCGTCGACGCGGATTTGAAACGAAAAGACAATGAGTATCAGGTGGGAGATAAAGTGTTTCTAAAAGTTTCACCTTGGAAGAAGATACTCAGATTTGGCCGTAAGGGCAAATTGAGTCCGAGGTTCATTGGGCCGTATGAAATATCTGAACGAGTTGGTCTAGTTGCATATAGATTGATTTTACCCCCCGAACTTGAAAAGATTCATAACGTTTTTCATGTCTCGATTCTTCGACGATATAGGTCCGATCCATCACACATAATTACTCCATCTGAGATCGAAATTCAATCGGATTTGAGTTACGAGGAAGAACCGGTTTGCATTCTAACACGTGAAGTAAAAGAATTGCGAAATAAGAAAATCCCATTAGTGAAGGTACTGTGGCATAAACATGGGCTCGAAGAAGCTACTTGGGAGCTCGAGGATTCAGTGAAAGAACGTTATCCAAATTTATTCGCTGGTAAGATTTTCGGGGACGAAAATTTTTGAGTGAGGGAGAGTTGTGACAGTCCTAATTCGACCCTAGTCGGAATGTGGTTTCGAGGCCACAAGACTGAGTCCCAAAATTTATTTAAAAATTTGGTTGCATATCCTCTATGAGTATTAGTGCATGTGTGAAAATTTGATGTTTTAATTTAGACTTAAGAATGTGAATTTCATGTGATTGACTTAGTTGAGAATTTAAGAAAATATGATAGGGGGATATGTAAGGACCAAATAATAACAAAGTGAGGAAACTTGGGTTTGCATGTCAAATTTCCCAAAAAACCCAAGTAGTGGCCGGCCAAGCCATGATGCCCATCTACTAGGTTGAATTTCAATGCAATTCTTTTATTAGTTAGCAATTAAAATAAATTAAAGAAAGGAATTAAAAAGAAAGATGAATAAAATAAGGAAGGAAGAGGAGTATTCATCTTCTTTCTTTTCTTACAATTACCGTGAGTTAGGAGAAGGAAAGAAGAAATGCTCTAGACATTCGGCCAACTCAAAAGGGGTTGATTAAGGTAGGATTTATGTTACTTTTACTAAATTCTTGTGAAAATCTAGTTAGTAGCCAATGTCTTATTACAACCCATATGTTAATTTTCTACCTAAAAGGGTACTTAGATGGCATATGGTTAGGAAGAGGTAAATGCTAAGTGTATGGTGCTTTTGATGTTGTGAATGGAAGTAGTGGAAAAGTAAAAGAAAATTTATGTAGAAATGTGGTATATGTGGATTTATAGGATGTTACAAATAGATGTGAAGCCATGCTAGATTAGGAAAAATTCGGTCAAGTGTTCATGAGATGAAATTTTGTGTTTAGGTGAATTAAAGATAATAGTATAGTTGATATCATATATATATGTATGCATATTCGGCCATCAAATTAAGAGCATAGGTGATGTTGAGTCTAAGCTTTGCACATTCGGCCATATATATATATATATGCATGTGTGATTGGATTATTGATAGTAGGGCGATAGCATATGGTTATTAGCCGAATAGCTCAAAAACATATGGTAGGAAGATAAGAATTAGTCATGTATCTCCTATGATATGAAATCATTAATATTTTGATATAAATATTTAGCAAGACGGTTGAACTAGTTAATTTGTTGATTAAGCTCAAGAAGTTAAAGGAGGAGAATCAAGCAAAGGCAAAGGAAAGAACATCGAGTAGCCGAGTTGGAGCCGTTTTACCCAACACAATGTAAGTTATTAAGCATATATATATTTTGTATTGATTTAAATAATCATAATACTTATGTACTTATGCCGAATGGGATGATATATAAATGCATGTAGTGACAAAATTATCGATTGTAAAAAGAAGTGAGATGTATTGAGTTGTTGATTTCGGCACTAAGTGTGCGGGTATAAACATTTACGATAATGAGATTGGCACTAAGTGTGCGAGTTTAATTGTATAGCACTAAGTGTGCGAGTTTGACTACTAAGCACTAAGTGTGCAGACTTACTATATATTTTCGAATAATTATTAACGTTAAGTGTACGACTTCATCGAGTAAATCATGGACAGCGGAATGAGTAGATATTTTGAGTTCATAAGGAATAGATGTTATGTTTATATTTGGAACTGAGCTTGGTAAGTCTTGAACCTATGTGGTGATTATATTTGAAGTTAGGAACATAAGATTATTGTGGATTAGATGAAATGCTATTATTAGTATAATCTAAACGAAAATAAAATGATGTGTGGAAATGCATCAAATATCATATCGAATATCATACGAGATGTCAATGGAGGCTTGGCTAGTTGAGAGCATGTAATGATAAATGTGCGTGAAATTATAGCATAGTCGGTATGGATGGAGTACCTAATCTTGCATTATTTGTTTTCTTTTATGATATTTTATAAATAGACAACAGTGTAATGCTTATGACTTACTGAGTTATATACTCATTCGGTGTGTTTATTTGTCACTTATTTAGGTTCTTTTGATCCATTTTTGTGTGCTCGGGACCATCGTCGAAGTCATCACACCAGCTTGCAACTTTTTGGTATCTTCTTCTTAGTTGGTCTAAGAGAACATTTCGGCATGTATAGGCTATTATGTTTTGTTTGAACTTTGGGATGTATACTTTTAGCCATGAGAAAATGGCATAAATGTTAAGTTGGATTTGGTCTTATGATACTTAGTTATAAGCAATAGTTAAAGTCTATTTGATTATTATGCCGTTTGTCATGGCTAATCATTTTCGGTGTTACACTCACGATATGGTTATTGAGTAGTAAGGAAATGCTTGGTAATGATTAGCCTTTGGTATGGCTAGTCATGGTCATACTTGCTGATATGTTTGTTAAATTACTCTAATAGGTAAAATTTACTCTAATAATAGATGCACGAACAGCGATAGTGATGTGAAATTGAAAATCACTAAAAATAGTAGAAATGGAATTAAATAATGAATAAATTATGGAATCGAATCTTGATGAGTCTATTTTCACATGGAAGAAGTAAAACAAGAATATGAGCTATATTGTATGAGAGATTTAAAATCTCGTAAAACAGGGTCAGAACTATTTGTGGATCCCCTGTTCCGAATTTGGAAATTCACCATAATTTCTACAAAGATAATTAGAAGTCATACCTTATATTTAAAGATTCATTATTGAGTCTAGTTTTATTAGGGATAAACGGCATTGTCATTGAATCTCTGTACAGAGAGATATCTGGTTCGTAATACATAGAGGTCAGAGTAGTCGAACCCTGAAACAGGGGAGACTTTAACTAATAAACTGCACTAATTGGACAGACCAAAAATTGTGGAAAAAATTTATTAGATAGCTATATGAGTCTAGTTTCAGGAAAAATTCGCGGAATTAAATTTTGAGTTTCAGAACTCAAGATACGAATTTTTAAGTGACTATAACGCAGATTGATAGTTTGTCTGGGAGTTTTAAAATAAATTGTTTGAGTTGTATAAGTGATGAATTAAGCCAGATTACACCTCGTGTTCGATCCCGGTGACGGCCACGGTTTCGGGGTGTTACAATTGAGATGGAAATTTGGTTGGCAATGTTATGTCATGAATGGCTTGTATTTCGATTGTGAATTGATTATAAAATGTTGTGAAAATATGTTTTGTTTGGTACTTGTAGGTTTGACCTAATTGGGGTGGCAAGTTGGCTATTCAAATGGCCTATTTTTGTCCACACGGGCAGAGACATAGACGTGTGTCTCAACTGTGTGTGACACACAGCTATGTTGTGTGTGACACATAGCTATGTTGCACAGTCGTGTCTCCACTAGGGTACCCTATAATTGTAAGTCAGGCTTAAGCACGGTCAAGGCACACGGGCGTGTATTGTGGCCGTGTGAGCAAGTCAGTAAATATGCCCTGTTTTGACACGACCTAGACACACGAGCGTGTCTAATGCCATGTAAGGCACACAGTCTGTTTAGACAGGCATGTGACCTGTACTTATTTGAAAAATGTTTAAGTTTTGGAAAAATTTTGTATGTCTTCGGTTTAGTCCCAACTCTTTTCTGACGCATGTTTTAGGTCTTGAATACCTATATAAGGGACTTTATATTGATATTGGTCTCTGATGCTTTGATGTTATGAAATGAAAGTTAAATGTTTCGACTCGTCTGGTAATACCTTCAAACCTAGTCCGACGACGGATACAAGTAAGAGGTGTTACATTTGATTGGTATTAGAGCTATAGTTTAGTCATTTCTAGGGCTACCATAGCGTTTGTGAGTCTAGCTATACATGCCATATTTATGAACTGTGATAGTGTGATGAATCCTGACATTGAAATGTGCTATTATATAGCAAATGGATCCCGATCGAGCCGTAGCGGATGGTGTCAAAAGTAATGCTCCTGTTCCCGCGAAGGGACAGCGCCATTCGATTCTAGACTGGCTATGAGTAGCTGTGATGGTGAGGCTAGACAAGCCTTCTATTAGATGACGAATGATTGGTTTAGCCAATATATTAGAACCAATCCGGCTGTTCAATAACCTCCAGCCCCGGTAAATCCTTCACAAACTCCTGTTATGCCATCAGTGACTCCAATTCAGTTAAGTAGGCCTCTAGTAGATACGATTAGAAAGGATGGGGCTGAAGAGTTTCGAGCTACAACTAATGACGATGCTGAAAAGGCCAAGTTCTGTTTGAGAACACGATTAGAGTGTTTGATAAATTGTCTTTGAATCCTGAGGAATGCATAAAATGTGTTGTTTCCCTTCTGAGAACAGCTTTGATCAGTTGAAACCTTTATTGACTGAAGCTCCGATTTTGGTACAACCTAAATTGGATAAAGAATTTGTGATTTATAGTGATGCTTTGTTGATTGGTCTAGAATGTGTTCTAATGCAAGAAGGAAAAGTTATAGCTTATGCCTCGAGACAACTAAAGCCGCATGAGAAGAACTATCCGACTCACGACCTTGAATTAGCTTCTATTGTGTTTGCCTTGAAGATCTGGCGTCACTATTTGTTTGGTGACAAATGTCACGTGTTTTCTGATCATAAAAGTCTGAAGTATTTAATGACTCAAAAAGATTTGAATCTGTGACAGAGAAGATGGTTAGAAGTGTTAAAAGACTACGAACTTGTGTTTGATTATCAACCGGGAAAAGCAAATGTTGTTACTGATTCTTTGAGTCAAAAATCGTTATTTGATTTGCTTGCAATGAATGCTCATTTAATTTTGTCTAATGATGGTTCAGTTTTACTGAATTAAAAGTAAGACCCTTGTTCTTAGAACAGATTATCGAAGCTCAGAAGGTTGATAATGAATTAATAGCAAAACGAGCTTAGTGTGATTCTGAATTCCGAGTTGATTTTGATGATTTTTTGAGATTCAAAAATAGACTTTATGTTCCTAGAAATCTGGAGTTAATTCAGACAATTTTGAGTGAAGCTCACAGTAGTTGTTTATATGTACATCCTGGTAGTATAAAAATGTATAATGATCTGAAGCAGCATTATTGATGGTCCAGAATGAAAAGAGATATCTCTGAATTTGTTTCTAAATGTTTGATCTGTCAACAAGTCAAAGCTAAGCATCATATGCCGTCTGGATTATTACAATCGATTATGACTCCAGAGTGGAAATGGGATAGAGTGACCATGGATTTTGTTTCGGGTTTGCCCCCGTCTTCGAGAAAGAAAGACGCAATTTGGGTTAAAGTTGATCGTTTGACGAAATCAGCTCATTTTATTCCAATTAGATTTGATTACTCACTCGATAAATTAGCTGAGTTATATATTTTTGATATCGTGAGACTGCATGGTGTACCATTGTCAATAGTGTCAGATAGAGACCCGAGATTTACATCGTGATTCTGGAAGAAATTGCAAGATACTCTGGGTACTAAACTGCATTTTAGCACTGCTTTTCATCCGTAAACAGATGGCCAATTTGAATGGATTATTCAGATACTCGAGGATATGTTGAGATGTTGCATTCTTGAGTTTGAAGGTACGTAGGAATAATATCTACCTTTGATTGAGTTCGCTTATAATAATAGCTTTCAATCAAGCATTAAAATGGCACCGTACTAAGCCTTATACAGTAGAAAGTGTAGAACTCTGTTATACTGGTCCGAGCTTAGTGAGAATAAGATTCTGATATTAATCGATAAAAGAAAGCGAATGAAAGTAAAAGTAATCGAGATAGTCGAAAGTCGCCTCGATCGTCAAAAATCTTATTCAAATTTAAAACAAAAAGATATCGAATTTGAGATCAGTGATAAAGTGTTTCTAAAAGTATCTCCGTGGAAGAAATTGTTTCGATTTGGTAAAAAAGGTAATTGAGTCCGAGGTTCATCGGACCGTATGAAATCATTGAGTGAGTTGGGTCAGTTGCTTATAGATTGAGGCTACCGTCTGAGTTAGAAAAGATATATAATGTGCTTCATATATCGATGCTTCAATGATACAGATCCGATCCTTCGCATATAATTTCCCTGTCTGATATTGAAATCCAATCTGATATGACTTATGAAGAAAAGCCGATCTGTATTTTAGCTCATAAGGTTAAAGAGTTACGAAATAAGAAAATTCCATTAGTTAAAGTGATGTGGCATCGACATGGTGTTGAAGAGGCCACGTGGGAGTCTAAAGATGCTATGAGGCAACAATATCCGAATTTGTTTAATGGTAAGATTTTCGGGGACAAAAATCCTTAAGGGGGGAGAGTTGTAACAATCATATTTAGACCCTAATCAGAACAGTGGTTTAGAGACCACATAACCGATTCTGAAAAAATTTTAATATTATTTTCTGTGTCTGTGATATGTGAATTTATATCTGTGAAGTTTCTGTGATTTAATTTGTCTATTTCTGTGCTTAATTATGAAAAGGGATTTAATCGCTTAAATGATAAAATTTGCATGCCATATATTCAATGTGTTTAATTGGCATGGCTATGGATTATTATGGCCTTATGTGGTAATTACTCCATTGAATTTATGAGTGGTCATAAATGACCTTGTTTTATGTAATTGATATTTTTATTTATGAGGGATAGAATGGTAATTCATGCTTTAACATGAATTGAAGAAAACAAATTGCATGAATGTGCTCAAAAACACATATTATATCCAAAATCAAAGAAAATAAAAAGAAGAAAGCCATTTTAGGTTTCGGCTAGCTTAATCCTTGATTAAAGTATGAATTTTTGTCTGTTTTTTATAATTTCTATGTTTCTATGATCACTGCTTCGTGTTCTTCAAAACCCATGTCTAAATTTCTATTTCTGTTGAAGATTATGAAATGTGCCATTGATGATTATATGAGCTTTGTAATGTTTTTATATGGATTATGAAAGATATAGGTGAGATTATCATGCTTTGTTCTTGAATTTTTGATGGAATAAAGCTATTTGGAATAATTTGTGAAAATGAGGTTTCGAAGGACTAAATTATGAATTAAATATGTTATTTGGGCATGTATGGAAGCTATGTATATTCGGCCAAGCTATAGTCTTGGTGAATTTTGCATATTTGTGATTTTGTGAAAAATGGACTAAATTGTCAAAGTGTGAAAATGTAAGGGCTAAAATGCACAGTGCCCTAAATATGTGTTCATGGATTATTTTGAATGAAATGAATGATTGAATGGTTGAATTTGAATTCTATTAGATCAAGAACAAAGAAAATCGAACTTAGATCGAGGAAAGTCCAAAATAGTCGAATATTCGACTCGTTTCCGTCCAAAATTCGTACGAGGTAAGTCAAATTACAATTACATGTTAAATTTACTAAATTTTGCGCATATAAATTGTAATCTGTATTGGACGGCCTTGAGAGCCTGATGAATAAATTTTGAGAAAACTCCGATAATATGCTAGTATCTGAAAAGCTCTGTATGTTTCTAAAAGAACGTTGACGTTGATTTGAGATATCGTGTAACACCATGAACATCCTGATTTTCGGGTTTATTCGCAATTTTCAATATTTTGTAAAGATTTTTAAAATTTTGTATTTGGATGTGGAATTAGTATTTTGAGTAGGTAAATGGGCTTATAGAAGGCCCATGAGTTGGCCAAAACCCAGTTGAATTTTTGGAATTTTAGACTTAGGAGTTAGGGGTTCTGGCTAAGTGGCCTTAAGTGGAGTGATGGGTAAATTGCATCATAAATGAGCCTTTGGTAAAGTGGCTAAGTGGCGCCACTAGGAAGCTATGAAGGTGGCGTGTAAGTGTTGGGGAAGACACAGGTTCGATTCCTTTGTTGGCAAATAGATGCATTTATTTTTTAGTGCGGGAGGGTAAGTGTTGGAGTTGGTGGATTACGCTAGAGGAGAGTTGGATCGGTTTAACTGCTTGGATTAAGGAGTGATAAGGGAGAGATTTAAGGGATTGGGATGAAGCTAGGAGTTAGCCGAATGGGGGAATTGAAGAGGAAAAATCAGCGGGGGATTATGAGGGTAGTATTTGGCACTTAGGGTATTGTTGGTGCCGTTTTCTTACCTTTTACACCTTAGGATTGTTCTTTTCTCTCTTTTCCTCTCTGGCAAAACTACCACCTCCCTACTCTTCTTCTTCTATTTTTTCTTCTTCAAACTATTCATCATACCTACTATTCATCAACACTTTTGCGAATCCATAAAAGCGAAATCTCGTGATCCTTTGCTTGTGCCGATTTCTTCAAAGCCGAGTTCTCCTATATTCTTTTGCTTTTATTAATTTACAAATTATCTTTTCTTAATCTGGATTCTGACCGCAATTCTACTTCAAGGTTGTAGCCCGCATTATCATCTCCTTCATCGCACAAAAGCGAAAAACCATAGAATTGGGGCTTATAGCGGAACTTTAGAACTCAGGAGTCGAGTTTTTACCATCGTTTGAAAGATAAATCGCACTGATTGCGTGGAGATCAAAAAGGAGTAAGGGTAAGTGTTCATCATCTCGGATCTGGTTATATTTTACAAAGTTAGGAAAAGCGAAGTCCCTAAAATATAGAGAGGTGTCGAATTGGGCATGTGGCTCTAAAGGTTTTTAAGCGGCGTTTTACATCAATGATTAGTGTCTTCTTAAGTGTTGGATTGAAAGCGTGAATCATTGGAGCAATCGGATTCGAGCTAGCTATCGATTTTGGCAAAAGGTAAGATTTCAAAGGCTTGTAGGGACATGGTTCGATCATGGGTGAGTTAAGTTTTGGAGTTTAGTGATTATGGTTTGTAAATAAGCCTTGTGCTAATCAATTGTAGGATATCGGAAGAGATCTCGATGGCGATCGTCGCAAATCGGTGTGTCTACCGAACACCCTTCTTTAGTTCAATTCGGCAAAAGCCAAAATCTCAAATCGGCCTTTCATAGTCATGTGGGTATCTGAATGCTCTCAAGTCATAGAGTAATTGTTAGATCGCACCGCAAGGTGGTAAGCACGTTCGCGTGACGTTTTAGCGTATTTAGAAAATAGGGGCTCGATGGGCCAAAAGCGGGCCCAATGGGCTTACGGACCAATATGGGTAAGAGATGGGCAAATTAGCACATTAGGTAGATGGTGGAATCAAATTGCATAAAACTCGATAAAAATTACTGCATTAGCTTGTGCGATGGCGTGATCACCGAAATTACCCCTAAAGAGCAAAATTACCAAATTACCCTAAAGAGCATAATTATCGATATACCCTAGGGTTTTAAATTGGCTGAACTGCTTGATTGATTACTACTTTATTTTGCATGATATGCATTTATTAATATCTGTTGCATGGGATTGGGGTTTTAATGGAGGAAATCTTGAAAGTGGTTCATCCACGTCTTGGAGGCTTTGCCTCAATGGATGAAATTTGAGGCGTTCTTTGCAAGCTGTGAATGTAGTAATTTGGGTGGGTTGAGATATTCCCCACATGGTGTGTAGGGTTGGTGCAGGCGGTGTAGCGGTTGGTGGGTTGAGTAGTCTCCCGGATGGGCTTGCATTCATTATTCTTGTTGATACTCATATTCTTGAAGCGGGCCTATGGGCCACATCTTGTTATGTAAAAGGGGCTAAGGCCTTGCTCTTGTGATACGAAAAGGGCTTGACCTCTCGTGTCTTGTTATCTGAATAGGGCTTAGGCCCAATGGGCTCGAGCTGAATTGGGCTTTGGATGGGTTTACAGTATACAGAGTTTTCCCAAACTCACCCCTTCCTCTTCCATCCTTGCGGTGAGCCCTAGAATTGGTGGACTTGGAGTGGGCGGGATTGAGTGGCCATGAAGATTGATTGCGATTTTAAATAAGTTTAATATTTATTTTGGATTATTTTATTATGCTTAAAGTTGTAATAAGGTCGCTCTTTTAATTACTTATATTTTGGGGATTATTAAACTGGCTAGCACTAGGGTTCGTTTTATAAAATCTACTTGTTTTAAAAAGATCACGATGATGCATAAAGTTTCCATAAAGTAAATGTTTTCCCAAGAAAAATAAATATTTTAAGCAAGCGATTTGCAACCTTAATCATTTTCTTAAGTGGCCATAATTAAGCGGTTTTCTCAAAATTTTACGAGATGTTAGAGTGTGGCAATGGCGGTGTGCATGTCTAGGATTGGATCCAAGAGAGCTTGGTACTTAGCGGTCAAGCGGACTCACCTCCTCTTCTTCTGGTTTCCTACAGTGCGCGACTTCCATTCACTTTAACTTACTTTTAAAAGTGTCTTTACAACACCAACTCAACTTTTCCAAACTAAGTGTTTTGAACGCATCAATGTGGTGCATCGGATCCGGTCATAACATCGGGCCGGGTTTGGGGTGTTACATTTAGTGGTATCGAGCCTAGGTTACAACAACTCGGTACGTGGATCGGGTCCCAAATTCTTTTCAAAAACTTGGGCCTAAGAAGGGTATTTTTGGAAAGGCCAGATTTTTCGAAGATGTTTAAGTTTTTCTATTTGTTAAACGGGGTTAAATCAATAGTTTTAAAATAAAAGTGTTTCCAAATGAAATCTTTTTATTTTCGGTAAACAAAAACATGGTTTTAATTTTTACATGGATGATAAGGAAGTAGCTGCTGAATCCACGGCACCAGTGCGTAAGTGATCTTTTACGCTTTAAGTATTTATATGGGCTGTCTTGTAAATATCTGCAGATAGTATTGAGCCTTAGAGATAGAGCTATTGATGATGTAGTATTAGGACTACAAGACTGAAACCGTAGCTAAATTATGATTGCGAAATAACTCGAAACTCTATCTGTTCATAAGATATTCGTAATAAGCAGTGAAACCGATAAACTAATGTCATAAAATTCGTAATCGGATAAATCGTTATGAGTACAAGGGCTACTCGAGGAAGAGGCCGTGGTCGAGGCCGAGGTAGCACTCAAGCTGGATCTGCGTCATCTGAACACATGCCGGTGGCGAGTACGTCCACCACGGATTAATGAAAATGGGTATGGCCGGGCGCGGGGATGACGCTTTGTCTCGGGCCATGTTGAGGGTTTTGGAAAGGGTGGCCGAGCTAACGTTGGGCCCATGAATAGGGGTCCATTTCGAACGACTTGACCAACGAATTTGAGATTTTAGGGCGTGTCTGGAGTGGCCCCAAATGTGGTGAAATCTTGGTTGGAAGCCACAGAGCGGATCATGGACGACTGGACTGCTCGGGAGAGCGAAGTTGAAGCGAAGCGTGTCGGTGGTGGATTCTTGTGAGAGAAGGTACCCGGTGAGAGGGTAACATGGGAGCTGTTCAAGCAGACCTTTAAGGCAAAATATGTTGGAGCTAGCTATGTAGATGCACGAAAGGAGTTCTGAACGACTCGGGAAATAAAACCATTCTTTGAATATGAGGCGGAGTTTCTACGATTGAGTTGGTATGCTAATGGCATCGTTTCCACTGAATCTGGCGTAGCGTCACGTTTGAGGATGGCCTTAGAGATGAGTTAAGGGTGCTCATAGCTCATGAGAGAGCGATTTTATTTGCCTTTGGTAGAGAAGGCTAAGATAGCCGAGGAAGTGAAACAAACCGAGCGGAGGAATCGTGATAAGGATCGGAATTGGTTCGGGAGGATCTTTGGACCAAAGTCTTTAGAAGCGGAATGTTAAGAGAGCTAGGATGGAGGAACCGGTTCGAGCGATTCCGGTGAACACGTGTGAACCGCAAGCTTGTGGAGGCTGCGCGAGAATGCATCAAGGAGAGTCTTTGGGCGTTAAGGGCTTGTTTTCGTTGTGGGTCTAAGGAGCATAGGATTAAGGATTGTCTAGGAGGGCCACTCGAGCTCGGTGGCGAACAAGGGGTCAGTCGACCAAGCTCAACTTTGTGAGGATGGACCGCCGCGCCAAGAGGTCGTGGACAAGGTCATGGTGGTAATGGCCGTGGGCGTGGGGCACCCGGCGGTATTAATAACGGATGCTCGTCGGCCCGGCTTTGGTGTATCTTTGCTTCGTCATTGCGAGGAAGGTGGCCTTTTGATGTCATAAGCGATACGTTTTTATCTATGGTGTACCTTATCTTTCTCGATTGATGTGGGATCAACCCATTCGTATGTGGCATATAACATTTCTTGGGCCTTTGGCGTGCACTTGAGGAGACTGTATATGGGGTGTCGTGATAAGTCCTTTAGGTCATTCGGTTAAAGTAGAGAAACTCTTCAAGGAAGTGCCTCTGGAGATTCAAGGCAGGGTTTTCTGTGGGGATTTGATGGAGTTACCATTTGAAGAATTCGATTTGATACTAGGGATGGATTGGTTGACCAAGCATAAGGCAACTTTGGATTGTGTAGCTAAGAGGATGGTGTTAAGAACTGTCAATGATGAAAAGGTTATGATTATTGGAGAACGAAGGGATTACTTATCCAATGTAGTATCGGCGTTGAAATTTGAAAACGATCGCAAGGGATGCGAGGCATATCGGCTTTGGTGAGCCAAGCTAAAGCGAGGATCATTGTGGAGACCATCGAGGCTGTTAGGGAATTACGGGATGTTTTTCCGAAAGAGCTTCCTGGATTACCTCCGAATCGGGAAGTTGAGTTTGGAATCGATTTGTTGCCTGGAACGACTCCAGTATCTATTGCACCCTATAGGATGGCTCCGAAGGAGTTGGTGGAACTGAAGGCTCAAATTCAAGAGCTATTAGATAGAGGCTTCATTAGGCCTAGTGTGTCTCCTTGGGGAGCACCGGTCTTGTTTGTGAAGAAGAAGGGCGGAACGATGCGCATGTGCATCGATTATCGCCATTGAACAAAGCGGCGATTAAGAATAAGTATCCACTACCAAGGATTGATGACTGTTCGATCAACTTAGGGAGCTTCGGTATTCTCCAAAATCGATCTTCGCTCGGATACCATCGGTAAGGGTAAAGAAGGGATATTCATAAGACGACCTTTCGAACTCGTTATGAACATTATGAGTTTGTGGTCATGCCGTTTGGGCGACGAAACGCACTGCGACTTTTATGGATCGATGAATCGAGTATTCCAACCTTACTTGGATCGGTTTGTAGTCGTCTTTATCGACGATATCTTGGTATACTCGAAGCGGAGCAAGTGTTAAGGAAAAGGAGCTCTATCGAAATTTAGCAAGTGTGAATTCGGTTGAGGAGGTAACTTTCCTAGGGCATGTGGTCTCTGAGGGGATTAAGGTGGATCCTCGTAAAATTGAAGCGATTTTGGAATGGAAGCCACCTAGGTCAGTATCGGAAATTTGGAGTTTCCTAGGGTTGGCAAGTTACTACAGAAGGTTTGTGGAGGGTTTCTCGGTGATGGCGGCGCTTTGACAAAGCTCATAAGGAAAGGAGTACCATTTATGCGGACCGAAAGCAACAAAAAGCTTTTGATCGGTTGAAAAAGGTATTGACCGAAGCGCCGGTGTTGATTCAACGGTGTGCAGGAAGGACTTCACCGTATATAGCGATCGCGTCGCATGTGGGGTTAGGTTGCGTCTTGATGCAAGAGGGCAAGGTGGTCGCTTATGCATCACGACGACTTAAGGCTCATGAGGTGAATTACCCTACGCATGATTTGGAGCTAGCAGCGGTGATTTTTGCGTTAAAAATTTGGAGACATTATTTATATGGGGAGAAGTGCATCATATACACCGATCATAAGAGCTTAAAGTATTTTTTGACTCAGAAGGAGTTGAACCTTAGGCAACGAAGGTGGGTGGAGTTGCTTAAAGACTACGATTGTTCGATAGAGTACCACCGGAAAGGCTAATGTGGTGGCGGATGCATTGAGTCGAAGGGTTATTCTGATTTGAGAGCCTTGTTCGCACGATTAAGTCTATACGATGATGGAAGCTTGTTGGCGAAGCGCAAATAAGGCCTACTTGGTGAGCAGATTAAGGAAAAATAGTTGAAGGGCGATTCATTAGCTCTTGGTTCCAACAAATTAAGAGTGGTGAGAACAAGGATTTTGGGTTGAAACAGTGAAGGAGTTACGTGTTTTTCGTGGAAGGGTTTGTATTCCAAGGACCACGAATTGAGGCGATTAATTCTAAAAGAGGCTCATGGTGGACTCTGTGCCATACATCTGGAGGGAATAAGTTATACCGAGACTTGCGAGAGGTGTCTTGGTGGCGGATTAAGCGAGAGGTGGCCGAATTTGTGGGGAAATGTCGGCGTGCGGCCGGGTTAAGGCGAGCACCAAGCTGCCGTCGGGATTATTACAACCAGTGAAAATTCCACTATGGAAGTGGGAAAGAGTAACAATGGACTTTGTGAGTGGGTTACCTTTGGCGCCCACCAAGAAAGATTCGGTGTGGGTAGTTGTGGATAGGTTAACAAAATCGCTCATTTCATACTGTTCGTCTGACTACTCATTGCAAAAGTTGGCCAAGTTATACGTGGCGGAGGTAGTCTTGTTGCATGGTGTGCCGTGTCAATAATTTCGATCGAGACCCTAGGTTTACGTCTCGGTTTTGGCGGAAGTTGCAAAAGCGTTGGGAACACGATTGGATTTTAGCATCGCTTTCACCCACGAGCAGATGGACGATCGAGAAAGGTTATTCGAGTTACGGAGGATATGTTGAGAGGTTGTATCATCGATTTTCGTGGAAGTTGGGAGGACTATTTACCATTGGCGGAGTTTGCGTACAATAACGACTATCAAGCAAGCATTCAGATGGCACCATATGAAGCGCTTTATGGCGAAGATGTCGTACAAGCGTGTTGGACGAGTTAGGTGAACGACGAGTGCTTGGACCGGAATTGGTGGCGGAACATTGAAAGCAAGGTTAAGGCGATAAGGGTTCGGTTAAAGGAGGCATCCGATGATGCGAAGTCGTATCACGGTTTGAAGCGCAAAGAGATTGAGTTCACTATGGGGATATGGTTTTCTTGAAGGTTTCCCTTGGAAGAAAATTTTGAGATTTGGTAAGAAGGGTAAGTTGAGCCCACGGTTTATTGGGCCTTACCGGATTGTTAGCGGGTTGGACGGTGGCTTATCGCTAGAGTTACCACGAGCGCATCGTATCCACGACGTTTTCATGTATCCATCTTGGTGATACCGATCGACCCAACTCATATCATACCGATTCTTTGAAATCGAGGTGCATCGATTTAACTTTCGAAGAGGAACACGTGCAAATACTTGATCGTGACGTCCGGATGTTGAGAAGGAAATCGGTTCCACTAGTGAAAGTACTTTGGAGAAACCATGGCAAGGAAGAAGCTACTTGGGAGGCGAGGAGGCGATCGTCAGCAGTACCCTCAACTGTTCTGATAAGGTAAAATTTCGAGGTCGAAATTTCTTTAAGGAGGGTAGAGTTGAAACATCCTAATTTTCGGGTTTATTCGCAATTTTCAATATTTTGTAAAGATTTTTAAAATTTTGTATTTGGATGTGGAATTAGTATTTTGAGTAGGTAAATGGGCTTATAGAAGGCCCATGAGTTGGCCAAAACCCAGTTGAATTTTTGGAATTTTAGACTTAGGAGTTAGGGGTTATGGCTAAATGGCCTTAAGTGGAGTGATGGGTAAATTGCATCACAAATGAGCCTTTGGTAAAGTGGCTAAGTGGCGCCACTAGGGAGCTATGAAGGTGGCGTGTAAGTGTTGGGGAAGACACAGGTTCGATTCCTTTGTTGGCAAATAGATGCATTTATTTTTTAGTGCGGGAGGGGTAAGTGTTGGAGTTGGTGGATTACGCTAGAGGAGAGTTGGATCGGTTTAGCTGCTTGGATTAAGGAGTGATAAGGGAGAGATTTAAGGGATTGGGATGAGGCTAGGAGTTAGCAGAATGGGGGAATTGAAGAGGTAAAATCGGCGGGGATTATGAGGGTAGTATTTGACACTTAGGGTATTGTTGGTGCCGTTTTCTTACCTTTTACACCTTAGGATTGTTCTTTTCTCTCTTTTTCCTCTCTAGCCAAACTACCACCTCCCTACTCTTCTTCTTCTATTTTTCTTCTTCAAACTATTCATCGTACCTACTATTCATCAACACTTTTGCGAATCCATAAAAGTGAAATCCGTGATCCTTTGCTTGTGCCGATTTCTTCAAAGCCGAGTTCTCCTATATTCTTTTGCTTTTATTAATTTACAAATTATCTTTTCTTAATCCTAGATTCTGACCGCAATTCTACTTCAAGGTTGTAGCCCGCATTATCATCTCCTTCATCACACAAAAGCGAAAAACCATAGAATTGGGGGCTTATAGCGGAACTTCGAACTCGGGAGTCGAGTTTTACCATCGTTTGAAAGATAAATCGCACCAGTTAAGTGGAGATCAAAAAGGAGTAAGGGTAAGTGTTCATCATCTCGGATCTGGTTATATTTTACAAAGTTAGGAAAAGCGAAGTCCCTAAAATATAGAGAGGTCATCGAATTGGGCATGTGACTCTAAAGGTTTTTAAGCGGCGTTTTCATCAATGATTAGTGTCTTCTTAAGTGTTGGATTGAAAGCGTGAATCATTGGAGCAATCGGATTGAGCTAGCTATCGATTTTGGCAAAAGGTAAGATTTCAAAGGCTTGTAGGGACATGGTTCGATGATGGGTGAGTTAAGTTTTGGAGTTTAGTGATTATGGTTTGTAAATAAGCACATGCTAATCAATTGTAGGATATCGGAAGAGATCTCGATGCGATCGTCGCAAATCGGTGTGTCTACCGAACACCCTTCTTTAGTTCAATTCGGCAAAAGTCGAAATGCCGAAATTCTGGCATTTCATGGTCATGTGGGTATGCGAATGCTCTCAAGTCATAGAGTAATTGTTAGATCTGGCACCGCAAGGTGGTAAGCACGTTCGCGTGACGTTTTAGCGTATTTGAAAAAAGGGGCTCGATGGGCCAAAATTGGGCCCAATGGGCTTCTGGACCAATATGGGTAAGAGATGGGCAAATTAGCACATTAGGTAGATGGTGGAATCAAATTGCATAAAAGCGATAAAAATTACTGCATTAGCTTGTGCGATGGCGTGAATCACGAAATTACCCTAAAGAGCAAAATTACGAAATTACCCTAAAGAGCATAATTACCGATATACCCTAGGGTTTTAAATTGGTGAAGCGCTTGATTGATTACTCTTGTATTTTGCATGATATGCATTTATTAATATCTGTTGCATGGGATTGGGGTATTAATGGAGGAAATCTTGAAAGTGGTTCATCCACGTCTTGGAGGCTTTGCCTCAATGGTGAAAATTGACGTGTTCTTTATTAACTGTGTGTGTGAAATTTGGGTGGGTTGAGATATTCCCACATGGTGTGTAGGGTTGGTGCAGGCGGTGTAGCGGTTGGTGGGTTGAGTAGTCTCCCGGATGGGCTTGCATTCATTATTCTTGTTGATACTCATGTTCTTGAACTGGGCCTATGGGCCACACTGTTATGTAAAAAGGGCTAAGGCCTTGCTCTTGTGATACGAAAAGGGCTTGACCTCTGTGTCTTTATTATCTAAATAGGGCTTAGGCCCAATGGGCTCGAGTGAACTGGGCTTTGGATGGGTTTACAGTACACTGAGTTTTCCCAAACTCACCCCCTTCCTCTTCCATCCTTGCGGTGAGCCTAGAATTGGTGGACTTGGAGTGGGCGGGATTCAGAGTGGCCATGAAGATTGATTGCCGATTTTAATTAAGTTTAATATTTATTTTGGATTATTTTTATTATGCTTAAAGTTGTAATAAGGTCGCTCTTTTAATTACTTATATTTTGGGGATTATTAAACTGGCTAGCACTAGGGTTCGTTTTATAAAATCTACTTGTTTTTAAAAGATCACGATGACGCATAAAGTTTCCATAAAGTAAATGTTTTCCCAAGAAAATAAATATTTTAAGCAAGCGATTTGCAACCTTAATCATTTTCTTAAGTGGTCATAATCAAGCGGTTTTCTCAAAATTATACGAGATGTTAGAGTGTGGCAATGGCGGTGTGCATGTCTAGGATTGGATCCAAGAGAGCTTGGTACTTAGCGGTCAAGCGGACTCACCTCCTCTTCTTCTGGTTTCCTACAGTGCGCAGCTTCCATTCACTTTAACTTACTTTTAAAAGTGTCTTTTACAACACCAACTCAGCTTTTCCAAACTAAGTGTTTTGAACACATCAATGTGGCGCATCAGATCCAGTCATAACATCCAGGCCGGGTTTGGGGTGTTACACACCATGTCTGGGACATAGGCCTCGATTTGAGATTTACGTGTAAGACCATGTCTAAGACATAGGCATCGTATCTTATTTCATGTAAGACCCTGTCTGGGACAGAAGCATCGATACTGAATTACATGTAAGACCACGTCCGGGATGTCGGCATTGTACCCGTTTATGAGTATCTCTATCACTTTTGAACCATTTGATGATAGAGTACGAGATATGGGAATGAATATATGAAATGTATAATCTATACAGGTACGTTTGTATCAAACTAAATTTCTGAATATGAAAGACTCTATTTACGTGAAATAATGAATGCCAAGTATGTATGAAATCATGGAAATGAAACATGACATGTATACAAGCAAATGGGCATGGTTGGACTCATGAAATACTCTATGAAATTGCTATGAATTTTTGCTATTGACTATTACTTTATATGCTTTAATAGTTAGATTAATTGTATTTGGCTTACTAAGCTCTTTGTAGCTTACTCTGTGTGATTTCTGTTGTTTTACAGTTATCGTAGCTACTGAAGGCTCGGGGATAGTCGAGGATTGTCACCATACTATCGAACTCATTTTGGTACTTTTGAAAGTGTAAATATTTTTAAGTATGGCATGTATAGGCTAGAATGTCTATGTATTTAAGCTTTGATATGTACATATGTTATGCCAAGTTTAGGAAATGGTAAGTTTAAGTATGAGTTAGAAGGTGCCATAAGTGAGCTTTTGGCATGTTGTTGTAATAAGATTTTCAATGTGTTTTGGTATGGATTTGAATAGGTTATTGAATGATGATGATTTAGTTATAACGAAGCATGTTTTGAGCATGGTATTGGCTGGAAGTCTTTGTATAAATGTTGTTTAATATTACTTGTAGGAATGACCAAAAGGGGTGGCAAGTTGGCTTACACCAAGCCTACATTATGCCACACGGTCAGGGAGCACGGGCGTGCCTTGTGGCCTTGTATGCAAAGCAGTAACCTCTTAAGATCACATGGTTAAGACACATGGGCGTGTCATATGGCCGTGGGCTTAAGTCAGTAGCCAGCTAAGTATCACACGGCCACGGCACACGGCCACGGCACACGGCCATGTCTATTAGCCGTGAGTTAAAGTCAGTATATATACTCTGTTTTGGCACGGCTCGATTACATGGGCTTGTCTGGTGCCCTTGTAAGGCACACGGCCTCGTCACACGGGCATGTGATCTCAATAGAATTGAAAAATTTTTCTAAGTTCTGAAGATTCAGAATGTGTTCGGTTTAGTCCCGACTTTTTCTAAAAGTATGTCTTAGGTCTTGGAGACCTCTATAAGGGATGAATTGTTGATTTTCTTATGCAATAATACTATGTGATATCTGTGATTCTGTAATGATCTGAAATGTTCTGTTTGGCTGGTAATACCCCTTACCTATTCCGGCGACGGTTACGGGATAGAGGTGTTACAGGGCCCACGGGCCCAATGGCCCATCAAAGCCCTTAACGGCCCATTCCATGCACACGATAGGATAGGCCCAACTATTTCCCACCTAACAGTTATATTTACACAAGCGGGCCCCGAGGACCATTGGGCCCATTTGGCCCTTCGAGGCCCATTGAGGCCCAGAACAGCCCCAGCACACGAGAACGCTTGTGGCAGCTTCTCTATAGTCTATCGCCTATGATTTTTGGGCTCGGTTTACCACATGAGTGACCGCACGCTCGTGAGGCCTCAAATGTCGAAGTTTCGGCTTTTCGGCTTTGGCCGACTTCCAACAAAGAAGGGCGTGAATACACACCTCTTTATGAGAACGCGCCGAAGTCCACGATCGCCAACCTTGGCACATCCTGCATTTAGTCTTAATCCCTTTTTTTCCCCTCCAACTCATCCGGTTCGCTTTATTTAAAGCCAGCTTCTTACCAATTCTCATGTTAGCTTCCTGATGTGGAATTACTTTCAACCATTAGAAAAATTCCTTATTTTTTTATGACCACCTCAACCACAGAGTTCCAGTCCAAATCCACCTCCTACACAGCTCAATAGCAAAATAAATACCCCATTGCGCATCCCAAGACTTGAACCTTGGACCTCACAGTTACACAACACGCCACCTTGCCACTTCACCACAGGCTCTTTCTGTATCATATTTTATCCTCAATTAATTATCAGGCATATGTGCTAACGTCCAGATTCCTTTAAAAGAAAACCAAAATAAATTACAAGAGCCAAGACTTGAACCCAGGCTCCCTTGCAACCTTAATGACGGCACAACCACTAGACCACATGCTTTCTTGTGTCATTTATTTACCACAATAATTTAAAAGGCCTTCATCCAAGCACCCAGGGTTTTATTCACTTAAAACCAAAATTTTTGCTAAAGCTCAGGTTTGAACCCAAGATTTTTCCAACACTTCTCACGGTCATAAACCACCAAAGTGACATTTAATTGTGTCATTTCCTTGCACAATTAAATGATTATATACAACCTCCTTACGGACCCACACTCAAGGCCTAATACTTCTAGGCCCAAATTCGGGGTGTTACACCCTCTCTGCGTCAACTCTTTCTATACTGCTCCGTTGTTTTTGGGTGCTAGTTTATTCTACAACTTTGCATTCGGTAAGTGGTGTTTCATTTTGGTTTCAATTTAGTCATGCGGTATTGGTTAATGAGTGTTTCGGTTTGATTGCAAAAATTAAAAGTTATTCAGTTTCAATAATTTAAGTGGCGGGTCTCGGTTGTTCAAGCGTGGTATGTGAATGCGGTGAAGTGATTAAGTATTTTGTGTTGAGTCGTTTTAAATTCGTTAGACATATAGTTAATCGTTTTTTATGATTGAACTCAGATTTGGAGGGCTTGAGGACTGAGTACGCGGTTCATAACCAGGTGTGTAATCATACTGCCACAATATTAAATCAGCAAAAGCCGAAATAGGGGACCGTCGACGCTACACAAGTGTGTGCTTGCTCGTGTGGTAATCTGAACACGTAGGCATGAGCGTTTGATCGTAGAGGCCACCATGAGCGATTTCATGTGCTCAGGCCGTTTTGGGCCATTTTGGGCCGAACTGGGCTGTGTGGGCCCCACGTGCACGAGGACCCTACACGGGTAAACCACACGAATGTGTGGAGAATATTGGGCCAAGCTGTGTAATCTACATGGTCAAGGCCATTTCTAGGCTATGTGGGCCACACGGGCGTATGGGCCTACATGGGCCCGTAATATGGGCCTTGGGCCCATTTTCACTGTTTGACTGTTAAGGTTGCACGAGTCGCCTGAGACGACTGTGGACCTTCTGTTAGATCGATAAGCGTATCTGGACCCTTAATCGATAAAATGACTATTTTTCCATTATGAGGTAAAATGATTGTTTTGCCTTTATAAGGTAAAATGACTGTTTTGCTCTTATGAGGTAAAATGATTGTTTTGCCCTTATGGGGGAAAATAACTGTTTTGCCCTTATAAGGTAAAATGACTGTTTTACCTTTATGTGGTAAAATGATTATTTTGCCCTTTTATGGTAAGATGACTATTTTACGCCTATGTGATGTATGTTTATATTTTAGCATGCTATTGTAACTGTATTGAATACATGTATAATATTATGAAAAGTTCCATGATGCATTGCATGGGGATGTGTTTTTATAGGATTGGAAGAAGTGTACTGTACTGGCAGCTCTGTTGCAATTCACTGATGGCTCTAAGCATATTGTATTGGCGGCTCACTTGCAAATCTTGTTTAGTCTTTGTCGATGCTACTTGGAGTGTAGGGATGGGTGGGTTGATTTTATCCCCACATGGAGTGTAGTGTTGGACAGAGATAGAGTGTAGAGGCTGGATGGGTCGAACTTGCATACTATTTACTGTTGCTACACTGTTTACTATTACTGCAATGGGCCAAGGCCTGAACACATGACTGTTTCTGTATTGAGATGGGCTAAAGCCTAAACTGATATTGTCACTGTTACTAAAAAGGGCTTAGGCCCAGGCTGTGCTTGTTTTTTTACTATTTGCCCATGGGTTTACACATTGAGTTTTCATAAACTCACCCATCAGTTTAACTGTACAGGTAATCCCCGACCTTAGATGGATCGGTGCTATGAAGGACTCAATGGTGGCCACACAACTGCAGTTGTTTTCTTATTTGATTTTTAATTTATAAGTAATTTAATTTGGGTATTTATTTATGTAATAAGGCCTCTATGGATTTTAACTTAAATTTGGGTTTTTTATTTGCTTGGGTTTATAACTGCTAGCAATAGGAAAAGACACGTGTTTTCAAAAAGATAAATGTTTTTCCCAAAACACCACATTTACGCAACATATTTTAAAAGCTTCCGCAATAAACAATGTTTTAAAAAGTAATAACTATTTTAATATGATTAACATTTTGCTAAATGACTTGAGTTTTAAACTAAACGAACCTCTATAAGAACACACAGAGAGGATAAGTTTGAGAATGGGTTTTTACAGTATCGTACTTTATGAAAAACACTTCAATGTGACATCGCCAGATTTGGCCATAACGTCCAGGCTGGGTTTAGGGTGTTACAAATGGTAGAAATAGCTAAATCAACTTACCGAGACTTCAAAAATGTAAAGAACATTAAAAATGGGGCTCGGGATCACTTACAAATGAGCTTGGAAGCTTGAACCAAACCCTAGCCATGGCTTCCATGCAAATCGGCCAAAGGTTGAAGATGGACAAAAATTGGTTTATTTTGACTTTTTAATTCTTTTAATTATTAGATTACCAAAATACCCCTAACTTAAAAATATTCTATTTCACCCATTTCATGTCTATTTTTGTCCAAAAATTAACCAATTGTCTAATTACCATTTAAGGACCTCAAATTTAAAATTTCAAATCAATTTGACACCTCTAACATATAGAACACAACTTTTGCTCTTTTTACAATTTTGTCCATTTGACTAAATTGAGTGCCCAAATGTCAAAATTTTCGAACAAAATTTTCACAAAATCATCCCGTGAAATTGTAGACCATAAAAATAGAATTAAAATAAGTTTTCTTACGTTAGATTTGTGGTCCCAAAACCACTGTTCCGACTAGGCCTATTTCAGGATGTTACAACTCTCCCCCCTTTAGGGATTTTCGTCCCCGAAAATCTTACCAGAAGAGTGGTTTAGTTTACACATAAACTCTACTATCACATAATCATTGCTAAGTAATTTTTACTCAGGCTATGTTTAATACTTATCTCTTTAATTTCTCATACTAAAGTCATGAACAATTCTGTGTTATACGATGCATCAATCGAATCTTGACTTCTATCAGAGATTTCATGTATACAAGGGTCAAACCCATACCGTCATAGAATATATATACACACCATACTTGAATCCTCTCGGATTCAAATGGTGTAGCCAGCACTTTCATCCTGGCCTTAAGTTCTCTATCAGTTTATACAGCCCGACAGTTTACTAATTCGACCTCTAGTCATCATTAAAATTCAGAGCCTCATTTAGCTTTTTTTTAATAGTTCACGATATAAATCCCGGATCTCAATTCGATTAACAAAAACTAGCATTTTAAGAAATTTGACAATCTCAAAGATATTTAATGCCATAAGTCTAATGAGCGGAAATTTAGTACTTACCGACATGATTTGCAGATTCATCAATTACTTAACAACAAGTCTCATGACATCTTTCTCTTTCAAAGATAGGAATAATTCTGATATGAAATCTATAGTAATCTCATTCTTATTTCCACTCAATTACCACCACTGGCGAAAATCATTCTGACATCACCTGATATTCAACTTTAACCCTAATAACATTTCATGTATCAAACACAAAGATCATAAATGTCAAGTTCCAAACTTGAACACCAATACATTACTCTCGTAAGCTTCTTTGTAAACTCTCTATATAAGCTCTGGACTTTCTACCCAAGCACTTGTAACCACATTTTACTTTTCTCAAAGATCATACAACAACAATCTCAGATCATCTACGCTATCTCAAACTCAAATCTTTCTATAACAGCAGATACATTAAGTTATCACATTGCCTTTTTGTCCCAAAATGTATCACAATCTGTTTAACGAAACATCATAGAAAAATCAAGAATTTTTTGCCCAATGTAGGCTAAACCATGTCTAATGTTCTGATTAACAATGTTCTCATCTGTTCTAAGCTTTACTAACATGCAATGGACCGTTCAACTTTCACAAGGCGATAACTTTGTCATTCATAGCAACTTTAAATCATATCAAAGTATGCTAGGAAATATACACTTTTCATTCAGACTATCCGTCTTTTACCCATAAAGAAATGAAATTTTATTCCCTGTAACAGCCCGTTTTTAGGATTAACTGGAACAGTGGTTTCGGGGTCACCAAACCCGACGAGTAGGTTTGTAAATATTAAATTTAAAATTGTAACACCCCGTACCCGAGACCGTTGCCGGAGTCGAACACGAGGTGCTAACAGACATAATACATTTATTTTCACAGTCCATAAAAATTTTCCAGACTAGCTGGTTACTGCATCACTGTCGCCTTAAAAATCATATCTTGAATTTTAAAGCTTGAAAATCAGTTTTGTAAATTTTCCCTGAAACTAGATTCATAAGTCCATCAACATATTTTTTTCTAGAATTTTTGGTCTGGCCAATTAGTACAGTTTATTAGTTAAATTCTCCCCTAATCCAGGGTTCAACTACACTGACCTTCACGCATTATGAATTGGATATCTCCCTGTAAAGGGCTTCAATACTGATGCCGTTTGTTTCCATAGAAACTAGACTCAGAGAGGAATCTATACATATATGGCATGACTCCTAATTATCTCTGGTTAATTTACAATGAATTTCCAAAGTCGGAACATGGGATCCAGAAACCGTTCTGGTCCTGTTTCACGAGAACTTTAATATCTCTTAACGTATAACTCATATGACCGTTTCGTTTCTTCCATATGAAAGTAGATTCATCAAGGTTCATTTAAATAATTTATTCACTATTTAATACAGTTCCTACTATTTTTAGTGATTTTTCACATCCACATCACTGCTGCTGTCAGCATCTGCCTTTAAGGTAGGCTTTACCTATTTCATGATTTCCATGATTCAATTGGCCCTTTTTGCATACATAGCACAAAGTGTGATCATGATTAACCATTCCAATGGCTAATCGTTTCAAAACAATTCCGTACCTCATAATGATCAACATACAAACGATTATAGTACTATGCTAAAAACGTATATAAGCCATTTTAGCATGGCTATCCAAGTTTACACAAAACCGAAAGGTACATGACCTACAACAAAAGGGTAGTCCTATACATGCCATTTCAAAGTTCAACCAAAATTGTACCAAAAAAGGGCTTTGATAGTGTGGGAGACTTCGACTTCCTAAAATCCCGAGTCCGATGGTGACGAGCCAAAATCTATAAAGCAGAGAACAAAGAAACGGAGTAAGCAATTTATGCTTAGTAAGTTTTAAGCAAAACAAAGTGTTCTCAATCACTATCATTGGTCATTCATTTCAACTGTTCGATGAAGTTAATCTAGAGCTTCATCTCGATCTATAATGTCATTAAGCGCAACACTTGGCTGCCACATATATACTTTCGAATAATAATGACCTAGATGGTCAAATATTTCCAAAGCACATTCTTCATCGATTATCGACTTTCAATAATCCTTTCCACTTGTTCATAATCACATCCATACTTAAGCTTACAAATCATAATCCTTACCAATTAGATCATTCTCATATTTGGAGTTATAATATTAATCACATTTACCTACCTCTTTGATACCGATAATTCACCTCGAAATCACTCCACCGATGAGTAAGTGATACGTGCTGAACATCTTAAATACATAATACTTATTTGATGGTAACTTAATGCGATAATCAATATCAAAGTCTTACTTGAATCCTAGCATTTAGCCGTCGGGTCTTTAAAGCTCGGATATAGTACGAGCACGAAGCCTATGGACATTAATCAGGATAATATTCTCGCATAAAGCCTGCGGGGTTTTAACCGGATATAGTCACCACATATAGTCATCGGACCTTAAATCCGGATTTACATCACGAGTTACATGCATATTTATTCACACGTTACAGCATTCACATCGACTATCATATTTGTAATTTATTTATCTCATCAAATATCTAATAAAACACACTTTCCGCCGTTGTCATTTGGCCACAATATATATATATATATATATATACATCTCATACATATCTCACATTAGCCATTTGGCTTTACCACATATCTATCTCATACACATTTGAATTAGCCATTCGGCCTTACCACATATATACATGTTCACATTCATCACATTGGCCATTCGGCCTTATCACACATCGCATGTTCACATTCATCACATTGGCCATTCGGCCTTATCACACATCGCATGTTCACATTCATCACATTGGCCATTCAGCCTTATCACACATACACATGTTCACATTCATCACATTGGCCATTCGGCCTTATCACGCATATATATACAGGTTCACATTCATCACATAAAATCCTAAATCAAAATATAAATTTTCATGTATTCACATCACAATTATCCAAATATACTTCACATACCACATATACTTTCACGTATACACTTTGTCTTGGCTGAATCTACATCTATCATTTTCATATTCGAATACTTATAAACTTACAATTTCACAATTTCGAATTCACGTATGGGTTTAATCAAGAGCTTATGAGCAACTAAAACAAGTTTTATCAAGGTTTGTAACATAATCTCAAATTCAGCACAAGCTGTTTTTCCTGAGCAGTAGTCAATAAATTATTTATAACTGGAGCTACAAAACTCCAAATCAATTGCCGTTAAATTTCCCTGAATGTAGACTCATGTATATTTCATCCACAAAATTTCCAGAATTTTAGGTGTGGCCAATCAATACCAAATTTTTCTTAAAGTTTCCCCTGTTTCACTGTTTGACTAATCTGACCACTCTTCACTACGAATCAAATTTTTCATTGTACAGAATTCATAATGTGTTCTATTTGATTCCATTTGAAACTAGACTCATTAAGGAGTCTAAGCATATAAATATTATCTCATAACCATTTTTGTACAAATTATAATGATTTTCCGAAAACAGAACAGGGATTTGAGTCATTCCAACACTGTCCCGCACAACTTTAAATATCTCTTTATAGGAAATATCTTTGCTTCCACGGTCTCTTTTATAAGAAACTAGACCAACTAAGCTTTGATTACATATTTTATTCAGCCTATAATTCCACACCAACAATTTATAGTGATTTTCTAAAATCACATTACTGCTGCTGTCCAAGCAATTTATTACAATTTGCTCTTAAATTTCCAAGTCCAAACACTTATGAACTTACCATTTGAGTTCAAGACATATCCTGGCCACATCATATCTTATTAAATCAACTCATTATGTCCTGTTATGATTGAATTTACTCAATGATTAATCGCTTAAAACTTACCTCGGATGTGGTCGAATGATTTTGGCGGCTATTCGATCACTTTTTCCCTTCCCTTATCCAACTTTGATCCTCTAGGCTCTTGAGCTAAATCAAACAAATTTACTTCTCAATCAAACACATACATACGGCAACCATATACATTTCAAAAACCAATTCATTCGTATCATTTGTCCATATATTAGCTTTTAGCATATTTGATTATTAGAGCGACCTATTTAACTTTCAAGCATTCATTTCTAATTTTAATTAAACAATGCGAATGCCATTAACTACCAATCGACACACACACATGCGCATAAAATTCATCCATACATAACCTATAGCTCATTCAGTCATTCATCTCTCAAACCTATCAAAGTTTCATGTCAAACTTCCCGGCGAATACACATAATTGAGCAATTTACCAATTTACCCATAATATTATGCACTTTTACAATTTAATCCAATTTTCTCAAAACACAAAATATGAAGAATTTGCATATACAATGCTAGGGCCGAATGTTCACTAAGCTTATATAAATCCTCCCATTTCACTAATTTCACAATCTAGTCCTTCAATTTAGTATTTTTTTTATCAATTGACCTCCAAACACTAAAATTTTTAAGCGAAACTTTAATACCATCTTTTTGCCACTTTGTAAATATTTATAAAAATATTTACGACTCAATTATAGAAATGAGGTCCCGATACCTCATTTCCTAAACCCACTTGACCTTAGGGTCATACCACTTGAACTTAATAAATCGGTTATAAAACAAATATCACAATATCAAAAATATTTTAAAAATCACAATTAACTCGTAAATATTAAATATAATATTTACAAACCTACTCGTCGGGTTTGGTGACCCCGAAACCACTATTCGATTAATCCTAAAAGCGGGTCATTACAACTCTTCCCCTTAGGGATTTTAGTCCCCGAAAATCTTAGTAGCGACTAAGTTAGGATAATGTCCTCTTATTGAATTATGTCCAGTATTAATATTAGCTCATCAATAACAATTGTAATTCATTCTGCTTTCACATCAATCTATAAAATCACTTTCTTATCTTAAAACAAATCCATAAACATTTCTACAAGTATGCACATATATCTCATTTTCTTGATTTCATAAGCAATAATCACTTAATTTAATTCACAATTGCATTTCAAACACATATCAAGCACATATTAACATGTATAATTCACATCATCAATCCCACATATTTGTAACCCACATTTTCATTCATGTATAAGCTGTAACCTGACCGAAAGTACACATATACTCAAACAGCCCATAGACTAAATCCGTAACACATTTATAACATGAATTCATTTCTTAACAACATATCCACCATCTTTTTACGTATTCACTTCCTTAGTATACATAACATAATATAATATGAACTCACAAAATTTTTACTTTCATTTGATTTTCACATACCTTCCGTACATACCCGTTGAATCATTCGAAATCATTACGGGTACTCATTAAGCACATATAGCCCTTACAATGCCATATCCTAGATATGGTCTTACATATTCTCACATATGGAGTCGATGCCATGTCCCAGACATGGTCTTACACACTATCTCAAATCAATGCCTTCGTCCCAGACGAGGTCTTACATGAATTCCACTTCACACACTTAGTGCCCACTGACCGATCTCGCACTCATAGTGCTCGGTTAAAAGAACTCGCACACACACAGTGCCTCTAATCATTCACACACATAGTGCTCTTATTCATTCGTTATTACACATTGAAATGGCTTATCCAAGTCGATAAACATCATGTATGTACTCTTTTAAACATATCATCTCATTTAAATTTGAATTCGTATAGTAATGAACACTTAAACTTTGCTCAAATTACCGCACGAAGCCTACTAGGTACGAAGGCGAATACACGTCACCAACATGATTGCTCTTGGGACCCAACCGGATACATCACTAGCACGAATGCTCTTGAGTTTAGCGGATACATCACTAGCACGAATGCTCTTGAGTTTAGCCCAGATATATCACTAGCACAAATGCTCTTGAGTTTAGTCCGGATACATCACTAGCACGAATGCTCTTGATTTAGCCGGATACATCACTAGCACAAATGCTCTTGAGTTTAGTCCGGATACATCACTAGCACGAATGCTCTTGAGTTTAGCCGGATATATCACTAGCACGAATGCTCTTGAGTTTAGTCCGGATACATCACTAGCACGAATGCTCTTGAGTTTAGTCCGGATATATCACTAGCACAAATGCTCTTGAGTTTAGTCCGGATACATCACTAGCACGAATGCTCTTGAGTTTAGTCCGGATACATCACTAGCACGAATGCTCTTGAGTTTAGTCCGGATATATCACTAGCACGAATGCTCTTGAGTTTAGTCCGGATATATCACTAGCACAAATGCTCTTCGGGACTTAGCCCGCTATACAACTCTCAATTCTCATGTGCATATACATATATAACAATACACATTAGTATATCATTTACATTACTTGAATACAAACACAACATGCTTATCGGCTATTCAACTTTTAGTTCCATAGCGACATACAAAGATCACATTTACGATCGTAACACTCTTTCAAAATTGCATCACTTATACCCTTATAATTCAATCCAAATCAAAATCCAAATACGGGTACATGATACGTACTGATCAACTTAATGGTTTAAGCATATCCAAGTGAAGTTATATCGCAAATTCTCATAGTCGGAAGCTTGCTACACTCGATCGGGATCGAATTCATTACAATACAACAAACACATTTTCAATTGTCGAAATCACCACACTATCAAATAATCACATAATGGCATGTATAGCTAGACCCAAACGTAGTACGGTAGTCCTAGAATCGACTAAACCGTAGCTCTGATACCAATAAAATTGTAACACCCCGTACACGAGACCGTTGCCGGAGTCGAACACGAGGTGCTAACAGACATAATACATTTATTTTCACAGTCCATAAAAATTTTCCAGACTAGCTGGTTACTGCATCACTGTCGCCTTAAAAATCATATCTTGAATTTTAAAGCTCGAAAATCAGTTTCGTAAATTTTCCCTGAAACTAGATTCATAAGTCCATCAACATATTTTTTTCTAGAATTTTTGGTCGGGCAAATTAGTACAGTTTATTAGTTAAATTCTCCCCTAATCCAGGGTTCAACTACACTGAGCTTCACGCATTACGAATTGGATATCTCCCTGTACAGGGCTTCAATACTGATGCCGTTTGTTTCCATAGAAACTAGACTCAGAGAGGAATCTATACATATATGGCGTGACTCCTAATTATCTCTGGTTAATTTACAATGAATTTCCAAAGTCGGAACAGGGGATCCAGAAACCGTTCTGGTCCTGTTTCACGAGAACTTTAATATCTCTTAACATATAACTCATATGACCGTTTCGTTTCTTCCATATGAAAGTAGATTCATCAAGGTTCATTTACATAATTTATTCACTATTTAATACAGTTCCTACTATTTTTAGTGATTTTCACATCCACATCACTGCTGCTGTCAGCATCTGCCTTTAAGGTAGGCTTTACCTATTTCATGATTTCCATGATTCAATTGGCCCTTTTGCATACATAGCACAAAGTGTGATCATGATTAACCATTCCAATGGCTAATCGTTTCAAAACAATTCGTACCTCATAATGATCAACATACAAACGATTATAGTACTATGCTAAAAGCGATATAAGCCATTTTCGCATGGCTATCCAAGTTTACACAAAACCGAAAGGTACATGACCTACAACAAAAGGGTAGTCCTATACATGCCATTTCAAAGTTCAACCAAAATTGTACCAAAAAGGGGCTTTGATAGTGTGGGAGACTTCGACTTCCTAAAATCCCGAGTCCGATGGTGACGAGCCAAAATCTATAAAACAGAGAACAAAGAAACGGAGTAAGCAATTTATGCTTAGTAAGTTTTAAGCAAAACAAAGTGTTCTCAATCACTATCATTGGTCATTCATTTCAACTGTTCGATGAAGTTAATCTAGAGCTTCATCTCGATCTATAATGTCATTAAACGCAACACTTGGCTGCCACATATATACTTTGAATAATAATGACCTAGATGGTCAAATATTTCCAAAGCACATTCTTCATCGATTATCAGCTTTCAATAATCCTTTCCACTTGTTCATAATCACATCCATACTTAAGCTTACAAATCATAATCCTTACCAATTAGATCATTCTCATATTTGGAGTTATAATATTAATCACATTTACCTACCTCTTTGATCCGATAATTCACCTCGAAATCACTCCACCGATGAGTAAGTGATACGTGCACTGAACATCTTAAATACATAATACTTATTTGATGGTAACTTAATGCAGATACTCAATATCAAAGTCTTACTTGAATCCTAGCATTTAGCCGTCGGGTCTTTAAAGCTCGGATATAGTACGAGCACGAAGCCTCTGGACATTAATCGAGATAATATTCTCGCATAAAGCTGCGGGGTTTTAACCGGATATAGTCACCACATATAGTCATCGGGCCTTAAATCCGGATTTACATCACGAGTTACATGCATATTTATTCACACGTTCAGACATTCACATCGACTATCATATTTGTAATTTATTTATCTCATCAAATATCTAATAAAACACACCTTCCGCCGTTTGTCATTTGGCCACAATATATATATATATATATATATACATCTCATACATATCTCACATTAGCCATTTGGCTTTACCACATATCTATCTCATACACATTTCGCATTAGCCATTCGGCCTTACCACATATATACATGTTCACATTCATCACATTGGCCATTCGGCCTTATCACACATCGCATGTTCACATTCATCACATTGGCCATTCGGCCTTATCACACATCTGCATGTTCACATTCATCACATTGGCCATTCAGCCTTATCACACATACACATGTTCACATTCATCACATTGGCCATTCGGCCTTATCACTTATATATATACAGGTTCACATTCATCACATAAAATCCTAAATCAAAATATAAATTTTCATGTATTCACATCACAATTATCCAAATATACTTCACATACCACATATACTTTCACGTATACACTTTGTCTTGGCTGAATCTACATCTATCATTTTCATATTCGAATACTTATAAACTTACAATTTCACAATTTCGAATTCACGTATGGGTTTAATCAAGAGCTTATGAGCAACTAAAACAAGTTTTATCAAGGTTTGCAACATAATCTCAAATTCAGCACAAGCTGTTTTTCCTGAGCAGTAGTCAATAAATTATTTATAACTGGAGCTACAAAACTCCAAATCAATTGCTGTTAAATTTCCCTGAATGTAGACTCATGTATATTTCATCCATAAAATTTCCAGAATTTTAGGTGTGGCCAATCAATACCAGATTTTTCTTAAAGTTTCCCCTGTTTCACTGTTTGACTAATCTGACCACTCTTCACTACGAATCAAATTTTTCATTGTACAGAATTCATAATGTGTTCTATTTGATTCCATTTGAAACTAGACTCATTAAGGAGTCTAAGCATATAAATATTATCTCATAACCATTTTGTACAAATTATAATGATTTTCCGAAAACAAAACAGGGATTTGAGTCATTCCGACACTGTCCCACAACTTTAAATATCTCTTTATAGGAAATATCTTTGCTTCCACGATCTCTTTTATAAGAAACTAGACCAACTAAGCTTTGATTACATATTTTATTCAGCCTATAATTCCACACCAACAATTTATAGTGATTTTCTAAAATCACATTACTGCTGCTGTCCAAGCAATTTATTACAATTTGCTCTTAAATTTCCAAGTCCAAACACTTATGAACTTACCATTTGAGTTCAAGACATATCCTGCCACATCATATCTTATTAAATCAACTCATTATGTCCTGTTATGATTGAATTTACTCAATGATTAATCGCTTAAAACTTACCTCGGATGTGGTCGAACGATTTTGCGGCTATTCGATCACTTTTTCCTTCCCTTATCCAACTTTGATCCTCTAGGCTCTTGAGCTAAATCAAACAAATTTACTTCTCAATCAAACACATACATACGGCAACCATATACATTTCAAAAACCAATTCATTCAGTATCATTTGTCCATATATTAGCTTTTAGCATATTTGATCATTAGAGCGACCTATTTAACTTTCAAGCATTCATTTCTAATTTTAATTAAACAATGCGAATGCCATTAACTACCAATGCCACACACACGCATGCGCATAAAATTCATCCATACATAACCTATAGCTCATTCAGTCATTCATCTCTCAAACCTATCAAAGTTTCATGTCAAACTTCCCTGGCCGAATACACATAATTGAGCAATTTACCAATTTACCCATAATATTATGCACTTTTACAATTTAATCCAATTTTCTCAAAACACAAAATATGAAGAATTTGCATATACAATGCTAGGGCCGAATGTTCACTAAGCTTATATAAATCCTCCCATTTCACTAATTTCACAATCTAGTCCTTCAATTTAGTATTTTTTCAATTTAACCCTAAATGCTCAAAATTACCAAAAATCCCAATACCAAAATGTTAATCTAACACATTTATTTTATTTTCTCACATCAAACGTAAATTTTATCAAACTATTAACAATGACACTTCATGATTATATCATCAATTTCAAAATTTCAAGCATGGGCTTTATAGTATTCAAAGCAACTATCTCAAAAGTGTAAAAATTAACAAAACCAAACTCAAATCACTTACCTAATTGAACATGCAAGGACCGAAAATATCAAAGCTGAAACTTTCTTTTCTTTCTCTTAGTTTCGCCAAATAAAATAAATGAAAGATGAACACTTTCATCTTTTATTAAATATAATATATTAACATATATTAAGGTATACCATAATGCCATAAAATATAACAAACAATTCAAGTCATTAATCCATGCATATTGGTCGGCCACCAATTCCTATTTATGGCCAAATTGCAACCTTAATATTCCATAATATAAAACAATCATAAATTGGCCCTTATACATTAACCCTTAAATTTTCCATTTTACGATTAAACCATTTTTTTATCAATTGACCTCCAAACACTAAAATTTTTAAACGAAACTTTAATACCATCTTTTTGCCACTTTGTAAATATTTATAAAATATTTACGACTCAATTATAGAAATGAGGTCCCGATACCTCATTTCCTAAACCCACTTGACCTTAGGGTCATACCACTTGAACTTAATAAATCACTTATAAAACAAATATCACAATATCAAAAATATTTTTAAAAATCACAATTAACTCGTAAATATTAAATATAATATTTACAAACCTACTCGTCGGGTTTGGTGACCCCGAAACCACTGTTCCAGTTAATCCTAAAAACGGGCTGTTACATTCCCAGATATAAATATCTCATTTAATCTTTTAAACAATAACCAAAACTAATTGAATAACCAATATTACGACATGACATGACATGATGCATGATATGTTGCATGGGGATGGGTTTTATTATAATTGGAGGAAGTGTATTGTACTGACAGCTCTGCTGCAAATACTGTTTAGTGCCGCAACTGGTACTATTTAGAGGGTAGGGATGGGTGGGTTGATTATATCCCCACATGAAGTGCAGGGTTGGACGGAGATAGAGTGTAGAGGCTGGCTGGGTAGGATCTCTTGATTGTATATCTGTATTATTACTGTCACTGAGATGGGCTTAGGCCCAAACTGATACTGATATTGTAATGGGCTAAGGCCCTAACTGAAATTGAACCATTACTGAAATGGGCTTAGGCCCTGACTGTATATGCTTACTGTTTGCTTTTTGATATGGGATTACACACTGAGTTATCATAACTTACCCATATGTTTATCTGTACAGGTAATCCTGGGACTTAGACAGATCGGTGCTGCGAGGGACTAAAAAAGGTGGCCACATAACTGCACATACTTTCGTATTTAATTTTTAAATTATGAGTAGTTTCATTTTGGGTATTTTTATTGTAATAAGGCCTTTATGGATTTTTACTTTAATTTGGGTTTTTATTTGTTTTGATTTTTAACTGCTAGCAGTAGGGGGAAGACACGAGTTTTTGAGAAAAGATAAATGCCTTTCAAAAATACCACAAATACGCAACTTGTTTTAAGAGCTTCCACAATAAATAACGTTTAGAACATTAATGACGTTTAGTATGATTAGCTTTTTGCCAAGCGACTTAGATTTGGAAATGAACGAGACATCCTAAAATCATCGCTAAGATCACAAAGATGATAAATATAGAACGGGTATTTCAACGATATCTCGCTTTATGAAAAACACTTCAATATTCGGCCATAACATCTAGGGCAGGTTTGGGGGTGTTACACGGTAAATACCAAAAATAATATTAAAATAATTTTATGACTTTGGAGTTGTAGTTTCAAAACCACTATTCCAATTTAGCTAAAAAAAATGGGTTGTTACAATACAAGCATTGAATCGAAGAAATTTGCGAATTTCATATCTAAACTTGTGAATGAATATGTGATAGGTTTGTGGATCTATATGAGTTATGTTATGACATGTTAATTGCTTAAATTGTGTATATATGGTAAGTTTTACTTTAATCATACAAGCTTACTAAGCTTTATAGCTTACTCTGTTTATTTTTCCATGTTTTATAGTGAATATCGAAGCTTGCTTGGATTTTAGAGTCATCAGAGATCTCACCACACTATCAAGCTATAATTTTGGTACTTTTGAACTTGTGTATTTGGTTATATGGCATGTGTAGGAATTGTGGTTATTTTGGTCTACAGTTTGGAAATTGATTTAGCCATTTGACTTAGCTTGTAAATGATGAATTCTTGGTTATGTGTATGGCCATGTAACTTGGCTTATTTTGGCATGTTTGGTGATGTATATATATGTGTGCAAATGGCCTTTTGATATGTTGTGTATAATTGCTATATAAATGCTTGTGGTGAATTGGTATTTCGAATACCAAATGGTTGAAATTTGAGAATTGTTGCTTGTGGCTTTAGGTAAAGTTATGTATAATTGAAAATGACCATATTGATTATTTGAGAATGTGAATTTGGTATGAAATTGAATATCTAATTGTGATGCTTATGTGTCTTGTAGTTGTTGGTATTGAAATGGCATGAATTAGGTTTGATTGAAATTGGTTTCAATGCCTATTGATACTATGCTATATGCCATTTGATGTTTTTAGGTGGATGCAGATTGGGTGAGAATGATGGCTTGGTAAATAGCCTATTTTTGTCCACACAGGCGTGTGTCTCAATCGTGTGTGACACATAGTCAAGTGACATGGCCTTGTGACCCCTAGTGTTTATTTAGAAACCAAGTCAGTATACTCTGCATGGCCTAGCACACGGGCGTGTGACTTGGCCGTGTGGCACAAGTCAGTATACCCTACAGGTTTCGCACGGCCTAGCTCACAACCTGGCACACGGGTGTGTGAGGCCATTTTGAAGGCACATGGGCTAGTCACACGGGCATGTGGTTGGCAGTGTGACCCAAGTTAGGGAGTTACACGGGGTCAGACACGAACTGGGACACGACTATGTGATCTCATTTCGAGTGTCCATGTAACAGCCCATTTTTAGTCAAATCAAAACAGTGGTTTCAGGACCACAAATCCAAAGTCAAAATAATAATTTTAATATTATTTTAATGTCTAGAACACGATAATATGTTTGTGAAAATTTCGTTAGGAAATTTTATCGTTTGATTAGTCAATTTGATAAAAAGGTCTAAATCACATAAAGTGCAAAAATGATGTTCTATTGGTTAAAGGTATTTAATAGCTAAGGAATCTTAAATTAGAGGTCCTTATGTTATAATTATACCATGATTTGTAACACCCCAAACCCGGCCCAGAAGTTAGGCCCGAACCTGGCGTGTCACATTGAAGTGTTTTTCAAAAACCATGTTTCCATTAGAAACCCTTCTTATTTGAAACGTAGTACATTGAAAACTTATTGATTTTATTCCCAAAATTCTTTTTTTTTGGGTTACGGAAGCTAATTTTGAAAGCAACCGATTTACGAAAACGTGATGTTTAAAAGTTAAGTTGAGAAAACGTAGTGTTTTGAAAATAGTTGTTGCTTTGGAAAATCGCGATCTACTTCTAACAATTATAAAACATAGTAGATAAAATCCCAAAGTTTAAAATAAAAACCAGAATTAAAAGAGGCCTTATTACAACCCAAATAAAAAAATATGCAACAATAAATAAACAAATCTGAAAACATAAGCAGTGTGTGACCGTCTACGAGTCCCTCGCAGCATCGATCCATCTATCGCTGGGGATTACCTGCACAGTTAATAAATAGGGTGAGTTTATGAAAACTCAATGTGTAATTCCCTAGCATCCAAACAGTCAGTCAAAAATAGAATTTAGAACCATTTTGGGCTTGAGCCCTATCCGGTAACAGTACAGTCCAATTCAGAATATATGTGGGCCAAAGCCCGATTCATTAACATTTGGTCTCAACCCATCACAATCTTAAGTGGGCCTAGCCTATCTCAGAATCAATATCAGTTGGGCCTAGCCCATATCAGAACTAGTATCAGTTGGGCCTAGCCCATTTCAATATCAAACCCATATAAATAATGCATGATAACCCACCCAACCCTGCACTTGCCTTCATCCAACCCTACACTACCTGTGGGGAATAAATCACCCACGCCATCCCTACACTTACAGTGTTAGCACCAGTTGCAACACTAACTAGAGTCGCAACAAAGCTGCTAATATCAGAATATATGGCACAACCACTAATACGATTTCTTTTTCTATAACAATATCCCAATCCCAAGTAGTATGTCATGTATCCAGAATGTCATTCACAAAATCAGTCATACAAATCACACACAAATCAGTCATTTACCCTCGAGGGGCAAAGCAGTCATTTTACCTTTTAGGGGTATTTTGGTCATTTTACAAATTTTGGGGTCCCAGTACAGATTATGACCTCATAGATGGTCTACTGTCGCCTTGAGCGACTCAAGTAACCTAGATGGTCAAAACGGTGAAAATGGGCCCAAGGCCCATTACTTAACACAAATGGGCCCACACGCTCGTGTGGCCCATTTACCCCAATTTCAGTCACAGCTATGCGAACATTATAGTCCAGTTCATTATTTGTCACTTACCGCAGATTATATCCGTGTGGAGCCAACGAGCCTATTGGGCCCACACAGCCCATTTTGGCCCATCGAGGCCCAGAACAGCCCCAGTACACGAGAACGCTTATGGTGGCCTCTACAATCTATCACCCTTGATTTGTAGGAATGGTTTACCACATGAGCGATCGCACGCTCGTGAGGCCTCAAATGCCGAAGTTTCAGCTTTTTTACTTTTATCAATTAACAGTTGAGGCAGTGTGATTACACACCTTAAACGAAGTTGGGCAAATAGCCCTCGAGTCCAAAGCCTACACTCCACCAAAAATACTCCATTAGTCAAAGCAATAGGATTAACATCCCCTTTCTACTCTTATCAAAATTACTACACCAACACTTGCCTTACTTGCAAGAGTGAGATTAACCCTGAATGAATTGTTGACAAAGGCTGAATACCACTCCTTGACTGAACTGCATACAACTGAACTCCATTAACCTATATCGATATTGATCACATATAGATTGAACCAATATAATCACTTACCGAAAACATGAAACTGGTTGTGGAAATAAAACAGTCGTCCATATTCCCGAAGTGAGAATCCAAAAGATAGAGGTAAGGTTCAAGACCATTGTGCTCCTAGCCATAAGCGGCGATGAAGAAGGTATAAAAGAGATTACCACACCACGAAAAGAAAAGAATAGAGAGGAGACAAACACCTACCGATTGTCAAGATCGATTACAAAAGCGAAAGCGGTAGGGAAAAAAGAGTTATCTTGCCACATCCACGATCTGAAGGTTGAAAAGGTTATAAGAGGAAAGAAGAAAAGAAGAAGTATTTGATGCAGGATCAAAAGAAGGGAATGGTGATAAGAGAAGTGGTTAACAGAAGAAAAGAGGTGCAGAAAGAAAAGAGAGACAAGTTATTTTGTCACCAAAAAACTAGAAGAGGGAGGGGAAGATGGAGAAGTCAGCCAAAGATGAAACCAATAGTTAAAACCTGAAAGTGCAAAAAGTGATAGAACTAACTGGTAAAAGCCGAATAAGAAAAATGCCAAAACCCGAAAGAAAACCCCTCTCCAACACCATTCGGCCACAAGAAAAACAATAGCTCTTGAGCACCCTTAGCCAAATTTGTCATACAAAAACCTCTCTATTCGTACAACTCTCCCAATTCCAATTTCCTTGCTTTTCTCCGGCTTCCCCAATTCAAATTCAATTCAACAACTATGACCAGTTCAAGCTTCACCCTTTTACCAAGTCCACAACAACCTCAGGGGAGTTTCAATCTAATTCAACCACTTACCACCCCATGTAGCAAAATAATTGCATTTTGCTTGCAAGGGGATTCGAACCCAAGCCCTCCTAAATAGCTCAACACGCCACTTGCCTCCTTGCCACAAGCTCTTTTGCGTCAGAAGATATCCTCAATTAATTATAAGGTCTATAGGCCAAAGTCCATGTTCCTTTAAAAGAAAAACCAAAATAAATTGCAAGAGCCAAGACTTGAACCCAGGCTCCCTTGTAACCTTAATGACGCCACAACCACTAGACCACATGCTTTCTTGTGTCATTTTTTAATACAGTAATTTAAAAGGCCTACTTCCAAGCATCCAGGGTTTTATTCACTTAAAACCAAAATTTTTGCTGAAGCCCAGGTTTGAACCTAAGATTTCTCCAACACTTTATAGGGCCATTAACCACCAAAGTAGACATTTAATTGTGTCATTCACTTGCACAAATTCCTCCGATACGTGAAGCTGATTTCTTCTAGGCCTACTTGAGGCATTACATGATTAGTGTAAGTGGACAATGATGGACATGATTAATGAATTTTAATGAATTAATAATAAGGTTAATTTGGTAATTTGGTTATTTAAAGTATAATAAATAAAATAAAAACCAAATTCTATGTGCTTTCATCTTCCTTAGTCGATTCTTAGTATGAAGCATAGCCATTTTTAAGCTTTCAAATTCGGCCAAGCTTGGATAGCTAATTAAGGTACGATTTTTATTTTGTTTTTAGTGATTTCTGTATTTTAAGATCGTTACAGCTAGGTCTAGCTAGCTTAGGGACTAATTTGCAAAATTGTAAAAGATTTTGAATGTTTCCATTGTTGAATAAGCATGTGTTTTGATGTTTGATGATAGTTATACAAGTTTTGTTAAGTGATTTTTAGTGAAAATGTAAATTAGGGATTAAATTGTGAAATGTGGAAACTTTGTGGTTAAAATGTGAAATAAATGAAAGATATGGGCTGCTAGGGACTTAATTAAAATTCGGCTAGCTTGGGTTATGGTTGAATTGCATTAATTGTGTTTTTATGAAATAAGGACTAAATTGTAAAAGATGTGAAATACTAGTGGCAATTGCGTAAAAGTGCCTTAAAGTGAATTTTGGACTAAATTGAATAGAGTGGTGATTAAATAAGTTAATTTTGATTATATTTAGATCAAGAAAAGTGAAATATGGACTTAGATCGGGGAAAGAACAAAATTACAGAATAGTTGACTTGTTCCGCCGTTTTAGCATCTAAGGTAAGTTCGTATGTAATAAGCATTGTTATATTTATGATTTAAATGCTTTGATATTGCATAAACTATGAATACAAGACTACAGACATGTTTGACAATGATTCAATGATGATTCGGCATTCAAAATCCCGGTTGAACCTTAGGAATAGGTTTGGATACTAGTGACATGTCATTAGGGGATTAATGTGATTATGTAATCCGAGTGCTAGTCTTGTGTGTCCTACCGATGGCTGAGTATACCGGCATGTGTTGTGGTACTTGGCAGCTTGTGTGAGCAGCACCGTGTAGCTACGTCTTGACTGACAGCTTGTGTGAACAGGCCCATTTATAGCTCTAGTGTGAGCAGTATATGTGATATGAGATTGAGTTGGCTTTAGGCCATGATATTGGTACTTCGGGTATGAGATACATGGAGTTGGCTTTGAGCCATGATATTAGCACTTAGTGTGCGAGATTCCTGAGTATTCGATAGTATTCTGAATGGTTCAACGGGTAAATGAAAGATATGATTGTGTATGAGACTGATATGAGATGGTACACATATGTACATGAACTGTATAAGCTTAAATCAAAGAAGTTGTGAAGTTCATATATAAGATTATGTTTGAAAATGTGAAAGGTTTGTTAGTTAAATGAATTACATGTTGATAAGTTCAAATTGATGATTTGTATATTCATGTTAAGATTGAGTTTATTTCACACGAGCTTACTAAGCTATAAAGCTTACATTGTTTATTTTATTCCATGTTTTATAGTGACTTCAAAGCTAGCTCGGATTCAGGGATCGTCGGAGATTTCGTCACCCTATCCTACTATCACTTTGGTACTTTTTGAGTTTATGTTTTAAGTATATGGCATGTATAAGGACTTTGGTCATTTTGGTATTGTGTTGTGCCATTTGAAATGGCTTGTAAATGTTTATATTTTGGTTTGTATATATAGCCATGAGTGTTGGCTTATTTTGGGTTATTTTGATATGTTTGAATCATGATATGTGTATGTGGCTTGTGTGATGTTTTGAAAGTTGGATATGTGATGCTTGTGGATAGTTAGTATTATAAATATCTAATAGCTAAGCTTTGAATGGCTGAAATGCTTGAAAGTTTAGATCAGATGATGCATATTTATAAATAATCATTTTGATGATTTGAGAAGATAAAGATTGGTATGAATTGGATGGCAAATTGGAATATTGTGTGTCTTGTATATTGTTGGTATTGAAATGGTATAAATGATACTTGGTTGAGGTTGATTAATGCCTATTTATGCCTTAAGTCGGTGCCTTTGAAATATGGTGTAGGTACATGCACGTTTGGGTGGCAAAATGGCTTGGTAAATGACCTATTTTTGTCCGCACGAGACAGAGACACGGGCGTGTGTGATACATGGTCATGTACATGGCCGTGTGTCCCCTGGATTTGATTTAGAAACCAATTCAGTATGCTCCACACGATGTCACACATAGACATGTGACTTGGCCGTGTGGCATAAGTCAGTATACCCTACAGGTTTGGCACGGCCTAGCACACGGCCTGGCACACGGGCTAACCACACAGGCGTGAGTGTTGGCCGTGTGACCCAAGTCAGAGAGTTACACAGGGTCAGACACGGGCTGGGACATGGCCATGTGCTCCCATTTTGAATGTCCACATGGCTTGCGACACGGGCATGTCTTTGGTCATGTGAGACACACGGCCGGGCCACACGGATGTGTGTCCTCTGTTTTTGAGAAAATTTCTTCAGTGTTCAAAAAGTTTCCAAAGTTATCGGTTTAGTCTCGAACCACTTCCAATGCATGTTTAGGGCCTCGTAGACTCGTATTTGGGACAAAATGATTGCTTGTGAATGAAATGTATATGATTTGATTAATTGTATGTGAAATGTATGTTTAAAATGTGTTATAAGTCTGGTAATACTCTGTAACCCTATTTCGATGTTGAATACAGGTGAGAGGTGTTACATTTATTGGTATCAAAGCTACGGTTTAGTCAATTCTCGAACTAACATAGTGTGTGTGAGGGTCTAGCTATACATGTCATGTATAACCTATGATAGTGTGATGACTCCTGACAATTTAAACTGTGTTTTCATATAGTAAATGGATCCCGATCGAGTTGTAGCTGACGATGTTGAGAGTAATGCGCTAGCTCCTAATCAAGGGGATGCGCCGTCTGAATCTAGAAATTTATCGAGTAGTGTAACAACCCTAACTCGTATTCGTCACCGGACTAGGGTTAAGGGTCATTACCAGACATATTGAAACATTTAGCATTCATTTCACAAGCATCTTATCATCATAGTCATACATCAATACAGAGTCCCTTACATAGGTCAACGAGACCTTAAATATGCTTTAGAAATGTGTCAAGACTAAACCGAACGCATACAAAAATCTTTCAAAAACTTAAACATTTTTCAAAGTTACAGAGGTCACACGCCCATGTGAATAGGCTATGTGCCTCACACGGCATTAGACACACCGTGTGTCTAGGCTATGTCAAAATAGGACATACATACTGACTTGTCCACACGGCCACAAGACACGCCCGTGTGCCAGGCCTTATGAAAATTAGGGAGGCTACTAACTTAGGTTACACATCTAGTCACATGCCCATGTGTCTAGCCTGTGCTCGAAACTGAAACTGACTTGGCCACATGGCCTGGCACACGTTCGTGTGTGCAACCGTGTGGTCTGCCCAAGCTCATTTTGAAATGGCCTTCGAGTAAAACGCCTGAGACACATGCCCGTATCCTTGCCCGTGTGGGCAACAGGCCATTTATAAGGCCATAATGCCACCCTCTAACGTAACACCCTTTACCCGAGTCCGAGGCTAGGACTGGGCACGAGGCATTACCTGACTTAACTGCATGCATACAATCATTTCTAAATTATAAAAACTAGGTTAAATTTAAAACTTTTCTTTCTTAATCTAAAAGTTCTTAATATGGGCCTATGAGGCCCAAATCACATTTTGGAAATAACCTGGGATTAATCCCAACATCTTTGAAAACTTTGAAAAATGTCACTTGAAGCAGGGCACACGTTCGTGTGGAGGGGCAACATGCCCGTGTGGCCATTATGACATGGCCATGCTAAATGCCCATGTGGTTCAAATGGCCTAAGCACAAGGGGACACGCCTGTGCCCCGAGCCCGTGTGAATTAAATTCCAAATTTGAACCTACAGGGGTTTTCACACGGCCTGACATACGTCCATGTCCATGGCCATGTCCCTCATACGGCCATGACACGCTCGTGTCCTATCCGTGTCTAAAAACCTTGACATTCTGTTTCTGACGTCAGTAATAATTTAGGGGCATACAGCCAAGGCACACGCCCGTGGCCACAGGCCGTGTGTTTACTACCATGCATACTGACTTGCAAATTCGAGGTGCAGGGGACACACGATCGAACAACACACCAATGGGATTGATCGTGTATCACACACAACGTAGACACACGCCCGTGTGTCTACCCGAGTGGACGAAATAAGGCCATCTACCAAGCCCCTTGCCACCCTGAAATACAGTTTATCACACCTAAGTCTATCATAACATGATTTCTCAACCAACCAACCATAACTAAGTCCTATATACATTTCATACATATACGACCATGCCAAAAATTTTCACATTCATGAAAGAATTTCTTGCATTCATAAAACAACTTTCAATATTAGCCATTATTCATGGCTTTATACAAAATGAGTCAAGTATTAAATTAAGCCAACACAGTTGGCCCTAAAACAATTGTGACACTTCAACAAAATCAAAGGATCCTATACATGCCATAATCAAAATAAAAAAACTAACTATACTAAGTGCTTCCAAATGATAGTGTGACTGGCTTCTCCGACGTAGGCGATGATCCACGAGCTACTTTGGTGGCACTATAAGAAAATGGAAAGGAAAAGGGGTAAGCATAAAGCTTAGTAAGTTGCATGAAAATAAACATCAACTAATTATCATAGAACAATATGCTCATAACCTTTCATAGCTTGTTCATGAATACCATAAATAGATATAAGCACAACTTACTCATCACCATCCAATACAATTCATACGGCATATATTAAGCCCACATCTCATACATTTCAAATAGGTACTTGTACCACTTACCACATGGTCATAACTTTTCTCATTTCAATATAAATCATAAATCTTTCATTGAACCATTTAGGATACTATCGGATACTTAATAGCCCCGAACATGGGATAAAATGCCGACACCATGTTCCAGCATGGTTTTACACTAGCTAACACATTAATTGATGCAGTGTCCTAGACAGGTCTTACACTGACTTTCATATATCAAGGCCGATGCCATGTCCCAGACAGGTCTTACACTGGCTCTCATCTATCGGTGTCAATGCCATGTCCCAGACAGCTCTTACACTAACACACAAAAAGCTGACGCCATGTCCCAGACAAGTCTTACACTAGCTTGTATATCCCGAGGCTGATGCATCTCCAGACATGTCTTACACTAGCTCTCGTCTCAATGTTGATGCATGTCCCAGACATGTCTTACACTGGCTCACATTAAGTTCTTGACATGCATTCTCATAATATCAATCAAGCAATTCATGCAATATCAATTCAACTAGAAGTCTCTACTACATTAATTTCTTGACATGAATTCTCATAATCACAATCAAGCAATTCATGAAATATCAATTCAATCATGCATCATAGCAATATAGTTGCATTATTAACATACAACTTACCTTGGTGTAACACCCCTAACCCGTATCCGTCGTCGGATTAGGGTTATGAGGCATTACCTAACAAAACACAGTTAGCATGCTTATATATATAAATCTTATAGTTCAAACACATCAATTTTCTTCACATTAATTTAAAATCGATAGCAATCACCTATTCATTCGTATAAACTAAATTCACACATAAGGAAACACTTAATTGAATATAGTCAATCATAGTTTATTACTTATAATACATAAACGAACCATGCTGCAAAGTTTCAATCATATCAATATCTTTTTTTTTTCATTTTTTTAATCACATACTTGAACTACCTAATATATAACAAAACCAATTTGCATGCATTTTACAAATAAAATATTTGAAATATAAAAGCATCAAATACTTGATATTCGAATACTTAAATAAAAAATAAACATATTTCCTTATTTCATATACCAACCATATATTTCACAACAATTATTTATCTCACAAATGACCTAAGTAATTTCATTATTAATAATCTACCGAATACACATTCAACCATTTATCAAAATTATTCATTAAAAATGTTTTCAAAACATAAACCATTATAATCACCTCATAAACTTGTAACATAGTTTCCAAAATAATTTAAGTATCAAGGCCGAATGCATACCAACCTAAACACTATTTTTAATCCAACTCACAAGCGAAATTATATATAAAAAATATAAGTCGTTAGTAAACCATACCGAAACAGCCAAACATAGCATATGATACAAATACCAAAATCAATCCCAGCCACACTAGAATATAACTGATTATTCTTTAGCACCAATTCATATAATAACACTTTAACAAAATATAACAACCATTTCCATATATATATTTTTACCTATGAAAAAACTATAACTCAATCATCCACATCCACAACCCAAATCATCAACCATTTCAATGCACATAACACACATAAGCTGTAACGCCTCAATTTTTGGGTTTTTTGTGTTTCTGTGATTTTTAAAATTTGTGTGTGTTCTGGTTGGTTAAAATATATATTTTAGTAGGTTAGTGGGCCTTTGGAAGTGTGACAGCCCTAAATTGACCCTAGTCGAAAAGTGGCTTCGGGACCACGAAATCGAGTCTTATAAATAATTAAAGGTTATATTCTGTGTTTATGATGTGCGTAAATGCTTGTGTGATAGTTCCATACTTTAATTTGGTCAGTGTATGTGAAATTTATTAGTAGGGACTTATGTGAGACAATATAGAAATATGCTAGGCAAGTGTTCAAGTGGCCTATTAACATATGTGGGAAAGTGCTTGTCCTTGCATGTCAAATTAGACAAATTAAAGTATAGTGGCCGGCCATGCTATGGGTGGAAACATGTCACAAACATGTTATGTTAGTGATGTATGTTAGGAAAAATAAAATAATGAAAGGGAGGAGTGATGAAAAAAAAAATGGTCTCATCCATGCCCCCCTCCATTGCCGTGAATAGAAGAAAGAAAAAGAAAAAAAAAAGAAGAGAAAAGCTCTCATGTTGTTCTTGGCCGAATAGGAGAAAGAAAAAAAAGGAAAAAGAGCTTTGAGGAAATCGGCTATGGTGGCTTGATAGACTAAGGTATGTTTCATGATGTTCCATGAGATGCATGCATGTTTTAGTTGTTAGCTTGAGTTCTAACTAGCCCATGGTTCAAATCTTTACTACGTCATGGAGAGGATATTCGGCTAAGGTGGATTTGTGTTGATGTCATTTGCATGCTAAAAGTGAAGCTTTGTAATGATGCATGTGATGGTGGATTGATGACTCTTGAATCTTCTTTTTAGCATTTTTGAGTGAGACATTAAGTTCTTTGTTTAACCATGACCAAAAATTGAAATGGTATGGTGTTGTGATGCATTCGGCCATGGTAGGAAGTAGAAGGGAAATATGGTTGTTGTTAGATGAAGTAGAGTCTAAAAAATGAGCACATATGTGCATTAGTTGCTAGATCGAGAAGAATCGGCTAGCAAGTTGTGTGCCAAGGCCGAATATAATTTTGTAAATTAATGAGTAATGCATGTGTAGAATTGATGGAAAGGGAGAGGATGCTTTAATAGTGTATATATGTGTATTAGCCAAGTTTTGAACTTGAAACAAAACGGTGTTTAGTCAATACAAGTGACCATACTTGTAGAATGTATTAAGTGTTGCAATCGGCCTTAGCATAGATGTGTATGTTCGGCCACATGAATGAGTACATAAGTTGATGTGTATGTTCGGCCATAGGCAAGCATATTGATGCTTTTATCTTGACTTAGAAAATTCGGCTAAGGGGAATATTAGCTAATATGTTGAATTCGATTCGTGATTTCGTACATATGTAACTCTAATGTCTAATGTATATATGGGCTAAGTACCTTGAGCTTCTTTTTTGATGTTCAAATGAATTGTGTTAAATTGCTTAATGTGATTAAAAATGCGCATGACCATTGTGTATTTGAGCTAAAGGGTGGCCATATGACCTATTAAACTCCTTGTCATATTCGGCCATAAGCTAGCATAATGAGACTTTAATAAGTTAAATTTGTTTGAATTAGCTCAAGAGCTTAGAGGACCACAGTTGGATAAGGGAAAGGAAAAAGTTATCGAATAGCCGCCGAAATCGTTCGACCACATCCGTGGTAAGTTTTCGAGTAATGGAACTTAGATTATGATTTGATTAGATCATGTTTTAAGCAAATCAAAATTATGCTCTTTGTATGTGGCTATTGAGCCGAAATTGCAAGTGTGATAAGTGTCTTGTGTTTGAGCTTTAGTAATGAAAATGAAATAGGGATGTGTCATGATTTATTGATAAATGTGCATGGTTATTCGAATGATGTCCGGGCTAAGTCCCGAAGGCTTTGTGCTAAGTGACTATATCCGGACTAAGATCCGAATGCATTTGTGCGAGTTACTATATCCGGACTAAGATCCGAAGGCATTTGTGCGAGTTACTAATTCCGAGCTAAGCCCGAAGGCATTGGTGCGAGTTACTAAATCCGGGTTAAATCCCGAAGGCATTTGTGCGAGTTACTATAACCGGGCTATGTCCCGAAGGCATTTGAACGAGTAGCTATATCCGGTTAAATTCCGAAGGTACGTGATTCGGGAATGAGCGATCTTGCTGTAAAAATTTCAGTTAATACGCTTGTAAAATCCCAACAATGAGGTATGTTTCGTATGTGCATTGGAATAGTTGATTCCCTTCAAATAATATTCGCTCAGTCGAGTAATGATCTTCCGGTATTTGGCTAAGATGACCCCTTATGTATGAATATAGGGGCTGGAATGTGAAGTAGGAATGATTTGATCATATGTATATATGGAATTATCCGTTTAGTTATATGAATGCTATACTTCAGTTGTGCTTAAATTCTTTGCTCAAAACTTACTAAGCATTTAATGCTTACTCCGTTATTTGATTCTCTGTTTTATAGATTTTGGTTCTTCAGCTATCGGACTCGGGATTTTTGAAGTCGAAGTCGCCCACACTATCAAAGCTCCTTTTGGTATATTTTTGGTTGAACTTTGAAATGGCATGTATAGGACTACCCTTTTGTTCTTGGTCATGTACCTTTCGGTTTTGTGTAAATTTGGATAGCCATGCGAAAATGGCTTAAATATACTTTGATCATAGCATTATAATCGTTTTGTATGTTGTCCGTCGGGAGGTATGGAAATGTTGGTAACGGTTAGTCATGGGAATGGTTATTCATGATCACTTTTGGTATATGTATGACAAACTCTAGTTGATCCATGGAGGATCATGAAATAGGTAAAGTTTACCTTAAAAATAGATGCTGGCAGCAGCAGTGATGTGGATGTGAAAAATCACTAAAAATAGTAGGAATGGAATTAAATAGTGAATAAATTATGTAATCGAACCTTGATGAAACTTTTTTCATAGGAAAGTAACGAAACATTCATATGAACAGTATATTATGAGATGTTAAAGTTTTCGTGTGATAGGGCCAGAACTGTTTCTGGATCCCCTGATCTGACTTTTGAAATTCATTATAAATTAATCAGAGACATTTAGAAGTCATTCCATATATGTATAGATTCCTTTTTGAGTCTACTTTCTATAGAAACAAACGAAATCAGTATTGAAGCCCTTTACAGGGAGATATCCAAGTCGTAATGCATGAAGGTCAGTGTAGTCGTACCCTGTAACAGGGTAGACTTTAACTAATAAACTGTACTAATTGGCCAAACCAAAAATTCTAGAAAAAAATATGTAGATGTACATATGAGTCTAGTTTCAGAGAAAAATTACGAAACTGATTTTCGAGTTTTGGAACTCAAGATATGATTTTTAAGGTGACAGTGACGCAGTTAGCCAACTGCCTGGAAATTTTTTTAAAATGGACTGTGAAAGCAAGTGATTTAAGTCTGCAAACCCCTCGTGTCCGACTCCAGCAACGGTCTCGGGTACGGGGTGTTACAATTAAATTGGTATCAGAGCTACGGTTTACTCGATTCTAGGACTACCGTAATGCGTTGGGTTTAGCTATACATGCCATTTTATGTGATTATTTGATAGTGTGGTGATTTCTGACATTTGCAAATGTGTTTATTTATAGTAAGGGATCCCGATCCCGACCGAGTGGTAGCTGATGATCTTGAGAGTGTAGCGCCTGCTCCCGCGCAAGGGACAGTGCCGGCGGACTCTCAACCTAATGCTAGTAATCCGAACGATGAAGCTAGACAAGCTTTCTATAGCGTGATGAATGATTGGTTCAACCAATACATTCGAACTAATGCGGCTGTTCCACAACATCCATTCCTGACAAATACCACCCCCGCACCTACAATACCTCCGGTAACTGACCAAATAAGGTCAAATAAGCCCCCAGTTGACAGAATCCAAAAACACGGGGCTACTGAATTTAAAGCTACGGACAGCGATGATGCCGAGCAAGCGGAATTTTGGTTGGACAACACTATCCAGGTACTCGATGAGCAATCTTGCACACCCGATGAGTGCCTAAAGTGTACCATCTCCTTGCTACGTGATTCTGCCTACTATTGGTGGAACACGTTGACTTTTGTCGTGCCCAGAGAGCAAGTAACTTGGGAGTTCTTCTAAACCGAGTTTCGAAGGGAGTATATTAGTTAGAGATTCATTGACCAAAAACGGAAGGAATTTCTCGAACTCAAACAAGGTTCCATGTCGGTTACCGACTATGAACAAAAATTTGTAAGGCTTAGCCGGTACGCGCGAGAATGCATTTCTTCAGAAGCTGTGATGTGTAAACGTTTCAAGGATGGGCTGAATGATGATATAAAGCTGTATGTTGGCATTTTGGAAATCCGAGAATTCGTGGCACTTGTCGAGCGAGCTTGCAAAGCCGAAGAGCTCAGTATGGAGAAAAGAAAAGCTAAGGTGGGAGCAAGGGAGTTTCGTAAGAGGTCTTCGGGGAAGCCCTTCCCACAGTCATCGGAGAAATTTAGAGATGGCTTAGGCCGGTCTAGAGACACTTCGGGCTTTTCTAGACGAGATCGCAATCGACCCCCTGTGAGCACACGAGTCACTTCGGTCGCCAGTGTGGGAAATGATCGTCGAGATAGAACGGAGTGTCGATATTATGATAAATGGCACTTTCGGGAGCTTGTAGATTCCATGAACGCTCTGTTACACAAGTCTTGGTCACCGACCACTTTATCAAAGATTGCCCGAGATTGTCTAAGCAGAATGTAAATCGAGTGGAAGCCGGGTGCTACCACTTGCTTCGGGGTAGACCATCTAGAAATACGGGCAATGCTAGTGGTGGTCAGAGAGGATCTAGAGATGCTGCGACCAGATCTGGGGCTCGTGCTCCTGCTAGGGCTTATGCTATACGCGCACGCGAGGATGCTTCCTCGCTAGATGTTCTTACCGGTACTTTTACTCTCTTTGATACTAATGTGATTGCTTTGATTGACCCTGGTTCTACTCATTCTTATATATGTGAAACCTTAGCATCCAGTAAGACTTTACCTATTGAGTCTACTGAGTTCGTAATTCGGGTGTCAAATCCCTTGGGTCATTACGTGCTTGTCGACAAAGTGTGTAAGAAATGCCCCCTAGAAATTCGAGGTTCCTATTTTCCGGCGGACTTGATGCTTTTGCCGTTTGATGAATTTGATGTTATCCTCGTTTAGATTGGTTGACCGTTCATGATACGGTTGTGAATTGCAAAAGCAAGACTATTGATTTGAGGTGCGCAAATAACGAGATAATTCGAGTTGAGTCTTTGGACTTAAAGGGGTTGCCAGCTGTAATATCAGCAATGTTGGCCCAGAAATATGTAAGAAAGGGGTGCGAAGCATACCTTGCGTATGTACTTGATGACAAAGAATTAGAGAAGAAACCCGAATCTGTGCCGGTGGTTTGTGAATACCCGGATGTTCTTCCCGAAGAATTACAGGGTTTACCACCTGTTCGGGAAGTAGAGTTTGGTATTGAGCTTGTACCTGAGACTACGCCAATTTCGATAGCTCCGTATCGTATGGCACCAACCGAGTTAAAAGAGTTGAAAGCTCAGTTGCAAGAATTGACGGATAGAGGTTTCGCTCGACCAAGTTTCTCACCTTAGGGTGCACCAGTATTGTTTGTGAAAAAGAAGGACGGAACCATGAGGTTGTGCATCGACTATCGTCAGCTGAATAAAGTGACGATAAAGAATAAATATTCGTTACCGCGTACTGATGATTTGTTTGATCAACTAAAGGGAGCCTCAGTGTTTTCAAAGATAGATTTGAGATCGGGTTATTACCAGTTGTGAATTCGAGATTCGGATATACCCAAAACTACTTTCAGAACGAGATACGGCCACTACGAGTTCTTAGTGATGCCGTTTGGGCTCACTAATGCCCCTGCGGTATTTATGGATTTGATGAATCGGATCTTGAGACGATATTTGGACGGTTCATAGTTGTGTTCATCGACGACATCTTGGTCTATTCAATAGATGAGACCGAACATCTTGAGCACACGAGATTAGTGTTGCAAATTTTACGGGATAGCGGTTATATGCTAAGTTCGATGAAGTGTGAGTTCGGTTAAGAGAGGTTAGCTTCTTGGGTCATGTGGTGTCCGCGGGTATTCGAGTTGACCGAGCAAAATTTCAGCCATACTTAGCTGGAAGCCTCAGAAATATTCTGAGGTTCGAGCTTTTTGGGACTTGCTTACACTACCGACGGTTTGTAAAAGGTTTCTCGATGATAGCCACACCCATGACGAAGCTACTTCAAAAAGATGTTAAGTTGAATGGACGGAAAAATGTCGAAAAGTTTTGATCAATTGAAAACTTATTTGGTGAAGCTCAATTTTGTGCGGCCGAATCGGGCAAAGAGTTTGTCATCTATAGTGACGCCTCCCTACTTGGGTTAGGTTGCGTATTAATGCAAGAAGGTCGAGTTGTGGCCTATGCATCGAGACAATTAAAGCCACATGAGAAAAATTATCCGACCCATGATCTCGAATTAGCTGCCATCGTATTCGCCTTGAAAATATGGCGACATTACTTATTTGGTGAGAAGTGCCATGTATTTTTGGATCACAAAAGTCTCAAATATTTGGTGACTCAAAGAGACTTGAATCTGCGACAAAGGCGTTGGCTTGAGTTGTTGAAAGATTATGAGCTTGTCATTGATTATCACCGGGAAAGGCTAATGTGGTTGCGGACGCCTTAAGCGGAAATCACTGTTTTGCTTCTGACGATGAATGTACACTTATGCATTTTACCCGACAACGTGTTAGTAGCGAATTAAAGGCCAAGCCATTATTGATTCATCAAATTCGTGAAGCTCGAGAAAGTCGACGATGAATTGGTTGCAAAGCGGGCTGGATGTGTTTGAACATGGAATCGAGTTTGAATTGATGACGACGATTGTTTGAGGTTTAGAAGTCGTTTGTGTGTTCCAAGGCATTGAACTTATTTCGATGATTACGAGCGAAGCTCATTGTAGCCGAATGTCAATTCACCCGGAGTGCGAAAATGTACAACGACTTAAGGCGTCGGTTTGGTGGCATGGTATGAAGCGAGACATTTCCGATTTTGTCTCGAAGTGCTTAGTATGTCGACAAGTGAAGGCGAGCATCAAGTGCTCTTTGGTTTGCTTGACCGATCATGATACCTGAATGGAAATGGGAAGAGTCACGATGGATTTTGTATCTGGGTTGCCAATGTCGGCAAGTAAGAAAGATGCGATTTGGGTTGTTGTTGATAGAATGACTAAGTCGGCTCACTTTATCCCCGTACGTCACGGATTTTCATTGGATAAACTAGCTGAATTGTATGTTTCTCGGTTGTGAGATTACACGGGTCTTGATTTCTATTGTGTCGATAGAGATCCGAGATTCACCTCGCGATTTTGGAAGAAATTGCAAGAAGCTTTGGGTACCAAGCTGCATTTTAGCACCGCTTTTCATCCACAAACCGATGGTCAATCCGGCGAATAATTCGGATACTTGAGGATATGTTGAGATGTTGCATCCTCGAGTTCGATGGTTCGTGGGAGCGGTATTTACCTTTGATTGAATTAAACACAACAATAGTTTTCAATCAAGTATTAAGATGGCACCTTACGAGGCCTTATGCGAGCGTAAATGCCGTACACCATTGTTTTGGACCGAGCTCGGTGAAAGCAAAATTTTCGGAGTGGATTTGATTAAAGATCTTTGAGCAGAAAGTAAAAATAATTAAGTGAAAATCTGAAGCGACATCGGATCGTCGAAGTCGTGACGCGGATTTAAAGCGAAGAGATATTGAGTATCGGTGGGAGACAAAGTGTTTCTTAAGGTCTCACCTTGGAAAAAGATACTCAGATTTGGCCGTAAGGGCAAGTTGAGCCCGAGATTCATTAGGTCGTACGAAACTCCGAACGAGTTGGTCCAGTTGCGTATAGATTGATTTTGCCCCCTGAACTTGAAAAGATTCACGGCGTCTTTCATGTTTCGATGCTTCGACGTTATAGATCTGATCCGTCACACGTGATTAATCCACCAGAAGTTGAAATTCAATCCGACTTGAGTTATGAAGAAGAACCGATTCGTATCCTAGCTCGTGAAGTGAAAGAGTTGCGAAACAAAAGGGTTCCGTTAGTGAAAGTGTTATGGCTCAAACACGGGATAGAAGAAGCTACTTGGGAACCCGAGAACTCTATAAAAGAGCGATACCCAAACCTATTTACCGGTAAGATTTTGGGGCGAAAATTTCTTAAGTGGGGAGAGTTGTGACAGCCCTAAATTGACCCTAGTCGAAAAGTGGTTTGGGACCACGAAACCGAGTCTTATAAATAATTAAAGGTTATATTACATGTTTATGATGTGCGTAAATGCTTGTGTGATAGTTCCATACTTTAATTTGGTGGGTGTATGTGAAATTTATTAGTAGGGACTTATGTGAGACAATTTAGAAATATGCTAGGCAAGTGTTCAAGTGGCCTATTAACATATGTGGGAAAGTGCTTGTCCTTTCATGTCAAATTAGCCAAATTAAAGTATAGTGGCCGGCCATGCTATGGGTGGAAACATGTCACAAACATGTTATGTTAGTGATGTATGTTAGGAAAAATAAAATAATGAAAGGGAGGAGTGATGAAAAAAAAAAATGGTCTCATCCATGCCCCCCCTCCATTGCCATGAATAGAAGAAAGAAAAAGAAAAAAAAAAGGAAGAGAAAAGCTCTCATGTTGTTCTTGGCCGAATAGGAGAAAGAAAAAGAAGGAAAAAGAGCTTTGAGGAAATCGACTATGGTGGCTTGATAGACTAAGGTATGTTTGATGATGTTCCATGAGATGGATGCATGTTTTAGTTGTTAGCTTGAGTTCTAACTAGCCCATGGTTCAAATCTTTACTATGTCATGGAGAGGATATTCGGCTAACATGGATTTGTGTTGATGACATTTGCATGCTAAAAGTGAAGCTTTGTAATGATGCATGTGATGGTGGATTGATGACTCTTGAATCTTCTTTTTAGCATTTTTGAGTGAGACATTAAGTTCTTTGTTTAACCATGACCAAAAATTGAAATGGTATGGTGTTGTGATGCATTCGACCATGGTAGGAAGTAGAAGGGAAATATGGTTGTTGTTAGATGAAGTAGAGTCTAACAAATGAGCACATATGTGCATTAGTTGCTAGATGGAGAAGAATCGGCTAGCAAGTTGTGTGCCAAGGCCGAATATAATTTTGTAAATTAATGAGTAATGCATGTGTAGAATTGATGGAAAGGGAGAGGATGCTTTAATAGTGTATATATGTGTATTAGCCAAGTTTTGAACTTGAAACAAAACGGTGTTTAGTCAATACAAGTGACCATACTTGTAGAATGTATTAAGTGTTGCAATTGGCCTTAGCATAGATGTGTATGTTCGGCCACATGAATGAGTACATAAGTTGATGTGTATGTTCAGCCATAGGCAAGCATATTGATGCTTTTATCTTGACTTAGAAAATTCGGCTAAGGGGAATATTAGCTAATATGTTGAATTCGATTCGTGATTTCATACATATGTGACTCTAATGTCTAATGTATATATGGGATAAGTACCTTGACCTTCTCTTTTGATGTTCAAATGAATTATGTTAAATTGCTTAATGTGATTAAAAATGCGCATGACCATTGTGTATTTGAGCTAAAGGGTGGCCATATGACCTATTAAACTCCTTGTCATATTCGGCCATAAGCTAGCATAATGAGACTTTAATAAGTTAAATTTGTTTGAATTAGCTCAAGAGCTTAGAGGACCACAGTTGGATAAGGGAAAGGAAAAAGTTATCGAATAACCGCCGAAATCGTTCGACCACATCCGAGGTAAGTTTTTGAGTAATGGAACTTTGATTATGATTTGATTAGATCATGTTTTAAGCAAATCAAAATTATGCTCTTTGTATGTGGCTATTGAGCCGAAATTGCAAGTGTGATAAGTGTCTTGTGTTTGAGCTTTGGTAATGAAAATGAAATACGGATGTGTCATGATTTATTGATAAGTGTGCATGGTTATTCGAATGATGTCCGGTCTAAGTCCCGAAGGCTTTGTGCTAAGTGACTATATCCAGACTAAGATCTGAAGGCATTTGTGCGAGTTACTATATCCGGACTAAGATCCGAAGGCATTTGTGTGAGTTACTAATTCCGGGCTAAGCCCGAAGGCATTGGTGCGAGTTACTAAATCCGGGTTAAATCCGAAGGCATTTGTGAGAGTTACTATAACGGGCTATGTCCCAAGGCATTTGAGCAGTAGCTATATCCGGTTAAATTCGAAGGTGCGTGATTCGGGAATGAGTGATCTTCTGTAAAATTTCAGTTAATACGCTTGTAAAATCCCAACAATGAGGTATGTTTCGTATGTCCATTGGAATAGTTGATTCCTTGAATAATATTTGCTCGATCGAGTAATGAGCTTCGGTATTTGGCTAAGATGACCCTTATGTATGAATATAGGGGTTGGAATGTGAAGTAGGAATGATTTGAGAATATGTATATATGGAATTATCCGTTTAGTTATATGAATGCTATACTTGATTGTGCTTAAATTCTTTGCTCAAAACTTACTAAGCATTTAATGCTTACTCGATATTTAATTCTCTTTTATAGATTTTGGTTCTTCATTTCTCGGACTCGGGATTTTTGAAGTCGAAGTCGCCCACACTATCAAAGCTCCTTTTGGTATATTTTTGGTTGAACTTTGAAATGGCATGTATAGGACTACCCTTTTGTTGTTGGTCATGTACCTTTCGGTTTTGTGTAAATTTGGATAGCCATGCGAAAATGGCTTAAAAATACTTTGATCATAGCATTATAATCGTTTTGTATGTTGTCCGTCGAGAGGTATGGAAATGTTGGTAGCGGTTAGTCATGGGAATGGTTATTCATGATCACTTTTGGTATATGTATGACAAACTCTAGTTGATCCATGGAGGATCATGAAATAGGTAAAGTTTACCTTAAAATAGATCTTTGGCGGCAAGATGATGTGGATGTGAAAAATCACTAAAAATAGTAGGAATGGAATTAAATAGTGAATAAATTATGTAATCGAACCTTAATGAATCTATTTTCATGTGAGCAAACGTTCATATGAGCGATATATTATGAGATGTTAAATTTTTCGTGAGGCAGGGCGAACGGTTTCGGATCCCCGATCGACTTTGGAAATTCATTATAAATTAACCAGAGACATTTAGAAGTCATGCCATATATGTATAGATTCCTTTTTGAGTATAGTTTCTATAGAAACAAAAGGAATCAGTATTGAAGCCCTGTGCAGGAGATATCCAATTAAGTAATGAATGAAGGTCGGTGTAGTCGCACCTGTAACAGGGGAGAATTTAACTAATAAACTGTACTAATTGGCCTGACCAAAAATTCTAGAAAACAATATATAGATGGACATATGAGTCTAGTTTCAGGGAAAAATTACGAAACTCATTTTCGAGTTTTGGAACTCAAGATATGATTTTTAAGGTGGAGTGTGTGAGTTAGCCAAGCTGCCTAGAAATTTTTTAATATGGATTTGTGAAAGCAAGTGATTTAAGTCACACAAACCCTCGTGTCCGACTCAAACAGCGGTCTCGGTGCAGGTGTTCAGAAGGCCCAAACTTAAGTTAAATTCGTGATAGTCTTGAATTTTAATTTTATGAGCAATTGATGCAATTGGGGTTTGGGCTTTTAAGAGTAAAGGGGTAAAAGATGACACAAAAATGAGTGAGGTGTAGTGGCAAGGTGGCGCCACTTAGGGGACAAGGAAGTGACGCCATAGAGGAAGCAAGGGGTCCAAGGTTCAAGTCTTGGCTCTTGCAATATATTTTGGTTTTTCTTTTCAATAAATCTAAAAGCAAGTAGGTGCGCTTTAAAGTTTAATGTGTTGGATTTATGACACAAATGAGTTGATGGCCTAGTGGTGTTGGTGTGAGTTGGCATGTGAGAGGACTTTGGTTCGAATCCCTTGGCACGCAAAGGTTGATTATTTTGCTATGTTGGGACGGCAAGAGTTGGTGTTGGTTTTAAACTCTGGTGATGGAGGGATCCCACATCGGGAAGCTAACATAAGAGTAGAATAAAGAGCTGGCTTTAAATAGAGCAAACCATGAGGACGAGAGGGCATACCCTTCTTGGCTGATCCTTTCGCTTTGTGGCGTGCTCGTTTGGGTTGGGCGTCGACTAAGAGTGTTTGGAGCCTTGATTAGCTGCAGTCTCCTAACAGGTGTGTATTCTCATTACTCTAGCAGATGGGGCGGCTATTTGAGTGCGATGGGCTGAAATGGGCCATGTGGTCCCAATGGGTCCGTAGGCCCAAGTGGATATGTTGTAGAATTATTGAAATACCCCTGTAGGGTAGAATTACCGAAATACCCCTGTAAGGTAGAATTACCGAAATACCCCTGTAGGATAGAATTACCGAAATACCCCTGTAGGGTAGAATTATCGAGATACCCTTGTGGGGTAAAATTACCATTTTGCCCCTAGGGTGTTAAATGACTATTTTGCCCCTCATCCGTAAATGACTAACTTGTGTGATGATTGGGTTAGTTGATGTGGATTTATGATAGTTATCGTTAATTCGTAAGTCTAATGTGTTAGTGATCGATTGCAGGATTATTGCGTGGGAGATATCATCATCAATCATTATCAACCAGGTGTGTAAACGACACCCTCCCTGTGACAGCCCTAATTTGACCCTAGTCGGAAAGTGGTTTCGGGACCACAAAATCGAGTCATAAAAATAATTAACCGTCATATTCTATGTTTATTATATGTGAATATGCATGTGTGAAAGTTTCATACTTTACTTTGTCATTTGTATGTGAAATTTATTAGTTGGGACTTAAGTGAGACAATTGTGAAATGTGTTAGGCAAATGTAAAAGTGATCTAATAGTACATGTTGTCAAAAAGGTTGGCTTGTATGTCAAATTAGCCAATTCTTTTAGATAGTGGCTGGCCATGGTATTGATTAAAACATATTATATTTATTTTATGTTAATATTTTATATTACAAAAGGAAATAATGAATAAAGAAAAATAAAATATTGATTAGTGGGAGAAGAAACCAAAGTTAGTCCATGTTTGCTCCTCCATTGCCGTAACTAGAAGAAGAAGAAGAAGAAGAAGAAAATCTTTGGGAAACTTCGGCTATGGTGGTTGGCTAAATTAAGGTAAGTTCAATGTTATTCTTGGAAACTTAAGCATCATTTGGATGATTAGTTTAAATTCTACCTATTTTATGGTTTGAAGGTAGGTTTTGAATGAGTTAAGATTCAGCTAAGGTGTTTTAAAAAATAAAATTATGGTGGATTGCATTGATGTCATTAGCATGCTAATTGTGAAGCATTAAGTAGATGATACATAAGATTGTGAAGTGGCTATTCGGGTTCTATAATGAAATTTTGCCAAAGCCGAATGTGTCATGAAGAAAAATGTTATATGTGCATTATATAAGTATATGTGTATTCGGCCAAATGAATTTGATTTGAAGTTTTGATAGGTTGGGGGATGAATAGCCGAATTAGCTATAGGCTATGTAAGGATAAATTTTGTATATAAGTTGTGTGTGTATGTGTGGCTTTATTAGTTAATGGCATTCGACATTATTCTTCATTTATATATATGTGCATTCGGTCTTTGGGAGTAAATAGATGAAGTTAAAATGATAAAGAATGTTTCTAAGACTTGTTAAGTCGTTGTGGCTATTACCGAATGTATGTTTGGTTAAAGGAAATTTTCAATCGTTTATGCATGAGTATGTGAACTAAATATTTAATGAATATTCGGCAAAATGGGGTTAAGGGTTAAGTCATAAGAATTTTGGGTGGTATTCATATTTGAACATTAAGGTTATATATACTTTGGCTATGTGAGTTAGGTGTTAAGTAACCTAATTATTTGATATGCATATTCGGTCATTGTTTGGCAATGATATAACCTATGTGTAATTTGCTACATTTGATCATGAGATGGAATTTGTATATGAAAGTTTAAGCTTGAGTAGTTAGGGTTAAATGGGTCATATAATGATCTCAAATGGATTGTATGCATATGAGTGTGTAGGTATTTGTGTGTGAAGCATTAAAGCTAAATGGAAATTGGTATTGTGGTAAATGTTGATAAGATGACATTCGGAGTTAACTATATGTTTTGGAACTATACTGTAATTTGAAAATAAAAGTGTATAATATTAAAGTATGCATTATATATATATATATATATATATGCATGTGTATATCTTGATTGTGCATAATTATGAGTAAATGATTAAGTGATGATAATCATATATAGCTATGAATATATATATATGTCTTATGTATGTACCATGTACTTATAGTGACAATCGGATGTATGATTGAATTCATGCATATGAGAGCATGATAAGTTATATGTGACAGCCCAAAATTGACCCTAGTCGGGATGTGGTTTCGGGACCACAAAACCGAGGCATAAAAATAATTTAAAATTTATTTTGATGCCTATGATATGTGTTAATTTGTGTGTGACATTTTTGATGTTTCGATTTAGTGTTATAAATGTGAATTTCTCTAGAAAGGACCTAGTAGTGAACTTTGAAAGTATGATGGGGAAATGTGTGATGACTAGTTGCTCATGCATGCAAAAATAAGGGATTTGCATGTCAAATTCCCCCCCCCAACATGAAGTGGCCGGCCATGGCAAGAGAGGATGGGCAAAACATGTCATGAAACATGTTTCGTTGGTGCATTAGGGAGAAATAATAAACAAAGGTGTATCGGTAAGAAAAGAATGAAAAAAAAAATGTGTGTGAGTGTGGTATTCCCCCCCCATTGCCGTGAGTTGTAGAGAAAGAAAGAAAAATTTTGTTCATCCTTTCTTTGAGCCAAAACTAAGGAAGAAGGAGGGATTTTTGCTCCATTTTTTTGTTTGGAAGAGATCTAGAAGGAGATTTGGCTAAGTTTGCATCAAGATTAAGGTATGTATGAGGTTGTGTTAGGAGTTTCATGCATGTTTTGGTTGCTAACTTGATGTGCATGTTAGCCATGGCTCAAATCTTTGTTATGCCATGGAAATGGTATTTGGCCAAAGTTGTTATGGTGATAAAGCCATTGCATGCTAAGTGTAAAGCTTGATGATGATGCATGCAATGATGGATTGTCTACTCTTGAGTAAGATTTTGAGTTTTCTTTTGTTTAATCATGATTGAAGTTGAAAAGGAGCATGATTGTCATATTCGCCATGATGCATTCATAAGCATGGTTCATGCTTCTTGCATGTTAGTTAAAATTTGTGTTTTGGATGGCTATGGACACCTTGAAATTGGCCATGCTCATATATGTATATATATGTTTGCACATGATGTTTGGTTGTGAACTAAGTGATGAATATGTTGGTTTAAAGAAGAAGATGTTGAAGAATGAATGTGAAATTGCAAGCACATTCGCCTAGCACACATATGAGTGCTTGATGCTATATTATAAGTTTTGAGCAACAATATGCAAAGCATTAACTAGTAAAATGCATGCTGTTTTTGTGAGGTATTAAGTGCATAATTGGCCTCAACATGTACATGAATATTCGGCCTTGGGTAGCCTATTGAAGGCCTTAGCTTTTCCTTGATGCTCGAATAAATTGTATTGAATTGCTTGATGTAGTATAAAATGTGCATGACCATTGTGTATTCAAGCTAAAGAGTGGCCATATGACCATTTAAACTCCTTGTCATATTCGCCATAAACTAGCACAATGAGGTTTTAATAGATTTAATTTGTTTGAATTAGCTCAAGAGCTAAGAGGGCCACAATTGGACAAGGGGAAGGAAAAAGTGATCGAATAGCCGTAAAAGCCGTTCGACAACATCCGAGGTAAGTCCTCAAGAAGTGACCTTACTTGAATTATGTGGAATGAAATATGGATGTATTGATTATTGATTTATGTGTGTATGAGTATCCGAATAATACCCGGGCTAAGTCCCGAAGGCGATTATGCTAATGATTATAATTGTGTTTGAGCCTTAGTAACGAAAATGAAATATGTATGTCCAATGATTATTGATGTATGTGTGCATGAGAAATTGAATGATATCCGAGGTAAGCCCCGAAGACAATTATGCTGGAAATTATATCCGGGTTAAGACCCGAAGGCAATTGTGCTAGTGGCTATATCCGGGCTAAGACCCGAAGGCATTCGTGCGAGTCATTCTATCCGGGCTAAGACCCGAAGGCATTCGTGCGAGTCATTCTATCCGGGCTAAGACCCGAAGGCATTTGTGCACATGCTTATACCCGGTTATATTCCGAAGAATCTTGGGCTGGAGGTGAGTGTTGGTTGCTGTAATAAATTCAATTAGTACACTCGAGAAGCCCAAAGAATAAGGTACGTTTATATGTGCATTGGAAAGTCGACATGCTTGAGCAACATTCGCTCAATCGACTAATGAATTTCAGTTATTGAATTGATTGATACTTTGTGAAAGTATATAATGATGAAGTGTGAAGTAAGAATGTGTATTAATGAAATGATGCATTTGGCTATGTGAATGTATTGCTGTAATTAGAGTTGATTATATTCCTTGAGACTTACTAAGCGTAAAAATGCTTACCCGTTACTTTGGCTCTCTGTTTTATAGATTTAATTTCGATAGCAATCGGATTCGGGATCAATAAAGTCGAAGTCATCCACACTATCAACGCCTCTATTTTGGTATAAATTTTGTTTGAACTTTGAAATGGCATGTATAGGACTACCCCTTGTTGGTTTAAAAATGTGGTGATGTATATGTATACGGCCATGCGAAAATGGCTCGTAAAAGGAGGCATGAACTTGGACTATTTTTGGTTTGTATGTATATATATGGTGTCATGATGTGATTATGGATTGGAAATGGGAGTGTTGGTCACATGATCAGCCATTGGTATGGTTAAAATGATCATATATGAACCTATGTATGGCAAGACTAGTTGGTTCATGGAGACTACAAAATAGGTAAGACCTACCTTAAAAACAGATGCTGCCAGCTGCAGTGACGTGAATGTGAAAAATCACCAAAATTTGTAGGAATGGTATTAAATAGTGAATAAGCTATGTAAATGAACCTTGATGAGTCTATTTTCATATGGAAGAAACGAAATGGTCATAGGAGTTACATGTTAAGAGATATTAAAGCTATTGTGAGACAGGGCCAGAACGGTTTCTGGGTCCCCTGTTGCAACTTTAAAAATTTACTATAAATTATCCAGAAAGAATTAGGAGTCATTCCTTATATGTACAGATTCCATTTTGAGTCTAGTTTCATTAGAAACAAACGGCACCAGTATTAAAGTCCTGTACAGTGAGATATTCAAGTTGTAACGCGCGAAGGTCAGAGCAGTCGATCCCTGCAACATGGGTGGCTTTAACTAATAAACTGTACCAATTGGCCCGACCAAAAATTCTAGAAAAAAATCCATGGATGGATACATGAGTCTAAATTCAGGGAAAATTTACGAAACCAGTTACCGAGTTTTAAAACTCGAGATATGATTTTTAAGGCGACGGTGATGCAGTTTTCCAGCCTGACTGGAAATGCCAAATGGGTGGGCAAAATATGTGAACTTGGCTTGTTAACCCCTCGTGTCCGACACCGGCGATGGTCTCGGGTTCGGGTGTTACAATTTTATTGGTATCGAGCCATGGTTTAGTCGATTCTAGGACTACCGTGATGTGTTTGGGGTCTAGCTATACATGCCATTAAATGATGAACCGATAGTGTGGTGATTTACGACAATTTGACTTTGTGTTTGTTTATAGCAATGGATCCGATCCCAACCGAAGCGATAGCTGATGATGTGGAGAGTGTGGCGCTGCTCCGCGCAAGGGACAGCGCGCGGGACTCTCAACCTATGGCCAGCAATCCGAATGATGAGGCTAGGCAAGCCTTTTATAGTGTGATGAACGAATGGTTTAATCAATACATTCGAACTAACACGGCTGTTCCACAACCTCCATTCCCGACAAATGCAACCCCCGCACCTACAATACCTCCGGTGACTGACCAAATAAGGTCAAGTAAGCCCCCAGTCGATAGGATTCGAAAACATGGGGCCACTGAATTTAAGGCTACGGATGATGATGATGCCGAGCGAGCTGAATTTTGGTTGGATAACACTATCCGGGTGCTCGATGAGCTATCCTGTACACCCGATGAGTGCTTAAAGTGTACCATCTCCTTGCTACGTGAGTCCGCCTACTATTGGTGGAGTACTCTGACTTCTGTGGTACCTAGAGAGCAAGTGACTTGGGAATTCTTTCAAACCGAGTTCCGAAAAAAATATATCAGTCAGAGATTCATCGACCAAAAGCGAAGGGAATTTCTTGATCTTAAGCAAGGTTCTATGTCGATTCTGACTACGACGAAAATTTATGAGGCTTAGCCGATGCAGCGAGAATGCATTTCGTCCAAGCCATTATGTATAAACAACTTGAGGATGGGCTGAATGATGATATAAGGATGTTCGTTGGCATTCTCAAGATACGAGAGTTCGTAGTACTTGTTGAGCGAGCTTGTAAAGCCGAAGAGCTTAGAAAGGAGAAGCAAAAAGCTGATGTGGGAACTGGAGAATTCCGAAAGAGGTCCTCGGGAAAGTCTCTTCAACAAGCATCGAAGAGATTTCGAGATGATGCGAGCCGGTCTAGAGGCGTTTCGGGCTTTTCTAGACGAGGACGCGATCGACCCCCTGTGACCACACGAGTCACTTCGATCGCCAGTGGTGGAAATGATCGCCGAGAGAGGGCGGAGTGTCCACATTGTGGCAAATGGCATTCGGGGAGCTGTTGGTTTCGTGATCGCTCCTGCTATAAGTGTGGGTCGGCCGACCACTTTATGAAGGATTGCCCGAGGATGCATGAACAGAATGTAAGTCAGAGTGGAAACCCGGGTGCTACCACTGCTCGAGGTAGGCCACCTAGAAATATAGGCAATGTCAGTGGCGGTCAGAGAGGATCTAGAGATGCTACCATCAGATCTGAGGCTCGTGCTCCTGCAAGGACTTATGCCATCTGGCATGCGTGAGGATCTTGCCTCTCGGATGTCATTACGGTACTTTCACTCTTTTCAATACAAATGTGATTGCTTTGATTGACCTGGTTCTACTCATTCATATATATGTGAAACCTTAGCATCCAATAAGACTTTGCCTATTGAGTCTCTTGAGTTTGTAATTCGGTGTCAAACCCTTGGGTCATTACGTGGTTGTCAACAAAGTGTGCAAGAAAAGTCCCCTAGTGTTCCGAGGTTCTTGTTTTCCGGCGGACTTGATGCTTTTGCCGTTCGATGAGTTCGACGTTATTCTTGGTTTGGATTGGTTGACCATGCGATCACGGTTGTAAATTGCAAGAGCAAGACTATCGATTTGAGGAGCGAATAATAAGATAATTCGGGTTGAGTCTACGGACTTAAAGGGTTGCCATATAATATCGCGATGTTGGCCCGAAATATGTAAGAAAAGGGTGCGGCGTACCTTGCGTCGTGCTCGATGACAAGGAATCGAGAAAAGAAACCCGAATCTGTGCCGTGGTTTGTGAATACCGGATGTTTTCCCGAAGAATTACCGGGTTTACCACTGTTCGAGAAATAGAATTTGGCATCGAATTGGTACCGTACCACTCAATTTCGATAGCCCGTATCGTATGGCACCAACGGAATTAAAGGAGTTGAAAGCTCGGTTGCAAGAATTGGTGGATAGAGGTTTTGCTCTCCGAGTTTCTCGCCTTGGGGTGCGCCCGATTGTTCGTGAAAAGAAGGATGGAACCATGCGGCTATGCATCGACTATCGTCGACAATAAAGCGACGATAAAGAACAAATATCCGTTACCACGTATCGATGACTTGTTCGATCAAGCGAAGGGAGCCTCGGTGTTCTCGAAAATAGATTTGAGATCGGGCTATTATCAATTGCGAATCGAGATTGGACGTACCCAAGACCGCCTTGAGCGAGATATGGTCACTATGAGTTCCTAGTGATGCCGTTTGGGCTCACTAATGCCCTACGGTATTTATGGATTTAATGAATCGGATCTTGAGACCATATTTGGATCGATTCGTAGTCGTGTTCATTGATGACATCTTGGTCTATTCAAGAAATGAGACCGAACATCTTTGAACACTGCGGTTAGTCTTTGCAAATTTTACGGGATAAGCAATTATATGCTAAGTTCAGCAAGTGTGAGTTCGGTTAAGAGAGGTTAGCTTCTTGGGTCATGTGGTATCTGCATCGGGTATTCGAGTCGACCGAATAAAATTTCAGCCATACTTAATTGGAAACCTCCGAGAAATATTCTTGAGGTTCGAGCTTTTGGGGCTTACTGGGTTATTACCGATGATTTGTAAAGGTTTCTCAACGATAGCCACGCCGATGACGGCTACTCCAAAAGGATGTTAAGTTCGAATGGACGAAGAAATGTCAAAAAGTTTCGATCAATGAAAACTTATTTGACTGAAGCCCCAATTCTAGTGCAACCCGAGTCCGCAAAGAGTTTGTCATCTATAGCGACGCCTCCCTACTTGGGTTAGGTTGTGTATTGATGCAAGAAGGTCGAGTTGTGGCCTATCGTCGAGGCAATTAAAGCCACATGAGAAAAATTATCCGACTCATGATCTCGAATTGGCAGCCATCGTGTTCGCCTTAAAGATTTGGCGACATTACTTATTTGGTGAAAGGTGCCATGTGTACTCGGATCACAAAAGTCTCAAATATTTGATGACCCAAAGAGACTTAAATCTGCGACAAAGGCGTTGGCTCGAGCTGTTAAATGATTATGAGTGGTCATTGACTATCACCCGGAAAGGCGAATGTGGTTGCGAGATGCCTTGAGTCGTAAATCATTATTCGCTTTATGAGCGATGAGCGTGCACTTATGCATTCGATCCGATAGTGTGTTAGTAGCTGAATTGAAAGCCAAACCACTATTGATACATCAAATTCGAGAAGCTCGAGAAAGTCGACGAGGAGTTGGGCGCAAAAGCGGGCCGAGTGTGTTCGAACAAGGACTCGAATTTCAAATCGATGATGACGATTGTTTGAGGTTCAAAAGTCGTCATGTGTTCCAAAGAATTGAACTCATTTCGATAATTTTGAATGAAGCCCATTGTAGCCAAATGGCAATCCACCCGGGAGTACTGAAGATGTACAATGATTTGAAACGTCGGTTTTGGTGGCATGGTATGAAGCGGGACATCTCCGACTTTGTTTGAGATGTTTAATATGTCAACAAGTGAAAGCGGAACATCGGTGCCTTGAGATTACTTCACCAATCACGATACCCGAGTGGAAATGGGATCGAGTCACAATGGACTTTGTATCCGGACCGCCATTGTCGACAAGTAAGAAGGATGCGGTTTGGGTCGTGGTAGATAGATTGACTAAGTCGGCCCACTTTGTCCCGTGACGTCGGATTTTTCAATGGACAAACTAGCCGAATTGTGCGTTTCTCAGTTGTGAGATTACACGGGTGCCTATTTCCATCGTGTCGGATAGAGATCCGAGATTTACCTCGCAATTTTGGAAAAAGTTGCAAGAAGCTTTGGGTACCAAGTTGCATTTCAAAGACCGCCTTTCACCCCCAAACCGATGGTCAATCCGGCGGATAATTCGGATACTTGAGGATATGTTAAGATGTTGCGTCCTCGAGTTTAGTGGTTCATGGGAGCGGTATTTGCCGTTGATTGAATTTGCTTACAACAACGCTTTCAATCAAGTATTAAGATGGCACCCTCGAGGCCTTATGCGATCGTAAATGCCGTACACCATTGTTTTGGACTGAGCTCGGTGAAAGCAAGATTTTCGGGGTGGATTTGATTAGAGATGCTGAACAGAAAGTGAAAGTAATCCGTGAAAGTCTGAAGATAGCCTCCGATCGTCAAAAGTCGTACGCGGATCTGAAGCGTAAGGATATCGAGTATCAGGTGGGTGATAAAGTGTTTCTCAAGGTATCGCCTTGGAAAAAGATACTCGATTCGGTAGTAAGGGCAAGCTGAACTGAGGTTCATTGGGCCATATGAGATATCCGAAGCGAGTCGATCCGGTGGCATATCGTTTGATTTTGCCCCGAACTCAAAAGGTTCACGATGTCTTTCATGTTTCGATGCTTGACGCTATAGATCCGATCCATCACACGTGATTAGTCCATCGAAATTGAAATTCAAGCTAATATGAGTTATGAGGAAGAACCGATCCGTATCCTATCACGGGAAGTGAAAGAATTGCGAAACAAACGGGTTCCGCTAGTGAAAGTGTTATGCTCAAGCACGGGATAGAAGAAGCTACTTGGGAGACCGAGAACTCTATGAAAGAGCAATATCCAAACCTATTTACGGTAAGATTTTCGGGGACGAAAATTTCTTAAGTGGGGAGAGTTGTGATAGCCCAAAATTGACCCTAGTCGGGATGTGGTTTCGGGACCACAAAAGCGAGGCATAAAATAATTTAAAATTTATTTTGATGCCTATGATATGTGTTAATTTGTGTGTGACATTTTGATGTTTCGATTTAGTGTTATAAATGTGAATTTCTCTAGAAAGGACCTAGTAGTGAACTTTGAAAGTATGATGGGGAAATGTGTGATGACTAGTTGCTCATGCATGCAAAAATAAGGGATTTGCATGTCAAATTCCCCCAACATGAAGTGGCCGGCCATGGCAAGAGAGGATGGGCAAAACATGTCATGAAACATGTTTTGTTGGTGCATTAGGAGAAATAATAAACAAAGGTGTGTGGGTAAGAAAAGAATGAAAAAAAATGTGTGTGAGTGTGGTATTCCCCCCATTGCCGTGAGTTGTAGAGAAAGAAAGAAAAATTTTGTTCATCCTTTCTTTGAGCCAAAACTAAGGAAGAAGGAGGATTTTGCTCCATTTTTTGTTTGGAAGAGATCTAGAAGGAGATTTGGCTAAGTTTGCATCAAGATTAAGGTATGTATGAGGTTGTGTTAGGAGTTTCATGCATGTTTTGGTTGCTAACTTGATGTGCATGTTAGCCATGGCTCAAATCTTTGTTATGCCATGGAAATGGTATTTGGCCAAAGTTGTTATGGTGATAAAGCCATTGCATGCTAAGTGTAAAGCTTGATGATGATGCATGCAATGATGGATTGTCTACTCTTGAGTAAGATTTTGAGTTTTCTTTTGTTTAATCATGATTGAAGTTGAAAAGGAGCATGATTGTCATATTAAACCATGATGCATTCATAAGCATGGTTCATGCTTCTTCATGTTAGTTAAAATTTGTGTTTTGGATGGCTATGGACACCTTGAAATTGCCATGCTCATATATGTATATATATGTTTGCACATGATGTTTGGTTGTGAACTAAGTGATGAATATGTTGGTTTAAAGAAGAAGATGTTGAAGAATGAATGTGAAATTGCAAGCACATTCGCCTAGCACACATATGAGTGCTTGATGCTATATTATAAGTTTTGAGCAACAATATGCAAAGCATTAACTAGTAAAATGCATGCTGTTTTTGTGAGGTATTAAGTGCATAATTGGCCTCAACATGTACATGAATATTCGCCTTGGGTAGCCTATTGAAGGCCTTAGCTTTTCCTTGATGCTCGAATAAATTGTATTGAATTGCTTGATGTAGTATAAAATGTGCATGACCATTGTGTATTCAAGCTAAAGAGTGGCCATATGACCATTTAAACTCCTTGTCATATTCGCCATAAACTAGCACAATGAGGTTTTAATAGATTGAATTTGTTTGAATTAGCTCAAGAGCTAAGAGGGCCACAATTGGACAAGGGAAGGAAAAAGTGATCGAATAGCCGTAAAAGCCGTTCGACAACATCCGAGGTAAGTCCTCAAGAAGTGACCTTACTTGAATTATGTGGAATGAAATATGGATGTATTGATTATTGATTTATGTGTGTATGAGTATCCGAATAATACCCGGCTAAGTCCCGGCGATTATGCTAATGATTATAATTGTGTTTGAGCCTTAGTAACGAAAATGAAATATGTATGTCTAATGATTATTGATGTATGTGTGCATGAGAAATTGAATGATATCCGGGCTAAGCCCCGAAGACAATTATGCTGGAAATTATATCCGGTTAATACCGAAGGCAATTGTGCTAGTGGCTATATCCGGCTAAGACCGAAGGCATTCGTGCGAGTCATTCTATCCGGGCTAAGACCAAGGCATTCGTATGAGTCATTCTATCCGGGCTAAGACCGAAGGCATTTGTGCACATGCTTATACCGGTTATATTCGAAGAATCTTGGGCTGGAGGTGAGTGTTGGTTGCTGTAATAAATTCAATTAGTACACTCGAGAAGCCCAAAGAATAAGGTGCGTTTATATGTGCATTGGAAAGTCGACATGCTTGAGCAACATTCGCTCAATCGACTAATGAATTTCAGTTATTGAATTGATTGATACTTTGTGAAAGTATATAATGATGAAGTGTGAAGTAAGAATGTGTATTAATGAAATGATGCATTTGGCTATGTGAATGTATTGCTGTAATTAGAGTTGATTATATTCCTTGAGACTTACTAAGCATAAAAATGCTTACCCCGTTACTTTGGCTCTCTGTTTTATAGATTTCGCTCGATAGCAATCGGATTCGGGATCAATAAAGTCGAAGTCATCCACACTATCAACGTCTCTATTTTGGTATAAATTTTGTTTGAACTTTGAAATGGCATGTATAGGACTACCCTTGTTGGTTTAAAAATGTGGTGATGTATATGTATACGGCCATGCGAAAATGGCTCGTAAAAGGAGGCATGAACTTGGACTATTTTTGGTTTGTATGTATATATATGGTGTCATGATGTGATTATGGATTGGAAATGGGAGTGTTGGTCACATGATCAGCCATTGGTATGGTTAAAATGATCATATATGAACCTATGTATGGCAAGACTAGTTGGTTCATGGAGACTACAAAATAGGTAAGACCTACCTTAAAACAGATGCTGCCAGCTGCAGTGACGTGAATGTGAAAAATCACCAAAATTTGTAGGAATGGTATTAAATAGTGAATAAGCTATGTAAATGAACCTTGATGAGTCTATTTTCATATGGAAGAAACGAAATGGTCATAGGAGTTACATGTTAAGAGATATTAAAGCTATTGTGAGACAGGGCCAGAACGGTTTCTGGGTCCCCTGTTGCAACTTTAAAAATTTACTATAAATTATCCAGAAAGAATTAGGAGTCATGCCTTATATGTACAGATTCCATTTTGAGTCTAGTTTCATTAGAAACAAACGGAACCAGTATTAAAGTCCTGTACAGTGAGATATTTAAGTTGTAACGCGCGAAGGTCAGAGCAGTCGATCCCTGCAACATGGGTGACTTTAACTAATAAACTGTACCAATTGGCCCGACCAAAAATTCTAGAAAAAAATCCATGGATGGATACATGAGTCTAAATTCAGAGAAAATTTACGAAACCAGTTTCCGAGTTTTAAAAATCGAGATATGATTTTTAAGGCCACGGTGATGCAGTTTTCCAGCCTGACTGGAAATGCCAAATGGGTGGGCAAAATATGTGAACTTGGCTTGTTAACCCCTCGTGTCCGACACCGGCGATGGTCTCGGGTTTGGGGTGTTACATTATATGAATCTTTGTTTATGTATGCGAATAAGATATTGATTAAATAAGTATGAAATCGATTCATGACATATTTTATAAAATATAATATGTATTGGAGTTTTATATGATTTTCAAACGTGACTACTAAGAAGTAAAGTTGAGTAAGTAATTTAAATAAATCTATTTGTTTTAATTAAGCTCAAGAGCAAAGGGAGTCTAAATCAGATAGGGGAAAAGGGAAAGCAGTCGAGTAGATTATCCGCAACTGTTCAAAATATCCGAGGTAAGTTTTAAGTAGTTTCCTTTAGTATATAATTGACAATGTCTTTATAAGAGTATATTAGGTGAATTGTGATCTTTGGTTTGCACTTGAATAAAGTTGAATAATAGATAATGCATGTATATGACTTATAGTCTGATGGTCACTTTGAGTTTAAGATTAAATGGTGAAAAGAATGAGTGATATGAGATATAACTCTTGAGCTGAAATGTGAATGATGATGTGCATATTGAGTTCATATTCAAATGTAATATATGACTATTAAGTGATAAGATGGCTGAGATGTGTTATAATATGACCAAGTATGTATGAGACTAGAAATATATCCGGACATGAGGTCTGCAGGCTATATGCTGGAAATATATCTAGACATGAGGTCCGCAGGCTATATGCTAGAAATATATCCGGACATGAGGTCCGTAGGCTATATGCTGGAAATATATCCGGACATGAGGTCCGCAGGCTATATGCTAGAAATATATCCGGACTTGAGGTCCGCAAGCTACGTGCTGAAAAAAAAAATCCGGGTTAAAGACCCGCAAGCTTATGCTAGTAATGTATTCTGAGCTCTAAGACTTGACAGAACCGATGCCAATAAGTTAAGTAAGATTATGACTTCGGATGTCCGTGGTAACCATCGTTGTGTAAGTATTATAAATTTTACATGTTAAGGTTCGTGTTACGTGCTCATATTTGAATTGATTTCTAAGTGATTTATTAGTATCAAAGATTGATATATATATATATATGTATGTGAATGAGTTCAATGTTTGAGGATAAGACAATGATATATATATTTGGTCAATGTAAGTCATCATATGAAAGAATGTGATTAAAAGTAGTAGTATCAGCTATGTAGATAGTGAATTATGTGTTAGAAGTTTTCTTGTGTATACATACTGTGACAGCCCTAAAGGGACCCTAGTTGGAAAGCAGTTTCGGGACCGCTAAACCGAGTCACCAAATTATTTGAATATGATATCTATTGTCTAAAATATGTGATTATGAATGTGTGAAGGTTTTAAGCTTCGATTTAGTAAATTGCATGTGAAATTAGTCGATAAGACTTATGTGTGACACTTTTGAAATGTGATAGGTAAATCTATAAGGATCTATTAGTGCATGTAATCAAAGGGGTGGACTTGCATGTCAATTTCCCCCTTTTTAATTGCTAGTGGCCGGCCATGACAAAGGGTGATGGGCAAAACATGACATAAAACATGTTGTGACAATGGTGTATGTTAGGAAAAATAAAATAAGGAGTATGGGTAATAAAGAAATGGGAAAAAAAAAGAATGGTGTGAGTGTTCCCCCCCCCCATTGCCGTGAGTTGAGGGAAAGAAGAAAAAAAAAGTGTCCATCATTTTTCACTTCTTTTGGCTGAAAATTCTAAGGAAGAAAGAAAACAAGTTATGTTCTTTGGTTCTTCTTGGCCGATTTAAGAGGGGGAAGAAAGGAGTGAAGCAATCGGTCATCTTAGGTCGATATTAAGGTAAGGAAGTTGATACTAGTTCTTGAAATCCTAGTTGATTTTGAGTGAGATATCAAGTTATTGTTGGTAACCCATGTTGAAATTGTGATTTTGGAATAAGTAAGGTTTTCGGCTATAGAGATTAATAAGGGTGATGGTTGTGTTTCATGCTAAATCTTGATGATTATGAGTTCCTTTCTTGGGTCTACCTTAGATCCATGAAGTATATTTTTATTTGGTGTTGTTGGAAGTATCGGCCATGGTATATCCATAAGCATGATTTATGCTTATTGCATGATAGGTAAGATTTGTGTTTTGGATATATGTTTATATTTGGTTATAATCAACTTGTGATTCAGCTCTTGCACATATATATATATGTTTGCACATGATGTATTGGTATGACATATATACTATCTCAAGGTATATATTTACATATGATGATGTTTCCGTTATGAAGTAAATGATTGATGCGTATTGAGTTACAATATGTAATGCGTTAGTTAGTAAAATGTATGCCATTTATGTGTGATATTAAGTATATAATTGGCCTCAACATGGACATGCATATTGGGCCACATGAGGTGGATTGGTGTGCATGCATTCGGTTAGAGGCAAGCATATTGATGCCTATTCTTGGCTTAGATAATCGGCTAAAAGAGAGTGTGGACTATTGTGTTGAGTTAGATTCATGATTTCGTACATATGTGACTTTAATGTCTAATGAATATATATGGGCTAAGTACCTTGAGTTCCTCTTTTTGATACTCAAATGATTAAATCAATTTGTTTGTCAATTTAAGCTCAAGAGCAAAGGGGAACTAAATCCGATAAAGGGAAGGAAAAAGTGGTCGAATAGCCATCGAAATCGTTCGACAACATCCGAGGTAAGTTTTGAGTAATGGAACTTAGATTATGATTTCATTAGATCATGTTTTAAGCAAATCAAAATCATGCTCTTTGTGTGTGGCTATTGAGCCGAAATTGCAAGTGTGAAAAGTGCCTTGCGTTTGAGTTTTGCTAATGAAAATGAAATCTGAATGTGTCATGATTTATTGATAAATGTGCATGGTTATTCGAATGATGTCCGGGCTAAGTCCCGAAGGCTTTGTGCTAAGTGACTATATCCGGACTAAGATCCGAAGGCATTCGTGCAAGTTACTAAATCCGGACTAAGATCCGAAGGCATTTGTGCGAGTTACTAAATCCGGGTTAAGTCCCGAAGGCATCTGTGCGAGTTACTATAACCGGGCTATGTCCCGAAGGCATTTGAACGAGTAGCTATATCCGGTTAAACTCCGAAGGTACGTGATTTGGGAATGAATGAACTTGCTGTAAAAATTTCAGTTAATACGCTTGTGAAATCCCAACAATGAGGTATGTTTCATATGTGCTTTGAATTAGTTGAGCCCTTACAAATAAGTATTCGCTCAGTTAATAAATGAGCTACCAGCCTTTGGCTAAGTTGATCTTTCTGTATGAATATAAGGGTTGGTAATGTGAAGTAAGTATGATATTGAGAATTTGTGCATATGAAATTATCTGTTTAGCTACATGAATGCTATACTTTGGTTGTGTTTAAATTCATGGCTCAAACTTACTAAGCATTAAATGCTTACTCCGTTTTCTTTGATTTTCTGCTTTTATAGATTTTGGTTCTTCACTATCGGACTCGAGATTTTGAAGTCGAAGTCGCCCACACTATCAAAGCTCCTTCTTGGTATACTATTTTGGTTGAACTTTGAAATGACATGTATAGGACTACCCTTTTGTTGTAGGTCATGTACCTTTCGGTTTTGTGTAAATTTGGATAGCCATGCGAAAATGGCTTAAGTATACTTTGGGCATGGTATTATAATCATTGTATGTTGTTCATTAAGAGGTATGGAAATGTTTGGAAACGATTAGACATTGGGATGGTTAATCATGATCATATTTTGTGCTATTTATGTTTAAGGGCTAGTTGAATCATGGAAACTATGAAATAGGTAAAGCCTACCTTAAAGACAGATGCTGACAGCTGCAGTGATGTAGATGTGAAAAATCACTAAAAATAGTAAGAATGGAATTAAATAGTGAATAAATTATGTAAACGAACCTTGACGAGTCTATTTTCATAGGAGAGTAATGAAACGATCATATGAACAGTATGTTAAGAGATATTTAAGTTTTCGTGAGACAGGGCCAGAACAGTTTCTGGAGTCCCTGTTCCAACTTTGTAAATTCATTATAAATTGACCAGAGATAATTAGAAGTCTTGCCATATATGTACAGATTCCTTTTCGAGTCTAGTTTCCGTAGAAACAAATCAAATCAGTATTGAGTCCCTGTACAGGGAGATATCCAAATCGTAAAGCAGGAAGGTCAGTGTAGTAGCACCCTGTAACAGGGGAGATTTTAACTAATAAACTATACTAATTGGCCCAACAAAAAATACTAGAAAAAAATTTGTAGATGCATATATGAGTCTAGTTTCAGAGAAAAATCACGAAACTTATTTTTGAGTTGTGGAACTCAAGATATGATTTTTAAGGTGACAGTGACACAGTTAGCCGACTATCTGGAAATTTTTAAAATGAACTGTGCAAGTAAGTGGATTAAGCCCGTTAACCCCTCGTGTTCGACTCCGGCGACGGTCTCGGGTACGGGGTGTTACAGTTTTATTAGTATCAGAGCTACGGTTTAGTCGATTTTAGGACTACCGTAATGCGTTTGGGATTAGCTATACATGCCAATTTATGTGATTATTTTATAGTGTGGTGATTTCTGACATTTGCAAATGTGTTTATTTATAGTAATGGATCCCGATCCCGACCGAGCGGTAGCTGATGATCTTGAGAGTGTAGCGCTTGCTCCCGCACAAGGGACAGCGCCGGCGGACTCTCAACCTAATGCTAGTAATCCGAATGACGAAGCTAGACAAGCTTTCTATAGCGTGATGAATGATTGGTTCAACCAATACATTCGAACTAATACGGCTGTTCCACAACCTCCATTCCCGACAAATACCACCCCGGCACCTACGATTCCTCCGGTGGTGACCAAATAAGGTCAAATAAGCCCCAGTTGATGAATTGAAAACAGAGGCTCTGAATTTAAAGCTACTGAACAACGATGATGCCGAGCAAGCTGAATTTTGGTTGGACAACACTATCCGGGTACTCGATGAGCTATCTTGCACACCCGATGAGTGCCTAAAGTGTACTATCTCCTTGCTACGTGATTCTGCCTACTATTGGTGGAATACATTGACTTCTGTTGTGCCTAGAGAGCAAGTAACTTGGGAGTTTTTCCAAACCGAGTTTCGAAAAAAGTATATCAGTCAGAGATTTATGGATCAAAAACGGAAGGAATTTCTTGAACTTAAACAAGGTTCCATGTCGGTTCTGACTATGAATGAAAATTTGTGAGGCTTAGCCAGACGCGCAAGAATGTATTTCCTCGAAGCGTAATGTGTAAATGTTTGAGGATGGACTAAATGATGATATAAAGTCGTATGTTGGCATCTTAGAAATCCGAGAATTTGTGGTACTTGTTGAGCTAGCTTGCAAGGCCGAGGAGCTCGATATGGAGAAAAGAAAAGTGAGGTGGGAGCAAGGGAGTTTCGTAAGAGGTCTTGGGAAGCCCTTCTCACGATCATCGAAGAAATTTAAAGATGGCTTGGGCGGTCTAGGGACACTTGGGCTTTTCTAGACGAGATCGCGATCGACCCCACTGAGCACACGAGTCACTTCAATCGCCGGTGTTGGAAATGATGTCGAGACAGAGCGAAATGCCGATATTGTGGTAAATGGCATTGAGAGTCGTGGGTTCCATGACCGCTCTGTTACAAGTGCGGGTCACCGACCACTTTATCAAAGATTGCCCGAGATTGTCCGAACAGAATGTAAATCAGAGTGGGAAACCGGGTGCTACCACTGCCCGGGGTAGACCATCTAGGAATACGGGCAATGTTAGCGGCGGTCAGAGAGGATCTAGAGATGCTACCACCAGATCTGAGGCTCGTGCTCCTACTAGGGCTTATGCCATACGCGCACGCGAGGATGCTTCCTCGCCAGATGTTATTACCGGGTACTTCACCTCTCTTTGATACTAATGTGATTGCTTTGATTGACCTTGGTTCTACTCATTCTTATATATCGAAACCTTAGCATCTAGTAAGACTCTACCTATTGAGTCTACTGAGTTCGTAATTCGGGTGTCAAATCCCTTGGGTCGTTATGTGCTTGTTAACAAAGTGTGTAAGAAATGCCCCCTAGTAATTCGAGGTTCCTGTTTTCCGGCGGACTTGATGCTTTTGCCATTCGATGAATTTGATGTTATTCTTGGTTTGGATTGGTTGACCGTGCATGATGCAGTTGTGAATTGCAAAAGCAAGACTATTGATTTGAGGTGCACAAATAGCGAGATAATCCGAGTTGAGTCTACGGACTTAAAGGGGTTGCCAGCTGTAATATCAGCAATGTTGGCCCAGAAATATGTAAGAAAGGGGTGCGAAGCATACCTTGCGTATGTACTTGATGACAAGGAATTGTAAAAGAAACCTAAATCTGTGCCGGTGGTTTGTGAATACCCGGATGTTTTTCCCGAAGAATTACCGGTTTACCACTGTTCGGAAGTAGAGTTTGGTATTGAGCTTGTACAGGACTACGCCAATTTCGATAGCTCCGTATCGTATGGCACCAACCGAGTTAAAAGAATTGAAAGCTCAGTTGCAAGAGTTGATGGATAGAGGTTTCGCTCGACCAAGTTTCTCACCTTGGGGTGCACCAGTATTGTTTGTGAAAAAGAAGGACGGAGTTGTGCATTAACTATCGTCAGCTGAATAAAGTGACGATAAAGAATAAATATCCGTTACCGCGTATTGATGACATGTTTGATCAACTAAAGGGAGCCTCAGTGTTTTCAAAGATAGATTTGAGATCGGGTATTACGATTCTTGAATTCGAGATTCGGATATACCCAAAACTTTTTCGAGCGAGATACTGCCACTACAAATTCTTAGTGATGCCGTTTGGGCTCACTAATGCCCCATGGTATTTATGGATTTGATGAATCGAATCTTCAGACAGTATTTGGACCGGTTCGTAGTTGTGTTCATTGGCGATATCTTGGTCTATTCAAGAGACGAGACCGAACATCTTGAGCACCGAGATTAGTGTTGCAAATTTTACGGGATAGCGGTTATATGCTAAGTTCATGAAGTGTGAGTTCTGGTTAAGAGAGGTTAGCTTCTTGGGTCACGTGGTATCCGCATCGGGTATTCGAGTTGACCCGAGCAAAATTTCAGCAATATTTAACTGGAAGCCTCCGAGAAATATTACTGAGGTTCGGAGCTTTTTGGGACTTGCTGTGACACCCCTAATTTGACCCTAGTCGAAAAGTGGTTTCGGGACCACAAAATCGAGTCATAAAAATAATTAGCCGTCATATTTTATGACTATTTTATGTGAATACGAATGTGTGAAAGTTTTAAGCTTTGATTTAGTAAATTGCATGTGAATTTAGTCAATAGGACTTATGTGTGACACTTTTGAAATGGGATAGGTCAAAACATAATGATCTATTAGTGCATGAAATAAAAAGGGTGGACTTGCATGTCAATTTCCCCCCTAATTAGTAGTGGCCGGCCATGAGCATGAGAATGGACAAAATGTTATGGGGTGAAACATGTTGGAAACATGTTGTGTTAGTGTGTTATGGGAGAAAGAATAAAATAAAGGGTTACTAATAAAGAAATGAAAAGGGAGGGGTGATGAGAACAAAGTTGTCTCATCCATGTTCCCCCCCCCCATTGCCGTGACTTGAGAAAGAAAGAAAAGAAGAAATTGGTTCTTCTTGGCCGTGAATTGAAGGAGGAAGAAGAGGGGAAGTTCGACCAAGGTGGTTCTTGAGATTAAGGTATGTTCAATGTTGCTTTTGGAGGTTTACACATCCTTTGGAGGGTTAGCATACTTCTATTTATCTCATGGATGAAATTGGAGTTGTTGGAGAGTTAGGATTCGGCTAAGAGGCTTCAAAATTTTAGTTGGTGCCTTGATACTACTAGCATGTTAGCTATGTGGATGTGTTAAGTTACTTGAAATGTTGGATAAATTTGAACTCCCTACCAAATTCTTTAGGCAACCCATGTTAGAAATTTCGGTATTGAGATGTCTAGATCTTTCGGCCATTGTGGCTATGGAGGAATTAAGTTTTGTTTCTTGTTAAATTGGAGGAATTTTGTTGTATGAGTGTTTGAACAAACTATGATTAAATGGATGCATAGATTCAAAGTGGGAAGAAATGGGCTATTATATTTGATGCTAATGCCGAATATGAAGATGATGAACTTGAATAAATAATATTCAGCTAGCATGATAAGTTATGAAATATTAAGTAGATGTTATAAATGAGCTATTTAGATGTTAAAGAATGTTGTCTAAATGGGTGAAGACTATGATGTCTAAAAGCGCTATTTATTTGCTTTACAAGCTGAAATTTAAGGGATTGAATGCGAAATTAATTGTACATGAAGGTTAAAGTTTTTGTATCCGATGCTTCAATCCAAGCTGAGTGATGGTGTTCGAAAGTGCTCTGCGGCTTTAGCTTAAGAGCAAAGAGGATCAAAGTCAGATAAGGGAAAAAGAGAATGTAAACGAATAGCCATGGATACTTAATCGTCGACCACTTCCGAGGTAAGTTTTAAGTGATCAAACGTTGAGTAAATTCAATCAAATTAGGACATAATGAGTTGACTTAATAAGATATGATGTGGTCATGATATGTTTAAAACTCAAATGGTAAGTTCATAAGTGTTTGGACTTGGAAATTTAAGAGCAAATTGTAATAATTTGCTTAGGACAGCACCAGTAATGTGATTTTAGAAAATCACCATAAATTGTTGGTGTGGAATTATAGGCTGAATAAAATATGTAATCAAAGCTTAATTAGTCTAGTTCCTTATAAAAGAGGCCGTGTGAGCAAAGAAATTTCCTATAAAGAGATATTTAAAGTTGTGTGAGACGGTGTCGAATGACTCAAATCCCTGCTTACTTTTTAGAAAATCGTTATAATTTGCACAAAAATGGTTATAAGGTAAAATGTATATGCTTAGACTCTTTAATGCGTCTAGTTTCAAAACAAATTGAATATAACACATTTTGAATTCGGTACAATGAGAAATTTTATTCGTAGTGAGGAGTGGTTAGATTAGTCGAATAGTGAAACAGGGGAAAATTTTAAGAAAAATCTGGTATTGATTGGCCACACCTAAAATTCTGAAAATTTTATGGATGAAAGACACATGAGTCTACATTCGGGGAAAATTAACGGCAATTGATTTTGAGTTTTGTAGCTACAGTTATAAACAATTTAGTGACTGTTGTTCAAGAAAACTGCTTGTAGTGTATATGTGTGATAAGGCCGAATGGCCAATGTGATGGATGTGAAAGTGTATATATGTGATAAGGCCTAATGGCCCATGTGATGGATGTGAAAGTGTATATATGTGATAAGGCCTAATGGCCGATGTGATGAATGTGAAAGTGCATATCTGTGATAAGGCCGAATGGCCAATGTGATGAATGTGAAAGTGTATGTATGTGATAAGGGCTAATGGCCCACGTGATGAATGTGAAAGTGCATATGTGTGATAAGGCCGAATGGCCAATATGATGAATGTGAAAGTGTATATATGTGATAAGGCCTAATGGCCCATGTGATGAATGTGAAAGTGCATATGTGTGATAAGGCCGAATGGCCAATGTGATGAATGTGAAAGTGTATACGTGTGATAAGGCCGAATGGCCAATGTGATGGATGTGAAAGTGTATATATGTGACAAGGCCTAATGGCCGATGTGATGAATGTGAAAGTGCATATGTGTGATAAGTCCCGAAGGGCATTTGTGTCAGTACTATATCCGGGTTAAAACCCCGCAGGCTTTATACGAGAATATTGTCCTAATTAATGTCCGTAGGCTTCGTGCTCGTACTATATCCGAGCTTTAAAGACCTGACAGCTAAATGCTAGGATTCAAGTAAGACTTTGATATTGAGTATCTACATTAAGTTACCATCAAATAAGTATTATGTATTTAAGATGTTCAGGTACGTATTACTTACTCATCGGTGGAGTGATTTCGAGGTGAATTATCAGTATCAAAGAGGTAGGTAAATGTGATTAATATTATAACTCCAAATATGAGAATGATCTGATTGGTAATGGTATGTTTGTATAATAAAGTATGCGATGAAATATTCTTATGTATTAGTGCATATTCTGCCCAAAAGCCTTATGATTTGAGTATGGGTTGGGTTGAGCTAGATGTGCCAGTAGAAGGTAAGGATTATGATTTGTAAGCTTACGTATATGTGATAAGGAATATGTTTGGTTCGTTATGTGCCTATGGTAATTTAGTACTTGTCATGTTGAAATACTTAAAAGTATGGATGTGATTATGAACAAGTGGAAAGGATTATTGAAAGTTGAAAATAGATGAAGAATGTGCTTTGGAAATATTTGACCATCTAGGTCATTATTATTCGAAAGTATATATGTGGCAGCCAAGTGTTGCGTTTAATGATATTATAGATCGAGATGAAGCTCTAGATTAACTTCATCGAACAGTTGAAATGAATGACCAATGATAGTGATTGAGAACACTTTGTTTTGCTTAAAACTTACTAAGCATTAAATGCTTACTCCGTTCTTTGAATCTCTGTTTTATAGATTTGGTTAAATCACTATCGGATTCGGGATCATCGAAGTCGAAGTCATCCACACTATCAAAGCCCTTTTGGTACTCTTTTAGTTGAACTCTGGATATGGCATGTATAGGACTACCCTTTGCTGTTTTTTTTTTCAAGTACGTTTTGTAATGTATGTGTGTACAGCCATGCAGAAATGGCTCGTAAAAGTGGAGTATGGCATTAGACCATTTGTGTTTATGTATATATGTATGGTTTCATTATGTGACTATGGACTGGAATGGAAGTGTTGGGCAAACGATCAGCCATTGGAATGGCTAAATATGATTATATGTGGACCTATGTATGACAAAACTCTAGTTGGTCCATGGAAACCACGAAATAGGTAAAGTTTACCTTGAAAACAGATGCTGACTGCAGCAGTGGTGTGGATTTGAAAACTCACTAAAAATTGTAGGAATGGAATTAAATAGTGAATAAATTATGTAAATGAACCTTGATGAATCTACTTTCATATGGAAGAAACGAAACGGTCATATGAGTTATATGTTAAGAGATATTAAAGTTCTCGAGAAACAGGACCAGAACGGTTTCTGGATCCCCTGTTCCGACTTTGGAAATTCATTATAAATTAACCAGAGATAATTAGGAGTCATGCTATATATTTATAGATTCCTCTTTGAGTCTAGTTTCTATAGAAACAAACGACATCAGTATTGAATCCCTGTACAGGGAGATATCCAAGTCGTAATGCGTGAAGGTCAGTGTAGTCGATCCCTATAACAGGGGAGACTTTAACTAATAAACTGTACTAATTGGCCCGACCAAAAATTCTATAAAAAATATGTAGATGGAAATATGAGTCTAATTTCAGGGAAAAATTACGAAACTGATTTTCGAGCTTTGAAACTCAAGATATGATTTTTAAGGCGACAGTGATGCAAGAACCAGCTTGTCTGGAAAATTTTAAATGGACTGTGAAAATAGTTAAGTTAAGTCTGTGTGTACCTTGTGTTCGACTCCGGTAACGGACTCGGGTACGGGGTGTTACACTTGCCAGTCTAGTTCCTTATGATGTAAACGAATAGCCGTGGATACCTAATCGTCGACCACTTCCGAGGTAAGTTTTAAGTGATCAAACGTTGAGTAAATTCAATCAAATTAGGACATAATGAGTTGATTTAATAAGATATGATGTGGTCATGATATGTTTAAAACTCAAATGGTAAGTTCATAAGTGTTTGGACTTGAAAATTTAAGAGCAAATTGTAATAATTTGCTTAGGACAGCACCAGTAACGTGATTTTAGAAAATCACCATAAATTGTTGGTGTGGAATTATAAGCTGAATAAAATATGTAATCAAAGCTTAATTAGTCTAGTTCCTTATAAAAGAGGCCGTGTGAGCAAAGAAATTTCCTATAAAGAGATATTTAAAGTTGTGTGAGACGGTGTCAGAATGACTCCGAAATCCCCTGTTCTGTATTTAGAAAATCGTTATAATTTGCACAAAAATGGTTATAAGGTAAAATATATATGCTTAGACTCCTTAATGAGTCTAGTTTCAAAACAAATTGAATATAGCACATTTTGAATTCGGTACAATGAGAAATTTTATTCGTAGTGAGCAGTGGTCAGATTAGTCGAATAGTGAAACAGGGGAAAACTTTAAGAAAAATCTGGTATTGATTGGCCACAGCTAAAATTCTGAAAATTTTATGGATGAAAGACACATGAGTCTACATTTGGGGAAATTAACGGCAATTGATTTTGAGTTTTGTAGCTCCAGTTATAAACAATTTAGTGACTATTGTTCAGGAAAACTGCTTGTAGTGCATATGTGTGGTAAGGCCGAATGGCCAATGTGATGGATGTGAAAGTGTATATATGTGATAAGGCCTAATGGCCGATGTGATGAATGTGAAAGTGAATATATGTGATAAGGCCTAATGGCCAATGTGATGAATGTGAAAGTGTATATATGTGATAAGGCCTAATGGCCCATGTGATGAATGTGAAAGTGTATATGTGTGATAAGGCCGAATGGCCAATGTGATGAATGTGAAAGTGCATATGTGTGATAAGGCCGAATGGCCAATGTGATGAATGTGAAAGTGTATATATGTGATAAGGCCTAATGGCCCATGTGATGAATGTGAAAGTGCATATGTGTGATAAGGCCGAATGGCCAATGTGATGAATGTGAAAGTGTATGCGTGTGATAAGGCCGAATGGCCAATGTGATGGATGTAACACCCCGTACCTGAGTCCGTTACCGGAATCGGACATAAGGTGCACACAGACTTAACTTTTTTCACAGCCCATTTAGAAATTTCCAGACAAGCTGGTTACTGCATCACTGTAGCCTTAAAAATCATATCTTGAGTTTCAAAGCTCGAAAATTAGTTTTGTATTTTTTCCCTGAAACTAGACTCATATGTTCATCTACAGATTTTTTTGTAGAATTATTCGTCAAGCCAATTAGTACAGTTTATTAGTTAAAGTCTCCCCTGTTGCAGGGATCGACTACAGTGACCTTCGTGCGTTACGAATTGGATATCTCCCTGTACAGGGCTTCAATACTGATGTTGTTTGTTTCTATAGAAACTAGACTCAGGTAGGAATCTATACATATATTGAATGACTCCTAATTATCTCTGGTTAATTTCCAATGAATTTCCAAAGTCGGAATAGGGAATCCAGAAACCGTTCTGGCCCTGTTTCACAAGAACTTTAATATCTCTTAACATATAACTCATATGACCGTTTCGTTTCTTTCATATGAAAGTAGATTCATCAAGGTTCATTTACATAATTTATTCACTATTTAATTCCATTCCTACAAATTTGAATGATTTTTCAAATCCACACCACTGCTGCTGCCAGCATCTGTTTTCAAGGTAAACTTTACCTATCTCGCGGTTTCCATGGACCAGCTAGAGTTTTGTCATACATAGGTCCACATATGATCATATTTAGCCATTCCAATGGCTGATCATTTGCCCAACACTTCCATTCAGTCCATGATCACATCATGAAACCATACATATATATATATAAACACAAATGGTCTAATGCCATACTCCACTTTTACGAGCCATTTTCGCATGGCTGTACACACGTACATCACAAAACGTACTTGAAAAAAAACAGCAAAGGGTAGTCCTATACATGCCATATCCAGAGTTCAACTAAAGAGTAGCAAAGGGGTTTTGATAGTGTGGATGACTTCGACTTCGATGATCCCGAATCCGATAGCTAACGAGCAAAATCTATAAACAGAGAAATAGAGAAACGGAGTAAGCAATTTATGCTTAGTAAGTTTGAGCAAGGAATTCCAGCACAACAAAAGCATGGCATTCATATAGCTAAACGGATAATTTCATATGCACACAACCTCAATATCATACTTACTTCACATTACCACCCTTATATTCATACACAAAAGATCAACTTAGCCAAAGGCCGCTAGCTCGTCTATCGACTGAGCGAATTCTTACTTGTAAGGGCTCACTAATTCACGCACATATGAACATACCTCATTGCTGGAATTTTGCAAGCGCATCAACTGAAATTTTGCAGCAAGATTGCTCATTTCGAATCCGTACCTTCGAATCTAACCGGATATAACGACTTCGCTCAAATGCCTTGGGACAAACCCGGTTATAGTAACTTCGCACGAATGCCTTGAACTTAACCCGGGTTTAGTAACTCGCACAAATGCCTTCGGGCTTAACCTAGATTTATTAACTCGCATTTAACGCCTTCAGATCTTAGTCCGATATGGTCACTTAACACAAAGCCTTCGGGACTTAGCCCGACATCATTCAAATAGCCAAGCACAATTATCAATAAATCATGACACATTCAGTATTTCATTCTCATTAGCAAAATTCAAACACAAGTCACTTATAACATTTGCAATTTCGGCTCAATAGCCACACACAAAGAGCATGATCTAATCAAATCATAATCTAAGTTCCATTACTCGAGAACTTACCTCGGGACGTGGTCGAACGATTTAACGGCTATTCGATGACTTTTTCCTTCCCTTATCGGATTTAGCTCCCTTTGCTCTTGAGCTTAATTTAACAAATAAATTGGTTTTATCATTTGAGCATCGAAAGAGGATTCAAGGTACTTAGCCCACATATTTTCATTAGACATTAAAGTCACATATGTACGAAATCATGAATCAACTCAACACATTAGTTAGTACTCTCCTTAGCCGGATTTTCTAAGCCAAGAATAGGCATCAATATGCTTGCCTCTAACCGAATGCATGCACACCAACTCCCCTCATGTGGCGAATATGCATGTCCATGTTGAGGCCAACTATACACTTAATACCACACAAAAAAAACAGCATACATTTTAGTAACTAACGATTACATATTGTAGCTCAATACACATCTCTCATTTACTTCATAACCAAAACATCATCACAAGCAAATATACACCTTGAAATAGTATATATGTCATACCAATACATCATGTGCAAACATATATTCATGTAAGTGCAAGGGCGAATCTCAAGTTGCTTATATCCAAATATAAACACATATCCAAAGCTCAAATCTTACCTACCATGCAACATGCATGAATCATACTCATGGATCTACCATGGCCGAATACACCACAACACCATACCGTTTCAATTTGGTCATGGTTAAACAAAGAACTTAGTGTCTCACTCAAAAATGCTAAAAGAAAATCCAAGAGTCCTCAATCCCCCATCACAATGTATCATTATCAAGCTTGATATTTAGCATGCAATGGCATTAACACCACATCCACTTGGCCGAATATCATTCCCATGACATAGCAAAGATTTGAACCATGGGCTAATAAGAACATCAAGCTAGCAACTAAAAACATGCATGAATCTCATGGCACAACCTCAAACATACCTTAATCTTGATGCAAGTATAGCCAAGCCTCCTCCTAATCCTCTCCCAAACCAAGCATGAAGCAAACTTCCTTTCTTCTTCATTAGCATTTTCGGCCAAAAAGAGAGTGAAATGGATGAACAAAAATTTTTTGTTTTTCCTTCTTACCTACACGGCAATGGGGAGGGGGAGAGGCCTTCCCACACACATTTTTCTTTCTCCATACTCCTTATTTTATTTATTCCAACATAACCCACTTACCAAACATGTTTCATGACATGTTTTGCCCATAATTCCTTGTCATGGCCGCCACTAGCTATTGGGGGAAATTTGACATGCAAGTCCATTGTTTTGCATGCATGCTTTAATTAGTCATCACACATTTCCCCATCATACTTTCAAAGTTTACTACTAGGTCCTTTCTAGTGAAATTCACATTTATAACTCTAAATCAAAACATCAAAAATGTCACACATGAGTTAACACACATTATAGGCAATAAAATAAATATTAAATTATTTTTATGCCTCGGTTTTGTGGTCCCGAAACCACATTCCGACTAGGGTCAATTTTGGGTTGTCACAATGGATGTGAAAGTGTATATATGTGACAAGGCCTAATGGCCGATGTGATGAATGTGAAAGTGCATATGTGTGATAAGTCCCGAAGGGCATTTGTGTCGATACTATATCCAGGTTAAAACCCCGCAGCTTTATCTTGAGAATATTATCTGATTAATGTCCGTGGCTTCGTTACGTACTACTATATCCGAGCTTTAAAGACCCGACGGCTAAATGCTAGGATTCAAGTAAGACTTTGATATTGAGTATCTACATTAAGTTACCATCAAATAAGTATTATGTATTTAAGATGTTCAGGTACATATTACTTACTCATCGGTGGAGTGATTTCGAGGTGAATTATCAGTATCAAAGACGTAGGTAAATGTGATTAATATTATAACTCCAAATATGAGAATGATCTGATTGGTAATGGTATGTTTGTATAATAAAGTATGCGATGAAATATTCTTATGTATTAGTGCATATTCTGCCCAAAAGCCTTATGATTTGAGTATGGGTTGGGTTGAGCTAGATGTGCCAGTAGAAGGTAAGGATTATGATTTGTAAGCTTACGTATATGTGATAAGGAATATGTTTGGTTCTTTATGTGCCTACGGTAATTTAGTACTTGTCATGTTGAAATACTTAAAAGTATGGATGTGATTATGAACAAGTGGAAAGGATTATTGAAAGTTGAAAATCGATGAAGAATGTGCTTTGGAAATATTTGACCATCTAGGTCATTATTATTCGAAAGTATATATGTGGCAGCCAAGTGTTGCGTTTAATGATATTATAGATCGAGATGAAGCTCTAGATTAACTTCATCGAACAGTTGAAATGAATGACCAATGATAGTGATTGAGAACACTTTGTTTTGCTTAAAACTTACTAAGCATTAAATGCTTACTCCGTTCTTTGAATCTCTCGTGTTATAGATTTGGTTAAATCACTATCGGATTCGGGATCATCAAAGTCGAAGTCATCCACACTATCAAAGCCCTTTTGGTACTCTTTTAGTTGAACTCTGGATATGGCATGTATAGGACTACCCTTTGCTGTTTTTTTTTCAAGTACGTTTTGTGATGTATGTGTGTACAGCCATGCGGAAATGGCTCGTAAAAGTGGAGTATGGCATTAGACCATTTGTGTTTATGTATATATGTATGGTTTCATGATGTGACTATGGACTGGAATGGAAGTGTTGGGCAAATGATCAGCCATTGGAATGGCTAAATATGATTATATGTGGACCTATGTATGACAAAACTCTAGTTGGTCCATGGAAACCACGAAATAGGTAAAGTTTACCTTGAAAACAGATGCTGACAGTAGCAGTGGTGTGGATTTGAAAAATCACTAAAAATTGTATAAATGGAATTAAATAGTGAATAAATTATTTAAATGAACCTTGATGAATCTACTTTCATATGGAACAAACAAAACGGTCATATGAGTTATATGTTAAGAGATATTAAAGTTCTTGAGAAACAGGGCCAGAACGGTTTCTGGATCCCCTGTTCCGGCTTTGGAAATTCATTATAAATTAACCAGAGATAATTAGGAGTCATGCTATATATGTATAGATTTCCCTTTGAGTCTAGTTTCTATAGAAAGAAACGATATCAGTATTGAAGCCTTGTACAGGGAGATATCCAAGTCGTAATGCTCGAAGGTCAGTGTAGTCGATCCCTGTAACAGGGGAGACTTTAACTAATAAACTGTACTAATTTTCCTGACCAAAAATTCTAGAAAAAAATATATAGATGGACATATGAGTCTAATTGCAGGGAAAAATTACAAAACTGATTTTTGAGCTCTAAAACTCAAGATATGATTTTTAAGGCTATAGTGACGCAGTAACCAGCTTGTCTGGAAAATTTTAAATGGACTGTGAAAATAGTTAAGTTAAGTCTGTGTGCACCTTGTGTTCGACTCACAGTAGCGGACTCAGTGCACGGGTGTTACAATTTTATTGGTATCAGAGCTACGGTTTAGTCGATTCTAGGACTACCGTAATACGTTTGGGTCTAGCTATACATGCCATTATGCGATTATTTGATAGTGTGGTGATTTCTGACAATTGAAAATGTGTTTATTTATTGTAATGAATTCCGATCCCAATCGAGCTGTAGCAGATGGTATTGAGAGGACTGAGACATGCTTATGATGTGTCAATATTGAGAAGGGTATAACATAAGTAAGTTTTGAGTAATTGAATTTGGTATTTAATTTAAAATGCCATGATATACATGTATGATAGATGAATGATGTCCCATTGTCCTTATCATAATAAGGTTATTAGAGAAATGAACAAAGGAAGAGATTGGGGATATATGCTTTTGTGCGATTGCTTATGGAGCTGAAAGTTTAGTAAAAGAAGCATACATGTATTAGATTTGAATGATATTTACGACTTAAAGTCAAGAATCATGTTATATGTTTACATGTGAATGAATTGATTAAATTATAAATGTGATTTGTGCCATGTGAAACATGATAACATGTGAATAAATATGTATGAGACTCAGTGATGTGAATTCGAGTTTAAAGACCCGCTGACTATATGAAGAGATTATGTCCGGGTAAAGACCCAATGGCTATGTACAGAGATTATGTCCGGATTCAAATTCGCTGGCTTTGTATGGAGATTTCATCCGAGCTAAAGGTCTCGACGATGTATCCGGGCTAAGTCCCGAAGAGCATTCATGCTAGTGATGTATCCGGGCTAAGTCCCGAAGAGCATTCATGCTAGTGATGTATCCGTGCTAAACCCCGAAGAGCATTCGTGCTGGTGTTATATCCGGGCTAGGTCCCGAAGAGCAATCATGCTGGTGACGTGTATTCGGGCCTTCGTGCCTAGTAGGCTTCGTGCCAGTAATTTGAGCAAAGTTTAAGTATTCATTACTATACGAATTCAAATTTAAATGAGATGATATGTTTAAAAGTGTACATACATGATGTTTATAGACTTGGTTAAGTCATTTCAATGTGTAATAACGAATGAATAAGAGCACTATGTGTGTGAATGATTAGAGGCACTGTGTGTGTGCGAATTCCTTTAATCGAGCACTATGAGTGCGAGATCGGTCGATGGGCACTAAGTGTGTGAAGTGGAATTCATGTAAGACCTAAATGGGGACGAAGGCATTGATTTGAGATAGTGTGTAAGACCATGTCAGGACATGGCATCGGCTCGATATGTGAGTATATGTAAGACCATATCTAGGATATGGCATTGTAAGAGCTATATGTGCTTGATGAGTATCCGTAACGATTTCGAATGATTCAACGGGTATCGTTAACGGTGATTAAATATGCTAAATGAATTCAATGTTCAGGTATGTGGAAGTTGATTTTCTGTTGGAAATAGGTTAAGTTGAATAGTGAGATATGATGGAGTTATAAAGGATATTTATTGGGATGTTTGAGTATATGTGTACTTTCGGTCAGGTTACAGCTTATAAATGAATGAAAATGTGGGTTACAAATATGTGGGTTGATGATGTGAATTATACATGTTAATATGTGCTTAATATGTGTTTGAAATGCATTTGTGAATTAAATTAAGTGATTATTGCTTATGAAATCAAGAAAATGAGATATATGTGCATACTTGTAGAAATGTTTATGTATTTGTTTTAGGATAAGAAAATGATTTTATAGATCGATGCGAAATCAATAATGAATTACAATTGCTATCGATGAGCTAATGTTTATATGAATATAATTTAATAAGAGGACGTTATCCTAAACTATGCATCGGTAGAAATTTTCGGGGACGAAAATCCCTAAAGGGGGGAGAGTTGTGACACCCCTAATTTGACCCTAGTCGAAAAGTGGTTTCGGGACCACAAAATCGAGTCATAAAAATAATTAGCCGTCAAATTTTATGACTATTATATGTGAATACGAATGTGTGAAAGTTTTAAGCTTTGATTTAGTAAATTGCATGTGAATTTAGTCAATAGGACTTATGTGTGACACTTTTGAAATGGGATAGGTCAAAACATAAGGATCTATTAGTGCATGAAATAAAAAGGGTGGACTTGCATGTCAATTTCCCCCCTAATTAGTTGTGGCCGGCCATGAGCATGAGAATGGACAAAATGTTATGGGGTGAAACATGTTGGAAACATGTTGTGTTAGTGTGTTATGGGAGCAAGAATAAAATAAAGGGTTAGTAATAAAGAAATGAAAAGGGAGGGGTGATGAGAACAAAGTTGTCTCATCCATGTTCCCCCCCCCCCATTGCCGTGACTTGAGAAAGAAAGAAAAGAAGAAATTGGTTCTTCTTGGCCGTGAATTGAAGGAGGAAGAAGAGGGGAAGTTCGGCCAAGGTGGTTCTTGAGATTAAGGTATGTTCAATGTTGCTTTTGGAGGTTTACACATCCTTTGGAGGGTTAGCCTACTTCTATTTATCTCATGGATGAAATTGGAGTTGTTGGAGAGTTCGGATTCGACTAAGAGGCTTCAAAATTTTAGTTGATGCCTTGATACTACTAGCATGTTAGCTATGTGGATGTGTTAAGTTACTTGAAATGTTGGATAAATTTGAACTCCCTACCAAATTCTTTAGGCAACCCATGTTAGAAATTTCGGTATTGAGATGTCTAGATCTTTCGGCCATTGTGGCTATGGAGGAATTAAGTTTTGTTTCTTGTTAAATTGGAGGAATTTTGTTGTATGAGTGTTTGAACAAACTATGATTAAATGGATACATAGATTCAAAGTGGGAAGAAATGGGCTATTATATTTGATGCTAATGCCGAATATGAAGATGATGAACTTGAATAAATAATATTCAGCTAGCATGATAAGTTATGAAATATTAAGTAGATGTTATAAATGAGCTATTTAGATGTTAAAGAATGTTGTCTAAATGGGTGAAGACTATGATGTCTAAAACTGCTATTTATTTGCTTTACAAGCTGAAATTTAAGGGGATTGAATGCCGAAATTAATTGTACATGAAGGTTAAAGTTTTTGTATCCGATGCTTCAATCCAAGCTGAGTGATGGTGTTCGAAAGTGCTCTGCGGCTTTAGCTTAAGAGCAAAGAGGATCAAAGTCGGATAAGGGAAAAAGAGAATGTAAACGAATAGCCGTGGATACCTAATCGTCGACCACTTCCGAGGTAAGTTTTAAGTGATCAAACGTTGAGTAAATTCAATCAAATTAGGACATAATGAGTTGATTTAATAAGATATGATGTGGTCATGATATGTTTAAAACTCAAATGGTAAGTTCATAAGTGTTTGGACTTGGAAATTTAAGAGCAAATTGTAATAATTTGCTTAGGACAGCACCAGTAACGTGATTTTAGAAAATCACCATAAATTGTTGGTGTGGAATTATAGGCTGAATAAAATATGTAATCAAAGCTTAATTAGTCTAGTTCCTTATAAAAGAGGCCGTGTGAGCAAAGAAATTTCCTATAAAGAGATATTTAAAGTTGTGTGAGACGGTGTCAGAATGACTCTGAAACCCCCTGTTCTGTTTTTAGAAAATCGTTATAATTTGCACAAAAATGGTTATAAGGTAAAATGTATATGCTTAGACTCCTTAATGCGTCTAGTTTCAAAACAAATTGAATATAACACATTTTGAATTCGGTACAATGAGAAATTTTATTCGTAGTGAGGAGTGGTCAGATTAGTCAAATAGTGAAACAGGGGAAAACTTTAAGAAAAATCTGGTATTGATTGGCCACACCTAAAATTCTGAAAATTTTATGGATGAAAGACACATGAGTCTACATTCGGGGAAAATTAACGGCAATTGATTTTGAGTTTTGTAGCTCCAGTTATAAACAATTTAGTGACTGTTGTTCAGGAAACCTGCTTGTAGTGTATATGTGTGATAAGGCCGAATGGCCAATGTGATGGATGTGAAAGTGTATATATGTGATAAGGCCTAATGGCCCATGTGATGGATGTGAAAGTGTATATATGTGATAAGGCCGAATGGCCAATGTGATGAATGTGAAAGTGTATATATGTGATAAGGCCTAATGGCCCATGTGATGAATGTGAAAGTGCATATGTGTGATAAGGACGAATGGCCAATGTGATGAATGTGAAAGTGTATATATGTGATAAGGCCTAATGGCCCATGTGGTGAATGTGAAAGTGCATATGTGTGATAAGGCCGAATGGCCAACGTGATGAATGTGAAAGTGTATATATGTGATAAGGCCTAATGGCCCATGTGATGAATGTGAAAGTGCATATGTGTGATAAGCCCGAATGGCCAATGTGATGAATGTGAAAGTGCATATGTGTGATAAGGCCGAATGGCCAATGTGATGAATGTGAAAGTGTATATATGTGATAAGGCCTAATGGCCCATGTGATGAATGTGAAAGTGCATATGTGTGATAAGGCCGAATGGCCAATGTGATGAATGTGAAAGTGTATATATGTGATAAGGCCTAATGGCCCATGTGATGAATGTGGAAGTGCATATGTGTGATAAGGCCGAATGGCCAATGTGATGAATGTGAAAGTGTATACGTGTGATAAGGCCGAATGGCCAATGTAATGGATGTGAAAGTGTATATATGTGACAAGGCCTAATGGCCGATGTGATGAATGTGAAAGTGCATATGTGTGATAAGTCCCGAAGGGCATTTGTGTCAGTACTATATCCGGGTTAAAACCCCGCAGGCTTTATGCGAGAATATTATCCTAATTAATGTCCGTAGGCTTCGTGCTCGTACTATATCCGAGCTTTAAAGACCCGACGGCTAAATGCTAGGATTCAAGTTAGACTTTGATATTGAGTATCTACATTAAGTTACCATCAAATAAGTATTATGTATTTAAGATGTTCAGGTACGTATTACTTACTCATCGGTGGAGTGATTTCGAGGTGAATTATCGAGATCAAAGAGGTAGGTAAATGTGATTAATATTATAACTCCAAATATGAGAATGATCTGATTGGTAATGGTATGTTTGTATAATAAAGTATGCGATGAAATATTCTTATGTATTAGTGCATATTACGCCCAAAAGCCTTATGATTTGAGTATGGGTTGGGTTGAGCTAGATGTGCCGATGAAAGGTAAGGATTATGATTTGTAAGCTTACGTATATGTGATAAGGAATATGTTTGGTTCGTTATGTGCCTATGGTAATTTAGTACTTGTCATGTTGAAATACTTAAAAGTATGGATGTGATTATGAACAAGTGGAAAGGATTATTGAAAGTTGAAAATCGATGAAGAATGTGCTTTGGAAATATTTGACCATCTAGGTCATTATTATTCGAAAGTATATATGTGGCAGCCAAGTGTTGCGTTTAATGATATTATAGATCGAGATGAAGCTCTAGATTAACTTCATCGAACAGTTGAAATGAATGACCAATGATAGTGATTGAGAACACTTTGTTTTGCTTAAAACTTACTAAGCATTAAATGCTTACTCCGTTCTTTGAATCTCTGTTTTATAGATTTGGTTCGTCAGCTATCGGATTCGGGATCATTGAAGTCGAAGTCATCCACACTATCAAAGCCCTTTTGGTACTCTTTTAGTTGAACTCTGGATATGGCATGTATAGGACTACCCTTTGCTGTTTTTTTTTCAAGTACATTTTGTGATGTATGTGTGTACAGGCATGCGGAAATGGCTCGTAAAAGTGGAGTATGGCATTGACCATTTGTGTTTATGTATATATGTATGGTTTCATTATGTGACTATGGACTAGAATGGAAGTGTTGGGCAAATGATCAGCCATTGGAATGGCTAAATATGATTATATGTGGACCTATGTATGACAAAACTCTAGTTGGTCCATGGAAACCACGAAATAGGTAAAGTTTACCTTGAAAACAGATGCTGACAGCAGCAGTGGTGTGGATTTGAAAAATAACTAAAAATTGTAGGAATGGAATTAAATAGTGAATAAATTATGTAAATGAACCTTGATGAATCTACTTTCATATGGAAGAAACGAAACGGTCATATGAGTTATATGTTAAGAGATATTAAAGTTCTCGAGAAACAGGACCAGAACGGTTTCTGGATCCCCTGTTCCGACTTTGGAAATTCATTATAAATTAACCAGAGATAATTAGGAGTCATGCTATATATTTATAGATTCCTCTTTGAGTCTAGTTTCTATAGAAACAAACGACATCAGTATTGAATCCCTGTACAGGGAGATATCCAAGTCGTAATGTGTGAAGGTCAGTGTAGTCGATCCCTATAACAGGGGAGACTTTAACTAATAAACTGTACTAATTGGCCCGACCAAAAATTCTATAAAAATATGTAGATGGAAATATGAGTCTAATTTCAGGAAAAATTACGAAACTGATTTTCGAGCTTTGAAACTCGGGATATGATTTTTAAGGCGACGGTGATGCAAGAACCGACTTATGCAGGAAAATTTTAAATGGATTTTGTGAAAATAGTTAAGTTAAGTCTGTGTGCACCTTGTGTTCGACTCCGGTAACGGACTCGGGTACGGGGTGTTACACTTGCTAGTTACTACCGACGGTTTGTAAAAGGTTTCTCGATGATAGCCACACCCATGACGAAACTACTTCAAAAAGATGTTAAGTTCGAATGGACGGAAAAATGTCAGAAAAGTTTTGATCAACTGAAAACTTATTTGACTGAAGCTCCAATTTTAGTGCAGCCCGAATCAGGCAAAGAGTTTGTCATCTATAGTGATGCCTCCCTACTTGGGTTAGGTTGCGTATTGATGCAAGAAGGTCGAGTTGTGGCCTATGCGTCGAGACAATTAAAGCCACATGAGAAAAATTATCCGACCCATGATCTCGAATTAGCTGCCATCGTATTCGCCTTGAAAATATGGCGACATTACTTATTTGGTGAGAAGTGCCATGTATTTTCGGATCACAAAAGTCTCAAATATTTGATGACTCAAAGAGACTTGAATTTGCGGCAAAGGCGTTGGCTTGAGTTGTTGAAAGATTATGAGCTGGTCATTGATTATCACCTGGGAAAGGCTAATGTGGTTGCGGACGCCTTAAGCCGGAAATCACCGTTTGCTTTACGAGCAATGAATGTACACTTATGCGTTCTACCCGACAATGTGTTAGTAGCAATTAAAGGCCAAACCATTATTGATTCATCAAATTCGTGAAGCTCGAGAAGTCGACGATGAGTTGGTTGCAAGACGGGCTGAATGTGTTCAATGTGGAATCGGAGTTTCAAATTGATGATGACGATTGTTTGAGGTACGAAATTGGTTGTGTGTTCCAAGAAATTCGAACTCATTTCGATGATTCTGAGCGAAGCTCATTGTAGCGAATGTCAATTCACCCGGAGTACAAAATGTACCACGACCTAAGGCGTCGCTTTGGTGGCATGGTATGAAACGAGACATTTCGATTTTGTTTGAAGTGTTTAATATGTCGCAAGTGAAGGCGAACATCAAGTGCCTACGGGTTTGCTCCAACCGATCATGATACCTGAATGGAAATGGGATCGAGTAACGATGGATTTTGTATCTGGGCTGCCAGTGTCGGCAAGTAAGAAAGATGCGATTTGGGTCTTTGTTGATAGATTGACTAAGTCGGCTCACTTTATCCCCGTACGCACGGATTTTTCAATGGATAAATTAGCTGAATTGTATGTTTCTCAGATTGTGAGATTACACGGGGTACCTATTTCTATCGTGTCGGATAGAGATCCGAGATTCACCTCACGATTTTGGAAGAAATTGCAAGAAGCTTTGGGTACCAAGCTGCATTTTAGCACCGCTTTTCATCCACAAACAGATGGTCAATCCGAGTGGATAATTCAGATACTTGAGGATATGTTGAGGTGTTGCATCCTCGAGTTTAGAGGTTCATGGGAACGGTATTTACCTTTGATTGAATTCGCTTACAACAATAGTTTTCAGTCAAGTATTAAGATGGCACCTTACGAGGCTTTGTACGGTCGAAAATGCCGTACGCCATTGTTTTGGACCGAGCTCGGTGAAAGTAAAATTTTCAGAGTGGATTTGATTAAAGATGCTGAGTAGAAAGTAAGAATAATTTGTGAAAGTCTGAAGGCGACATCGGATCGTCGAGTCGTCGTCGCGGATTTAAAACGAAGAGATATTGAGTATCGGTGGGAGACAAAGTGTTTCTTAAGGTGTCGCCTTGGAAAAGATACTCGATTTGGCCGTAAGGGCAAATTGAGTCCGAGATTCGTTGGCATGTATGAGATCTCCTAACGAGTTGGCCCGATTGCATATAGGTTGCTTTTACCCCCGAACTCGAAAGGATCCACAACGTTTTCATGTTTCGATGCTTGACGTTCTGATCGATCCTTCACACGTAATAAACCCCTCCGAGGTCGAAATTCAAGCTGATATGAGTTATGAAGAAGAACCGATTCGTATCCTAGCTCGTGAAGTGAAGGAGTTGCGAAACAAAAGGGTTCCATTAGTAAAAGTGTTATGGCTCAAACACGGGATGGAAGAAGCTACTTGGGAACCCGAGAACTCTATGAAAGAGCGATACCCAAACCTATTTACCGGTAAGATTTTCGGGGACAAAAATTTCTTAAGTGGGGCAGAGTTGTGACAGCCCTAAAGTGACCCTAGTCGGAAAGTAGTTTCGGGACCGCTAAACCGAGTCACCAAATTATTTGAATATGATATCTATTGTCTAAAATATGTGATTATGAATGTGTGAAGGTTTTAAGCTTCGATTTAGTAAATTGCATGTGAAATTAGTCGATAGGACTTATGTGTGACACTTTTGAAATGTGATAGGTAAATCTATAAGGATCTATTAGTGCATGTAATCAAAGGGGTGGACTTGCATGTCAATTTCCCCCTTTTTAATTGCTAGTGGCTGGCCATGACAAAGGGTGATGGGCGAAACATGTCATAAAACATGTTGTGACAATGGTGTATGTTAGGAAAAATAAAATAAGGAGTATGGGTAATAAAGAAATGGGAAAAAAAAAAGAATGGTGTGAGTGTTCCCCCCCCATTGCCGTGAGTTGAGGAAAGAAGAAAAAAAGTGTCCATCATTTTCACTTCTTTTGGCTGAAAATTCTACGGAAGAAAGAAAACAAGTTATGTTCTTTGGTTCTTCTTGGCGATTTGAGGGGGGGAAGAAAGGAGTGAAGCAATCGGTCATCTTAGGTCGATATTAAGGTAAGGAAGTTGATACTAGTTCTTGAAATCCTAGTTGATTTTGAGTGAGATATCAAGTTATTGTTGGTAACCCATGTTGAAATTGTGATTTTGGAATAAGTAAGGTTTTCGGCTATGGAGATTAATAAGGGTGATGGTTGTGTTTCATGCTAAATCTTGATGATTATGAGTTCCTTTCTTGGGTCTACCTTAGATCCATGAAGTATATTTTTATTTGGTGTTGTTGGAAGTATCGGCCATGGTATATCCATAAGCATGATTTATGCTTATTGCATGATAGGTAAGATTTGTGTTTTGGATATATGTTTATATTTGGTTATAATCAACTTGTGATTCGGCTCTTGCACATATATATATATATATATATGTTTGCACATGATGTATTGGTATGACATATATACTATCTCAAGGTATATATTTACATATGATGATGTTTCGGTTATGAAGTAAATGATTGATGCGTATTGAGTTACAATATGTAATGCGTTAGTTAGTAAAATGTATGCCATTTATGTGTGATATTAAGTATATAATTGGCCTCAACATGGACATGCATATTCGGCCACATGAGGTGGATTGATGTGCATGCATTCAGTTAGAGGCAAGCATATTGATGCCTATTCTTGGCTTAGATAATCGGCTAAAAGAGAGTGTGGACTATTGTGTTGAGTTAGATTCATGATTTTGTACATATGTGACTTTAATGTCTAATGAATATATATGGGCTAAGTACCTTGAGTTCCTCTTTTTGATACTCAAATGATTAAATCAATTTGTTTGTCAATTTAAGCTCAAGAGCAAATGGGAACTAAATCCGATAAAGGGAAGGAAAAAGTGGTCGAATAGCCATCGAAATCGTTCGACAACATCCGAGGTAAGTTTTCGAGTAATGGAACTTAGATTATGATTTCATTAGATCATGTTTTAAGCAAATCAAAATCATGCTCTTTGTGTGTGGCTATTGAGCCGAAATTGCAAGTGTGAAAAGTGCCTTGCGTTTGAGTTTTGCTAATGAAAATGAAATACTGAATGTGTCATGATTTATTGATAAATGTGCATGGTTATTGAATGATGTCCGGCTATGTCTCAAGGCTTTGTGCTAAGTGACTATATCCGACTAAGATCGAAGGCATTCGTGCGAGTTACTAAATCCGGACTAAGATCCAAGACATTTGTGCGAGTTACTAAATCCGGGTTAAGTCCGAAGGCATCTCAGCGAGTTACTATAACCGGCTATGTCCCAAGGCATTTGAACGAGTAGCTATATCGGTTAAACTCCGAAGGTACGTGATTCGGGAATGAATGAACTTGCTGTAAAAATTTCAGTTAATACGCTTGTGAAATCCCAACAATGAGGTATGTTTCAGATGTGCTTTGAATTAGTTGAGCCCTTACAAATAAGTATTCGCCGGTTAATAAATGAGCTACCGCCTTTAGCTAAGTTGATCTTTGTGTATGAATATAAGGGTTGGTAATGTGAAGTAAGTATGATATTGAGAATTTGTGCATATGAAATTATCTGTTTAGCTACATGAATGCTATACTTTGGTTGTGTTTAAATTCATGGCTCAAACTTACTAAGCATTAAATGCTTACTCTGTTTTCTTTGATTTTCATTTTATAGATTTTGGTTCTTCACTATCGGACTCGGGATTTTGAAGTCAAAGTCGCCCACACTATCAAAGCTCCTTCTTGGTATACTATTTTGGTTGAACTTTGAAATGGCATGTATAGGACTACCCTTTTGTTGTAGGTCATGTACCTTTCGGTTTTGTGTAAATTTGGATAGCCATGCGAAAATGGCTTAAGTATACTTTGGGCATGGTATTATAATCAGTGTATGTTGTTCATTAAGAGGTATGGAAATGTTTGGAAACGATTAGACATTAGGATGGTTAATCATGATCATATTTTGTGCTATTTATGTTTAAGGGCTAGTTGAATCATGGAAACTATGAAATAGGTAAAGCCTACCTTAAAGACAGATCTTGACAGCTGCGATGACGTGGATGTGAAAATCACTAAAAATAGTAGGAATGGAATTAAATAGTGAATAAATTATGTAAGCGAACCTTGACGAGTCTCTTTTCATAGGAGAATGAAAGCGATCATATGAACAGTATGTTAAGAGATATTTAAGTTTTCGTGAGACAGGGCCAGAACGGTTTCTGGAGTCCCTGTTCCGACATTGCAAATTCATTATAAATTGACCAGAGATAAATAGAAGTCTTGCCATATATGTACAGATTCCTTTTCGAGTCTAGTTTCCGTAGAAACAAACGGAATCAGTATTAAAGCCCTGTACAGGGAGATATCCAAATCGTAATGTAGGAAGGTCAGTGTAGTCGGACCCTGTAACAGGGGAGACTTTAACTAATAAACTGTACTAATTGGCCCAACCAAAAATTATAGAAAAAAATTTGTAGATGCATATATGAGTCTAGTTCCAGGGAAAAATCACGAAACTGATTTTCGAGTTGTGGAACTCAAGATATTATTTTGAAGGTGACAGTAACACAGTTAGCCGGCTGTCTGGAAATTTTTAAAATGAACTGTGCAAGTAAGTGGATTAAGACCGTCACCGGTGTCGGACACGAGGGGTTAACAAGCCAAAACCACTTATGGCACCGACCAATTTGACATTCCCAGGCAAGCTGGAATACTGCATCGCTGTCGCCTTAAAAAGCATATCTCGAGTTTCACAACTCGGAAACTGATTCCGTAAATTTTCCCTAAATTTAGACTCATATATCCATCCATGGATTTATTTCTAGAATTTTTGGTTGGGCCAATTGGTACAGTTTATTAGTTAAAGTCACCCATGTTACAGGGGTCGACTACACTGACTTTCGCGCGTTACAACTTGAATATCTCTCTGTACAGGGTTTTAATACTGATGCTGTTTGTTTCTAATGAAACTAGACTCAAAAAGGAATCTGCACATATAAGGCATGACTTCTAATTCATTCTGGATAATTTATGGTAAATTTTCAAAGTCGCGACAGGGGACCCAAAAACCGTTCTGGCCCTGTCTCACGAGAACTTTAATATCTCTCGGTATACTGTTCATATGATCGTTTCGTTACTTTCATATGAAAATAGACTCGTCAAGGTTCGATCACATAATTTATTCACTATTTAACACCGTTCCTACAAATTTTGGTGATTTTCCACATCCACGTCACTGCAGCTGGCAACATCTGTTTTTAAGGTAGGCTTTACCTATATTGTAGTTCCCATGAACCAACTATAGTCTAGTCATACTTAGGTCCACATATGATCATATTTAGCCATTCCAATGGCTGATCATGTGACCAACTCTCTCATTCCAAACCATAATCACATCATGAAACCAAATATAATTACAAACCACAAATGGTCTAATTCCATACTCCACTATTACGAATCATTTTCGCATGGCCGCACACATATACATCACAAGTACTTAAAACAACCGAGGTAGTCCTATACATGCCATATCCAAAACTCAACTAAAGGAGTACCAAAAGGGCTTTGATAGTGTGGTTGACTTCAACTTCTATGATCCCGAATCCGATCGCTAACGAGCAAAATCTATAAACAGAGAAACAAAGAAACGGAGTAAGCAATTTATGCTTAGTAAGTTTGAGCCATAATATACACACAACCAAAGCATAGCATTCAAGTAGCTAAACAATAATTCATATGCACAATTTCTCAAAGACATGCTTACTTCACAATCCCAACTCTTATATTCATACACAAATAACGGCCTAGTTAATGCCGATAGCTCATTTATCATTAGAGCGAATATTCATACGCACTTACTCATAGTGTGCAAAGCACACACAAAACATACCTTGTTGTTGGGAATTCCACAAGTGCATTAACTGAAAATTTTCCAGCAGCTTATAAATTTCAAATCACATACCTTCGGAGTTTATCCGGATATAGCTACTCGTTCAAAACACCTTCGGGACATAACCCGGTTATGGTAACCCGCACAAATGCCTTCGGGACTTAACCCGGATATCACAACTCGCACAATTGCCTTCGGGCTTAGCCTGGATATCATAGCTCGCACAATTGCCTTCGGGCTTAGCCCGGATATCACAATTCGCACATTCATTCACATCTTTGTTTCAATTTCATAACAAACTTTTATGCACATTTTACTTAATCAAAAATATCATTTCGGCTCAATGGCCATATACAAGGGCACAATTTCGATTGCTTATTACTTCATTCAATCGAATCAAAATCTAAGTTTCGATACTCAAAAACTTACCTCGGATGTTGTCGAACGATTCCGATGGCTATTCGACTACTTTTTCCTTCCCTTTATCGGATTTGGTCCCCCTTTGCTCTTGAGCTTAATTTAACAAATAATTTGATTCAATCATTGGAGTATCGAAAAGAAGAACTCAAGGCACTTAGCCCACATATATTCACTAGACATTAAAGTCACATAAGTACGGAATTCATGAATCGACTCAACACACAAAGCCTTCAACATGCTTACTCATGGCCGAACAACACAACCTCTTAGGTACTCATTCATGGCCGATTATGCATGTTGATGTTGAGGCCAATTACATGTTTAACACTACACATGAATGGCACACATTTTACTAGCTAATGCTTTACATATTGTAGCTCAATACTTATAATATAGCATCAAGCACTCATATGGCCGATTATACTTAGTCATTCTTGCACCAAATCAACAATAAATTCCAAGATTTTCACATCATATGTGTACTAGGCGAATGTACTTGCAATTTCACAACCATTCTTCAACATTTTCTTCTTTAAACAAACATATTTATCACTTACTTCATAACCAAAACATCATGTGCAAACATATACACACATATAGGTGCAAGGTCAATCTCAAGGGTTCATACCCATCCAAACACAAATTTTACCAATCAAGTAACAAGCATAAATCATGCTCATGAATGCACCATGGCGAATACATCACAACCATACCCTTTTAACTTTGGTCATGGTTAAACAAAGAATTCAATGTCCTACTCAAGAATACTAAAAAGAAATTTCAAGAGTAGTCAATCCTTCATTACATGCATCATCAACAAGCTTCACATTTAGCATGCAATGGCTTTAACACAATATCAACCTTGGCCAAACACCATTTTCATGGCATAACAAGGATTTGAACCATGGCTAACATGCACATCAAGTTAGCAACCAAAACAAGCATGAATCTCATGACACAACCTTAAACATACCTTAATCTTGATGCAAGTATGACCAAATCTCCTTCTAGTTCTCTTCCAAGCCAAGCATGAAGCAAAACTCCTATCTTCTCCCTTAGTATTTTTGTCCAAGAAGGAAAGAACAAGGATGAACAAATTTTTTCTTGTTTTTCTTTCACATACACGGCAATGGGGGAATGCCACACTCACACACATTTTTTTCTCTTCTCTTCCCACAACTTAATTATTAAATCATTTCCTCATCATCCATTAACAAAACATGTTTCAACATGTTTTCTTTGCCCATAACCCTTGTCATGGCCGCCACTAAGCTTCCTTTTAGGAAATTTGACATGCAAATCCTTATTTTGCATGCATGATTAACTAGTCATCACGCATTCCCCATCATACTTTCAAAGTTTACTACTAGGTCCTTTCTAGTGAAATTCACCTTTATAACACTAAATCGAATCATCAAAATGCCACACAAATTAACACATATCATAGGCATTAAAATAAATTTTAAATTATTTTTATGCCTCGATTTTGTGGTCCCGAAACCACATCCCGACTAGGGTCAATTTTGGGCTGTCACAACTCTCCCCCACTTAAGAAATTTTCGTCCCCGAAAATCTTACCGGTAAATAGGTTTGGGTAACGCTCTTTCATAGAGCTCTTGGGTTCCCAAGTAGCTTCTTCCATCTCGTGTTTGAGCCATAACACTTTCACTAGCGGAACCCACTTGTTTCGCAACTCTTTCACTTCACGTGATAGGATACGAACCGATTCTTCCTCATAACTCATATCGGATTGAATTTCAACCTCTGATAGACTAATTACGTGCGACGGATCAGATCTATAGCGTCGAAGCATCGAAACATGAAAGACATCGTGAATCTTTTCAAGTTCAGGGGGCAAAAATCAAACGATATGCAAGCTGGACCGACTCGCTTCGGATATCTCATATGGCCCAATGAACCTCGGGCTCAACTTGCCCTTACTACCGAATCGAGTATCTTTTTTTCCAAGGCGAAACCTTGAGAAACACTTTATCTCCCACGATGCTCGATGTCTTTATGCTTCAGATCCGCGTCGACTTCGACGATCGGAGGCTATCTTGATTTTCACGGATCACTATCACTTTCATTCAGCATCTTTAATCAAGTCCACCCGAAAATTTTGCTTTCACCGAGCTCCGTCCAACACAATGGTGTACGGCATTTACGCCGCATAAAGGCCTCGTAAGGTGCCATCTTAATACTTGATTGAAAACTATTGTTGTAAGCGAATTCAATCAAAGGCAAATACCGTTCCCATGAACCACTGAACTCAAGGATGCAACATCTTAACATATCCTCAAGTATCTGAATCATCCGCTCGGATTGACCATCGGTTTGGGGGTGAAAGGCGGTGCTGAAATGCAACTTCGTACCCAGAGCCTCTCGCAACTTCTTCCAAAATCGCGAGGTAAATCTCGGATCTCTATCCGACACGATGGAAATAGGCACCCCGTGTAATCTCACAATCCGAGAAATGTACAATTCGGCTAGTTTGTCCATTGAAAAATCCGTACGTACGGGGACAAAGTGAGCCGACTTAGTCAATCTATCTACAACGACCCAAATCGCATCTTTCTTACTCGTTGACAATGGCAGTTCGGATACAAAGTCCATTGTGACTCGATCCCATTTCCACTCGGGTATCGTGATCGGCTGAAGTAATCCTGAAGCCACTTGATGTTCCGCTTTCACTTGTTGACATATTAAACACCTCGAAACGACGTTGGAGATGTCTCGTTTCATACCATGCCACCAAAACCGACGTTTCAAATCATTGTACATTTCCGTACTCCCCGGGTGGATTGCCATTCGGCTACAATGGGCTTCTTTCGAATTATCGAAATATGTTCAATTCTTTAAAACACAGACGATTTCTCAACCTCAAACAATCGTCATCATCGATTTGAAACTCCGATTCCTTGTTCGAACACACTCACCCGTTTTGCAACCACTCATCGTCGACTTTCTCGAGCTTCACGAATTTGACGTATCAATAATGGTTTGGCTTTCAATTCAGCTACTAACACATTGTCGGATCGAGCGGACAAGTGCACGTTCATCGCTCGTAAAGCTAATAATGATTTACGACTCAAGGCATCCGCAACCACATTCGCCTTTCCCGGTGATAGCCAAAGACCACTCATAATCCTTTAACACTCGAGCCAACGTCTTTATCGCAGATTTAAGTCTCTTTGAGTCATCAAATATTTGAGACTTTTATGATCCGAATACACATGGCACTTCTCACCAAATAAGTAATGTCGCCATATCTTTAAAGCGAATCGATGGCGACCAATTCGAGACCATGGGTCGAATAATTTTTCTCATGTGGCTTTAATTGCCTCGGCGCATAGGCCACAACTCGACCTTCTTGCATCAAAATTAATGAACGTTTTCAAGACTCAACAAGCACAACAAATGGATAGCCTAAAGATTGATAAACCGGCTTTTCATTCAACCGCTATTTTTACAAAGACCACCCTAATCACTTAAACCAGCGAATGCATACTAAGTCGTAAGTCCATGTGACACGTCAGATCTGGCCATAACATCTGGGCCGGGTTTGGGTGTTACATAAGCTTAACTAAAGTTTCATTCACTCACATAACATATTAGCCCTAATGAGCTCATACCATAATCAAACATAATCGATTTTTATTAGCCCTAATGAGCTCATACCATAATCAAACATAATCGATTTCAAGTAAGGAAATTAAGCCATTTTTGCATGGCTTATATTATATAACTAAAATCCAACATTTCAAAAGTATGTTCTAGCCTATACATGCCATTATTCGAGTTTAACTTATTAAGTACCGAAACAATAGATAGTGTGATGAACTTTGCTGACGATCCCCGAACACGTAACTTGATCCAAAATTTATAAAACAAAATCAAACACACACACACAGAGTAAGCTTTTATAGCTTATTAAGTCATAAGCAAATAAACAACCCAATAATATAATCAACTCGATTAAATTATACCAAATTATATTATCATTACCACATTTAGTCTCAAACTTACAAAATCTCATAAATAATGCGTTTCCATACACAAATGCTACCTTGACCGAATGCTCATATAATTAAAATAAAAAATTATCATTCAATTTTTAGAGCCAAGATGTCATTATATAACCAAATATACATATACTCATATACGCAAGCTCAAGAATTATAATATAACATCATGGACATATACTACTTATTTGGCCGAATATACATGGTCATCTATACACATATTCAAAAACCAATTTCATAACATTCATATCATTTATTCATAAGGTTGAATACACTTACCATGTTCACATGCATTCTTCCTTTACCTCATACAAGACTTACAACAAATATCAAGTAACTTACTTACCTTATTTCAAATAGGAAATAAACTAATTCATACCTGATCATTTTAGCTCAATTTGCACATTCAATCGTATTATCATTGCCCAATGAACCATTCAAAATTGGATAGGGCACTCGGATAATCACACATATCATACAATGCCAACGTCCCAGACGTGGTCTTATTGTAAACACATATCGATGCCACTGTCCCAGACAGGGTCTTACTCGCATATCACATATATCAGAATCACATATCGATGCCTTGGTCTTACTCGCACATCACATATCAGAATCCTATGTCATGACATATGTATCCTAGCTATTCCTAAGGTTCATACAAGGCTTTCAGACGTTGTAACTCAGTCGAAACGAATTCACGAATATAGTTACCAAGCTTGTATACATTCTGCTTTTGCATTTATAAATTCACATATTTCATTTTAGCATATAAAATTTGCATTTAATTAAAATTAAGTACGTCTATTTGCTTATAAACTTACCTCGGACGATGAAAAACGGAACGGGACGGCTAGTCGACAACTTTCATTTTCCCCCGATCCAAATCTGATTTCTTTGGTTCTTGATCTAAGTATTCAAATTAAACTCATTCAAACATATTTTCATTCAATTTAGTCCAAAAACACATAAATGGGAAAATTACCATTTTACCCCTAAAATTTTACACTTTTTACAATTTAGTCCCTATTGCACAAAACACAAAATATGCAAAATTTCAATATACCCATGTTTGGCTGAATATTCCTAGTGTCCATACAAGTCCATATATTTCATTTATTTCACATTTTAGTCCCTCAATTTATTATTTTTGGTATTTAGTCATAATTACTCAAAATCATCAAAAACTCCAATACAAAACAAGTTAATCCAAAACATATCTTTCATATTTCTTCATCAAACAACAAAAATAACAAGCTTTCAACAATAGCATAACTCAAAATATTCACCAAAATAAAAATTTCAAGCATGGGTCTTGAAGATAATTTAGCAACGATCTCAAAAATGTAAAAAATATCAAAAACCGAGCTAGTTACATACCTTGATTGAGCTTAAGAGATGGTCGAACCCTAGCTTCTTTTATTTCTTTTCTTTTTGTTAAGTTTTGGCAAGAAGATGATATATGAAAAGCTTATTTTATTTATCATATAATATAACATATATAACATATATATTAACATATTATTATTTTACCTAATCAACCTTTATCATTAAATAACTAAAACATATATGACATGGGTACAACCGGGCATCACTAACTCTAATGGTCAATTTGCAACATAAAACCTCTACATTAAAAGAACAACCACTATTCGGCCTCTTTTACAATAAACCACCAAACTTTCATTTTACGCGATTAAGTCCTTTTATTTAATCAGACACTCAAACAACAAAATTAAATCACGAAAATTTCACAGACATTAATTCACACATAATAAACACAGTAAATATTTTTTAAATATGTTTCTACTCAAATTCGTGGTCTCAAAACCACCATTCCCTCGATTAAGGTCTATGTCGGGCTGTTACAACTCTCCCCCTTATGGATTTTCATCCCTAAAAATCTTACTGGTGAATAGGTTCGATAATGCCCTCTCATTGCATCCTCTGGCTCCCATGTTGCTTCCTCAACTCCGTGTTTATGCCACGGTACCTTAACTAACGGAATTTTCTTATTTCGCAATTCTTTAACCTCGTGAGCTAGAATGCGAATCAATTCTTCCTCATATGTCATATCAGACTTAATCTCAATCTCAGACAGACTAATCACATGTGAGAGATCAGATCGATATCTACGAAGCATCGAAACATGGAATACATTGTGGATCTTTTCTAACTCAAGTGGCAACATTAGTCTATAACCAACCGGCCTGATACACTCTATAATCTAATATTACCCAATAAATCTCGGACTCAATTTGCCTTTTTGACCAAATCTATGTATTTTCTTCCATGGTGAGACTTTCAAAAAGATTTTGTCTCTGATATGAAACTCTATATCTTTTCCTTTCAAGTCCGCATACGATTTCTGACGATCTGATGTTGTTTTCAGACTTTCACGAATCACTTTAACTTTCTGTTCAGTCTCTCTGATCAAATCGACCCCGTGTATCTTGTTTTCGCTGAGCTCAGTCCAATACAATGATGTACTCCATTTACAACTATACAAAGCCTCATAAGGTTCCATTTTGATACTCGATTGAAAGATATTATTGTACGAAAATTCAATCAAAGGTAAGTATTGTTCCAACGTACCTTCGAACTCTAGAATGCAACATCTCAACATATCCTCAAGTATCTGAATGATCTGTTCGGACTGACCATTTGTTTGTAGATGGAAAGCAGTGCTGAAATGTAATTATGTACCTACTGCATCTTGCAGTTTCTTCCAAAACCGCGATGTAAACCTCGGATCTCTATCTAAAACAATAAAAGTAGGCACTCCGTCTAATCTCACAATCTCTGAAACATATAACTCAGCAATCTTATCAAGCGAGTAATCTATACGAACTGGAACAAAATGAGCCAATTTAGTCAATCTATCCATACTAACCCAATTTGCATCTTTCTTACTCAGTGTCAACGGTAAACCGTATACAAAATCCATTGTGACTCTATCCCATTTCCACTCTGGTATCATAATCAGCTGAAGCAACCCAGAAGGTACCTGATGCTCGGCTTTTACTTGCTGATAGACTAAACATTTTGAAACAAATTTAGAAATATCTTGTTTCATACCATGCCACCAGTAAAGCTATTTTTTATCATCATACATTTTCGTACTACCCGAGTGAACAGATAACCGACTACTGTGGGCTTCTTTCAAAATCATCTGAATCAATTTTGAATTCCTCGGGACACATATTCGGTTTCTGAACCTCAGATAACCCTCAGCATCAACTCTAAACTCTGAATCAGCATTTGAATCGCATTGAGCTCATTTTGCTATCAAATCATCATCAACTTTCTAAGTATTAAAAATCTGTTGAACAAATAACGATCTTTCTTTTAATTCAACTATTATCAAACCATCATCAAACATAGCCATATGTGCATTTATTGCACGCAAAGCAAATAATGATTTTCAGCTTAGAGCATTAGCAACAACATTAGGCTTTCCCGGGTGATAGTCAATCACAAGCTCGTAATCTTTCAGTAATTCTAACCATTGACGTTGTCTCAAATTTAGATCTTTCTGAGTCATCAAGTGTTTCACGATTTTGTGATCAAAATAGACATGACATTTCTCGCTGAACAGATAGTGACGCCATATCTTCAATGCAAACACAATAGCTGCCAATTCTAAGTCGTGTATCGGATAGTTCTTTTCATGTGGCTTTAACTGTCTCGAGGCATAAGCAATAACTTTGCTTTTCTGCATCATAACATAACCTAAACAATTTAAAGATGCATCACTATAGATAACAAATTCTTTACCCGATTCTGGTTGAACTAGCATTGGAGCTTTGGTCAAAAGGGCTTTCAACTGATCAAAACTTTTCTAGCACTTTTTTGACCACTCGAACTTAACATCTTTTTGCAATAGCTTCGTCATCGAGGCTGCAATCATAGAGAAACCTTTCATGAACCGTCTATAATAACCAGCAAGTCCTAAAAAACTTCAGACTTCAAAAACATTCATTGGAGGTTTCCAATCAAGTATAGCAGAAATTTTACTTGGATCAACCCGAATACCCGATGCTGATAGAACATGGCCTAGAAAACTGACTTTGCACAACTAGAACTCACATGTACTAAACTTTTCATACAATTGTTTATCTCGCAAAGTCTGTAACACAATTCTTAGATGTTCGACATGTTTGGTTTAATCACGGGAGTAGATCACAATGTCATCTATGAACACAACCGAAAACTGATTAAATACTGTCTGATGATCTGATTCATCAAATCTGTGACAACCCGAATTAGGGCCTAATCGGAATAGTGGTTTCGTGACCACAAATCCGAGATAGAAATAATTGTTTTATAAATATTTTGGGGTTTATGATATGATTGCATGATTGTGTGAAAATTTCGTGATGAAATTCTATGCCTAAAGTGTTTAAATTGAAAGTAGGGACTAAATCGAATAAGTTGCAAAATTTGCATACTAGAAATTTTTAGTATGAAATTGTTTTGAAATATTTATTAGGAGGTCTTAAATAGCAATTCTACCAATTTTAAGTTCATGGACAAATTTAGGACATGGAAGGAATTTTGGAAAGTTTAGTAGTAAGGGTATTTTAGTCATTTTGATATTAAATGAAATAAAATGGGAAAAATAACACAAAATAGTCATCTTCCTCATTTAGTTGCTGCGAAACTTCACTCTCTCCATAGCTAGGGATTCTTCAACTTTCAAGCTCCATAGTAAGTGATTCTAAGCCCCGCTTTTAATGTTCTTTACGTTTTGGAATCCGGAAGCTCGATTAAGCTTATGCTAGTAATAATTTAACCTAGGGTTCATATTTGGAAAAATACCCATAGGTGAAATTTGTGTATTTTGATGTTTTATGATAGAATATGAGGTTTTAAATTGTGTTAAATAATTTGTGCTACTCGGTTTTAAGTGAAAACGAGTAAAAGCAAGATAATCGGTAAAAATACCTAATGTTCATAACTATATGATAGAGTGGGAATTTGATGTTGTTGTAGAAGAGAAAATGTTCAGCATATCATAAAACATAAGAATAAGGGCTGAAATTAAATTCCGAGCCTAGGGGCAAAATTGTAATTTTGTAAAAGTTAGGGGCAAAATGTAATTTTTCTACAATGTGATTTTGGATTGAAATAAATAGTATGAGTATTAAATGAGCTAAATGTGTTATTATAGATCAAGAAAGGCGCTGAACCCGACCTCGAGCGGGGAAAGAAAAGTTTTGGACTAAATTGCAAAATTTCCATATTTTGCACCAAGGTAAGTTGTATGTAAATATTACAATAATTTCATGTACATTCTTATATTTCAGCCTATTATATAAATATACTAGCTGATGTTAAAATATAAATTGACTATGGGAAGATTGGAAATAAATACAGAGAGAGAGATCCGGTTGAACATTGGAGATCGAATGAAATAGAGGGCGTAGCTAGGTCACATGTATGATGCTGAGTGCACATCATGTGTACAAGAAAGCTACGAGACACCCTGTAGTAGCTAGGTCACATGCGTGATACGAGATGTATCCCATGTAGACAAGAGAGCTACGTGAAAGATAAATGTAGCTAGGTGCATGCGTGATTCCAAGTGAAGGACACCATGTAGACAAGAGAGCTACGTGAAAGATAAATGTAGCTAGGTCGCATGCGTGATTCCAAGTGAAGGACACCATGTAGACAAGAGAGCTCTGAGACAAATCGGCTAGGTCGCATGAGTGGTACTAAGTGTTCCCCATGTGTACAAGAGAGCCGAACTAAATGAAGTATGATGGTGGGGTTTGTGTCTTTGAAACCGTTAAATATCGAGGATTGATCCGAATTGTTCAACGGGATGGTTTTGTGGTGACATTGTGGTTTGGACCTACACTTATAGTGAATGAAATGTGGTGAAAATGAATTGTGGCATATACATATATACGATAAAATGAGGTTAGCATAAAGAATGTGTGAAAGAGTGAAATTAGTATTAAAACTGTTTTTAGATGGCAGCAGTGACGTGATTTTGAAAAATCACCAAAAATAGGAGGAATATAATTAGAGGTTGAATGAGATGTGAAATTAAAGCTTAATGAGTCTACTTTCATATAAAAGAAGCAGGGCAAGCAAAGGAATTCTATATTTTGAGATATTTACAATTGTAACTGACTTGCTCAGGATGAATACGTGATCCCCTGTTTCCACTTTGAAAAATCATTAAAAATTGTACAAAGCAAACTAAGAAATATAGTTTACATGCCTAAATTCCTTATTGAGACTAGTTTTAAATACAACAGACTTCAGGGTTGTTTGAGTTATGTACTGAGAGAAATTCAATTCGTAGTGGACAGAGGTCAGGCCAGTCGAGCTGTGTAACAGAGGAAACTTTAACTAATAAACTGTACTAATCTGCTGAACCAAAATTATAAAAAAATTTAGCAAGAAGCTTTATGAGTCTAGATTCAGGAAATTTTACGGATATGAATTTCGAGTTTTGTAACTCGAGTTATGATTTATTTAGTGAATATGACACAGCAGAGACAGCTTAATCGAAGTGGAATAAGTAGTGAAGTTAAAGTAGACATACTTGAATTGTTGTGTAAACATGTTAGATTCTTAAATTAGTATTTACATACTACTTACTAAGCTATAAGCTTACTTCGTTTTCTCTCTTTTGTCTTATAGTGTTCTCCAGCTTGCTCGAGAGTCAAGGATCGTGAAGATCTACCCGCACTATCATACTTTGGGGTATTTGAACTAAATGTTTTGAATTATGGCATGTATAGTAGGCAAAAATTATTTTGTTATGTGTCATATTTGTCTAGGTTTAAAATATTAGTTACTGATTTCTCGACCGATTACTTTGTACAAGCCATAAAAGTTGGCTAATATTGTTCAAGATATATGTTATACGATGCATTGTCAAATGGGATGACATATTTCTATCTTGGTATATGTTATGTTACGGTAATACCTTGTATCTGTTCCGACGATAACGGGTAAGGGTGTTACATTTAGTGGTATCGAGCTATGGTTTAGTCGGTTCTCGGACTAATAAAGTGTGTGTAAAAGTCTAGCTATACATGCCACAAAAATATTGTGATAGTGTGGTGACTCTGATTATTCTAAAGCTGTGTTTTATTTTAATATAGTAATGGATCTTGAAGGAACTGCGGTGATGATCTTTGCTAGTAATGCGCCGGCTCCCTTTGAAGGGACCGCTACTGTGGAAAGTAGACACTGAGACATTGGGACAAGGAGATGAGGCTGGGGCGCCTTTCTCCAAATGATGAACAATTGGTATCTTGAATTTATTCGAGCAAATCCAAATGCTCAACCTCCTCCACCCCTCCTATACCTCGGGCGATTCTGTAGGCTGCTCAAGGTATAAATTTGGTAAGAATGAACAAGCCTCCGGTTGACAAGATTCGAAAACAAGGGGCGAAGAGTTTAGAGCAAAGGTTGATGATGATCCCGAGAAAGCGGAATTCGGCTTGAAAATTCTACCGTGTATTTGATGAGCTCTCATGTACACCGAGGAATGCTTAAAGTGTCTTTGTATCACTTTTGAGAGATTGACCTACCACCGGTGGAAGACTTTGGTTGCAGTGGTGCCAAAAGAAAAGTTACTTGGGATTTCTTCCAGTAGAATTTAGAAAGAAATACATAAGTCAGCGATTTATTGATCAAAAGCGGAAGGAGTTCCTTGAATTGAAGCAAGGAAAAATGTGCATCGCAGAGTATGAACGCTAATTTGTAAGACTCAGCAAGTATGCCCGAGAATGTGTGTCCACCGAGGCCATTATGTGTAGAAGATTTGAAGATGGGCTGAATGAGGACATTAAAGTGTTTGTAGGGATTTTGGAGTTGAAAGAATTTGTAGTATTGGTTGATCGAGCTCTTAAAGCGAAGAATTGAACAAAGAAAGAAGAAAAGCTGCTATTGAGGCTCGAGATGTCGAGAAAAAGATGATAAGTAAGCCATTTCAATCTCAACCAAAGAGGTCCAAAGAGACAAACCCTCGAATGACGGTTTCAATTGGGGATTTACAGAGATCGTGGTAGAGCATATTCGGGTCTAAAGCTCAAGCTACTTGATGGCAAGTGTGGGTAATGTGCGACCTAGAAAGCCCGAGTGTCGACAATGTGGCGAGCAACATTATGGTGAGTGTTGGGGACCGAGCGAGCTTGTTTCAGTGCGATTCATGAGCATTTTATTAGAGACTGTCAGGAGAAGGTTAAAGAAGAAAGATTTCAGAGTGTTAGATGAATACCACCGCTAGTAGAGGTAGACCACCGAGAAATACCGGAGGTGGGACTAGTAGTAGAAGCGTGATGAAAGATTTAACGGCAAGATCGAAGCTAGAGCACTGCTAGAGCTTATGCTATACGTGCTCGAGAAGATGCATCATCTCCGATGTCATTCTTGGTACATTTTCTCTTTATGATACTATTGTTATTGCATTGATTGATCCTGGGTCCACCCATTCCTATATTTGCATGAATTTAGTATCCAATAAAAAGTTGCTGTTGAATTCTTGAGTTTACGATTAAAGTGTCGAACCCTTAGGCCAATATGTGCTAGTTGACAAGGTTTGCAAGAATTGCCCATTAATGATTCAAGGTCACTTTTTTTCCGGCCAACTTGATCTTTGTTACCATTTGGTGAGTTTGACGTTATCTTGGGAATGGACCGTTAACATTGTATGATGCTAAGGTAGATTGTAAACAAAAGACACTAGAGTTAAAATGTGAAAATGGAGAAATTCGTGGGTTGAAAGACGAATCAAATAAATTGCCTATGGTGATTTCGCACATGTCCGCACGTAAATACATGAGAAAAGGGTGTGAAGCTTATCGGCTTATGTAATGAATGTTGAGATGTCTCAACTGAAATTTGAATCGATACCTATAGTCTGTGAGTTTCGGATGTATTTCGGAGGAATTGCAGGTTGCCTCCAAACGAGAGATAGATTTTGCCATTGATTTGTTGCCGGGTCTTGCCGATCTCGATTGCTCCATATAGAATGGCTCATTGAATTAAAAGAATTGAAGGCTCGATTCGGGAGTTAACGACACAAGGGATTTGTGAGACCGAGTTTCTCTCCTGGGTGCTCTGTATTATTCAGAAAGAAGAAGGATGGTTCAATGAGACTTTGCATTGATTACCGTCGACAATAAGGTGACTATAAAGAACAAGTACCCATTGCCGAGGATTGATGATTTATTCGATCGGTTAAAGGGGCCACAGTGTTTTCAAAGATTGATTTGAGGTCCGGTTACTATCACCGAGAGTTAAGGAGTCGGATGTGCGAAAACCGCCTTTAGGACAAGGTATGGACATTATGAGTTTCGGTGATGCCTTTTGGCTTAACAAATGCTCCACCATATTTATGGACTTAATGAATCGGATTTTCGGCCATATTTGGATAAGTTTGTAGTAGTGTTTATAGATGACATTTTAATTTATTCTCGAGATGAGTTTGAACATGCCGAACACTTGAGAACTATATTGCGATCTTGAGAGAAAAGAAACTGTTTGCCAAGTTTAGTAAAAGTGAGTTCGGCCGTGAAGTCGGATTTTGGGGCATATAGTCTCGGTGATGGTATTCGGTGGATCCAAGCAAGATTTCTGCGATCGTTGATTGGAAACCGCCAAGAATGTATCTGAGGTTAGAAGCTTTTAGGCTTGGCGGGTATTATAGGCGTTTTGTTGAAGGATTTTCGATAATTGCCTCTCCTATGACTAAATTGTTGCGAAGAATGTTGAGTTTGAATGGACTGATAAATGTCAACGAGTTTTGAAAAGTTGAAAGCACGATTGATGAAGCACCAATTTTAGTACAGCCAGTCGGGAAAGGAGTTCGTAATTTATAGTGATGCATCATTGATGGGCCTTGGATGTGTGTTGATGCAAGAGGGCAAAGTAGTAGCTTATGCTTCAAAGCGCTTAAAACCGCATGAGAAGAACTATCCTACACATGATTTGGGCGGCATTGTTGTTTTTGCCTTGAAGATTTGGCGACATTATTTATACGGTGAAAAATGCGAATTTTACCGATCACAAAAGTTTGAAGTACTTGATGAATCAAAAGGACCTAAATTTGCGACAATGAAGATGGCTTGAATTATTAAAGGATTATGATCTAGTGATTGATTATCATCCGGAAAAGCAAATGTAGTTCTTGGCGCCTTGAGCGAAAATTTCTTTTCACTTTGAGAGCCATGAACACGGGTTAGCATTGTCGATGACGGGTCAATTTTAGCGAGATGAGAGCTAAACCGTTATTTCTCCAATTGATTTGTGATGCTCAAAAGAATGATAGTGAGTTGCGGATCAAGAGAACTCAATGCGAATCGAGTTATGACTCGATTTTCGAGTTGGACCGGATGACTGTTTGATGTTTGAGACGAATATGTGTGCGAAAAAATGATAAATTGATTCGAAAATATTACATGAGGCGCAATGGTGGTCATTTATCGTTCACCACGGTAGCACAAAATGTATAATGATTTAAAGAAGTCAGTATTGGTGGCGGTATGAAAAGGGACATTTCGAATTTGTAACTAAGTGTTTGATCATCAACAAGTAAAAGCTGAACATCAAGTACCTTCAGGATTACTTCAACCGGTAATGGTGCTCGAGTGGAAATGGGACAAGATTACCATGGATTTTGTAACGGTTTGCCTTTAACTCCTAAAAAGAAGGATCTTGTTTGGGTAGTGGTTGATAGATTAACAAAGTCAGCCCACTTTATACCAATGCGTCTGATTACTCACTTGATAAATTAGCGAATTATATATTGCTGAAATTGTGAAGTTGCACGAGTACCTATGTCTATAATATCGATAGAGATCCAAGATTTACCTCGAGATTTTGGAAAAAGTTACAAGAAGCTTTGGGTACAAAATTGAACTTTAGTACCGCATTTCATCCACAAACAGATGGTCAAGCGGAAAGAGTAATCCGGTACTCGAAGATATGCTTAGATCTTGTGTTTTAGAATTTGGAGGTAGTTGGGAGAAATATCTATCTTTGATTGAGTTTGCCTACAATAACAGTTATCAATCAAGTATACAAATGGCACCGTCTGAAGCCTTATATGGTCGTAAGTGTCGGACTCCTTTATATTGGACCGAGCTTAGTGAGAAACAGATTCACGGAGTTGATCTAGTTAAAGAAACCAAGAGAAAATAAAAGTAATTCGGGATTGCTTGAAAGTCGCTTCAGATCGACAAAAGTCATATGCGATTTAAAAAGAAAAGAGATTGAATTTCAAGTGGGTGATAAAGTGTTCTTGAAGGTGTCACCATGGAAAAGATTCGAGATTTAGTCGAAAAGGCAAGTTGAGTCCGCGTTTTATTGGGCGTCTGAGATTCTTGAGAATTGGACCGATGGCATATCGGTTGGCCTTACCGGCGAAGTTAGAAAAGATTCATAACGTGTTTCATGTATCAATGTTGCGACGTTATCGTTCGATCCTTCACATGTGATTTCCCAATGAAATTGAGATTCGATCGGATATGACCTATGAGGAGGAACCAATAAAGATTTTGGCTCGAGAAGTTAAGCAGTTAAGAAACAAAAGTATAGCCTTAGTGAAAGTATTGTGGCACGGACATGGGATAGAAGAGGCTACGTGGGAACTGAGGAAGCTATGAGGAAGCAAGACCCAAACCTCTTTCTAGGTAAGATTTTCTGGGACGAAAATCTCTAAAGGGGGAGAATTGTGACAACCCGAATTAGGGCCTAATCGGAATAGTGGTTTCGTGACCACAAATCCGAGATAGAAATAATTGTTTTATAAATATTTTGGGGTTTATGATATGATTGCATGATTGTGTGAAAATTTCGTGATGAAATTCTATGCCTAAAGTGTTTAAATTGAAAGTAGGGACTAAATCGAATAAGTTGCAAAATTTGCATACTAGAAATTTTAGTATGAAATTGTTTTGAAATATTTATTAGGAGGTCTTAAATAGCAATTCTACCAATTTTAAGTTCATGGACAAATTTAGGACATGGAAGGAATTTTTGGAAAGTTTAGTAGTAAGGGTATTTTAGCCATTTTGATATTAAATGAAATAAAATGGGAAAAATAACACAAAATAGTCATCTTCCTCATTTAGTTGCTGCCGAAACTTCACTCTCTCCATAGCTAGGGATTCTTCAACTTTCAAGCTCCATAGTAAGTGATTCTAAGCCCCGTTTTTAATGTTCTTTACGTTTTTGGAATCCCGGAAGCTCGATTAAGCTTATGCTAGTAATAATTTAACCTAGGGTTCATATTTGGAAAAATACCCATAGGTGAAATTTGTGTATTTTGATGTTTTATGATAGAATATGAGGTTTTAAATTGTGTTAAATAATTTGTGCTACTCGGTTTTAAGTGAAAACGAGTAAAACGGCATAATCGGTAAAAATACCTAATGTTCATAACTATATGATAGAGTGGGAATTTGATGTTGTTGTAGAAGAGAAAATGTTCAGCATATCATAAAACATAAGAATAAGGGCTGAAATTAAATTCCGAGCCTAGGGGCAAAATTGTAATTTTGTAAAAGTTAGGGGCAAAATGTAATTTTTCTACAATGTGATTTTGGATTGAAATAAATAGTATGAGTATTAAATGAGCTAAATGTGTTATTATAGATCAAGAAAGGCGCGGAACCGACCTCGAGCAGGGAAAGAAAAAGTTTTGGACTAAATTGCAAAATTTCCATATTTTGCACCAAGGTAAGTTGTATGTAAATATTACAATAATTTCATGTACATTCTTATATTTCAGCCTATTATATAAATATACTAGCTGATGTTAAAATATAAATTGACTATGGGAAGAATGGAAATAAATACTGAGAGAGAGATCCGGTTGAACATTCGAGAGATCGAATGAAATAGAGGGAGCGTAGCTAGGTCACATGTATGATGCTGAGTGCACATCATGTGTACAAGAAAGCTACGAGACACCCTGTAGTAGCTAGGTCACATGCGTGATACGAGATGTATCCCATGTAGACAAGAGAGCTACGTGAAAGATAAATGTAGCTAGGTCGCATGCGTGATTCCAAGTGAAGGACACCATGTAGACAAGAGAGCTACGTGAAAGATAAATGTAGCTAGGTCGCATGCGTGATTCCAAGTGAAGGACACCATGTAGACAAGAGAGCTACGAGACAAATCGGCTAGGTCGCATGAGTGGTACTAAGTGTTCCCCATGTGTACAAGAGAGCCGAACTAAATGAAGTATGATGGTGGGGTCAGTGTCTTTGAAACCGTTAAATATCGAGGATTGATCCGAATTGTTCAACGGGATGGTTTTGTGGTGACATTGTGGTTTGGACCTACACTTATAGTGAATGAAATGTGGTGAAAATGAATTGTGGCATATACATATATACGATAAAATGAGGTTAGCATAAAGAATGTGTGAAAGAGTGAAATTAGTATTAAAACTGTTTTAGATGGCAGCAGTGACGTGATTTTGAAAAATCACCAAAAATAGGAGGAATATAATTAGAGGTTGAATGAGATGTGAAATTAAAGCTTAATGAGTCTACTTTCATATAAAAGAAGCAGGGCAAGCAAAGGAATTCTATATTTTGAGATATTTACAATTGTAACTGACTTGCTCAGGATGAATACGTGATCCCTGTTTCCACTTTGAAAAATCATTAAAAATTGTACAAAGCAAACTAAGAAATATAGTTTACATGCCTAAATTCCTTATTGAGACTAGTTTTAAATACAACAGACTTCAGGGTTTTTGAGTTATGTACTGAGAGAAATTCAATTCGTAGTGGACAGAGGTCAGGCCAGTCGAGCTGTGTAACAGAGGAAACTTTAACTAATAAACTGTACTAATCTGCTGAACCAAAAATTATAAAAAATTTAGCAAGAAGCTTTATGAGTCTAGATTCAGGGAAATTTTACGGATATGAATTTCGAGTTTTGTAACTCGAGTTATGATTTATTTAGTGAATATGACACAGCAGAGACAGCTTAATCAAGTGGAATAAGTAGTGAAGTTAAAGTAGACATACTTGAATTGTTGTGTAAACATGTTAGATTCTTAAATTAGTATTTACATACTACTTACTAAGCTATAAGCTTACTTCGTTTTCTCTCTTTTGTCTTATAGTGTTCTCCAACTTGCTCAGAGTCAAGGATCGTGAAGATCTACCCGCACTATCATACTTTGGGGTATTTGAACTAAATGTTTTGAATTATGGCATGTATAGTAGGCAAAAATTATTTTGTTATGTGTCATATTTGTCTAGGTTTAAAATATTAGTTCTGATTACTCGACCGATTACTTTGTACAAGCCATAAAAGTTGGCTAATATTGTTCAAGATATATGTTATACGATGCATTGTCAAATGGGATGACATATTTCTATCTTGGTATATGTTATGTTCTGGTAATACCTTGTATCCTGTTCCGGCGACGGTAACGGGTAAGGGGTGTTACAAGATCCATGAAAACAACAGGTGCATTAGTAAGTCCGAAAGGCATAACCAAAAACTCATAGTGTCCGTACCTTGTTCAAAAAGCAGTCTTTGGCACATCAGAGTCTTTAACTCGCAACTGATAGTATCCCAATCTCAAATCTATCTTCGAAAACACTGTAGCCCCTTTCAGCTGATCGAACAGATCGTCAATCCATGGCAACGGATATTTATTCTTTCTAGTCACCTTATTGAGCTGTCTATAATCAATGCACATACTCATAGTTTCATCTTTCTTTTTCACAAATAATATTGGTGCACCCCAGGAAGAGAAACTCAGTCACGCGAAACCTCTATCTGCCAACTCTTGCTACTAAGTTTTCAATTCTTTTAATTCTGTAGGTGCCATTCTGTACGGAACTCTTGATATCGGAGTTGTAACAACCCTATTTAAACCCTAATCGAAACGGTGGTTTTGGGACCATGAATTCGAGTCAGAAAAATATTTAAAAATTATTTTCTGTGTTTATCTTGTGTGAATTTATGCCTGTGAAATTTTCGTAATTTAATTTTTATGTTTGAGTGTCTGATTAAGAAAAGTATTTAATCACGTAAGTTGAAAACTTGATAGTTTATTTTATAAGGACCGAATTGTTAATGGCTTTGTAAATTGAAGCATTTATGTTGCAAATAACCCTTTAGACTAAGTGATGGCCTAATGTACCCTTATTATGCATGTTTTTGTTATTAATTTTAAAAGGTTCAATATGTAAAAAGGTAAATAATATATATGATATAAGATAACATAATTAAAAGTTATGTTCATATGTTCATATTTTGACCGAAAATAAAAAAAAAACAAAAGCTTTGTGATATTCGGCCATTCTCAAGCTTGATTCAAGGTTAGTTTGGTTTCGGTTTTTGATAATTTTTACGTTTTTGAGATCGTTGCTTCGATTACTATCCGACCCATGCCTGAATTTTTGATTTTGATGAATATTTTGAGTTATGCCATTAATGAATAATTGTGTTGTGCGATGTTTGATGATGAATTATGAAAGATATGTTTTGGATTAATATGTGTTGTATTGGAATTTTTGATGAATTTGAGTAATTAGGGTTAAATTACAAAAATTATAAATTTAGGGACTAAAATGTGAAATAAATGAAATGTATGGATTTATATGAATAAGATGAACATTCGGCCTACGCATGTTGTATTGAAATTTTGTTTATTTTGTGTTTTATGCAATTTGGATTAATTTGTAAAAGTGTGAAATATTAGGGGTAAAATGGTAATTTTCCCATTTATGTGTTGTTGTATTAAATTGAATTAAATTATGTTTGAATGAGCTTAATTTGAAATTTTATAGATCAAGAACAAAAGAAATCGGAATTAGATCGGGGGAAAACAAAAATAATTGAATAGTCCATTTATATCGTTCGTCGATATCCGAGGTAAGTCTGTAGGCAAGTAAACGTTACAAATTATTACTATATGTAAAGTTAACTTGCTGATTTGAATTCCTTTGAGTTTATAATTCAATTTTCGAATGTGAATAAGCTTGGGAATAATATGTTCAAGTTCAATTCGATCGAGTTACAACATCCGAAAGCCCCGTATGAACCTTAGGAATAGCTAAGATACATATGTCATGACATAGGATTTCGATATGTGTTCTCGTGTAAGACCATGTCTGGAACGTTGGCATCGATATGTGATTACGTGTAAAACCACGTTTGGGACATCGGCATCGTATTTGATTCGTGTAAGACCTTGTCTGGGACAGTGGCATTGATTTATCGATATGTGGTCGCATGTAAGACCACGTCTAGGACGTTGGCATTGTACGATATATGTGATTATCCAAGTATCCTATACAATTTTGAATGGTTCAATGGGCAATGATAAGTTACGAATAAATGTGAAATCAGGTTAAAGTGAACATGTACGTAAAATTATTTCCCTACTTGAAAGTAAGCTAAGTTGGTTATTGATATGTGATATAAGTTATAAGGATGCTAATGGTGATTGTTATGTATATAAGAAGCTATATGTGGTTTAATGAATAAGCATGTGATATTGAAATTTGATTTATATATATATTCGGTTATGTAACGATATTGTGGCCTTGAATGAAATGATTCTTGGTAATGGATATATGTATTCATACTCGGCCAAGATAAGGTTATATATGAAAGTATATAATGTTTACGAAATTGTAAGTTTGATATTAAATGGAATTAAGAAATTATGTATTAATTTAGTTAAATTGAGTTCATAATGCTTTTGAGTTGTTTATTTGCTTAAGGCTTACTATGCTAAGATAGCTTACTTTGTGTGTATATTTGTCTTTGTTTTATTGATTTTCGAGATCGTAACATGCTCGAGGATTGTTAGTAAAGTCAATCGCACTATCGTTTATTTTCGATACTTTTAAATGTTTTAAATTCGAACTTATGGCATGTATAGGCTATATTATCCTTTGGACATATTTGATTTTGATATGTATATATGTTAAAAAGCCATGTGAAACTGGCTTTTTATCTTTCCAAGCATGTTTACATGGTTGAGTAATTAATGTGGTTGATATATTGAATTTGGTTAACATATTCAACTAGGAAAAATATTTATAGGTGAATATGGTTTGAAGTGGTTGGTTGCAAAATGAATGATTTATAAATAGCTCATTTAGTAAGCTTAATATATAGGTTGATTTGCAAGTGCGATGAGTTGTATGATTCGGCTTGTAATGGATTAAATGGTGAATTTATAGACAATTGTATAGTGATTAATTTATTTCGAATTGTATTGGTTAAGTGTGCACATTTTGAACATTTGAATGAGTGAGATATTTGTATGATTCATGATGATTATGGTATGATTTCTTAAAGGCTAAAATAGTTGTATATTATTTGATGGGTTGTGGTTAATTCGGCACATGAATATTTGTTATATTAGTTATTTATTTTCGGTTAATGTATCCATGTAAAAATTATGTCATAAAATGGAGTTGTATATTTAGTATATGAGGTTTGTGTATTCGAATTAGTAATGAAATATTAAGAACATTCGGATATGACTTTTAAGCTTTTGTTGGGTTTGTAATTTTGAATTGGCATGTAAGTGAAATTGAGTTCTATGCTTGAATTTGCACTTAGCCGATTATATGGTTATTGAATTGGTTTGGTAATTTAAAGTGTTAGTTAAAATGGTTACTTTATGTAATGCATATAGGTTTATTTGTGATTTACGAATGAGAAGGGTAAATTATGTTTGTCTTTTGGATTTGATTCTTGAAATGTGTTTTTTTTAGTTAAGTTAAAATTTGGATTTGGTTCAACTTAATATTAAACATTCAAATATTCGACTAAAGCATTGAAATGATCAAATGAATAATAACTTATGTTATGTTTGGAGTATGTGTAGGTTGAATGCATGCTTATATGTGGATAAATGCTAAAACATTATGGTGTTATATAGTTTAAATTTTTAGTGGCATACCATATCTTATTTCGATGCGATTATTTTACTTAAGAAAAATTTGGGTAAGTTGTGATTATATATATATATTTATATGTTTATATATTGATGCCAAAGATGTATGTTAATTTGTTATATATTTAAGACATGAGAAATTTTTATAATTCATAATTGTTTTACTTGATGTGGATGATTATAATGACTTTGATATGCGCATATGCTTTGTGTCAAAATGATATGTTTGGCATTATTTGCTTATAACTTTATATTGAACTTATCTTGATTAAATGGTTATGATATGATTTATAAAGATGTTAAATTGATTATTTATGTTACAGTTGCTTGGTATTTGAGTCGTATGCATGAGTATGATTGTGATTGCCATAAAGCTATGTCTCGTCTGGTAATACCTCGTAACCTATTTCGGCATCAAAAACAGGTTGGGGTGTTACATTTAATTGGTATCAGAACTACGGTTTATCCAATTCTAGGACTATCGTAGCGCGTATGAGTCTAACAATACATGCCATATTATATACTGCGATAGTGTGATGACTTCTGACATTTGAAAATATGTTTTCGTATAGTAAATGGATCCCGAAAGAGCTGTAGATAATTCTAATGAAAGTGTAGTGCCTACTCTTGCGCAAGGGACAGCGCCGGTTGATTCTCGATCGACCTCGAGTAACCAAGAGGGAAAGGCTAAGTAAGCCTTTTACCAAATGATGAACGACTGGTTTACTCAATATATCCGGACTAATCTGGCTATACAACAACCTCCACTTTCGACTAATCCATCTTTGATACCTGTTATACCTCAAGTGAGTGATCCGTTGAGATTGCTTAAGCCACCTGTTGATAAAATCAGAAAACACGGAGTGGAAGAGTTCAAAGCTACTGATGATGATGATGCTGAGTGAGCTGAATTCTGGCTTGATAATACTATCCGTGTGTTTGATAAGTTATCTTGTACCCTGGATGAGTGCTTAATATGTTCCATATCTTTACTACGAGACACTGCATATCACTGGTGGACTATACTAGTATCAGTGGTTCCGAAAGAACGGGTGACCTGGGACTTCTTTCAGACTGATTTCTATAAGAAATATATCAGTCAGAGATTCATTAACTAGAAGCACAAGGAATTTCTCAAATTAAAATAGGGTCACATGACTGTGACAGAATATGAATAGAAATTTGTGAGACTCAGTCGATATGCCCGCGAGTGTGTTTCAACCGAAGCTATCATGTGTAAAAGATTTGAAGACAGGTTGAACGAAGATATTAAACTGCTAGTTGGCATATTTGAAATAAAAGAGTTTGTAGTACAAGTTGAGCGAGCATGTAAAGCAGAAGAGCTCGAGAAAGAGAAAAGAAAAGTTGACTTTGAAGCTAAAGATTCACAGAAGAGATCATCGAGTAAGTCATTTCAGTCGGCATCAAAGAAGTTCCGAGATGATTTTAGCCATTTTAAGGCTACTTCGGGTTATTCTAGACGAGATCGAGATAGACCACCTATGAGCTCGAGAGCTACCTTAGTAGATAGCGTTGGTAATATTAGATTGAATCAACCGAAGTGTAAACGTTATGGTAAATGACATTCTAGTAGTTGTAGATTTCATGATCGGGCCTGTTTTAAATGCGGATCGATGGGTCATTTTGTTCGTGAATGTCCTGAGTTAGCTAAACAAAATGCAGTTCAAAATGCAAGACCGGGTAATGTGTCAGTGCTAGGTAAACTGCCCAGACATACGGGCAATGTGAGTGGCTGTCAGAGAGGGACTAAAGATACAACAGTCAGATCTGAGGCTCGTGCACTAGCCAAAGCCTATGCTATACACGCACGAGAGGAGGCTTTATCTCCAGATGTTATTACTGGTACATTTACTCTCTATGATACTAGTGTTATTACATTAATTGATCCTGGTTTGACTCATTCTTATGTGTGTGAGACCTTAGTATCCAGTAAGACTCTACCTGTTGAGTCTACTAAATTTGTAATTAAAGTATCAAACCCTTTGGGCCAGTGTGTTCTGGTTGACAAAGTGTGTAAGAATTGTCCATTGATGATTCAAGATTTATTTTTCCCGACTAATTTAATGTTGCTACCATTTGACGAGTTCGATATAATTCTGGGTATGGACTGGTTGACTTTGCATGACGTTGTAGTTAACTGCAAAAGAAAGACAATTGATTTACGATGCCAGAATGATAAAGTTATTCGGATTGAATCTAATGATCTGAATGGTTTACCAGCAATGATATCCTCGATGTTAGCTAGGAAATATGTGAGAAAAGGTTATGAAGCTTACTTAGCATATGTGCTTGATAGTAAAGTGACTGAAAAGAAGATTGAATTAGTACCACTTGTGTGTGAGTACTCGGATGTGTTTCTTGAAGAATTACTGAGTTTGCCACTTGTTCGAGAGGTAGATTTTGGTACTGAATTAGTGCCTGGGATGACTCCGATTTCGATATCTCTGTACAGAATGGCACATACTGAATTAAAAGAATTGAAAGCACAGTTGCAAGAGTTAACAAATAGAGGCTTTATGCATTTCTCTCCCTGGGGTGCTCCAGTTCTTTTTATGAAAAAGAAATATGGAACTATGAGAATGTGCATCGACTACCGTCAGCTCAATAAAGTGACTATAAAGAATAAATACCCATTGCCACATATTGATGACTTGTTTGATCAGCTGAAAGGGGCTACAGTGTTTTCAAAAATAGATTTGAGATCAGGCTACTATCAGTTACGAGCTAAAGACTCCGATGTGCTGAAAACTGCCTTCCGAACGAGGTACGGACATTATGAGTTTTTGGTTATGCCTTTTGGACTTACTAATGCACCTGTTGTTTTCATGGATTTGATAAATAAGATCTTCAAAAAATATTTGGATCGGTTTGAGGTTGTGTTCATTGATGATATATTAATCTACTCTCATGATGAAACCGAACATGTCGAACATTTGAGACTTGTGTTACAGACTTTGTGAGAAAAATAGTTGTATGCGAAGTTTAGTAAATGTGAGTTCTGGTTACATAAAGTTAGCTTTCTAGGACATGTTGTTTCAGCATCGGGTATTCGGGTTGATCCGAGTAAGATTTCAGCAATACTTGACTGGAAACCTCCGAGAAACATTTCTGAAGTCTAAAGTTTGTTGGGACTTGCTGGTTATTATAGACGATTCGTGAAAGGGTTCTCGATGATTGCAACCTTGATGACCAAGATACTGCAAAAAGATGTTATGTTCGAGTGGTCAGAAAAGTGCCAGAAATTTTTTGATTAGTTGAAGGCGCTTTTGAAAAAAGCTTCAGTGCTAGTTCAGCCAGAATCGGGTAAAGAATTTGTTATTAGTGATGCATCTTTAAATGTTTGGGCTGTGTTTTGATGCAAGAAGGAAAAGTTATAGCTTATGCCTCGAGACAGTTAAAGCCGCATGAAAAGAACTAGTTGACGTACGATCTAGAGTTGGCGTCTATTGTGTTTGCATTGAAAATATGGCGCCACTATCTGTTCGGTGAAAAATGTCATGTTTATTCCTATCACAAAATTTTGAAGTATTTGATGACTCAGAAAGATCTGAATTTGAGATAGCATCGATGGTTAGAGTTGCTAAAAGGTTATGAGCTTGTGATTGACTATCATCCGGGAAAGGTTAATGTTGTTGCTGATGCTCTAAGTCGAAAATCCCTGTTTGCTTTGCATGCAATGAATGCACATATGGTTATATCAGATGATGGTGCAATAATAGCTGAGTTAAAAGCAAGATCGTTATTTATTCAGCAGATTTACAAAGCTCAGAAGGTCGATAATGATTTGATAGTAAAGTGGGCTCAATGTGATTCGAACGTTGATTCATAATTTCAAATGGATGCTGAGGGATGTTTGCGGTTCAGAAATTGAATATGCATTCCGAGAAATACAAAATTGATTCAGATGATTTTGAACGAAGCTCATAACAGTCGGCTATCTATTCACTCGGGTAGTACAAAGATGTATAATGATCTTAAACTGCTTTACTGGTAGCACAGTATGAAACGAGACATTTCTGACTATGTTTCAAAATGTTTAGTTTGTCAGCAAGTAAAAGCTGAGCATTAGGTACCTTCTGGATTGCTTCAGCTGATCATGATACCTGAATGGAAATGGGACATAGTTACAATGAATTTTGTATCGGTTTACCGTTGACACCGAGCAAGAACAATTCAATCTGGGTTATAGTCTATAGATTGACTAAATCGGCGCACTTTGTTCTGGTTCATACAGAGTAATCACTCGATAAACTTGCTGAGTTCTATGTTTCTTAGATTGTGAGACTACACGGAGTACCTATTTCTATTATGTCAGATAGAGATCTGAGGTTTACATCACGATTTTGGAAGAAATTGCAAGATGCATTAGGTACTAAACTACATTTTAGCACTGCTTTTCATCCCCAGACAGATGGTCAGTCCGAGCGAATCATTCAGATACTTAAGGATATGTTGATATGTTGCATTCTCGAGTTTGAAGGTACATGGGAACGATATCTACCTCTGATTGAATTTGCGTACAATAATAGCTTTCAATCGAGTATCAAAATGGCACCTTACGGGGCTTTATACAGCCGTAAATTTTGTACACCATTGCATTGGACTGAACTTAGTAAAAACAAGATACACGGGTTGATTTGATCAGAAAAACTGTACAGAAGTGAAAGTGATCCGTGAAAGTCTAAAAGCAGCATTAGATAGTCAGAAATCATATGCGGACTTGAAACGTAAAGATACAGAGTTTTAAATTGGGTATAGAGTGTTTTTGAAAGTCTCATCGTTGAAGAAAATACTTAGATTCGGTTATAAATGTAAAATTAAGTCCAAGGTTTATTGGGTCGTATGAGGTAATAGAACGCATTGGGTCGGTTGCTTACAAACTGTTGTTGCCACCTGAGCTAGAAAGGAACCATAATGTATTCCATGTTTCGATGCTACTTCGATATAGATCTTGTAACACCCCGAACTCATGGCCGTTACCGGAAATCGAACACGAGGTGTTACCGGCTTACTTCATTTATTTCCCCTTTTTTTTGTTCCGTGCAAGTAGCTCTTGATCGTGGTCGCTTTAAAATCATATTTTGAGGTCTGAAACTTGAAATCCAATTCCGTAAATTTTACCCTAAACTAGACTCATATATCTATATGGGGGAATTTTTGTAGAATTTTTTTGTTGGGCCAATTAGTACAGTTTATTTGTTAAAGTCTCCCCTATTTCAAGGTTCGACTACACTGACCTCTGTACCTTACGATTTGAATATCTCCCTGTACAGGGCTTCAATGCCTATTCCGTTTGCCTCTAATGAAACTAGACTCGATAATGAATTTGTTCATATAAGGTACGACCTCTAATTATCTCGATAAAATTTACGGTGAATTTTCTAAATCAAAACAGGGGATCCAGAAATCTCTCTGGCCCTGTTTCACAAGAATTTAATTAACTCCTAACATACAGCTCATATGGTCGTTTCGTTTCTTCCATATGAAAATAAACTCATCAAGCTTCGATTTCATAATTTATTCATTATTTAATTCCATTTCTACTGTTTTTAGTGATTTTTCAATCTCACATCACTGCTGCTGTCAGCATCTGTTACTAAAACAAACTATGCCTATTTCATGATTTTTCCTTGATCTAACTAATAATTCATCATACATGTCACAATTTATGACCATGACTAGCCATGCCAAAGGCTAATCATCACCGAGCATCTCCCCACTACACTATTAGCAAATCATGAATTTAACACCGAAAATAATCAGCCATGACATATGGCATAATAATCGAGTAGGCCTCAACCAATACTCAACCAAAACCGAATTACCAAGACTTGTGTCCAAACATCATAGAACCAATTCCAACCGAACATTTATGCCATTTTCGCATGGCTAAAAGTTTACATACCAAATTTCAACAAAACATAATAGCCTATACATGCCGAAATGTTCTCCTAGACCAACTAAGAAGAAAATACCAAAAGTTGCTAGCCGGTGTGATGACTTCGATAACGGTCCCGAATACGCAAAAAGTCGAGTCCAATAAACCTAAAATAGGTGAAAAGCAAACACCGAATGAGTATATAACTCAATAAGTCATAAGCATTACACTACCAACCATTAATAAAATTTTCACAAGAGGAAACAACGAAATGAGGCTAAGTACTCCATCCATACCGAACTATGCCATAGTTTCTTAGACCTTACGATTCAATCTCATTCCAAGTCCTACATTGACATTTCATACGCTATTCAATAGAATAATTGAGGCATTTCCATACATCATTTTATTTTCGTTACAATCATACAACTAAGCGAACTTTCACCTATTCCACGATGAACCTTATGTACGTGACTTCAATTATAATCATCACATAGGTTCAAAACTTACCACGCTCAACTCCAAATATAAACATAGCACCTATTAGCCATGAACTCAAGGTACTTACCCTTTCCGCTGTCCAAATCGACTCGTAAGGTTGCACCCTTAATATAAATAATTGATAGAAAATATATATATATAGTGGGTTCGCACACATAGTGCTTAATAATCAACCACGCACACTTAGTGCCATGTACTTTAAACTCGCACACTTAGTGCCATGCATTTCAAGCCCGCACACTTAGTGCCAATCTCACAACCGTGAACACTTATTGCCCTCACACTTAGTGCCGAAAACCAGCCACTCTATACGCTTCACTTCCTTTTTACATTCGACAATTTCATCTCTACATACATATACATTTGTATACATTTCATCTCATTAACCACAATTGCATAGGTATTACGATCATTAAAATCAATACCAACTATATGCTTAATGACTTACCTTGTGTTGGGTAAAATAATTCCAAGTCGGCTACTCGATGACCTTCGATTTCCCCTTGTTGGACGCCTCTCCTTTAAGATCTTGAGCTTAAACAAATAAATTAACTCATTCAACCGCTTTGCTACATATATTGGTATTCACATTTTAATGATTTTATGACATACAGAACGGCATGGTAAAATTTTTATCTTGCTACCTTATGTTCTTATCTATTCGGCTAATAACCTTATGCAATTACCATACTTTCAATAATTCAATCACACATGCATATGTATACTTGGACATTCGGCAATCACCTTTGCTAGTTTTTCCCATTTTTTTTTTGTCGGTTATATATACATAGTCCTAAGGTAATATCACGAATGGGCTTACATATATATATATATAGCCGAATATGCAAAGCTTAAACTCAACATCACATAAGCTCCTAAGTGATGGCCAAATATGTATATCTATATATATATATATATATATATATATATATATATATATATCAACCATACTATTACTTTTAATTCATCTAATCACAAAATTTCATCTCATGAACACTTGACCCATTTCTCACAAAAATGAAGCAACAACTAAAATGAACATCCCATTTTTACCCCATATGGCCGATTGCTTCATTTGTTACCCAACTAACAATTCAACAATTTCAACCTCATTACAACCTCTACCTATCCAATATAACATGAACACAATCCTCTACCCCTAAATTAGATTCGGCAATCACTTAACCCATTTTAACCTCAACTTTCAAGATAAAAGCAATTAACCACTCACCATATCCTACATTACTATCCATTTTAATGACATTAACACATCTACTAAGAGTTTCAAACTTCTTGGCCGAATTTCAACCTCAAAATCCTAAGTCTAATCTATAGGATGAGTAGAATTTGAACTAACCATCTCAAACATGCATAGATTTTCAAGAATCATTCAATACATACCTCATTCTAGCCATCTTCCAAGCCAAAATCAAATAACCAAATCTCTCTTCCTTCTCCTCACTCACGGCAATAGCCAAAGAAAAAAAAGATGAACACTCCCTCTTCCCTCCATATTTTATTCATCTTTTCCTTTTTAATTCCTTTCTTTAATTTATTTTAATTTACTTACCAATATTAAATAATAAACAACATAAACTTGGAGGAATGGAACCATGCTTGGCCGGCCACTTAACATGAATTGGGCACTTTGACATGCAAACCCAAACTCTCCTATTTTAATACTATTTGGTCCTTACTTATTTACCTATCATAATTTTCTAAGTCTCTCAACTAGATCCTTTCAAGCAAAATTCAGATTCCTAAGATAAAATTAAAACATCAAATTTTTATACAAGTACTATCACACATATAAGATATGAAATTAAAATTTTAACCAAATTTTATGACTCGGTTTTGTGGTCCCGAAACCACATTCCGACTAGGGTCAAATTAGGGCTGTCACAACTCTCCCCCACATAAGGAATTTTTGTCCCCGAAAATCTTACCAGTGAAAAATTTAGGATATCGATCCTTCATAGAGTCTTCAAGTTCCCAAGTGGCTTCTTCGATTCCGTGTTTATGCCACAACACCTTCACTAATGGGATTTTATTATTTCGCAACTCTTTTACTTCACGCATCAAAATGTGAACCGGCTCTTCTTCATAACTCAAGTTAGGCTGAATCTCGATCTTAGATGAAGTGATTACGTCCGACGGGTCGGACCTATATCGTCAAAGCATCGAGACATGGAAAACGTTAGAATCTTTTCAAGCTCGGGGTAAAATTAACCAGTATGCGATCGCCCAACTCGTTCGGATACTTCATATGGACCGATGAACCTCGAACTCAATTTGCCCTTACGGCCAAATCTAAGCACCTTCTTCCGGGGTGAAACTTTGAAAAATACCTTGTCCCCAACCTGATATTCAATGTCTTTTCTCTTTAAATCTGCATACGACTTTTGACGATCCGAAGCGACTTTCAAACTTTCACGAATTACTCGAACTTTCTGCTCAGCATCCTTAATCAAATCAACCCCGAAGATTTTACTTTCACTAAGTTCAGTCCAAAATAATGGGGTACGGCATTTACGACCGTATAAAGCCTCGTAAGGTGCCATCTTAATGCTTGATTGAAAACTATTGTTGTAAGCGAATTCAATCAAAGGCAAATATCTTTCCCATGAACCACAAAACTCTAAGACGCAACATCTCAACATATCCTCGAGTATCTGAATTATTCGTTCAGATTGGCCATCAGTCTGGGGATGAAATGCGGTGCTAAAATGCATCTTAGTACCCAACGCTTCTTGTAACTTCTTCCAAAATCGTGATGTAAATCTTGGGTCTCTATCTGACACGATAGAATTAGGTACCCCATGCAATCGAACAATTTGGGAGATGTATAATTCTGCCAATTTATCGAGCGAAAAATCCGTACGGACAGGGATAAAATGAGCAGACTTGGTCAATCTATCAACAATAACCCAGACCGAGTCTTTCTTACTCTGAGTCAAAGGTAACCCAGATATAAAGTCCATTGTCACTCGATCCCATTTCCATTCGGGTATCATGATTGGCTGAAGTAATCTCGACGGCACTTGTTGTTCCGCTTTTACTTGTTGACATATCAAACACCTTGAAACAAATTCAGAAATGTCTCGTTTCATACCCGGCCACCAAAATTGACGTTTCAGATCGTTGTACATTTTAGTACTACCCGGGTGGACTGACATTCGACTACTGTGAGCCTCATTCAAAATTATCAAAATAAGTTCCGAATTTCTTGGAACACATAATCGACTCTTGAACGTCAAGCAACCATTGTTGTCAATCCGAAACGCTGATTCCTCATTCGAGGCACATTCAGCTCGTTTAGCGACCAATTTAGCGTCGACTTTCTGGGATTCAAGTATTTGATGAATCAATAATGGTTTGGCCTTTAATTCAACTACTAGCACCACATCGGGCGAAACGGATAGGTGAGCATCCATCGCTCTCAAAGTAAACAGTGCTTTACGACTCAAAGCATCGGCCACCACGTTAGCCTTCCCCGGGTGATAATCAATGACAAGTTCATAGTCTTTCAACAACTCAAGCCAACGTCTTTGTCGCAGATTTAGATCTCTTTGAGCCATTAAATATTTAAGATTCTTGTGGTCCGAATAAATATGACACCTCTCTCCAAACAAGTAATGTCGCCATATTTTCAAGGCGAACACTATTGCTGCTAATTCAAGGTCATGGGTCGGATAGTTTCTCTCATGCGGCTTTAATTGTCTCGACGCGTAAGCCACAACTCGACCTTCTTACATCAACACACAACCTAGCCCAAGCAAGGATGCATCATCAAATAACAAACTCCTTGCTTGACTCCATTGTACTAGCACTGGGCCTCGGTTAAACAGTTTTTAGTCGATCGAAACTTTCTGACAAAGTGTTTTGACCATTCGAACTCAACATCTTTTGAAGTAGTTTTGTCAACGGTGCAGCTATCATCGAAAAGCCCTTTACAAAACGTCGGTAGTATCCGCAAGTCCCAAAAAGCTCCTAACTTCAAGAATATTCTTGGAGGTTTCCAATCGAGTATGGTCAAATTTTGTTCGGATCCACCGACACCCGATGCGGACACCAAAAGCCCCAAAAGCTAACCTCTCTCAACCAAAATTCACATTTACCGAATTTTGCGATAACTGCTTGTCTCGTAAAATTTGTAATACTAATCTCAAATGCTCGGCATGTTCACTTCACCTTGTGAATAAACTAAAATATCATCAATAAACACAACCACAAACCGATCCAAGTATGGTCTCAATACTCGATTCATTAAATCCATAAATACCATAGGGCATTAGTGAGCCCAAACGGCATCACTAAGAATTCATAGTGACCGTACCTCGTTCTAAAAGTAGTTTTGGGTATGTTCGAGTCTCGGACCCTCAACTGATAATAACCAGATCTCAAATCTATCTTTGAAAACACTGAGGCTCCCTTCAATTGATCAAACAAATCATCAATATGTGGCAACGGATATTTATTCTTTATTGCCACTTTATTCAACTGACGATAGTCGATGCACAATCTCATGGTTCCATCCTTCTTTTTCACAAACAGTACTGGTGCGCCCCATGGTGAAAAACTCGATCGAGCGAAACCTCTATCCGTCAATTCTTGTAATTGAACTTTCAATTCCTTTAATTCATTAATGCCATACGATACGGGCTATTGAGATTGGCGTGGTACTGTGTACAATTTTGATGCGAATTCCACCTCTCGAACCGGTGGCAACCCCAGAACTCTTCGAAAAACATCTCAATACTCACGCACCAATCGTATCGATTCAAGTTTCCTTTCCGTCTCTTTGCTATCAAATACATACGCAAGGTATGTTTCACACCCTTTTCACATATCTCTGAGCGGTCATTGAAGATATTATCGTTGGCACCCCCTTTAAATCAGTAGACTCAACTTGGACTACTTCATTATTTGTACTCCTCAAATCAATGGTTTTACTTTTACAGTTCACCACTGCATCATGTATGGTCAACCAATCCATACCGAATAACATCAAATTAGTCAAACAAAGAAAAGCATCAAATCACCGGGAAAAGATTCTCGGATTATTAGAGGGCATCTCTTACACACTTTATCAACAAGTACGATTGACCCAAAGGGTTTGACACTGAATTACGAACTCAAGAGACTCGATGAGATAGAGTCTTATTGGATGCTAAGGTTTCACATACGTATGAATGAGTAGAGCCAGGTCAATCAATGCAATCGCACTAGTATCAAAGAGAGTGAAAGTACCAAAGATAACATCGGGGAGGATGCGCCCTCTCGTATGCGCGAATGGCATATGCTCTAGCAGAGTACGGTCTCGGTTGAATAGCCGATCGAGGCCCTCTCGACTACCACCCCTACCTCCTCGAAATTCTCGTGGTCTACCTCTAGTCATCATTCCACTAGGTCTTGCACCTTGCATCCTATTCTTCTTATCAAGCTCCGTGCAATCTCTAATGAAGTGGTCCTTCGAACCGCATCCGTAACAGGCCCTGTTAGTAGACTTACCCCAACATTCACCTATGTGTCGTGTTCCACATTGGGGGCATTCAGGTTTCTCTTGGCGATTATTGCCCACACTAGCTACCGAAGTAGCTCGGGAGTCTGTCGATGGTCGTGCTCTAATGGAAGTTCCCGCAGTCGTCCTCGATTTATTAGTGTCCTCCCTGAACTTCTTTACAGCCGAGAACGGAGCTTTACCCATCGATCTTTTACGATAGTCTCTAGCTTCAAATTCAGCCTTCTTCTTCTCCTTTCCAAGTTCTTCCGCCTTGCAGGCTCGTTCAACTAGTGTTACGAATTCTTTTATCTCCAAAAGACCCACTAGTAGCTTTAAATCTTCATTCAATCCTTCTTCAAATCTCTTGCACATAGCAACCTCATCACCACACACTCCGGGCATACCGATCGAGTCTTACGAACTCATGTTCAGATTCAGACATCATCATACGGCCTTGCTTGAGTTCCAAGAATTCCTTACGCTTTTGATCGATGAACCGTTGACTAATATATTTCTTTCAAAATTCGCTTGGAAGAAATCCCAAGTAACTCGCTTCGTTTGGGACTATGGAAATCAAGGTCCTCCACCAATAGTAGGCTGAGTCTCGCAACAAGGATATAGCACACTTTAGACATTCATCGGGTGTGCATGACAGTTCATCGAACACCCGAATGGTGTTATCAAGCCAGAACTCGGCCCTTTCGGCATCATCAAGAACTATGGCCTTGAACTCCTCGGCCCGCGCTTCCTAATCAAGTCTACGGTGGTTTACTCAAATTCACAGATCAGTAACTGATGGCATTATGGGCTCTTGGGGTGGATTATTCAAATTCGGGAATGGTTGGACAGCCGGAATGGTTCGGGCATATTGCGCGACCCACTCATTCATCATGGTGAAGAAGGCTTGTTTTGCCCCCTCATCCTGATTATTTGCAGATGACTGAGGTTCAACAGGCGGTGTCCCTTGCGCAGGAGCAGCCGCTACACTTTCAACGTCATCCGCTAAGGGTCTCTCTACCCCGGGTTCCATTTGCTAATCAAAACAAAAATTTTAACCGTCAGAAGTCATCACATTATTAAGCACTAACATTAAGGCATGTATAGCTAGACTCATACACGCTATGGTAGTCCTAGAACCAACTAAACCATAGCTCTGAAACCAATAAAAATGTAACACCCCGAACTCATGGCCGTTACCGGAAATCGAACACGAGGTGTTACCGGCTTACTTCATTTATTTCCCCCTATTTTTTTTTGTTCCAGGCAAGCTGGCTACTGTATCGTGGTCGCTTTAAAAATCATATTTTGAGTTCTGAAACTCGAAATCCAATTTCGTAAATTTTCCCTGAAACTAGACTCAAATATCTATATGGGGGAATTTTTGTAGAATTTTTTTGTTGGGCCAATTAGTACAGTTTATTTGTTAAAGTCTCCCCTATTTCAAGGTTCGACTACACTGACCTCTGTACCTTACGATTTGAATATCTCCCTGTAGAGGGCTTCAATGCCTATGCCGTTTGTCTCTAATGAAACTAGACTCGATAATGAATTTGTACATATAATGCACGACCTCTAATTATCTCGATAAAATTTACGGTGAATTTTCTAAATCAAAACAGGGGATCCAGAAATCGCTCTGGCCCTGTTTCACAAGAATTTAATTAACTCCTAACATACAGCTCATATGGTCGTTTCGTTTCTTCCATATGAAAATAGACTCATCAAGCTTCGATGTCATAATTTATTCATTATTTAATTCCATTTCTACTGTTTTCAGTGATTTTTCAATCTCACATCACTGCTGCTGTCAGCATCTGTTACTAAAACAAACTATGCCTATTTCATGATTTTTCCTTGATCTAACTAATAATTCATCATACATGTCACAATTTATGACCATGACTAGCCATGCCAAAGGCTAATCATCACTGAGCATCTCCCCACTACACTATTACCAAATCATGAATTTAACACCGAAAATAATCAGCCATGACATATGGCATAATAATCTTGTAGGCCTCAACCAATACTCAACCAAAACCGAATTACCAAGACTTGTGTCCAAACATCATAGAACCAATTCCAACCGAACATTTATGCCATTTTCGCATGGCTAAAAGTTTACATACCAAATTTCAACAAAACATAATAGCCTATACATGCCGAAATGTTCTCCTAGACCAACTAAGAAGAAAATACCAAAAGTTGCTAGCCGGTGTGATGACTTCGATGACGGTCCCGAATACGCAAAAAGTCAAGTCCAATAAACCTAAAATAGGTGACAAGCAAACACCGAATGAGTATATAACTCAGTAAGTCATAAGCATTACACTACCATCATTAATAAAATTTTCACAAGAGGAAACAACGAAATGAGGCTAAGTACTCCATCCATACCGAACTATGCCATAGTTTCTTAGACCTTACGATTCAATCTCATTCCAAGTCCTACATTGACATTTCATACGCTATTCAATAGAATAATTGAGGCATTTCCATACATCATTTTATTTTCGTTACAATCATACAACTAAGCGAACTTTCACCTATTCCACGATGAACCTTATGTACGTGACTTCAATTATAATCATCACATAGGTTCAAAACTTACCACGCTCAACTCCAAATATAAACATAGCACCTATTAGCCATGAACTCAAGGTACTTACCCTTTCCACTGTCCGAAACCGACTCGGTAAGGTCGCACCCTTAATATAAATAAATTGATAAAAAATATATATATATAGTGGGTTCGCACACTTAGTGCCATGTACTTTAAACTCGCACACTTAGTGCCATGCATTTCAAGCCCGCACACTTAGTGCCAATCTCACAACCGTGAACACTTATTGCCCGCACACTTAGTGCCGAAAACCAGCCACTCTATACGCATCACTTCCTTTTTACATTCGACAATTTCATCTCTACATACATATACATTTGTATACATTTCATCTCATTAACCACAATTGCATAGGTATTACGATCATTTAAATCAATACCAACTATATGCTTAATGACTTACCTTGTGTTGGGTAAAATAATACCAAGTCGGCTACTCGATGACTTTCGATTTCCCCTTGTTGGACGCCTCTCCTTTAGGATCTTGAGCTTAAACAAATAAATTAACTCATTCAACCGCTTTGCTACATATATTGGTATTCACATTTTAATGATTTTATGACATACGGAACGACATGGTAAAATTTTTATCTTGCTACCTTATGTTCTTAGCTATTCGGCTAATAACCTTATGCAATTACCATACTTTCAATAATCCAATCACACATGCATATGTATACTTGGACATTCAGCAATCACCTTTGCTAGTTTTTCCCATTTTTTTTTGTCGGTTATATATACATAGTCCTAAGGTAATATCACAAATGGGCTTACATATATATGTATATATAGCCGAATATGCAAAGCTTAAACTCAACATCACATAAGCTCCTAAGTGATGGCCGAATATGTATATCTCTCTCTCTCTCTCTATATATCAACTATACTATTACTTTTAATTCATCTAATCACAAAATTTTATCTCATGAACACTTGACCCATTTCTCACAAAAATGAAACAACAACTAAAATGAACATCCCATTTTAACCCCATATGGCCGATTGCTTCATTTGTTACCCAACTAACAATTCAACAATTTCAACCTCATTACAACCTCTACCTATCCAATATAACATGAACACAATCCTCCACCCCTAAATTAGATTCGGCAATCACTTAACCCATTTTAACCTCAACTTTCAAGTTAAAAGCAATTAACCACTCACCATATCCTACATTACTATCCATTTTAATGACATTAACACATCTACTAAGAGTTTCAAACTTCTTGGCCGAATTTCAACCTCAAAATCCTAAGTCTAATCTATAGGATGAGTAGAATTTGAACTAACCATCTCAAACAAGCATAGATTTTCAAGAATCATTCAATACATACCTCATTCTAGCCATCTTCCAAGCCAAAATCAAATAACCAAATCTCCTTCCTTCTCCTCACTCACGGCAATAGCCAAAGAAAAAAGATGAACACTCCTCTTCCTCCTTATTTTATTCATCTTTTCCTTTTAATTCCTTTCTTTAATTTATTTTAATTTACTTACCAATATTAAATAATAAACAACATAAACTTGGAGGATGGAACCATGCTTGGCCGGCCACTTAACATGAATTGGGCACTTTGACATGCAAACCCAAACTTTCCTATTTTAATACTATTTGGTCCTTACTTATTTACCTATCATAATTTTCTAAGTCTCTCAACTAGATCCTTTCAAGCAAAATTCACATTCCTAAGATAAAATTAAAACATCAAATTTTTATACAAGTACTATCACACATATAAGATATGAAATTAAAATTTTAACTAAATTTTATGACTCAGTTTTGTGGTCCCGAAACCACATTCCGACTAGGGTCAAATTAGGGCTGTCACAGATCTGATCCTTTACATGTGTTAAATTTGTCAGAAATTGAGATTCAGTCCGATATGATTTATGAAGAAGAACCAATTCGTATTTTGGCTCGTGAAGTGAAAGAATTGCGAAATAAGTAAATTTCGTTAGTTAAAGCACTGTGGCATAAATACAGTGTTGAAGAGGCAACTTGGGAACCGGAAGATGCAATGAAAGAACATTATCCGAACCTATTCACTGGTAAGATTTTCGGGGATGAAAATCCCTAAGGTGGGAGAGTTGTAACAGCTCAATTTAGACCCTAATCGAAACGGTGGTTTCGAGACCATGAATCCGAGTTAGAAAAATATTTAAAAATTATTTTCTGTGTTTATCTTGTGTGAATTTATGCCTGTGAAATTTTCGTAATTTAATTTTGACATTTAAGTGTCTGATTAAGTTAAAGGATTTAATCGCGTAAATTGAAAACTTGATAGTTTTTTTTATAAGGACCAAATTGTTAATGGCATTGTAAATTGAAACATTTATGTTGCAAATAACCCTTTAGACTAAGTGATGGCAGAATGTACCCTTATTATGCTTGTTTTTGTTATTAATTTTAAAAGGTTAAATATGTAAAAAGGTAAATAATATATATGATATACTACAACATAATTAAAATTCATGTTCATATGTTCATATTTTGACCGAAAATAAAAAGAAACAAAAGTTTTGTGATATTCGGCCATTCTCAAGCTTGATTCAAGGTTAGTTTGGTTTTAGTTTTTGATAATTTTTACGTTTTTGAGATCGTTGCTTCGAGTACTATCCGACCCATGCTTGAATTTTTTATTTTAATGAAAATTTTGAGTTGTGCCATTGATGAATAATTGTGTTTTGTGATATTTGATGATGAATTATGAAAGATATGTTTTGGATTAATATGTGTTGTATTGCAATTTTTGATGAATTTGAGTAATTAGGGCTAAATTGCAAAAATTATAAAGTTAGGGACTAAAATGTGAAATAAATGAAATGTATGGGTTTATAAGAATAAGATGAACATTCGGCCTAAGCATGTTGTATTGAAATTTTGTGTATTTTGTGTTTTATGAAAATTGGATTAATTTGCAAAACTGTGAAAATTAGGGGTAAAATGGTAATTTACCCTTTTATGTGTTGTTGTATTAAATTGAATGAAATTGTGTTTGAATGAGCTTAATTTGAAATTATATAGATCAAGAACAAAATAAATCGAATTTAGATCGGGGGAAAATAAAAATAATTGAATAGTCGATTTACATCGTTCATCGATATCTGAGGTAAGTCTGTAGGCAAGTAAACATTACAAATTATTACTATATGTAAAATTAACATGCTGATTTGAATTTCTATGAGTTTATAATGCAATTTTTGAACGTGAATATGCTTCAGAATAATATGTTCAAGTTCAATTCGATCGAGATACAACATCCGAAAGCCCCGTACGAACCTTAGGAATAGCTAGGATACATATTTCATGAAATAGGATTTCGATATGTGTTCTCGTGTAAGACTACATCTGGGACGTTGGCATCGATATGTGACTACGTGTAAGACCATGTCTGGAACATCGGCACCATATTTGATTCGTGTAAGACCCTGTCTGGGACAGTGGCATCGTTTATTTTCGATACTTTTAAACGTTTTAAATTCGAACTTATGGCATGTATAGGCTATATTATCCTTTGGACATATTTGATTTTGATATGTATATATGTTAAAAAGCCATGTGAAACTGGCTTTTTATCTTTCCAAGCATGTTTACATGGTTGAGTAAATAATGTGGTTGATATATTGAATTTGGTTAACATATTCAACTAGGAAAAATATTTATAGGTGAATATGGTTTGAAGTGGTTGGTTGCAAAATGAATGATTTATAAATAGCTCATTTAGTAAGCTTAATATATAGATTGATTTGCAAGTGTGATGAGTTGTATGATTCGGCTTGTAATGGATTAAATGGTGAATTTATAGACAATTGTATAGTGATTAATTTATTTCGAATTGTATTGGTTAAGTGTGCACATTTTGAACATTTGAATGAGTGAGATATTTGTATGATTCATGATGATTATGGTACGATTTCTTAAAGGCTAAAATAGTTGTATATTATTTGATGGGTTGTGGTTAATTCGGCACATGAATATTTGTTATATTAGTTATTTATTTTTGGTTATGTATTCATGTAAAAATTATGTCATAAAATGGAGTTGTTTATTTAGCATATGAGGTTTGTGTATTTGGATTGATAATGAAATATTAAGAACATTCAGTTATGACTTTTAAGTTTTTGTTGTGTTTGTAATTTTGTTTTGGCGTGTAAGTGAAATTGAGTTTTATGCTTAAATTTGCACTCAGCTGATTATATGGTTATTGAATTTGTTTGGTAAATTAAAGTGTTAGTTAAAATGGTTACTTTATTTAATGCATATAGGTTTATTTGTGATTTACGAATGAGAAGGGTATATTATGTTTGGCTTTTGGATTTGATTCTTGAAATGTGTTTTTTTTAGTTAAGTTAAAATTTGACTTTGGTTAAACTTAATATTAAACATTCAAATATTCAGCTAAAGCATTGAAATGATCAAATGAATAGTAACTTGTGTTATGTTTGGAGTATGAGTAGGTTGAATGCATGCTTATATGTGGATAAATCTAAAACATTATGGTGTTATATAGTTTAAATTTTTAGTGGCATACCATATATTTCAAAGCTATTATTTTATTTAAGAAAATTTTGGGTAAGTTGTGATGTATGTTAATTTGTTATATATTTAAGACATGATAAATTTTTATAATTCATAATTGATTTACTTGATGTGGATGATTGTAATGACTTTAATATGCGCATATGCTTTGTGTCAAAATGATATGTTTGCCATTATTTGCTTATAACTTTATATTGGACATATCTTGATTAAATGGTTATGATATGATTTATAAAGATGTTAAATTGATTATTTATGTTACAATTGCTTGGTATTTATATTTAAGTCGTGTGCATGAGTATGATGATTATTGCCAGAAAGCTGTGTCTCGTCTGGTAATACTTCGTAACCCATTCCAGCGACGGATGTGGGTTAGGGGTGTTACAGGAGTCGTCCCTGGTACTAACTCAATACCAAACTCCACTTCTCGAATCGGTGGCAAACCCGACAATTCTTCAGGAAACACATCCGAATACTCGCACACAACTAGTACTGATTCAATCTTTCTTTTAGCCACTTTACTATCAAGTACATAGGAAAAATAAACTTTGAAACCTTTTCTCACATATTTCTGAGCTAACATCGAAGATATCACTGCTAGTAAACCATTCAGATCATTAGATTCAATCCGAATAATCTCATCATTTTGGCATCGTAAATCAATAGTCTTTCTTTTGCAGTTTACAACAGCATCATGCAAAGTCAACCAGTCCATACCCAGAATTATGTCGAACTCATCAAATGGTAACAACATCAAATCAGTAGAAAAGCATGAATCTCGAATCATCAAGGGACAATTCTTACACAGTTTATCCACCATAACACACCGGCCTAAGGGGTTTGACACTCTGATTACAAACTTAGTAGACTCAACAGGAAAAGTCTTATTGAGTACTAAAGTCTCACACACATAAGAATGGGTCAAACTAGGATCAATCAATGCAATTACATTAGTATTATAAAGAGTAAATGTAGCAGTAATAACATCTAGGAATGAAGCCTCCTCACGTGCGCGAATAGCATAGGCTCTAGCAGGTGTACGAGCCTCAGATCTAATTACTGTATCTTTTGTCCCTTTTTCACTATTACTCACATTACTCGTGTTTCTGGGTGGTCTACCTCGAGCTATAGTGTTACCTGATCTCATATATTGTACTGGATTTTCTTCATCTAACTCTGGGCTTTCACGAATATAATGATCTACCGATCCACATTTAAAACTAGCCCTATCATGCCATCGGCAACTGTAGGAATGTCGTTTACCACAATGTTTGCACTCGGGTTGTGTAACACCCCTAACCTGTATCCATCGCTGGAATGGGGTTACGAGGCATTACCAAACAAATACAATTCATAACAAACTTTCATACTTTGATTCAATAAATCATTAACCTCCAAGTTTATATTCAGTCAACATTATACGAAAACATGAGAATCGAATATTAAACTCATAACCAAATATTTTCATTACATATCCAAATCATGTATGCATACTATCAAGTTTAGCTTCATATGTCTAACCAAGCAAATAGGCATTTATTCGGTCATAATCTTAACCTCAATAAGCCACATCCTTATCAAAACCACATGTTTACCAAAATAAACCAATTACCAAATCATATCCATCAACAATATATAATTATATACTCAACCAAACACATTATACTAACATACATTTCTTTTATAACCGAATTAAAAGTATAAATTTCATTCAAATATATGCATCAACTTGCCACTTAAATATTAAGCTACCAACATATATATATAATGTATGCATACTTATCAAATGTGTTCATCATTAACCTAATATGCAAACTTATCATTTATTAATTCTAAGCAAAGTTTATATAACAAATCATATATTAAATTTAATATCGATAATTAACCACTTTAGATAATCAAATTTATGATATAGCAAAGTCACTTTGTAACTTATCAAAATATGTAATTAATATAACATATTTATTTATTTTCAATTGCAATTGCTTAATACATCCATCTTTGATAACATACATGTCACACACATATTTTATACTTTAAGTTAAATACATAACTAATATATATATATATATTACCTAATATATATAAACATCATACCAATACATTATATACTTATGCATATTTAAATGTCGAATCATGTATAACGTACCTGCAAAACTTATAGTAATTCTTTCACTTTAAGCATACATAATGAACTTGTAAAATATCACAAACCACAACCGAGTTCGTAAACATACCTATTTACCATATGTCATACTCAAAATCAACCGAATGCACATATCCAAAATTACCAACTATTTTCAAAGCATTACTTTATAATTCATTCATCTAAACTAAATTACCAAAACCCATCATATCAAACATTTTAATCAAGCCATCATTCACTTGAAGATATATAATGAACATAACACCAAAATCACAACAAAGCATAGCCATGATCAAAACAAGGCATTAAAAAAAAACCAAGCATAACTAAGTATTAAGCCATCTTTGTACCGCCCCCATACCCGAGATCATCGCCGGAGTCGAGTACGAGGTGTTACTAAACTTAATTCATTAATTAAACAACTTAAACAATTTATTTTAGAATTTCCAGACAAGTTGACTAACTGCGTCATAGTCGCTTAAAAATTCATATCTCGAGTTATGAAACTCCAAATTAAGATCTACAAATTTTCCATAAAACTAGACTAATATATATATCTACCAATATTTTTCTAGAATTTTTGGTCAAGCTAATTAGTACAGTTTATTGATTAAAGTATCCCCTGTTTCAGGGTTCAACGCCTCTGACCCCTGTGTATTACAAATCAGATATCTCCCTGTACAGAGTTTCAATGATTATGACGTTTCTTTCTCATAAAACTAGACTCAATAAGGAATCTAAAAATATAAAAAATGACTTCTAATTATTTTTTTACAGTTTATGGTGAATTTTTAAATTCAAAATAGGGTATTCAGAGACCACTCTAACCCTGTTCCACCAAAACTTAAATATCTCATAAAATATAACTCATTTACCTGTTTTGTTCGATCCCTGTTTCAGGATTCTCCCGTTGAACACATCGAAATATAATTTCGGATATGCGGATAATGTGCACGTAAGTGCTATACTCATAACTGAACAAGCTCAATAGCTTTTGAAATCTATGTAGCCAAGCTACCATGTAACCCGCCCATAAACGAACTCAGACTCAACTCAATGAGTTCAGAACTCAAATATCTTAGTGACATGTCACTTGTATTCAAAACTATTCCCAAGGTTCAAACGGGCTTTTTCCTCGATCACACATCTTTGCCGTCTTCCACGGAATATCAAAACCGATACTCGGTAGCAATTCATATTTAACAAGTAGCACACATAATTTGCATATTACTCAATAATAACCACAAAGCATAATATTTCATGATATTAATAATCATAACATATAAATAACATTAAATTACTTAAAATGACAATTATGTTACTACATTTACACCTGAACTTACCTCGATACAAAATATTAGCAATCGAGCCTATTCCTCGTAAACTTTGTTTTTCCCTCGATCACGACTTGAATCTTGTTTCTCTTGATCTATAATACCAAATTAATTATTTAATACATGCATTCACCAAAACAGCCCCTAGTACGAATTTTGGAAAATTACCATTTTGCCCCTAAACTTTTACATATTTACACTTTTGCCCCTAGGCTCGGGAATCAAACTTCATCCCTTATTCTTATGTTTTATGACATTCTGATCATTTTTCCCTTGTATAGCAACATCAAATTCACACTCTAACATGTACTTATGAATATTAGGTATTTTTATCGATTAAGCCCTTTTACTCGTTTTCACTTAAAATCGAGTAGCACAAGTTGTCTAGCATAATTTAAAACCTCATATTCTATCATAAAATACCAAAATACACAAATTTCAACTATGGGTATTTTTCCAAATATGAACCCTAGGTTGAATTATTGCTAGTATAAGCTAAATCGAGCTACCGGGATTTCAAAAACATAAAAATCAATAAAAACGGGCATAGAAATCAGTTACAATCAAGGCTTAAAAGTGCTGAAACCCTAGCTATGGTGGAGGGCAAAATTTGGCAGCAACTTATCGAGAAGATGATCATTGTTGTGTTATTTTTCCCATTTTATTTCATTTAATATCCAAATGACCAAAATGCCCTTCCTTACTAAACTTTCAAAAATACCATCCATGTCCAATTTTTGTCCATAAACTTAGAAATTGGTCAAATTTTTATTTAAGACCTCCTCATTAATATTCCAAAACAATTTCATACTAAAAACTTCTAGAATGCAAGTTTTGCAAATTATTCGATTTAGTCCCTAATTTCAACTTAAGCACTTTATGCATAGAATTTCGTCACGAAATTTTCACACAATCATGCAATCATATCATAAACCTCAAAATAATTATAAAATAATTATTTCTATCTTGAATTTGTGGTCACGAAACCACTATTCCGATTAGGCCCTAATTCGGGATATTACAACTCTCCCCCCTTTAAGGATTTTTGTTCTCGAAAATCTTACCGGTAAACAGGTGTGGGTATTGATTTCTCATGGTTTCCTAAGGTTCTTGTGACAACCCGAATTAGGGCCTAATCGGAATAGTGGTTTCGTGACCACAAATCCGAGATAGAAATAATTGTTTTATAAATATTTTGGGGTTTATGATATGATTGCATGATTGTGTGAAAATTTCGTGATGAAATTCTATGCCTAAAGTGTTTAAATTGAAAGTAGGGACTAAATCGAATAAGTTGCAAAATTTGCATACTAGAAATTTTAGTATGAAATTGTTTTGAAATATTTATTAGGAGGTCTTAAATAGCAATTCTACCAATTTTAAGTTCATGGACAAATTTAGGACATGGAAGGAATTTTTGGAAAGTTTAGTAGTAAGGGTATTTTAGTCATTTTGATATTAATGAAATAAAATGGGAAAAATAACACAAAATAGTCATCTTCCCATTTAGTTGCTGCCAAACTTCACTCTCTCCATAGCTAGGATTCTTCAACTTTCAAGCTCCATAGTAAGTGATTCTAAGCCCGCTTTTAATGTTCTTTACGCTTTTGGAATCCCTAAGCTCGATTAAGCTTATGCTAGTAATAATTTAACCTAGGGTTCATATTTGGAAAAATACCCATAGGTGAAATTTGTGTATTTTGATGTTTTATGATAGAATATGAGGTTTTAAATTGTGTTAAATAATTTGTGCTACTCGGTTTTAAGTGAAAACGAGTAAAATCAAGATAATCGGTAAAAATACCTAATGTTCATAACTATATGATAGAGTGGGAATTTGATGTTGTTGTAGAAGAGAAAATGTTCAGCATATCATAAAACATAAGAATAAGGGCTGAAATTAAATTCGAGCCTAGGGGCAAAATTGTAATTTTGTAAAAGTTAGGGGCAAAATGTAATTTTTCTACAATGTGATTTTTGGATTGAAATAAATAGTATGAGTATTAAATGAGCTAAATGTGTTATTATAGATCAAGAAAGGCGCTGAACCGACCTCGAATCTGGGAAAGAAAAGTTTTGGACTAAATTGCAAAATTTCCATATTTTGCACCAAGGTAAGTTGTATGTAAATATTACAATAATTTCATGTACATTCTTATATTTCAGCCTATTATATAAATATACTAGCTGATGTTAAAATATAAATTGACTATGGGAAGAATGGAAATAAATACAGAGAGAGATCCCTGCTGAACATTCTGAGAGATCGAATGAAATAGAGGAGCGTAGCTAGGTCACATGTATGATGCCGAGTGCACATCATGTGTACAAGAAAGCTACGAGACACCTGTAGTAGCTAGGTCACATGCGTGATACGAGATGTATCCCATGTAGACAAGAGAGCTACGTGAAAGATAAATGTAGCTAGGTCGCATGCGTGATTCCAAGTGAAGGACACCATGTAGACAAGAGAGCTACGTGAAAGATAAATGTAGCTAGGTCGCATGCGTGATTCCAAGTGAAGGACACCATGTAGACAAGAGAGCTACGAGACAAATCGGCTAGGTCGCATGAGTGGTACTAAGTGTTCCCCATGTGTACAAGAGAGCCGAACTAAATGAAGTATGATGGTGGGGTCAGTCTCAAACCGTTAAATATCGAGGATTGATCCGAATTGTTCAACGGGATGGTTTTGTGGTGACATTGTGGTTTGGACCTACACTTATAGTGAATGAAATGTGGTGAAAATGAATTGTGGCATATACATATATACGATAAAATGAGGTTAGCATAAAGAATGTGTGAAAGAGTGAAATTAGTATTAAAGCTGTTTTTAGATGGCAGCAGTGACGTGATTTTGAAAAATCACCAAAAATAGGAGGAATATAATTAGAGGTTGAATGAGATGTGAAATTAAAGCTTAATGAGTCTACTTTCATATAAAAGAAGCAGGGCAAGCAAAGGAATTCTATATTTTGAGATATTTACAATTGTAACTGACTTGCTCAGGATGAATACGTGATCCCCTGTTTCCAATTTGAAAAATCATTAAAAATTGTACAAAGCAAACTAAGAAATATAGTTTACATGCCTAAATTCCTTATTGAGACTAGTTTTAAATACAACAGACTTCAGGGTTGTTTGAGTTATGTACTGAGACAAATTCAATTCGTAGTGGACAGAGGTCAGGCCAGTCGAGCTGTGTAACAGGGGAAACTTTAACTAATAAACTGTACTAATCTGCTGAACCAAAATTATAAAAAAATTTAGCAAGAAGCTTTATGAGTCTAGATTCAGGAAATTTTACGGATATGAATTTCGAGTTTTGTAACTCGAGTTATGATTTATTTAGTGAATATGACACAGCAGAGACAAATTAATCAAGTGGAATAAGTAGTGAAGTTAAAGTAGACATACTTGAATTGTTGTGTAAACATGTTAGATTCTTAAATTAGTATTTACATACTACTTACTAAGCTATAAGCTTACTTTGTTTTCTCTCTTTTGTCTTATAGTGTTCTCCACTTGCTCAGAGTCAAGGATCGTGAAGATCTACCCGCACTATCATACTTTGGGGTATTTGAACTAAATGTTTTGAATTATGGCATGTATAGTAGGCAAAAATTATTTTGTTATGTGTCATATTTGTCTAGGTTTAAAATATTAGTTACAAGATTTCGACCAGCTTACTTTGTACAAGCCATAAAAGTTGGCTAATATTGTTCAAGATATATGTTATACGATGCATTATCAAATGGGATGACATATTTCTATCTTGGTATATGTTATGTTCGTAATACCTTGTATCTGCTCCTACGATTTGAATCGGTAAGGGGTTACATTTAGTGGTATCGAGCTATGGTTTAGTCGGTTCTCGGACTAATAAAGTGTGTGTAAAAGTCTAGCTATACATGCCATAAAAATATTGTGATAGTGTGGTGACTCGATTATTCTAAACTGTGTTTTGTTTTAATATAGTAATGGATCCCAAGGAACTGCTACCGATGATGTCGCTTAGTAATGCGCCGGCTCCCGCACAAGGGACCGCTACTGTGGAAAGTAGACTGAGACATTGGGACAAGGAGATGAGGCTCGGACGCCTTTCTCCAAATGATGAACAATTGGTATATCAATTTATTCGAGCAAATCCAAATGCTCAACCTCCTCCACCCCTCCTATACCTCGCGATTCCTCCTCAGAGTGCCAAGGTATAAATTTGGTAAGAATGAACAAGCCTCCGGTTGACAAGATTCAAAACAAGGGGTCAAGAGTTTAGAGCAAAGGTTGATGATGATCCCGAGAAAGCGGAATTCGCTTGAAAATTCTACCGTGTATTTGATGAGCTCTCATGTACACCGAGGAATGCTTAAAGTGTGTCAGATCACTTTTGAGAGATTCTACTACCACCGGTGGAAGACTTTGGTTGCAGTGGTGCCAAAAGAAAAGTTACTTGGGATTTCTTCCAGAAGAATTTAGAAAGAAATACATAAGTCGGGATTTATTGATCAAAAACGGAAGGAGTTCCTTGAATTGAAGCAAGGAAAATGTCTGTCGCAGAGTATGAACGCGAATTTGTAAGACTCAAAGTATGCCTGTGAATGTGTGTCCACCGAGGCCATTATGTGTAGAAGATTTGAAGATGGGCTGAATGAGGACATTAAAGTGTTTGTAGGATTTTGGAGTTGAAAGAATTTGTAGTATTGGTTGATCGAGCTTTTAAAGTCAAGAATTGAACAAAGAAAGAAGAAAAGTCGCTATTGAGGCTCGAGATGTCGAAAAAGACAGATAAGTAAGCCATTTCAATCTCAACCAAAGAGGTCCAAAGAGACAAACCCTCGAATGACAGCTTCAATTGGGGATTTACACAGAGATCATGGTAGAGCATATTCGGGTCTAAAGCTCAAGCTACTTGGTGGCAAGTGTGGGTAATGTGCGACCTAGAAAGCCCGAGTGTCAAGAATGTGGCAGCAACATTATGGTGAGTGTTGGGGACCGAGCGAGCTTGTTTCAAAAGTGTTCTCGCGAGCATTTTATTAGAGACCGTCCGAGAAGGTTAAAGAAGAAAGATTTCAGAGTGTTAGATGTAATACCACCGCTAGTAGAGGTAGACCACCGAGAAATACCGGAGGTGGGACTAGTAGTAGAACTGTGATGAAAGATTTAACGGCAAGATCGTAAGCTAGAGCACCTGCTAGAGCTTATGCTATACGTGCTCGAGAAGATGCATCATCTCCGATGTCATTATCGTACATTTTCTCTTTATGATACTATTGTTATTGCATTGATTGATCCCGGTCCACCCATTCCTATATTTGCATGAATTTAGTATCCAATAAAAAGTTGCTGTTGAATTTATCGAGTTTACAATTAAAGTGTCGAACCCTTAGGCCAATATGTGCTAGTTGACAAGGTTTGCAAGAATTGCCCATTAATGATTCAAGGTCACTGCTTTCCTACCAACTTGATGTTGTTACCATTTGGTGAGTTTGACGTTATCTTGGGAATGGACCGTTAACATTGTATGATGCTAAGGTAGATTGTAAACAAAAGACACTAGAGTTAAAATGTGAAAATGGAGAAATTCGTGGGTTGAAATGCATTTAATCAAATAAATTGCCTATGGTGATTTCGCACATGTCCGCACGTAAATACATGAGAAAAGGTGTGAAGCTTATCCGCTTATGTAATGAATGTTGAGATGTCTCAACTGAAATTTGAATCAAGACCTATAGTCTGTGAGTTTCGGATGTATTTCCAGAGGAATTGCCCGGTTGCCTCCAAACGAGAGATAGATTTTGCCATTGATTTGTTGCCTGCATCGCACCGATCTCGATTGCTCCATATAGAATGGCTCCGATCAATTAAAAGAATTGAAGGCTCGGGCCAGGAGTTAATGACAAGGGATTTGTGAGACCGAGTTTCTCTCCCTGGGTGCTCCTCAGATTATTCAGAAGAAGAAGGATGGTTCAATGAGACTTTGCATTGATTACCGCCACTTAATAAGGTGACTATAAAGAACAAGTACCCATTGCCGAGGATTGATGATTTATTCGATCGCTTAAAGGGGCCACAAGTGTTTTCAAAGATTGATTTGAGGTCCGGTTACTATCACCGAGAGTTAAGGAGTCGATGTGCCGAAACCGCCTTTTAGGACAAGGTATGGACATTATGAGTTTCGGTGATGCCTTTTGGCTTAACAAATGCTCCACCATATTTATGGACTTAATGAATCGATTTTCCTACCATATTTGGATAAGTTTGTAGTAGTGTTTATAGATGACATTTTAATTTATTCTCGAGATGAGTTTGAACATGCCGAACACTTGAGAACTATATTGCAGATCTTGAGAGAAAAGAAACTGCTTGCCAAGTTTAGTAAAAGTGAGTTCGCTTCGTGAAGTCGGATTTTGGGGGCATATAGTCTCGTGATGGTATTCGGTGGATCCAAGCAAGATTTCGCGATCGTTGATTGGAAACCGCCAAGAATGTATCTGAGGTTAGAAGCTTTTAGGCTTGGCCGGTATTATAGGCGTTTTGTTGAAGGATTTTCGATAATTGCCTCTCCTATGACTAAATTGTTGCGTAAGAATGTTAAGTTTGAATGGACCGATAAATGTCAACAGAGTTTTGAAAAGTTGAAAGCACGATTGATCAAGCACCAATTTTAGTACAAACGAGTCGAAAGGAGTTCGTAATTTATAGTGATGCATCATTGATGTGCCTTGGATGTGTGTTGATGCAAGAGGGCAAAGTAGTAGCTTATGCTTCGAGGCGCTTAAAACCGCATGAGAAGAACTATCCTACACATGATTTGGAACCGTCATTGTTGTTTTTGCCTTGAAGATTTGGCGACATTATTTATACGGTGAAAATGCCGAATTTTTACCGATCACAAAAGTTTGAAGTACTTGATGAATCAAAAGGACCTAAATTTATGGCAATAAGATGGCTTGAATTATTAAAGGATTATGATCTAGTGATTGATTATCATCCTGAAAAGCAAATGTAGTTGTTGACGCCTTGAGCGTAAAATTTCTTTTCACTTTGAGAGCCATGAACACGGGTTAGCATTGTCTCGATGACGGGTCAATTTTAGCAGAGATGAGAGCTAAACCGTTATTTCTCCAGCTTGATTTGTGATGCTCAAAAGAATGATAGTGAGTTGCGGATCAAGAGAACTCAATGCTAATCAAAGTTATGACTCGATTTTCGAGTTGGACCAGATGACTGCTTGATGTTTCGAGACGTAATATGTGTGCCGAAAAATGATAAATTGATTCGTAAAATATTACATGAGGCGCACAATGGTCGTTTATCGCTTCACCCCGTAGCACAAAAATGTATAATGATTTAAAGAAGTCAGACAGGCTGGCGTATGAAAAGGACATTTCGAATTTGTAACTAAGTGTTTGATCTCACAACAAGTAAAAGTGAACATCAAGTACCTTCGTGATTACTTCAACCGTAATGGTGCCCGAGTGGAAATGGGACAAGATTACCATGGATTTTGTAACCGGTTTGCCTTTAACTCCTAAAAAGAAGGATGTGTTTGGGTAGTGGTTGATAGATTAACAAAGTCAGCCCACTTTATACCAAGACGCACGATTACTCACTTGATAAATTAGCCAATTATATATTGTGAAATTGTGAAGTTGCACGAGTACCTATGTCTATAATATCGATAGAGATCCAAGATTTACCTCGAGATTTTGGAAAAGTTACAAGAAGCTTTGGGTACAAAATTGAACTTTAGTACCGCATTTCATCCACAAACAGATGGTCAAACGGAAAGAGTAATCCGTACTCAAGATATGCTTAGATGTCGTGTTTTTAGAATTTGGAGGTAGTTGGGAGAAATATCTATCTTTGATTGAGTTTGCCTACAATAACAGCTTATCAATCAAGTATACAAATGGCACCGCATTTAAGCCTTATATGGTCGTAAGTGTCGGACTCCTTTATATTGGACCGAGCTTAGTGAGAAACAGATTCACGGAGTTGATCTAGTTAAAGAAACCAAGAGAAAATAAAAGTAATTCGGGATTGCTTGAAAGTCGCTTCAGATCGACAAAAGTCATATGCGATTTAAAAGAAAAGAGATTGAATTTCAAGTGGGTGATAAAGTGTTCTTGAAGGTGTCACCATGGAAAAGATTCTAGATTTAGTCGAAAAGGCAAGTTGAGTCCGCGCTTTATTGGGCCGCATTTAGATTATCGAGAGAATTGGACCAAGGGCATATCGGTTGGCCTTATCGGCAGAGTTAGAAAAGATTCATAACGTGTTTCATGTATCAATGTTGCGACGTTATCGCTCGATCCTTCACATGTGATTTCCCAATGTAAATTGAGATTCGATCGGATATGACCTATGAGGAGGAACCAATAAAGATTTTGGCTCGAGAAGTTAAACAGCTTAAGAAACAAAAGTATAGCCTTAGTGAAAGTATTGTGGCACGTACATGGGATAGAAGAGGCTACGGGGAACCCGAGGAAGCTATGAGGAAACAAGACCCAAACCTCTTTACCTAGAAGATTTTCTGGGACTAAAATCTCTAAAGGGGGAGAATTGTGACAACCCTAATTAGGGCCTAATCGAATAGTGGTTTCGTGACCACAAATCCGAGATAGAAATAATTGTTTTATAAATATTTTGGGGTTTATGATATGATTGCATGATTGTGTGAAAATTTCGTGATGAAATTCTATGCCTAAAGTGTTTAAATTGAAAGTAGGGACTAAATCGAATAAGTTGCAAAATTTGCATACTAGAAATTTTTAGTATGAAATTGTTTTGAAATATTTATTAGGAGGTCTTAAATAGCAATTCTACCAATTTTAAGTTCATGGACAAATTTAGGACATGGAAGGAATTTTGGAAAGTTTAGTAGTAAGGGTATTTTAGTCATTTTGATATTAAATGAAATAAAATGGGAAAAATAACACAAAATAGTCATCTTCCCATTTAGTTGCTGCCAAACTTCACTCTCTCCATAGCTAGGATTCTTCAACTTTCAAGCTCCATAGTAAGTGATTCTAAGCCCGCTTTTAATGTTCTTTACGCTTTTGGAATCCTAAGCTCGATTAAGCTTATGCTAGTAATAATTTAACCTAGGGTTCATATTTGGAAAAATACCCATAGGTGAAATTTGTGTATTTTGATGTTTTATGATAGAATATGAGGTTTTAAATTGTGTTAAATAATTTGTGCTACTCGGTTTTAAGTGAAAACGAGTAAAACCAAGATAATTCCAGAAAATACCTAATGTTCATAACTATATGATAGAGTGGGAATTTGATGTTGTTGTAGAAGAGAAAATGTTCAGCATATCATAAAACATAAGAATAAGGGCTGAAATTAAATTCCCGAGCCTAGGGGCAAAATTGTAATTTTGTAAAAGTTAGGGGCAAAATGTAATTTTTCTACAATGTGATTTTTGGATTGAAATAAATAGTATGAGTATTAAATGAGCTAAATGTGTTATTATAGATCAAGAAAGGCGCTGAACCCACCTCTAACTGGGAAAGAAAAGTTTTGGACTAAATTGCAAAATTTCCATATTTTGCACCAAGGTAAGTTGTATGTAAATATTACAATAATTTCATGTACATTCTTATATTTCAGCCTATTATATAAATATACTAGCTGATGTTAAAATATAAATTGACTATGGGAAGAATGGAAATAAATACAGAGAGAGATCCTGCTGAACATTCTGAGAGATCGAATGAAATAGAGGAGCGTAGCTAGGTCACATGTATGATGCCGAGTGCACATCATGTGTACAAGAAAGCTACGAGACACCCTCAGTAGTAGCTAGGTCACATGCGTGATACGAGATGTATCCCATGTAGACAAGAGAGCTACGTGAAAGATAAATGTAGCTAGGTCGCATGCGTGATTCCAAGTGAAGGACACCATGTAGACAAGAGAGCTACGTGAAAGATAAATGTAGCTAGGTCGCATGCGTGATTCCAAGTGAAGGACACCATGTAGACAAGAGAGCTACGAGACAAATCGGCTAGGTCGCATGAGTGGTACTAAGTGTTCCCCATGTGTACAAGAGAGCCGAACTAAATGAAGTATGATGGTGGGGTCAGTGTCAAACCGTTAAATATCGAGGATTGATCCAATTGTTCAACGGGATGGTTTTGTGGTGACATTGTGGTTTGGACCTACACTTATAGTGAATGAAATGTGGTGAAAATGAATTGTGGCATATACATATATACGATAAAATGAGGTTAGCATAAAGAATGTGTGAAAGAGTGAAATTAGTATTAAAACTGTTTTAGATGGTAGCAGTGACGTGATTTTGAAAAATCACCAAAAATAGGAGGAATATAATTAGAGGTTGAATGAGATGTGAAATTAAAGCTTAATGAGTCTACTTTCATATAAAAGAAGCAGGGCAAGCAAAGGAATTCTATATTTTGAGATATTTACAATTGTAACTGACTTGCTCAGGATGAATACGTGATCCCCTGTTTCCACTTTGAAAAATCATTAAAATTGTACAAAGCAAACTAAGAAATATAGTTTACATGCCTAAATTCCTTATTGAGACTAGTTTTAAATACAACAGACTTCAGGGTTGTTTGAGTTATGTACTGAGAGAAATTCAATTCGTAGTGGACAGAGGTCAGGCCAGTCGAGCTGTGTAACAGGGGAAACTTTAACTAATAAACTGTACTAATCTGCTGAACCAAAAATTATAAAAAAATTTAGCAAGAAGCTTTATGAGTCTAGATTCAGGAAATTTTACGGATATGAATTTCGAGTTTTGTAACTCGAGTTATGATTTATTTAGTGAATATGACACAGCAGAGACAGCTTAATCAAGTGGAATAAGTAGTGAAGTTAAAGTAGACATACTTGAATTGTTGTGTAAACATGTTAGATTCTTAAATTAGTATTTACATACTACTTACTAAGCTATAAGCTTACTTCGCTTTCTCTTTTGTCTTATAGTGTTCTCCACTTGCTCAGAGTCAAGGATCGTGAAGATCTACCCGCACTATCATACTTTGGGGTATTTGAACTAAATGTTTTGAATTATGGCATGTATAGTAGGCAAAAATTATTTTGTTATGTGTCATATTTGTCTAGGTTTAAAATATTAGTTACAAGATTTCACCGCCATTTTGTACAAGCCATAAAAGTTGGCTAATATTGTTCAAGATATATGTTATACGATGCATTATCAAATGGGATGACATATTTCTATCTTGGTATATGTTATGTTCGTAATACCTTGTATCTCTGCTCCTACGACGACAGAATGGGTAAGGGTGTTACATTTAGTGGTATCGAGCTATGGTTTAGTCGGTTCTCTGACTAATAAAGTGTGTGTAAAAGTCTAGCTATACATGCCATAAAAATATTGTGATAGTGTGGTGACTCGATTATTCTAAACTGTGTTTTGTTTTAATATAGTAATGGATCCTAAAGGAACTCATACGATGATGTCGCTAGTAATGCGCCGGCCCCGCACAAGGGACCGCTACTGTGGAAAGTAGACTCGAGACATTGGGACAAGGAGATGAGGCTCGGACGCCTTTCTCCAAATGATGAACAATTGGTATATCAATTTATTCGAGCAAATCCAAATGCTCAACCTCCTCCACCCCTCCTATACCTCGACGATTCTCAGAGTCGCCAAGGTATAAATTTGGTAAGAATGAACAAGCCTCCGCTGACAAGATTCAAAACAAGGGCCAAGAGTTTAGAGCAAAGGTTGATGATGATCCCGAGAAAGCGGAATTCGCTTGAAAATTCTACCCGTATTTGATGAGCTCTCATGTACACCGAGGAATGCTTAAAGTGTGTCAGATCACTTTTGAGAGATTCTACCTACCACCGGTGGAAGACTTTGGTTGCAGTGGTGCCAAAAGAAAAGTTACTTGGGATTTCTTCCAGAAGAATTTAGAAAGAAATACATAAGTCAGCGATTTATTGATCAAAACGGAAGGAGTTCCTTGAATTGAAGCAAGGAAAATGTCTGTCGCAGAGTATGAACGCGAATTTGTAAGACTCAAAGAAGTATGCCTGTGAATGTGTGTCCACCGAGGCCATTATGTGTAGAAGATTTGAAGATGGGCTGAATGAGGACATTAAAGTGTTTGTAGGATTTTGGAGTTGAAAGAATTTGTAGTATTGGTTGATCGAGCTCTTAAAGTCAAGAATTGAACAAAGAAAGAAGAAAAGTCGCTATTGAGGCTCGAGATGTCGAAAAAGACAGATAAGTAAGCCATTTCAATCTCAACCAAAGAGGTCCAAAGAGACAAACCTCGAATGACAGCTTCAATTGGGGATTTACACAGATCGTGGTAGAGCATATTCGGGTCTAAAGCTCAAGCTACTTGTGGCAAGTGTGGGTAATGTGCGACCTAGAAAGCCCGAGTGTCAAGAATGTGGCGTGCAACATTATGGTGAGTGTTGGGGACCGAGCGAGCTTGTTTCAAAGTGTTCTCATGAGCATTTTATTAGAGACTGTCCGAGAAGGTTAAAGAAGAAAGATTTCAGAGTGTTAGATGTAATACCACCGCTAGTAGAGGTAGACCACCGAGAAATACCGGAGGTGGGACTAGTAGTAGAACTGTGATGAAAGATTTAACGGAAGATCGTGGCTAGAGCACCTGCTAGAGCTTATGCTATACGTGCTCGAGAAGATGCATCATCTCCGATGTCATTATCGTACATTTTCTTTATGATACTATTGTTATTGCATTGATTGATCCCGGTCCACCCATTCCTATATTTGCATGAATTTAGTATCCAATAAAAAGTTGCTGTTGAATTTATCGAGTTTACGATTAAAGTGTCGAACCCTTAGGCCAATATGTGCTAGTTGACAAGGTTTGCAAGAATTGCCCATTAATGATTCAAGGTCACTGCTTTTCCTACCAACTTGATGTTGTTACCATTTGGTGAGTTTGACGTTATCTTGGGAATGGACCGTTAACATTGTATGATGCTAAGGTAGATTGTAAACAAAAGACACTAGAGTTAAAATGTGAAAATGGAGAAATTCGTGGGTTGAAACAAACGAATCAAATAAATTGCCTATGGTGATTTCGCATATGTCCGCACGTAAATACATGAGAAAAGGGTGTGAAGCTTATCCGCTTATGTAATGAATGTTGAGATGTCTCAACTGAAATTTGAATCAAGACCTATAGTCCGTGAGTTTCCGGATGTATTTCCGAGGAATTGCCCGGGTTGCCTCCAAACAGAGAGATAGATTTTGCCATTGATTTGTTGCCGGCATCGCACCGATCTCGATTGCTCCATATAGAATGGCTCTCATCGAATTAAAAGAATTGAAGGCTCGCTTGCAGGAGTTAATGCACAAGGGATTTGTGAGACCGAAGTTTCTCTCCCGGGTGCTCTCAGATTATTCAGAAGAAGAAGGATGGTTCAATGAGACTTTGCATTGATTACCGCCGCCTTAATAAGGTGACTATAAAGAACAAGTACCCATTGCCGAGGATTGATGATTTATTCGATCGCTAAAGGGGCCACAAGAGTTTTCAAAGATTGATTTGAGGTCCGGTTACTATCACCGAGAGTTAAGGAGTCGATGTGCCGAAACCGCCTTTAGGACAAGGTATGGACATTATGAGTTTCGGTGATGCCTTTTGGCTTAACAAATGCTCCACCATATTTATGGACTTAATGAATCGGATTTTCCTACCATATTTGGATAAGTTTGTAGTAGTGTTTATAGATGACATTTTAATTTATTCTCGAGATGAGTTTGAACATGCCGAACACTTGAGAACTATATTGCAGATCTTGAGAGAAAAGAAACTGCTTGCCAAGTTTAGTAAAAGTGAGTTCGCTTCGTGAAGTCGGATTTTGGGGCATATAGTCTCGTGTGATGGTATTCGGTGGATCCAAGCAAGATTTCGCGATCGTTGATTGGAAACCGCCAAGAATGTATCTCGAGGTTAGAAGCTTTTAGGCTTGGCCGTATTATAGGCGCTTTGTTGAAGGATTTTCGATAATTGCCTCTCCTATGACTAAATTGTTGCGTAAGAATGTTAAGTTTGAATGGACCGATAAATGTCAACAGAGTTTTGAAAAGTTGAAAGCACGATTGATCAAGCACCAATTTTAGTACAGCCCGAGTCGAAAGGAGTTCGTAATTTATAGTGATGCATCATTGATGTGCCTTGGATGTGTGTTGATGCAAGAGGGCAAAGTAGTAGCTTATGCTTCGAGGCGCTTAAAACCGCATGAGAAGAACTATCCTACACATGATTTGGAATCGTCATTGTTGTTTTTGCCTTGAAGATTTGGCGACATTATTTATACGGTGAAAATGCCGAATTTTTACCGATCACAAAAGTTTGAAGTACTTGATGAATCAAAAGGACCTAAATTTATGACAAATAAGATGGCTTGAATTATTAAAGGATTATGATCTAGTGATTGATTATCATCCTGAAAAGCAAATGTAAGTTGCCGACGCCTTGAGCGTAAAATTTCTTTTCACTTTGAGAGCCATGAACACGGGTTAGCATTGTCTCGATGACGGGTCAATTTTAGCAGAGATGAGAGCTAAACCGTTATTTCTCCAGCTTGATTTGTGATGCTCAAAAGAATGATAGTGAGTTGCGGATCAAGAGAACTCAATGCTAATCAAAGTTATGACTCGATTTTCGAGTTGGACCAGATGACTGCTTGATGTTTCGAGACGTAATATGTGTGCCGAAAATGATAAATTGATTCGTAAAATATTACATGAGGCGCACAATGGTCATTTATCGCTCACCCCGTAGCACAAAATGTATAATGATTTAAAGAAGTCAGACAGGCTGGCTGTATGAAAAGGGACATTTCAATTTGTAACTAAGTGTTTGATCTCACAACAAGTAAAAGTGAACATCAAGTACCTTCGTGATTACTTCAACCGGTAATGGTGCCCGAGTGGAAATGGGACAAGATTACCATGGATTTTGTAACCGGTTTGCCTTTAACTCCTAAAAAGAAGGATGCTGTTTGGGTAGTGGTTGATAGATTAACAAAGTCAGCCCACTTTATACCAAGACGCACTGATTACTCACTTGATAAATTAGCCAATTATATATTGCTGAAATTGTGAAGTTGCACGAGTACCTATGTCTATAATATCGATAGAGATCCAAGATTTACCTCGAGATTTTGGAAAAAGTTACAAGAAGCTTTGGGTACAAAATTGAACTTTAGTACCGCATTTCATCCACAAACAGATGGTCAAACGGAAAGAGTAATCCGTACTCAAGATATGCTTAGATGTCGTGTTTTAGAATTTGGAGGTAGTTGGGAGAAATATCTATCTTTGATTGAGTTTGCCTACAATAACAGCTTATCAATCAAGTATACAAATGGCACCGCATTTAAGCCTTATATGGTCGTAAGTGTCGGACTCCTTTATATTGGACCGAGCTTAGTGAGAAACAGATTCACTGAGTTGATCTAGTTAAAGAAACCAAGAGAAAATAAAAGTAATTCGGGATTGCTTGAAAGTCGCTCAGATCGACAAAAGTCATATGCGATTTAAAAGAAAAGAGATTGAATTTCAAGTGGGTGATAAAGTGTTCTTGAAGGTGTCACCATGGAAAAGATTCTAGATTTAGTCGAAAAGGCAAGTTGAGTCCGCTTTTATTGGGCCGCACGAGATTACTCGAGAATTGGACCAAGCAGCATATCGGTTGGCCTTACCGCAGAAAGTTAGAAAAGATTCATAACGTGTTTCATGTATCAATGTTGCGACGTTATCGCTCGATCCTTCACATGTGATTTCCCAATGTAAATTGAGATTCGATCGGATATGACCTATGAGGAGGAACCAATAAAGATTTTGGCTCGAGAAGTTAAACAGCTTAAGAAACAAAAGTATAGCCTTAGTGAAAGTATTGTGGCACGACATGGGATAGAAGAGGCTACGTGGGAACCCGAGGAAGCTATGAGGAAACAAGACTCAAACCTCTTTACCGGAAGATTTTCTGGGACTAAAATCTCTAAAGGGGGAGAATTGTGACAACCCTAATTAGGGCCTAATCGAATAGTGGTTTTGTGACCACAAATCCGAGATAGAAATAATTGTTTTATAAATATTTTGGGGTTTATGATATGATTGCATGATTGTGTGAAAATTTCGTGATGAAATTCTATGCCTAAAGTGTTTAAATTGAAAGTAGGGACTAAATCGAATAAGTTGCAAAATTTGCATACTAGAAATTTTTAGTATGAAATTGTTTTGAAATATTTATTAGGAGGTCTTAAATAGCAATTCTACCAATTTTAAGTTCATGGACAAATTTAGGACATGGAAGGAATTTTTGGAAAGTTTAGTAGTAAGGGTATTTTAGTCATTTTGATATTAAATGAAATAAAATGGGAAAAATAACACAAAATAGTCATCTTCCCATTTAGTTGCTGCCAAACTTCACTCTCTCCATAGCTAGGATTCTTCAACTTTCAAGCTCCATAGTAAGTGATTCTAAGCCCGCTTTTAATGTTCTTTACGCTTTTGGAATCCTAAGCTCGATTAAGCTTATGCTAGTAATAATTTAACCTAGGGTTCATATTTGGAAAAATACCCATAGGTGAAATTTGTGTATTTTGATGTTTTATGATAGAATATGAGGTTTTAAATTGTGTTAAATAATTTGTGCTACTCGGTTTTAAGTGAAAACGAGTAAAACCAAGATAATCCAGAAAAATACCTAATGTTCATAACTATATGATAGAGTGGGAATTTGATGTTGTTGTAGAAGAGAAAATGTTCAGCATATCATAAAACATAAGAATAAGGGCTGAAATTAAATTCCCGAGCCTAGGGGCAAAATTGTAATTTTGTAAAAGTTAGGGGCAAAATGTAATTTTTCTACAATGTGATTTTTGGATTGAAATAAATAGTATGAGTATTAAATGAGCTAAATGTGTTATTATAGATCAAGAAAGGCGCTGAACCCACCTCTAACGGGGAAAGAAAAGTTTTGGACTAAATTGCAAAATTTCCATATTTTGCACCAAGGTAAGTTGTATGTAAATATTACAATAATTTCATGTACATTCTTATATTTCAGCCTATTATATAAATATACTAGCTGATGTTAAAATATAAATTGACTATGGGAAGAATGGAAATAAATACAGAGAGAGAGATCCTGCTGAACATTCTGAGAGATCGAATGAAATAGAGGGAGCGTAGCTAGGTCACATGTATGATGCCGAGTGCACATCATGTGTACAAGAAAGCTACGAGACACCCTGTAGTAGCTAGGTCACATGCGTGATACGAGATGTATCCCATGTAGACAAGAGAGCTACGTGAAAGATAAATGTAGCTAGGTCGCATGCGTGATTCCAAGTGAAGGACACCATGTAGACAAGAGAGCTACGTGAAAGATAAATGTAGCTAGGTCGCATGCGTGATTCCAAGTGAAGGACACCATGTAGACAAGAGAGCTACGAGACAAATCGGCTAGGTCGCATGAGTGGTACTAAGTGTTCCCCATGTGTACAAGAGAGCCGAACTAAATGAAGTATGATGGTGGGGTCAGTCAAACCGTTAAATATCGAGGATTGATCCGAATTGTTCAACGGGATGGTTTTGTGGTGACATTGTGGTTTGGACCTACACTTATAGTGAATGAAATGTGGTGAAAATGAATTGTGGCATATACATATATACGATAAAATGAGGTTAGCATAAAGAATGTGTGAAAGAGTGAAATTAGTATTAAAACTGTTTTAGATGGTAGCAGTGACGTGATTTTGAAAAATCACCAAAAATAGGAGGAATATAATTAGAGGTTGAATGAGATGTGAAATTAAAGCTTAATGAGTCTACTTTCATATAAAAGAAGCAGGACAAGCAAAGGAATTCTATATTTTGAGATATTTACAATTGTAACTGACTTGCTCAGGATGAATACGTGATCCCTGTTTCCACTTTGAAAAATCATTAAAAATTGTACAAAGCAAACTAAGAAATATAGTTTACATGCCTAAATTCCTTATTGAGACTAGTTTTAAATACAATAGACTTCAGGGTTGTTTGAGTTATGTACTGAGAGAAATTCAATTCGTAGTGGACAGAGGTCAGGCCAGTCGAGCTGTGTAACAGGGGAAACTTTAACTAATAAACTGTACTAATCTGCTGAACCAAAATTATAAAAAAATTTAGCAAGAAGCTTTATGAGTCTAGATTCAGGAAATTTTACGGATATGAATTTCGAGTTTTGTAACTCGAGTTATGATTTATTTAGTGAATATGACACAGCAGAGACAGCTTAATCAAGTGGAATAAGTAGTGAAGTTAAAGTAGACATACTTGAATTGTTGTGTAAACATGTTAGATTCTTAAATTAGTATTTACATACTACTTACTAAGCTATAAGCTTACTTCGCTTTCTCTTTTGTCTTATAGTGTTCTCCAGCTTGCTCAGAGTCAAGGATCGTGAAGATCTACCCGCACTATCATACTTTGGGGTATTTGAACTAAATGTTTTGAATTATGGCATGTATAGTAGGCAAAAATTATTTTGTTATGTGTCATATTTGTCTAGGTTTAAAATATTAGTTACAAGATTTCTCGACCAGCTTACTTTGTACAAGCCATAAAAGTTGGCTAATATTGTTCAAGATATATGTTATACGATGCATTATCAAATGGGATGACATATTTCTATCTTGGTATATGTTATGTTCGTAATACCTTGTATCTGCTCCTACGACGGTAACGGGTAAGGGGTTACATTTAGTGGTATCGAGCTATGGTTTAGTCGGTTCTCGGACTAATAAAGTGTGTGTAAAAGTCTAGCTATACATGCCATAAAAATATTGTGATAGTGTGGTGACTCGATTATTCTAAACCGTGTTTTGTTTTAATATAGTAATGGATCCTGAAGGAACTGCTACGATGATGTTGCTAGTAATGCGCCGGCCCCGCACAAGGGACCGCTACTGTGGAAAGTAGACCGAGACATTGGGACAAGGAGATGAGGCTCGGGACGCCTTTCTCCAAATGATGAACAATTGGTATACTGAATTTATTCGAGCAAATCCAAATGCTCAACCTCCTCCACCCTCCTATACCTCGCATTTATTCTCAGAGCTGCTCAAGGTATAAATTTGGTAAGAATGAACAAGCCTCCGGTTGACAAGATTCAAAACAAGGGGTCAAGAGTTTAGAGCAAAGGTTGATGATGATCCCGAGAAAGCGGAATTCGCTTGAAAATTCTACCCGTATTTGATGAGCTCTCATGTACACCGAGGAATGCTTAAAGTGTGTCAGATCACTTTTGAGAGATTCGCCTACCACCGGTGGAAGACTTTGGTTGCATGGTGCCAAAAGAAAAGTTACTTGGGATTTCTTCCAGAAGAATTTAGAAAGAAATACATAAGTCACGATTTATTGATCAAAACGAAAGGAGTTCCTTGAATTGAAGCAAGGAAAATGTCTGTCGCAGAGTATGAACGCGAATTTGTAAGACTCAACAAGTATGCCTGTGAATGTGTGTCCACCGAGGCCATTATGTGTAGAAGATTTGAAGATGGGCTGAATGAGGACATTAAAGTGTTTGTAGGATTTTGGAGTTGAAATAATTTGTAGTATTGGTTGATCGAGCTCTTAAAGTCAAGAATTGAACAAAGAAAGAAGAAAATCGCTATTGAGGCTCGAGATGTCGAAAAAGACAGATAAGTAAGCCATTTCAATCTCAACCAAAAGGTCCAAAGAGACAAACCTCGAATGACAGCTTCAATTGGGGATTTACACGAGATCGTGGTAGAGCATATTCGGGTCTAAAGCTCAAGCTACTTGGTGGCAAGTGTGGGTAATGTGCGACCTAGAAAGCCCGAGTGTGCAAAGAATGTGGCGAGCAACATTATGGTGAGTGTTGGGGACCGAGCGAGCTTGTTTCAAAGTGGTTCTCGCGAGCATTTTATTAGAGACTGTCCGGAGAAGGTTAAAGAAGAAAGATTTCAGTGTTAGATGTAATACCACCGCTAGTAGAGGTAGACCACCGAGAAATACTGGAGGTGGGACTAGTAGTAGAACTGTGATGAAAGATTTAACGGAAGATCGTAAGCTAGAGCACCTGCTAGAGCTTATGCTATACGTGTTTCGAGAAGATGCATCATCTCCGATGTCATTATCGTACATTTTCTCTTTATGATACTATTGTTATTGCATTGATTGATCCCGGTCCACCCATTCCTATATTTGCATGAATTTAGTATCCAATAAAAAGTTGCTGTTGAATTTATCGAGTTTACGATTAAAGTGTCGAACCCTTAGGCCAATATGTGCTAGTTGACAAGGTTTGCAAGAATTGCCCATTAATGATTCAAGGTCACTGCTTTCCTACCAACTTGATGTTGTTACCATTTGGTGAGTTTGACGTTATCTTGGGAATGGACCGTTAACATTGTATGATGCTAAGGTAGATTGTAAACAAAAGACACTAGAGTTAAAATGTGAAAATGGAGAAATTTCGTGGGTTGAAACAGCATTTAATCAAATAAATTGCCTATGGTGATTTCGCACATGTCTCGCACGTAAATACATGAGAAAAGGGTGTGAAGCTTATCCGCTTATGTAATGAATGTTGAGATGTCTCAACTGAAATTTGAATCAGCACCTATAGTCCGTGAGTTTCCGGATGTATTTCCGGAGGAATTGCCCAGGTTGCCTCCAAACAGAGAGATAGATTTTGCCATTGATTTGTTGCCTGCATCGCACCGATCTCGATTGCTCCATATAGAATGGCTCATCAATTAAAAGAATTGAAGGCTCGATTGCAGGAGTTAACGCACAAGGGATTTGTGAGACCGAGTTTCTCTCCCGGGTGCTCTGTATTATTCAGAAGAAGAAGGATGGTTCAATGAGACTTTGCATTGATTACCGCTACCAATAAGGTGACTATAAAGAACAAGTACCCATTGCCGAGGATTGATGATTTATTCGATCGCTTAAAGGGGGCCACAAAGAGTTTTCAAAGATTGATTTGAGGTCCGTTACTATCACCGAGAGTTAAGGAGTCGATGTGCCGAAAACCGCCTTTAGGACAAGGTATGGACATTATGAGTTTCGGTGATGCCTTTTGGCTTAACAAATGCTCCACCATATTTATGGACTTAATGAATCGATTTTCCTACCATATTTGGATAAGTTTGTAGTAGTGTTTATAGATGACATTTTAATTTATTCTCGAGATGAGTTTGAACATGCCGAACACTTGAGAACTATATTGCGATCTTGAGAGAAAAGAAACTGCTTGCCAAGTTTAGTAAAAGTGAGTTCGCTTCGTGAAGTCGGATTTTGGGGCATATAGTCTCGTGTGATGGTATTCGGTGGATCCAAGCAAGATTTCTGCGATCGTTGATTGGAAACCGCCAAGAATGTATCTGAGGTTAGAAGCTTTTAGGCTTGGCCGTATTATAGGCGCTTTGTTGAAGGATTTTCGATAATTGCCTCCCTATGACTAAATTGTTGCGTAAGAATGTTAAGTTTGAATGGACTGATAAATGTCAACAGAGTTTTGAAAAGTTGAAAGCACGATTGACTGAAGCACCAATTTTAGTACAGCCCGAGTCAGGAAAGGAGTTCGTAATTTATAGTGATGCATCATTGACAGGCCTTGGATGTGTGTTGATGCAAGAGGGCAAAGTAGTAGCTTATGCTTCGAGGCGCTTAAAACCGCATGAGAAGAACTATCCTACACATGATTTGGAACTGGTCGCTGTTGTTTTTGCCTTGAAGATTTGGCGACATTATTTATACGGTGAAAAATGCCGAATTTTTACTGATCACAAAAGTTTGAAGTACTTGATGAATCAAAAGGACCTAAATTTGCGACAAATAAGATGGCTTGAATTATTAAAGGATTATGATCTAGTGATTGATTATCATCCGGAAAAGCAAATGAAGTTGCCGACGCCTTGAGCGTAAAATTTCTTTTCACTTTGAGAGCCATGAACACGGGTTAGCATTGTCTCGATGACGGGTCAATTTTAGCAGAGATGAGAGCTAAACCGTTATTTCTCCAGCTTGATTTGTGACGCTCAAAAGAATGATAGTGAGTTGCGGATCAAGAGAACTCAATGCTAATCGAGTTATGACTCGATTTTCGAGTTGGACCAGATGACTGCTTGATGTTTCGAGACGTAATATGTGTGCCGAAAAATGATAAATTGATTCGTAAAATATTACATGAGGCGCACAATGGTCATTTATCGCTTCACCCCGTAGCACAAAAATGTATAATGATTTAAAGAAGTCAGATTGGTGGCGGTATGAAAAGGGACATTTCAATTTGTAACTAAGTGTTTGATCTCATCAACAAGTAAAAGTTGAACATCAAGTACCTTCAGATTACTTCAACCGGTAATGGTGCCCGAGTGGAAATGGGACAAGATTACCATGGATTTTGTAACCGGTTTGCCTTTAACTCCTAAAAAGAAGGATGTTGTTTGGGTAGTGGTTGATAGATTAACAAAGTCAGCCCACTTTATACCAAGACGTATCGATTATTCACTTGATAAATTAGCGAATTATATATTGCTGAAATTGTGAAGTTGCACGAGTACCTATGTCTATAATATCGATAGAGATCCAAGATTTACCTCGAGATTTTGGAAAAAGTTACAAGAAGCTTTGGGTACAAAATTGAACTTTAGTACCGCATTTCATCCACAAACAGATGGTCAAACGGAAAGAGTAATCCGGTACTCAAGATATGCTTAGATGTCGTGTTTTAGAATTTGGAGGTAGTTGGGAGAAATATCTATCTTTGATTGAGTTTGCCTACAATAATAGTTATCAATCAAGTATACAAATGGCACCGCATTTAAGCCTTATATGGTCGTAAGTGTCGGACTCCTTTATATTGGACCGAGCTTAGTGAGAAACAGATTCACTGAGTTGATCTAGTTAAAGAAACCAAGAGAAAATAAAAGTAATTCGGATTGCTTGAAAGTCGCTTCAGATCGACAAAAGTCATATGCGATTTAAAAAGAAAAGAGATTGAATTTCAAGTGGGTGATAAAGTGTTCTTGAAGGTGTCACCATGGAAAAGATTCGAGATTTAGTCGAAAAGGCAAGTTGAGTCCGCGTTTTATTGGGCCGCACGAGATTATCGAGAGAATTGGACCAGATGGCATATCGGTTGGCCTTACCGGCAGAGTTAGAAAAGATTCATAACGTGTTTCATGTATCAATGTTGCGACGTTATCGCTCGATCCTTCACATGTGATTTCCCAATGTAAATTGAGATTCGATCGGATATGACCTATGAGGAGGAACCAATAAAGATTTTGGCTCGAGAAGTTAAACAGCTTAAGAAACAAAAGTATAGCCTTAATGAAAGTATTGTGGCACGACATGGGATAGAAGAGGCTACGTGGGAACCCGAGGAAGCTATGAGGAAACAAGACTCAAACCTCTTTATCGGTATGATTTTCTGGGACGAAAATCTCTAAAGGGGGAGAATTGTGACAACCCGAATTAGGGCCTAATCGAATAGTGGTTTCGTGACCACAAATCCGAGATAGAAATAATTGTTTTATAAATATTTTGGGGTTTATGATATGATTGCATGATTGTGTGAAAATTTCGTGATGAAATTCTATGCCTAAAGTGTTTAAATTGAAAGTAGGGACTAAATCGAATAAGTTGCAAAATTTGCATACTAGAAATTTTAGTATGAAATTGTTTTGAAATATTTATTAGGAGGTCTTAAATAGCAATTCTACCAATTTTAAGTTCATGGACAAATTTAGGACATGGAAGGAATTTTGGAAAGTTTAGTAGTAAGGGTATTTTAGTCATTTTGATATTAAATGAAATAAAATGGGAAAAATAACACAAAATAGTCATCTTCCCATTTAGTTGCTGCCAAACTTCACTCTCTCCATAGCTAGGATTCTTCAACTTTCAAGCTCCATAGTAAGTGATTCTAAGCCCGCTTTTAATGTTCTTTACGCTTTTGGAATCTGAAGCTCGATTAAGCTTATGCTAGTAATAATTTAACCTAGGGTTCATATTTGGAAAAATACCCATAGGTGAAATTTGTGTATTTTGATGTTTTATGATAGAATATGAGGTTTTAAATTGTGTTAAATAATTTGTGCTACTCGGTTTTAAGTGAAAACGAGTAAAAGCAAGATAATCGGAAAAATACCTAATGTTCATAACTATATGATAGAGTGGGAATTTGATGTTGTTGTAGAAGAGAAAATGTTCAGCATATCATAAAACATAAGAATAAGGGCTGAAATTAAATTCCCGAGCCTAGGGGCAAAATTGTAATTTTGTAAAAGTTAGGGGCCAAAAATGTAATTTTTCTACAATGTGATTTTTGGATTGAAATAAATAGTATGAGTATTAAATGAGCTAAATGTGTTATTATAGATCAAGAAAGGCGCTGAACCCGACCTCGAACGGGGAAAGAAAAAGTTTTGGACTAAATTGCAAAATTTCCATATTTTGCACCAAGGTAAGTTGTATGTAAATATTACAATAATTTCATGTACATTCTTATATTTCAGCCTATTATATAAATATACTAGCTGATGTTAAAATATAAATTGACTATGGGAAGAATGGAAATAAATACAGAGAGAGAGATCCCGGTTGAACATTCGGAGAGATCGAATGAAATAGAGGGAGCGTAGCTAGGTCACATGTATGATGCCGAGTGCACATCATGTGTACAAGAAAGCTACGAGACACCTCAGTAGTAGCTAGGTCACATGCGTGATACGAGATGTATCCCATGTAGACAAGAGAGCTACGTGAAAGATAAATGTAGCTAGGTCGCATGCGTGATTCCAAGTGAAGGACACCATGTAGACAAGAGAGCTACGTGAAAGATAAATGTAGCTAGGTCGCATGCGTGATTCCAAGTGAAGGACACCATGTAGACAAGAGAGCTACGAGACAAATCGGCTAGGTCGCATGAGTGGTACTAAGTGTTCCCCATGTGTACAAGTGAGCCGAACTAAATGAAGTATGATGGTGGGGCTGTGTGCTAAAACCGTTAAATATCGAGGATTGATCCGAATTGTTCAACGGGATGGTTTTGTGGTGACATTGTGGTTTGGACCTACACTTATAGTGAATGAAATGTGGTGAAAATGAATTGTGGCATATACATATATATGATAAAATGAGGTTAGCATAAAGAATGTGTGAAAGAGTGAAATTAGTATTAAAGCTGTTTTTAGATGGCAGCAGTGACGTGATTTTGAAAAATCACCAAAAATAGGAGGAATATAATTAGAGGTTGAATGAGATATGAAATTAAAGCTTAATGAGTCTACTTTCATATAAAAGAAGCAGGGCAAGCAAAGGAATTCTATATTTTGAGATATTTACAATTGTAACTGACTTGCTCAGGATGAATACGTGATCCCCTGTTTCCACTTTGAAAAATCATTAAAATTGTACAAAGAAAACTAAGAAATATAGTTTACATGCCTAAATTCCTTATTGAGACTAGTTTTAAATACAACAGACTTCAGGGTTGTTTGAGTTATGTACTGAGACAAATTCAATTCGTAGTGGACAGAGGTCAGGCCAGTCGAGCTGTGTAACAGGGGAAACTTTAACTAATAAACTGTACTAATCTGCTGAACCAAAAATTATAAAAAAATTTAGCAAGAAGCTTTGTGAGTCTAGATTCAGGAAATTTTACGGATATGAATTTCGAGTTTTGTAACTCGAGTTATGATTTATTTAGTGAATATGACACAGCAGAGACAAATTAATCAAGTGGAATAAGTAGTGAAGTTAAAGTAGACATACTCGAATTGTTGTGTAAACATGTTAGATTCTTAAATTAGTATTTACATACTACTTACTAAGCTATAAGCTTACTTCGCTTTCTCTCTTTGTCTTATAGTGTTCTCTAGCTTGCTCAGAGTCAAGGGTCGTGAAGATCTACCCGCACTATCATACTTTGGGGTATTTGAACTAAATGTTTTGAATTATGGCATGTATAGTAGGCAAAAATTATTTTGTTATGTGTCATATTTGTCTAGGTTTAAAATATTAGTTACAAGATTTCGACCAGCACTTTGTACAAGCCATAAAAGTTGGCTAATATTGTTCAAGATATATGTTATACGATGCATTATCAAATGGGATGACATATTTCTATCTTGGTATATGTTATGTTCTCGTAATACCTTGTATCTGCTCCTGACGACGAAGCGGGTAAGGGTGTTACAGTTCTCATGTAGTCTCTTCTACCCCGTGTTTTTGCCACAATACTTTCACGAGAGCGACACTTTTATTTCTTAGTTGCTTAACCTCTCGAGCTAAATTCTTAATCAGTTCTTCTTCGTAAGTCATATCCGGTCGTAGCTCAATTTTTGTCGGTGAAATTATATGTGAAGGATCCGAATGATACCGACGTAGCATAGATACGTGGAACACATCATGCATCTTCTGTAATTCAGATGGCAATGCTAACCGATAAGCTACTGGTCCAACTTTTTCAATTATTTCATACGGTCCAATAAAACACAGACTTAACTTGCCTTTCCGTCCAAATCTAAGAACTTTCTTCCATGGAGAAACTTTTAAAAATACCTTATCGCCAACTTGAAACTCGATTTCCTTTCGTTTCAAATCCGCATAAGATTTCTGTCTATCCGAAGCAGCTTTCAAACAATCTCGAATCACTTTCACTTTTTCTTCAGTTTCTTTTATTAGATCAACTCTATAAATCTGATTTTCCTTGAGTTCAGTCCAATACAATGGCGTCCGACATTTACGACCATACAATGCTTCATAAGGTGCCATCTTCAAACTCGTCTGATAACTATTATTATAAGCAAATTCTATCAACAGTAAGTATCTTTCCCAACTACCTTGAAATTCCAATACGCAACATCTGAGCATGTCTTCAAGAATTTGAATCACTATCTCTGACTGTCCATCAGTTTGTGGATGAAAGGCAATGCTGAAATTTAACTTCGTACCTAATGCCTCTTGCAACTTTTGCCAAAACCGCGAAGTAAATCTCAGATCTCTATCCGAAATGATTGACAAAGGTATTCCGTGAAGTCTAACAATCTCTCTAATATACAATTCAGTCAACTTATTAAGAGAATAATCCATACGTACCGGAATAAAATGAGCCAATTTAGTCAGTCTGTCAACTATTACCTAGATGGTATCTTTCTTCCCCAAAGTTAACTGCAACCCTGATACAAAATCCATAGTAATCCGATCCCTTTTCCATTTAGGAACCATGATAGGCTGGAGTAGTCCCGAAGGTACTTGGTGTTCAGCTTTCACTTGTTGGCAAATTAAGCACTTTGATACAAACTCAGAGATATCTCTTTTCATTTCACTCCACCAATACATTTTCTTCAAGTCATTATACATTTTCATACTGCCCGGGTGAACCGCCAAACACCCATTATGTGCTTCATGCAAAATCTTTTGAATCAACTCATCATTTTTTGGTACACAAATCCAGTTTCTAAACATCAAGCAACCATCAGAACCGATTCTGAAATCTAACCTCATATTAACTTCACATTGTTTTCTTTTGGCTTGCAAATCTTCATCGCTTTTCTGAGCTTCACAAATCTCTTCTAAAAACATCGGTCTTGCTCTTAACTCTGCTAAAATCAAACCATCATCTGATACCTTTAACTGAGTATTCATAGATCTCAAAGCAAATAGAAACTTTCTGCTCAAAGCATCGGCAACCACATTCGCTTTTCCCGGATGATAGTCAACGTAATCTTTCAATAACTCCAACCATCTTCGCTGTCTCAAATTCAAGTCTTTTTGTGACATCAAGTACTTAAGACTTTTGTGGTCGGTATATACTCGACACTTTTCACCATACAGATAATGTCACAAAATCTTCAAAGCAAACACTATAGTAGCCAAATCCAAATCATGAGTCGGATAATTCCTTTCGTGAGATTTTAACTACCTCGAAGCATAAGCCACCACTTTTCCTTCTTGCATAAGTACACATACTAAGCCATTTCGAGAAGCATCACTATACACCACAAATTCTTTACCTGATTCGGGTTGTACCAACACTGGTGCTTCAGTTAATAACTGTTTCAATTCTTCAAAACTCTGTTGACATTCTTCCGTCCACTCAAATTTAACATCTTTTCGGAGTAGTCTAGTCATAGGAGCAGCAATTATAGAAAATCCATTTACAAACTGCCGATAATATCCAGCTAGTCGCAAGAAACTTCTAACTTCGGTTACATTTTTCGGTGGTTTCCAATCAACAATGGCTGAAATTTTACTAAGACCAACCCGTATACCATCACCTGAAACAATATGACCCAAAAATCCAACTTCCCGAAGCCAAAATTCACTTTTACTAAACTTGGCATATAACTGCTTATTTCTCAAAGTTTGCAAGACTATCTTCAAGTGCTCGGCATGTGCTGTCTCATCTTTCAAATAAATTAAGATGTCATCTATAAATAAAACAACAAATCAATCTTTGTTAACCGAAATATGCGATTCATCAAATCCATAAACATAGTAGGAGCATTTGTTAACCGAATGGCATAACTAAAAATCCATAATGACCGTACCTTATTCTAAAAGTAGTTTTAGGCACATCCGACTCTTTTACTCGCAGCTGGTAGTACCCAGATCTCAACTCAATCTTTGAAAACCATGTTGCTCATTTCAGCTGATCAAACAAATCATCAATTCTCAACAACGGATACTTGTTCTTGATTTTCACCTTATTTAATTGCTGATAGTCAACACACAATCTCATAGAACCATCTTTCTTTTTCACAAATAACACGGGAGCACCCCAAGGTGAAAAACTCAGTCTCACAAAGCCTTTGTCAGTCAACTCTTACAATTGCAACTTTAATTCTTTCAACTCTGCTGGTGCCATTCTATACGGAGCAATCGAGATCGGAGTTGTTCCCGGTATCAACTCAATACCAAATTCTACTTCCCTTACTGGAGGCAAACCCGACAACTCTTCTAGAAATACATCCGTGAATTCACACACAATTGGCACTGATTCAACTTCCTTTTCAATTTCTTTTGTATTAATTACATATGCCAAATAAGCTTCATAACCCTTCCTCAAATATCTCTGAGCCGACATTGAAGAAATCACACTAGATAATGCTTCTGATTTGCCTGATTCAACCTGCAGAATTTTACCACTTTCACACTTTAATTCTATAACCTTTTCTTTGCAATTTACTATAGCATCATGCAATGTCAACCAATCCATACCCATAATAACATCAAATTCATCAAACGGCAGCAACATCAAGTCGGCAGGAAAGTAATGACCCCGAATCATTAAAGGACATTTCTTGCATACTTTATCAACTATCACACATTTGCCTAATGGATTGGACACTCTAATCATAAATTCTGTGAACTCAACAGGTATATTCATACTAGAAACCAATTTCATGCACACATATGAATGAGTAGAACCGGGATCAACCAAAGCAATAACATTAACATCATAAAGAGAAAATATACCAGTAGTCACGTCGGGTGATGAAGCATCTTCACGTGCTTTTATGGCATAAGTTCTAGCTGGAGCCCTTACTTCAGGTTTAGCTGTTGAATTTCTGACTACATTCTTAGTACTTGCTTCATTTCCAGATTTTCTCGAAAGTCTTCCCCTCGAGTCTGCACCACTAGCTTTTATACTCTAAAATTTTTCTTTCTCAATTCTCTCTGGGCAGTCTCTAATAAAATGATCTGGAGAACCACACCAAAAACATTTATTCACTCTACACGGGCCAAAATGATTTCTAACACACCACTGGCACTCAGGCTTAGCAAATCTTGAATTCCCCACACTAGCCACAGAAGTAGTCTGAGATTTAAGACCCACATTTTGCTTCTTAGAATTTCCATATGATTGTGCGGCCGAAACTTGAGAATGAGGATTCATATTTCTAGATTTTCTGGATTGCTGTGAGAATAAACTGCTCATCGATCTTTTCTTCCAATTTCTAGTCTCAGTCTCTACTTTTTTCTTCTCTTTGAGTAGTTCTTCAGCCTTGCAAGCTCGATCAACAAGTACTACCATTTCTTTTAATTCGAGAATCCCAACAAATACTTTAATGTCCTCATTGAGTCCGTCTTCAAATCGTCTACACATTTTAGCCTCTGTAGGAATATCTTCTCTAGCATACTTACTCAACTTGACGAACTCCCTTTCGTATTCAGTAACTGTCATGTTCCCCTGCTTCAATTCAAGAAACTCTTTACGCTTTTGGTCAACAAATCTTTCACTGATGTATTTCTTCCAAAATTCTTCTTGAAAGAACTCCCAAGTTACTTTCTCTTTCGGTACTACTGAAATCAATGTCTTCCACCAATGATAGGCTGAATCCCTCAACAATGATATAGCACATTTCACGCATTCCCCGGGTGTACAAGACAATTCATCAAATACCCGAATAGAATTCTCAAGCCAAAACTCTGCTTTCTCGGCATCATCATCAACATTTGCCCTGAATTCTTCTGCCCCTTGCTTACGGATTTTGTCAACTGGAGTTCAATGAAATTTCATCAGATCCATACCTTGAGGCATTGGCGGTACAAGTTGAGGAATCAGGAGAGGTGGGGGAGGTTGTGCATTCGGGTTCGTACGAGCAAACTCAGTATACCAGGCATTCATCATTTGGAGAAAGGCTTCCCGAGCCCCTTCTCCTCCTCCTTGACCAACAGTAGGAGGTGGATTTTTAGTTGGCACCGCCCCTTCAGCCGGAGCTGGTGTATTACTCTCTACATCATCAGTCGCAGCTGGATCGAGATCCATTTAGTATAAAAATATCATTTAAAAGGTCAGAAGTCGTCACACTATCACAATATATATATATGGCATGTATAGCAAAATTGTACATACAACACGTTAGTCTGAGAATCGACTAAACCTACTCTGATACCACCAAATGTAACGCCCCCGTACTCAAGACCGTCGCCGGAGTCGAGTACGAGGTGTTACTAAACTTAATTCATTAATTAAACAACTTAAACAATTTATTTTAGAATTTCTAGACAAGCAGGCTAACTGCATCACAGTCGCTTAAAAATTCATATCTTGAGTTCCGAAACTCAAAATTAAGATCCATAAATTTTCCCTAAAAATAGACTCATATATTTATATACTAATTGTTTTTCTAGAATTTTTGGTTGAGCTAATTAGTACAGTTTATTTATTAAAGTCTCTCCTATTTCAGGGTTTGACTACTCTGACCCCTGTGTATTACGAAAGAGATACCTCCCTGTATAGAGTTTCAACGATTATACCGTTTGTTTCTCACAACACTAGACTCAATAAGGAATCTATAAATATAAAAAAATAACTTCTAATTATTTGTTTACAATTTATGGTGAATTTTTAAATTCAAAATAGGGGATTCAGAGACCACTCTAACCCTGTTCCACTAAAACTTAAATATCTCATAAAATATAACTCATTTACCTGTTTTGTTCCATCCATAAGAAAATAGACTCATCAAGATTCGATTTCATAACTTATTCATCCTTTAATTCCATTTCTACTATTTTTAGTGATTTTTCAAATTCATGTCACTGCTGCTGTCTAATTCTGTTTTGTGGCCAATTTTACCTTTCCAAGGATTTTCATGGTTTAGTTAAGACATAAAGCATACATGTTATCATATATAAACTTGATTGGACATTCCAATAGCTAATAATTTACAAACCCTTTTCTTACCAAACCATAACCATATCATATGATCATTTACACAAAGTGAGTATATTGCTATACATGCCGCGCTCAAAATATACAAGCCATTTTACCAATTTAGGTCTTCGGATAGTGCGAACGACCCTTCGACCTATCCCGATTCTCAAGCCGACTTGTCAAAACTACAATGAATGAAAAGGAGGGAGTAAGCATAAATGCTTAGTAAGTTCACATGCAAATAACAAGTAACATGATCATGCAATCCAACATAAACATCATTAAGACACTCATATCATAAGAATACTTACTATCTTACCACAATTTCGTCTTACCAAGTTCTCAACCAAGGATTAAACTCATAACTGTCCATTTTCACTTCTTCAACACGTTCATCATCGAATCACTTTCGTTTTAAGTATTCTCCATATTCTCTTAGGATTCTCCCGTTGAACACATTGGAATATAATTTTAGATACGCGGATAGTGTGTACGTAAGTGCTATATTCATAACAGAACAAGCTCAATAGCTTTTGAAATCTATGTAGCCAAGCTACCATGTAACTCACCTATAAACGAACTCGGACTCAACTCAACAAGTTCGGAACTCAAATATCTTAGTGACATGCCACTTGTATTCTAATCTATTCCCAAGGTTCAAACGGGCTTTTTCCTCGATCACACATCTTTGCCGTCTTCCACGGAATATCAAAACGATACTCAGTAGCAATTCATATTTAACAAGTAGATCACATAATTTTCATATTACTCAATAATAACCACAAAGCATAATATTTCATGATATTAATCATCATATCATATAAATAACATTAAATTACTTAAAATGACAATTATGTTACTACATTTACACCTGAACTTACCTCGATACAAAATATTAGCAATCGAGCCTATTCCTTGTAAACTTTGTTTTTCCCTCGATGACGACTTGAATCTTGTTTCTCTTGATCTATAATACCAAATTAATTTATTTAATACATACATTCATCAAAACAGACCCTAGTACGAACTTTGGCAAAATTACCATTTTGCCCCTAAACTTTTGCATATTTACACTTTTGCCCCTAGGCTCAAGAATTAAACTTCATCCCTTATTCTTATGTTTTATGACATGCTGATCATTGTTCCCTTCTATAGCAACATCAAATTCACACTCTAACATGTACTTATGAATATTAGGTATTTTTACCGATTAAGCTCTTTTACTCATTTTCACTTAAAACTGAGTAGCACAAGTTGTCTAGCATAATTTAAAACCTCATATTCTATCATAAAACACCAAAATACACAAATTTCACCTATGGGTATTTTTCCAAATATGAACCCTAGGTTGAATTATTGCTAGCATAAGCTAAATCGAGCTACTGGGATTTCAAAAACATAAAAATCATTAAAAACAGGCATAGAAATCACTTACAATCAAGGCTTAAAAGTGTTGAAACCCAAGCTATGGTGGAGACCAAAATTTGGCAGCAACTTATGGAGAAGATCATTTTTGTGTTATTTTTCCCATTTTATTTCATTTAATATCCAAATGACCAAAATGCCCTTCCTTACTAAACTTTCAAAAATTCCATCCATGTACAATTTTTGTCCATAAACTTAGAAATTGGTCAAATTGCTATTTAATACCTCCTCATTAATATTCCAAAACAATTTCATACTAAAAACTTCTAGAATGCAAGTTTTGTAAATTATTCGATTTAGTCCCTAATTTCAACTTAAGCACTTTATGCATAGAATTTCGTCACGAAATTTTCACACAATGATGCAATCATATCATAAACCTCAAAATAATTATAAAATAATTATTTCTATCTCGGATTTGTGGTCACGAAACCACTATTCTGATTAGGCCCTAATTCGGGATATTACAATCTTCGCATGGCTCATAGTTACATAAACCGAAATTAAACATTTCAAAATATAATTCAGCCTATACATGCCATAGTTCCAAAAATTCAACTTATAAAATACCGAAGACGATTGATAGTGTGATAGACTTGGCTGACGATCCCCGAGCTTGTAACTTGAATCCAAGATCTATAAAACAGAGGTAAACAAGAACACACACAGAGTAAGCTATTTAAGCTTAGTAAGTCGTAAGCAAATTAACAACTCAAAGGCATAATCGAATCATTAAAAATAAACAAATTATAACATTAATATTACATTAGCCACAATCTTACGACTTCATAAATATTATGTACTCACATACATATATATGCTACTTAGGCCGAGTTTTCATATATTTATTTTCGTAAAAAAAAATATCATTCAAATTTCAAAGCTTAAATGTCCTTAAAACCAAGTATGCTTACATTTTAATACACATGCTCATGAATCATAATTCAACATCTCATACATATACTTATATATGACCGATTATACCTGATCTTTATTACACATATTCAAGAATCATTTTAAAGATATTCACATTATTTATTTCAAAGGCCGATTATAGCTTTCATATTCATATACATTCTTCACTTACATGAGCATGATTTACTACAATATCAATAACTTACTTACCTTATTTCAAACAGGAAATAAGCTAATTCATACCTAGCCATTTAGCTCGTTTTACACATTCGAACACAACTTATCTTTGACCGATGAACCATTAAGAATTGGCTAGGACACTCGGATAATCACACATGTATCGTACAATTCCAATGTCCCAAACGTGGTCTTACATGTAACCACATATCAATGTCACTATCCCAGATAGGGTCATACTCGCACAAATATATCGGAGTCACATATCAAAGCCATGGTTTTACTCACACACATATATCGAAATCCTATGTCATGACATATGTATACTAACTATTCCTAAAGTTCATACAAGGCTCTCGGAAATCGTAACCCGATCAAAACAAATTCAGAAACAAGGTAATCAAGCTTATTCACAATCAGCTAGTATATATATAAAATCACATAATTCATTTCAGCAAGTATAATTTACATATAATTATAACTAGGTACCTCTATTTGCTTATAAACTTACCTTCGACGATGTAAAATGGAATAGGACATCTAGTCGACAACTTTCGTTTTCCCCCAATCCAAATCTGATTTCTTTGGTTCTTAATCTAAACATATTCAAATTAGGTTTTGAGCAGGGGTACAATTAGGAGGATGTACATAAATATTTAGTTGTGCAAGAAGGTGACACAAGTGTATGTTTGCTTTAGTGGTTAAGTGTCTTGGGAAGAGTCTGAGAAGTCTTGGGTTCAAGCCTTAGCTTGTGCAAAAATTTTGTTTTTATATGAATAAGCCCTATCTCTAATCAGAAAGGGCCTGCTGGTCTAAGGGATAAGTGGTGTGGCACTATTACTGAGGGTCTTGAGTTCGAGTCCTGCTATGCGTAAAGGTGTTTTATTTTGCTGCCCTTGCCATGTGGGAAGTTGGAGTTGACCGAAACACTGCGTAGTTGAGTAGAGTTTGAATTTGGTGGTTGAGGATATAATGGTGGAGTGATTTTAGGAGGAAAATGTGGGACTTGGAAGGGTAGGGATTTAGTGGCCAAAATTTAAGAGAGAATAATGGTAGAATTATTTGATTGTTGTAAGCATAATCAAATTCGATTTCTCTCATATTTTTTCCCAACTTTGTTTTTGACGATTTTCTTTTCCCCTCTGGCTCTCTAGCTGTCATCCCTCATTTTTGCTTCTTCCTTTTTGGCTGAATTCTCTGAAGTGTGTATTTGCTCTTTCGACTTTGCCCTGTTCTGCAACTAACATTTCTTTCTCCCTCAATAATAACTATATGTTCGGTTTCTTTTGTTCTTCACCTCTCCATCTGTAACACCCCAAACCCGGCCCAGACGTTATGGCCAAATCTGGTATGTCACATTAAAGTGTTTTAGCGAAAACCGTGTTTTCATTGAAAACCCTTCTTAAAATAAAAAAAATCTTAATTACAAAAAAAAAACTCCTTTTAATCGCTTGCTCAAAACATATGATTTGATGAAAATAAGTCACCTTAAAAAATAGTTATGGAAACATAGAAAAGCCATACTATAGTTTGTTCAACTCCTTATAATTACATCACATAAAAATAGTAATCCAAATAATAACAAAATGGAAGCCTTATTACATTCTGGTCTGAAAAGTACTTAATAAAATAGAAATTTATATGCTTCTAAAAGAAAAACAAGTCCCAGTTTTCTTTCTAGCTGGCCACCCAGAGTCCCTCCAATCATCGAACCTTCTACTGAGCATCACCTGAAAATAAAATAAAAGAGGGGGCGAGTTTTCGTAAACTCAGTATGTACAACCCTCGACGAGTAACAAGCATTCAATAATCACCATATATCAAACATGCAATGCAATGCAATGCAATCCCATCCCAATGATCCATCCGCTACACACCAACTCCGTCCCCTGATATACATCATCTGGGGAAATAAATATTGACCCACCCAACCGATAGACATCCATGGCAGCCCGGTTACAGAACTACCTTCATTTATACATTAGGCTTATAAGCCGTCAATGGATCCACAGTTGTCAAGCAACCATGCGATCCTCATATACTTCTTCCTTTCCATAATTCCCAACCCATATGCAACCTAATCAGAATATCATATGCGTGCATCAGATATGCATGTAACATCCATAACACTTACATTCAACACTTAGGGGTAATTTGGTCATTTTTGCCATCATGGGCATATCGATAATTTTCCCTTAACTACGGTTTTCACTTACCTTGGCCCGTTAACAAATCTAGTGAGCTAAGATGAACGAATACTATGCACCAGGTAGGAATCCAGAGAAGAGGAGGTGAGTCATTAAGACCGTTTAAGTACCAAGCTTTCCCTAGCTCCAATCTTAGACATGCATATACCCGTTGCCACACCTTAACCCTATGACTTGTCCAGTTTTGCATTAAATTAATTAATTTTTATGTAGTTATCATATACTAGGCCCAAAGCCCCTACATACATGCATATGGCCCACTTGGCCCAATCTAATTTATATTGCCCATCAGGCCCAATTCATATTCTGTAACATCCTAAAATAGGGCCTAGTTAAAATGATGGTTTTAGGACCACAAATATGACATAAAAATATTTACTTTATGATTATTATGAGGCCTATAATATGAGTATATGCATGTGTTAAAGTTTCATGAAGAAATTCTTTAAGGTGTTCAATTGGAAATTTGGGACTAAATTGAATAAATTGCAAAACTTGAATTCTAGAAGCAATTTGTAGGAAATTGCTTTGGATTATGAATTAGAAGGTCTTGGAGAGAAATTTTCCCAAATTCTAAGTTTTTGGACAAAAATAAGCTTGCATGGATGGAATTTTAAGGAAAGGGATTAAGGGCATTTTGGTTATTTAGTATTTTAATGAAATAAAATGGGAAAAATGAACCAAAATCAGCCCATTCTCTTCCTTGTCTAGCTGAAACTTCAAGGGTTTTCATAGCTAGGGTTTTCAAGCTTTCCAAGCACAATAGTAAGTGCTCCCAAGCCCCGTTTTTCATGCTCTTTGTATTTTTGAAATCTTGGTAGCTTGCTCTCTCCATTTCTACGCATATTTCATGCTAGGGTTCATGTTTAAAATTTTACCCACGCATGAGTTTCTTTTATTTTGATGCATTATGGAAAAATATGAAAGATGAATGTGTATTAAACATCTTTTCCTAGTTGATTTTCATGAAAATCCCTTGTAGGGACTATTTTGCAAAAGATGTAAATGTGTGGTAGAAATGAGAAAATAATGGAAAATGTGAGCTACCATAAGAAGGAAAAGTGTTCAGTTAGGCTTGAGTAAGATAGAAAGTGCATGTGTTTCATCATACGAGCCTATGGACTAAATCGTAAAAATGTGAAAGGTTAGGGGCAAAACGGTCATTTGGACCGAGGGTAGATATTAAACTCGAAATGTATAATGTAGTGTATTAATGAGTTAAATTTTGTTGTTATAGACCCTAAGGAACAAATTTCTGAGGTCAATCGAGGTAAACACAAGGTTTCGGAATAACCAAAACACAACTCCGAAAAGAATACCAGATAAGTTCGGATAACATAAAGTAAACCCCTAATATGCATAATTGAATGATTTATGAATGCATGATGATTGCATCTATTATGAGCATGAAATATCATAAAAATGCATATTTGATGGCAACATGTGAAAAATGTCTAGACTGGTAATCCTGCCATGACTAGCCTGGACGTGTTTGCCATTAAGGGTTTATCAGATCTGAACTCATTAAGGGTTTTTGTCATTATAAGGGATTTAGCCTGGACTAGTAATCCCAACACCACCTTATAAGTTCATGATATGAGGGATTAGCCTGGACTGGTAATCCTACCATGAGATGTGAGGTTCGCGGGAGTGAATATATGTGAAATGATCATTCGTAAGAATTGACAGATAATGGGTATTCCATCGAGATTTCCTAGAAACTCAACGGGATTAATATGATGTATGTTAATAAGATGATGAATGATGAGATCATCTACATAAATTACATGATTCTTTGTTATGTAACTAACTCATTGATTGAGTGCATGCGATAGGGAATCATTTCATAATTGATGATTTCATGATTTAAATATGGATGTATGCAAATTACTCGGTAAGTTTACTTTTCGGTTATTCAAGCTTACTAAGCATGTAAATGCTTACCCCATTTTTTTTCTCTATCTTACAGAGTTTGAAGACTCATAAGGATTAGAAGACGATTGGAGAGTCAACACACTATCAACTAGACAAGCTTTGGTATAAAGACTTCGTCTGTTTTGTTCAATGGCATGTATAGTATTTTTGAGTATTTTGTTATATGTGTCATTTGATTTTCCAAATGAAGGCATGTACGAATATGTTTATCTCTTTGTATATGGCCACGAAAATTGGCTTAATTGAAGTAGGCTATGACCTACGAATTTATGCATGGTTTTATTTACAAGTGATGGGTCGTTACCAATTGGCAATAAGTCACATGAACGAGCCAATTTCGGATGAATTAGAGTGACATGGGAACCCATAAACACTAAGTGGGAAATAACCTATCATGTATGAAACCAATGATATGAGGTTCCCATACATCTAGTTTATTTAAGATTATATACAAGTGTATAATTATGTTTCACTTTGAATTTGGTAACCACTAAGCACAAGTAGTAGAAGGGGTGACTAAAGGCTTGGAAAATAGCCTATTAGAGTCCACATGGTTAGACACACGGGCGTGTATCTAGGCTGTATGTGACACTTGATTCCCTCCCATAGGCGTGTGCTATGGCCGTGTGTCCGCTGCACTTAAAATTTTAGTTCAAAGTTGTACATGGGTATGCCACACGAGCGTGCACCATGGTCGTGTTAAAAAGACAGTGTCGTCCACGGGCAGGTAGAACGGGCGTGTTCCATGGCCATTTTGATAAGTCAATGTTGCCCATGGCTGAAGAGCATGGGCGTGCCCCAAGTCACATGGGCTTGTGAGTCCACACGGCCCACCTACACGGGCGTGTGACACTGTATGATAAGGAAAAATTTCTAAAGGAGCCCAAGGTTTATCGAATGTACCCGAATTTGTCCCGCACTACCTCTAGGAATGTTATAGGCCTCGAAGGCCTATATAAGGGACGAGTTTTTCATGCATGAAAAGCTTAAAATTTGAGTAAAACTTGGTGACCCAGTTTGGTACGTTTCAAAATATAAAGTCCAGGTAATGCCTCGAACCCTATCCCGGCGTTGGGTACGGGTGATGGGTGCTACATTTATTGGTATCAAAGCTACGATTTAGTCGGTTCTAGGACTACCATAGAGGATGTTAAAGTTCGCTATACATGCTATTATTCAAATGTTGATAGTGTGACATCTCCTAATTGTTTAAACTATTTCGAATATAGTGAATGTCTTCCAATCAAGCACAAGATGAGTCCAAGGGAGCTGAGAGCCATGCTCCAACTTCTGTACAACGAGCTGTATCTAGTAGTACTAGAAGGCTGATGTCAAAAGGCTGAGAAGAGGCCCTAGCTGCCTTCTTTGATATGATGGATGAATGGTTTGGGGATTATCTGAGAAATCGCCCCAATATACTAAGACCTCCCTCGCCCCCTAACCAACCTGATGAGGATGTCCCACGTGGTATGGCACCGATGAGATTCGGTAAAGTCCCGGTAGATAAGCTTATAGGGTGCTAGATGATTTGTCATGCACACCCGAGGAATTTTTGAAGTATGCTGTGTCCCTTTTTGTGACAGCCCAAAATTGACCCTAGTCGGAAGGTGGTCTCGGGACCACAAAACCGAGGCATAAAAATAATTAAAAATTTATTTTGATGCCTATAATATGTGTGTGCTCATGTATGACATTTTATGATGATTGATTTAGTGTTATAAGGGTGAATTCCACAAGAAAGGACTTAGTAATGAACTTTGAAAGTATGATAGGAAATGTGTGATGACTAATTAAAGCATGCATGCAAAATAATGGACTTGCATGTCAAATTCCCCTTTATAGGTGGTGGCGGCCATGACAAGGAGGATGGGCTAAACATGTCATGAAACATGTTTTGTTGGTGCATTAGGGTGAAATAATAAACAAAGGTGTATGGGTGATAAAAAATGAAAAAAAAATGTGTGTGAGTGTGGTAATCCCCCATTGCCGTGAGTTGTAGAGAAGGAAAGAAAAAATTTTGTTCATCCTTTCTTTGAGCCAAAACTAAGGAAGAAGGAGGATTTTTGCTTCATGCTTGGTTTGGAAGAGATCTAGAAGGAGATTTGGCTAAGTTTGCATCAAGATTAAGGTATGTATGAGGTTGTGTTAGGAGTTTCATGCATGCTTTGGTTGCTAACTTGATGTGCATGTTAGCCATGGCTCAAATCTTTGTTAAGCCATGGAAATGGTATTTGGCCAAAGTTGTTATGGTGATAAAGCCATTGCATGCTAAGTGTGAAGCTTGATGATGATGCATGCAATGATGGATTGTCTACTCTTGAGTAAGATTTTGAGTTTTCTTTGTTTTATCATGATTGAAATTGAAAAGGAGCATGATTGTCATATTCGCCATGATGCATTCTTGAGCATGATTCATGCTTCTTGCATGTTAGTTAAAATTTGTGTTTTGGATGGCTATGGACACCTTGAAAATTCGCCATGCTCATATATGCATATATATGATTGCACATTATGTTTGGTTATGAACTAAGTGATGAATATATTGGTTTAAAGAAGAAAATGTGGAAGAATGCTTGTGAAATTGCAAGCACAATTCGCCTAGCACACATATAAGTGCTTGATGCTATATTATAAGTTTTGAGCCACAATGTGCAAAGCATTAATTAGTAAATTGCATGCTGTTTTGTGAGGTATTAAGTGCAAAATTGACCTCAACATGTACATGAATATTCGCCTTGGGTAGCCTATTGAAGGCCTTAGCATTTCCTTGATGCTCAAATAAATTGTATTGAATTGCTTGATGTAGTATAAAATGTGCATGACCATTGTGTATTCAAGCTAAAGAGTGGCCATATGACCATTTAAAATCCTTGTCATATTCGCCATAAGCAAGCACAATGAGGTTTTAATAAATTGAATTTGTTTGAATTAGCTCAAGAGCTAAGAGGGCCACAATTGGACAAGGGAAGGAAAAGGTGATCGAATAGCCGAAAAAGCCGTTCGACAACATCCGAGGTAAGTCCTCAAGAAGTGACCTTACTTGAATTATGTAAGATGAAACATGGATGTGTATGATTATTGATCATGTGTGTATGAGTATTTGAATTCCACCCGGCTAAGTCCCGGGCGAATATGCTAATGATTATAATTGTGTTTGAGCCTTAGTAACGAAAATGAAATATGTATGTCCAATGATTATTGATGTATGTGTGCATGAGAAATTGAATGATATCCGGCTAAGCCCCAAGACAATTATGCTGAAATTTATATCCGGTTAAGACCAAGGCAATTGTGCTAGTAGCTATATCCGGGCTAAGACCAAGGCATTCGTGCAAGTTGTTAAATCCGGGCTAAGACCAAGGCATTTGTGCAAATCGTGATATCCGGGTAAAGTCCGTGAGGCCTTGGTGCGGGTTACCATAACCGGCTATGTCCCAAGGCGATTGAACGAGTACCGACATCCGGATAAACTCGAAGGTATGTGATTTGAAAATTATGAGCTTGCTGGAAAATTTCAGCTAATGCACTTGTGAAATTTCCCAATGATAAGGTAAGTGCGGTGTGTGCTTTGCGCGCTAGGAGTAAGAGCGTATGAATATCCGCTCCTATGATGGAGCGAGTTATCGGCCTTAATGAAGCCGTTATTTGTGTATGAACATAAGAGTTGGGATGGTGAGGTAAGTATGATTATGCGAATGTGCATTAATGAAATGATGCATTTAACTATGTGAATGTATTGCTGTAATTAGAGTTGATTATATTCCTTGAGACTTACTAAGCATAAAAATGCTTACTCATTGCTTTGGCTCTCGCTTTTCTAGATTTCGCCGATAGCAATCGGATTCGGGATCGTTGAAGTCAAGTCATCCACACTATCAAGCCTCCATTTTGGTATAAATTTTGGTTGAACTTGAGATGGCATGTATAGGACTACCTCTTGTTTGTTAAATATGTTGTAATGTAAGTATGTACGGCCATGCGAAAATGGCTCGAAAAGGAAGCATGAACTTAGACTAATTGTGGTTTGTATGTATATATTTGGTGTCATGATGTGGCTATGGATTGGAAATGGGAATGTTGGTCATATGATCAGCCATTGGCATGGTTAAAATGATCATATATGAACCTATGTATGGCAAGACTAGTTGGTTCATGGAGACTACCAAATAGGTAAGACCTACCTTAAAACAGATGCTGCCAGCTGCAGTGGCGTGAATGTGAAAAATCACCAAAATTCATAGGAATGGAATTAAATAGTGAATAAGCTATGTAAATGAACCTTGATGAGTCTATTTTCTTATGGAAGAAACGAAATGGTCATAGGAGTTACAGGTTAAGAGATATTAAAGCTATTGTGAGACAGGGCCAGAATGGTTTCTGGGTTCCCTGTCGTAACTTTAAAATTTACTTTAAATTATCCAGAAAGAATTAGGCGACATACCTTATATGTACAGATTCCATTTTGAGTCTAGTTTCATTTGAAACAAACGGCACCAGAATTAAAGCCCTGTACAGAGAGATATTCAAGTTATACCGCGCAAAGGTCAGAGCAGTCGATCCCTGTAACATGGGTGACTTTAACTAATAAACTGTACTAGTTGGCCCGACCAAAAATTCTAGAAATAAATCCATGGATGGATATATGAGTCTAAATTCAGGGAAAATTTACGAAACCAGTTTCCGAGTTGTGAAACTCGAGATATGATTTTTAAGGCGACGGTGATGCAGTCTTCCAGCCTGACTGGAAATGTCAAATTGGTGGGCAAACCATGTGAACTTGGCTTGTTAACCCCTCGTGTCCGACACCGGCAATGGTCTCGGGTTCAGGGTGTTACAATTTTATTGGTATCGAGCCACGGTTTAGTCGATTCTAGGACTACCGTGATGTGTTTGGGGTCTAGCTATACATGCCATTAAATGATGAATCGATAGTGTGGGGATTTACGACAATTTGACTTTGTGTTTGTTATTAGCAATGGATCCCGATCCCAACCGAAGCGATAGCTGATGGTGTGGAGAGTGTGGCGCCTGCTCCCACGCAAGGGACAGCGCCGGACTCTCAACCTATGGCCAGCAATCCTAATGACGAGGCTAGGCAAGCCTTTTATAGTGTGATGAACGAATGGTTCAATCAATACATTTGAACCAACACGGCTGTTCCACAACCTCCGTTCCCGACAAATGCAACCCCCGCACCTACAATACCTCCGGTGACTGACCAAATAAGGTCAAGTAAGCCCCCAGTCGATAGGATTCGAAAACACGGGGCCACTGAATTTAAGGCTACGGATGATGATGATGCCGAGCGAGCTGAATTTTTGGTTAGATAACACTATCCGGGTGCTTGATGAGCTATCCTGTACACCCGATGAGTGCTTAAAGTGTACCATCTCCTTGCTACGCGAGTCCGCCTACTATTGGTGGAGTACTCTGACTTCTGTGGTGCCTAGAGAGCAAGTGACTTGGGAATTCTTTCAAACCGAGTTCCGAAAAAAGTATATCAGTCAGAGATTTATCGACCAAAAGTGGAGGGAATTTCTTGATCTTAAGCAAGGTTCTATGTCCGTTACCGACTACGAACGAAAGTTTGTGAGGCTTAGCCGGTACGCGCGAGAATGCATTTCGTCCGAAGCTATTATGTGTAAACGCTTCGAGGATGGGCTGAATGATGATATAAGGATGTTTGTTGGCATTCTCGAGATACGAGAGTTCGGAGTACTCGTTGAGCGAGCTTGTAAAGCCGAAGAGCTTAGAAAGGAGAAACAAAAAGCTGATGTGGGAACTGGAGAATTCCGAAAGAGGTCCTCGGGAAAGTCTCTTCAACAAGCATCGAAGGGATTTCGAGATGATGCGAGCCGGTCTAGAGGCGTTTCGGGCTTTTCTAGACGAGGACGCGATCGACCCCCTGTGACCACACGAGTCACTTCGATCGCCAGTGGTGGAAATGATCGCCGAGAGAGGGCGGAGTGTCAACATTGTGGCAAATGGCATTCGGGGAGCTGTTGGTTTCGTGATCACTCCTGCTATAAGTGTGGATCGGCCGACCACTTTAGGAAGGATTGCCCGAGGATGCTTGAACAGAATGTGAGTCAGAGTGGAAACTCGGGTACTACCGCTGCTCGAGGTAGGCCACCTAGAAATATGGGCAATGTCGGTGGCGGTCGAGAGGATCTAGAGATGCTACCATCGATCCGAGGCTCGTGCTCCTGCGAGGACTTATGCCATACGCGCACGCCGAGGATGCTGCCTCTCGGATGTCATTACGGTACTTTCACTCTTTTCAATACAAATGTGATTGCTTTGATTGACCCTGGTTCTACTCATTCATATATATGTGAAACCTTAGCATCCAAAGAAGACTTGCCTATCGAGTTTCTCGAGTTTGTAATTCGGGTATCAAACCCTTGGGTCATTACGTGCTTGTCAACAAAGTGTGCAAGAAAAGTCCCCTAGTGTTCCGAGGTTCTTGTTTTCCGCGAACTTGATGCTTTTGCCGCTCGATGAGTTCGACGTTATTCTTGGTCCGGATTGGTTGACCATGCACGATGCGGTTGTAAATTGAAAGAGCAAGACTATCGATTTGAGGAGCTCGAATAACAAGATAATACTGGGTTGAGTCTATGGACTTAAAGGAGTTGCCACCGTAATATCAGCGATGTTGGCCCGTAAATATGTAAGAAAAGGGGCGGCGTACCTTGCGTCGTGCTCGATGACAAGGAATCGAAAAAGAAACCCGAATCTGTGCCCGTGGTTTGTGAATACCGGATGTTTTCCCGAAGAATTGCCGGCTTACCACTGTTCGGAAGTAGAATTTGGCATCGAATTGGTACCGGTACCATTCCAATTTCGATAGCTCCGTATCGTATGGCATTAACGGAGTTAAAGGAATTGAAGGTCCAATTGCAAGAATTGACGGATAGAGGTTTCGCTCGACCGAGTTTTTTTTCTCCATGGGCGCACCAAGATTGTTTGTGAAAAAGAAGGACGGAAGCATGAGGTTGTGCATCGACTATCGTCAACTCAATAAAGTGACGATAAAGAATAAATATCTGTTGCCACGAATTGACGATTTGTTTGATCAATTAAAGGGAGCCTCGGTGTTTTCAAAGATAGATTTAAGGTCGGGGTACTATCAGTTGAGGGTCCAAGAATCGGACATACCCAAAACCGCTTTTAGAACGAAGTACGGTCACTACGAATTCTTGGTGATGCCGTTGGGGCTCACTAATGCCCTACGGTGTTTATGGATTTAATGAATAGAATTTTCAGACCATACTTGGATCGGTTCAGTTGTATTTATCGATGACATTTAGGTCAATTCGAGAGATGAAACCCGAACACCGAGGCTAGTGTTGCAAATCTTACGAGATAAGCGATTATACGCAAAGTTCGGTAAATGTGAATTTTGGTGAAAGAGGTTAGTTTTTTGGGGCACGTGGTGTCCGCATCGGTGTCGAGGTGGACCGAACAAAATTTCGACCATAGTCAATTGGAAACCTCCAAGGAATGTTACCGGTTAGGAGCTTTTGGGGCTTCCGGATACTATCGACGATTTGTGAAAGGTTTTTCGATGATAGCTGCGTCGATGACTTAAACTACTCCAAAAAGATGTTGAGTTCGAGTGGTCGAACGCTTTGTCAAGAAAGTTTCGATCGACTAAAACTTGTTTAACCGAGGCCCCAGTGCTAGTACAGTGAGTCCGGTAAAGAGTTTGTCATATCTGATGGCGCATCCTTGCTTGGGTTAGGTTGTGTGTTGATGCAAGAAGGTCGAGTTGTGGCTTACGCGTCGAGACAACTAAAGCCGCATGAGAGAAACTATCCGACCCATGACCTTGAACTAGCACCATAGTGTTCGCCTTGAAGATATGGCGGCATTACTTGTTTGGAGAAAGGTGTCATATTTATTCGGACCACAAGAGTCTAAAATATTTGATGACTCGAAAAGATTTAAACTGCGACAAAGACGTTGGCTTGAGTTGTTGAAAGACTATGAACTCAGCATTGATTATCACCGGAAAGGCCAACGTGGTGGCCGATGCTTTAAGTCGCAAGGCATCCGCTCGCTTTGAGAGCGATGGATGCTCATTTATCCGTTTCACCCGAGGAGGTGCTAGTAGTCGAATTAGAGGCCAAACCATTATTGATTCATCAAATACTTGAATCTCAAAAGGTCGACGCTGAATTGGTCGCTAAGCGAGCGAATGTGTTTCGGATGAAGAATCGAATTTCAGATTGACGACAATGACCGCTGACGTTCAAGGGTCGATTATGTATTCCAAGGATTCGAACTTGTTTCGATGATTTTGAGCGAGGCTCACGAGAGTCGAATGTCAATCCACCCGGTAGTACTAAAATGTACAATGACCAAACGCCAATTTTGGTGGCCCGATATGAAATAAGACATTTCAATTTGTTTCAAGGTGTCGATATGTCAACAAGTGAAAGCGAACATCAAGTGCCATCGGGATTACTTCACCAATCATGATACCGAATAGAAATGGGATCGAGTGACAATGGATTTTATATCCGGATTACCGGTGTCGGCAAGTAAGAAAGATGCGATTTGGGTCATTGTTGATAGATCGACCAAGTCTGCTCATTTTATCCTGTCTGCACGGATTTTTCGCCGATAAATTGGCGTAATTATACGTCTCCCAAATTATTCGATTGAATAGGGTGCCTATTTCTATCGTGTCGGATAGAGACCCAAGATTACGTCGCGATTTTGGAAAAAATTGCAAGAGGCTTTGGGTACCAAGTTGCATTTCAGCACCGCCTTTCACCCCAAACCGATGGTCAATCCGAGCGGATAATTCGATACTTGAGGATATGTTAAGATGTTGCGTCCTCGAGTTTAGTGGTTCATGGGAACGGTATTTGCCGTTGATTGAATTTGCTTACAACAACACTTTCAATCAAGTATTAAGATGGCACCCTACGAGGCCTTGTGCGGTCGTAAATGCCGTGCGCCATTGTTTTGGACCGAGCTCGGTGAAAGCAAGATTTTCGGTGGATTTGATTAGGGATGCTGAATGTAAAGTGAAAGTAATCCGTGAAAGTCTCAAGATAGCCTCCGATCGTCGAAGTCATCACGCGGACTGAAGCGTAAGGATATCGAGTATCGTGGGTGATAAAGTGTTTCTCAAGGTATCGCCTTGGAAAAAGATACTCGATTCGTAAGGGCAAGTTGAGCCCGAGGTTCGTTGGGCCATATGAGATATCCGAGCGAGTCGATCCAATGGCATATCGTTTGATTTTGCCCCCGAACTCGAAAAGGTTCACGATGTCTTTCACGTTTGATGCTTCGACGCTATAGATCCGATCCATCGCACGTGATTAGTCCATCGAAATTGAAATTCAAGCTAATATGAGTTATGAGGAAGAACCGATTCGTATCCTATCACGAGAAGTGAAAGAGTTGTGAAACAAGCGGGTTCCGCTAGTAAAAGTGTTATGGCTCAAGCACGGGATAGAAGAAGCTACTTGGGAGACCGAGAACTCTATGAAAGAGCGATATCCAAACCTATTTACGGTAAGATTTTCGGGGACGAAAATTTCTTAAGTGGGGAGAGTTGTGACAGCCCAAAATTGACCCTAGTCGGAAGGTGGTCTCGGGACCACAAAACCGAGGCATAAAAATAATTAAAATTTATTTTGATGCCTATAATATGTGTGTGCTCATGTATGACATTTTATGATGATTGATTTAGTGTTATAAGGGTGAATTCCACAAGAAAGGACTTAGTAATGAACTTTGAAAGTATGATAGGAAATGTGTGATGACTAATTAAAGCATGCATGCAAAATAATGGACTTGCATGTCAAATTCCCCTTTTATAGGTGGTGGCGCCATGACAAGGAGAATGGGCTAAACATGTCATGAAACATGTTTTGTTGGTGCATTAGGGTGAAATAATAAACAAAGGTGTATGGGTGATAAAAAATGAAAAAAAAATGTGTGTGAGTGTGGTAATCCCCCATTGCCGTGAGTTGTAGAGAAGGAAAGAAAAAATTTTGTTCATCCTTTCTTTGAGCCAAAACTAAGGAAGAAGGAGGATTTTGCTTCATGCTTGGTTTGGAAGAGATCTAGAAGGAGATTTGGCTAAGTTTGCATCAAGATTAAGGTATGTATGAGGTTGTGTTAGGAGTTTCATGCATGCTTTGGTTGCTAACTTGATGTGCATGTTAGCCATGGCTCAAATCTTTGTTAAGCCATGGAAATGGTATTTGGCCAAAGTTGTTATGGTGATAAAGCCATTGCATGCTAAGTGTGAAGCTTGATGATGATGCATGCAATGATGGATTGTCTACTCTTGAGTAAGATTTTGAGTTTTCTCTTTGTTTTATCATGATTGAAATTGAAAAGGAGCATGATTGTCATATTCGCCATGATGCATTCTTGAGCATGATTCATGCTTCTTGCATGTTAGTTAAAATTTGTGTTTTGGATGGCTATGGACACCTTGAAAATTGCCATGCTCATATATGCATATATATGATTGCACATTATGTTTGGTTATGAACTAAGTGATGAATATATTGGTTTAAAGAAGAAAATGTGGAAGAATGCTTGTGAAATTGCAAGCACAATTCGGCCTAGCACACATATAAGTGCTTGATGCTATATTATAAGTTTTGAGCCACAATGTGCAAAGCATTAATTAGTAAATTGCATGCTGTTTTGTGAGGTATTAAGTGCAAAATTGACCTCAACATGTACATGAATATTCGCCTTGGGTAGCCTATTGAAGGCCTTAGCATTTCCTTGATGCTCAAATAAATTGTATTGAATTGCTTGATGTAGTATAAAATGTGCATGACCATTGTGTATTCAAGCTAAAGAGTGGCCATATGACCATTTAAAATCCTTGTCATATTCGGCCATAAGCAAGCACAATGAGGTTTTAATAAATTGAATTTGTTTGAATTAGCTCAAGAGCTAAGAGGGCCACAATTGGACAAGGGGAAGGAAAAGGTGATCGAATAGCCGAAAAAGCCGTTCGACAACATCCGAGGTAAGTCCTCAAGAAGTGACCTTACTTGAATTATGTAAGATGAAACATGGATGTGTATGATTATTGATCATGTGTGTATGAGTATTTGAATTCCACCGGGCTAAGTCCCGGCGAATATGCTAATGATTATAATTGTGTTTGAGCCTTAGTAACGAAAATGAAATATGTATGTCCAATGATTATTGATGTATGTGTGCATGAGAAATTGAATGATATCCGGGCTAAGCCCAAGACAATTATGCTGAAATTTATATCCGGTTAAGACCAAGGCAATTGTGCTAGTAGCTATATCCGGGCTAAGACCAAGGCATTCGTGCAAGTTGTTAAATCCGGGCTAAGACCAAGGCATTTGTGCAAATCGTGATATCCGGGTAAAGTCCCGTAGGCCTTGGTGCGGGTTACCATAACCGGCTATGTCCCAAGGCGATTGAACGAATACCGACATCCGGATAAACTCGAAGGTATGTGATTTGAAAATTATGAGCTTGCTGGAAAATTTCAGCTAATGCACTTGTGAAATTTCCCAATGATAAGGTAAGTGCGGTGTGTGCTGCTGCGCTAGGAGTAAGAGCGTATGAATATCCGCTCCTATGATGGAGCGAGTTATCGGCCTTAATGAAGCCGTTATTTGTGTATGAACATAAGAGTTGGGATGGTGAGGTAAGTATGATTATGCGAATGTGCATTAATGAAATGATGCATTTAACTATGTGAATGTATTGCTGTAATTAGAGTTGATTATATTCCTTGAGACTTACTAAGCATAAAAATGCTTACTCATTGCTTTGGCTCTCGGTTTTCTAGATTTCGCTCGATAGCAATCGGATTCGGGATCGTTGAAGTCAAGTCATCCACACTATCAAGCCTCCATTTTGGTATAAATTTTGGTTGAACTTGAGATGGCATGTATAGGACTACCTCTTGTTTGTTAAATATGTTGTAATGTAAGTATGTACGGCCATGCGAAAATGGCTCGAAAAGGAAGCATGAACTTAGACTAATTGTGGTTTGTATGTATATATTTGGTGTCATGATGTGGCTATGGATTGGAAATGGGAATGTTGGTCATATGATCAGCCATTGGCATGGTTAAAATGATCATATATGAACCTATGTATGGCAAGACTAGTTGGTTCATGGAGACTACCAAATAGGTAAGACCTACCTTAAAAACAGATGCTGCCAGCTGCAGTGGCGTGAATGTGAAAAATCACCAAAATTCATAGGAATGGAATTAAATAGTGAATAAGCTATGTAAATGAACCTTGATGAGTCTATTTTCTTATGGAAGAAACGAAATGGTCATAGGAGTTACAGGTTAAGAGATATTAAAGCTATTGTGAGACAGGGCCAGAATGGTTTCTGGGTTCCCTGTCGTAACTTTAAAAATTTACTTTAAATTATCCAGAAAGAATTAGGCGACATACCTTATATGTACAGATTCCATTTTGAGTCTAGTTTCATTTGAAACAAACGGCACCAGAATTAAAGCCCTGTACAGAGAGATATTCAAGTTATACCGCGCAAAGGTCAGAGCAGTCGATCCCTGTAACATGGGTGACTTTAACTAATAAACTGTACTAGTTGGCCCGACCAAAAATTCTAGAAATAAATCCATGGATGGATATATGAGTCTAAATTCAGGGAAAATTTACGAAACCAGTTTCCGAGTTGTGAAACTCGAGATATGATTTTTAAGGCGACGGTGATGCAGTCTTCCAGCCTGACTGGAAATGTCAAATTGGTGGGCAAACCATGTGAACTTGGCTTGTTAACCCCTCGTGTCCGACACCGGCAATGGTCTCGGGTTCAGGGTGTTACACTTTTAAAGGACACTGCATACAATTGGTGGAAGACTGTATCCTCGGTAGTGCCGAAAGAAAATATTACTTGGGATTTCTTCCAAGCAGAGTTTAGGAAGAAACATATTAGTCAACGGTTTCTAGACTCGAAGCGAAAGGAGTTCTTGTAACTCAAACAAGGGAATAAGATTGTAGCAGAATACAAGAGAGAGTTTGTACGACTAAGTCAGTACGCAACTGAATGGGTCCAAACTGAATCGAAAATGTGTAAGCGCTTCGAGGAAGGTCTGAATGAGGATATCAAGTTGTTGATTGGGACATTGGAAATACGGGAGTTTTCCGTAATGGCCGATCGAGCCAAGAAGGCCGAGGAACTTAATAATGAAAGAAAATAAGCTAAGAGAGAGGCTCGAGTTGCAAGCAAGAGGTCTAGCGGTAAAACACTCTCATTCTCCACGAAGAAAGTCAAGAGCCTGCATGAACGCTCAACTTCAATAGTGGGATATTCGGGTAGATCGAAAAGCTCTAAATGATGAGGTCAAAAGTCTTCCTCCCCGATGGTGACTAGTGTGGGGAGTGTAGATGATCAAAAACTGAAGTGTAAGAGCTGTAACAAATTCCACTTTAGAGAGTGTCGAATGAAGAGTGGCGCATGTTTCAGATGTGGGTCTCTTGTTCATTTTCTCAGAGACTGCCCAGAACGAGCCAAAAAAGAAGTGGAAATAGCTCTGAAGTCGAGTGCTCCCATTCTACGAGGTAGACCTCCGAGATACCCGGGGAGTGCTAGTGGCAATTGAGTCATGACTAGAGACCTACAAAATCAGAGGTTCGAGCCCCGGCAAGAGCGTATTTGATACATGCTCAAGAGGAAGCCGCTACTCCTGATTTTATTACAGGTACTTTCTTTCTTTTTAATATAAGTGTTGTTGCTTTAATTGATCTGGGGTTGACGCATTCATATATCTGCATGAGATTGGTGTCTAGTATGAACATACCTGTTGAACATACGAAAGATACTATTAGAGCGTCGAACCCACTAGGCAGATCAGTTCTAGTTGATAAAGTCTGTAAGAATTATCCTTTGACGATTCAAGGTTGTTGTTTCCCGGCTAACCTTATGTTGTTACCATTTGATGAATTTGAAGTAATACTTGGTATGGATTGGTTAGTCCTTCATGATGTAACAGTAAATTGTGGTAGTAAGTATATTAAGTTAAAATGCTCGGATGGTAAGATTCTACGGGTCGAATCAAGAGAATTGGGTTCGTCGCTGGTTGTAATCACGGCAATGGTTGCCCAGAGATATATAAGGAAAAGATATGAAGCCTACCTTGCATTTGTACTGAACACTAAGGAAACAGAGCTGAAAATTGAGTCCGTGCCGATAGTATATGAGTACACAGATGTGTTTCTGGAGGAATTACCTGGATTACCTCCTGAAAGGGAGATAGAGTTTGGTATTGAATTGGTGCCAGGGACGGCTCCCATTTCTATTGCCTTGTACAGAATGGAACCTACTAAGCTGCAGGAGTTAAAAGCACAATTGTAAGAGCTGACGGATAAAGGATTCGCTAGGCCAAGTTTTTCACCTTGGTGTGCCCCCGTGTTGTTCGTAAAGAAGAAAGATGGTTCGATGAGGTTATGTATCGATTATTGGCAACTGAACAAGGTGACTATCAAGAATAAGTATCCTTTGCCAAGGATCGATGATTTGTTTGACCAGTTGAGAGAAGCCATCATATTCTCCAAGATAGACTTGAGGTCTGGCTATTATCAGCTGTGAGTTAAAGACTCGGACAACCTATCGGTTTCCTCCTCTCGAGTGTTCGCGCACTCGCAAGACTACCACAGCCAAACTTTCGGCTTTTTGGCATTTCAGCTTTTTAGCATTTCAGCTTTTGCCGATCTACTTGTGTGTGTAGTGTATGTACACACTTGATAAGCAAGCGTGCTGCAATTCCCTTAGTCACTAATCCTACAAACAATATCACCCTTCAATTAATCATATGCTTAATACATATTTTACCCAAAAATCGAAACCTCACCGTAACCTTATCTTGAACACCAATCCCTAATAGCTTTTCCTTGATCACATACTCCCTAGATCTGCATTAATCTTACTCATTAAAACCAAATACTAGGGGACTAGCATCCAACATAGTTCACTCCCTTATCTCACTTACGACCATTCGACCAAACTTAGCCAATAAGAGAGGAATACTTACCAAAACTGCAAAACACCTAAGGAGCAATTCGGCAGAGAACTAAAACCCGAGATCCGATACTAATTCCCTACCAAAGTTGATAAAGAGTGAGGGAGGGAAGTAATCGGTATTAACAATACTAGCCAAAAAAGAGATAAGGTACTTACACCAAAAGAGTAAACGGCCCAAAAGAGTAAACTGATATGGTGAATAAAGTTTTTTTGGCACAAATTAAAGAAGATGGGTAGAAGAAGAAATCGGCTAACCTAAAGGGTAAATCAAAAGAGATCTGAGGAGAGAAAGAATGTTAAAAGAATCAGCTAGCAAAGATGGAAAAGCCAATCGGTATTAAAAATAATAATAAAGAATTTGGCATTAGCCTAAGATCCCAAACTCAGCACATGTTTACAGCCTCTAGCCAAATTGCCTGACCCTCAATTCCCAATTGAGCTCCATCACTTCCCCCTTCTCATCTCCTCGTTTTTCTCCCTGATAAATCCCTAATCTATTTCCTAAATTTTCTTTTCTGAACACTCCTCTTAGAGTCCATCTTCACGCCACTTCCAACCTTCTAGAAGGCCAAAATTAAACTCCCAAAAATACTAAGCTATGATTCAAACCTCGAATCTCCTTGCTATCCACTAATGCCACCTCCCTACACCCTAAGTGGCGTTACTTAGCCACTCCTCCACAAGGCTTTTTGACGCCATTTTCCCCTATCTTTATTTAAAAGCCCATCTACTCCCAACCCAGATTCTTTTAAAAATTAAATTAAAATTCCTCCACCACAAAACTCAACCCAGAACTTCTCCAAGAAACCTAGACACTTCAAATTACTTAAAAGCCAACAAGTCATTTTTCATTTTCTTGCTCACTTAAAAATTTTATGAAACCCAAAGCCCAAAGCCCAATTCATCTAGGCCCAAAATTTGGGGCGTTACACCATATTTTTTTTCCTTTTCATTTTTTTACTCTATTGTTGTCTTTCCCCCACCTTGCTGCCGAATTTCGGTTCTTGACACACCACCCTTCTTTTCGTTCTCTTTATTTGTATAGTCTTTTGGCACAACTTTGAGTCTTGTGCACGCGGTAAGTTAAATTTCAGTTAATCTATAGTTGTGTTTTGATCAAGTATTAAAGAAAGTGTTCGATTGATGTTAGGTGTTAATTGAGAGGCTGAACAGAGGTCTTCGATGATTTTAGTATATAGGATCTCTATTGATCGACTGAAGGTAAAATATTTTTACGATTATACTTGGTTTTACCCTATCAAATTTTGGGGTAATTATCTATTAAAGTGACTAACTAGAGGATTAATCTCTATTTGACAGCAAGGAATTTTGGGTGAAACGGGACTGTTATAACACCGTTTTAGATGTTGGATCGTTGAAGTGTTAAGGGTAAGTAAACGGTGAATAATTGTTGTTGTTGCCAATTTCAATAAAATCTGAGCTAAACTCTAGCTTGACATTTTTAGGGTGCCGGAGTGAGCATGGTGGTGTTAGCATAAAAGAATATTTCAGGTGTGTAAAACACTACCCCTACTCGTAAATCTGCAAAAGCTGAAATATGTGACCGTCGATGCTACACGAGCGTAAGCTCGCTCGTGTGGTCATCCGAATGCATAAATGTAGGAGTTTGATCGTAGAGGTCACCATGAGCTATTTCATGGGCTTAGGTCGATCCGAGCCATATTGGGTTGAAATGGGTCTTAAAGTCTCCACAGGCCTGTGGGCCCCACACGGGTAAACCACACGAATGTGTGGAGAATACTGGGCCAAGCTGTGTAGTTTACACGACCAAGGCCATTTCTGGGCTATGTGGGCCACACGGGGGTGTGGGCCCACATGGGCCTGCATTATGGGCCTTGGGCCCATTTTCACTGTTTGACTATTAACGTTACAAGGGTAGCCCGAGACGACTATGAACCTACTATTGGGTCAGTAAGTAAACCTAGACCCCGAAATTAATGAAATGATTATATCCCCATATGGAGTGTAGGGTTGGACAGAGATGGTGTGTAGAGGCTGGATAGGTAAGACTTGCATACTATTTACTGATACTGCACTTTTTAGTGTTATTGAATTGGGCCAAGGCCTGAATATATGACTGCTTTTGTATTGAGATGGGCTAAATCCCAAACTGATATTGTCACTGTTCTAAAAAGAGCTTAGGCCCAAATTGTGTTTTTTTTTCTGACTGTTTGCTTATATGGGATTACACACTGAGATTTTGTAAACTCACCTATCTGTTTTAACTGTACAGGTAATCCCTAGACTTAGGTGGATTGGTGCAGCGGAGGACTCAGCGGTGGCCACGACCTAACTAATTTTAAATTGTACTTTATGGTTTCGATTTAATTTTGGGGGTATTTTACTATAATAAGGCCTCTAAGAATTTTTAACTTTAATTTGGGTTTATTTACTTGATTTGGTTTATAAATGCTAGAGATAGGAAAGCACGAGTTTTAAAAAGAAACAATATTTTTAAAAAGTAAATATAGCACGCAATTGTTCTAAAAAGCTTCCGCTATAAAATGATATTTTTGGAAATAAATACTGGTTTTTAAAGTAAATATTTTTTGGTTAGTGATGCAAGTTTTGAAATAATGACATGACTCAATCACACAAAGAGGTTAAAAATAAAGAACAGGTTTTTCAACAAGATCATACTTTATGAAAAACACTTCAATGTGACATCGCCAGATTTGGCCATAGTGTCCAGGCTAGATTTGGGGTGTTACATTTAGTGGTATCAGAGTCGAGTTGTAAAACTCGGCTCTGGATTTGGGTTCCTTCTAAAACTTGGAATTTTTAAAAAGAACCGTTCCAATTGATTTGAAAGTATTTTTGAAATGATTTTACTGAATGTGTGGTACACCGAGTCTCTGCACAGAGCCTGTAAGTTCTCTCTAAAAGCTGTATTTTGATTTTGGCTGAAACTATCATAGGTAGGATTATTGAGACTACTATAGGTAGTACTGAAAACTCTTTAGTAGTGTATACTGAAACTGTAGAGAAACCAGTAGACACCAATAGACATTGTGTTGTGCGAAAAATAAAACTCTATACTTTTGATACTGTCTCCATAAAATATCTAGTAATAAACAATTGGAACTGTAAACTAGTCTGCGTAAAATAGTTAACAAAGATAAAACACAATTTGATAATGAACACCAGAGATACTGGGTCCCGTGATCGTGTTGCTGGGGATGATGCGTTGTTTAAATCTATGTTGCAAATTTTGGAGAGGGTCGCTGGGCTCAATACTAGATCTGTGGGCCGAGGGTCGATCGGAATGACTCCAGTCCAGTGGAGCTGAGATTTTCAAGGGTGCTCCTATTGTGGCTGGGTATTGGATTGACGTACTATCCCAGTCTATCTATAGACTGGACTGAAAACACTCAAGTTAAGCTGATGGTATTTTGGTGTGAGAGTGCACAGTGAGAGCGTAGTGGGGTAGTCTGTGATATGCGACTATTTTGGTAGTTGGAAATTTCAGGGACGAAATTTCTTTAAGGAAGGGTGAATTGTAACGCCCCAAATTTTGGGCCTAGAAGTATTAGGTTTTGAGCAAGTGTACAATTAGGAGGATGTACACAAATATTCATTTGTACAAGAAGGTGACACAAGTGTGTCTCTGCTTCAGTGGTTAAGTGTCCTGGGAAGTGTCTGAGAAGTCTTGGGTTCAAGCCTTGGCTTGTGCAAAAATTTTATTCTTATATGAATAAGCCTTGTCTCCAGTCAGTGGGTTTTTAAATAAATATGAGCGTTTAATGATAGAGAGGGCCTGCTGGTCTAAGGGATAAGTGTGTGGCACTGTTTTGAGGGTCTTGAGTTTGAGTCTTACTATGCGTAAAGGTGTTTTATTTTACTGCTCTTTTCGTGTTGGAAGTTGGAGTTGATCGAAACACTACCTAGTTGTGTAGAGTTTGAATTTGGTGGTTGAGGAGATAATGGTGGAATGATTTTAGGAGGAAAATGTGGGACTTGGAAGGGTAGGGATTTAGTGGTTGAATTTTAGGAGAGAATAATGGTAGAATTATTTGATTGTGGTGAGCATAATCAAATTCAGTTTCTCTCATATATTTTTCCCAACTTTGTTTTTGACGATTTTATTTTCCCCTCTAATTCTCTAGCTATCGTCCCTCATTTTTGCTTCTTCCTTTTTGGCTGAATTCTCTGAGGTGTGTATTTGTTCTCAAGAGTTTTCCCTTTTCTGCAACTAACGTTTCTTTCTCGCTCAATACTGACTATATGCTCGGTTTCTTTTGTTCTTCACCTCTCTATCTTTTCTTTTCCTTTTTTTTTTTACTCTATTGTTGTCTTTCCCCCATCTTGTTGCTGAATTTTGATTCTTGATGCACCACCCTTCTTTTCTTTCTCTTTATTCATATATAGGATTTTAGTATATAGGATCTCTACTGATCGACTGAAGGTAAAATATTTTTGCGATAATACTTGGTTTTGCCCCATCAAATTTTGGGGTAATTATCTGTTAAAGTGACTATCTAGAAGATTAATCTCTATTTGACAGCAAGGAATTTTGGGTGAAACGGGGTTGTTATAACACCATTTTAGTTGTTGGATCGTTGAAGTGTTAAGGGTAAGTTAACGCTGAATAAGTATTGTTGCCAATTTCACTACCATAGTTCGATCATGAATAAAATCTGAACTAAACTCTAGCTTGATAATTTTAGGGTGCCGGAGTGAGCATGGTGGAGTTAGCATAAAAAAATATTTCAGGTGTGTAAAACACTACCCTTACTCGTAAATCAGCAAAAATTGAAATAGGTGACCGTTGACTCTGCACATTCGTGCACTCGCTCGTGTGGTCACCCGAATGCATAAACGTGGGTGTTTGATCGTAGAAGCCACCATGAGCGATTGCATGGGCTTAGGCCATTTCGGGCCATATTGGGCCGAAATGGGTGTTGTCGGCCCTATGGGCCTGGGGGCCCACACAAACGTGTGGAGAATACTGGGCCAGGCTGTGTAGTTTACACGGCCAAGGCCATTTCTGGGCTATGTGGGCCACACAGACGTGTGGGCCCACATGGGCTCGCATTATGGGCCTTGGGCCCATTTTAACTGTTTGATTGTTAAGGTTACACGAGTAGCCCGAGATGACTACAGACCTACTGTTGGGTTGGTAAGTAAACCTAGACCCCCAAATTGACCCTTATAGGGTAAAATGACTATTTTACCCTTATATGGTAAAATGACTGTTTTGCCCTTATGGGGTAAAATGACTGTTTTGCCTTATGGGGTAAAATGACTGTTTTGCCTTATGGGGTAAAATGATTGTTTTTCCCTTATATGGTAAAATGACTATTTTTCCCTTATGAGGTCGAATGACTGTTTTGTCCTTATGGGGCAAAATGATTGTTTTGCTCCTAACTGATAAAATGACTATTTTGCCCTTATGTGATATATGTTTATATTTTAGCATGCTATTGTAACTGTGTTGAGTACATGTTTAATATTATGCTATGACATGACATGTGGCATGATGCATTGCATGAGGGTGGGTTTTTATATGATTGGAGGAAGTGTACTATTCTGGTAGCTCTGCTGCAAATCACTGATTGCTCTAAGCCTATTATACTGGCAGCTCTATTGCATATACTATTTAGTGCACAACCGGTGCTAATTTTGGAGTGTAGGGATGGGTGGTTTGATTATATCCCCACATGGAGTGGTGGGTTGGACAGAGATGGTGTGTATAGGCTGGATGGGTAGGACTTGCATACTGTTTATTGATACTACACTATTTACTGTTACTAAATTGGGCCAAGGCCCGAATATATAACTGCTAATAATTTTGATGATTAAGCTTATGCTAGCAGTAATTCAACCTAGGGTTCAGATTTGGAAAAATACCCATAGGTGAAATTTGTGTATTTTGGTGTTTTATGATAGAATATGAGGTTTTGAATTATGTTAGACAACTTGTACTACTCGGTTTTAAGCGAAAACGAGTAAAAGGGCTTAATCGGTAAAAATACCTAATAGTCATATGTACATGTTAGAGTGTGAATTTGACGTTGTCATAGAAGGGAAAAATGATCAGCATGTCATAAAACATAAGAATAAGGGATGAATTTGAATTCCCGAGCCTAGGAGAAAAAGTGTAATTATGCAAAAGTTTAGGGGCAAAAATATAATTTTGCCAAAGTTCATATTAAATGCTCTTTTGATGAATGTATGTAATAAATAAGATTAATTTGGCATTATAGATCAAGAGAAACGAGATTCAAGTCGCGATCGAGGGAAAAAAAAAGTTTACGAAGAATAGCCTCGATTGCTAATAATTTTGTACCGAGGTAAGTTCATGTGTAAATGTAGTAACATAATTGTCATTTTAAGCTATTTAATGTTGTTTATATGATATGATGCTGATTATTATCATGAAATATTATGCTTTGTGGTTATTGTTGAATAATATGTAATTATGTTACTTGATGAGTATGAACTATCACAGAAGTATCGATTTCTATATTCCGTGGAAGACGGCAAAGATGTGTGATCGAGGAAAACGCCCGTTTGAACCTTAGGAATAGATTAGAATACAAGTGACATGTCACTAAGATACTTTGAGTTGAGTCCGAGTTTGTGAGATGTAACTAGGCATCCGAGCTCGTTGAGTTGACTCCAAGTTCACTTATGGATGCGAACGCCCGAGCTCGTTGAGTTGAGTCCAAGTTCACTTATGGGCGGGTTACATGGTAGCTTGGCTACATAAGTTCCGCAGGCTATTGAGTTTGTCTAGCTACGAGTATGACACTTACGTTCATGAAATCTGTGTATTCGAATTATATTCCGATATGTTCAACGGGTGAATCTTACATGAATAAGAAGAAGGCCTAAAACGAAGGTGACATGTTGGAAAGTGTGGTAAATGAGAAAATTTGACAGGTATGTGCTTAAACCCTCGGGTTGAAAACTTGGTATGATGAAATCGTAGAAAGATATTAAACGTAAATGAAACATGAATGTATTGGTGTTGTTTATGCAAATGATGTTTTATGTGAGATTGTGTGATTATGTTACTTGCTATTTGCATGTGAACTTACTAAACATTTGTGCTTACTCCCTCATTTTCTTTTATTGTAGTTTTGACAAGCCGGCTTGAGAATCGGGATAGGTCGAAGACTCATTCACACTATCCGAAGGCTTAAATTGGTAAAATGGCTTGTGTATTTTGAATGTGGCATGTAGGGCAAAACACTCACTTTGTGTAATTGATCTTATGATATGGCTATGGTTTGGTAAGAAAAGGGTTTGTAAATGATTAGCCATTGGAATGGCCAATCTAAGTCATATTTGATGTTATGTATGTTTAAAATGCTATTTAGTCCATGAAAATCCTTAGTAAAGTGAAATTTTCCATAAAATAGAATCGACAATGAAGATGATGTAAATTTGAAAAATAATTAAAAATAGTAGAAATGGAATTAAATGATGAGTAAGTTATGAAATTGAAGCTTAATTAGTCTATTTTCATATGGATTGAACAAAACAGGTATATAAATTATATTTTATGAGATATTTGAATTTTTGTGAAACAGGGCCATAGTGATTTCTAGATCCCTTCTTATGACTTTAAAAATTCATCATAAATTGTAAAAAAAAAATAATTAGAAGTCATGCTTTATATGTACATATTACTTATTGAGTCTAGTTTTAAGGAAAGAAACTTCATAGTCATTGAAATTCATACAGAGAGATATCGATTCGTAATATCAGAGGTCGAGCGGTCAAACCCTAAAACAGGGGAGACTTTAACTAATAAACTGTACTAATTGGCTTGACCAAAAATTCTAGAAAAAAAATTAATAAATAGATATATGAGTCTAGTTTCAGGGAAAATTTAAAGAATTGGATTTCCAGTTTCGGAACTCGAGATATGAATTTTTAAGCGACTGTGATGCAGATTGCTAGCTTGACTGGAAATTTTAAAAATAAATTGTTTGAGCTGTTTAAGTAATGAATTAAGTCTGTTAACACCTCGTGTTCGACTCTGGCGACGGTCTCGGGTACGGGGCGTTACAAGATCATACTTTATGAAAAACACTTCAATGTGACATCGCCAGATTTGGCCATAGCGTCCAGGCTGGGTTTGGGGTGTTACACCTGAGCTCCCGATAGCTTCAATATCTATAAAACAATTGAAAACACACACAAAGTAAGCTTTCAAAAGCTTAGTAAGTCATATACAAATAAACTCATATTATAACACATATAATCATCATAAAATATTGATATTCCATAGTCAATTATTATCACAAACCACACAGTTCATATACATTTCACATATTCCCAATTCATTTGCACATATAGCATGTTTTTTTATAATTGTATCTCATATCATTTCTTACACATGTACTTACCTTTAATTCTCAAGCATAATATATATTTCAAAAGTACCTGATTCGGATACACATTTCATATATTCATTATTTTCTCGGATTGCCCGTTGAACCGTTCGAAATCAATAAGGATACTCAGATAGCTCAAAAAGCTCGTACAATGCCAACGTCCTAGACGTGGTCTATCATGTAATCAAATATCGATGCCACTATCTCATACAAGGTCTTGCACAAAATCAAATACGATGTTGATGTCCCAGACATGGTCTTACACGTAAATCATAAGTCGATGCCAACGAACCAGGCGTGGTCTAACACGAAAACACATATCGGATCTTATGTCATGACATATGTATCCTAACTATTCCTATGGTTCGTACGGGCTTTTCGGATGTCGAAACACTGTCGATGCTTTCACAATTTCACATATATTTATCTTCCAAGCCATTCATTTCATTTCAATAGCATATAAGCATAATTACATTGATTCAAACACATATATTTGTATATCGACGTACCTCGTATGGATTTGAGGGAACAAAATCGACTACTCGACGACTTTCGACTTTCCCCGGTCTAATTCTGTTTTCTTTGGTTCTTAATCTATATAAATTCAAATTTAACTCTTTTATTCACCAAATCATTCAATTCAATCCAAAAACACATATTTAGATCATTTTACATATTAGCCCTCACATTTTCACATTTTAACACATTAGTCCCTAATTCACAAAATCACAAAATACACAAAATTTCTTTGTACACATGCTTAGCCGAATTTTTATAGAGTTCATACAAATCCATATATTTCATTTATTCACATTTTAGTCCCTAAAAATCTCATTTTTACAATTTATCCCAAATTACTCAAATTCATCAACAATTTCAGAAATTGAGACATGGGCTTGATAGAACACTAAGCAACAATTACAAAAACGTAGAAATTATCAAAAACGGATCAAAAGCCATACCTTAATCATCAATGTCAATAGTCGAACCCTAGCTTAAGTTTTCTTTTGTATTTTTGGCACAAAATGGATGATAATGGCCAATTTCATGTTTTTGTTTTATTTTAACTATCATTTAATTATAAACTACTAATATAACCTTTTTAATTCCATTATAAAATCACATATATTAAGGCCATTAATGTCCACTCTTAAGTTCAATGGTCTAATTGCAACATAAGGACCTCTAATTTAAAAAGACATAGCAATTAGGCACACTTAACATATAGCATGCAACTTTTACATTTTATGCGATTAGGTCCTTTTTATCAAATCGGTAAACAAACGATAAAATTTTCACACATAACTTTCACAGATATTAATTCACATATAATAAACACGAAAAATAATATTAAAATATTTTCTCACTCGAATTTGTGGTCCCAAAACCACTATTCTGACCAGAGTCTGAACCGAGCTGTTACAACTCTCCTCCCTTAAGGATTTTTGTCCCCGAAATTCTTACCGTTGAACAAATTCAGATATTGTTGTCTCATAGTATCTTCAGGCTGTCACGTAGCCTCTTCAATACCTTGTCGATGGCACATTACTTTTACTAAGGAAATTTTCTTATTTCGCAGTTCTTTAACCTCGCATGCCAAGAGTCGGATCGGTTCTTCATCGTAGGTCATATTAGGCTGAATCTCAATCTTAGACGAAGAAATCACATGTGAGGGTTCGGATCTGTATCATTGAAGCATCAATACGTGAAATACATTGTGAATCTTTTCTAACTCAAGTAGCAATAGCAATCGATGAGCAATCGACCCGATACACTCGATAATCTTATACGGCCCTACGAACCTCGAACTCAATTTTCCTTTTTCTACCGAATCGAAGTATTTTCTTCCACGGGGACACTTTCCAAAGCACTTTATCGCCAATCTCAAATTCAATATCTTTTCTTTTCAAACCTGCATATGATTTTTGACGATCGAAAGCTACTTTCAAACTATTTTGGATCACTTTTACTTTCTGTTTAGTTTCTTTTATCAAGTCAACTCCGTGAATCTTATTCTCACTGAATTAGTCCAATACAATGGTGTATGGCATTTTCTACCATATAAGGCTTCATACAGTGCCATTTTAATGCTCGATTGAAAATTATTATTATGCGCGAATCCAATCAATGGAAAGTATTGTTCCCAAGTACCTTCAAACTCAAGAATGCAACATCTTAACATATCCTCGAGAATCTAAATAATCTGCTTGGATTGACCATCCGTCCACAGGTGGAAAGCAGTACTGAAGTGTAATTTCATACCTAAAGCCTATTGTAGTTTCTTCCAAAATCGCGAAGTGAGTCTCGGGTCTCTATCTGACACAATAGATAATGGCACACGTGCAATCTCACAATATCAGAAATGTATAACTCAGCTAATTTATCAAGTGAGTAATCAGATCGTACCGGAATAAAATGAGCTGATTCAGTCAATCGATCAACTACAACCCAGATCGCATATTTCTTTCTCGGAGATAAGGGCAAACCTGAAACAAAATCCATCATCACTTTATCCATTTCCACTCCGGAATCATAATCGACTGTAACAAATCAGATGGCACCTGATGTTCAGCTTTAACTTGCTGACAAATCAAACATTTTGAAAGAAAGTCAGAGATATCTATTTTTATTCCTAACCACCAATAATGCTATTTCAAATCATTATACGTTTTTGAATTGCCCGAATGCACAGATAAATGACTCTAAATTTCTCGAAACCCAAATTCAATCACGGAATTTCAAACAATCATTATTGTCAACTCTATATTCTGAATCAGAATTCAATTCACACTGAGCTCGTTTTGCTATAATCTCACTATCAACTTTCTGAGCATCAATAATCTGTTGTAAAAATAAAGGTCTCGCTTTCAATTTGGCTAAAACCAAACCATCATTAGATATACACAACTGAACATTCATAGCACGTAATACAAATAATGATTTCCGACTTAAAGCATCAGCAACAACATTTGCTTTTCCCGGATGATAATCAATAACAAGCTCATAGTCTTTCAGCAGTTCTGTCTATCTTTGTCACAGATTCAAATCTTTCTGAGTTATTAGATATTTCAAGCATTTATGATCAGAATATACGTGACATGACATTTCTCACCAAATAGATAATGTCGCCAGATTTTCAAAGCGAACATAATAGCTGCTAATTCAAGGTCATGTGTTGGATAGTTCTTTTCATGCAGCTTTAACTATCTCGAAGCATAGGCTATGACTTTGCCTTCCTGCATCAGAACGCAGCCTAGACTGTTCAATGAAGTATCACTGTAGATTATAAATTCTTTACCTGATTCTAGTTGTACTAACACCAGAGCTTTTGTCAATAGGGCTTTTAACTTATCAAAGCTTTTCTGACACTTTTCAAACCAATCAAATTTCACATCTTTCTGAAGTAGTTTCATCAACGGAGTTGCGATCATAAAAAAGCCTTTCACAAATCGTCTATAATAACCAGCAAGTACCAGAAAACTACAAACTTCAGAAACATTTCTTAGAGGCTTCCAATCCAGAATAGCTGAAATCTTGCTCGGATCAACTTGGATACCTGATGCTGATACTATATGACCCAGAAAACTAACTTCGCGTAACCAGAACTCACATTTACTGAACTTTGCAAATAATTGCTTATCACACAAAGTCTGTAACACTATTCTCAAATGCTCGGCATGTTCAGTTTCATCACCCGAATAAATCAAAATGTCATCAATGTATACGACAACAAATCGATCTAAATACGGTCTGAAAATTCTGTTCATCAAATCTATAAAGATAATAGGTGCATTCATTACTCTAAAAGGCATAACTAGAAACTCTTAGTGGCCATACCTCGTTCTGATTGTAGTTTTCAGAATGCCTGAATCTTTTACTCTCAACTGATAATAGCTTGATCTCAAATCTATCTTTGAAAACATAGTAGCTCCTTTCAACTAATCAAACAAATCATCAATTCTGGGCAGAGGATATTTGTTCTTGATAGTCACTTTGTTAAACTGACAATAATTAATACACATTCTCACCGTACCATCTTTCTTTTTCACAAACAGAACAGGAGCACCCCAAGGCGAGAAACTTGGTCTTGCAAATCCTCTATCTGTCAACTATTGCAACTGAGAATTTAATTCTTTTAACTCGGTCAGATCCATTCGATACGGAACTATCGAAATCAAAGTAGTTCCCGGTACTAACTCAATGCCAAATTCAACTTCTCGGATCTGAGGTAATCCCGGAAGTTCTTCAGGAAACACATCAGGCACAGACAATAGGCACTGATTCCACTTTCTTTTCTATTACTTTCGAATCGATCACATAGGCAAAGTAAGCTTCACAACCTTTTCTCACAGTACTCAGAGCTTTTATGGAAGATATCATAGCTAGCAACCCATTTAAATCCCTAGATTCAATTCAGACTATTTCATCATTCTTGCATCTCAAATCAATAGTTTTTCATTTTTAATTCACAATAGCATCGTGTAAAGTTAGCCAATCCATATCCAGAATTATATTAAACTCATTAAAGGGTAATAACATCAAACTAGCTAGAAAACAAATGTCTCAAAACATTAAAGGACAATTCTTGCACACCTTGTCAACTAAAACACTTTTACCTAAGGGGTTTTATACTCTAATCACTAATTCAGTAGACTCTACAGGTAAAGTCTTACTGGAAACTAAATTCATGCATATATATGAATGTGTCGATCCTGGATCTATCAATGCAATCACAGAAGTATCGTAAAGAGTGAAAGTACCAGTTATAACATCGGGAAACAAAGCTTCTTCACAAGCTCGAATGGCATAGGCTCTGGCAGGTGCTTTAGCTTCGGATCTTATGATGGATCTTTAGTTGTTCTTTGACTACCACTCACATTTCCCGTATTTCTGGCCATCGAGCAACAAGGTTGAGACACACGCCCGTGTCCCTGCCCGTATGGGCAAAAATAGGCAATTTAGAAGGCCATAATGCCACCCTATAAGGGTCTTCCCTACAAGCATCAAAACGAATTCATTTTGTACCAAATTTTCAACCAATTCACAACCAAAACTTACAACATTCATGACATATCATTATCATCAATTTCATGCTTATAATCCATAGCAAATCATGACATATTCTAAGCCAAAAATCATACCAAAATACATGATTCATAATCTCAGTTTACCTCATTCACTCTTATGCTAACATATTACCAAATTCCAAAATAGGCACATACCAAAGCTTACCAAATTGACCAATTCAGTTGGCCATTCAAAAGTGCATCAAAACATACCATTTTTTTTAACACAAAACATATACCAAAATTCATTCATGATCACATCCATAACCAAGCCAAAATTGACTTGGCCACACGACCTGGCACACGCCCGTCTGTGCGACTATGTGATCTGCCCAGACTCATTTCGAAATGGCCTTCAAGCAACAAGGCTGAGACACACGCCCGTGTCCCTGCCCGTATGGGCAAAAATAGGCCATTTAGAAGGCCATAATGCCACCCTATAAGGGTCCTCCCTACAAGAATCAAAATGAATTCATTTTGTACCAAATTTTCAACCAATTCACAACCAAAACTTACAACATTCATGACATATCATTATCATCAATTTCATGCTTATAATCCATAGCAAATCAAGACATATTCTAAGCCAAAAATCATACCAAAATACATGATTCATAATCTCAATTTACCTCATTCACTCTTATGCTAACATATTACCAAATTCCAAAATAGGCACATACCAAACTTACCAAATTGACCAATTCAGTTGGCCATTCAAAAGTGCATCAAAACATATCATTTTTTTTTTGGACACAAAACATATGCCAAAATACATTCATGATCACATCCGTAACCAAGCCAAAATTTACTTGGCCACACGACTGCACACACCTGTAATGCGACTCTGATCTGCCACGCTCATTTCGACATGGCCTTCGAGCAACAAGGCTGAGACACACGCCCGTGTCCCTGCCGTATGGGCAAAAATAGGCCATTTTGAAGGCCATAATGCGACCCTAGAAGGGTCCTCCCTACAAGCATCAAAACGAATTCATTTTGTACCAAATTTTCAACCAATTCACAACCAAAACTTACAACACTCATGACATATCATTATCATCAATTTCATGCTTATAATCCACAGCAAATCATAACATATCCTAAGCCAAAAATCATACCAAAATACATGATTCATAATCTCAATTTACCTCATTCACTCTTATGCTAACATATTACCAAATTCCAAAATAGCCACATACCAAAACTTACCAAATTGACCAATTCACTTGGCCATTCAAAACTGCATCAAAACATGCCATTTCTTTTTTGGACTCAAAACATATACCAAAATTCATTCATGATCACATCCATAACCAAGCCAAAATTGACTTGGCCACACGACCTGGCACACGCCCGTGTGTACGACTATGTGATCTGCCCAGGTTCATTTCGAAATGGCCTTCGAGCAACAATGCTGAGACACATGCCCGTGTCCCTGCCCGTATGGGCAAAAATAAGCCATTTAGAAGGCCATAATGCCAACCTATAAGGGTCCTCCCTACAAGCATCAAAACAAATTCATCTTGTACCAAATTTTTAACCAATTCACAACCAAAACTTAAAACATTCATGACATATCGTTATGATCAATTTCATGCTTATAATCCATAGCAAATCATGACATATCCTAAGCCAAAAATCATACCAAAATACATGATTCATAATCTCAATTTACCTCATTCACTCTTATGCTAACATATTACAAAATTCCAAAATAGACACATACCAAAACTTACCAAATTGACCAATTCACTTGGCCATTCAAAAGTGCATCAAAACATACCATTTTTTTTGGACACAAAACATATACCAAAATTCATTCATGATCACATCCATAACCAAGCCAAAATTGACTTGGCCACGTGACCTGGCACACGCCCGTGTGTGCGACTCTGTGATCTGCCCAGGCTCATTTTGAAATGTCCTTCGAGCAACAAGGCTGAGACACACGCCCGTGTCCCTGCCGTATAGGCAAAAATAGGCCATTTAGAAGGCCACAATGCCACTCTATAAGGGTCCTCCTTACAAGCATCAAAACGAATTCATTTTGTACCAAATTTTCAACCAATTCACAACCAAAACTGACAACATTCATGACATATCATATCATCAATTTCATGCTTATAATCCATAGCAAATCATGACATATCCTAAGCCAAAAATCATACCAAAATAAATGATTCATAATCTCAATTTACCTCATTCACTCTCATGCTAACATATTACGATATTCCAAAATAGGCACAGACCAAAACTTACCAAATTGACCAATTCATTTGGCCATTCAAAAGTGCATCAAAACATACCATTTTTTTAACACAAAACATATACCAAAATTCATTCATGATCACATCCATAACCAAGCCAAAATTGACTTGGCCACACGACCTGGCACACGCCCGTCTGTGCGACTATGTGATCTGCCCAGGCTCATTCCAAAATGGCCTTCAAGCAACAAGGCTGAGACACACACCCGTGTCTCTGCCCGTATGGGCAAAAATAGGCCATATAGAAGGCCATAATGCCACCCTATAAGGGTCCTCCCTACAAGCATCAAAACGAATTCATTTTGTACCAAATCTTCAACCAATTCACAACCAAAACTTACAACATTCATGACATATCATTATCATCAATTTCATGCTTATAATCCATAGCAAATCATGACATATTCTAAGCCAAAAATCATACCAAAATACTTGATTCATAATCTCAATTTACCTCATTCACTCTTATGCTAACATATTACCAAATTCCAAAATAGGCACATACCAAAGCTTACCAAATTGACCAATTCAGTTGGCCATTCAAAAGTGCATCAAAACATATCATTTTTTTTTGGACACAAAACATATGCCAAAATACATTCATGATCACATCCATAACCAAGCCAAAATTGACTTGGCCATACGACCTGGCACACGCCCGTGTGTGCGACTCTGTGATCTGCCCACGCTCATTTCGAAATGGCCTTCAAGCAACAAGGCTGAGACACACGCCCGTGTCCCTGCCGTATGGGCAAAAATAGGCCATTTTGAAGGCCATAATGCGACCCTAGAAGGGTCCTCCCTACAAGCATCAAAACGAATTCATTTTGTACCAAATTTTCAACCAATTCACAACCAAAACTTACAACACTCATGACATATCATTATCATCAATTTCATGCTTATAATCCACAGCAAATCATAACATATCCTAAGCCAAAAATCATACCAAAATACATGATTCATAATCTCAATTTACCTCATTCACTCTTATGCTAACATATTACCAAATTCCAAAATAGCCACATACCAAAACTTACCAAATTGACCAATTCACTTGGCCATTCAAAAGCGCATCAAAACATGCCATTTCTTTTTGGACTCAAAACATATACCAAAATTCATTCATGATCACATCCATAACCAAGCCAAAATTGACTTGGCCACACGACCGGCACGCCTGCAGGTAATACGACTATGTGATCTGCCTAGGTTCATTTCGAAATGGCCTTCGAGCAACAATGCTGAGACACATGCCCGTGTCCCTGCCCGTATGGGCAAAAATAAGCCATTTAGAAGGCCATAATGCCAACCTATAAGGGTCCTCCCTACAAGCATCAAAACAAATTCATCTTGTACCAAATTTTTAACCAATTCACAACCAAAACTTAAAACATTCATGACATATCGTTATGATCAATTTCGTGCTTATAATCCATAGCAAATCATGACATATCCTAAGCCAAAAATCATACCAAAATACATGATTCATAATCTCAATTTACCTCATTCACTCTTATGCTAACATATTACAAAATTCCAAAATAGACACATACCAAAACTTACCAAATTGACCAATTCACTTGGCCATTCAAAAGTGCATCAAAACATACCATTTTTTTTTGGACACAAAACATATACCAAAATTAATTCATGATCACATCCATAACCAAGCCAAAATTGACTTGGCCACGTGACCTGGCACACGCCCGTGTGTGCGACTATGTGATCTGTCCAGGCTCATTTCGAAATGGCCTTTGAGCAACAGGGCTGAGACACACGCCCGTGTCCCTGCCAGTATGGGCAAAAATAGGCCATTTAGAAGGCCATAATGCCACCCTATAAGGGTCCTCCCTACAAGCATCAAAAGGAATTCATTTTGTACCAAATTTTCAACCAATTCACAACCAAAACTTACAAAATTCATGACATATCATTATCATCAATTTCATGCTTATAATCCATAGCAAATCATGACATATCCTAAGCCAAAAATCATACCAAAATACATGATTCACAATCTCAATTTACCTCATTCACTCTTATGCTAACATATTACCAAATTCCAAAATAGGCACATACCAAAACTTACCAAATTGACCAATTCACTTGGCCATTCAAAAGTGCATCAATACATACCATTTTTTTTTAACACAAAACATATACCAAAATTCATTCATGATCACATCCATAACCAAGCCAAAATTGACTTGGCCCCACGACCTGGCACATGCCCGTGTGTGCGACTATGTGATCTGACAAGGCTCATTTCGAAATGGCTTTCGAGCCACAAGGCTGAGATACACGCCCATGTCCCTGCCCGTATGGGCAGAAATAGGCCATTTAGAAGGCCATAATGCCACCCTATAAGGGTCCTCCCTACAAGCATCAAAATGAATTCATTTTGTACCAAATTTTCAACCAATTCACAACCAAAACTTACAACATTCATGACATGTCATTATCTTGAATTTCATACTTATAATCCATAGCAAATCATGACATATCCTAAGCCAAAAATCATACCAAAATACATGATTCATAATCTCAATTTACCTCATTCACTCTTATGCTAACATATTACCAAATTCCAAAATAGGCACATACCAAAACTTACCAAATTGACCAATTCACTTGGCCACTCAAAAGTGCATCAAAACATACCATTTTTTTTTCACACAAAACATATACCAAAATTCATTCATGATCACATCCATAACCAAGCCAAAATTGACTTGGCCACACGACCTGGCACACGCCCGTGTGTGCGACTATGTATTCTGACCAGGCTCATCTCGAAATGGCTTTCGAGCAAGAAGGCTGAGATATACGCCCGTGTCCCTGCCCGTATGGGCAAAAATAGGCTATTTAGAAGGCCATAATGCCACCCTATAAGGGTCCTCCCTACAAGCATCAAAAGGAATTCATTTTGTACCAAATTTTCAACCAATTCACAACCAAAACTTACAACATTCATGACATATCATTATCATCAATTTCATGCTTATAATCCATAGCAAATCATGACATATTCTAAGCCAAAAATCATACCAAAATACTTGATTCATAATCTCAATTTACCTCATTCACTCTTATGCTAACATATTACAAAATTCCAATATAGGCACATACCAAAGCTTACCAAATTGACCAATTCAGTTGGCCATTCAAAAGTGCATCAAAACATACCATATTTTTTTTGGACACAAAACATATACCAAAATACATTCATGATCACATCCATAACCAAGCCAAAATGGACTTGGCCACACGACCTGGCGCACGCCCGTGTGTGCGATTATGTGATCTAACCAGGCTCATTTCGAAATGGCTTTCGAGCAACAAGGCTGAGATACACGCCCGTGTCCCTGCCCGTATGGGAAAAAATAGGCCATTTAGAAGGCCATAATGCCACCCTATAAGGGTCCTCCCTAGAAGCATCAAAATGAATTTATTTTGTACCAAATTTTCAACCAATTCACAACCAAAACTTACAACATTCATGACATATCATTATCATGAAGTCCTTTCTTATAATCCATAGCAAATCATGACATATCCTAAGCCAAAAATCATACCAAAATACATGATTCATAATCTTAATTTACCTCATTCACTCTTATGCTAACATATTACCAAATTCCAAAATAGGCACATACCAAAACTTACCAAATTGACCAATTCACTTGGCCATTCAAAAGTGCATCAAAACATACCATTTTTTTTTCACACAAAACATATACCAAAATTCATTCATGATCACATCCATAACCAAGCCAAAATTGACTTGGCCACACGACCGCACACACGCCTGCAGTGTGCGACTATGTATTCGACCAGCTCATTTCAAATGGCTTTCGAGCAAGAAGGCTGAGATATATGCCGTGTCCCCGCCTCGTATGGGCAAAAATAGGCTATTTAGAAGGCCATAATGCCACCCTATAAGGGTCCTCCCTACAAGCATCAAAATGAATTCATTTTGTACCAAATTTTCAACCAATTCACAACCAAAACTTACAACATTCATGACATATCATTATCATCAATTTCATGCTTATAATCCATAGCAAATCATGACATATTCTAAGCCAAAAATCATACCAAAATACTTCATTCATAATCTCAATTTACCTCATTCACTCTTATGCTAACATATTACAAAATTCCAATATAGGCACATACCAAAGCTTACCAAATTGACCAATTCAGTTGGCCATTCAAAAGTGCATCAAAACATACCATATTTTTTTTGGACACAAAACATATACCAAAATACATTCATGATCACATCCATAACCAAGCCAAAATTGACTTGGCCACACGACCTGGCGCACGTCCGTGTGTGCGATTATGTGATCTAACCAGGCTCATTTCGAAATTGCTTTCGAGCAACAAGGCTGAGATACACGCCCGTGTCCCTGCCCGTATGGGAAAAAATAGGCCATTTAGAAGGCCATAATGCCACCCTATAAGGGTCCTCCCTAGAAGCATCAAAATGAATTTATTTTGTACCAAATTTTCAACCAATTCACAACCAAAACTTACAACATTCATGACATATCATATTCATGATGTCCTTTCTTATAATCCATAGCAAATCATGACATATCCTAAGCCAAAAATCATACCAAAATACATGATTCATAATCTCAATTTACCTCATTCACTCTTATGCTAACATATTACCAAATTCCAAAATAGGCACATACCAAAACTTACCAAATTGACCAATTCACTTGGCCATTCAAAAGTGCATCAAAACATAGCATTTTTTTTTAACACAAAACATATGCCAAAATTCATTCATGATCACATCCATAACCAAGCCAAAATTGACTTGGCCACACGACCTGGCACACGCCCGTGTGTGCGACTATGTGATCTGACCAAGCTCATTTCGAAATGGCTTTCGAGCAATAGGGCTGAGATACACGCCCGTGTCCCTACCCGTATGGGCAAAAATAGGCCATTTAGAAGGCCATAATGCCACCCTATAATGGTCTTCCCTACAAGCATCAAAACGAATTCATTTTGTACCAAATTTTCAACCAATTCACAACCAAAACTTACAACATTCATGAAATATCATTATCATCAATTTCATGCTTATAATCCATAGCAAATCATGACATATCCTAAGCCAAAAATCATACCAAAATACATGATTCATAATCTCAATTTACCTCATTCACTCTTATGCTAACATTTTACCAAATTCCAAAATAGGCTCATACCAAAACTTACCAAATTGACCAATTCACTTGGCCATTCAAAAGTGCATCAAAACTTACCATTTTTTTTAACACAAAACATATACCAAAATTCATTCATGATCACATCCATAACCAGGCCAAAATTGGCTTGTCCACACGACCTGGCACACGCCCGTGTGTGCGACTATGTGATCTGACCAGTCTCATTTCGAAATGGCATTTGAGCAACAAGGCTGAGACACACGCCCGTGTCTCTGCCCGTATGGGCAAAAATAGGCCATTTAGAAGGCCATAATGCCACCCTATAAGGGTCCCCCCTACAAGCATCAAAACGAATTCATTTTGTACCAAATTTTCAACCAATTCACAACCAAAACTTACAACATTCATGACATATCATTATCATCAATTTCATGCTTATAATCCATAGCAAATCATGACATATCCTAAGCCAAAAATCATACCAAAATACATGATTCATAATCTCAATTTACCTCATTCACTCTTATGCTAACATATTACCAAATTCCAAAATAGGCACATACCAAAACTTACCAAATTGACCAATTCACTTGGTCATTCAAAAGTGCATCAAAACATACCAGTTTTTTTTAACACAAAACGTATACCAAAATTCATTCATGATCACATCCATAACCAAGCCAAAATTGAGTTGGCCACACGACCTGGCACACGCTTGTGTGTGCGACTATGTGATCTAACCAGGCTCATTTCGAAATGGCTTTCGAGCAACAAGGCTGAGATACACGCCCTTGTCCCTGCCCGTATGGGAAAAAATAGGCCATTTATAAGGCCATAATGCCACCCTATAAGGGTCCTCCTTAGAAGCATCAAAATGAATTCATTTTGTACCAAATTTTCAACCAATTCACAACCAAAACTTACAACATTAATGACATATCATTGTCATGATTTCTTTATTCTAATCCATAGCAAATCATGACATATCATAAGCCAAAAATCATACCAAAATACATGATTCATAATCTCAATTTCCCTCATTCACTCTTATGCTAACATATTACCAAATTCCAAAATAGGCACACACCAAAACTTACCAAATTGACCAATTCACTTGGCCATTCAAAAGTGCATCAAAACATACCATTTTTTTTTCACACAAAACATATACCAAAATTCATTCATGATCACATCCATAACCAAGCCAAAATTGACTTGGCCACACGACCTGGCACACGCCCGTGTGTGCGACTATGTGATCTGACCAGGCTCATTTCGAAATGGCTTTCGAGCAAAAGGGCTGAGATACACGCCCGTGTTCCTGCCCGTATGGGCAAAAATAGGCCATTTAGAAGGTCATAATGCCACCCTATAAGGGTCTTCCCTACAAGCATCAAAACGAATTCATTTTGTACCAAATTTTCAACCAATTCACAACCAAAACTTACAACATTCATGAAATATCATTATCATCAATTTCTTGCTTATAATCCATAGCAAATCATGACATATCCTAAGCCAAAAATCATACCAAAATACATGATTCATAATCTCAATTTACCTCATTCACTCTTATGCTAACATATTACCAAATTCCAAAATCGGCACATACCAAAACTTACCAAATTGACCAATTCACTTGGCCATTCAAAAGTGCATCAAAACATACCATTTTTTAACACAAAACATATGCCAAAATTCATTCATGATCACATCCATAACCAAGCCAAAATTGACTTGGCCACACGACCTGGCACACGCCCGTGTGCGACTATGTGATCTGACCAGGCTCATTTCGAAATAGCTTTCGAGCAAAAGGGCTGAGATACACGCCCGTGTTCCTGCCCGTATGGGCAAAAATAGGCCATTTAGAAGGTCATAATGCCACCCTATAAGGGTCTTCCCTACAAGCATCAAAACGAATTCATTTTGTACCAAATTTTCAACCAATTCACAACCAAAACTTACAACATTCATGAAATATCATTATCATCAATTTCTTGTTTATAATCCATAGTAAATCATGACATATCCTAAGCCAAAAATCATACCAAAATACATGATTCATAATCTCAATTTACCTCATTCACTCTTATGCTAACATATTACCAAATTCCAAAATCGGCACATACCAAAACTTACCAAATTGACCATTTCACTTGGCCATTCAAAAGTGCATCAAAACATACCATTTTTTTTAACACAAAACATATACCAAAATTCATTCATGATCACATCCACTACCAAGCCAAAATTGGGTTGGCCACACGACCTGGCACACGCCCGTGTGTGCGACTATGTGATCTGACCAGGCTGATTTCAAAATGGCTTTTGAGCAACAAGGCTGAGACACACGCCCGTGTCCCTACCCGTATGGGCAAAAATAGGCCATTTAGAAGGCCATAATGCCACCCTATAAGGGTCCTCCCTACAAGCATTAAAACGAATTCATTTTGTACCAAATTTTCGACCAATTCACAAACAAAACTTACAACATTCATGACATATCATTATCAACAATTTCATGCTTATAATCCATAGCAAATCAAGACATATCCTAAGCCAAAAATCATACCAAAATACATGATTCACAATCTCAATTTACCTCATTCACTCTTGTGCTCACATATTACCAAATTCCAAAATAGGCACATACCAAAACTTACCAAATTGACCAATTCACTTGGTCATTCAAAAGTGCATCAAAACATACCATTTTTTTAACACAAAATATATACCAAAATTCATTCATGATCACATCCATAACCAAGCCAAAATTGACTTGGCCACACGACCTGGCACACGCCCGTGTGTGCGACTATGTGATCTGACCAGGCCCATTTCGAAATGGCCTTCGAGCAACTAGGCTGAGACACACGCCCATGTCCCTGCCCGTATGGGCAAAAATAGGCCATTTAGAAGGCCATAATGCCGCCCTATAAGGGTCCTCCCTACAAGCATCAAAATTAATTCATTTTGTACCAAATTTTCAACCAATTCACAACCAAAACTTACAACATTCATGACATATCATTATCATGATTTCTTTCTTATAATCCGTAGCAAATCATGACATATCATAAGCCAAAAATCATACCAAAATACATGATTCATAATCTCAATTTCCCTCATTCACTCTTATGCTAACATGTTGCCAAATTCCAAAATAGGCACATTCCAAAACTTACCAGATTGACCAATTCACTTGGCCATTCAAAAGTGCATCAAAACATACCATTTTTTTTAACACAAAACATATGCCAAAATTCATTCATGATCACATCCATAACCAAGCCAAAATTGACTTGGCCACACGACCTGGCACACGCACATGTCCCTGCCCGTATGGGCAAAAATAGGCCATTTAGAAGGCCATAATGCCACCCTATAAGGGTCCTCCCTACAAGCATCAAAATTAATTCATTTTGTACCAAATTTTCAACCAATTCACAACCAAAACATATACCAAAATTCATTCATTATCACATCCATAACCAAGCCAAAATTTACTTGGCCACATGACCTGGCACACGCCCGTGTGTGCGACTATGTGATCTGCTTAGGCTCATTTCGAAATGGCCTTCGAGCAACAAAGCTGAGACACATGCCCGTGTCCCTGCCCGTATGGGCAAAAATTGGCCATTTAGAAGGCCATAATGCCACCCTATAAGGGTCTTACCTACAAGCATCAAAACGAATTCATTTTGTACCAAATTTTCAACCAATTCACAACCAAAACTTACAACATTCATGACATATCATTATCATCAATTCATGCTGTAATCCATAGCAAATCATGACATATCCTAAGCCAAAAATCATACCAAAATACATGATTCATAATCTCAATTTACCTCATTCACTCTTATGCTAACATTTTACCAAATTCCAAAATAGGCTCATACCAAAACTTACCAAATTGACCAATTCACTTGGCCATTCAAAAGTGCATCAAAACTTACCATTTTTTTTAACACAAAACATATACCAAAATTCATTCATGATCACATCCATAACCAGGCCAAAATTGGCTTGTCCACACGACCAGCACACGCCTGTGTAATGCGACTATGTGATCGACCACCTCATTCGAAATGGCATTTGAGCAACAAGGTGAGACACACGCCTGTGTCTCTGCCGATGGGCAAAAATAGGCCATTTAGAAGGCCATAATGCCACCCTATAAGGGTCCCCCCTACAAGCATCAAAACGAATTCATTTTGTACCAAATTTTCAACCAATTCACAACCAAAACTTACAACATTCATGACATATCATTATCATCAATTTCATGCTTATAATCCATAGCAAATCATGACATATCCTAAGGCAAAAATCATACCAAAATACATGATTCACAATCTCAATTTACCTCATTCACTCTTATGCTAACATATTACCAAATTCCAAAATAGGCACATACCAAAACTTACCAAATAGACCAATTCACTTGGCCATTCAAAATTGCATCAAAACATACCATTTTTTTATTAACACAAAATATATTCCAAAATTCATTCATGATCACATCCATAACCAAGCCAAAATTGATTTGGCCACATGACCTGGCACACGCCCGTGTGTGCAACTATGTGATCTGCCCAGGCTCATTTCGAAATGGCCTTCGAACAACAAGGCTGAGACACACGCCCGTGTCCCTGCCCATATGGGCAAAAATAGGCAATTTAGAAGGCCATAATGCCACCCTATAAGGGTCCTCCGTACAAGCATCAAAACGAATTCATTTTGTACCAAATTTTCAACCAATTCACAACCAAAACTTACAACATTCATGACATATCATTATCATCAATTTCATGCTTATAATCCATAGCAAATCATGACATATCCTAAGCCAAAAATCATACCAAAATACATGATTCATAATCTCAATTTACCTAATTCACTCTTATGCTAACATATTACCAAATTCCAAAATAGGCACATACCAAAACTTACCAAATTGACCAATTCACTTGGCCATTCAAAAGTGCATCAAAACATACCAAATTTTTTTTGAACACAAAACATATACCAAAATTCATTCATGATCACATCCAAAACCAAGCCAAAATTGACTTAGCCACACGACCGGCACACACCTGCAGTATGCGACTATGTGATTTGCCCAAGATCATTTCAAATGGTCTTGAGCAACAAGGTCGAGACACATGCCCGTGTCCCCGCTCAGATGGGCAAAAATAGGCCATTTAGAAGGCCATAATGCCACCCTATAAGGGTCCTCCTACAAGCATCAAAACGAATTCATCTTGTACCGAATTTTTAACCAATTCACAACCAAAACTTAAAACATTCATGACAAATCGTTATCATCAATTTTATGCTTATAATCCATAGCAAATCATGACATATCCTAAGCCAAAAATCATACCAAAATACATGATTCATAATCTCAATTTACCTCATTCACTCTTATGCTAACATATTACCAAATTCCAAAATAGACACATACCAAAACTTACCAAATTGACCAATTCACTTGGCCATTCAAAAGTGCATCAAAACATACCATTTTTTTTTGGACACAAAACATATGCCAAAATTCATTCATGATCACATCCATAACCAAGCCAAATTTGACTTGGCCACATGACCTGGCACACGCCCGTGTGTGCGACTATGTGATCTGCCCAGGCTCATTTCAAAATGGCCTTCGACAAACAAGGCTGAGACACACGCCCGTGTCCTTGCTCAGATGGGCAAAAATAGGCCATTTAGAAGGCCATAATGCCACCCTATATGGGTCCTCCTCAAGCATCAAAATGAATTCATTTTGTACCAAATTTTCAACCAATTCACAACCAAAACTTACAACATTCATAACATATCATTATCATGAATTTCATGCTTATAATCCATAGCAAATCATGACATATCCTAAGCCAAAAATCATACCAAAATACATGATTCATAATCTCAATTTACCTCATTCACTCTTATGCTAACATATTACCAAATTCCAAAATAGGCACATACCAAAACTTACCAAATTGACCAATTCACTTGGCCATTCAAAAGTGCATCAAAACATATGATTTTTTTTAACACAAAACATATACCAAAATTCATTCATGATCACATCCATAACCAAGCCAAAATTGACTTGGCCACACGACCTGGCACACGCCCGTGTGTGCGACTATGTGATCTGACCAGGCTTATTTCAAATGGCTTTCAAGCCATAAGGCTGAGACACACGCCTGTCCCCGCCTCAGTATGGGCACAAATAGGCCATTTAGAAGACCATAATGCCACCCTATAAGGGTCCTCCTACAAGCATCAAAATGAATTCATTTTGTACCAAATTTTCAACCAATTCACAACCAAAACTTACAACATTCATGACATATCATTATCATCAATTTCATGCTTATAATCCATAGCAAATCATGACATATCCTAAGGCAAAAATCATACCAAAATACATGATTCACAATCTCAATTTACCTCATTCACTCTTATGCTAACATATTACCAAATTCCAAAATAGGCACATACCAGAACTTACCAAATTGACCAACTCACTTGGCCATTCAAAAGTGCATCAAAACATACCATTTTTTTATTAACACAAAACATATACCAAAATTCATTCATGATCACATCCATAACCAAGCGAAAATTGACTTGGCCATAGAACCTGGCACACGCCCGTGTGTGCGACTATGTGATCTGCCTAGGCTCATTTCGAAATGGCCTTCGAGCAACAAAGCTGAGACACATGCCCGTGTCCCTGCCTGTATGGGCAAAAATAGGCCATTTAGAAGGCCATAATGCCACCCTATAAGGGTCTTCCCTACAAGCATCAAAATGAATTCATTTTGTACCGAATTTTCAATCAATTCACAACCAAAACTTACAACATTCATGACATATCTTTATCATCAATTTCATGCTGTAATCCATAGCAAATCATGACATATCCTAAGCCAAAAATCATACCAAAATACATGATTCATAATCTCAATTTACCTCATTCACTCTTATGCTAACATATTACCAAATTCCAAAATAGGCACGTACCAAAACTTACCAAATTGACCAATTCACTTGGCCATTCAAAAGTGCATCAAAACATACCATTTTTTTATTAACACAAAACATATACGAAAATTCATTCATGATCACATCCATAACCAAGCGAAAATTGACATGGCCACACGACCTGGCACACGCCCGTTGTAACACCCCAAACCCGGCCTGGATGTTATGACCGGATCGATCCACATGATCGCCACATTGGTGCGTTCAAAACACTTAGTTTGGAAAAGCTGAGTTGGTGTTGTAAAGATACTTTTAAAAGAAGGTTAAAGTGAATGGAAGTCATGCACCGGTAGGAAACCAGAAAAAGAGGAGGCGAGTCCGTCGGACCGCTAAGTACCAAGCTCTTCGGATCCAATCCTAGACATGCACACCGCCATTGCCACACTCTAACATCTCGTATAATTTTGAGAAAAACCGTTTGATTATGACCATCTTAAGAAAATGATTAAGGTTGCAAAACGTTTGCTTAAAGATATTTATTTTTCTTGGGAAAACATTTACTTTATGGAAACTTTGCGGCGTCATCGTGATCTTTTAAAAACAAGTAGTTTTATAAAATGAACCCTAGTGCTAGCCAGTTTAATAATCCCCAAAATAAAAGTAATTAAAAAGAGCGGCCTTATTACAACCTTAAGCATAATAAAATAAAATAATCCAAATTGAAGGCTAAACTTATTTAAAATCGTCAATCAATCTTCATGGCCACTCTGAATCCCTTGACTCCAAGTCCACCAATTCTAGGGCTCACCGCAAGGATGGAAGAGGAAGGGGTGAGTTTGGGAAAACTCGGTGTATACAGAAACCCATCCAAAGCCCAATTCAGCTCGAGCCCATTGGGCCTAAGCCCTATTCAGATAACAAGACACAAGAGGGTCAAGCCCTTTTCGAATCAAGATAGCAAGGCCTTAGCCCTTTTTACATAACAAAGTGGCCCATAGGCCCGCTTCAAGATAGCATGAGTAACAACAAGTAATAATGAATGCAAGCCCATCCGGGAGACTACTCAACCCACCAACCGCTACACCGCCTGCATCAACCCTACACACCATGTGGGAATATCTCAACCCACCCAAATTTCACACACACACAGTTGCGACAACGCACTCAAATTCAGTCGATTGAGGCAAAGCCTCCGAGACGTGGATGAACCACTTTCAAGACTTCCTCCATTAATACCCCAATCCCATGCAATGATATTAATAAATGCATATCATGCAAAATACGGTAGTAATCAATCAAGCGATTCACCAATTTAAAACCCTAGGGGTATATCGGTAATTTTACTCTTTAGGGGTAATTACGTGATCTATGCTACTACACAAGCTAATTCAGTAATTTTATTGGTTTTATGCAATTTGACTCCACCATCTACCTAACGAGCTAATTTGCCCATCTCTTACCCATGTTGGTCCAGTAAGCCCATTGGGCCCAATTTTGGCCCATCGAGCCCCTTTTTTCGAATACGCTAAAACGTCACGCTGAACGTGCTTACCACCTTGCGGTGCGGATCTAACAATTATTCTATGACTTGAGAGCATTCACATACCCACATGACCATGAAATGCGAATTTGGCATTTCGCTTTTTGAATTGAACTAAAGAAGGGTGTTCTAGACACACTGCTTTCATGACGATCGCCATCGAGATCCCTTACGATGTCCTACAATTATTCATCACCATTTTAGCATACAAGTTATGCTTAACAAACTCAAAATCCACCCTACCTTATTCGCCAAAGAACCCTTATTGACCATAAGTTGCTTACCTTCACGGGGTCCAATAATACGATTCAAGCTTATCCAAGTCGATACTCCAAGCCTCATTGCTCCTCCAAAGTTGTCTATATCACACAGTCCAAGTCAACACTTGCCCACAAGGGCAAAATAGTCATTAACACCCTAGGGGCAAATGGTAATTTTACCCCACAAGGGTATTTCAAGAATTTTACCCTACAGGGGGTATTGTAGTAATTTTTCAAACCATGGGTATTTTGGTAATTTTACAAACTAGGGGTATTTTGGTAATTTTACAAATTGAGGTATTTCGTAATTTTGTAAATCGAGGTAAAATAGTAATTACGTAAATCAAGAGAAAATAGTAATTCTATAAATCGGCACAGAAACGATAATTTTTAAATCGAGGTAAAACGGTAATTATGTAAATCGGGGTAAAACGATAATTACAGAAATCGGGGTACTTTGGTAATTTTACAAGTCGAAGGTATTTCAAGAATTTTACAAATCGAGGGTATTTCAAAGATTTTTACAAATTAAGGGTATTTCGTAATTTTAGTAAACTAAAGTATTCTAAACATGGATAACAATACTAATGGCTCTAAAGCCCATTCTCACCCAAATAGGCCCACACGCTCGTGTGGCCCTTTTAGCCCAAACCTAGCCACGAGATATGCGATTCACCTAGCCTAATCCAATATTTACTACACAATCAAACAACTTATCCAATTGGGCTCAGAGGCCCATTGGGCCCATATGGTCTGCTTCGCCCATCGCACCAAGTAGCAATCCAACAACAAGAGTAGTGATAAATACACACCGATAGGAGATCGAGTTAATCCGCGCTCCAAGCACTTCTAGCCGATGCCCAACCCAAACGAGCTCGCCATAACGCGAAAGGGATCACCAAGAAAGGTACCTTTGCTCTCCTCATAGTTCTCTCTATTTAAAGCCGACCGATCCACTCCTATGTTAGCTTACCGATGTGGGATCCTCCATCATCGAGTTTAAATTCAACACCAACTTTTGCCATCCCAACATAGCAAAATAATCAACCTTTGCATGCCAAGGATTCAACCAAAGTCCTCCTATATGCCAACTCACGCCATCACCACTAGGCCACCAACTCATTTGTGTCATAAATCCAACACATTAAACTTTAAAGCGCACCTACTTGCTTCTAGATTTATTGAAAAGAAAACCAAAATATATTGCAAGAGCCAAGACTTGAACCTTGGACCCCTTGCTTCCTCTATGGCGTCACTTCCTTGTCCCTAAGTGGCGTCACCTTGCCACTACACCACACTCCTTTTTGTGTGACAATTTCTCCAACAATATTCTTAAGGCCTACCTACTACACCTGTGGTTTGATCTACCTTAAATTTTTACTAGAGTCCGTGTTTGAACCCAAGACTTCTCCAACACTTCTCAAGACACTTAACCACTAAAATAAGCCTTCATTAACAAAATTTACATGGACAACAAAATATTAAAAGCTGCCTTCAACCGCTCCCATGCTCAAGGCCCAAAACTTCTAGGCCCAAATTCGTGGTGTTACACCTGTGTACGACTATGTGATCTGCCCAGATCATTTCAAATGGCCTTGAGCAACAAGGTGAGACACATGCCCGTGTCCCTGCCCGTATGGGCAAAAATAGGCCATTTAGAAGGCCATAATGCCACACTATAAGGGTCCTTCCTACAAGCATCAAAACGAATTCATCTTGTACCAAATTTTTAACCAATTCACAACCAAAACTTAAAACATTTATGACAAATAGTTATCATCAATTTCATGCTTATAATCCGTAGAAAATCATGACATATCCTAAGCCAAAAATCATACCAAAATACATGATTCATAATCTCAATTTAACTCATTCACTCTTATGCTAACATATTACCAAATTCCAAAATAGACACATACCAAAACTTACCAAATTGACCAATTCACTTGGCCATTCAAAAGTGCATCAAAACATACCATTTTTTTTTGGAGACAAAACATATACCAAAATTCATTCATGATCACATCCATAACAAAACCAAAGTTGACTTGGCCACATGACCTGGCACACGCCCGTGTGTGCGACTATGTGATCTACCTAGGCTCATTTTGAAATGGCCTTCGAGCAACAAAGCTGAGACACATGCCCGTGTCCCTGCCCGTATGGGCAAAAATTGGCCATTTAGAAGGCCATAATGCCACCCTATAAGGGTCTTACCTACAAGCATCAAAACGAATTCATTTTGTACCAAATTTTCAACCAATTCACAACCAAAACTTACAACATTCATGACATATCATTATCATCAATTTCATGCTGTAATCCATAGCAAATCATGACATATCCTAAGCCAAAAATCATACCAAAATACATGATTCATAATCTCAATTTACCTCATTCACTCTTATGCTAACATATTACCAAATTCCAAAATAGGCACATACCAAAACTTACCAAATAGACCAATTCACTTGGCCATTCAAAATTGCCTCAAAACATACCATTTTTTTATTAACACAAAACATATTCCAAAATTCATTCATGATCACATCCATAACCAAGCCAAAATTGACTTGGCCACATGACCTGGCACACGCCCGTGTGTGCAACTATGTGATCTGCCCAGGCTCATTTCGAAATGGCCTTCGAACAACAAGGCTGAGACACACGCCCGTGTCCCTGCCCATATGGGCAAAAATAGGCAATTTAGAAGGCCATAATGCCACCCTATAAGGGTCCTCCGTACAAGCATCAAAACGAATTCATTTTGTACCAAATTTTCAACCAATTCACAACCAAAACTTACAACATTCATGACATATCATTATCATCAATTTCATGCTTATAATCCATAGCAAATCATGACATATCCTAAGCCAAAAATCATACCAAAATACATCATTCATAATCTCAATTTACCTAATTCACTCTTATGCTAACATATTACCAAATTCCAAAATAGGCACATACCAAAACTTACCAAATTGACCAATTCACTTGGCCATTCAAAAGTGCATCAAAACATACCAATTTTTTTTTTGAACACAAAACATATGCCAAAATTCATTCATGATCACATCCAAAACCAAGCCAAAATTGACTTAGCCACACGACCTGGCACACACCCGTGTGTACGACTATGTGATCTGCCCAAGATCATTTCGAAATGGCCTTCGAGCAACAAGGCTGAGACACATGCCCGTGTCCCTGCCTGTATGGGCAAAAATAGGCCATTTAGAAGGCCATAATGCCACCCTATAAGGGTCCTCCCTACAAGCATCAAAACGAATTCATCTTGTACCGAATTTTTAACCAATTCACAACCAAAACTTAAAACATTCATGACAAATCGTTATCATCAATTTTATGCTTATAATCCATAGCAAATCATGACATATCCTAAGCCAAAAATCATACCAAAATACATGATTCATAATCTCAATTTACCTCATTCACTCTTATGCTAACATATTACCAAATTCCAAAATAGACACATACCAAAACTTACCAAATTGACCAATTCACTTGGCCATTCAAAAGTGCAACAAAACATACCATTTTTTTTGGACACAAAACATATGCCAAAATTCATTCATGATCACATCCATAACCAAGCCAAATTTGACTTGGCCACATGACCTGGCACACGCCCGTGTGTGCGACTATGTGATCTGCCCAGGCTCATTTCAAAATGGCCTTCGACAAACAAGGCTGAGACACACGCCCGTGTCCTTGCCCGTATGGGCAAAAATAGGCCATTTAGAAGGCCATAATGCCACCCTATATGGGTCCTCCCTGCAAGCATCAAAATGAATTCATTTTGTACCAAATTTTCAACCAATTCACAACCAAAACTTACAATATTCATAACATATCATTATCATGAATTTCATGCTTATAATCCATAGCAAATCATGACATATCCTAAGCCAAAAATCATACCAAAATACATGATTCATAATCTCAATTTACCTCATTCACTCTTATGCTAACATATTACCAAATTCCAAAATAGGCACATACCAAAACTTACCAAATTGACCAATTCACTTGGCCATTCAAAAGTGCATCAAAACATATGATTTTTTTTAACACAAAACATATACCAAAATTCATTCATGATCACATCCATAACCAAGCCAAAATTGACTTGACCACACGACCTGGCACACGCCCGTGTGTGCGACTATGTGATCTGACCAGGCTTATTTCGAAATGGCTTTCAAGCCATAAGGCTGAGACACACGCCCGTGTCCCTGCCCGTATGGGCACAAATAGGCCATTTAGAAGACCATAATGCCACCCTATAAGGGTCCTCCCTACAAGCATCAAAATGAATTCATTTTGTACCAAATTTTCAACCAATTCACAACCAAAACTTACAACATTCATGACATATCATTATCATCAATTTCATGCTTATAATCCATAGCAAATCATGACATATCCTAAGGCAAAAATCATACCAAAATACATGATTCATAATCTCAATTTACCTCATTCACTCTTATGCTAACATATTACCAAATTCCAAAATAGGCACATACCAAAACTTACCAAATTGACCAATTCACTTGGCCATTCAAAAGTGCATCAAAACATATGATTTTTTTTAACACAAAACATATACCAAAATTCATTCATGATCACATCCATAACCAAGCCAAAATTGACTTGGCCACACGACCTGGCACACGCCCGTGTGTGCGACTATGTGATCTGACCAGGCTTATTTCGAAATGGCTTTCAAGCCATAAAGCTGAGACACACGCCCGTGTCCTTGCCCGTATGGGCAAAAATAGGCCATTTAGAAGGCCATAATGCCACCCTATATGGGTCCTCCCTGCAAGCATCAAAATGAATTCATTTTGTACCAAATTTTCAACCAATTCACAACCAAAACTTACAATATTCATAACATATCATTATCATGAATTTCATGCTTATAATCCATAGCAAATCATGACATATCCTAAGCCAAAAATCATACCAAAATACATGATTCATAATCTCAATTTACCTCATTCACTCTTATGCTAACATATTACCAAATTCCAAAATAGGCACATACCAAAACTTACCAAATTGACCAATTCACTTGGCCATTCAAAAGTGCATCAAAACATATGATTTTTTTTAACACAAAACATATACCAAAATTCATTCATGATCACATCCATAACCAAGCCAAAATTGACTTGGCCACACGACCTGGCACACGCCCGTGTGTGCGACTATGTGATCTGACCAGGCTTATTTCGAAATGGCTTTCAAGCCATAAGGCTGAGACACACGCCCGTGTCCCTGCCCGTATGGGCACAAATAGGCCATTTAGAAGACCATAATGCCACCCTATAAGGGTCCTCCCTACAAGCATCAAAATGAATTCATTTTGTACCAAATTTTCAACCAATTCACAACCAAAACTTACAACATTCATGACATATCATTATCATCAATTTCATGCTTATAATCCATAGCAAATCATGACATATCCTAAGGCAAAAATCATACCAAAATACATGATTCACAATCTCAATTTACCTCATTCACTCTTATGCTAACATATTACGAAATTCCAAAATAGGCACATACCAGAACTTACCAAATTGACCAACTCACTTGGCCATTCAAAAGTGCATCAAAACATACCATTTTTTTATTAACACAAAACATATACCAAAATTCATTCATGATCACATCCATAACCAAGCGAAGATTGACTTGGCCACAGAACCTGGCACACGCCCGTGTGTGCGACTATGTGATCTGCCTAGGCTCATTTCGAAATGGCCTTCGAGCAACAAAGCTGAGACACATGCCCGTGTCCCTGCCTGTATGGGCAAAAATAGGCCATTTAGAAGGCCATAATGCCACCCTATAAGGGTCTTCCCTACAAGCATCAAAATGAATTCATTTTGTACCGAATTTTCAATCAATTCACAACCAAAACTTACAACATTCATGACATATCTTTATCATCAATTTCATGCTGTAATCCATAGCAAATCATGACATATCCTAAGCCAAAAATCATACCAAAATACATGATTCATAATCTCAATTTACCTCATTCACTCTTATGCTAACATATTACCAAATTCCAAAATAGGCACGTACCAAAACTTACCAAATTGACCAATTCACTTGGCCATTCAAAAGTGCATCAAAACATACCATTTTTTTATTAACACAAAACATATACGAAAATTCATTCATGATCACATCCATAACCAAGCGAAAATTGACATGGCCACACGACCTGGCACACGCCCGTTGTAACACCCCAAACCCGGCCTGGATGTTATGACCGGATCTGATGCGCCACATTGGTGCGTTCAAAACACTTAGTTTGGAAAAGCTGAGTTGGTGTTGTAAAAGATACTTTTAAAAGAAGGTTAAAGTGAATGGAAGTCATGCACCGTAGGAAACCAGGAAAAAGAGGAGGTGAGTCCGCTTGACCGCTTAAGTACCAAGCTCTCTTGGATCCAATCCTAGACATGCACACCGCCATTGCCACACTCTAACATCTCGTATAATTTTGAGAAAACCGTTTGATTATGACCATCTTAAGAAAATGATTAAGGTTGCAAAACGTTTGCTTAAAGATATTTATTTTTCTTGGGAAAACATTTACTTTATGGAAACTTTGCGCGTCATCGTGATCTTTTAAAAACAAGTAGTTTTATAAAATGAACCCTAGTGCTAGCCAGTTTAATAATCCCCAAAATAAAAGTAATTAAAAAGAGCGGCCTTATTACAACCTTAAGCATAATAAAATAAAATAATCCAAATTGAAGGCTAAACTTATTTAAAATCGTCAATCAATCTTCATGGCCACTCTGAATCCCGCCACTCAAGTCCACCAATTCTAGGGCTCACCGCAAGGATGGAAGAGGAAGGGGTGAGTTTGGGAAAACTCGGTGTATCTGAAACCCATCCAAAGCCCAATTCAGCTCGAGCCCATTGGGCCTAAGCCCTATTCGGATAACGATACAGAGGTCAAGCCCTTTTGAATCTGATAGCAAGGCCTTAGCCCTTTTTACATAACAAGTGGCCCATAGGCCCGCTTCAAGAGCATGAGTAACAACAAGAATAATGAATGCAAGCCCATCCGGGAGACTACTTAACCCACCAACCGCTACACCGCCTGCACCAACCCTACACACCATGTGGGGAATATCTCAACCCACCCAAATTTCTACACACCACGATTCTGAACGCTGCTCAAATTCGGTCGGTTGAGGCAAAGCCTCCAAGACGTGGATGAACCACTTTCATACTTCCTCCATTAATACCCCAATCCCATGCAATGATATTAATAAATGCATATCATGCAAAATACGTAGTAATCAATCAAGCGCTTCACCAATTTAAAACCCTAGGGGTATATCGGTAATTTTGCTCTTTAGGGGTAATTACGTGATCTATGCTACTACACAAGCTAATTCAGAATTTTTATTGGTTTTATGCAATTTGACTCCACCATCTACCTAACAGCTAATTTGCCCATCTCTTACCCATGTTGGTCCAGTAAGCCCATTGGGCCCAATTTTGGCCCATCGAGCCCTTTTTTCAAATACGCTAAAACGTCACGCTGAACGTGCTTACCACCTTGCGGTGCGGATCTAACAATTATTCTATGACTTGAGAGCATTCGCATACCCACATGACCATGAAATGCTAGAATTTGACATTTTACTTTTTAAATTGAACTAAAGAAGGGTGTTCTGTACACACTGCTTCACGACGATCGCTCTTGAGATCCCTTACGATGTCCTACAATTATTCATCACCATTTTAGCATACAAGTTATGCTTAACAAACTCAAAATCCACCCTACCTTATTCTACCAAAGAACCCTTATTGACCATAAGTTGCTTACCTTCACAGGGGTCCAATAATACGATTCAAGCTTATCCAAGTCGATACTCCAAGCCTCATTGCTCCTCCAAAGTTGTGTATATCACACAGTCCAAGTCATCACTTGCCCACAAGGGCAAAATAGTCATTTAACACCCTAGGGGCAAAATGGTAATTTTACCCCACAAGGGTATTTCAAGAATTTTACCCTACGAGGGTATTTTAGTAATTTTTCAAACCATGGGTATTTTGGTAATTTTACAAACTAGGGGTATTTTGGTAATTTTACAAATTGAGGGTATTTACGTAATTTTGTAAATCGAGGTAAAATAGTAATTACGTAAATCAAGAGAAAATAGTAATTCTATAAATCGACTAGAAACGATAATTTTTAAATCGAGGTAAAACGGTAATTATGTAAATCGGGGTAAAACGATAATTAGTAAATCGGGGTACTTTGGTAATTTTACAAGTCGAAGGTATTTCAAGAATTTTACAAATCGAGGGTATTTCAAATTTTTACAAACTAAGGGTATTTCGGTAATTTTAGTAAACTAAAGTATTCTAAACATGGATAACAATACTAATGGCTCTAAAGCCCATTCTCACCCAAATGGGCCCACACGCTCGTGTGGCCCTTTTAGCCCAAACCTAGCCATAGATATGCGATTCACCTAGCCTAATCCAATATTTACTACACAATCAAACAACTTATCCAATTGGGCCGTAGGCCCATTGGGCCCATTATGGCCCGTTTACCCATCGCACCAAGTAGCAATCCATCAACAAGAGTAGTGATAAATACACACCGATAGGAGATCGAGTTAATCCGTGCTCCAAGCACTTCTAGCCGATGCCCAACCCAAACGAGCTCGCCATAACGCGAAAGGATCACCAAGAAAGGTACCTTTGCTCTCCTCATAGTTCTCTCTATTTAAAGCCGACCGCATCCACTCCTATGTTAGCTTACCGATGTGGGATCCTCCATCATCGAGTTTAAATTCAACACCAACTTTTGCCATCCCAACATAGCAAAATAATCAACCTTTGCATGCCAAGGATTCAACCAAAGTCCTCCTATATGCCAACTCACGCCATCACCACTAGGCCACCAACTCATTTGTGTCATAAATCCAACACATTAAACTTTAAAGCGCACCTACTTGCTTCTAGATTTATTGAAAAGAAAACCAAAATATATTGCAAGAGCCAAGACTTGAACCTTGGACCCTTGCTTCCTCTATGGCGTCACTTCCTTGTCCCCTAAGTGGCGTCACCTTGCCACTACACCACACTCCTTTTTGTGTGACAATTTCTCCAACAATATTCTTAAGGCCTACCTACTACACCCAGGGTTTGATCTACCTTAAATTTTTACTAGAGTCCAGGTTTGAACCCAAGACTTCTCCAACACTTCTCAGTACACTTAACCACTAAAATAAGCCTTCATTAACAAAATTTACATGGACAACAAAATATTAAAAGCTGCCTTCAACCGCTCCCATGCTCAAGGCCCAAAACTTCTAGGCCCAAATTCAGGGTGTTACACCCGTGTGTACGACTATGTGATCTGCCCAGGATCATTTCGAAATGGCCTTCGAGCAACAAGGCTGAGACACATGCCCGTGTCCCTGCCCGTATGGGCAAAAATAGGCCATTTAGAAGGCCATAATGCCACACTATAAGGGTCCTTCCTACAAGCATCAAAACGAATTCATCTTGTACCAAATTTTTAACCAATTCACAACCAAAACTTAAAACATTTATGACAAATAGTTATCATCAATTTCATGCTTATAATCCGTAGAAAATCATGACATATCCTAAGCCAAAAATCATACCAAAATACATGATTCATAATCTCAATTTAACTCATTCACTCTTATGCTAACATATTACCAAATTCCAAAATAGACACATACCAAAACTTACCAAATTGACCAATTCACTTGGCCATTCAAAAGTGCATCAAAACATACCATTTTTTTTTGGAGACAAAACATATACCAAAATTCATTCATGATCACATCCATAACAAAACCAAAGTTGACTTGGCCACATGACTGCACACGCCTGTAATGCGACTATGTGATCTACCTAGGCTCATTTTGAAATGGCCTTCGAGCAACAAAGCTGAGACACATGCCCGTGTCCCTGCCCGTATGGGAAAAAATAGGCCATTTAGAAGGCCATAATGCCACCCTATAAGGGTCCTCCCTACAAGCATCAAAACGAATTCATTTTGTACCAAATTTTCAACCAATTCTCAACCAAAACTTACAACATTTATGACATATCATTATCATCAATTTCATGCTTATAATCCATAGCAAATCATGACATATCCTAAGCCAAAAATCATACCAAAATACATGATTCACAATCTCAATTTACCTCATTCACTCTTATGCTAACATATTACCAAATTCCAATATAGGCACATACCAAAACTTACCAAATAGACCAATTCACTTGGCCATTCAAAATTGCATCAAAACATACCATTTTTTTTAACACAAAACATATACCAAAATTCATTCATGATCACATCCATAACCAAGCCAAAATTGACTTGGCCACACGACCTAGAACACGCCCGTGTGTGCGACTATGTGATCTGACCAGGCTCATTTCGAAATGGCTTTTGAGCGACAAGGCTGAGACACACGCCCGTGTCCCTGCCCGTATGGGCAAAAATAGGCCATTTAGAAGGCCATAATGCCACCATATAAGGGTCCTCCCTACAAGCATCAAAACGAATTCATTTTGTACCAAATTTTCAACCAATTCACAACCAAAACTTACAACATTCATGACATATCATTATCATCAATTTCATGCTTATAATCCGTAGCAAATCATGACATATCCTAAGCCAAAAATCATACCAAAATACACGATTCACAATCTCAATTTACCTCATTCACTCTTATGCTAACATATTACCAAATTCCAAAATAGGCACATACCAAAACTTACCAAATTGACCAATTCACTTGGCCATTGAAAAGTGCATAAAAACATACCATTTTTTTTAACGCAAAACATATACCAAAATTCATTCATGATCACATCCATAACCAAGCCAAAATTGACTTGGCCACATGACCTGGCACACGCCCGTGTGTGCAACTATGTGATCTGCCCAGGCTCATTTCGAAATGGCCTTTGAGCAACAAGGCTGAGACACACGCCCGTGTCCCTGCCCATATGGGCAAAAATAGGCCATTTAGAAGGCCATAATGCCACCCTATAAGGGTCCTCCCTACAAGCATCAAAACGAATTCATTTTGTACCAAATTTTCAACCAATTCACAACCAAAACTTACAACATTCATAACATATCATTATCATCAATTTCATGCTTATAATCCATAGCAAATCATGACATATCCTAAGCCAAAAATCATACCAAAATACATTATTCATAATCTCAATTTACCTCATTCACTCTTATGCTAACATATTACCAAATTCAAAAATAGGCACATACCAAAACTTACCAAATTGACCAATTCACTTGGCCATTCAAAAGGGCATCAAAACATACCAATTTTTTTTTTGAACACAAAACATATACCAAAATTCATTCATGATCACATCCATAACCAAGCCATATCACATGGCTAAATATACACATTACCAAACATATTCCCAAACATCTAGCCTATACATGCCATACTTCAATATATACAATTTCAAAAGGTACCAAAATAAGGTTCGATAGTGTGGTGATGATCTTCGATGATCCTCGAGCTCCCGATAGCTTCAATATCTATAAAACCGTTGAAAACACACGCAAAGTAAGCTTTCAAAAGCTTAATAAGTCATATACAAATAAACTCATATTAGAACACATATAAGCATCGTAAAATACTTATATTCCATAGTCAATTACTATCACAAACCACATAGTTCATATACATTTCACATATTCCCAATTCATTTGCACATATAGCATGTTTTCTTATACTTATATCTCATATCATTACTTACACATGTAGCTACCTTTAATTCTCAAGCATAATATATCTTTCAAACCTACCTGATTTGGATACACATTTCATATATTCATTCTTTTCTCGGATTGTCCGTTGAACCGTTTGAAATCAATAAGGATACTCGGATAGCTCGAAAAGCTCGTACAATGCCAATGTCCCAGACGTGGCCTTACATGTAATCAAATATCGATGCCACTTTCCCAGACAGGGTCTTACACGAAATCAAACACGATGCCGATGTCCCAGACATGGTCTTACACGTAAATCATAAGTCGATGCCAACATCCCAGATGTGGTCTTACACGAAAACACATATCGGATCCTATGTCATGACATATGTATCCTCACTATTCCTATGGTTCGTACGGGGCTTTTCAGACGTCGAAACACTGTTGATGCTTTCACGATTTCACATATATTCATCTTCCAAGCCATTCATTTCATTTAAATAGCGTAAAAGCATAATTACATTGATTCAAACACATTTATTTGTATATCAACTTACCTTGTATGAATTTGAAGGAATGGAATTGACTACTTGACGACTTTCTACTTTCCCAGTCTAATTCTGTTTTCTTTGGTTTTTGATCTATATAATTCAAATTTAACTCTTTTATTCACCAAATCATTCAATTCAATCCAAAAACACATATTTAGAGCATTTTGCAAATTAGCCCTCATATTTTCACATTTTAACACTTTAGACCCTAATTCAAAAAATCACAAAATACATAAAATTTCTTTATACACATGCTTAGCTGAATTTTTATAGAGTTCATATAAGTCCATATATTTCATTTATTTTACATTTTAGTCCCTCAAAATCTCATTTTTATAATTTAGCCCAAATTACTCAAATTCATCAAAAATTCAAAGACAAAACATGTTAACCCAACATCATGCTTCCATATACTATCATAAGCTTCATAAAACTCATAGTTTCATCAATGGCTCAACTCAAAATCATCAACAATTTTAGAAATTGAGACGTGGGCTTGATAGAACTCTAAGCAACAATCACAAAAACATAGAAATTATCAAAAATGGATAAAAAAAAACCATACCTTAACCATCAATGTCAATAGCCGAACCCTAGCTTAAGTTTTCTTTTGTTTTCCTTTTATATTTTTGGCATAAAATGGATGATAATGGCCAATTTCATGTTTTTGTTTTATTTTAACTATTATTTAATTATCAATTACTAATATAACCTTTTTAATTCCATTATAAAATCACATATATTAAAGCGATTAATGTCCACTCAAAAGTTCAATGGTCTAATTGCTACATAAGGACCTCTCATTTAAAAAGAAATAACAATTAGGCACACTTAAAATATAGCATGCAACTTTTACATTTTATGCAATTAGGTCTTTTTTATCAAATCAGCACACAAACAATAAAATTCTCACATGTAACTTTCACAGATATTAATTCACATATAATAAGCATGGAAAATAATATTAAAATATTTTTTGACTCAGATTTGTTGTTCAAAACCACTATTTTGACTAGGGTCTAAACCGAGCTGTTACAAGTAGTCACAGAGGAGAGGCTAAATAAGCCTTTTTCCAAATAATGAACGAATGGTTCACACAATTTGTCCGTACAAATTCAACAGGTCAACAACCTCCACCCTCACCTAATCCAAAACTCGTTCCCGTAGCCCTTCAAGTTGTGGAACTTCAACAACTGAATAAGCTGGCAATAGATAAAATTCGAGAACACGGGGCTAAAGAGTTTAGAGCTATCGTTGATGATGATCCCGAGTGAGTTAAATTTTGGCTTGAAAACACTATTTGGGTATTTGATGAACTTTCGTGTATGCCATCTAAGTGTTTGAAATATGCTATTTCATTATTGAGGGACACTGTATATCAATGGTGGAATACCCTAGTATCAATGGCACCAAGAGAAAGAGTGACCTGGGAATTCTTTCAGATTAAGTTTCGAAAGAAATATATAAGTTAGTGGTTTCTTGATCAAAAGCATAAAGAGTTTCTAGAATTGAAACAGGGTCGTATGGCTGTAACTGAGTACGAAAGAGAATTTGTACAGTTGAGCAAGTATGCTCGGGAGTAAGCTTCCAATGAAGAAATCATGTACAAGCAGTACGTTGATGGGTTGAATGGGGACATTAAACTTCTAGTTGGAATTCTAAAATTGAAAGAATTTGTTGTCCCGCTTGATAGAGCTTGCAAAGTCGAAGAGCTTAACAAAGAAAGGAGAAAAGCAAATTCAGAGGCTAAAGACTCGAGAAAAAGATCGATGAGTAAGACATATCAATCTTCATAAAATAAATTTTGAGATTCATTCACTCGTCCAAATGTTTCAATCAGGTATTCGCCCAGAGATCGTGGAAATCAATTCTCAAGTCCTAAAGCTCAAGCTACATCGGTATTGAGAGTTGGCAATGTAAGAAATTATGGACCTAAATGTCAGCAATGTGGAAGACGACATCCTGGTGAATGTAGAATGAATAATCGGGCCTTTTTTAAATGTGGTTCGCAAGATCATTTCATACAGGATTGCCCAGAACTAATAGAGAAAGATAATATTCAAAATGCAAGACCGGGTAACACATCCATTAGAGGGAGGCCACTAAGAAATGCGGGAAATACGAGTGGTAATCGTGGTACTAAACGAGATTCTATAGTAAGATCTGAGGCCAGAGCACATGCTAGAGCTTACGCTATTCGCGCAAAGAGGAGTCGTCACCTAATGTTATCACTGGTACATTTTCTCTTTACGATACTAATGTGATTGCTTTGATTGATCCTGGATCGACTTATTCATATATCTGTATGAATTTAATGTTTAGTAAGAATTTATTTGTTGAGTCTACTGAGTTTGTGATTAAAGTATCAAACTCCTCTAGCAAGTATGTTCTAGTTGATAATGTTTGCAAGAACTATCCTTTAATGACTCAGGATTATTATTTTCCTATGGATTTGATGCTTTTTCCATTTGATGAGTTTGATATAATTCTAGGTATGAATTGGTTGACTCTGTATGATGCCGTTGTAAATTGTAGATGAAAGATTATTGAGTTGAAATGTCAGAATGGTGAAATTCTTCAAGTTGAATTAGATAAGTCAAGTGAATTGCCGGTTGTAATTTCATCAATGTCAGCTCAGAGATATGTAAGAAACGGTTGTGAAGCTTATCTTACTTATGTTTTAGATACAAAAGTGTCTAAATAAAAAATTGAATCAGTGCAAGTTGTCTGTGAGTTTCCAAATGTGTTTCAAAAAGAATTATCGGGATTACCACCGATCAGAGAGGTTGATTTTGCTATTGAGTTAGTACTGGGAACTTCATTGATATAGATAGCTCCGTACAAAATGGCTCCGATAAAATTGAAAGAGTTGAAATCTCAGTTGCAAGAGTTAACAGATAAAGGTTTTCTATGACCTAGTTTTTCACCTTGGGTGCACCAGTATTGTTCGTAAAGAAGAAAGACGGATCACTGAGAATGTGCTAAGAATAGATGACTTGTTTGATCAATTAAAAGGGACAATCGAGTTTTCGAAGATCGATTTGAGATACGGCTATTACCAGTTGTGAGTGAAAAATTCAGATGTGCTAAAAATTGCGTTTGGAATGAGGTATGGACATTATGAATTTCTTGTTTTGCCTTTTGGATTGACTAATGCTCCTGTAGTCTTTATGGATTTAATGAACCGAATTTTTAGACCGTATTTAGGCAGATCATTGTTGTGTTTAGTGACGACATTCTAATCTATTCACGAGATGAGTTTGAACATGCTGAGCATTTAAAAATTGCGTTACAAACTTTGAGAGATAAGCAACTATTCGAAAAATTCAACAAATATGAATTCTGGCTTCGAGAAGTCTGATTTTTGGGGTACATTGTTTCAGTGGAAGGTATACGAGTTGAATCGAGCAAGATTTTAGTAGTTGTTGACTGGAAATCACCGAGAAATGTATTTGAAGTCAGATGTTTTCTGGGGTTAGTTGGATATTATCAACATTTTGTTAAAGGGTTCTCGATGATTGCTACATCTATTACCAGATTGCTACAAAAAGATGTGAAATTCAAGTGGTCTGAGAAATGTCAACAGAGTTTCAATCAGTTGAAGGCATTGTTAATTGAGGCACCAGTGTTGGTTCAACCTGATTCGAGTAAAGAATTTGTGATTTATAGCGACGCATCATTAAACGGTTTAGGTTGCGTTTTGATGTAAGAGGGTAAAGTGATAGCTTATGCCTCCAGACAATTGAAACTGCATGAAAAAAATTATCCGACACACTATTTAGAGTTGGCTGCTATTGTTTACGCATTGAAAATTTGGCAGCATCATTTGTACAGTCAAAAGTGTCATATTTTTACCGATCACAAAAGTTTAAAGTATATAATGACTCAGAAAGATTTTAATTTGCTATAACAGAGATGACTCAAGCTATTGAAAGATTATGAGTTAGTAATTGATTATCATCCGAGGAAAGAAAATGTAGTCTCAGATACTTTGAGTAGAAAATCTCTATTCGCTTTGAGAGCGATGAATAAAAAGCTGACTTTGTCCGATGATGGTTCGATTCTAGTAGAGTTGAAAGCTAAATCGGCTTTTCTTCAGCAAATTTGTAAAGCTTAAAAGTATGATACCGAGTTACAAGCTAAAAGAGTGCAATGTGAGTCGAATAGTGATTCAAACTATCAGATTGGAACTGATGATTGTTTAATGTTCCAAAATAGAATCTATGTACCAAAGAATTTCTAGCTCATTCAGAAAATTTTGCACGAAGCACATGATGGTTGTTTATCTGCTCACCCTAGGAGTACCAAAATGTACAATGACTTGAAACAACTGTATAAGTGGTCGGGTATGAAATGAGACATTTTAGAATTTGTATCGAGATGTTTAGTGTGTCAACAAGTTAAAGCTAAACATCAAGTACCTTCGGGATTGTTATAACCAGTGTGATACCAGAGTGGAAATGGGATAGAGTCACTATGATTTTGTATCGGGTTTGCCTCTGTCTCTGAAAAAGAAAGATGCTATATGGGTTGTTGTAGATCGACTAACAAAGTTCGCGCATTTCATTCAGGTACGTACTAACTATTCGCTTGATAAATTAGCTGAATTGTACATATCTAAGATCGTTAGATTGCACGGGTGCCAATTTTGAAAATTTCGGATAGAGATCCGAGGTTTACATCGCGATTTTGGAAGGAGTTGCCAGAAGCTTTTGGTATGAGGTTGAATTTTAGTATAGCATTTCATTCACAAACCAATGGAGCATTTCATTCACAAACCGACGGTCAGTCTGAAAGAGTAATTCAAATTCTCGAAGATATGCTTTGCTATTATGTGTTAGAGTTCGAAGGTAATTGGGAGAAATATTTGTCGTTGGTTGAATTTATGTATAATAACAGTTTTCAATTGACTATAAATATGGCACTGTATGAAGCATTGTGTAGTCGTAAATCCAGAATTCCATTGTATTGGACCGATTTGAATGAGAAAAAGATTCACAGAGTTGATTTGATTTAAGAGATTGAAGAAAAAGTGAAAGTAATTCGCGACAGTCTAAAAGCAGCTTAAGATCGACAGAATTCATACGCGGATTTGAAATGAAAAGACATTGAATTTTAAATTCGTAATAAAGTGTTTCTGAAAGTTTCTCTGTGGAAAAACATCTTTCAATTTGGTCGTAAAGGTAAATTGAGTCCGCGTTTCATTGACCCGTACGAGATCATTGAAAGAATAGGATCAGTGGCATATCTGCTAACATTATCGTCAAAATTAGAAAATATCCACAATGTATTTCATGTGTCGATGTTGTGCCAATATAGATCAGGTCCATCGCATATCATTTCTCCTGCAGAGGTTGAAATTCAACCCAATATGACGTACAAAAAAGAACTGATCAAAATTTTACCTCGAGGGGTTAAACAGTTGAGAAATGAAAGCATAGCTCTTGTGAAAGTACTTTGGCAATGTCACAGAATTGAAGAGGCTACGTGGGAACCTGAGGAAACTATGAGAAAATAGTATCCTAACCTATCCACTGGTAAGATTTTCGGGAATGAAAATCCCTAAGAGGGGAGAGTTGTAACAGCCTGTTTTTAGTCAAATCGGAACATTGGTTTTGGGACCATAAATCTAAAGTCAAAATAATTATTTTAATATTATTTTAATATCTACAACATGATAATATGTTTGTGTAAAAATTTTGTTAAGAAATTTTATCGTTTGATTAGTTAATTTGATAAAAGGACTAAATTGTGTAAAGTACAAAATGATGTTATATTAGTTAAAGGTTTTAATAGTTAATGAATCTTAAATTAGAGGTCCTTATGTTGTAATTATACCATGATTAGTGTGAGTCGACAAAGATGGACATGATTAATGAATTTTAATGAATTAATAATAAGGTTAATTTGGTAATTTGGTTATTTAAATTATAGTAAATAAAATAAATACCGAATTCTAAGTGCTTTCATCTTCCTTAGCCGATTCTTAGTATGAATAATAGCCATTTTTAAGCTTTGAAATTCGACCAAGCTTGGATAGCTAATTAAGGTATGGTTTTTGTTCTGTTTTTAATAATTTCTATGTTTCTGAGATTATTGCAGCTAGCTCTAGCTAGCCCAGGGACTAATTTGCAAAACTGTTAAAGATTTTGAATGTTTCCATTTTTGAATAAGCATGTGTTTTGATGTTTGATGATAGTTATACAAGTTTTGTTAAGTGATTTTTAGTGAAAATGCAAATTAGGGATTAAATTTTGAAATATGAAAACTTTTTGGTTAAAATGTGAAATAAATGAAAAATATGAGCTATTAGGGACTTAATTGAAATTCAGCTAGCATGGGTTGTGGTTGAGTTGCATTAATTTGTGTTTTTATGAAATAAGGACTAAATTGTTAAAGATGTGAAATACTAGGGGCAATGTGTAAAAATGCCTTAAAGTGAATTTTGGACTAAATTGAATAGAAAAGTGATTAAATAAGTTAATTTAGATTATATTTAGATCAAGAAAGGTGAAATACAGGCTTAGATCGGGGAAAGAACAAAGTTACGGAATAGTTGACTCTTTTCGCCGTTTTAGCACCCGAGGTAAGTTCATACGTAATAAGCATTGTTATATTTATGATTTAAATGCTTTGATATTGCATAACCTGTGATTATAAGACAACAGACATGTTCGACCATGATTCGGCGTTTGAAATCCCGGTTGAACCTTAGGAATATATTTGGATACTGTGACATGTCATTAAGGGATTAATGTGATTATGTGATCCGGGTGCTGGTCTTGTATGTCCTACCCGTGGCTGAGTATACCGGCATATGTTACGGATATTTGACAGCTTGTGTGAGTAGCACCATGTAGCTACATCTCGACTGACAGCTTGTATGAGCAGGCCCGTTGATAGCTCTAGTGTGAGCAGTATATGTGATATGAGATTGAGTTGGCTTCTGGCCATGATATTGGCACTACGGGCGCGAGATACATGGAGTTGGCTTTGAGCCATGATATTGGCACTTAGTGTGTGAGATTCCTGATTGTCCAATAGTATTCTGAACGGTTCAACGGGTAAATGAAAGATATGATTGTGTATGAGACTGATACGAGATGGTACATGTATGTACCTGAACAATATAAGCTTAAATCGAAGAAGTTGTGAAGTTCATATATAAGATTATGTTTGAAAATGTGAAAGGTTTGTTAGTTAAATGAATTACATGTTAATAAGTTCAAATTGATGATTTGTATATTCATGTTAAGATTGAGTTTATTTCATACAAGCTTACTAAGCTATAAAGCTTACTTTGTTTATTTTTTTCCATGTTTTATAGTGACTTCAAATCTAGCTTGGATTCGAGGATTGTCGGAGATTTCTTCACACTATCCTACTATCACTTTGCTACTTTTTTAGTTTAAGTATATGGCATGTATGGAGACTTTGGTCCTTTTGGTAATGTGTTGTGCCATTTGAAATGGCTTGTAAATGTTTATATTTTGGTTTGTATATATAGCCATGAGTGTTAGCTTATTTTGGGTTATTTTGGTATGTTTGAATCATGATATGTGTATATGGCTTGTGTGATGTTTTGAAAGTTGGATATGTGATGCTTGTGGATAGCTAGTATTATAGATATCTAATAGCTAAGTTTTGAATGGCTAAAATGCTTGAAAGTTTAGATCAAATGATGCATATTTATAAATGGTCATTTTGATGATTTGAGAAGATAAAGATTGGTATGAATTGGATGGCAAATTGGAATATTGTGTGTCTTGTATATTGTTGGTCTTGAAATGGAATAAATGATACTTGGTTGAGGTTGGTTAATGCTTATTTATGCCTTAAATTGGTGCCTTTGAATTGTGGTGTAGGTACATGCAAGTTTGGGTGGCAAAATGGCTTGGTAAATAGCCTATTTTTGTCCACAAGGGCAGAGACACAGGCATGTGTCTCAACCGTGTGTGATACTTGGTCATGTACATGGCCATGTGTCCCCAGGTGTTGATTTAAAAAACAAGTCAGTATGCTCGACACGGCCTCACACACGTGCGTGTGACTTGGCTGGGTGGCATAAGTCAGTAGACCCTATAAGTTTGGCACGGCCTAGCACACGGCCTGGCACACGGGCATGTGTGTTGGCTGTGTAAACCAAGCCAGAAAGTTACACGGGTCAGTCATGGGCTGGACATGGCCATGTGCTCCCATTTCGAATGTCCACACGGCCTACGACATGGGCGTGTCTTTGGCCATGTGAGAGATCTCACATGGCCGAGCCACATAGGCATGTGTCCCCTATTTTTGAGAAAAATTCTTAAGTGTTCAAAAAGTTTCCAAAGTTATCGATTTAGCCCCAAACCACTCCCAATGTATGTTTAGGGCCTAGTAGGCTCGTATTAGGGACAAAATGATTGTTTGTGAAAGAAATGAATATGATTTGATTAATTGTATGTGAAATTTATGTTTAAAATGTGTTATAAGTCCAGTAATGCTCTATAACCCTGTTCTGGCGTTGAATACGGGTGAGGGGTGTTGCAGTCTACATGGCTTATGACACGAGTGTGTCTTTGGCCGTGTGTCTCACATGGTCAGGCCACATGGGTGTGTGTCCCCTGTATTTTGAAAAATTTTCTCTGTTTTCAAAAAAAAATTTGAGTTACTGGTTTAGTCCCAAAACACTTCTAATGCATGATTTGGGCCTCGTAAGCTCGTATTAGGGACTGTACGATCAATTGTGACTGACTTTTATTTGGAATTGGGAAATGTATGATTATTTATGAAATAAGCCTGGTAATACTTTGTAACCCTATTTTGACGACGGATACAGGTTAGGGGTGTTACATTCGATGTTCGTAAATTTGAGAAAATGGAGTTAAGAATTTTTAAAACCATTGAAGGAGATCTGCATGTTTCTAGAAATAGAGTGTTTCATCTGAAATGTTGAGTTTAACTTATGACTTTGGTTGTAATGCATAGTTTCCAAGAGAATGGAAGCTCTAGCATGTGAAAAAGCTAAGCTGAAGAGGAAAGGAAACATTATGTGAGTTTCTATACTCTATTCCTGGGATGTTGTATGGTTGACATGATTTTGTGTTGAGCTTAGAAAGAGTTCTGTGATGATGTATGATCTTTGTTGATTCAGAATGCTTTGCATGTATTGTATGTTTATAATGGTGGAGTATAGAGGGAAAAGTATTGACAGGTAGATGAAGTTGAGATTTGGCAATGTGGAGAATTGAGCAGATGGTTGAGAGATGGTGTTTTCGTTTATCACAATCTAGAATTTTTGGGTGTAATCCATGGTTTGTGAAGCTTTGGTCCTCACAGAGAGGACACTATTGTGTTCGATCATCAAGGTTAGAAGTGAGGTGGAATAGATGGGCTATAATGGGGTATAACATGTAAGACCATAGCTCAACTATGACAACATAGAGAGTCCACCATGACATTAAACATGTGGTATTATGTGAAAGACCATAGCTTATCTATGGAAAGATACAGAGTTTGCCAGGACATTAAACATAGTGTATAATGTGTAAAACCATAGCTCGACTATGGCAACATAGACAGTTCACCAGGACATTAAACATGGGGTGTAATGTGTAAGACCATAGGTCGACTATGGTAACATAAAAAGTCCACCAGGACATGAAACATAGGGTATAATGTGTAAGACCATAATTCGCTATGACAACATAAAGAGTTCACCAAGATATTAAACATATGGTATATTGTGTAAGACCATACCTTGACTATTGTTACATAGAGAGTTCCCTAGGACATTAAACATGGGGTATGATGTGTAAGACCACAGCTAACTATGACAACATATAGAGTCTGTTGGGACATTAAACAAGAGGTAATTCGGAGGAACAATAAAAATGGGTTAGTCCACCAAAATAATAATCATGAAAAATCACACAAACGAGGAAAAATGGTTAGAGGAAAAATGCAAGTGTTGACAAGCGATAGCTAGCCAGTGGGTTTGAGGAATCTATTGGAAAAGGTAAAAGTAATAGAAAATGGGAAAAGTCTACCAAAATAGTAAACGTGGAATCTGATGGGGCATATGGTGGTAACCAAAAAAGAATCAAATATGGGAATGGCATGACAACAATGCCTTGTATATAGGAAAACGAAAGTGGATTTATCCCAGGATTACAGACAAAGATCTGTTATTAAAAACAACAAAAAGTGCTTAAAGAAACCTTATGTTAGAGGGAAGTCTTGGAAGAGTAACGTGAGATTCACTCCCAATATAAGCCTTCGTGGATATCATAGTTTATACGGGGAGGTCCAAACGTATATACTTCAGATAGTTTAATTTGTAAAGAGGGGTTAGTCGGAATCTATGGATAGAAAGAGGTACTAATAAGGATTTTCCAATTGACAATTTTATCTGCCAAGACTATTCTTCTTTTAGGAGAATCTATTACGAGTATACCTGTGACAAAGTACTTGTGATAGAGTCAGTTCCATAGGGAACCATCATATATGGGAGATAATAAAGTCAAATGGTCACTCAAATAATAGTCTGTTTGATGTTGTAGGCCAAAATGGTCCATTGTAGACAAACATGTTATACCTTAAAAGCAAGGTATCACAAATAGGGTGAAATACAAGGGAGTAACCCAAACAAAATTTCAAATTGAGTGTAGGGTAGAAGTAGAAAAGATGAAATAGAGTAAGTCTGCCATGGTGGCATGGGTTTTTATTAGTGGCCTAAGTGTGGAATGCCAGTAAATATGCCTGAACTATTTTGAGATATAAGGATCAACTAAAGGGTACCACGTAATGGGAGTTTCATTAAGGATAGAGCATACAATCAGACTTACAATCAAGGATGGTGATGTGGCCAACAACTCACCAGGTTTCAAATTATAGGTCTATAAGTCGGGATAAAGGTAAATGGTTGTTTATAACCAGAAATCTGTGGAAAAGGTATCAAGAATAGGGTGAAATACAAGGGAGTAACCCAAAAAAAAATTCAAATTGAGTGTAGGGTGGAAGTAGAAAAGATGAAATAGAGTAAGTCTGCCAAGGTGGCGTGGGTTTTATTAGTGGCCTAAGGGTGGAATGTCAGTAAATATGCCAGAACTATTTTGAGATACGAGGATCATCTAAAGGGTACCATGTAATGGGAGTTTTATTAAGGATGGAACGTACAATCAGATTTACAACCAAGGATGATGATGTGGCCAACAACTCACCAAGTTTCAAAGTTATAGGTCTATGAGTCGGGATAAAGGTAAATGGTTGTTCATGACTGGAGATGTGTGGAAAAGGGAAAGAAAGTAAAATGTGCAAGGTAAAAGTAAGAATCCTTAAGAATGACAAAACATCTAGAAATCGTCAAACCTGATGATTGGTTATAAGCTTGACCTAGTAATAATCGTTTAGTGATCTATCTGTGAATAAAGAAATGTGTAAGTTTTACCAAAGATTGAGACTCCAGATAAAACATGAACGTTTAAGGAAAATAGGAATTTAGCATGTTTATTCCCTTTTTAGTTAATACCTTGGCAAGATGGGGGCTTGGTTATATATATTAGCAAAGAAACTCACTAAGTTCGTTTGAACTTACAGGATTTTGATCTATGTTTTCAGGATTCGTTGTGTGAATAAGGAACTTGAGGAGGGGCCAAGTCACACAATATAAAACTAAGAAAGATCTCATTAAGATGTCATTCACATAAAAGGGGTACCTTCAGAGGCTTCGCTTCGAGGTTAGATATATTGTAATTTTCAAGGTAGTCAAATTATGTTTGGTTTAAGGTTCTTGTTGTAAGAAACATTCATAATAAAGTAATAAAGTCTTTTGGCATATTTTCTAAGTAATGTTTGATGTTAGATTAAACCTGTTCAATTGTGACACTCCGTACCCAGACTCAATGATCGGGTCAGGTAAGGGCGTTACAATTTTAGTGGTATTAGGGCTTAGTTTAATCGATTCTCTAGACTTAGGATTTGGAAAGAATACCCCTTATATGCATGACGTTCGATCTGGCTATATTCGCCTAAATTGGTGGACAAAGACAAAAGTAAAAAATAGACAATTTAGGAAAAAGTACAAATAAAGGATAAAAAGATTGAAAGGACAAGTAATGAAAAGAAGAAAATTTCATTAAAGAAATTATACAAAGAAATTGAAGTATTGTTATCCACTGAGTGAGTTACTGTAACACCACTAACCCGTATCCATCGCCAGACTAGGGTTAAAGACGTTACCAGACGAATCAAAACAATTAACATACATTTCATAATCATCAAAGCATCAGAGATCAAATATCAGTATAAAGTCGCTTATATAGGTCATCGAGACCTAAAACATACACAAGAAAGGAGTTGGAACTAAACTGAAGACATACAAAATTTTCCTAGAACTTAAATATTTTTCAAACAAGTACAGGTCACACGCCCATGTAATTAGACCGTGTGCCTAACACGACGTTACACACGCCCATGTGTTTAGGCCGTGTCAAAATAGGGTATACATACTGACTTACTCACAATGCCACAAGACACACCCATGTGCTTTGGCCGTGGTCAAAACTGACTTGGGCCACACGGCTAGCCACACGCTCGTGCGCCTTGGTCGTGCTCGAGCCTGACTTACAAATTGTAGGGTACCCCAGGGGACACACAACCATGCCACATAGCCATGTGTCGCATATAGCTGAGACACAGGCCTGTGTCTCTGCCCGTGTGGACAAAAATAGGCAATTTGAATAGCCAATTTGCCACCCAATTTTGGTCAAACTACAAACACCAAACCAAGCATATATACACAATAACTTCAGCCAATTTCTAAACCAAATCATACCACATTCATGCCATAACATTAACAACCATTTATATGCTTATAAACTCAACTCAATTGTGCCAAAACATAAGATCAAATCACATCAAAACATATGGTTTCATAATCTCTAAACTCATGACCAAATCTTATACCAAAACTTTCCAAACTTACCATTTCTCTTAGCCATTCAAGAGCACATCAAATAGATCATTTTGCATCACATTTCACATACCAAAATCAAAACATAAATACAACCATATTAAACCATATCACATATCTAAATATAAACATTACAAATCCTATCCAAAGTACTTCTAGCCTATACATGCCATAATTTACTATATATATTTTCAAAAGGTATCAAAATTAGATTCGATAGTGTGGTGACGATCCTCGATGATGCCTGAGCTCATAGTAGCTTCGATATCTATAAAACAATGTAAACACACACAAAGTAAGCTTTCAAAAGATTAGTAAGACATATACAAATAAACTTATCATTTAAAGCATATAAACATCATCAAATTACTTATACTTTGGAGCCAATTACCAACACAAACCTCATATTCATATACTTGGATCATAGATCATCATTTGCACATATACTTACCTTTCATTTTCAAATATAGTACACAATTCAAACGTAATTGAATTGGATACATTTTCACTTATTCATTCATTTTCTCGGAATGCCCGTTGAATCGTTCAGAAACGTAAGGATACTCAGATAGCTCAGAGAACATATACAATGCCAACATCCCAGATGTGGTCTTACATGGAATCAAACATCGATGCCACTGTCCCAGACAGGGTCATACACGAAATCAGATACGATACCGATGTCCCAAACATGGTCTTACTTATAAAATAGAAGTCGATGCCAATGTCCCACACGTGGTCTTACAAGAAAATCAAATATCAGATCCTATGTCATGACATATGTATCCTAACTATTCCTAAGGTTCGTACAGGGCTAATCGGATGTCGGAACTTTGTAGATACTTTCTCGGATAACACATATTTAGCTCGAATATTCATTCATCACAATTCAATATCATATAAATAATAATTCAATTCAAACTCGTTTATTTGTATATCAACTTACCTCGTAGGGATTTAGATATATGGAATCGGTTACTCGACGACTTCCGACTTTCCCCAATCTAATTTTGTATTCTTTAGTTCTTGATCTAAATCAATTCAAATTTAACTTATTCAATCACACATTCATTCAAAACAATCCATATACACACAATTAGGGCATTTTACAAACTAGCCCTAACATTTTTACATTTTAACACTTTAGTCCCTAATTCACAAAATCAAAAAATACACATAATTTTCATATACTCATGCTTAGCCGAATTTTCATAACTCTCATACCAGTCCATAAATTTCATTTATTCCACATTTTAGTCCCTCAAATTATAAATTTTACAATTTAGCCCATTTTACTTAAAATCATCAAAAATCCAAAGACAAAACATATAAACCCAACATCAAACTTTCATATTTCATCATATAACAACATAAAGCTCATGAACTCATCCTTGGCACATTTCAAAATCATCATCAAAATAAAAAATTAAGGCATCATCTTGATAGTATATGAAGCAACGATTACAAAAACGTAGAAATTATCAAAAACTGAAGCAAAAACATACCTAAATCAAAGCTTGCAAGTGTCGAACCCTAACTTAGCTTTATTCTTTCTTTTCCTTTGTATTTTTCGGCAAAGATGAATGAAAAATGCACCAAATTTTAAGCTTTTGTTTTATTTTAATTAACATATTAACTAAATGCCAATTTTGCCCTTTATTACACAACCATTTATTCACCTATCACATGACCTTTATGTCATTTAATTCATTCCATGGTCAAATAACATAATAAGGACCTCCTAATTAAAAAGCCATGTCAATTTGGTGCTTTTAATAAATAGCAAACAACTTTTACCTTTTACATGATTAGGTCCTTCTTATCAAATTGAGCACACAAACAATTGAATTTTCAGACGAAACTTTCACATATGCTAATTCACACATCATAATCACGAAAAATAATATTTAACTATTTTTCTAACTAGGATATGTGGTTCCAAAACCACTATTCCAACTAGGGTCAAAACCGGATTGTTACAGTTGCTGCCTCAATGGTGACTTCACCTCCTTTTGGCTAGTCTTTGGAAAAGAGTAGAAATGACCACACTTGATTCTTGAAAATGAAAATGTTAGTTAGCTCATTCTATCCTCTCTAACAATCTCGTCATTGGAATTAAAGGAGCGAGAATGTCAAATTCAAGGATGACACTGGTAAGTTTACATACACTAATAAAGTTAAGAGATTCGCATCAAAAAGACCCACAAAAACGGGTCAACTTAGCCGCGAGTTCAAAATTGAACGAGGAAGACCTTCGTTTCAGGTTTGAATTGGGATTAGGCGAGAGATTTTAGGAAGTATGCTTGGATGTTGGACTTGGTATTTGTCGTATATTCTTCAAGGGCTTAGAGACTCCCTATTTTGTAGCTCCGCCTTTTCATTAAAGTGCAACTTTCAAAATCCAATACCATCTTCTAACCCTTTTTGTAACACCCCAATTTTCGGGTTTTCTGTGTTTCTGTGATTTTTAAAATTTGTGTGTGTTCTGGTTGGTTAAAATATATATTTTAGTAGGTTAGTGGGCCTTTGCAAGGCCCAAACTTAAGTTAAATCCGTGGTAGTTTTCGAAATTTTAATTTTATGAACAGGTGATGCAATTGGCGTTTGGGCTTTTAAGAGTAAAGGGGTAAAAGATGACATAAAAAGGAGTGTGATGTAGTGGCAAGGTGGCGCCACTTAGGGGACAAGGAATTGACGCCATAGAGGAAGTAAGGGGTCCAAGGTTCAAGTCTTGGCTCTTGCAATATATTTTTGTTTTTCTTTTCAATAAATTTGGAAGCAAGTAGGTGCGCTTTAAAGTTTAATGTGTTTGGTTTATGACACAAATGAGTTGATGGCCTAGTGGTGGTGGCGTGAGTTGGCATGTGAGAGGACTTTGGCTCGAATCCCTTGGCACGCAAAGGTTGATTATTTTGCTATGTTGGGACAGCAAGAGTTGGTGTTGGTTTTAAACTCTGGTGATGGAGGGATCCCACATCGGGAAGCTAACATAAGAGTAGATGGAGAGCTGGCTTTAAATAGAGCAAACCATGAGGAGAGTAGGCATACCCTTCTTGGCTGATCCCTTTCGCTTTGTGACGTGCTCGTTTGGGTTGGGCGTCAGCTAAGAGTGTTTGGAGCGCGGATTAACTGAAGTCTCCTAACAGGTGTGTATTTCTCATTACTCTAGCAGTAGGACGGCAATTTCAGGCCGTGATGGGATGAAATGGGCCATGTGGTCCCAATGGGTCCGTAGACCCAAGTGGATAAGTTGTAGAATTACTAAAATACCCCTGTAGGGCAAGACTACCAATTTACCCCTAGAGGGTAAAATGACAATTTTGCCCCTCGTGCGTAAATGACTAACTTGTGTGATGATTGGGTTAGTTGACGTGGATTTATGTAAGCTATCGTTAATTCGTAAGTATAATGTGTTAGTGATCGATTGTAGGATTATCGCGTGGGAGATATCGTCATCAATCGTCATCAACCTGGTGTGTAAACTACACCCTCCCTTAGACTGAATCGGTAAAAGCCGAAATACCAAAACGTTGGTATTTTGTGAACTCGCGAGAGTGCGAGCGCTCGTGAGACAGTTGTTAATGAATATGGTGCATTTGGATGATTAGAGTGCAGAATGTTCATTTTCGTGCACAACGGTATTTTTGGGCTTAATGGGCTGAAAACGGGCCAATGGGCCAACGGGCCCACTTTGGTAAAAAGACGAGGTAAGTACTTCTGATTACTTGGTAAACGTTGGAATAAGCATGAAACCTTAGCAATAGGTAATAATTACTGAAATACCCTTATGCATGCAAAATTACAATTTTACCCCTAGGGTTATTTTTTTTGAAAAACAAGATGTTCTGTTTCAGTATACGTATGCCATGACATATTATTTTTGTTGCATGGGACATGGGTTTATATTGATGGAGGAAGCGTTACGCGCCTCATTTGCAATCTGTAGCCTCGCCACATATATACGTTACGGTGACTTCGTCACAATATCTGGCGACTTATTTTGCAATCTGGTGGCTTCGCCACATATATATATATGTTCTGGTGACCTAGCCACAATATCTATATCTGGTGACTTCGTCACAATATCTGGCAGCTTCGCTGCAATTTCTGTGGTGTGTAGCGGTTGGGTGGATCGAGTAGTCTCCCCACATGGTGTAAGGCTGGTACGAGGGTGTTATGGATGGCTCAGGGTTGGGATTTCTGCACTCATGATATATTTGTTCTATATCTGCTATGGGCCTATGGGTTTCATTCTGATTTCTGTACTGGGCCAAGGCCCAGATAAGTTGACTCTGAGGTTTGATTTGTTTTGGGCTATGGTTGGGTAATGTTTCACACTGAGTTTACCAAACTCACCCTTTATTTTCATCTCTGCAGGAAATCCCAACCATAGTGGGCTTGGAGCTGTGAGGGATTCGGAGTGGCCACATCATCTGCAAAGTTGGTTTTTCTAAGTTAGTTTATTTTTATTATTTTTATATTCTGATTTAATTTTGGGTTTTAAGTTGTAATAAGGCCGCTATTTAAATTTATTTTTCCGCTATGGTTTTATTTTCTGATTATATTTATACTATGTCAAAACTATTAGTATTAGGCTGCGCAGGTTTTCAAAATTAATGAATGTTTCCAAGACTCAACAAGCATAACAAATGGATAGCCTAAAGATTGATAAACCGGCTTTTCATTCAACCACTGTTTTTATAAAGACCACCCCAATCACTTAAACCAATGAATGCATACTAAGCCGTAAGTCCATGTGACACGTCAGATCTGGCCATAACGTCTGGGCTGGGTTTGGGGTGTTACACTTTTTCTTTTCATAAAACTTCAAAGGTTTGAATTTAGACCTCCATGCGGGGAGAGAAAATGTAAACCTATAACTCTGGCGGACAAATTGTTTGGAAGTTCTAAAAGTCAGACACATGTTGTTTGCTAGAATTGGTGACCCTCTCGAATTTAGCCTAATTGGCTTCATTTCCACTTTGAAGAGTCCATGCAAGGATTTCCACACCACCCTCATTAATAATTGAAAGGAAACCCCCAAGTCTGCCAATAGAGGATGGACGAAATGGGAATACAAGAGAGTTTGGGCGGCATCATGGAATGTTATCGACTGGCTCACTAGAACGATGTTGTGATGATGGTCTAACAACTTTATGGAGTGACATCGTGACAACAATATACAGATCCTTCGAGACAACACTGTGGAAACAGTTGTACGGGTCTTTCAGGACGACATCTCGAAAGATGTTTAGTGATTCCTTGAAATCGAGAGCAGTCGAGGAACTACACTCCAGTAGGCTAACTAGACAAAAAATATAGGAAGAAGAAAAGTGATGGATAATAGGTGAGTTGGTCAAACCAAAGGCCTGTGGACTTATGAACTTCCCTCTTAGAGTTTTGCTTTATTAATAACCAATAGCATACATGGGAAATTGTTGAAATTTAATGAATGAAAAAGAATCGTTTAAGTCCACCAATGCATACAAGACACATATTAGCATTGGAAGAGGAAAAAAATCCTTCAATATTTCGAAAGTTAGGATATCTGCCATGTAACACCCCGTACCCGAGACAGTTTCTGGAGTCGAACACAAGGTGTTAACGGGCTTAATTCATTACTTAAACAGCTCATACAATTCATTTTAAAATTTTCCAGACAAGATGGCTAATTGCATCACAGTCGCTTTAAAAATCATATCTCGAGTTCCGAAACTCAAAATCCAATTCCGTAAATTTTTCCTGAAACTAGACTCATATATTTATTTATTAAAGATTTTGTATAATTTTTGGTCAGGCAAATTAGTACAGTTTATTAGTTAAAGTCTCCACTGTATCAGGGTTTGACTACTCTGACCTCTATGCATTACGAATTAGATATCTCCATGTACAGGGCTTCAATGCCTATGCCGTTTGTCTCTAATAAAACTAGACTCAATAATGAATCTTTACACATAAATAATGACTTATAATTATTTTTTTAAAATTTATGGTGAATTTCCAAAGTCAGAACAGGGGATCCAGAAATCACTCTGTCCCTGTTTCATAAAAATTTAAACATCTCATAAAATATAGCTCATATACCTGTTTGGCTTCTTCCATATGAAAATAGACTCATCAAGCTTCGATTACATAATTTATTCATTATTTAATTCCATTTCTACTATTTTTAGTGATTTTTCAAATTCACATCACTACTGCTGTCTGAATCTATTTTATGGTAAAATTTACCTATTCCATGGTTTCCATGGATTAGCTAGTAATTTGGCATACATAACACCAAATATGATCTTGATTAGCCATTCCAATGGCTAGTCATTACCAAGAATTTCCATACTATTCAATAACCATATCATAAGTGTAACACCAAAAATGATCAGCCATGGCATACTGCATAATAATCAAATAGACTTAGACTATTACTCACTCAAAACCGAATTATCATGGCCAAACTTACTGAACCTTATAACTAAGCACCCATAAGGCCAAATCCAAACTTAGCATTAAAACCATATTCACATGGCTAAAAGTTTACATATTAATGTTCAAACAAAACATAATAGCCTATACATGCCGAAATGTTCTCTTAAACCAACTAAGAAGAGGGTACCAAAAAGTTGCAAGCCGTTGTGATGACTTCGACGATGGTCCTGAGCACACAAAATGGGTCAAAGAAACCTAAATAAGTAACAAAACAAACACACCAAATGAGTATATAACTCAGTAAGTCATAAGCCTCACATACCGTCCATTTATAAAAGATCATAAGAGAAAGTAAATAATGCAAAATCAACTACTCCAACCATACCGAACTATGCTATAATTTCTTAGAATTTCGATTCAATCTCATGCCAAGTCCTACAATCAAATCAAATACCAAAACAACCCAATTGATTTAGACCCGATTCCTCAAAGCATGGAATCATGATGCACTAGATAAATTTATACCTACTCAGCACATGTCTCAAGTTCGATATTTTAGCTACTAGTTCTACCACTTCATTCTTTCATGCACATTTTATATTATCAACCGAATTTGCACACATAGTGCTCGTCACACTCGCACACATAGTACCATAGTAAACCGCACACTCAGTGCATTGGATTTTCTCTCATGCTTCAACATCCAAATCGGCACACACAGTGCCATTTAATTCCGCACACATAGTGCCATATGTTAACTCGTTATGATAGGGCAATTTACTTAATTCAAATAGCACATATGGTCACATTAATAAATAGGAAAATCACTCCAAAAGAATACGCATCAAAAGGAATTCTTTTGTGATTCACTAGTATTATTTATATACAAACTAATCAACCTTACAAAAATGCTTAAGGACTTACCTTGTGTTGGGTAAAACGGTTCCAACTCGGCTACTCGATGTTCTTTGCTTTGCCCTTGCTTGATTCCCCTCCTTTAACTTCTTGAGCTTAATTGAATAAGTTAAACTAGTTTAACCGTCTTGCTAAATATTTATATCAAGATATTAATGATTTCATATCATAAGAAACATATGGTAAATTTTTATCTTTCTACCTTATGCTTTTGAGCCATTCGGCTAATAACCATATAATATCACCTTACTATCAATAATCCAATTACACATACATATATACATATTTGTATATTAGGCAACCACCCTTACTAATTACTCATTTTAGTCGATTTTATACAATCAAAGGTAATATCACAAATGGGCATACTTATATAGCCGAATGTGCAAAAATTAGATTTAACATCACCTATACACTTAATTAGATGGCCGAATACATATACTATCAATTAATATCATTTTTATTCTTTTAAACACATAGTTTCCTCTCATGAACACTTGACCGAATTTTTCCTAATCTAGCATAGCTTCACATCTATTTGTAACATCATATAAATCCACATATAACTACATTTCTACCTAAATTTTCTTTCACCTTTCTACTATTTCCATTCACAACATCAAAAGCACCATACTCTTAGCATTTACCTCTCCCTAACCGTATGCCATTTAATTACCTATTTAGGTAGAAAATTAACATATGGGATATAATATGACATTGGCTACTACTAGATTTTCACAAAAATTTTAACAAAACTAACATGAATCCTACCTTAATCAATCCCCTTAGGATGGCCGAATGTCTTAGAACATTTCTCTCTTCTTTCTCCTAGCTCACGGCACTTGAAAATGAAAGAGGATGAAGACTTTCTCTTGTTCTCTTATTTTATTCATCTTTCCTTTCTTTAATTTATTTTAACCATTTACTAATAAAAGCATTACATTAAAAATTCAACTTAATGGAAGAACCATCCTTGCTTGGCCGGCCACTACTTGAGTTTTGGGCAATTTGACATGCAAACCCAAGTTTTCTCACCTTATTGTTATTTGATCCTTACAATTTACCTATCATCTTTTCTAAGTTTCTCAACTAAGTCCTTTCAAGAAAATTCACATACCTAAGAATAAATTAAAACATTAATTTTCCATACACACACTATTACACATCAAATATATGCAATTAAAATTAAAGTAAATTTTTATGACTCAGTTTTGTGGTCCCGAAACCACATTCCGACTAGGGTCAAATTAGGTCTGTCACAACTCTCTCCCACTTAAAAATTTTCGTCCCCGAAAATCTTACCAGCGAATAAATTCGGATAACGTTCTTCCATAGATTCTTCGAGCTCCCAAGTAGCTTCTTCAACCCCATGCTTAAGCCACATTACTTTCACTAATGAGATTTTTTTATTTCGTAATTCTTTTACTTCACGTGCTAAAATGCGAACCGGTTCTTCTTCGTAACTCAAATTAGATTGAATCTCGATCTCAGATGGAGCAATTATGTGCGATGGATCGGACCTATATCGTTGAAGCACCGAGACATGAAACACGTTGTGAATCTTTTCAAGCTCAGGGGGTAAAATTAATCGGTATGCGACTGGCCCAATTCGTTAAGATATTTCATACGGCCCGATGAACCTCGAACTCAATTTGCCCTTACGGCCAAATCTCAGCACCTTTTTCCAGGGTGAGACTTTAAGAAACACTTTGTCTCCAACCTGATATTCAATGTCTTTTCTTTTTAAATCTGCATACGACTTCTGACGATCCGAAGCGGCTTTCAAACTTTCACGAATTACTTGAACTTTCTGCTCAGCATCCCTAATCAAATCAACCCCGAAGATTTTACTTTCACTAAGTTCGGTCCAAAACAACGGTGTACAGCATTTACGACCATACAAAGCCTCGTAAGGTGCCATCTTAATGCTTGATTGAAAACTATTGTTGTAAGCGAATTCAATCAAAGGTAAATACCATTCCCATGAGCCAGTAAACTCAAGGATGCAACATCTCAACATATCCTCGAGTATCTGAATTACCCGTTGGGATTGACCATCGGTCTGGGAATTAAAAGCGGTGCTAAATGCAACACAGTACCCAATGCTTCTTGCAATTTTAACCAAAATCGCGAAATCTCGGATCTCTATCCGACACAATAGAAATAGGTACTCCATGTAACCTTACAACTGAGAAACATACATTTCAGCTAGCTTGTCAAGGAATAATCCTTACGTCATGAGAATAAAATGAGCCGATTTTGTCACCTATCAACAACCACCCAGATCGCATCTTTCTTACTTGACGACAATGGCAACCCGATCTGAGTAATCCATCGTGACTCGATCCCATTTCCATTCGGGTATCATAATCGGTGAAGTATCCTCAAGGCACTTGATGTTCCGCTTTCACTTGTTGACATATCAAACACTTCGAAACAAAGTCAGAAATGTCTCGTTTCATACCAGGCCACCAAAACTGACGTTTCAGATCGTTGTACATTTTCGTACTACCCGGGTGGATTGACATGTGGCTACTATGAGCCTCGCTTAAAATCAAAGAAATAAGTTCTGAATTTCTTGGAACACACAGTCGACTTCTGAACCTCAAACAATCATCATCATCAATTTTAAACTCTGATTCCACATTTGAAATACATTCAACTCGTCTAGCAACCAATTTATCGTCAACTTTCTGGGATTCACGTAATTGATGAATCAATAATGGTTTGGCATTTAATTCTGCTAGCAACACATTATCGGGTGAAACGGACAGGTGTACATTCATTGCTCGCAAAATAAACAGTTATTTGCGACTTAAGGCATCGGCAACCACGTTAGCCTTTCCCGGGTGATAGTAGATGACAAGCTCATAATCTTTCAACAACTCGAGCCAACGTCTTTGCCGCAGATTCAAATCTCTTTGAGTCATCAAGTATTTGAGGCTTTTATGATCCTAATATATATGACACCTCTTTCCAAACAAGTAGTGTTGCCAAATTTTCAAAGCGAACACAATGGCAGCTAATTCAAGATCATGGGTTGGATAGTTTTTCTCATGTGGTTTCAATTGTCTCGACGCGTAAGCTACTACTCGCCTTCTTGCATCAACACACAACCCAAATTTCAATCATAGATGCATCACCGTAAATGACAAACTCTTTACGGATTCAGTTTGTACAAGACCGGAGCTTCATCAAATAAGTTTTCAACTGATCGAAACTTTTCTGACATTTTTCTGACCATTCAAACCTAACATCTTTCTGAAGTAGTCTCGTTATTGGTGTGGCTATCATCGAGAAACCCTTTACAAACCGTCTATAGTAACCAAAGAAGCCCCAAAAGCTTGAACTTCAAGAAACATTTCTCAGGGGTTTCCAATCAAGTATGGCTAAAATTTTGCTCGGTTCAACTCGAATTCCCGATGCAGATACTACATGCCCTAAAAAGCTAACTTCTCTCAACCAGAACTCACATTTACTGAACTTAGCATACAACTGCTTATCCCGTAAAATTTGTAACACTAATCTCAGGTGCTCAGCGTGTGCAGTTTCATTATGTGAATAAATCAAGATGTCATCTATAAACACAACTACAAACCGGTCCAAATACGGCCTGAAAATTCGACTCATCAAATCCATAAATACCGCAGGGGCATTAGTGAGCCCAAACGGCATCACTAAAAACTCATAGTGATCGTATCCCGTCTTGAAAGCAGTTTTAGGTATATCTGAGTCTCGAACTCGCAGCTGATAATAACCCGATCTCAAATCTATCTTTGAAAACACTGAGGCTCCCTTCAATTGATCAAACAAATCATCAATACGCGGTAACGGATATTTATTCTTTATTGTCACTTTATTCAACTGACGATAGTCGATGCACAACCTCATGGTTCCATCCTTCTTTTTCACAAACAATACTGGTGCACCCCATGGTGAAAATCTCAGTCGAGCGAAACCTCTATCTGTCAACTCTTACAACTGTGCTTTCAATTCTTTTAATTCTGTTGGTGTCATACGGTACGGCGCTATCGAAATTGGTGTAGTCCCAGGTACAAGTTCGATGCCAAATTCTATTTCTCGAACGGGTGGTAATCCCGGTAACTCCTCGGGAAAAACATCTAGATACTCACGAACCACCGGTACCATTTCAAGTTTCTTTTTCGACTCTTTGTGATCAAGTAGGTACGCAAGATATGCTGCACTCCCCTTTCTCATATATCTCTGGGCGATCATCGAGGATATTATTTCTGGCACTCCGTCCAAGTCAGTAGACTTAACTTGGACTATCTCATTATTTGCACACCTCAAATCAATGGTCTTTCTTTTGCAATTTACCACTGCATCATACACGGTCAACCAATCCATACCGAGAATAACATCAAATTCATCAAACGATAAAAGCATCAAATCGGCCGGAAAACAGGAATCTCGGATTATCAGAGGACATTTCTTACACACTTTGTCAACAAGTACATATCGACCCAAGGGATTTGACACTCGAATTACGAACTCAGTAGACTCAACTGGTAGAGTCTTACTGGATGCTAAAGTCTCACATACATATGAATGAGTAGAGCCAGGGTCAATCAATGCAATCACATCAGTATTAAAGAGAGTGAAAGTACCAGTGATAACATCAGGGGAGGATGCCTCCTCTCATGCGCGGATGGCATAAGCTCTAGCAGGAGCACGAATCTCAGATCAAACAGTCGTATCAGAACTCCCTCTCTGACTACCACCCCTACCTCCTAAAATTCTCGATGGTCTACCCCTAGTCATTGTTCCACTAGGTCTTGCACCTTGCATCTTATTTTTCTCATCGAGTTCCGTGCAATCTCTAATGAAGTGATCCTTCGAACCGCATCTGTAACAGGCCCTGTTAGTAGACTTACCCCAACATTCATCTACGTGTCGTCTTCCACATTGTGGACATTCAGGTCTTTCTTGGTGATTGTTACCCACACTAGCAACCGAAGTAGCTCGAGAGTCTGTTGACGTTCGCTCTCTAATAGAAATCCCTACAGTCATCTTCGATTTATTAGTATCTTCCCTGAACTTCTTTACAGCCGAGAATGAAGTTTTACCCGTCAATCTTTTATGTAAGTCTCTAGCTTCAAATTCAGCCTTCTTTTTCTCTTTTCCAAGTTCTTCAGCCTTGCAAGCTCGTTCAACTAGTGTTACAAATTCTTTTATCTCTAAAATACCCACTAGTAGCTTTAAATCTTCATTCAATCCTTCTTCGAATCTTTTACACATGGCGACTTGATCAGCTACACACTCCCGAGCATATCGACTGAGTCTTACAAACTCACGTTCGTATTCAGATACTGTCAAACGACCTTGTTGAGCTCCAAGAATTCTTTACGCTTTTGATCCATAAATCGTTGACTAATATACTTCTTTCGAAATTTCATCTGGAAGAAATCCCAAGTAACTCGTTTCTTCGGGACTATAGTAATCAAGGTTCCCCACCAATAGTAGGCTGAGTCTCGTAACAAAGATATGGCACACTTTAAACACTCATCAGGTGTGCAAGACAGCTCATCAAAAACCTGGATGGTGTTATCAAGCCAAAACTCGGCCCTTTCAGCATCATCAGTAGCTATGGCTCGGAATTCCTTGGCCCCACGCTTCCTAATCAAATCCACAGGAGGTTTACTCGGACTTATAGGATCAGTATCTGGTGGTATTATAGGCACCTGAGGTGAATTATTTAAATTCGGAAATGGTTGAGCAGCCGGGTTAGTTCGGGCATATTGTGCGACCCACTCATTCATCATGGTAAAGAAGGCTTGTTTTGCCCCATCATCTTGATTATTCGCGGATGATTGAGGTTCAACAGGTGGTGTCCCTTGCGCAGGAGCAGCCGCTGCACTTTCAACGTCATCCGCTAAGGTTCTCTCTAGATTGGGTTCCATTTACTAATCAAAACAATAATTTCAACCGTCAGAAGTCATCACCCTATCAAATACTAACATTAAGGCATGTATAGCTAGACTCATACGCGCTTTGGTAGTCCTAGAACCGACTAAACCATAGCTCTGATACCAATAAAATGTAACACCCGTGCAGAGACAGATTCTTGGAGTCGAACACAAGGTGTTAACGGGCTTAATTCATTACTTAAACAGCTCATACAATTCATTTTAAAATTTTCTAGACAAGCTGGCTAATTGCATCACAGTCGCTTTAAAAATCATATTTCGAGTTCCGAAACTCAAAATCCAATTCCATAAATTTTTCCTGAAACTAGACTCATATATTTAACTAGTAAAAATTTTTGTAGAATTTTTGGTCAGGCCAATTAGTACAGTTTATTAGTTAAAGTCTCCCCTGTATCAGGGTTCGACTACTCTGACCTCTATGCATTACGAATTAGATAAATACATGTACAGGGCTTCAATGCCTATGTCGTTTGTCTCTAATAAAACTAGACTCCATAATGAATCTGTACATATAAAGCATGACTTCTAATTATTTTTGTAAAATTTATGGTGAATTTCCAAAGTCAGAACAGGGGATCCAGAAATCGCTCTGGCCCTGTTTCACAAAAATTTAAACTTCTCATAAAATATAGCCCATATACCTGTTTGGATTCTTCCATATGAAAATAGACCCATCAAGATTCGATTCCATAATTTATTCATTATTTAATTCCATTTCTACTATTTTTAGTGATTTTTCAAATTCACATCACTACTGCTGTCTGAATCTATTTTATGGTAAAATTTACCTATTTCATGGTTTCCATGGATTAGCTAGTAATTTGGCATACATAACACCAAATATGATCTTGATTAGCCATTCCAATGGCTAGTCATTACCAAGAATTTCCATACTATTCAATAACCATATCATAAGTGTAACACCAAAAATGATCAGCCATGGCATACGGCATAATAATCAAATAGACTTAGACTATTACTCACTCAAAACCGAATTATCAAGGCCAAACTTACTGAACCTTATAACTAAGCACCCATAAGGCCAAATCCAAACTTAGCATTTAAACCATATTCGTATGGCTAAAAGTTTACATATTAATGTTCAAACAAAACATAATAGCCTATACATGCCGAAATGTTCTCTTAGACCAACTAAGAAGAGGGTACCAAAAAGTTGCAAGCCGGTGTGATGACTTCGACGATGGTCCCCGGCACACAAAATGGGTCAAAGAAACCTAAATAAGTAACAAAACAAACACACCAAATGAGTATATAACTCAGTAAGTCATAAGCCTCACATACCATCCATTTATAAAAGATCATAAGAGAAAGTAAATAATGCAAAATTAGCTACTCCAACCATACCAAACTATGCTACAATTTCTTAGAATTTCGATTCAATCTCATGCCAAGTCCTACAATCAAATCAAATACCAAAACAACCCAATTGATTTAGACCCGATTCCTCAAAGCATGGAATCATGATGCACTAGATAAATTTATACCTACTCAGCACATGTCTCAAGTTCGATATTTTAGTTACTAGTTCTACCACTTCGTTCTTTCATGCACATTTTATATTATCAACCGAATTTGCACACATAGTGCTTGTCACACTCGCACACATAGTGCCATAGTAAACCGCACACTCAGTGCATTGGATTTTCTCTCATGCTTCAACATCCAAATTGGCACACACAGTGCCACTTAATTCCGCACACATAGTGCCATATGTTAACTTATTATGATAAGACAATTTACTTAATTCAAATAGCACATATGGTCACATTAATAAATAGGAAAATCACTCCAAAAGAATACTCATCAAAAGGAATTCTTTTATGATTCACTAGTATTATTTATATACAAACTAATCAACCTTACAAAAATGCTTAAGGACTTACCTTGTGTTGGGTAAAACGGTTCCAACTCGGCTACTCGATGTTCTTTGCTTTGCCCTTGCTTGATTCCCCTCCTTTAACTTCTTAAGCTTAATCGAATAAGTTAAACTAGTTTAACCGTCTTGCTAAATATTTATATCAAGATATTAATGATTTCATATCATAAGAAACCAATGGTAAATTTTTATCTTTCTACCTTATGCTTTTGAGCCATTCGGCTAATAACCATATAATATCACCTTACTATCAATAATCCAATTACACATACATATATACATATTTGTATATTAGGCAACCACCCTTACTAATTACTCATTTTAGTCGATTTTATACAATCAAAGGTAATATCACAAATGGGCATACTTATATAGCGAATGTGCAAAAATTAGATTTAACATCACCTATACACTTAATTAGATGGCGAATACATATACTATCAATTAATATCATTTTATTCTTTTAAACACATAGTTTCCTCTCATGAACACTTGACCTAATTTTTCCTAATCTAGCATAGCTTCACATCTATTTGTAACATCATATAAATCCACATATAACTACATTTCTACCTAAATTTTCTTTCACCTTTCTACTATTTCCATTCACAACATCAAAAGCACCATACTCTTAGCATTTACCTCTCCCTAACCGTATGCCATTTAATTACCTATTTAGGTAGAAAATTAACATATGGGATATAATAAGACATTGGCTACTACTAGATTTTCACAGAAATTTTAACAAAACTAACATGAATCCTACCTTAATCAATCCCCTTAGGATGGCCGAATGTCTTAGAACATTTCTCTCTTCTTTCTCCTAGCTCACGGCACTTGAAAATGAAAGAGGATGAAGACTTTCTCTTGTTCTCTTATTTTATTCATCTTTCCTTTCTTTAATTTATTTTAACCATTTACTAATAAAAGCATTACATTAAAAATTCAACTTAATGGAAGAACCATCCTTGCTTGGCTGGCCACTACTTGAGTTTTGGGCAATTTGACATGCAAACCCAAGTTTTCTCACCTTGTTGTTATTTGATCCTTACAATTTACCTATCATCTTTTCTAAGTTTCTCAACTAAGTCCTTTCAAGAAAATTCACATTCCTAAGAATAAATTAAAACATTAATTTTCCATACACACACTATTACACATCAAATATATGCAATTAAAATTAAAGTAAATTTTTATGACTCAGTTTTGTGGTCCGGAAACCACACTCCGACTAGGGTCAAATTAGGTCTGTCGCATGCCAACTGTTACCCATTAAGTGCACAACACTTAGGTAAGTAGAACAAGTTCTAAGTTCGTCTAACGATAACTCTTTTTGAGAATGACTATTAAGCCATTGTTACCATTAGAGTAGAACTTCAGAATCAGAGTGGTAGCTCTAGTATTTTGCCAAAATAGTAGTAAAAATATTTTGTGGGTGAGCTTAGCTACCCTATGACGAGAAGGAATTAACCCACTAGATGGGCAGAGTTAACGCATGAACAAACCTAGGATTTGTGAGAATATCTACTAGAATTAGAATTAAGAAGATTTCAGTCAAGCAATGTTCGGCCCAAAGCATCCTCCAAATTAAGATTGCAAATAAGCTCTATGGATTAGACTGTATCCATCAACGGGGTGGTCTAATATCAGTAAATTAGTCAGTATCTATATTTTGTTAAGTGCTAATGGATTTACAAATCAAATGGGGCAGGTATAAAATGAATGTATGAAAGGATAAACTATGTTGAAGGTTTTGGTAAGAATGAAAGGTGATTAGTTTCGTGAACCATATGAGGGTAGAGATCGGGAAGAGTTTCTCTGATTTTGCCTCAAGGCTAAGCTTGAAAGGGAATTTCAAGGATGCAAATTTCCTTTTTGGGTGGGCAGTTGTCACACCCGATTTTTCTTAAATCCAGAATTTAGGATTAGTTGGGGGTTAAATTGAAAGAAGCCTTAAGTTGGCATCTTCTATAGAAAAATCAGGAAAATTTAGTGGCTGATTTGGAAACAGTTAACTTGCAATTCTAGTTCAGTTGGATTAAGACCAATTGGTTCCTTAATTGGAGCCAAAAAGACTACCAATGGATGATTTTTATAAGGTTGATAATCGGGAATGAAAGGCTATAAATAGTATGGAAATGAATTCTCGAGGTGAATTCTTCTCAACCCTATTTTGTTCTCTCCGTCATCTTCTTCAGTTACTCTAAAGGAGAAGAAGAAATGAGAGCTCTGCATGAAGCAATATTCTTGAAGATATATTCAACAGGATAGATAAGCAAGGGGATTGGTAAGCTTCTAAGTCTTTCATTGTTTGTAAATTTGAGAAATTGGATTTAAGAATTTTCAGAACCTTTAAGGGGGTTTTGCATGTTTTTGGAAACAAATTTTTTCATCTAGAATGCTGAGTTTAACTTATGAATTTGGTTGTAATGCTTAGTTTCCAAGAGAATAGAAGCTTAGGCATTCGAAAAAGCTAAGTTGAGGAGGCAAAGAAGCATTAGGTAACTTTCTATACTCTATTCCTAAGATGTTGTATGGCTGACATGATTTTGTGTTGAGTTTAGAGAGAGTTTTGTGATGATGTATGATCTCTACTGATTGATAATTTTTTTCATGTATTGTACATTTATAATGGTTGTGTACGAAGGGAAAATTATTGACAAGGTAGATGAAGTTAGGATTTGGTGATGTGGATAATTGGGCAGATGATTGAGAAATGTAGTTTTTGTTTATCGTAATTTGGAATGTTTGGGTACAAACCACGATGTGCAAAGCTCCAGGCCTTACAGAGGGGACACTATGGTGTTCAAGCATCAAGGTTAGAAGTGAGGCAAAATGGATGGGCTGTAATGAGGTATACTGTGTAAGACCATAGCTCGACTATGGCAACATAGAAAGTCCGCTATGAAATTAAACATGGGGTATAATGTAGAAGACCATAGCTCGACTATGATAACAAAGAGAATATGCCGAAACATTAAACATTGGTTATGATGTGTAAGACCATAGCTCAACTATGGAAACATATAGAATCCACTAGAACATTAAACATGGGATATAATCTGTAAGACCATAGCTTAGTTATGGCAACATGAAATGTCTGCTAGGACATTAAACATGGGGTATAATGTGTAAGACCATATCTCAACTATGGCAACATAGAGAGTTCACCAAGATATTAAACATGAGGTATGATGTATGAAACCATAGCTCGACTATGATAGCATATGGAGTCTGTCGAGAAACTAAACGTGAGGTAGTCCATGAGACAATAAAAACGAGGTAGTCTGCCAAGACTGTAATCATGGAAAGTTATACAAAAGAGGAAAAAAGGGTTAGAGGGAAAATGCAAGTGCTGACAAGCGATAGCTAGCCAATGGGTTTGAGGAATCTGCTAGAAAAGGAAAAAGTAATAGAAATAGGAAAAGTTTTCCAAAACAGTAAACGTGGAAGCCAATAGGGCATATGGTGGTAACCCAACAAGAATCAGAGATGAAAATGACGTGACAACAATGCCTTGTATATAGGAAAATGAAAGAGGATTTATCCAAGGATCGCAGACAAAGATCCACCATTAAGAACAACTAGAAAGTGCTTAAACAAACTCTATGTGTTAGAGGGAAGTCTTGGAAGAGTAACAAGAGATTCAGTCCCGGTATAAGGCCTTGTTGATACCATAGTTTATATGAGGAGGTCTAAACGTATATACTCCATATAATCTAATCTATAAAGAGGGGTTAGTTGGAACCTATAGATAGAAAGAGATACTAATAAGGATTATCCAAGTGATAGTTCTGTTTGTCAAGACTGTTCCTATTTGAGGATAATCTATTGCGGGTGTACCCACCATAGAGTTAGTTTCATAGGGAACCATCATATAAGGGAGACCGTAAAATCGAATGGTCGCTCAAATAACAATCTACTAGATACTATAGGCCAAAATGGTCCACTACAAATGGACATGTTACACTTTAAAAGCAAGGTATTGCAAATATGGCGAATTACAAGGGAGTAGTTAAAGCAATATTTTAACCCGAGTGTAGGATATAAGTAGAAAAGATGAAATAGAGTTAAGTCTGCCAGGGTTGTAACACCCCGTACCCGAGACCGTTGCCGGAGTCGAACACGATGTGCTAACAGACTTAATTCATTTATTTTCTCGGTCCATTTTAAAAATTTCCAGACAAGCTGGCTAACTGCGTCACTGTCACCTTAAAAATCATATCTTGAGTTCCAAAACTCGAAAACCAGTTTTGTAAATTTTTCCTGAAACTAGACTCATATATCCATCTACAAATTGTTTTCTAGAATTTTTGGTCAGGCCAATTAGTACAGTTTATTAGTTAAATTCTCCCCTGTTACAGGGTTCGACTATTCTGACCTTCATGCATTACGACTTGGATCTATCCCTGTACAGGGCTTCAATACTTATGCCGTTTGTTTCTAAAGAAACTAGACTCGAAAAGGAATCTATACATATATGGCATGACTTCTAACTATCTCTGGTTAATTTATAATGAATTTCCTAAGTCCAAACAGGGAATCCAGAAACCGCTCTGGCCCTGTTTCACGAAAACTTTAAAATCTCATAAAATACTATTCATATGATCATTTCATTACTATCCTATGAAAAATAGATTCATCAAGGTTCAATTACATAATTTATTCACTATTTAATTCCATTCCTACTATTTTTAGTGTTTTTTTCAAATCCACACCACTGCTGCTGTCAGCATCTGTTTTTAAGGTAAACTTTACCTATTTCATGGTTTTCCATGAATCAACTAGAGTTTGTCATACATAGCATCAAAATAAACGTAATTAACCATTCCCAATGGCTAATCGTTACCAAACATTTCCATACCTCTTAATGAACAACATACAAAATGATTATAATGCTATGCTCAAAGTCTATATAAGCCATTTTCGCATGGCTATCCAAATTTATACAAAACCAAAGGGTACATGACCAACAACAAAAAGGGTAGTCCTATTGTAACGCCCCCACACCCGAGACCGTCGCCGGAGTCGAGTATGAGGTGTTACTAAGCTTAGTTTAACATTTTTAGAACTTTGGATTATTTGTTTCTACATTCACAGCTTTTAAGCTACTTGCGTCACAGTCACAAGAAAAATCATATCTTGAGTTACGAAACTCGAAATTAAGATCCGTAAATTTTCCCTAAATCTAGACTCATATACCTATCTAATAATTTTTTTTCTAGAATTTTTTGTTGGGCCAATTAGTACATTTTATTAGTTAAAGTTACCCCTGTTTCAGGACTCGACTGGTCTGACCTCTGTTTACTACGAACCACATTTCTCTCTGTAAAAAATTCATATGACTATGAGGTTTATTTCTAATAAAACTAGACTCAATAAGGATTCTGAGGATATAAAATACACCACCTAATTATATATTTACAATTTATGGTGAATTTATAAATTAGGAACAGGGGATTCAGAAACTGCTATGAATCTATTTCACTAAAATTCAAATATCTTCTAACATATACTTCCTTTACTTGTTTCATTTGTTTCATGTGAAACTAGACATAATAAGCTTCAATTTGATATGTAGTTCACCACTAAATTCAATTTCTATGATTTTTAGTAAATTTTCAAACTCGCATTAGTGTTGCTGCGGTATTCTGTTTATGGTAAATTTCATCCTTTTTATGAGTTTTTATGCACTAAGTATCTTAATAGTTTTCCTTAACATCAAACATAATCTAAACTAACCATTTTCATAATTTATCATTATCAAGCATTTCCTCAACCATTTCACAACCATACCATAAGATCATTTACACAAAATGGGTATATTGCTATACATGCCATACTTAAATTTACAAGCCATTTACCAAAAGTCTTCTGGATAGTGTGACTGAGCCTTCGACCTATCCCGACTCCTGAGCTGGCTTGTCCAAAACTACAATGAGTAAGAAGGAGGGAGTAAGCATAAATGCTTAGTAAGTTCATATGTAAATAATAAGTAACATAACAAGCAGTTATACCAGTCAACATTAGCATACATCACTAAAACACATATCACATTTTAATCATTCTTCATCATCTTATTACCTTATCGTGGTTGTATCAATACTCAACCCGAGGGTTAAATACATACCTGTCCAAAATATCCAATTCATATCACTTACCAATCGTCTCTTTACATCTCGAAATTTTCCTCCATTTGAGTAGAACTTTACCCGTTGAACACATCGAATATAATTAGGATACATGGATAACTTGCACATAAGTGCCATATATACAATCAAGCAATCATGTAACCCGCCCATAAGCGAACTCGGACTCAACTCAACGAGCTCGGGCGTTCGCATCCATAAGTGAACTCGGACTCAACTCAACGAGCTCGGATGCCTAGTTACATTTCACGAACTCGGACTCAACTCAACGAGTTCGGATATTCGCATCCATAAATGAACTCGGACTCAACTCAACGAGTTCGGATGCTCAACCATCCTAGTGACATGTCACTTGTATCCTAATCTATTCCTAAGGTTCAAACGGGCGTTTCCTCGATCACACATCTTTGCCATCTTCCACGGAATATCGAAATTGATACTTCGGTGATAGTTCATACTCATCAAGTAATTCACATAATTACATGTTATTCAACAATAACCACAAAGCATAATATTTCATGATAATAATCAGCATCATATCATATAAACAACATTAAATTGCTTAAAATGACAATTATGTTACTACATTTACACATGAACTTACCTTGGTACCAAAATACAAAGATTTTGCAATTTAGTCCACAATCTTTTCTTTTCCTCGATTGAGGTCGATTCCACGTCTTTCTTGATCTAAAATAACACATTTAGCTTATTTAATACTCACATTATCAAATTAATCCTTAACTCAAATTTTGGCAAAATTACAATTTTACCCTAAACTTTTGCATATTTACATTTTTCCCCTAGGCTCGGGATTAAACTTTATTCCTTATTCTTATGTTTTACAACATGCTGATCACTTATCTCTTCTATGGCAACATCAAATTCTCACTCTAACATGTACTTGTGACTATTAGGTATTTTTACCGATTAAGCCCTTTTACTCGTTTTTGCTTAAAATCGAGTAGTACAAGTTGTCTAACATAATTTAAAACTTCATATTCTATCATAAAACATCAAAATACACAAATTTCATCTATGGGTATTTTTCCAAATATAAACCCTAGGTTAAATTATTGCTAACATAAGCTTTATCGAGTTAAGGGATCTCAAAAACATAAAAATCATTAAAAACGGGGCTTGGAATCACTTACTATGGAGCTTGGAAGCTTGAAACAAACCCTAGCTATGGAGAACCCTTGAAATTTCGGCCTAATGAAGAAGATGGACAAAAATTGGCTTTTAATTTTGTTTTTAATTCATTTTAATAACTAAATGACTAAAATACCCTTACTACTAAACTTTCCAAAAATTCCTTCCATGTCAAATTTTGTCCATGAACTTAAAATTGGTCAAATTGCTATTTAAGACCTCCTCATTAATATTCCAAAACAATTTCATACTAAAAACTTCTAGAATGCAAGTTTTGCAACTTATTCGATTTAGTCCCTACTTTCAATTTAAGCACTTTAGGCATAGAATTTCATCACGAAATTTTCACACAATCATGCAATCATATCATAAACATCAAAATCATTGTAAAATAATTATTTTTATCTCGGATTTGTGGTCACGAAACCACTATTCCGATTAAGCCCTAATTCAGGATATTACACCTATACATGCCATTTTTAGAGTTCAACCAAAAGTGTACCAAAAGGGCTTTGATAGTGTGGACGACTTCGAATTCGACAATCCCGAGTCCGATAGCCGATGAACCAAAATCTATAAAACAGAGAATCAAAGAAACGGAATAAGCATTTAATGCTTAGTAAGTTTTGAGCAATGAAATTAGGCACAACTGAAGTATAGCATTCATATAACTAAACGGATAATCTCATATACACATATTTTAAAAAAATCAGTCCTACTTCACATTTCCAACCCTTATATTCATACATAAGGGATCAACTTAACCAAAGGCCGGAAGCTCATTAATCGACTGAGCGAATAATATTTAAACGGAATCACTATTCAAATGCATATACGAAACGTACCTCATCGTTGGGATTTTACGAGCGTATTAATTGAAATTATTACAGCAAGATCGCTCATTCCCAACCAAGTACCTTCGAGGTTTAGCGGATATAGCTACTCGCTCAAATGCCTTGGGACTTAGCCGGTTATAGTAACTAGCACAATTGCCTTCGGGACTTAGCCCGGTTATAGTAACTCGCACAAATGCCTTCGGGACTTAGCCCGGTTATAGTAACTTGCACAAATGCCTTCAGGACTTAGCCCGGAATTAGTCATTAGCACAAATGCCTTCAGGACTTAGCCCGGTTATCATCCGAATATCCATGCACATATCAATAAATCATGACACATCTCTATTTCAATTTCATAACTAGAATTCAAACACAAGTCACTTATCATTTTCAGCTCAATAGCTACATACAAGAGCATGATTTTGATTTACTTAAAACATGATCTAATCGAATCATAATCTAAGCTCCATTACTCAAAGACTTACCTCGGATGTGGTCGAACGATTTTGGCGGCTATTCGATCACTTTTTCCTTTCCCTTATCCAACTTTGATCCTCTAAGCTCTTGAGCTTAATAAACAAATAAATTTATTCAATTACTTATCCAACTTTACTATATACAAATATCTATTTATTTAGATTCATTTCGAACTAATATTAGGCAACCGATCATATATTCTTCCCATGGCGATATTCAAACATTGTAGCCAAAGAATCACAATTATCGAATGTTTAACTATGATCAGACATATGATATTACCCGTATGTCTTAAGCTAATTGCCGAACCTATTGCCTCAATTCATGTACATATCAAATATAATAATCCTTACTTGAACTATTAACCAACCTTATCAATGAACAATTATACTTAAAATACCATATATATATATATATATATTCATAAGTGCGTAGATACTATGTTACCAACAATTATTTCCTTGCTTAGCAGCCGAACCAATATACACATTACTTCATATCTACCAATCACGTTTACTCTACTTAAACCGAATAAACTTGCACATAAGGTCCTTGGCGAACCTCACTAAAAAAAGTCAACCAAAATCTTAGTATTTATCTTGTGTATAACCTTATTTACCTTCCAAAATCACAAAACATCAAACTCTTAATGTTTATGTACAAGGTCGAATCTTAACATGATCCAACCTCCAACTCATTCATTTCAATCACTCACACGGCATTTGTTCAATTCTTTAGACAAATCTATGTTTGGCCATTGTACTCATGAGCATTAAAATTTATAATTTGACTACTTAAACCCTTCTCTTCAACAATTCTTCATAAAACATAAAGATTATAACCCAATCTCATCCTTTAATAACTAAAACCGAATGCTCAAGCCATCACCAAGATTTCAAAATTTTGCCATGGGTTGTGTAAGAAATTAGCTAATTAACTAGAAACAAGTTTAAAATTTAAGAATCTAACACAACATACTAACCTCCCCTTAAGCTCAAGGTGACCGAAACCTCTCTTCTTCCTTTCTTCAATTCGGCCAAGAAGAACCAAAGAATGAAGCCCCTTTTTTTCTTCTAGTTATGGCAAAATGGGGAACAACCACACACATTTTTTTTTTGTTTCTCCTCCTACTAACACTAATATTTTATTGCCCATGTTCTTTATTTTATTATTCTTAACATAAAGCATTAACCCAACATGTTTATGACATGTTTTAGCCATAACATTTTGTCCACCCTCATGCTCATGGCTGGCCACTACTAATTAGGGGGGGAATTGACATGCAAGTCCACCCTTTTGATTACATGCACTAATAGATCCTTATAGATTAACCTATCACATTTCAAAAGTGTCACACATAAGTCCTATTAACTAAATTCACATGCAATTAACTAAATCGAAGCTTTAAACTTTCACACATTCATATTCACATATTTTAAACAATAAATATCATATTTAAATAATTTGGTGACTCGGTTTAGCTGTCCCGAAACCGCTTTCCGACTAGGGTCACTTTAGGGCTGTCACAAGGGTGGCATGGGTTTTTACTAGTGGCCTAAGGGTGGAATGTCACTAAATTCACCAGAACTATTATGAGATATGAGAATCAACTAAAGGGTACCATGTAATGGGAGTTCTATTAAGGATAGGTGTACAATTGACATAGAATCAAGTATGACAATCTGGGCAACAACTCGCCAAGTTTCAAAATTATAGGTCTACGAGTAGGGATAAAGGTATGGTTGTTCATAACAAGAGACATGTGGAAAAAGAAATAGAAGGTAAAATGTGCATGGTAAAAGTAAGAATCTGTAGATAACGCTGCTAATTTTTTTAATAAAAATGCCCCTATAGAACATGACCTTTAGTGGCGCTTCTCATAAAAACGCCGCTAAAGAACATGACTTTTTGCGACGCTTCTAATAAAAACGCTATTAAAGAACATGACCTTTAGCGGCACTTTTCCAGAAACGCTGCTAAAGAACATGACCTTTAACGGCGCTTTCTCCTCAAACGCCGCTAAAGACATGACCTTTAGCGATATTTTCCCCAAAAACGCCACTAAAGACCATATCAAATTCAACTTTCTTTTTAATCAACTCATTTACATTCTTACCTTAAATGATCATACAAGATTTAAATGACCTAACCATGGACACATTTTAAATTATTTTTGAGTTCAAAAACTTTAACAAGAGAACTTTTCATAATGTTTGATCAAAATGTTAACATAATCATCTTTGAAAACACAATCTAATGACTACAATACACTTTCTTCTAAAAAGTAAAATCTTTGAAACTTCTATCGAACAAACAACATGATGTTCTGTGACAGCCCTAATTTGACTCTAGTCGAGAAGTGGTTTCGGGACCACAAAATCGAGCCACAAGAATAATTAAATGTTATATTTTATGCCTATTATAAGTGAAAGTGTATGTGTGAAAATTTCATGCTTTGATTTTGTCTTTTAAATGTGAAATTAATTAAAAAGGACTTATGTGAAAACATTGAAATTGTGATAGGTTGAAGTGTAGTGGTCAAATATTGCATGGCTTAAAATATGGGGATTTGCATGTCAAATTCCCCATTTTTAAGTAAGTGGCCGACCATGGTGATGGTGGAATAGCCATATATGCCTTACATATTAATATTATAATGGTTAATGGGTTAGATTAATGAATAAAAAAAAAAAAGAAGGCCATACATCCTTGCCTTGTTCTTGCGAATGTTTCAGAAAGAAGGAAGAAAAATGCTTTGAGGATTTCGGCAATGGAGCAAGCTCAAAATCTAAGGTAGAACAAAAGGGCTCTTTGATATTTGGCCTTGGTGATTCTAATTGGAGGTATGTTTAATTTTATTTCTTGATAATTTATGTGAAATTGAGTTAATTGCTAAGCTCCTTTCATAGCCCATGACTCAATTTTTGTTATTGGTTTGAAGTGATGCATTCGGCTATGGGTTGTAGAGTGTCTTGGTTGGTGTTTTGATGTTTTTGTGATGAGGCATGAAGATGGTTGATTTTGAGTGTTTAATAAAAAGGATTGGATGTGAGTGTGTGTTAAATAGCAAATGATGAGTCTCGGTAACTTCATGAAGAGTTCGGCTATTGTGTTTATGTGAATATATATATGCTGAATGTAGTCTTGGATAAGTAAGTTTTGATGTATTAGATTGGTAACATGGTTATGCCGATTGTGAAAATGTGATAAAGGTGCCAAGAAATATTTGTAAACATGCATAGTACCGAATGTGTTCATGAATGAATAAGTTATGTGGGTTGTTTAAATGAAAGAAATGGATAAGTTAAGGTATAATTGAGTGTTCGAATATGAATTAAAGAGAGAAATGAGGTAAAGGATGAGTTTGAGCTTGTAAATGATATATGTGATTTAATTGAGAATTTATAATCGACCAATGTGATCATTGTGTAATTATATATATATATATTTTTAATTACAATGGCCGAATGTAACATGAATAAGAATGTGAATAAATTGTAGTTATAGAGGTTGTCAATGGAAAAAATGAGTTGGATGAGCTAATGCCGAACGGACTTGTGGAATTAAGTATTAAAAGATTTTTTATTAATTAGTTAAGTGATATTCGGCTATATGAGCAGCATGTGCACTGATGTTATATTACAGTCTAAGAGTATATATATAAGTGTGGGAGCATTCAGTCAATGAAGATTGGTTGTATGAAAGTAAGGTTAATGAATGTAGTAGTGCCATGTGAAGTGTGTAAATTAGATGACTTTGATAAGTGGTGTTTGTGTTTTGAGACTTATCAATGTTTTTTTTTTTTATATGTGCCAAATGTGGTTTTAAATAATAGAGATGTGATAAGTTGAATTTGTTAATCAAGCTCAAGAGCATAAGGAGCCAATTTTGGATAAAGGGAAAGCGAAACTAGTTGATTAATCAACCCGTAATTGTTCAATGACATCCGAGGTAAGTTTTAAGTGATTAAACGTTGAGTAAATTCAATCATAATAGGACATAATGAGTTGATTTAATAAGATATGATGTGGCCATGATATGTTTTAAATTCAAATGGTAAGTTCATAAGTGTTTGGACTTGGAAATTTAAGAGCAAATTGTAATAATTTGCTTAGGACAAAGACGATAATGTGATTAGAAAATCACCATAAATTTTTGGTGTGGAATTATAGGCTGAATAAAATATGTAATCAAAGATTAATTAGTCTAATTTTTTATAAAAGAGACCGTGTAAGCAAAGAAATTTCCTATAAAGAGATATTTAAAGTTGTGTGAGATAGTGTCGAATGACTCAAAATCCCTGCTACATTTTTAGAAAATCTTTATAATTTGTACAAAAATGGTTATAAGATAAAATTTATATGCTTAGACTCCTTAATGAGTCTAGTTTCAAATGAAATCAAATAGAACATATTTTGAATTCTGTACAATGAGAAATTTGATTCATAGTGAAGAGTGCTTAGATTAGTCAAACAGTGAAACAGGGGAAACTTTAAGAAAAATCTGGTATTGATTGGCCAAACCTAAAATTCTGAAAATTTTATGGATGGAATATATATGTCTATATTCAGGGAAAATTAACGGCAATTGATTTTGAGTTTTTTAGCTCCAGTTATAAATAATTTAGTGACTATTGCTCAGGAAAACAACTTGTAGTGAATATGTGATTTTGTTGTAAACATTGATGAAACTATTTGAGTTGCTTATAAGCTATTGCTGAAATTGATGTACAAGATAAATATATATATGTGTGGTAAAGCCGAATGGCTAATGTGAAATATGTATGAGATATGTATATGTGGTAAAGCCGAATGGCTAACATGAAATATGTATGAGATATATATATGTGGTAAATCCGAATGGCTAATGTGAAATATGTATGAGATATGTATATTTGGTAAAGCTGAATGGCTAATGTGAAATATGTAGGAGATGTGTTTATATTGTGGCCGAATGACCAAATGTGAAAGGTGTGTATTATTAGATATTTGATGAGGCAAATGAATTACAAATATGACAGTCGATGTGAATGTTGTAACATGTGATTAAATGTACATGAAACTTGGAAATATATTCCAGGTAAGACCCGATGACTACGTGTGGAGATTATGTCCGGGTAAGACCCGATGACTACGTGTGGAGATTTTGTCCGGGTAAGACCCGATAACTACATGTGGGGATTATTCGAGCTAAAGGTCTCACTGAAGATTCGAGTAAAGCATAAGATTATACGACTTCACAGTAACAATTGGTAATACATATGTTCAATGCGTTAAGTTGTTTAGGTATGTATTTTGAGATTATATTTAAGCTTGATTTGGATTAAATCACAAGGTCGTTATGTGATGCATATGTGAGTAAAGCAATAAGACTGTTCTATGATTATTGTGCATTTGGTCAATGTGAAAAGTTAGGTGAAAATATGTAATGTACCTATGTTTATAAGAGATCACTATCAAGTGAGAATTTATCTGCTTATTGTGTATTACATAATTGTGTATATTCGGCCAAAAAGGGTAGTATACCTAGAAAGAGGTTATATGAGAATTCGTAAGATCGACTTTTAATTTGGTTGGTCAAGTATGTGATAAATACTTGTACATGTTAGACCCATCAGAATTAAATCATGATTGTAAAGTGAAAAGCAAATATGAAAATGCCATATGAATATGTGAGTACTCGGTTATGGAGAAATACTATAGGATATTGGGAGATATACATTTTGATTTGTCCGATGAGGATAACTATAGATATGAAATGAAATGTTATATGTGAATCAAATAAACCAATTGGTTATATTTGAGTTCACTGGTTTTAAATTGCTTAAGACTTACGAAGCTTACAAAAGCTTACTCTGTTATTATGTTTCTCTGTTTTATAGATTGTTGATTCTGGCCTTTTTGCTCGGGGATCGTCAGCAACTTGTCACACTATCACTATCCACTGTTTGGTACTGCTATGTTTTGGATTATCTTATGGCATGTATAGAATAGACTAGTAGTGGGAGGATATTTTGGTTAATGTATATAAGCCATGCGAATATGACATCTTTTGAATGTTTACTTTTATAAGTTTTTAAATTTTATCCCTGGTTGTGTCTAGCAATTATCCAATTGAATGATCTTTACTTCAAGAAAATGTTCAAAATTTTACTGATCTGGCATGAGTTACAAGTCCGGTAATGCCCCTTACCTATTCCAGCGATGGTTACGGGATAAGGGTGATACATGTTCACTATAAGAAACTTCAACTACAAGCATAATACAATTACTTGTTAGTTTAATTCCAACAAAGCTTCTTGATTGACCAACTCCAGACCTGCACAAGTCCTTGTCAGTTGAAGCTGCTGCACCCATGATCATACCTAAAATTGCAAAAACATAGAATCAATGAACTCATATAGAGTATAACAAATCATCTGTGAGCTTTGAAGTTCTTAAAATGCTACATAAAGAACATTTAAACACTTCAATTTACAGCATTTAAATACTTCAATTTACAACATTTAAACACTTCAATTTATAGCATTTAAACAGCAGTAACCATTAATTAAATAAGAGGAATTTTAAACATTTAATAGTCATTTCCATCATAATCGACAGCAAATTATCCACCGTTTAATTAGCTTAGTTTCAGCATTAATTCGGTAATGAACAACAATATATAGCAGCATTCAATCCACCATACAAAGATATTTCAAACATTAATTTACTCACTTCTGGACCTCATTAACAGCAGCAATTTAACTAATTTCTTTCATACAGTTCTTCCAACCTGAAACATCAAGATTAAACCACCAAGGATTGGGCATTTTATGTGACAAAGACCAAGAAAAGCTCACCAAAAGATCTGTTCAAAGTGCTGAGATACTCACACTAGCATTTATGTGACAAAGACCAAGAAAGGCTTGAAACACTAGTACCGAATTACTAACTAAAAAGTACTTTGTAGTGCAAATAATAGCAAACAATTGTGTAACAATGATAGATTTGCATTCACCAATATAAAGTTGGTAAAACCAAGATCATTGCATCAGTATCTTGATAACATATAAAGCAAGTAATTAATCAAAGTTGAGATACCTTCATTAGTGATGCACTAGCAGGTTAATTAGAGCACGAAATTGCTTCATTAAAAATTATAAAATATACTTCAAATATTTTACTTTAGAAATTGAGGTAGTAAGTAGTTTATTAAAAATTAAAAAAAAGTTATATAAGATTTTTATTATAAAATATTAAATAAAAGGTAAAATTAAAAATAATTATAATTAAAATCAAATGAATATAATGAAACTTAACCAAACTAAGAGATATTGATTCATTGAAGTTATCAAAACCTAAATATTTTTGTTTTTAATTTACGACAATATTAAACTGATTATTTTACAACAAGTAAGATAATGGTAATTGATTATGTTGACTAAATGCCATTTGAAACATGAGTATGATGACACAGTAGTAGAGATATGAATATAAACATGTAAACAGATGCATGTAAGACTGCAAACAAACACATCAAGAACATGCACATGTCCATTAAACCTTTTTCTCCATCACACGGCTCAACCCAATTTCCAGAGATTTTTCTAGCTGCTGTAGTTCTTCAATATTTAATCCATGGAGTTCCTCACCTCTCATTTGCCTATTTCAAGGCAAAATCCATGGATGAAAAAGTCAATATCATTTTTAAGTAGATAGAATTTAATGGTGAAGATACAATAATCATATTCAAAGTCCCGTATTATCTTATACAAATATTTAATTTTAATGGATATATTTAATCCTTTTTAAATATTTTCATATCTTCGAAAAAAACCATACACTGATGCCTTCATACCTAAATATGTATGCATATGTATCTAATACAACGAATAAAAATAACAAAAATAATGTGAAACAAGAGGCTCACTAGTGAGACTTTCACATCTACTGCTCTATAAAATAATCCAAATTTTCATTCATCCCCAAGTAATTTTCCAGGCGACTGATTACATATTAATGTAAGAACTAACAGTAAAGAAATATGTCTACCTATATACAAGAAGAAATAAAAAGCCACTAACCTGTATGTAACACCTCAAACCTGGCCTAGACGCTATGGCCGAAATCTGGCGTGTCACATTTTAGTGTTTTTCGAAAACCATGTTCTCATTGAAAACCCTTCTTACTATTTAAAACCTCTGAGCATTTTAAAACTTTTTGAAAACCTTAGTTTCCATTGGTTTATTAAAAGTCATTCTCTTGTAAAACGTTATTACCTTTAAAACATTATTTGTTGCAGAAGCTTTGTTTAAAGTTTTGTGGAAACGTGATATTTTGAAAAACAGTTATTGTTTTGGAAAAGAAAACCATGTTCTACTACAGCAGTTATAAAACAATATATAAAATTCCAAATTTAGAACTAGAAATTAAAAGAGGCGTTGTTACAACCCAGATTAAATATAAGTACTTGAAAATAGATAACTTAAAAGAAAATCAGAAACAATAGCAGTTGTGTGGTCACCTTCGAGTCCCTCGCAGCACTGATCCTCCTAATGCTGGGGATTACCTGCACAGTTAATAAATAGGGTGAGTTTAAGAAAACTCAGTGTGTAATCCCCTCGTAAACTAAAATAGTTAGTAAACAAACAGAATTCAGAATCAATTTGGGCTGGAGCCCATTACAGTAACAGAACAATGTGTGTGGGCCAAAGCCCAGTATAATTTCACTTGGGTCTCAGCCCTCAACATAATCAATTGGGCTTAGCCCATTCTAAAAATCAGTAACAATTGGGCCTAGCCCATTAACAGAATCAGGTGGGCCTAAGCCCAGTACAGAATCAATATCAGATGCAGATATGCAAACAGATTCCAAGTCCAGTCCAACCAATACACCACCCATACCAACCAACTCACCATGTGAGGATAAAATCGACCCACCTAGCCAACACACCAAGCTTAGCACCAGTTGCAGCACCAAGTCAACAGGATGGCTCAACTCCGTAGATAGGACGGCTCAATGCCGAAGACAGGATGACCCAACGTCGTAGACAGGACGGGTAAAGGCCGTAAATATAGCAGCAATGCTGCCAGTTAACAGAAACGGCTATAAGCCATAAGTATGACAGAAAGGATGAAAGCCTTATACAGGACGGCTACAGGCCGTAAATATCGCAACAACGCTGCCAGTTAAAAGAACTGCTATAAGCCATAAGTATCGCAGAAAGGCTGAAAGTCTTATACAGGACGACTACAAGCCGTACACTTCCTCCGTCCATAATAACCCAACCCCATGCAATATGTCATGTCATAAATATTACATGCATTCAAAGTCATACTCAGCACAATCATATATGTAAATCATAGGCACATCAGTCATACGGAACGTAAGGGCATAATCGTCATTCTACCATACAGGGGTATTACGGTCATTTTACACTACAAGGGTATTTCAATAATTTTATAAACTGGGGTCTTAACGACCCAACAGAAGGTCCACCGTCGCCTCGAGCGACTTAAGTAATTTAAACAGACATAACAATGCAAATGGCCCTAAGGCGCATTACTCAGCCCAAGTGGGCCCACACCCTCGTGTGGCCCATTTAGCCCAAATTTAGATATGGCAATGTGACCTACATAGCCCAGTCCAATAATTATCACAAGTTGCAAATTCAGCCCGTATGGGGCCCATGAGCCCATTGGGCACACATGGCCCAACGTGGCCCAGAACTACCTAAGTCGTGTGCGCGACATGATAAGTCTATCTACATCTCACTTAACCGTAAAGTTTACACAAGCAGGCACACGGGCCCATCGGGCCCATCGAGGCCCAGAATAGCCCCAGCACACGAGAACACTCGTGGTGGCCTCTACAGTCTATCTCCAATGATTTTTGGGCTCAGTTGGCCCTTCGTGCGTTAACATGCTCATGAGGCCTCGAATGCCGAGGTTTCAGCTTTTCGGCTTTTGTTGACTTCCAAAAAAGAAGGGCGTGAATACATACTTGTTTATGAGAACACGCCAAAGTCCACGATCACTATCTTTGGCACATCCTACATTGAGTCTTAATCACTTCTTCCCTCACCAACTCAGTTGGTTCGCTAAATTTAAAGGCAGCTTCTCACCAATTCCCATGTTAGCTTCCCGATGTTAGATTGTTTCCAACCATTAGGAAAAATTTCTTATTTTTATATAACCACTTCAACTACAGAGTTCCAGTCCAACTCCACCTCCTACACAGCTCAAACAGCAAAATAAATACCCCATTGAGCATCCCAAGACTTGAACCTTAGACCTCCCAGTTACACAACACACTACCTTGCCACTACACCACAAGACTCTTTGTGTCACCATTTTAGCCTCAATTAATTATAAGGTCTATAGGCCAAAGTCCAGGTTCCTTTAAAAGAAAAACCAAAATAAATTGCAAGAGCCAAGACTTGAACTCAGGCTCCCTTGCAACCTTAATGACGCCACAACCATCAGACCACATACTTCCTTGTGTCATTTATTTACCACAATAATTTAAAAGGCCTTCATCCAAGCACCCAGGGTTTTATTCACTTAAAACCAAAATTTTTGCTAAAGCCCAAGTTTGAACCCAAGACATCTGCAACACTCCTAATCACTCCTAATCACTTAACCACTACAGTAGACAATCAATTGTGTCATTTCCTTGCACAATTACATGCTTATATCCAACCTCCTAACTGACCCATAGTTAAGGCCCAATACTTCTAGGCCCAAATTCGGGGCGTTACACTGCAGCCCAAAACAAGGTTGTTCCAGCTTCTCCAGGCATTTTTAGCACAAATGGTGCCTTTTTAGTATATCCTTCATGCTTCAAGTCAAAATATTATAATCAGTTTTTTTTATCTCAACCTATAAAAATAGTTTCAATTCAAATATGATATCCTAAAACTTTTTTATGATAACAATTGTATATAGTTTTAAAATATCATTTTTCAAATAGAACATCAAGCTTTTTGCCCCTAGCTGCAATTATTATCTAAGTTAACGTAATTTGAGTAGGAGTATTGGATATAAATATATATTTTAAAATTTATATAATATCTAAATCATACTTGTTTTACATAATTTGAACATGATGTGTAAATAGTATTTTCTTTCAAAAATAGATTTTTTTCTAAAAATCTCACTAATAGTTATATTAGTAGATATAATAAGTGTAATGCCCTGATTTTCGGGATTTTTTTCGGGTTTCTGTGATTTTTGGTAAAGCTTGAAATTTTGGTATTCTGAATATTGGAATTGTGTTTAAATGTGTTAGTAGGTCTTTAGAAGGCCCAAGCCTAGGTTAAACATGGTAAAATATCAAGGTTGGATTTTAAGTGAATAGGAGACTGGGTTAAGTGGGCTTTAAGAAGAACTTCGTAAGTCATGACACAAATAAGGCTTTGGTAAAGTGGCAAGGTGGCGCCACTAGATTCCTAAAAATATGGCGCATGGGAAGGAATTGAAGGTCCAAGGTTCAAGTCGCAAGGTAGGCATGTAGTTACTTTTTAATTTTGGACATGTGCTGGGCACATGATCACTCAAGAGAATTTCAGCAAGGGCCTTAGGGAGGTTGGGCCGATTGCTATAGTTGATATTAGGGTTAGGTTCTTTTCTTTTTCTGTCTTGGAGGATTAGGGTTAGCCACCTGAAAGTTTTCATTCATTCATTCTGAGTTCTCACAAACGCCGAAAACGCAAGTTCCTCTTCTTGATGCCGAATTTTCTCCCTCTCTTTTTCTCCATTTTCTTTCTTCCCTTATGCTTCTTCTGTTAGTCGAAACCTTCTGATCACCCTACTCACCTTCTCTGTCGATCCTATCCTCCACAAAACCTCCATAGCCGATTGCCATAAAAGTCGAATCTCGAAACTCACTACTTGTGCCGATTTCTCCAAAGCCAAAATCCTTTGGTATTTTTGTTCCTCTTGATCAACATTCATCTTCTCTAAACCCTTGGTACCAGTCAACAGCATTACTCCAAGGTTATAGCCTCGAATTGTCATCTTCTTCACCACTTAAAAAGCTGAAATACCATAAGACTTAGAGGCTTATAGCCGAAACTTCAGATCTCCTAGATTCGGGTTCTGCCATCATTTAGAGGATAGATCTACATTAGATCTACGTAGAAATCAAAGAGGAATAAGTGGTAAGTGCTCTTTAGTTCAGATCTAAGCTTATTTTTTTCAAGTTAGAAAAAGCCGAAGTCCCTAAAGGTTAGGGAGGCTATCGATTTGGGCTTGTAGCTCTAAGGGTTGTTATAATTGTTTTATTTTGATAATAGTGTGATCTAGAGGCTGCTGATCGAAGGCCTGGACAAGTGGAATGACTGGATCTCAACCTAGTCGCTAATTTCGGCAAAGGTAGGATCGCTAGTGCCTAAAGTGCTTTAGGCCGAATATGGTAAGAGGGTTAATGCGTAGTTCATTTTTGATAGTTAGATTAACGTGTTAGTAATCCAATTGTAGGCAGTTCGTGTGGGTGGATCTCGTCAGAATATCATCCAAACAGGTGTGTAACTGACACCCTTTCATAGTCTAGATCGGCAAAAGCTGAAAAGCCAAAATGATGAAAAACCGGTATTTTGTGGACTTGCAAGTGTGCGAATGCTCGTGAGGTAAATCGAGTAACGTTTTTGGTAAATTACAATGTTTAGACTATAGAGTGCATGATTTCTGTGTCTTCGATATTTTTGGGCTTTATGGGCCAAAATTGGGATAATGGGCCAACGGGCCCAATTCGGTAAGAACCCTCGGTAAGTGTTTCTGTTAGTACATGAAAGGTGGGAATATGCATGAAAACCCTTAAAACTGATAAAATTACAGAAATACCTTTATAGGTGGACAATTTACAGATTTACCCCTAGGAGTAAAATTACTGATATACCCCTAGGGTTAAGGTTGACTTGAATGCATGTTTGACTGTTATTATTTACTGCATGCCATGTTATTATTATCGATGCATGGGGCGGGATCTTGATGGAGGAAATCTGAAAGTGGCTTGTCCACGTACTAGAGGCTTTGCCTCAACTTATCGATAATCGACGACAATGCTACAACAATGGAGTGTAGAAATTTGGGTGGGTTGAGTTATTCCCACATGGAGTGTAGGGTTGGTGCGGTGGAGTATAGCGGTTGGTTATAGGTGGGTTTGGCTTGCATACGAACATGTCGATCTGTTCGGAATGGGCCTCTAGGCCATCTTGTTATCTGAAAATGGGGCTAAGGTCCAGTTTTTTGTATTCTGAAAAGGGCTTCGGCCCAATACCCACTGTTATCTGAATGGGCTTAGGCCCAATGGGCTTGAGCTGGCTTGGGCCTTGGATGGGTTTTCCTTACATACTGAGTTTTCCAAACTCACCCCTTTCCCTTCCATCCTTGCAGGTGAGCCCTAGTTGGTGGACTTGGAGCTGGGCAGGATTCAGAGTGGCCACAAAGATTAGTTTATGTTTTTTTTTTAAGTTTCGCAATTATTATTTTGATTATTTTGTTTCTGGTTTAAGTTGTAATAAGGCCGCTCTTTTTATTATTTTATTTATTTTGGGTTATTAAATTGGTTAGCTTTAGGGCGCGTTTTATAAAAGCTTCCTATTTTCAAAATATCACAATAACCGAGCAAACCTTCCGCAATGTAAACATTTCAAAGGAAATGAATATTTAAATAGACTTAAACTTAATTAATTATTCATGGACTAAGTAACAGGCTTAAAGTGTGGTAATGGATGTGTGCATGCCTAGGATTGGATCCGTGAAGAGCTTGGTACTTAAGCAGTTCAATAGACTCACCTCCTCTTTTCTGGCTTCCTACCTGGTGCACAGCTTCTGTTCCCTTTAATTTAAAACAAAACATTCTTCAAACCCTAAGAAAGATTTTTGGATAAAATATAACTTCTTTAGTAACATTCCCCATGTGACACGCTGAATTCGGCCATAACGTTTGGGTAGCGTTTGGGGTGTTACATTTAGTGGTATCAGAGCCAGGTTGCAACAACTCGGCTGTGGATCTGGTCCAAAAAAGTTTTCAAAACTTTGAGCCCAAAGAGGGTATTTTTGAAAATTTTGATTTTTGAAAACTAATTTTTTTTTTGAAAGGAGATAATTTTCAAACCTGTTTTCTTTAAATCAAATGTGTGAGAAATGGATCTCAAAAAAGCCTAAATCTTTTGAGTTTGTCTGAAAACTGATGAGGTGGCACACTGAATCCCCGGCACCAAGCCTGTAAGTATCTTTCTGTTTTATATACTGAACTGTACTATAGATAGTACTGAGCCTGAGAGATAGTACTATAGATAATGTAGCATTAAGGCTACAAAACTGAGACTATAGGGTAAACTAAGCCCTAGGGAACTGAGACAGTAGCTAAACTGCGGTCGCGCAAGAAAAACTCTGAAACTTTATATGTTCATAAGATATTCTGTAATAAACAAGTGGAAACAGTAAACTAACAGCATAAAATTCGTAAATAGATAAATCGATATGAGTACGAGAGCTACTCGGGGAAGAGGCCGTGTTTGAGGCCGAGGTAGTACTCAAGCTGGATCATCGTCTTCGGAACACATACCAGCTGGCGAGGCACAACCACCATCGGTGGATGAAAATGGACCGTATGATCGGGTTGCGGGGGACGATGCTCTGTACCAGGCCATGTTAAGAGTTTTGGAAAGGGTGGCCGGAGCTAATGTCAGGCCTATGAATATGAGGTCCATTTCTGAACGACTCCGGGCCAACGGAGCAGAGGTTTTTAGGGGTATATCTGGAGTAGCCCCAAATGTGGCTAAGTACTGGCTGGAAGCCACGGAGCGGATTATGGATGACTTGGACTACTCAGTGGAGCAGAAGTTAAAAGGGGCAGTGTCATTACTGCGGGACGAGGCGTATCAGTGGTGGATCACTATGAGAGAGGGTACCCCAGCTGAGAGGGTAACTTGGGAGTTGTTCAAGCAATCCTTCAAGGTGAAATATGTCGGAGCTAGCTATGTGGATACACGAAGAAAGGAATCCCGAAACCTGACCCAGGGTAGTAAGACCGTTGCTGAATATGAGGCAGAGTTTCTACGATTGAGCCGGTACGCTAATGGCATTATCCCCACCGAATATGAGCGCAGTGTTTATTATGAGGATGGCCTCAGGGATGAGCTAAGGGTGCTCATAGCTCCGCAGAGAGAGCGCAATTTTTCTACACTCGTAGAGAAGGCTAAGATAGTCGAAGAGGTGAAGCAAGCCGAATGAAAGAATCGCAACAGGCATCGAAACCGGTTCAGGAGGGATGCTGGACCAGCTGGTGATGCAAACTAAAATGTTAAGAGAGCTAGGACGAAGGAACCAGTTCGAGCGGTTCCGGTGAACACGGTTAGACCACAAGCTTATGGAGATTGTGGTAGAATGCATCTAGGGGAATGCTGGAAGCGTTCTGGGGCTTGTCTTCATTGTGGATCAAAGGAACATAGGATTAGGGACTGTCCTAGGATGCCAGCTCAGACTCAAGTGGCTGAACAAGGGGCTGTGCAACCTGTCCAACCAGCGCGAGGTGGACCGCCGCCGCCGAGAGGTCGAGGCCAAGGTCGCGGTGGCAATGGCCGTAGACGTGGGGCACCTGGCAGGGGTACTATTAATGCTGATGCTCGTCAGCCAGTTCTGGTATATGCTGCTCGTCGTCGCGAGGAGGGTGACGCATCTGATGTCATAACTAGTACATTTTTTATTTCTGGCGTACCTTATACTGCTCTGATAGATGTGGGGTCAACTCATTCATATGTTTCATATGACATTTCTGGGGCATTGGGTGTTCACTTTGAGGAGACTGTGTGTGGGGTAACTGTGATAAGTCCTTTAGGTCACTCGATTAAAGTAGAGAAACTCTTTAGGGAGGTGCCTTTAGAGACTCAAGGTAGGATTTTCTGTGGAGACTTGATGGAGTTACCGTTCGGAGAATTCGATTTGATCCTAGGGATGGATTGGTTGACCAAGCATAGGGCAACGCTGGATTGTGCAGGTAAGAGGATGGTGTTAAGGACTGTTGAGGATGAAGAGGTAATGATTATTAGGGAACAAAGAGATTACTTTTCCAATGTAGTATCGACTTTGAGGGCTGAGAAACTGATGCGTAAAGGATACGAGGCATATTTGGCTTTTGTAAGCCAAGTTGAAACTGAGAATCTGACTGTGGAGACCGTCAGAACTGTTAGGGAATTCCGGGAAGTTTTCCCAGAAGAGCTTCCTAGATTACCTCCGAATTGGGAAGTTGAGTTTGGAATCGATTTGCTACCTAGAACAGCTCCAGTATCCATTGCACCCTATAGGATGGCACCGAAGGAGTTAGTGGAACTGAAAGCTCAAATCCAAGAGTTGTTGGATAGAGGCTTTATTAGACCTAGTGTGTCTCCATGGGGAGCACCAGTCCTATTTGTGAAGAAAAAGGATGGGACGATGCGCATGTGCATCGATTATTGCCAGTTGAACAAATTGACGATAAAGAACAAATACCCACTGCCAAGAATTGATGACTTATTTGACCAACTTAGAGGAGCTTCGGTATTTTCCAAGATTGACCTTCGATCTGGATACCATCAGCTAAGGGTAAAGGAAGTGGATATTCATAAGACAGCATTCAAAACTCGATATGGTCATTACGAGTTCCTGGTTATGCCGTTTGGGTTGACGAACGCACTTGCCGCTTTCATGGATTTGATGAATCGGGTATTCCAACCTTACTTGGACCGATTCATGGTAGTTTTCATCGATGATATTCCAGTATATTCGAAAATCAAGGAGAAACATGAGGAGCATCTACGTATTGTGTTGCAAGTGCTGAGAGAGAAGCAACTGTATGCGAAGTTTAGTAAGCGTGAATTCTGGTTGCGAAAAGTGCTTTTCTAGGTTATGTGGTTTTTGTTGAAGGAATTAGAGTGGATCCTCGAAAAATTGAGGCAGTTCTGGGATGGAAACCACCGAAGTCAGTATCGGAAATTTAGAGTTTTCTGGGTTTGGCAAGCTATTACCGAAGGTTCGTAGAATGATTTTCTCTGATTGCTGCACCATTGACGAAACTGCTAAGGAAAGGGGTAGAATTTATGCGGGTCGAGAAACACAAAAAGCTTTTGACCATTTGAAAAGGTATTGGTGAAGCGCCAGTGTTGATTCAACCAGAGTCTGGGAAGGACTTCACTGTGTATAGCGATGCGTCGCATATGGGGTTAGGATGTGTACTGATGCAAGAGGGTAAGGTGGTCGCTTATGCTTCGCGATAGCATAAACCTCATGAAGCGAACTACCCTACGCACAATTTAGAGCTAGCAGCAGTGATCTTCGCATTGAAAATCTAGAGACATTACTTATATGGAGAAAAGTGTATCATATACACAGACCATAAGAGCCTAAAGTATCTGTTGACTCAGAAAGAGTTAAACCTTAGGCAACAAAGATGGGTAGAGTTGCTTAAGGATTACAACTGTTCGATTGAGTACCACCCTGGTAAGGCTAACGTGGTGGCTGATGTGTTGAGTTGAAGGGTTGTTACCGATTTGAGAGCCTTGTTTGCACGTTTGAGTCTGTTCGATGATGGAAGTCTGTTGGTATAATTGCAAGTGAGGCCTACTTAGACTGAGCAGATTAAAGAAAAACAGTTGAAGGATGATTTGTTAGTTCTTCGGCTTCGGCAAGTTGAGAATGGTGAGAATGAAGATTTTGGACTGAAAACTGACTGAGTTCTGTGCTTTCATGGAAGAGTTTGTATTCCGAAAGACCCTGCATTGAGGCAGTTAATTTTAAAGGAGGCTTATGGTGGACCCTGTGCCATGCATCGTGGAAGGAATAAGTTATATCGAGATCTACGAGAGGTGTCTTGGTGGCACAGGTGAAACGGAGGTGGCCGAATTTGTTGGGAAATGTCGGCGTGCCCGACAAGTTAAGGCCGAGCACCAATTGCCTTCGGATTATCGCAGCGGTGAAAATTCCACTATGGAAGTGGGAGAGAGTAACTATGGACTTTGTGAGTGGGCTACCTTTGACACCCACCAAGAAAGATTACGTGTGGGTAGTTGTGGATAAGTTAACAAAATCTGCACATTTCATACCAGTTCATACTGATTATTCACTGCAAAAATTGGCCAGGTTGTATGTGGCAGAGATAGTGCGACTGCATGGAGTGCCAGTGTCGATTATTTCTGATCGAGACCCTAGGTTTACATCTCGGTTCTGGCAAAAGTTGCAAGAGGCATTGGGTACACGATTGGATTTCAGTACTACTTTTCATCCTCAGACAGATGAACAGTCGGAAAGGGTTATTCAAATTTTGGAGGATATGTTAAGAGGTTGTATTATCGATTTTCGTGGTAGTTGGGAGGACTACTTGCCATTGGCGGAGTTCGCATACAACAACAGCTACCAAACAAGTATTCAGATGGCTCCATATGAGGCACTTTATGGGCGAAGATGTCGTACGCCTACGTGTTGGACAGAGTTGGGTGAACGAGAAGTGCTTGGACCGGAGTTAGTGGCAGATACTGAAGTAAGGTTAAGTTGATAAGAGATCGATTAAAGGAGGCATTTGATAGACAAAAGTCGTATGCGGATCTAAAGCGCAAAGAGATTGAGTTTGCTGTTGGGGATATGGTTTTCTTGAAGGTTTCACCTTGGAAGAAGATCTTGAGGTACGGCAAGAAAGGTAAATTGAGTCCGAGGTTTATAGGGCCTTATCGGGTTCCTAAATGGGTAGGGCCAGTAGCGTATCAGTTAGAATTACCACTGGAGTTGGACAGAATCCATGACGTCTTTCATGTGTCTATGTTGAGATGATATCGATCGGATCCTTCACTTTTCGTGCCAGTGGAGGAGATTGAAGTAAAGACTGATTTGACCTATGAAGAAGCACCCATACAAATTTTAGATCGAGAGGTTAAAGTTTTAAGAAGAAAGTCGGTTCCATTGGTAAAAGTACTGTGGTGTAATCATGGAAGGGAAGAGGCTACTTGGGAGTCAGAAGAGACTATGCGTCAACAATACCCTCAATTATTTAGATCAGGTAAATTTCGAGGCCGAAATTTCTTTAAGGGGTAGAGTTGTAACGCTCTGATTTTCGAGATTTTTTTCGGGTTTCTGTGATTTTTGGTAAAGTTTGAAATTTTGGTGTTCTGAATATTGGAATTGTGTTTAAATGTGTTAGTAGGTCTTTAGAAGGCCCAAGCCTAGGTTAAACATGGTAAAATATCAAGGTTGGATTTTAAATGAATAGGAGACTGGGTTAAGTGGGCTTTAAGAAGAACTTCGTAAGTCATGACACAAATAAGGCTTTGGTAAAGTGGCAAGGTGGCGCCACTAGATTCCTAAAAAAATGGCACAAGGGAAGGAATTGAAGGTCCAAGGTTCGAGTCGCAAGGTAGGCATGTACTTGCTTTTTAATTTTTGACATGTGCTGGGCACATGATCACTCAAGAGAATTTTGGCAAGGGCCTTAGGGAGGTTGGGCCGATTACTTTAGTTGATATTAGGGTTAGGTTCTTTTCTTTTTCTGTCTTGGAGGATTAGGGTTAGCCACCTGAAAGTTTTCATTCATTCATTCTGAGTTCTCACAAAAGCCAAAAACGCAAGTTCCTCTTCTTGATGCCGAATTTTCTCCCTCTCTTTTTCTCCATTTTCTTTCTTCCCTTATGCTTCTTCTATTAGCCAAAACCTTCTGATCACCCTACTCACCTTCTCTGTCAATCCTATCCTCCACAAAACCTCCATAGCCGATTGCCATAAAAGTCGAATCCCGAAACTCACTACTTGTGCCGATTTCTCCAAAGCCAAAATCCTTCAGTATTTTTGTTCCTTTTGATCAACATTCATCTTCTCTAAACCCTTGGTACCAGTCTACAGCATTACTCCAAGGTTATAGCCTCGAATCGTCATCTTCTTCACCACTTAAAAAGCCGAAATACCATAAGACTTAGAGGCTTATAGCCGAAACTTCAGATCTCCTGGATTCAGGTTCTGCCATCGTTTAGAGGATAGATCTACATCAGATCTATGTAGAAATCAAAGAGGAATAAGTGGTAAGTGCTCTTTACTTCAGATCTAGTCTTATTTTTTTCAAGTTAGAAAAAGCCGAAGTCCCTAAAGGTTAGGGAGGCTGTCGATTTGGGCTTGTAGCTCTAAGGGTTGTTATAATTTTTTTATTTTGATAATAGTGTGATCTAGAGACTTCTGATCAATGGCCTGGACAAGTGGAACGACTGGATCTAAACCTAGTCGCTAATTTCAGCAAAGGTAGGATCGCTAGTGCCTAAGGTACTTTTGGCTGAATATGGTAAAAGGGTTAATACGTAGTTCGTTTTTGATAGTTAGATTAACATGTTAGTAATCCAATTGTAGGCAGTTCGTGTGTGTGGATCTCATCAATATATCATCCAAATAGGTGTGTAACTGACACCCTTTCATAGTTTAGATCGGCAAAAGTCGAAAAGCCGAAATGCCGAAAAACTGGTATTTTGTGGACTTGCGAGTGTGCGAATGCTTGTGAGGTAAATCGAGTAATGTTTTTGGTAAACTACAATGTTTAGACTGCAGAGTGCATGATTTCTGTGCCTTCGATATTTTTGGACTTTATGGGCCAAAATTGGGATAATGGGCCAACGGGCCCAATTCGGTAAGAACCCTCGGTAAGTGTTTCTGTTAGCTGCTGCTCAATCAATTAGTTATCAAATACCATTAACTCTATGTGTTTTATCAGTATCTCTACGTGCGATTCGTTGAACTAGAAACTTTTATTTTACCTATTCCTTTCGTTCTAGAAAATAAGTTGAGTTGATAAACTAAATTAGATAGTTATATATGAGTGAAAGAAAGCGACTTATAAATTAGCGATAAATTAAACAAAAAATAGAATCTCATTTCCTATGTACAAAAGTTAAGTGGAAGAAAACGTAAGCGGAAGAAGTCTTTACCCCAAGACGGGTTGATTAGTCAATCTAGCTTCAAGCGGGCTCAAAAGATCAACCGTATAGAGTTTTCGCTATCCTTTGTATGGATTCCCATACATGTATTGCTAAACAAAAGGGGGATTGAACAAAAAACTAGTGGATGGTTAGGAACACCAAAATACATAAAGGATTGGTAATAGAGATTATGTAAATTATATAAAAAGAGACTTCTGGATAACATAAAAAGAATACTAATTGGGGCTTTAAATTCGTAGAAATGACTAGGCAGTACTCCCCATGATTCCGATCCAGAGTATCCTCCTATCGGTGAAAGGTGGGAATATGCATGAAAACCCTTAAAACTAATAAAATTACTGAAATACCTTTATAGGTGGACAATTTACAGATTTACCCCTAGGAGTAAAATTACTGATATACCCCTAGGGTTAAGGTTGACCTGAATGCATGTTTGACTATTATTATTTACTACATGCCATGTTATTATTATCTGATGCATGGGACTGGGATACCGATGGAGGAAGTACTAAAAGTGACTTGTCCACGTACTGGAGGCTTTGCCTCAACTTACTGATAATTGAGCAGTAATGCTGCAACTGTAGAGTGTAGGGCTGGGTGGGTTGAGTTATTCCCTACATGGAGTGTAGGGCTAGTACGGGTGGAGTGTAGCGGTTGGTTATAGGCTGGGTTGGGTTGCATACACGAACATGTCTGATCTGTTCTAGAATGGGCCTCTAGGCCATACTGTTATCTGAAAATGGGGCTAAGGTCCAGTTTATTGTATTCTGAAAAGGGCTTCGGCCCAATACCCACTATTATCTGAATGGGCTTAGGCCCAATGGGCTTGAGCTAGCTTGGGCTTTGGATGGGTTTTCCATACACACTGAGTTTTCCAAGCTCACCCCTTTCCCTTCCATCCTTGCAGGTGAGCCCTAGTTGGTGGACTTGGAGCTGGGCAGGATTCAGAGTGGCCATGAAGATTAATTTCTGTTTTTTTTAAGTTTCACAATTATTGTTTTGATTATTTTGTTTCTGGTTTAAGTTGTAATAAGGCTGCTCTTTTTATTATTTTGTTTATTTTGGGTTATTAAATTGGTTAGCTTTAGGGCGCGTTTTATAAAAGTTTCCTATTTTCAAAATATCACGATAACCGAGCAAAGCTTCTGCAATGTAAACATTTTCAAAGGAAATGAATATTTAAATAGACTTAAACTTAATTAATTATTCATGGACTAAGTAACAGGCTTAAAGTGTGGCAATGGATGTGTACATGTCTAGGATTGGATCCGTGAAGAGCTTGGTACTTAAGCAGTCCAACAAACTCACCTCCTCTTTCCTGGCTTCCTACCTGGTGAACAGCTTCTGTTCACTTTAACTTAAAACAAAACATTCTTCAAACCCTAAGAAAGATTTTTGGATAAAATATAACTTCTTTAGTAACATTCCCCATGTGACACGCTGAATTCAGCCGTAACGTCTGGGCCGGGTTTGGGGTGTTACAATAAGCATAAATACATACCTACATGCATATATATACACACATATAGTTAGATGAATATCCATTCTCTCAGAACATACTGGAGTATGCTAGTGCAAAGTAATTTAAGGTGAAAAACAATATGTTTCACCCCCTAATAGTGTCTCTGAAGAAAATCTATAAACTAGCAAAACCAACCAAGTGACACTAAAGGGTAAAAAAATAAATTAAAAACAAAACAATGATCCTGACCTGAGACCAATACTTAAACTGTATATATATTATACATGAACTATTTCAAAATTCAACACTTCAAACAAAATATATGCACAAACTATTTCATGCATGCTCAATGAATCAATAAGCATTTAGTTCGATCACATATTAAAATAACACGAAACTTATTAAAGATTTATTGAGGAATAATCATGAGCATTAAAGCTTCAATAACCATTAAATAGCAAAAATGCAAAAATAAGAGAGAATTAACTCAAAAACATACCACCAAAGACTCCATTCTTGCGCAAGGAGATGTTTTATTACATCAGGTGGATTAACACTGATATTTAAACATAAAACTAGGGCCAAACATCCTGTCTTCATCTGTATATGAAGTCGTAAGTCAAGTGAATATGGTCAAGCACACCATATCAAGACAAATTAAAGGAAAAATAGTTCTTAGGGTACGGTTTCTAATATTTATTAAGAAGAAACATACTATTATCTAAGAATCAAATTCAATTCCAAGAAAGAAAATATTACTTAATGTATTGCAAAGAAACCCGTGCAATTTAGCAATCCTTTCGTTAAGTTTAACCTCCTATTGAAGTAAACCAGGTTGTAAACTAGCAACTCTGTACCACTACTATTTACAAAAATCAGGCAGAAGATGATAAGAACAATGTTTAAATTATGCTATTCTAATCATCTAGGCAACGAGCATGACATTGCAGTAGAAGAAAATACCCTTTAACAAATTGCAAAAAGCAACCAGTCTCAAGTAGCAACTAAGGATACTTATAGCAAGTAGCTCAATTGCCACCTGAGCAAGTTTAGATTGCCACCTGCCTTGTTCAGTTCTAGGTGTTAGGCCACCTGAATCTCGAAACAGTTCTGATAGCTTCTTGCCAACCTAGAACAATGATGAGTTGAAACTAGTAGCATTAACCAATGTATCACCAAACCAAATAGATCATAACATCTTTTTTCTAAGGTAAGCAACTGAAAGGGAATGAAGCAATGAACTTTTGAATGCAGAGAAATACATCAAAAGATAAAAAAGTATAAGTAAAACTGAAGCTAAATCAAATAGAATGCGGTAAGAATCATCTTTACCTGAAGCTTGGTCAATATATATGGCAATCTATTGGAAGAATATGACAATCTGTTGGAAGAAGATGAAAGCATCTTATCCATGACCAGACCAAAAGTATAAGTAAAACTGAAGCAATGATCATACGCGTTCCACTCACACAAGTTTTATTACACAATTACACTATTTTCAAAATTCAAAAGTTCCTAAACTAAATTAAATGAACTAGGGAAAGAATTTTGTTGTTGTTGTTTTTTTTAAACCTAGAGATTCAGGAATGATAGAACAAAGGAAAAATTAGAACAATTAAGACATTTCACAGGTAAACAGTTGATATTACTTTAGGCATAGAACATACAAGATAAAAAAGAAAAAAGAAACATAAACAACTGACCGCATCACATAGAACTGTACCAACAAATTGAAGCTATAGAAGGAAACTAGGAAACTAATATAATAGAAATAAGAAACCCAAACAAAAAAAAATCAAAAATTTCTAAGACGACTGAAAACTAATATAATAGAAATAAGAAACCCAAATTAAAATTTCTAAAATTTTAAGATGATTGAAATTTAAAGGAAGTAAATTTCAACAAACCCAAACGAAAAAAATCAAAAACCTCACATACTTGCTAAGACTGAGTTCACTACTGGGTAGAGTGGCTAGGCGTCGGGAAACTGGGTGTTTAGGGTTTCGAGAAATCAAAGAACAAACTAAGAAATAAAATAAAATAACAGGTTGGGAGGATTTTTGGGTATAAAATAGAAGAACAGGTTGAGAAAGGCTGAGAAAAAAAAGGAAATTAGGAAAGAAAAGGGAATCGGGGGAGAGAAATAGAGGAACAGGCTGAGAATGGCTAAGAAATAAAAGGAAATCGAGAAAGAAGAGGAAATTGGGAGGAGAGAAATATAACGGCGTCGTTTCAATCAAAACTAAAAATTAGTGGCATTTATGTCAAAACGGCGCTGTTTTGTTTAAAATAAATTGATTTTTTGTGGCGTTTTTATCATAAACGCCGCTAATACTGACTTTTTTCATAATTTTATATTAAATTATTATATCTTTCAAATCAATTTTAAATAAATATTTTTAAAAATTTAAGTAATATTTAAACGAATTAGATAAAATTTGAAATTTTATATAAATTTTATTTAAGAAAAAAAACTAAGACAAAAATTTCAAAATATGAAAAAAAAAAGATTTTTAAAAAATTCTCTTTTGTAATGATATATTTTTTCAATATTTTAGGAAATTTAAATAACTTTTCAATTTACTAATTAATTTTGTATCTCCAAAGATGCATAGGTTAGCAATTTTTTAATTTTAATATATATAAAGTTTATCTATTATCTCTTAAATAATTTAAACTATATTGATAATTTTAATATATTAAAATTAATATTATCTCTTTACAATTATATTTTATATGTAAAATTCAAAACAATAATCATATACCCAATAAAAACTTTAAAATTATTTTAAATAATGGTATTTTAATTGTTTTCAATTTTAACATATATATGAAATGGTTTAGATTAAATATTTTTAAATATAAAAGCATTAATTGATTGTATAAAATTTCATCATTTAACAAATCTCAAGTAAACCTTAAATCCTAAACCATTTAATATATATAAAGTTTATCTATTATCTCTTAAATAATTTAAACGATAATCATAATTTTAATATATTAAAATTAATATTATATCTTTTACAATTATATAAAAATATTTAATATATAAATTAAAAACACTAATTAATCTAAACCGTTAACCCATATCCCATAAACCCTAAATTATAAAACATAAACCTTAAACCTTAAACCCCTAACCCTTAACCCTTAACCTCTAACCTCTAACCCCTAAACTTAAACCCCAACCATTAAACCATAAACCATAAACCATAATCCCTAAACCCATAATCTATAAACCTTAAAATAGTAACTCCTAAAGCTTAAAACCTAAACCATATACCCAAAACCATAAACCCTAAACTATAATGATAATTAATTCAATATTTTAAAATTAATACTATCTCTTTTACGATTATATAAGAAATTATTTAATATATAAATTAAAAAAATTAGTCATATACCCAAAAACTTTAAAACTATTTTAAATAATAGTATTTTAATTTTTTCATTTTAACAAATATTTTTATGTTTTTACTTTCAAAATTTTTCTCGTGTCATTATTTTTTTAAAGAATTTAAATATTCAATTAAAAATAAATTGTATTTTAATTAATATAAATAAACCAGTTAAATAATAAATAGAAAGATAAGATATTTTTTGCGGCGTTTTTGATAAAGCACCGCTAAAGCTCGATCTACAGCGGCATTTTTCAAAAAACGCCGCTAATTGCCACTAAAGCTTAACATAAAACGACAGCGTTGTGCTTAATTTTTTTGCGGCGTTTTTCAAAAACCGCTAGTAATGGTTGACCTATAGTGGCGTTTTAGAAAAAGCGCCACTAATGGTCGACTATAGTGGTGTTTTTTAAAAAACGCTGCTAATGCTCTATCTATAGTAGCATTTTTCTAAAAGCGCCGCTAATGCCACTAAAGCTCAACATAAAACGAGGGCTTGTGCTTAATTTTTTTGCGGCGTTTTTTAAAAAAAGCCGCTAATTCTCAATCTATAGCGATGTTTTTCAAAAAGCGTCGTTAATGCTCGACCTATAGTGGCGCTTTTTGAAAAACGCCGCTAATGCTCAATCTGTAGCGGCATTTTTTATCCAAACGCCGCTAAAAACCTGTTTTGCTGTAGTGCTTAATCCAGCCCAGATAGTGGTTAATGGACGTAATAATTAGAAGATGCATGTTTAATTTATATCCGAAAAAGAATAAATTGAAGGTCCGTAACAATTAAAAAAGAATACTATTACCTTGCATAACTTTAGATTTATGTAATAAAATTGTTTCAAACCTGACCCATCCTTGTTACTTTGCATAAATTCTAAAGAATCCTTAGTTACATGTTGACATAGAAATATGCATGTTTTTCTAAATGACAAATATATGATATCGAAAGACCTATTATTTAGATTCCAAGTTCATAAATGATCGAGTTACCATGGAATTTTTTCAGAACATTGTTAAACAAGATAATGAATTAATTAAATTAGGAGTTGACATTGTTCTAGCTTATTCATATTATTGTTGCTAAACCTTGTGAATTATTGTTAAACATTCATTACGTTTTATTTCATCTCATTTTAATATTAGTTGTTAATTTAATTAGGACATCCATCCCCTTAAAATATTTTATTTTCTTAACCAATTTGTGAATTATTAATTTTACAATTGCTGATTAATAAGTGCAGTTCCTGTGGAGATGATACTCTTTTTACTTACTTATTACTTGATAACGACTATGTAAACTTGCACATTCCGTCATGAACCAATGTAGTATTAGAAGTACAAAATAGAATTAGAGGTAGAGGAGATTCTACCAATTCTAAATGAATGTGTAGACGAGTCGGTACACTTTCTAACTATAATCGAGGATGTGCCAGCCAAAAAAATTGATGAGTTTATCTCATTCTCATTTGAAGATGAAGATAAGCTTAGGCAACCAAAGCTTCTTGTGATATGGAGGGGAGAAAGCTCAAGACAATAGTACCCTGAGAATAATTTTGGGTTGGCTCAAATTTGGCACCAATGGCTCGTGATGTGGATGTCGTGCCGGTTGTGTAACAGCCCAATTTAGACCCTAATCGGAACAGTGGTTTCTCGACCACAAATCTGAGTTGAAAAAATATTTAAAAATTATTTTCTGTCTTTGTTTCATGTGAATTTATATTCGTGATTTAATTTTGGTGTTTGAGTGTCCGATTAAATAAACGGACTTAATCGCATAAATTAAAAACTTGATTGCTAAAAGCATAAGGGCCAAATTGATAATGGCTTTGTAAGTAAAAGCATTTATGTTGCAATTTGACTAAATGGTTATAGCATGGACGGTAATGACCATGAATTATAAAGGTTTTATATATTATTATAAAGGTTAATTTAGTAAAACATGTAATAATATATGTAATTATATAACATAAAAATTAAAATAAGCTTTCATAATTCTTGGTTAGTGCCAAAACTAAAAGAAAAAGAAATCTTAGGTTGTGGTTTTAAGTTTGGGAACTTGAAGTTCAAATTAAGGTATGAGTTTAACTAGGTTTTTGATAATTTTTACGTTTTTGAGATCGTTGCTTCGAATACTATCCGACCCATGCTAGAATTTTTGATTTTGATGAATGTTTTGAGTTATGCCATTGATGAATATTTGTGTTTTGTGATGTTTGATGATGAAATATTAAATATATGTTTTAGACTAACATGTTTTGTATTGGAGTGTTTGATGATTTTGAGTAATTAGGACTAAATTGTAAAAATAATAAATTAAGGGACTAAAATGTTAAATAAATGAAATATATGGACTAGTATGAGTATAAGGAATATTCAGCCTAACTATGTTGTTGTGAGATTGTGCATATTTTGTGTTTTATGCAATAGGGATTAAATTATGAAAAATGTGAAATATCAGGGGTAAAAGTGTAATTTTCTCATTTGTGTGTTTTTGGATGAATTTGGTTGAATATTTGATTTAATAAGTTTAATTTATATTAATTTATATCAAGAAAAGTGAAAATCAAATTTAGATCGGGGGAAAAATAAAGTTGTCAACTAGTCGATCCGTAACGGGTTTTCATCGTTTGAAGTAATTCTATAAGCAAATAGATATTGTTAATTCTAATTATGTATGAGTTAATGTACTGATTTGGAATTTATAGATTTATAGTAGAGTTAGTCGATATGATTAAGCATGGAAATAACGTATTTGAGCTAATTCGACTAAGTTATAACATCTGAAACTCTGTATGAACTATATGGCATATTTGGAATTTTCGATATATAAATTGTTTATGAGACAACTTTATAATAGTGATATTCAGGCATTGAGCCTAGCAAGCCTTGTGCTGGTGAATTAAATCGGCCTTTATGCCTAGCAGGCTTATTGCTGGTGTATAAAATCAAACCTTGAGTTTAACAGGCCTTGTGCTGGTGTGAAATACAGGCTTATGCCTAGCAGGCTTTATGCCGGTGATTACTTATATGTTTATGCCTAAATGACTTCATGTTGATGTGGTATTTGAATACGTTAAACGAGCTAAATGGCCAGGTATGAATTAATTTGTTACCTACTTAAAATAAGGTAAGTAAGTAACTTGATTATTTGTTACAAATCATGTGTGATGCAAATAAAGTATATATGTGATTATGGTATGTGTATTCAGTCTTATTATCGAATGATAAGAATATTATGGATTTGGTCTTTGAATATGTGTATATAAGACCATATATATTCGGCTATATGGATAGTTCGTGTACATGATGTTATATGATTTTTGAGCTTGTGTATATGAGTGTATGTAAATTTAGTTATATATTGACATCTTGATTTTAAAGTTTGGATGATAATTAATTATTTTGATTATATGAGCATTCGATCAAGGAGGAATTGTTCAATGAAATTATATGTTATATATGTATGGAGTTAGAAGCTTGAAATTAAATGTGATTACAAATATATAAGTTGAATTATTTGATTGAAATGATTTAGTATTGAGATGATATTATGCATTAATTGTTTAATTTGCTTAAGGCTTACTAAGCTAAGTTAGCTTACTCTGTGTGTTTTTGTTTACTTCATTTTATAGATTTTGGATTCAAGTTACAAGCTCGGGGATCGTCAGCAAAGTTCATCACACTATCCACTACTTCGGTATTTTTATAATTGAACTTGAACTATGACATGTATAGGCTGGAATATACTTTTAAAATGTTGAATTTGATTTGTATGTATATAAGCCATGCGAAAATGGCTTTTTTATTCATGATAAGTTTGGTTTTAAGTTTTGAATATGCTATGAACATGTTTGATTGTGGTTTTGATGTTGCGGCTGTTATATGTGTTTATATGTGAACCATGGTTAATATATTGTTAATGTTGATAAAGTTATGCCAAAGTATAAGTGATTGATATAATTGGTTTGATGTGAAATTGTGGTTGGATATTTTGTTGAATGTTATGCTTGATTTATAAATGGGATATATTAGGTAAATGGATCTGATTTGAAGTATTGATATTTGGTTATGTGATGAAGTAGGTAAGGATATTATATATATGTCTTGGATCATTGATTTTAAAGATTACTTTAGGTGTGTGAATAGCATGTGAAACAACCATGTTTTGATTCGGCAATAAGGTGAATTAGATTTCGTTGGATGTTAGATAAAGTGGGATAACATGTATTTGATATTAAAAGTGGATTGTTTTAGATATATGGATACATATTTATCCATATTTAGCTGAATATGTGAATGTTGAATTATTTTTGGAGCGTGACTACTATTACTTTGCTTGATAAGTGATAATAATATGTGTGATTATTTGATTTAGTTCTTGGGAATGTTTTATGTGTGTAAAGCGATAGAGTATAATGGAAGTTGACATCAAATAAGGCATATGTATTTTTGCATGTTATATATATATTCGGCTAAAGTTTTATTAAATGACCATACGTATAGTAACTTAGGTTTTTTAATGAGTAGGTTGGTTAAGATAAAACATATAATAAGGTTGCATGTATGTATGGTCTTAAATAATGTGTAATGAGATATTTTAGTCCATATGCTTATATTCGGGCTTTTAATAATAATTATGATGGAATGTTATTTAATTTATGTGTAACCTGTAAAATTTAGTTTGATTTAGTATTTATTCAAATGTGATGTATTAAGATAATTAATTTCTATGTATATCCATGAATGTCTAAAAGTTGTGTTTCGTTTGGTAATACCTCGTAACCCCTTTCTACCGACGGATACGAGTTAGGGGTGTTACATTTTATTGGCATCAGAGCTATAGTTTAGCCGATTCTAGGACTAACGCAGCATGTGTGAGTCTAGCTATACATGCCATAATATATACCGCGATAGTGTGATGACGTCTGACATTTGAAAATGTGTTTTCGTATAGTATATGGATCCCGACAAAGTTGTAGCTGATGATGTTGAGAGCATAGCGCCTGCTCCCGCGTAAGGGACAGCGCCGGTTGATTCTCGATCGACCTCGAGTAACCAAGAGGGAGAGGCTAAGCAAGCCTTTTACCAAATGATGAACAATTGGTTTACTCAATATATCTGAACTAACCCGGCTACACAACAACCTCCACCCCTAAACTGTGGTACCTCCGATGATTGATTCGATGAGATTTAACAAGCCTCCTGTTGATAAAATCAGAAAACACAGGGCTGAAGAATTCATAGCTACTGATGATGATGATGCTGAGCGAGCTAAAGTCTGGCTTGATAATACTATCCGTGTGTTTGATGAGTTACTTGTACCCCAGATGAGTGCTTAAAATGTGCCATATCACTGGTGGAATACACTAGTATCGGTGGCTCCGAAAGAGCAAGTGACCTAGGAATTCTTTCAAACTGAGTTCCGTAAGAAATATATAAGCCAGAGATTCATTGATCAGAAGCGCAAGGAATTGCTCGAATTAAAATAGGGTCATATGACTATGACAGAGTATGAGCGAAAATTTGTGAGACTCAGTCGATATGCCCGTGAGTGTGTTTCAACTGATGCTATCATGTGTAAAAGATTCGAAGATGGTTTGAATGAAGACATTAAATTGTTGGTTGGTATACTTGAAATCAAAGAGTTTGTAGTACTTGTTGAGTGAGCTTGCAAAGCTGAAGAGCTCGAGAAAGAGAAAAGAAAGCTAATTTTGAAGCCAGAGATTTTCGTAAAAGATCATCGGGTAAGACTTTCCAATCAGCATCGAAGAAGTTCAAAGATGATTCTAGTCTATCTAAGGATACTGTGGGCTTTTCTATACAAGATCGAAACTGACCCTCTATGAGTTCACGAGCCACTTCGATAGCTAGGGTTGGTAATGTTTGATAGAATAGTGTCAGTGCAAGCATTGTGGTAAATGCCATTTTGGAGATTGCAGATTGCATGATCGGTCTTGTTTTAAATGTAGATTGATTGATCATTTTATTCAAAATTGTCCGATGTTAGTTGAGCAAAACACTGGTTAGAACGTAAGACCGAATAGTATGTCAGTGTGAGGCAAACCACCTAGGCATTCGGGTAATATAGATGGCAGTCAGAGAGGGACGAAAGATACAACAGTTCGATCTGAGGCTCGTGCACCTGCCAGAGCATATGCTATACGTGCTCATGAAGACGCTTCTTCCCCAGATGTTATTACCGGTACTTTCACTCTTTATGATACTAGTGTTATTGTATTGATTGATCCTGGTTCGACTCATTCTTATGTGTGTGAAACATTAATATCCAGTAAGACTTTGCCTGTTGAGTCTAATGAGTTTGTGATTTGAGTATCAAACCCCCTAGGCCAGTGTGTTCTGGTTGACAAAGTGTGTAAAAATTGCCCATTGATGATTCGAGATCCATGCTTTCCAGCCGATTTGATGTTGTTACCTTTCGACGAGTTCGATATAATTTTGGGTATAGATTGGCTAACTTTGCACGATGCCATTGTTAATTACAAAAGAAAGACTATTGATTTGAGATGTCAGAACAACAAGATTATTCAAATTGAATCTAATGATCTGAGTGGTTTACCAGCAGTAATATCTTCGATGTTAGCTCGGAAGTATGTGAGAAAAGGTTGTGAAGCTTACTTTGCTTATGTGCTTGATAGTAAAGTGACTGAAAAGAAGATTGAATCTGTACCAGTTGTGTGCGATTATCCAGACGTGTTTCCTGAAGAATTGCCGGATTTGCCACCTATCCGAGAGGTAGAGCTTGGTATTGAGTTAGTACCGAGGACGATCCGATTTCAATAGCTCCGTACTGGAAGGCACCTACTGAATTAAAAGAGTTGAAAGCACAGTTCCAAGAGTTAACTGGTAGAGGTTTTGCAAGACCGAGTTTCTCTCCCTAGGGTGCGCCAGTTCTATTTGTGAAAAAGAAAGATGGAACTATGAGAATCCGTATCGATTATAGACAGCTCAATAAGGTGACCACAAAGAATAAAAATTTGTTGCCACAGATTGATGATTTGTTTGATCAGCTGAAAGGGGCTACAGTGTTTTCGAAGATAGATTTGAGATCTGGCTACTATCAGTTGCGAGAAAAAGACTCCGATGTACCGAAAATTGCCTTCCGAACGAGGTACGGACACTATGAGTTTCTAGTTATGTCGTTTAGACTTACTAATGCACCTGTTGTTTTTATGGATTTGATGAATCAGATCTTCAGGTAGTATTTAGATCGGTTTGTGGTTGTGTTCATTGATGATATATTGATCTACTCTCGTGATGAAACCGAACATGCCGAGCATTTGAGATTTGTGTTACAGACTTTGCAAGAAAAACAGTTGTATGTGAAGTTTATTAAATGTGAGTTCTGGTTACACGAAGTTAGCTTTTTGGGACATGTTGTTTCAGCATCAAGTATCAGGTTAATCCGAGTAAAATTTTAGCAATACTTGACTGGAAACCTCCGAGAAACGTTTCTGAAGTCCGAAGTTTTTTGGGACTTGCTGGTTACTATAGACGATCCGTGAAAGGTTTCTCTATGATTACAACCCTGATGATGAAGTTATTACAGAAAGATGTTAAATTCGAATGGTCAGAAAAGTGCCAGAAAAACTTTGATCAGTTGAAAGCCCTGTTGACCGAAGCTTCAGTGCTAGTTCAACTAGAATCGGGTAAAGAATTTTTTATCTATAGTGATGCATCTTTAAATGGTTTGGGTTGGGTACTGATGTAGGAAAGAAAAGTTATAGCTTATGCCTTGAGACAGTTAAAGCCACATGAAAAGAACTATCCGATACACGACCTAGAGTTGGCAGCTAATTTATTTGCGTTGAAAATTTGGTGTCACTATCTGTTTGGTGAGAAATGTCATGTTTATTCTGATTAGACTCAGAAAGATTTGAATTTGAGACAATGTCAATGGTTAAAATTGCTAAAAGACTACGACCTTGTGATTGACTATCACCTGGGAAAGGCTAATGTTGTTGTTGATGCTCTAAGTCGAAAATCATTATTTGCTTTACGTGAAATGAATGTGCATATGGCTATGTTTGATGATGGTTCGATAATAGCTGAATTGAAAACAAGATCGTTATTTGTTCAACAAATATGCGATGCCCAGAACGTTGATAAAGAATTGATAGCAAAACGAGCTTAATGTGATTCAAATGTTGATTCAGAGTTTCGAGTTGATTCAGATGATTTTGAATGAAGCTCATAATAGTCTGCTATCTTTTTACCCTGGTAGTACAAAGATATATAATGATCTGAAGCAGCACTATTGGTGGCAAGGTATGAAACGAGACATTTTTGACTTTGTATCGAAATGTTTAGTCTGTCAGCAAGTAAAAGCTGAGCATCAAGTACCTTCTAGATTGCTACAGCCGATCATGATACCTGAATGGAAATGGGATAGAGTTATGATGGATTTTGTATCCTGTTTACTGATGACACCGAGCAAGAAAGATGCAATCTGTGTTATTATGGATAGATTTACTAAATCAGCTCACTTTGTTCCGGTTCATACAAATTATCCGCTCGATAAACTTGCTGAGTTATATATTTCTCAGATTGTGCGGCTATACGGAGTACCTATTTCTATTGTGTCGGATAGAGATCCAAGGTTTACATCACAGTTTTGGAAGAAACTGCAAGATGCATTATGTACTAAACTACATTTTAGCACTGCTTTTCATCCCCAGACAAATGGTCAGTCCGAGCGAATCAGTTAGATACTTTAGGATATGTTGAGATGTTGCATTCTCGAGTTTAAAGGTACGTGGGAATGATACCTACCTCTGATTGAATTTGCATACAATAATAGCTTTCAATCAAGTATCAAAATGGCACCTTACGAGGCTTTATATGGCCGTAAATGCCGTACACCATTGTATTGGATTGAACTCAGTCAAAATAAGATACATGGGGTTGATTTGATCAGAGAAACTAAACAAAAAGTGAAACTGATTCCTAAAAGTCTAAAAGCAGCGTCAGATCGTCAGAAATTATGTGCGGACTTGAAACGTAAAGATATAGAGTTTTAGATCGGAGATAAAGTGTTTTTGAAAGTCTCACCGTGGAGATTCGGTCATAAAGGCAAATTAAGTCCGAGGTTCATTGGGCCATATGAGATTATAGAACGTATCAGACCGGTTGCTTGCAGATTATTATTGCCACCTGAGTTAGAAAAGATCCACAATATATTTCATGTTTCAATGCTTCGTAAATATTGAAATGATCCTTCACATGTAATTAGTCCGGCTCAGGTTGAGATTAAGTTCGATATGACGTATGAAGAAGAACCGATTCGCATTCTAGCTTGTGAAATTAAAGAGTTGCGAAATAAGAAAATTCCATTGGTTAAATTACTGTGGCATAAATACAGAGTTGAGGAAGCAACGTGGGAGCCAGAAGTTGCAATGAGAGAAGGTTATCCTAGCCTATTCACCTGTAAGATTTTCAAGGACGAAAATCCCTAAGGGACAAAGTTGTAATAGCCCGATTTAGACCCTAATCGGAACAACGGTTTTGGGACCATGAATCTGAGTCGGAAAAATATTTAAAAATTATTTTCTGTGTTTATTTCGTGTGAATTATATTCGTGAAATTTTCGTGATTTAATTTTATTGTTTGAGTGTCTGATTAAATAAACAGACTAAATTGCGTAAATTAAAAACTTGATAGTTAAAAGCATAAGGGCCAAATTGTTAATGGCTTTGTAAGTTGAAGCATTTATGTTGCAATTTGACTAAATGGTTATAGCATGGACGGTAATGACCATGAATTATAAAGGTTTTATATATTATTATAAAGGTTAATTTAGTAAAACATGTAATAATATATGTAATTATATAACATAAAAATTAAAATAAGCTTTCAAAATTCTCGGTTAGTGCAGAAACTAAAAAGAAAAGAAAGCTTAGGTTGTGGTTTTAAGTTCGGCAACTTGAAGTCCAAATTAAGGTATGAGTTTAACTCGATTTTTTTATAATTTTTACGTTTTTGAGATCGTTGCTTCGAATACTATCTGACCCATGCTAGAATTTCTGATTTTGATGAATGTTTTGATTTATGCCATTGATGAATATTTGTGTTTTGTGATGTTTGAGATATGTTTCAGATTAACATGTTTTGTATTGGAGTTTTTGATGATTTTCAGTAATTAGGACTAAATTGTAAAAATAATAAATTGAGGGACTAAAATGTGAAAGAAATGAAATATATGGACTAGTATAAGTATAAGGAATATTCAGCCTAACTATGTTGTTGTGAGATTGTGCATATTTTGTGTTTTATGCAATAGGAACTAAATTGTGAAAAATGTGAAATATCAGGGGTAAAAGTGTAATTTGTTCATTTCTGTGTTTTTGGGTGAATTTGGTTGAATAATTGATTTAATAAGTTTAATTTATATTAATTTATATTAAGAAAAGTGAAAATGAAATTTAGATCGGGGAAAAATAAATTTGTCGACTAGCTGATCCGTACCAGTTTTTCATCGTCCAAAGTAAGTCTATAAGCAAATATAAATTGTTAATTCTAATTATGTATGAGTTAATGTGCTGATTTGGAATTTATAGATTTATAGTAGAGTTAGTCGAATATGATTAAGCATGGAAATAATGTATTTGAGCTAATTCGACTGAGCTATAGCATCTGAAAGTCTGTATGAACTATATGGCTTATTTGTAATTGTCGATATATAAATTGTTTATGAGACAACTTTATAATAGTGATATTTGGGCTTTGAGCCTATCAAGCCTTGTGCTGGTGAATTAAATCAGCCTTTATGCTTAGCAGGTTTATTGCCGGTGTATAAAATCAAACCTTGAGTTTAGCAAGCCTTGTGCTGGTGTGAAATATAGGCTTATGCCTAGCAGGCTTTATGTTGGTGATTACTTATATGTTTATGCCTAAAAGACTTCATGTTGATGTTGTATTTGAATATGTTAAATGAGCTAAATGTCCAGGTATGAATTAATTTGTTACCTACTTAAAATAAGGTAAGTAAGTAACTTGATTATTTGTTACAAATCATTGTGATCCAAATGAAGTATATGTGATTATGGTATGTGTATTCGGTCTTATGATCAAATGATATGAATATTATGGATTTGGTCTTTGAATATGTGTATACAAGACCATGTATATTTGGCTATATGGATAGTTCGTGTACATGATGTTATAGTACGATTTTTGAGGTTGTGTATATGAGTGTATGTACATTTAGTTATATATTGACATCTTGATTTTAAAGGTCGGATGATAATAAATTATTTTGATTATATGAGCATTCAGTCAAGGAGGAATTGTTCAATGAAATTATATGTTATATATGTATGGAATTAAAAGCTTGAAATTAAATGTGATTACAAATGTATAAGTTGAATTATTTGATTGAAATGATTTAGTATTGAGATGATATTATGCATTAATTTTTTAATTTGCTTAAGGCTTACTAAGATAAGTTAGCTTACTCTATGTGTTTTCGTTTACTCCATTTTATAGATTTGGATTCAAGTTACAAGCTCAGGGATCGTCAACAAAGTTTATCACACTATCCACTGCTTCGGTATGTTTATAATTGAACTTGAACTATGGCATGTATAGGCTGGAATATACTTTTTAAATGTTGGGTTTTGGTTTGTATGTATATAAGCCATGCAAAAATGGCTTGTTTGTGTTAAGTTTGGTTTTAAGTTTTGAATATGCTATGGACATGTTTGATTGTGGTTTTGATGTTGTGGCTATTATATATGTTTATATGTGAACCATGGTTAATATATTGTTAATGTTGATAAAGTTATGCCAAAGTATATGTGATTGATATAATTGGTTTGATGTGAAATTGTGGTTGGATATTTTGTTGAATGATATGCTTGATTTATAAATCGGATATATTAGGTAAATGGCTATGATTTGAAGTACTGATATTTGGTTATGTGATGAAGTAGATAAGGATATTATTTATATGTCTTGGATCATTGATTTTAAAGATTACTTTAGGTGTGTTAATAGCATGTGAAACAACCATGTTTTGATTCTGCAATAAGGTGAATTAGATTTCGGTGGCTGTTAGATAAAGTGGGATAACATGTATTTGATATTAAAAGTGCATTGTTTTGGATATATGGATACATATTTATCCATATTTAGCTGAATATGTGAATGTTGAATTAGTTTTGGAACATGACTACTATTACTTTGCTTGATAAGTGATAATAATATGTGTGATTATTTGGTTTAGTTCTTGGAAATGTTTTATGCGTGTAAAGCGATAGAGTATAATGGAAGTTGACATCAAATAAGGCATATGTATTTTTAAATGTTATATATATATTTGGCTAAAGTTTTAGTATATGACCATATGAATAGTAACTTAGGTTTTTAATGAGTAAGTTGGTTAAGATAAAACTTATAATAAGGTTGCATGTATGTATGGTCTTAAATAATGTGTAATGAGATATTTTAATCCATATGCTTATATTCGGCCTTTTAATAATGATTATGGTGGAATGTTATTTAACTTATGTGTAACCTGTAAAATTTAGTTTGATTTAGTATTTATTCAAATGTGATGTATTAAGATAATTAATTTCTATGTATATCCATGAATGTTCGAAAGTTGTGTTCTGTTTGGTAATACCTCGTAACCCCTTTCTGCCGACGGATAGGGTTAGGGGTGTTACAGGTTGAAGATAAGGAGATATAATTGGAAGTGTCGAAGACCAGTTGGAAGTTCTTCTACAAGGGCGATATGGTTCATCTTGACTCTAGAAAGAACTTCTCTTTTAAAATTTTGTTTGATTTTAAAATTTATTTTTAAGTTGTTTATTTTATTTATTGTATTTTAAGTATTTACTTATGTGTGTTATTTTCTTTTCACAGCAGTTGTAGAGTTTGTGAGGTGGAGTAAGGCGATTAAGGCCAAACCGAGGAGTCTCATATGCTCCAAAAAGATAAAAAGATGAGTTTGGGAGACTTCCAAGTTGTGTCACACCACAAACACCCTACGATGCGACACACCATGACGAGTCCACACAATAGGTATGGTAACAACTCGCATCGTTGTGACTAGGGAGAACGCGTAGTCCCAATGCGCACCTACATCCCAACGACCACCATACACACGTCATGACAAGCTGTAGTTCCTCCAAATATAAAATTGCTAAGCAATAATCTATATTCGTGATGAGCTTTTTCCTTTAATTAGGACAAACTGACAAGTAATGGGCTTGGAATTTGAACTTGAGGACCCAAGATTCCAAGTTGCAACAAAATTGATGAAGTTGTGACACTACTGTAGGGTGTTAAGACATACCTTGACGAAAAAACTTGGAAGAGCATTAAATTTATTGCACCATCGTGACGAGGATGGAATTCCATCATGATGAACCGACTACTATGCAACATTTCAGTGCCCTAACTATCTAGTTGACCCATGCGATTCTCGGCATTCTCCGCTCTCCACAAACTCAGCAACTATAGCTTTTAATTAATTATTTATTTAAGTTTTTATTTTATCCGTAAGTATTTTCCGTTCACTTAGAGCACACAAATCCCAAGAGTTCCAAGACAATAAGAATTTAGCCTTTTCAGGGTAGGTTTCTATGTTCACACTTTAATTGGTTTATATCGGGACAATGTTTGTTCTAAAGTGTGAAGGGAGTACATAGGATTGAATTTTTTTTCCAGTTTGTGTGTTTTATTTATTTTATTTCATTATTAAATTTATCAAAAAAATAAAATTCTTTTTCTATGTAAGAACACCGCATTTTGGATGGCACAAATTTTTGGAGCTAAACCGCGAGGAGGAGCCAGCCCTACCAATTCTATTGCACTTATCAAACTAATTGGTTAGTCTCATTCCTTTATTTATTTTTGGTGCACATTGAGAATAATGTTCCAAATAAAGTGTGTGGGGGTGAGATAGGAAAAATTCTAAAATTTTTATGTGACTTAGGAGTATTTTATATGGATGACATTGTACCAAGTTTTGAAATTTTTACTACTTACATTCATTTTAACATAATTGTATATTTATATATTTGTTTTGAAGGATAACTATACTTAATATTCTTTTATTTGTTTGCTTGGTAATTTAATGAACTAACCTGTCTAATTGTAGAAATTGTGAGGCAATTATGTATCATGCTAAAATTATATGTTTACTTACATTATCTTGTTGATATGTTTCTATTTAATCTCATGAATCAAGATAGCTTTAGTACATTTTCTTTTCTTAGCATGTTTAATTCCTGTTTTAAATTTAGTTTATTTTTTTATTTTTATTTTTTTTTTGTCTAGTTTGCTTGAGGGCAAGCAAGGACTTAATTGTGGGGGTATTTGTAACACCCCAAACCCGGCCTGGATGTTATGACCGGATCTGATGCGCCACATTGATGCGTTCAAAACACTTAGTTTGGAAAAGTGAGTTGGTGTTGTAAAGACACTTTTAAAAGTAAGTTAAAGTGAATGGAAGCTGCGCACTGGGTAGGAAACCGGAAGAAGAGGAGGTAAGTCCGTCGGATCGCTTAATTACCAAGCTCTCTTGGATCCAATCCTAGACATGCACACCGCCATTGCCACACTCTAACATCTCGTATAATTTTGAGAAAACCGTTTGATTATGACCAGCTTAAGAAAATGATTAAGGTTGCAAATCGTTTGCTTAAAATATTTATTTTCTTGGGAAAACATTTACTTTATGGAAACTTTATGCGTCATCGTGATCTTTTAAAACAAGTAGATTTTATAAAACGAACCTTAGTGCTAGCCAGTTTAATAATCCCCAAAATATAAGTAATTAAAAAGAGCGACCTTATTACAACTTTAAGCATAATAAAATAATCCAAAATAAATATTAAACTTATTTAAAATCGGCAATCAATCTTCATGGCCACTCAAATCCTTGACTCCAAGTCCACCAATTCTAGGGCTCACGCAAGGATGGAAGAGGAAGGGGGTGAGTTTGGGAAAACTCAATGTATCTGAAACCCATCCAAAGCCCAATTCAGCTCGAGCCCATTGGGCCTAAGCCCTATTCAGATAACAGATACAGAGGGTCAAGCCCTTTTCGAATCTGATGCAAGGCCTTAGCCCTTTTTACATAACAGTGTGGCCCATAGGCCCGATTCGATAATATGAGTATCAACATAATAATGAATGCAAGCCCATCCGGGAGACTACTCAACCCACCAACCGCTACATTGCCCGCACCAACCCTACACACCATGTGGGGAATATCTCAACCCACCCAGCCCTACACACCACAGTTGCAGCAACGCAGCTCAAATTTCAGTCAGTTGAGGCAAAGCCTCCAGTACGTGGATGAACCACTTTCAGTACTTCCTCCATTAATACCCCAATCCCATGCAACAGATATTAATAAATGCATATCATGCAAAATACGTAGTAATCAATCAAGCGATTCACCAATTTAAAACCCTAGGGTATATCAAGAATTATGCTCTTTAGGGTAATTTCGGTAATTTTGCTCTTTAGGGTAATTTCGTGATCTACGCTCTTGCACAAGCTAATTCAGTAATTTTATCAGTTTATGCAATTTGATTCCACCATCTACCTAATGAGCTAATTTGCCCATCTCTTACCCATATTGGTCCAGTAAGCCCATTGGGCCCGCTTTTGGCCCATCGAGCCCTTTTTTCGAAATACGCTAAAACGTCACGCTGAACGTGCTTACCACCTTGCGGTGCCAGATCTAACAATTACTCTATGACTTGAGAGCATTCGCATACCCACATGACCATGAAAGGTAGAATTTGACATTTCGACTTTTGCCGAATTGAACTAAAGAAGGGTGTTCGTACACACACGATTTGCGACGATCGCTCATCGAGATCTCTTCCGATATCCTACAATTGATTAGCACAGTGCTTATTTACAAACCATAATCACTAAACTCCAAAACTTAACTCACCCATGATCGAACCATGTCCCTACAAGCCTTTGAAATCTTACCTTTTGGCAAAATCGATAGCTAGCTCCGAATCCGATTGCTCCAATGATTCACGCTTTCAATCCAACACTTAAGAAGACACTAATCATTGACAGAAAATGTCAGTTAAAAACCTTTAGAGCCACATGCCCAATTCGACAGCCTCTCTATATTTTAGGGACTTCGGCTTTTCCTAACTTTGTAAAATATAACCAGATCTTAGATGATGAACACTTACCCCTTACTCCTTTTTGATCTCCACGCAATCTGGTGCAGATTTATCTTTCAAACGATGGTAAAAACTCGACTCCCGGAGTTCTGAAGTTCAGGCTATAAGCCCCCAATTCTATGGTTTTTCGGCTTTTGTGTGATGAAGGAGATGATAATGCGGGGCTACAACCTTGAAGTAGAATTGCGGTCAGGAATCCGAGATTAAGAAAAGATAATTTGTAAATTAATAAAAGCAAAAGAATATAGGAGAACACGGCTTTGAAGAAATCGGCAAGCAAGGTGATCACAGATTTCGGCTTTTATGGATTCGCAAAGTGTTGATGAATAGTAGGTATGATGAATAGTTTGAAGAAGAAAAATAGAAGAAGAAGAGTAGGGAGGTGGTAGTTTGGCTAGAGAGGAAAAGAGAAAAGAACAATCCTAAGGTGTAAAAGCGAAGAAAACGGCACCAACAATACCCTAAGTGCCGAAATACTACCCTCATAATCCCCGCCGATTTTCCTCTTCAATTCCCCATTCGCTAACTCCTAGCCTCATCCCAATCCCTTAAATCTCTCCCTTATCACTCCTTAATCCAAGCAGTTAAACCGATCCAACTCTCCTCTAGCGTAATCCACGAACTCCAACACTTACCCTCTCCCGCACTAAAAAATAAATGCATCTATTTGCCAACAAAGGGAATCAAACCTGTGTCTTCCCCAACACTTACACGCCACCTTCATAGCTCCCTAGTGGCGTCCTTAGCCACTTTACCAAAGGCTCATTTGTGATGCAATTTACCCATCACTCCACTTAAGGCCACTTAGCCAGAACCCCTAACTCCTAAGTCTAAAATTCCAAAAATTCAACTGGGTTTTGGCCAACTCATGGGCCTTCTATAAGCCCATTTACCTACTCAAAATACTAATTCCACATCCAAATACAAAATTTTAAAAATCTTTACAAAATATTGAAAATTGCGAATAAACCCGAAAATCAGGATGTTACAGTATTTGACCTACCACTAATCATAATGGTAGTTTACGTGCATTTCTGTAACACCCCAAAATAGGTCCTAAGAGTTTTAAGGGTATTTTAGGAATTTTGGTCTAGACAAGCTCGAAATTTTGTAAGGTTAGTACTTGATAATGTTTTCGACTTTGGCATCTTAACTATTAAATCAATTTTTGAAAAAGTGTTCTAGAAACCCTTACTTTTGAGAAAGGATTGATTTGTAACAAAGTCAAAATAGTAGGCATTTATGTTGCAGTTTTACCATGTTGTAAAATTGGACCTATTTTTTCCCATCAAAATGTTTTCACATCAATTTCATTTTCCCCTTCATTGTGCTTGCCACTCCTTGCCATTCCCTTGATTTCTAACTCGATTTTTTATTCCCAAACCACAATACATTGATTTCCTATCATTCCTAAGTCATTTTTCATCATAAATCCCCAAGAAAAACACCCAAAACTCCAGAGATTTCATCATCTTCTTCAAACGTAGGTTTTCCTAATTTTAACGTGATTAGTTGAATTTTAAACTTATCTTGAAGTTTCGTTAATAATTTCTCATGTTTTAATGCATTATGTGAAATTGCCTAAAAGATGTCGAAAATTGTTGATACGATAAATTGAGTAGATTTGTCTAGTTTAAATATAACACCCCTATAACCCATATCCGTCACCGGAGTGGGTTATGAAGAGTTACCAATCCAAAACACTACATTTGTACATTCACATTTACATAAGCTCATCAGCAATTATATGCATTGCCAAACACAGTCAAAGATCAAAATTCAAACTTATACCGACATTCAAAAGTTACCATATTCACATGGCTTATATACAACAACATCTCAAAATATCATTCACTTAAGTCTATTCTATACATGCCATACGAATTCCAAAACATAATAGTACCAAAATGTTAGATAGTGTGACGAGTTGCTGACGATCCCCGAGCAAGTGGCTGGAGTCAACGGTCTATAAAACAGGAAAACATAACAAGCAGAGTAAGCTTTTATAAGCTTAGTAAGTTTTAAGCAATGCAAACAAATATACTCAATTATAAATCGGTCATTCAATTTATCAAATAACATTTTCTAAGTAAATTGCCATTTGGCCGAATATACACCAGCACATATTGTACATTTAACATTTTTATTTTACTTGAATCCGAACTCATATAATATAGGTAAATCAAATACCATCACATAATTTCACATCTTGACCGGATGTATCATGATTATATATATAGTCATAACTCTTATTCACATATGCATCACAGTATACACTTATGGTTCATTTCAAATCAAACTCACATATAAGTACATGATACGTACCTGGGCAACTTAATGTAATGAATGTATTCAATTGTCGTTCTATCACGAAGCATCATAGTCTTAGACTGTTATCAAATCACCAGGAATTAGCCTGCTAGGTTTTAAACCCGAATTCACCACCGGCACGAAGCCTGCTCAACTTTAAGTTTGAATTCATTCACTGACATTTCGCCTGCTAGGCTCGAAGCCCGATATTATTTCACCGGCATTATAGCCTACTAGGCTCGAGGCCCGATATTATTTCACTAGCTTTATAGCCTGCTAGGCTCGAAGCCTGAATTCATCATACGATAATCAATTTACCAAGTTTCATGCATATCAAATCATATGTTACTTGATTTCACATAGCACAAACACACTAATAATTTATTTCCTTCATTCGACTAAATGCACATATCACACACCTTATCATCATGTCATAATTCTCCTATTATACATTTTTCATATTACATTCAATTATAAACTATGTTTGATTACTCAAAACTTACCTCAAATATTTTCTACAGTCGTGGATCGGCTATTCAGTTACTTTGGCTTTTCCCTTATCCGAATTTTCCCCTCTATGCTCTTGAGCTAAAATCAACAAATTTAACTTCTCAATCAAACAAACACGTACGGCAACCATATATATTTCAAAAGCTAATTCATTCGCATCATTTGTCCACTTAAGTCTATCACCATTTCATTTTCAAATTCATGTACTTTGTAATTCACATTCGAACACTCAATTATACCTTAACTTATCCATTTCTTTCATTTAAACAACCCACATAACTCATTCATTCATGAACACATTCGGCACTATGCATCTTTACAAATATTTCATTTAAACAATTTTGGCCACCTTAAAATCCATTCATGCACTCACAATTTAAATAGATTCACTACTCCACAATCAATCAATTAATTATACAATTAACCGTAGCCAAATACCAATCAAGTAGATATTTGTTCACATTTCTTTAACACATATTTATCAACTAGTCTATGTATTAGCTTTTAGCATATTCGGTCATTAGAGCAACCTATTTCATTTTCTAAGGTTACCAAGACCATCCTATGATTAAATATATACATCATCTTTCATAATACACGAAATTCCTATTAAAACTCTCATACATATACATTTGGCCTAACATACTTCACAACTATACCCCTAGGCTGAATATTCACAAAGTTCTCAAAACATAGTTTACTCAACTTCCAAGCCAAGTTATCTAAATAGACCATATATACATAAGTACCAAGCCTCAAACTTAATTTATAACTATTTAAAACATTTAAAACATTTAAAACATCCAACACCAAATTTTCTTTGCATTTCATACTATAGCCGAATGCCCATTCCAAGCAATTGAGCCACACATAGTTCAAATTTCAAAATTTAAACTTATAAACTTACAATCACATGGATTTTAACATTATAGTCCATCAAACTTTCATTCATCAATTTCTATCATCAAATACAAATTTTTGCAATTTCCTATCATGACCGAATGCACAATTAACCAACATTTAACAAATTAATTCATGGGTTTAAAGTAGAACCAAGAGAGGAACTCAAAAACATGAATTTTCAACCAAACTACCATGAACTTACATTGAATTTATCTCCCCAAATGACCGAATATTCAAGAGCTTCTCTTCTTCTTTTTGTTTTCTTTAGTTTCGGCTAAGTGATAAAAATAAAGCTCAACTTTGTTTTTATCACCTCATTTTATGTTATAAAATAACATATATTATTTTACACCATAATTTAAGTTTATAATTTATATTATATAAAGTACATGATGCATTAAACCAACCCCACTACCGTACACTTAATGTAACACCCCGTACCCGAATCCGTTTCCGGAGTCGAATACAAGGTGCACACAGACTTAACTTAATTGTTTTCATAGTCCATAAAAAAAAAATTTCCAGACAAGCTGGTTACTGCATCACTGTCGCCTTAAAAATCATATCTGGAGTTTCAAAACTCGAAAATCAGTTTCGTAATTTTTTCCTGAAACTAGACTCATATGTCCATCTACAGATTTGTTTCTAGAATTTTTGGTCGAGCCAATTAGTACAGTTTATTAGTTAAAGTCTCCCATGTTACAGGGGTTGACTACACTAACCTTCGTGCGTTACAACTTGAATATCTCCCTGTGCAGGGCTTCAATACTGATGCAGTTTGTTTCTATAGAAACTAGACTCAAAGAGGAATCTATACACATATGGTATGACTCCTAATTATCTCTGGTTAATTTATAATGAATTTCCAAAGTCGGAACAGGGAATCCAGAAACCGTTCTGGCCCTGTTTCACGAATACCTAAATATCTCTTAGGATACAACTCATATGACCGTTTCGTTTCTTCCATATGAAAGTAGATTCATCAAGGCTCATTTAAATAATTTATTCACTATTTAATAACATTCCTGCTATTTTTAGTGATTTTTCACATCCACACCACTGCTGCTGTCAGCATCTGTTACTAAAACAAACTATGCCTATTTCATGACTTTTCCTTGATTTAACTAATAATTCATCATGCATGTCCCAAATTATAACCATGACTTGTGTCCAAACATCACCAAACCAATTTCAACCGAACATTTACGCCATTTTCGCATGGCTAAAGTTTACATACCAATTTCAACAAAGCATAATAGCCTATACATGCCGAAATGTACTCCTAGACCAACTACGAAGAAAATACCAAAAGTTGTTAGCGGTGTGATGACTTGATGACGGTCCCGAATACGCAAAAAGTCGAGTCCAAGAAACCTAAAATAGGTGACAAGCAAACACCGAATGAGTATATAACTCAGAAGTCATAAGCAATGCACTACCAACCATTAATAACATTATCACAAGAGGAAACAAAATGGAACAAGGCTAATTACTCCATTCAAACCAAACTATACCATAGTTCCTTAGACCTTTCGATTCAATCTCATACCAAGTTATACATTCACATTCCATATACTAATCAATAGGATATTTGAGGCATTTTTAGACACCATTTTGTTTTCGTTACAATCATACATCTACATGACCTTTCACTTATTCCACGATAATTCTTATGTACGTGACTTCAATTTGAATTGTCACATAGGTTCAAAACTTACCAAGCTCAACTCCAAATATAAACATAGCGCCTATTAGCCATGAACTCAAGGTACTTACCTGATCCGCTGTCCGTGATCAACTCAATAATGTCGCACACTCAGTGTCAATAGTGATTCAAAAGCATATAGTGAGTCCGCACACTTAGTGCTATATAATCAACTCGCACACTTAGTGCTATATGATCAAACTCGCACACTTAGTGCTGTACAAATTTTAAACCCGCACACTTAGTGCCATTCTCATGATCACAAATGTTTATACCCGCACACTTAGTGCCAAATCAACAACTCGATGCATCTCACCTCTTTTCTTTTCATTCAATACTTTCATCACCACATACATACATGTATATAAATTTATCATTCCTTTCGGCATAATTACATAGACATTATGTCTATTTAAATCAATACAAAATATATGCTTAGTGACCTACCTTGTGTGGTGCAAAATAATTCCAAGTCGGCTACTCGATGACCTTCGATTTCCCCTTATTGGACGCCTCTCCTTTAGGATCTTGAGCTTAAACAAATAAATTAACTCATTCAACCGCTTTGCTATACATATTGATATTCACATTTTAATGATTTTATGACATACGGAATGGCATGGTAAAATTTTTATCTTGCTACCTCATGCTCCTAGCTATTCGGCTCATAACCATATGCTATAGCCCTACTATCAATAATCCAATCACACATGCATATATATATATATATATATGGCCGAATGTACAAAGCATAGACTCATCATCACCTATGCTCTTAATTTGATGGCCGAATATGCATACATGTATATACACTATTAATCAATCACTAACATTGCACTTCACCTTAATAGCTAGCTTAGCAAACCTCGATTTAACACATAGTTGTTCATAACACAACTTAAGCATACTCTCCATTCCATCAATTCCAAAACTTAATGTCTTACTCAAAATGCTAAAAAAAATCCAAGAGTCATCAATCCACCATCACATGTAACATTAACAAGCTTCATATTTAGCATGCAATGGCATTAACACAAAATCTACCTTGGCGAATATCATCCCCATGATATAGCAAAGTTTTGAACCATGGACTAATTAGAACTCAAGCTAGCAACCAAGAACATGCATGAATCTCATGGCACAACCTCAAACATACCTTAAGCTAGATGCAAGTATGGCCAAATCTCCTCCTAATCCTCTTCCAAACCAAACATGAAGCAAAAACTCCTTCCTCCTTCCTTAGAGAATTTCGCCAAAAGAGATGAAAAAGGATGAACATTTTTTTCTTTGTTTTCATCATAATCCTTTTTTTCATCTTTTCTTTTTTTTCCATTTCATTATTACCCATACTCCTTATTTTATTTTTTTCCTCCCATGATGCACCAACAAAACATGTCTATGACATGTTTTGCCCATATTTCTTTGTCATGGCCGCCACTAGGCTTGGATTTAGGAAATTTGACATGCAAGCCCTCCTTTTGATTACATGCACTATTAGATCCTTATAGATTAGCCTATCACATTTCAAAAGTGTCACACAAGTCCTATTGACTAAATTCACATGAAATTTACTAAATCGAAACTTAAAACTTTCACACATTCATAATCACATATTTTAGACAATAAATACTATGTTCAAACATTTCGGTGACTCGGTTTAGCGGTCCCAAAACCACTTCCCGACTAGGGTCAATTTTGGGCTGTCACACTTAAATAAAGTGGTAAAATAGACATGCAAATCCTCTACTTTAATAATTTACAAAATTAATCACTTGGACGTTCACCTACCACATTTTCAAAGTTTCTCAAACAAGTCATTTTTTTCTAATTCCACATTCAAATGACAAAATTAAGACACGATACTTTCACACATGAAACTTCACATATAATAAACATAGAAAAGAGCATTTAAATAATTTTGTGACTCGGTTTTGTGGTCCCGAAACTACTTTTCGACTAGGGTCAAATTAGGGCTGTCACATTAAAGGTTGTGAATTAGGCATAGATGATTAATTAGATAAACATAACTAATTTTAGGAAAAAATATTAAGTATAGACAAAGATATTATAATTTAAAGTTTAAGTTAAATGGGAACTTAGCTTAAAGATTTTGTGTTAGTTGCTTTAAGTGAATTATTGGTTGATATCTGACTGTGTTTATTATATGATTTATGTGTGCAAAGCTTTGATTCGTTAGAGCTTGCTACGAGCTAGGGAAGCGTTAGTTCACCTTTCAGTTTTTGGCAAAAGCATAAAGTGGGGAGTGTATGGAATTGCTACTCGTAAACACGAGTCATGTGTTATTTGGGAATTTAGATATAGCCTAAACCCCTACTCTAATTTCTGGATGTAAATTTCCTTGAATCCATAATTATCTTGAGATTTTATGGTTATGTAATGTGCATGAAATGTGATATGTGAATATAGTGACTATTGTGTAAAGTGAATGTGTAATGTATGTTATATGACTATGCTAGTGTTTTACAAAAGATGCTAATATGTAGTGACAATGCACAGATAATTGGTAAGTAATGTGTATTTTTTTTCAGATATTCTGGCCTTGTGACCTTGGAACCATTGGATATAGTTGGAGGATTGTGAGTACTCACTTATATGTATAATGGTTTTAGGCGTTGAGGCCCTAGAACATGTTTGGAGGGATAAGGGAATGAGAACTAAGCTCCATTCAATGGGACATGGAGGGGAAATAAGGAGAGTGTTAGCTAAATGCCTCACTTTTGGGATATGTTTGACTCTATGAGTCAATGCGGTGTAATGGAGATTCATATATCCGATGTGTGATGATAGAGCTCACTATATGTTTCATAACACAAGTGCCATCTTATCCTAATTTATTATATTTTATGTAATTGTGTGGATTATGTTCTATGCTTGAATGAGCATGTATTTGTAATGAAAGTGGACTACTAAATGATGCATGATTTAATATTATAAGATGTTAGACTTAAAAATAAGGTAACTGTGATTAAATGATTGGTTGTGTTGCATGGTGACATGTTTGCGTGTGGAAATTCTTTGCATTCACTAAGCTAGTTAAAGCTCACGCACTCATTTCAACATATACAAATTAGTGACGACACGATATGGGCGGTGTGGTTTCTGGGGGAGTGATCCAAGGAAGTTTGGTTATTCTTTGTAGGTCCTTCATTATTTTTATTTGTTTTGGGTAAATAGGCAATGTGGTAGACTTATTATAGTTACATTGATTTCTAAACAATTGACTTGGTTTCTAAGAACATCATGTTATTACTGTCGCTAAGGACTAAACACATTGATGTTGGTATGATGATATTTGTTAGGACTCATTTTTTGGTATTATGTACTCTTGATTAAATTGTATGAATGATTATTTAACTTAAAACATGATGCATGCTGCTTAGGAACCATTCGAGATTAATTATTTGCTTTTCTATGTTGCATTTTTAGCTCTAGTAGATTGAAAATTGATACCTCTATGAATTAAAACGTAAAGAAAATAGAACAAAGATGTGGTATTGATACCTTTGCTTCAATATCGATAATCGAGGAAGAAATATCGATACTTTATTTAGTGGTATCGATATTTTTTGATAGTTGGGTTTTTTATCGAGAAATAGTATGCTCATTTGATATAATTTTTCCAAGTCATATCGATACCACTTAGGAAAAATTTTGATACTTAAATATCAGTATCGATACCTATGGACATTTTTATGAAATTTTGCTAATTAGCCCTTCCGCATGATTCTAGCTAGATGTATGACTGATTAACGAATGATTTGCATGTAACAATGTTAAATATCTATTGGGACATTTTAAAACCTATACAAGTTAACAAAAGATGATTAGTTTGCTTGAATCTAACTTCCTATTCATTATACATGAGGTGAGATGGTGGTATGACATCCTGTATCTGGACCTGGCGACCAGGCCAGGTATAGGGCATTACATTTGGTGGTTTCAGAGCCTAAGTTCAATAACTCTCAGACCTAGGTGATTTTTGTGTGTTTGGAGTTTCAAAACTCAAAAATTTGAATCTCTTTATTTTTTAGATATTGTTGATATAATTGTGATTGAGTGGCAGGGAACTGTTTGAAATGTTCTGATTGAAGTACATGTGGGGTAGGAATGAGAACACATTGCCTAAAACCCTAAAGATTGTTTGCAGGAACAAGACTTGGATCATTCCAGCCACTCACACCTTTTATTTGTTTATTTGTGTGTATGCTAGATTATTAGATATGCCTCCTAGATGTGTTAATGTGAGAGCTATTGCTCAAGAGGATGGTGTATCCTCTACAGGTCTTGTACCGTCGCGTAGAGTGAACATACCTGATGACGGTGTAGGCCCTCTGATAAAAGCCATGATAGGAGCATTTTAGCAGATTGTTGGTACTAACCCTGCACCTACACCTGTCAATCTTGCACCGATTAATCGAGGTTTGTTGCTTGAATGTCTTCGAGCGTTGGGTGGCAAAGAGTTTGCTAAAGTAAAAGGTAAAGATCCAATCGTAGCTGAGTACTAGTTGGAGGGAGTTGAAAGGATCATTGAGAAGATGTCTTGTTCTGATGAGGAGAAGTTGGGTTGTGATGTGTCCCTACTCAACGATGAGGCTTATCGTTGGTGGACTATAGTTAGGAGACCTACTGTTGCTGATAGATTTACTTGGGGTTACTTCCTTGAGGTTTTTAAGAGAAATTACATGGGCAAGCAGTATATGGAGGCTCATAAATGAGAATTTTTGGACCTGATTCAAGGTGATTTATCTGTGACTGATTATGAGGTTGAGTTTGTGCGACTTAGTCAGTATGCATGTAACACCTCTAACCCGTATCCATTGCCAAAATAGGGTTACGGAGTATTATCAGACTAACAAAATAGCAAACCATTCAATTCATACATCAATGCAAACATAATCTAATTACATTCAAATTGATTCATAATGTCCCTTAATCAAGCCTTCGAGGCCATAAAAATACTTTGAAAATAGTCTGGGACTAAATCGAAAACATTTGGAAATTTTAGGAAAAGAGTTAAAAATTTTAAACTGCAAGAGTCACATGGCTGTGTCTCAGGCAGTGTGGACATTCGAAATAGGAACGCACGGCCATGTCCTAGCCCGTGTTCATGTCCATGTAACTCACTGACTTGGTCACATGGCCAAGTCTCACTCCCGTGTGCCAGGCCATGTGCTAGGCCATGTAATTGCCTAACTTGAATGCCTTGAATATATAGGGGACACACGGATGTGTCGCATGGTCGTGTGACCTCAAAATGAACCTTAAAACACAATTTACCATTTGAAATTGCTTGAACCTTAAGAAACTTAAATACTAACCAAAATACCAAATCAAAATGACATTAATCGGGTCAAAAACATATCAAAACCAACCTAATATGTGCCTAACCAATGTACCCTCATTGGTACCACAGTTATATTCAACTTTACCTCAAAATACACATTAATTCATTTCATCAACTCATTCAAGCAATACCAAATCAATAAATCTAACAAAGTTAACACAATCACAACAATTCAAATATATATAAGCCACACATACAAGCATAACAATTATACCTCATTTTCATACCATTTTCAAATTGGTTATTTACTCAAAATATCATTCATAACATTTACATAAGCCAAACATTAACCAAAATAGCACAAGAGCCTAAGAGTCTATACATTCCATATAATCTGAATTAAATGTTTCAAAAACTACCGAGATAAACTGGATACTATGAATTGAGTGCCGATTCGATCATCCAACCTTCCGAAAATATACAATGACAATAAACAACACAAGTAAGCTTAATGAAGCTTAGTAAGTTCGATGAGTTAAACGATAAATCTTACCAAACTAACTATAATAATTCAAACAATAAAAATCATCTAAGAGAACTCCCTGTCATTCACAACTTCAATTGATAAATACATCCATAGTCAAATCGATACAAAAATAACATGTCTTTCAAATTCATTAAACAAATTAGCTTACTGAGATTTTCCATTTGGAGAACGAATTACGAATAAGAGTAAATTTTCAACAGAAGCTCATAAGAGCTAATCCTCTCGAATACGTCAACAGAAGCTTGAAAGCCAAACAGAAGCTCATAAGAGCTGAATAGAAGCTCGTAAGAGCTTAAAAGAAGCTCAGGAGAATTGATCCACCCAATCACGCCAAACAGAAAGTAAAACACAAGAGTTCGCACAAATGCTGAACCCCGATTTATTTGGGTAAAATGACAATATCTCCCTCCAATACCATCTCCACTCCAAACCACCGTCATGCACCAAGTCACGAATGTACTCAAATCTCGCGTTCAATTCAAACTGAATATCCAATTCAATATTATAATTCAAACAATAATTCATTTCCAACAATAGAATATATACATAATACCAATCATCAATTTATACAAATGTTAAATTTTAACTGTACGAACTTACCTAGACTGAATTGTAGTAATTGCAGAAGTTCAGGGACTATTCTGCTATTTTTTCTTTTCCATGAGTATTTACGGGATCTTGATCTAAAATATGAAATTACTCATTTATTAGCATATATTTCATTTCCAAACCATTTTGCAATTAATACCCTTTTATTTTTCAAATTTGTACAATTACCCTTAACTTTTTTAATATTTTCAATTTAGTCCCTTAATTAGTTAATTCATCAAATTAACTAATTTTCTCAAATAAATAATTTATCCAAATATTCTAGGCCCTCAAACAACCCTAATAAACTTAAAATTCACTATCAAACCCTAATATTTTGACATTTTACAATTTAATCCTAAAATCAAGATTTAACAAAAATCTCTTTACAAATTCATCAAATAGCATAATAAAGACTCCAAAAACATAATATTCATAAAAAAATTCAACATTCATCAATGGAAACTTCCAAAATTTTTAACTGAATAAAAAATGAAGGTACGAGCTAGCTGAAGCTAGGTGCAACGATCTCAAAAATATAAAAATTACAAGAAACGGGTAAGAATTGAACTCACATGCAAGCGTCTATACTCGACCGATTCTCCAAGATATTTCAATGGTGTTTTGGCAATGGCATAAACAGAAATGAAGATGAAAACTTATTTCTTCTAATTTATTTTGTTTAATTTCTATTTATTTACAACTATGCCATTAAAATCTCATTAATCTATCATTTTAATTTCTCTTGCCGTCCAACACTATCCATTTGGGAATAATTATTATATTGGTCCCTCCTCATGTAATTACTAAGCTATTTAATAATTTAATTGAACTAATTATTAGCTTTTGTACCTTTTTCAATTTAGTCATTATTCTTTAATTAACTAGCTAAACGTTAATATTTCTAAACGAAATTTTAATACGAATTTAATAACTCTATAAATATTCTAAAAATAATAATTATGAGTTGACATGACGGAAATTTGTGGTCCCAAAATCACTGTTCTATCACCACTAAAAATCGGGTTGTTACAACGCATCTAAGATGATTCTTTAGGAGAGGGACCGTTACAAGAGGATCCGTTTTGGGCTAAATCGTGAGATTCGAGTTTATTTGGTAGCACAACCTATAGAGATGTTTGATGAGTTAGTTGAGAGAGCTGAGGTTGTGGATGAGACCTTAGCTGAGTCACCTTGCTTTGTGGTTACTGATTCTAGTAAGAGAGCTTCTGATAGTGCATTGGGATGATCGTCTAAGAGAGGGTGTGATAGCCATGTTTCTCATAGAGGTGCAAGATATGGGATTTGACCGAGTCATCCTAAGCAGCAGGGTAGTACTATGGTTAGTGCTAGTGGTTCAGCAGGTAGTTTTGGATGATTACTTTGTGTACACTGTGAGCGTAGCTGTAACACCCCTAACCCGTATCCATCACCGGAGTAGGGTTAGGAGGTATTACCGATAAAAATACAATGTATAGCATACATTTATCAACCATAAAGCATTCATTCTCATAAATCATTCATCACATTCACATTCTCCCTTATAAATGCCTACAAGGCCTTAAACATGCTTTAAAAGTGGTGAGGAACTAAACCAATATCATACGAAAATTTTGGAAACTTAGAAAAATTTCAACTATACAGGGGTCACACGCCCGTGTGAACAGGCCATGTGTCACACACGACTCCAGACACGCCCTTGTCTCCGGTCGTGTGGAAACAGGGCATACGTACTGACTTGGGTCACATGGTCAACCACACGCCAAAAATGTAGGGTATACTGACTTATGCAACACGGCCAAGTCACACGCTCGTGTGCTAGGCCATGTGCCAATTAGGGGGTATACTGACTTGTACCACACGGCTAGTCACACCCCCGTGTGTGAGATTGTGACAGCCCAAAATTGACCCTAGTCGGAATGTGGTTTCGGGACCACAAAATCGAGGCGTAAAAATAATTTAATGTTCATTTTGATGCTTATGATATGTGTTAATTCGTGTGTGACATTTTTGATGTTTGATTTCGAGTTATAAATGTGAATTTCACTAGAAAGGACCTAGTAGAAAACTTTGAAAGTATGATGGGGAAATGTGTGATGACTAATTAAAGCATGCATGCAAAACAATGGCCTTGCATGTCAAATATCCCTCTTTTTATAAGAGGTGGTCGGTCATGACAAGGGAGGATGGGCAAAACATGTCATAGACATGTTTTGTTGGTGCATTAGGGAGAAACATTAAACTAAGGGGTATGGGTAATAAAAAAATGAAAAAAAAAATTGTGTGTGAAGGCTTCTCCCCTCCCCATTGCCGTGTATTGAAGAAAAGAAAAGAAAAAAAAATTGTTCATCCATTTCATTCTCTCTTGACCGAAAATACTAAAGAGGAAGGAAGGAATTTTTGCTTCATGTTTGGTTTGGAAGGGGATTAGGAAGAGATTTGGCTATACTTGCATCAAGATTAAGGTATGTTTGAGGTTGTGCCATGAGATTCATGCATGTTTTTAGTTCTGAGCTTGATGTTCTTATTAGCCCATGGTTCAAATCTTTGCTATGTCATGGGAATGATATTCGCCAAAGTGGATGTGGTGTTAATGCCATTGCATGCTAAATATCAAGCTTTATAATGATACATGCGATGGGGATTGAGGACTCTTAGATTTTCTTTTAGCATTTTTGAATGAGATGCTAAGTTCTTTGTTAACCATGACCAAATTGAAACGGTATGGTGTTGTGGTGTATTCGCCATGGTATATCCATAAGAATGTTTCATGCATGTTGCATGGTAGGTAAGATTTGAGCTTTGGATATGTGTTTATATTTGGATATAAGCAACTTGAGATTCGACCCTTGCACCTACATGAATATATGTTTGCACATGATGTATTGGTACGACATATATACTATTTCAAGGTGTATATTTGCTTGTGATGATGTTTCGGTTATGAAGTAAATGAGAGATGTGTATTGAGCTACAATATGTAATCGTTAGTTAGTAAAATGTATGCTGTTTTTTTGTGTGGTATTAAGTGTATAATTGGCCTCAACATGGACATGCATATTCGCCACATGAGGGAGTTGGTGTGCATGCATTCGGTTAGAGGCAAGCATATTGATGCCTATTCTTGGCTTGGAGAATTCGCTAAGGAGAGTACTAACTAATGTGTTGAATTCGATTCGTGATTTCGTGCACATGTGACTCTAATGTCTAATGTACATAAGGGCTAAGTACCTTGAGCTTCACTTTGATGTTTGAATGAATTGTATTGAATTGCTTGTTGTGATTAAAATGTGCATGACCGTTGTGTATTTGAGCTAAAGGATGGCCATATGACCATTTAAACTCCTTGTCATATTCGCCATAAGCTATCATAATGAGATTTTAATAAGTTAAATTTGTGTGAATTAGCTCAAGAGCTTAGAGGACCACAGTTGGATAAGGGAAAGGAAAAAGTGATCGAATAGTCGTCGAAATCGTTCGACAACATCCGAGGTAAGTCTTGAGTAATGACCCTACTTGAATTATATTGAAATCATGCTCCTTGTGTGTGGCTATTGAGCCGAAATTGTAAAGGTTTGATAAATATTTTGTGTTTGAGCCTTAGTAACGAAAATGAAATATGGATGTGTCGTGATTATTGATATATGTGTACATGAGCATTTGAATGATACCGGGCTAAGTCTCAAGGCATTTATGCTAGTGATTATATCCGGCTAAGACCAAGGCATTCGTATGAGTTGTTATATCCGGTTAAGACCCAAAGGCAATTGTGCAAGTCACTAAATCCGGGTTAAGACCAAGGCAATTGTGCTTGTGGTTATATCCGTTAAATCCGAAGGTACGTGACTCGAAATGAGCAATCTTGCTGTAAAAATTTCAGTTTATACACTTGTGAAAATTCCAGCAATGAGGTATGTTCGTATGTGCTTGAATTAGTTGAGTCCTTAAAAGTAAGTATTTGCTCAGTTGATAAACGAGCTACCGGCCTTTAGCTAAGATGTTCTTTTGTGTATGAACATAAGGGTAGGTAATGTGAAGTAAGTATGATTATGAGAATGTGTATTAATAAAGCGATTCATTTAGTTATGTAAATGTAATACTTTAGTCAAAGCTGATTTCATTACTTGAGACTTACTAAGCATTAAAATGCTTACCCCGTTGCTTTGGCTCTTTGTTTTATAGATTTTGCTCGTTAGCTATCGGATTCGGGATCATCGAAGTCTAAGTCATCCACACTATCAAAGCCCCCATTTTGGTACAATTTTGGTTGAACTTTGAAATGGCATGTATAGGACTACCCTTTTGTTGTAGGTCATGTACCTTTCGGTTTTGTGTAAACTTGGATAGCCATGCGAAAATGGCTTATATACGTTTTTAGCATAGTACTATAATCGTTTGTATGTTGATCATTATGAGGTATGGAATGGTTTTGAAATGATTAGCCATTGGAATGGTTAATCATGATCACACTTTGTGCTATGTATGCAAAAAGGGCCAATTGAATCATGGAAATCATGAAATAGGTAAAGCCTACCTTAAAGGCAGATGCTGACAGCAACAGTGATGTGGATGTTAAAAATCACTAAAAATAGTATGAATGGTATTAAATAGTGAATAAATTATGAAAATGAACCTTGATGAATCTACTTTCATATGGAAGAAACGACACGGTCATATGAGTTATATGTTAAGAGATATTTAAGTTCTCGTGAAACAGGGCCAGAACGGTTTCTGGATCCCCTGTTCCGACTTTGGAAATTCATTGTAAATTAACCAGAGATAATTAGGAGTCATGCCATATATGTATAGATTCCTCTATGAGTCTAGTTTCTATAGAAACAAACGCCATCAGTATTGAATCCCTGTACAGGGAGATATCCAATTCGTAATGCATGAAGGTTAGAGTAGTCAAACCCTGGATTAGGGGAGACTTTAACTAATAAACTGTACTAATTGGCCCGACCAAAAATTCTAGAAAAAACTATGTTGATGGACTTATGAGTCTGGTTTCAGGGAAAAATTACGAAACTGATTTTCGAGCTTGAAAACTCAAGATATGATTTTTAAGGCGACAGTGATGCAGTAACCAGCTAGTCTGGAAAATTTTTTTTTATGGACTGTGAAAACAATTAAGTTAAGTCTGTGTGCACCTTGTGTTCGATTCCGGTAACGGACTCGGGTACGGGGTGTTACAATTTTATTGGTATCAGAGCTACGGTTTAGTCGATTCTAGGACTACCGTAATACGTTTGGGTCTAGCTATACATGCCATTTTGTGATAAATTGATAGTGTGGTGATTTCTGACATTTGAATTTGTGTTTATTTATAGTAATGGATCCCGATCCCAACCGAAGCGATAGTGATGATGTGGAGAGAGTGGCGCCTGCTCCCGCACAAGGGACAGCGCCGGCGGACTCTCAACCTGTCGCTAGCAATCCGAATGATGAGGCTAGGCAAGCTTTCTATAGCGTGATGAATGATTGGTTCAACCAATACATTCGAACTAACACGGCTGTTCCACAACCTCCATTCCCGACTAATACGACCCCGGCACCTACAATGCCTTGATGGCCCGACCAAATAAGGTCCAATAAGCCCCCAGTTGACAGAATCCAAAAACATGGGGCTACTGAATTTAAAGCTACGGATAGCGACGATGCCGAGCAAGCTGAATTTTGGTTGGACAACACTATCCGGGTACTCGATGAGCTATCTTGTACACCCGATGAATGCCTAAAGTGTACTATCTCCTTGCTACGTGATTACGCCTACTATTGGTGGTGTACTCGACTTGTTGTGCCCGAGAGCAAGTAACTTGGGAGTTTTTCCAAACCGAGTTTGGAAAAAGTATATCGATCGAGATTTATGGATCAAAACGGAAGGAATTTCTTGAACTTAAACAAGGTTCCATGTCGGTTCTACCTACTCTGAAAATTTGTGAGGCTTAGCCGGTATCTGCGAGAATGCATTTCTTCGAAGTGTGATGTGTAAATGCTTCTAAGATGGACCGAATGATGATATAAAGTCGTATGTTGGCATTTTGGAAATCAGAGTTTGTGGCTCTTGTCGAGCGAGCATGCAAAGTGAGGAGCTCGAGATGGAGAAAAGAAAAGTGAAGTGGGAGCAAGGGAGTTTCAGAAGAGGTCTTCGAAGCCCTTCCCACATCATCAAAGAAATTCAGAGATGGCTTAGGCTGGTCTAGAGACACTTCGGGCTTTTCTAGACGAGATCACGATCGACCCCCTGTGACCACACGAGTCACTTCGATCGCCAGTGGTGGAAATGATCGTCGAGAGAGAGCGGAGTGCCAGTATTGTGGCAAATGGCATTCCGGAAGTTGTAGATTCCGTGACCGCTCTCATTACAAGTGCGGAGCAATTGACCACTTCATTAAAGATTGCCCAAGGTTGTCTGAACAGAATATAAATCAGAGTGGGAAACCGGGTGCTACCACTGCTCGAGGTAGACCATCTGGAAATACGGGCAATGCTAGTGGTGGTCGAGAGGATCTAGAGATGCTACGACTAGATCCGAGGCTCGCGCCTCGCTAGGGCTTATGCCATACGCAAGACGCGTGAGGATGCTTCCTCGCCGGATGTTATTACCGTACTTTCACTCTCTTTGGTACTAATGTGATTGCTTTAATTGACCCTGGTTCTACTCACTCTTATATATGCGAAACCTTAGCATCCAAAGAAGACTTTACCTATTGAGTCTCTTGAGTTCGTAATTCGGTGTCAAATCCCTTGGGTCGTTACGTCTTTGGTCGACAAAGTGTGTAAGAAATGTCCCTAGTAATTGAGGTTCTGTTTTCCGTGGACTTGATGCTTTTGACGTTCGATGAATTTGATGTTATTCTTGGGTTGGATTGGTTGACCGTGCATGATGCGGTTGTGAATTGCAAAAGCAAGACTATTGATTTGAGGTGCAAATAACGAGATGATTCAATTGAGTCTACGGACTTGAAGGGTTGCCAATCGTAATATCATCAATGTTGGCCCGAAATATGTAAGAAAAGGGTGTGAAGCATACCTTGCGTATGTACTTGATGATAAGGAGTTAGAAATAAAACCGAATCTGTGCGGTGGTTTGTGAATACCGGATGTTTTTCCCAAGAATTACCGGTTTGCCACTGTTCGGAGATAGAGTTTGGTATTGAGCTTGTACACAGGACCACGCCGATTTCGATAGCTCCGTGTCGTATGGCACCAACGGAATTAAAGGAGTTGAAAGCTCGGTTGCAAGAGTTGGTGGATAGAGGTTTTGCTCGCCCAGTTTTTCACCTTGGGGTGCACCGTGTTGTTTGTGAAAAGAAGGACGGAACCATGAGGTTGTGCATCGACTATCGTCGGCTTAATAAAGTGACAATAAAGAACAAATATCCGTTACCGCGTATCGATGATTTGTTCGATCAACTGAAGGGAGCCTCAGTGTTCTCAAAAATAGATTTGAGATCGGGCTATAATCAGTTACGAATCCGAGATTCGGATATACCCAAAACTGCCTTCAGAACGAGATATGGTCACTACGAGTTCTTAGTAATGCCGTTTGGGCTCACTAATGCCCCTGCGGTATTTATGGATTTGATGAATTGGATCTTCAGACCGTATTTGGATCGGTTCGTAGTTGTGTTCATTGACGACATCTTGGTCTATTCAAGAGATGAGACCGAACATGCGAGCACCGAGATTAGTGTTGCAAATTTTACGGGATAGCGATTATCGCTAAGTTCAGAAGTGTGAGTTCGGTTAAGAGGTTAGCTTCTTGGGTCATGTGGTATCTCGATCGGGTATTCGAGTTGACCCGAGCAAAATTTCAGCCATACTTAACTGGAAGCCTTCGAGAAACATTACTGAGGTTCGGAGCTTTTTGGGACTTGCCGATTACTACCGACGGTTTGTAAAAGGATTCTCGATGATAGCCACACCCATGACGAAACTGCTTCAGAAGGATGTCAAGTTCGAATGGACGGAAAAGTGTCAGAAAAGTTTCGATCAATTGAAAACTCATTTGACGGAAGCTCCAGTATTAGTGCAGCCCGAATCTAGCAAAGAGTTTGTCATCTATAGTGACGCATCCCTACTTGGGTTAGGTTGCGTATTGATGCAAGAAGGTCGAGTTGTGGCCTATGCGTCGAGACAATTAAAGCCACATGAGAAAAATTATCCGACCCATGATCTCGAATTGGCTGCCATCGTATTCGCCTTAAAGATATGGCGACATTACTTATTTGGTGAGAAGTGCCATGTGTATTCGGATCACAAAAGTCTCAAATATTTGATGACTCAAAGAGACTTAAATCTGCGACAAAGACGTTGGCTCGAGTTGTTAAAAGATTATAAGCTTGTCATTGATTATCACCCGGGAAAGGCTAATGTGGTTGCGGACGCCTTAAGCCGGAAATCACTGTTTGCTTTACGAGCTATGAATGTACACTTGTCTATTCTACCCGACAATGTGTTAATAGCCGAATTAAAGGCCAAACCATTATTGACTCATCAAATTCGTGAAGCTCAGAAAGATGACGATGAGTTGGTGGCAAAACGGGCTGAGTGTGTTCCGAACAAGGAATCAGAGTTTCAAATTGATGATAACGATTGTTTGAGGTTCAGAAGTCGTCTGTGTGTTCCAAAGAATTGAACTTATTTTGATAATTCGAACGAAGCCCATTGTAGCCGAATGGCAATCCACCCGGGAGTACTGAAGATGTACAATGATTTGAAACGTCGATTTTGGTGGCATGGTATGAAGCGAGACATCTCGACTTTGTTTCAAGATGTTTAATATGTCAACAAGTGAAAGCGGAACATCAAGTGCCTTGAGATTACTTGGTGATTACGATACCCGGTGGAAATGGGATCGAGTCACAATGGACTTTGTGTCCGGACCGCCATTGTCGTGAGCAAGAAGGATGCGATTTGGGTTGTTGTTGATAAACCGACTAAGTCGGCTCACTTTATCCCGTGCGTCGGATTTTCATTGGATAAACTAGCTGAATTGTATGCGTTTCTCGATTGTGAGATTACACGGGTACCGATTTACATTGTGTCGGATAGAGATCCGAGATTCACCTCGCGATTTTGGAAGAAATTGCAAGAAGCTTTGGGTACCAAGTTGCATTTCAAGACCGCCTTTCATCCCCAAACCGATGGTCAATCCAAGCGGATAATTCGAGATACTTGAGGATATGTTGAGATGTTGCATCCTCGAGTTTAGTGGTTCATGGGAACGGTACTTACCTTTGATTGAATTCGCTTACAACAATAGTTTTCAATCAAGTATTAAGATGGCACCTGACGAGGCTTTGTATGGTCGTAAATGCCGTACACCATTGTTTTGGACCGAGCTCGGTGAAAGTAAAATTTTCGGAGTTGATTTGATTAAAGATGCTGAATGAAAGTAAAGGTAATCCGTGAAAGTCCGAAGGCGCCCACGGATCGTCGAAAATCATACGCGGATTTGAAGCGAAAAGACATTGAGTATCAGGTGGGAAATAAAGTGTTTCTTAAAGTTTCGCCTTGGAAAAAGATATTCAGATTTGGCCGTAAAGGCAAATTGAGTCCGAGGTTCATCGGGCCATATGAAGTCTCTGAACGAGTCGGTCCAGTTGCATATTGTTTGATTTTGCCCCCTGAACTTGAAAAGATTCACGACGTCTTTCATGTTTCGATGCTTCGATGCTATAGATCCGATCCGTCGCACGTAATTAGTCCATCAGAGGTTGAAATTCAAGCCGATATGAGTTATGAAGAAGAACTGATTCGTATCCTAGCTCGTGAAGTGAAGGAGTTGCGAAACAAAAGGGTTCCGTTAGTAAAAGTGTTATGGCTCAAACACAGGATGGAAGAAGCTACTTGGGAACCCGAGAACTCTATGAAAGAGCGTTACCCAAACCTATTTACACGTAAGATTTTCGGGGACGAAAATTTCTTAAGTGGGGGAGAGTTGTGATAGCCCAAAATTGACCCTAGTCGGAATGTGGTTTCGGGACCACAAAACCGAGGCATAAAAATAATTTAATGTTCATTTTGATGCTTATGATATGTGTTAATTCGTGTGTGACATTTTTGATGTTTGATTTAGAGTTATAAATGTGAATTTCACTAGAAAGGACCTAGTAGAAAACTTTGAAAGTATGATGGGGAAATGTGTGATGACTAATTAAAGCATGCATGCAAAACAATGGCCTTGCATGTCAAATATCCCTCTTTTTATAAGAGGTGGCCGGCCATGACAAGGAGGATGGGCAAAACATGTCATAGACATGTTTTGTTGGTGCATTAGGGAGAAACATTAAACTAAGGGGTATGGGTAATAAAAAAATGAAAAAAAATTGTGTGTGAAGGCTTCTCCCCTCCCCATTGCCGTGTATTGAAGAAAAGAAAAGAAAAAAATTGTTCATCCATTTCATTCTCTCTTGACCGAAAATACTAAAGAGGAAGGAAGGAATTTTTGCTTCATGTTTGGTTTGGAAGGGGATTAGGAAGAGATTTGGCTATACTTGCATCAAGATTAAGGTATGTTTGAGGTTGTGCCATGAGATTCATGCATGTTTTTAGTTGCTAGCTTGATGTTCTTATTAGCCCATGGTTCAAATCTTTGCTATGTCATGGGAATGATATTCGCCAAAGTGGATGTGGTGTTAATGCCATTGCATGATAAATATCAAGCTTGATAATGATACATGCGATGGGGATTGAGGACTCTTAGATTTTCTTTTAGCATTTTTGAATGAGATGCTAAGTTCTTTGTTAACCATGACCAAATTGAAACGGTATGGTGTTGTGGTGTATTCGCCATGGTATATCCATAAGTATGTTTCATGCATGTTGCATGGTAGGTAAGATTTGAGCTTTGGATATGTGTTTATATTTGGATATAAGCAACTTGAGATTCGGCCCTTGCACCTACATGAATATATGTTTGCACATGATGTATTGGTATGACATATATACTATTTCAAGGTGTATATTTGCTTGTGATGATGTTTCAGTTATGAAGTAAATGAGAGATGTGTATTGAGCTACAATATGTAATGCGTTAGTTAGTAAAATGTATGCTGTTTTTTTTGTGTGGTATTAAGTGTATAATTGGCCTCAACATGGACATGCATATTCGGCCACATGAGGGGAGTTGGTGTGCTTGCATTCGGTTAGAGGCAAGCATATTGATGCCTATTCTTGGCTTGGAAAATTCGCTAAGGAGAGTACTAACTAATGTGTTGAATTGATTCGTGATTTCGTGCACATGTGACTCTAATGTCTAATGTATATAAGGGCTAAGTACCTTGAGCTTCACTTTGATGTTTGAATGAATTGTATTGGATTGCTTGTTGTGATTAAAAATGTGCATGACCGTTGTGTATTTGAGCTAAAGGATGGCCATATGACCATTTAAACTCCTTGTCATATTCGGCCATAAGCTATCATAATGAGATTTTAATAAGTTAAATTTGTGTGAATTAGCTCAAGAGCTTAGAGGACCACAGTTGGATAAGGGAAAGGAAAAAGTGATCGAATAGCCGTCGAAATCGTTCGACAACATCCGAGGTAAGTCTTCGAGTAATGACCCTACTTGAATTATATTGAAATCATGCTCCTTGTGTGTGGCTATTGAGCCGAAATTGTAAAGGTTTGATAAATATTTTGTGTTTGAGCCTTAGTAACGAAAATGAAATATGAATGTGTCATGATTATTGATATATGTGTACATGAGCATTTGAATGATACCCGGCTAAGTCCCAAGGCATTTATGCTAGTGATTATATCCGGGCTAAGACCAAAGGCATTCGTATGAAGTTGTTATATCCGGTTAAGACCAAGGCAATTGTGCAAGTCACTAAATCCGGGTTAAGACCAAGGCAATTGTGCTTGTGGTTATATCCGGTTAAATCCGAAGGTACGTGACTCGGAAATGAGCAATCTTGCTGTAAAATTTCAGTTTATACACTTGTGAAAATTCCAGCAATGAGGTATGTTCGTATGTGCTTGAATTAGTTGAGTCCTTACAAGTAAGTATTCGCTCGCTTGATAAACGAGCTACCGGCCTTTGGCTAAGATGTTCTTTTGTGTATGAACATAAGGGTCGGTAATGTGAAGTAAGTATGATTATGAGAATGTGTATTAATAAAGCGATTCATTTAGTTATGTAAATGTCATACTTTAGTCAAAGCTGATTTCATTACTTGAGACTTACTAAGCATTAAAATGCTTACCCGTTGCTTTGGCTCTTTGTTTTATAGATTTTGCTCGTTAGCTATCGGATTCGGGATCATCAAGTCGAAGTCATCCACACTATCAAAGCCCCCATTTTGGTACAATTTTGGTTGAACTTTGAAATGGCATGTATAGGACTACCCTTTTGTTGTAGGTCATGTACCTTTCGGTTTTGTGTAAACTTGGATAGCCATGCGAAAATGGCTTATATACGTTTTAGCATAGTACTATAATCGTTTGTATGTTGATCATTATGAGGTATGGAATGGTTTTGAAACGATTAGCCATTGGAATGGTTAATCATGATCACACTTTGTGCTATGTATGCAAAAAGGGCCAATTGAATCATGGAAATCATGAAATAGGTAAAGCCTACCTTAAAGGCAGATGCTGACAGCAGCAGTGATGTGGATGTGAAAAATCACTAAAAATAGTAGGAATGGTATTAAATAGTGAATAAATTATGAAAATGAACCTTGATGAATCTACTTTCATATGGAAGAAACGAAACGGTCATATGAGTTGTATCCTAAGAGATATTTAAGTTCTCGTGAAACAGGGCCAGAACGGTTTCTGGATCCCCTGTTCCGACTTTGGAAATTCATTGTAAATTAACCAGAGATAATTAGGAGTCATGCCATATATGTATAGATTTCTCTATGAGTCTAGTTTCTATAGAAACAAACGCCATCAGTATTGAATCCCTGTACAGGGAGATATCCAATTCGTAATGCATGAAGGTTAGAGTAGTCAAACCCTGGATTAGGGGAGAATTTAACTAATAAACTGTACTAATTGGCCCGACCAACAATTCTAGAAAAAAATATGTTGATGGACTTATGAGTCTAGTTTCAGGGAAAAATTACGAAACTGATTTTCGAGCTTTAAAACTCAAGATATGATTTTTAAGGCGACAGTGATGCAGTAACCAGCTAGTCTGGAAAAATTTTTTTATGGACTGTGAAAACAATTAAGTTAAGTCTGTGTGCACCTTGTGTTCGATTCCGGTAACGGACTCGGGTACGGGGTGTTACAGAGATTGTGTGGGGCATACTGACTTCATTTTAATAACAACACCAAGGGGAAACGGCCGTGTAACATGACCGTGTGTTGCAAAACGCCGAGACACATGCCTGTGCCTCTACCCGTGTAGACAAAAATAGGCCATTTACAAGGCCAATTTGCCACCCCAACTCATGCTCAACTAAACAACCAAAATGATACCATTTCATCATACAATTAGGCAGCCGAAAACATCAACCAAATGCACAATTCATACAATATCCATTTTAACCAATTTCAATACTCAATTCAACACAATTTACCTAATCAAATACTTATCAACTCAACTTTTAAAATCATACTTCATTAAAGCATTTCTCAAGCATTAAAATCCACAATTCAATTAACCATAGTCATACGAAACATGCCAAAATAAGCCATTTCTATTAGCCAAACATACATTAATATTAACATCATTTACAAGCCAACTCCCATGCCTATAATCACAACCAAAATACCACATCTAGCCTATACATGCCATATACCATATATACACAACTCAAAATACCAAATAGATGTCTGATAGTGCGATGATGTTCCCGATGACTTCCGGATCCAAGCTAGCCTTCTTTCATTATAAAACATAGAAAAATAACACGAAGTAAGCATCGTAGCTTAGTAAGCTTGTATGTAAATAACTTAATTCATCGAATAAATGTAAATCAACCAATTTCACATTAACTACAAACCTTTCTCATGTCTTAAAACATGATTAAATACCATCTCATTGAACTCTCTCTATTTAATACTTGAATAGGTTCTGTACATACTTATATTGCCTCGTACTAACCTCATTCTCAACCACATCATTCTTTTACCCTTTTAACCATTCGGAATAGAAATTGGATACTCAATAGTCTCATACAATAAGTACCTATACCATGGCCCTAGCCAAATCAAGGTCACTTATCCGAAGAACAATTATCATGGCCCGAAGCCAAATCATCTGATGTGCATGGCCCGAAGCCAAATCGGTATAACTTGCACCCGAAGTGCTAATATCATGGCCCAAAGCCAAGTCAACTTATCATCAAATAACATGACACTAGTACCCAAATCTATTTCTAAAGTTCAACCGGGATTTCACACTTTCCGTTTCTATTATCGAATGCATTCGTAGAGTTGTTATCACAATTCAAACATTATCTATAATCTCATAATCATAGTTTATAAAATATCAAAGCTTTTAACATATATACTTTTATAATGAAATTACCACATACGAATTTACCTCGAGTATGAAGACGGTGAAATGAGTTAATTACTCGATGATCTTGCCTTTCCCCCGATCTAATTATGGATTCCTCTTTTCTTGATCTAAATATATTCAAAATTAACTTTTTTAATCAACCATTCATTCAATTTAGTCCAAGACATACATTTAGGCCTATTTGCATATTAGCCTCTAAACTTTCACATTTAATCAATTTAGTATCTATTTTAGAAACACACAAAATTCACACAATTTCAATAAATCCAAGCTGGGCCAAATTATTCATAGATCCCTAGCAGCCCAAAACTTTCATTTATTTCGCATTTTAACCACTCAATTTGCACATTTCACAATTTAATCCCTATTATTCATTTTTATCAAAAATCACTTAACAAAACATGTAAAACTATCATCAAACTTTCATATTTCATCCTCAAAGACCAAAGAACACATAAAATCATCAATGGAAACTCTCAAAATCTTTAACAGTTTCAAAATTAAGGGTATGGGCTAGCTACATTGAGCTGTAACGATTACAAAAACATAGAAATCATCAAAAACTGAGCTAAAACTGCACCTTAATCAAACTAGGAGTGTGCCAAATGGAAAACCTAATTCCTTGGCTTGCTTCTTCTCCAAATTTGGTTGAAAGAAACAAAGATGGACACAATTTCATTTGTCTTTATTTAATTAACAAATATTAACTATTTTACCAATTTAACCTTAAAATTTCATTTATGCCAAACCATTCACACTAACTAATGGAATACATACTACTTAAGGACCTTAACTTTAAGGTTCATTAGCTATTAGACACCTTTAGCTAATAGAATAACACTTTTGCATTTTACATGATTTAGTCCTTTTTCTCAAATTGACTATTCAAACAACAAAATTACCTCACAAAATTTTCACACATATCAAATAACATGCTGTAAATATCAAAAATAATATTAAAATAATTTTTAGACATCAAATTTGTGGTTCCAAAACTACTGTTCTAATTTAGCTAAAATCAGGCTGTTACAGTAGGCATTCTAGAAAGTGTCGGAAGTTGACAGATAGATGTTTTAAATGTGGTTTGAAAGAAAATTTTCTAAAGGATTGTCCACTTAAGGTTGAGGTTTCATAGACTCAGAGTTCGACACCTGTTATTACGCGTGCTAGAGGCCGCGGTCATGGTAGAGGTAATGGGAGACCGCGTGGACAACAGATTATTGCTCATACTATTGCTACATAGGTTGAGTTTGGAGGTCTAGCTCAAGTTTATGTTGTTAGGGAGCCGAAGGATCAAGATCCAACTGATGTTATCCCATGTACTTTTATTATTACAGTCTACTCCGCTATTTTATTTAATTGATTTTGGACCAATGCATTAATATATTAAATGAATTGGCATGTAAGTTAGAGATTCCTGTTGAGACTATTTAATTGGGCATGACTGTCATTAGTTTCTTTGGTGATAGTGTAGTAGTGAATAAAGTTTATCATAAGCGTCCTCTTATGATTAATGACATATTTTCTCTATTGATCTTATGGAATTGTCATTTTATGGATTTGATGTGATACTTGGTATGGATTGCTTAACTGAACATAAAGTTAGGGTAGATTTTGAGACTAAACAAATTACTTTGAGAAATAGTGATAGTTTGGGAATAGTTGTAGTTAGTGAAAGATCGGGTTTTATGTCCAATATGGTTTCGGCTAAGAAGGCTGAGAATTTGATGGGTAAAGGTTGTGAGGCTTATTTGACTTATGTAATGAATTTAGTTAGTAAGAAGTTAAGAGCTTAGGATATTCACACTGTTATGGATTTTCTTAACGTGTTTCTAAAAGAGTTATCGGGTTTGCCACCAAATTAAGAAGTGGAGTTTGCATTTGAGCTTTACCCTAATACTGTACTGGTGTCTATTGCACCCTATCGCATGGCACCAAAAGAGTTCAAGGAATTAAAGATTTAGTTGCAAGAGTTGTTGGACAGAGGGTTTATTCAACTGAGTAAGTCTCTGTGGGGTGCACCAGTTTTGTTTGTAAAGAAGAAGGATGGTACGATGAGGATGTGTATTGATTATAGGTAGTTAAACAAGCTAACTATTAAGAATAAGTATCCCTTTCCTCGAATAGATGATTTGTTTGATCAGTTTCGAGGTGCAACGGTGTTCTCAAAGATTGATCTTAGATCTAGGTATTATCAGTTAAAGTGGAAAGAGTCTGACGTGTTGAAAACTATTTTTAAGACTCGGTATGGTCATTATGAGTTTTTGGTGATGCCGTTTGGATTGACTAATGCTCCTACCTCGTTCATGGGATCGTGTGTTTCGTTTGTATTTATATCAATTCGTATTTGGATCAATTTGTAGTTGTTTCCCTTATTATTACTCCTTAATGAAACTACTTTAGAATAACGTGGTGTTCAAATGGACTAATGAAAGGCAGAAAGGTCTTGATCAGCTTATGGCAGTTGTGACTAAAGCGCCAGTGTTGGTTCAACTAGAGCCTGGGAAAGATTTTGTAGTTTATAGTGATGCTTCGCATTTGGGACTTTGGTGTTTGCACTTAAGATTTGGTGGTCATTATCTTTATAGTGAAAAATGTGTTATCTACACTGATCATAAGAACCTTAAGTACCTCATCACCGAAAAGGAGTTGAATTTAAGGAAAAGGCATTGGATTGAGATTTTAAAGGATTATGATTGTGTGATAGAATATCATCCTGGCAAGGCAAATGTTGTTGTTGATGCTTTAAGTAAGAAATCGATGACGGAGTTGAGAGCTATATTTACGCACTTGAGTTTAGCTAGTGATGGTGGGTTGTGTGTTGAACTTCAAGTGAGGTTGAATTTGTAGCAACAATTTAAGGAAAAACAATCGTTAGATGGAGATTTGTTGAAGAGGATTTGACACATTGAGTAATGAAACACCCCTAACCCGTCTCCGTCGCGGAATTAGGGTTACAGAGCATTACCAGACAATCAAAAACATTTAAAAATTATATCATTCAACATATTATTAACATCATAAACCATTCATTCACATGCATACTGCCCCTAAATAGATCTCCCAAGGCCCTAAAATAACTTAAGAACATTTCAGGACTAATTTGAAACAAAATAGGAAGTTCAATAAAAATTGCAGAAATTGGAAACAAGAGTCACACATCCGTGTAACTTTCAAACATGGGACACATGATCATGTCCCAGCTCGTGTCCTCACCTGTATAACTCACTGAGTAGGGTCACAAGGCCATGTCACAAATTCGTGTGCCAGACCGTGTAACTCTGAGTTGCCTCACATGCACATGTGCTAGTATGTGTTTTAGGCTGTGTAACTCACTGACTTGAACCTTTCGAAATCCTCAGATGACACGCGGCTGAGTCATACGCCCATGTCTCAAGCTGTGTGAACCAAAATTTACCTAAAATCAAGTCATTTCAAACCATTCCAAACATAACCTTTCAACCCATTTAAACACACTTTAAAGGAACCTAAACATCTCCCAAACACACATCAAAATGCCATTTCAAGATCTTAATTCAAACTAACCAATATGTCATTCAAAGGCACCATATTTCATCAACACATTTCTAACCAAAGCAAAGCAATTTAGCTACATTTCAAGCACAAACTTAGTTCTTCTAACTACCACAACATAACAATCAACTTAACCATTTACATTTTTACTTCAAACATACCATATAAGGACTTATTTTCCAAGTGCTTAAAATGACCAAAAGACTTAAACTTATCAAAGCATTTAAAGTCCATCAAATAAGACTTAAGTTCAAAAAACACATTTGTACCAAGATGATCATAACACATTCAAGAGCTATAACTATTCAAGGTCCTATACATGCTATATAACCAAAATATCCAAAATCTACCAAAATAGTCCTTGGGATAGTGTGCTTCTTTGAGCTTGTTCTGATCTCCCAACCGCAAAAATGAAATCTACAAACAAAGAACAAACCAGGATAAGCTTACTTGAAGCTTAATAAGTTCATAAAAAATTAATGATAGAGCTTACCACAAGTTATCCTAACAACACAACTGAATAACAACTATGATAATTCTCTAATGTTCACAATCTACCACAGATAAGAGCCATTTATTTCATTAAATCAGTTTGATAAGATATCATAACTTGACATTTCAGAAATGGAGAGTATCATTCATTTGGCTAGATCCCAGATTATTGACCATTTCGCAATGTTGTTCAGACAAGCTGTAGAGGATCTGCAACATATACAGGACCTCAGCCATTGCTATGGTTCATTCATTAGAACAGAGTATTTAGTCGTTTCACAAAATCTCGATGCTCGTCACACAATCTATCGAGAATCCGTAACTTAAGCATGATTCTCAACGATTGGATTAGTCCTTATCGTCAGAACAGAATTATGTAATCCTTTTATCACTTACGTCCTGGCCTAAAGCCTAATCACCTTAACTATTCGGTTTACCATCTCTCATTTTGATCCAATAAGCTTAGCAATTCCCCAACTTGGATATTCATAATTTTATGGGAAGAAACACCAATTATAAAAATTAAAAATACGAACTTACCGGCTAATTCGCATTAATAGCCAAAGTACAGAGACTGCTTCGCTACCTTGTCTTTTCGTCGGTCCTACATACGTTCGTGATCTAAAACAATAGTTTCATTTAATTAATTAAATCCAAAAGTAAAATTAACTCATTTTATGCAATGAAGTCCTTTTTACTACTTTACGAAATTACCCTCAACTTTTTATTTTTATTCAATTTAGTCCCTAGGCCTTAATCTTGCCAATTATCCATTTTTATTGAAAACCCAATCTAACAAAATATCAATAGCTCCCATTACAACCCACTTTTGTAGTAGTTTCACATCAAGTCCTTGGATTTATACTAATTTAGCAATTTAATCCCTAAACATTAAATTAAAAAAAATACTTTATTAAATAACCAAACATAACATCAAAGCTTAATAATCCTGCATGAAATTTAAAGAATAACTCTAACTCAACTATGGCACAACCTAAAACATTTAGCAGTTTCACAAATAACAAATTAAGAGGTTAATTTATCCAATCATTCATTGTGCTATCAATTGTTTATAATAAATTAGGACTCTTACTTTACAAGTATGATTATAACTAGTAATTGAAAATTCATGTTAGCTCAAATTGTAACACCCCTAACACGTATTTGTAGCCAGAATAGGGTTACGAGGCATTATCGATCAATCACAACATAATTCATACATATACAATTCATAATCAACATACAATCAAATCGTTCACATTGTCCATTATAAGGCTCTTTGAGACCTTAAAACATGCTTAGAAATGGTTCGGGACTAAACCGATAACATTTTCAAACTTTGGAAAACTTATAAAATTTTCTAACATTAAAGGGTCACACACCCGTGTGAACAAGTCGTGTGCCTCACACGGCTACCAGACACGCCCGTGTCACTGGCCGTGTGAAAATAGGGCACACATACTGACTTGTATCACACGGTCAAGGACACACTCGTCTGCCAGGCAGTGTAAAATCTAAGGGAGGTTACTGACTTGGATCACATGGCCAGCCACATGCCCATGTGCCAGCCCGTGTGCCAGACATGGTCAGTAGACAGGCTCGTGTGTCTAGGCCGTGCCAAAACTGTAGGGTATACTACCTTAATTTGAAAGGGTACCCTAGGGGACACACAGCCGTGTAACATAGTCGTGTGTCACACACGGTTGAGACTTACGCCCGTGTCTTTACCCGTGTAGACAAAAATAGGCCATTTGAAAAGCCAATTTGCCACCCAACTCATGCACACATAACACCCAATTTGGAATACACTTATAGGCACAAAACATACCAATTCACACACATATCATGCCATCTATTCTCAACCATTTCAATTACTCAATTCCCTAATTAAAACATACCATTTAGCTACAACTACAACTAATCAAACATATCCAAAACAAGCTAATATCTAAGGCATTATACACATCATATAAATCATCTTTCAAACACATCACTTAGGATAACTTAAATTATCAAATACATACAAACATTTTCAACCAAAAGTAAGCCAAATCTCATGGCTTAATTCATAATTAGAAACATATCATCAACTCACTAGCCTATACATGCCATATACCATATTTACAAGCATCCAAAAACACCAACAAGTAGTCGATAATGTGATGATGGTTCCCAATGGTCCCTGATCTCTGAGCTAGCTTTGATACTCTATAAAACAAAGATAAATAACACACAGTAAGCTTCATAGCTTAGTAAGTTCGTACCAAAAATACTCTACAGTTTATAATATACAAATCATCAATTAATAAACATTTAGTAGTTCTCATATCATCATTCAATTCTAATCTATGACCATTTATCATGTATATACAAATTCATCAAGCTTCATACACATAGTATCAACTACCACATAGGTATCATACGTACTTGTACTTTCACGTATTTATTTATTTCATTCTCACTTTTTTGTTCAATATGTTAAATCATTCGAAAATCTTTCAATGCTTTAAGAACTCGCACACTTAGTGCATAAATGTTTAGCTGAAGCTACAACGATATCACACACTTAGTGCCATCACATTAAAGCAAAGCTATCTCGGTATCGTACACTTAGTGCCAGATAAAGCCGAAGCTATTCCAATTCGCACACTAAGTGCTATATATAGCTGAAGCTATCTCGAAACGCACACTAAGTGCCAAACATAGTAGATTTGTCGTCATACGCATTTGTAATCACATATATACAATTTATGCATCATTAAAGCACTAAAAACATAATTGTAACAATGTTTATCACGTATGAACTTACTTTGGACGTAAAAACAGCAAAACTAGTCGATTAATCAGGTACTTTGCTCTTGCCTCAATCTAAGTCCGGGTTCCTGTTTTCTTGATCTAAATAAAACCAATTTTAACTCTTTTATTCAACAACACATTCAGTTTACTCCACAAACACATATTTGGGCATTTTACACTTGAGTCCCTAAAGTTCCATATTTATTCTATTTAGTCCTTTAACCATAAAAACACAAATTACACAAAATTTAACAAAGAACATGCTTAGCCAAATTCTCTATAGGTCCCTAGCAGCCCATATTTTTCATTTATTTCACAATTCAACCTCTCAATTTACACTTTTCACAATTTAATCCCTAATATGTTGTGATAGCCTTAAAACGACCCTAGTCGGAATGTGGTTTCGGGACCACAAAACCGAGGCATAAAAATAATTTAATATTCATTTTGATGCCTATGATATGTGTTAATTCGTGTGTGACATTTTTGATGATTTGATTTAGGGTTATAAATGTGAATTTCACTAAAAAGGACCTAGTAGTAAACTTTGAAAGTAGGATAGGAAATGTGTGATGACTAATTAAAGCATGCATGCAAAACAATGGTCTTGCATGTCAAATACCCTCTTTTATAAGTGGTGGCCGGCCATGACAAGGAGGATGGGCAAAACATGTCATAGACATGTTTTGTTGGTGCAATATGGGAGGAAAAATTAAACTAAGGTGAGGAATAAAGAAATGAAAAAAAAAAAGAGAGAGGTGTGTGATTCCCCATTGCCGTGAGTTGAAGGAAAGAAAGAAAAAAAATTTGTTCATCCTTTCTTTGAGCCAAAACTAGGAAGAAAATACAAAGAGAAAAGAAAAGGTTCATCCTTTGGTTCTTCTTGGCCGGTTTGAAAGGAGAAAAGTTGAAGATATTCGGCCATATTTGCATCTAAGTTAAGGTAAGTTTGATGTTGTGCCATGAGATTCAAGCATGTTTTAGTAGTTAGCTTGAGTTCTAACTAGCCCATGGTTCAAATCTTCACTATGTCATGGAGATAATGTTCGGCTAAGGTGGATTTGTGGATGTCATTTGCATGCTAAAAGTAAAGCTTGTAATGATGCATGGTATGGTGTTGTATGGCATTCGGCCATGGTAGGAAGTAAAAGAAAACTATGGTCGTTGTTCATGTTATTAGAATGAGAAATGCTAGTAAGGTGAAGTACAAATGTTAGTGTTTGATTTACTATCGATATATGCGTATTAGCCTAGTTTTGAACTTGAAACAAAATGGTGTTTAGTCGATACAAGCGACCATACTTGTAGAATGTATCAAGTGTTGAAATCGGCCTCAACATAGATGTGTATGTTCGGCTACATGAACAGTACATATGTTGATGTGTACATTCGGCCTTAGGTAGCCTATTGATGGCTTTAGCTTGACTTAGAAATTCGCTAAGGGGAAATATTAGCTAGTATGTTGAATTCGATTCGTGATTTCGCACACATGTGACTCTAATGTCTAATGGATATATGGGCTAAGTACCTTGAGCTTCTCTTTGATGTTTGAATGAATTGTATTGAATTGCTTGATGTAATTAAAATGTGCATGACCATTGTGTATTCGAGCTAAAGGGTGGCCATATGACCATTTAAACTCCTTGTCATATTCGGCCATAAGCTAGCATAATGAGATTTTAATAAGTTAAATTTGTGTGAATTAGCTCAAGAGCTTAGAGGACCACCGTTGGATAAGGGGAAGGAAAAAGTGATCGAATAGCCATCAAAATCGTTCGACAACATCCGAGGTAAGTTTCGAGTAATGGAACTTAAATTATGATTCGATTGAATTATGTCTTATGTAAATCAAAATCATGCTCTTTGTGTGTGGCTATTGAGCCGAAATTGGGAAGGTTTGATAAATGTTTTGTGTTTGAGCCTTAATAACGAAAATGAAATATGGATGTGTCGTGATTATTGATATATGTGTACATGAGCATTTGAATGGTACCTGGGCTAAGTCCCGAAGGCATTTATGCGAGTGATTATATCCGGGCTAAGACCAAGGCATTCGTATGAAGTTGTTATATCTGGGCTAAGACCCGAAGGCATTTGTGCAAGTTACCAAATCCGGGTTAAGACCCGAAGGCAATTGTGCTTGTGGTTATATCTGGCTAAATTTCGAAGAAACTCGGTTTGAAGGTGAGAGTTTTGGTGCTGTAATAAATTCAATTAATACGCTCGAAAAACCCATACGATAAGGTATGTTCACATGTGCATCGGAAAAGTTGATTCGTTTGAAATAGTGTTCGTTCAATCGACTAACGAACTTTCGGCTCTTAGATAGGTTGATACCTTGTGTGTATATATGTTGATGAAGTGTGAAGTAAGTATGATTATGAGAATGTGTATTAATAAAGTGATTCATTTAGCTATGTGAACATAATACTTTAGTCAAAGCTGATTTCATTACTTGAAACTTACTAAGCAATAAAATGCTTACCCCGTTGCTTTGGCTCTTTGTTTTCTAGATTTTGTTCGTTAGCTATCGAATTCGGGATCATCGAAGTCGAAGTCATCCACACTATCAAAGCCCTTTGGTACTCTTTTAGTTGAACTCTGGATATGGCATGTATAGGACTACCCTTTGCTGTTTTTCAAGTACGTTTTGTGATGTATGTGTATACAGCCATGCGAAAATGGCTCGTAGAAGTGGAGTATGGCATTAGACCATTTGTGTTTATGATGTATATATGGTTTCATGATGTGACTATGGACTGGAATGGAAGTGTTGGGCAATGATCAGCCCTTGGAATGGCTAAACATGATCATAGGTGGACCTATGCATGACAAAACTCTAGTTGGTCCATGGAAACCACGAAATAGGTAAAGTTTACCTGAAAACAGATGCTGACAGCAGCAGTGGTGTGGATGTGAAAAATAACTAAAAATAGCAGGAATGGAATTAAATACTGAATAAATTATGTAAATGAACCTTGATGAATCTACTTTTATATGGAAGAAACGAAATGGTCATATGAGTTGTATGTTAAGAGATATTTAGGTTTTCATGAAACAGGGCCAGAACGGTTTCTGGATTCCCTGTTCCGAATTTGGAAGTTCATTGTAAATTAACCAGAGATAATTAGGAGTCATACCATATATGTATAGATTCCTCCTTGAGTCTAGTTTCTATAGAAACAAACATCATCAGTATTGAAGCCCTGTACAGGGAGATATCCAATTCGTAATGCGTGAAGGTCAGTGTAGTCAAACCCTGGATTAGGGGAGACTTTAACTAATAAACTGTACTAATTGGCCCGACCAAAAATTCTAGAAAAAAATATGTTGATGGACACATGAGTCTAGTTTCAGGGAAAAATTACGAAACTGATTTTTGAACTTTAAAACTCAAGATATGATTTTTAAGGCGACAGTGACGCAGTAACCAGCTAGTTTGGAAATTTTTTTTATGGACTGTGAAAACAATTAAGTTAAGTCTGTGTGCACCTTTTGTTCGACTCCGGTAACGGACTCGGTTACGGGGTGTTACAATTTTATTGATATCAGAGCTACGGTTTAGTCGATTCTAGGACTACCGTAATACGTTTGGGTCTAGCTATACATGCCATTATGTGATTAATTGATAGTGTGGATATTTCGACATTTGAATTTGTGTTTATTTATAGTAATGGATCCCGACCCCAACCGAAGCGATAGCGATGATTTGGAGAGTGTGGCACTGCTCCCCTTACAAGGGACAATGCGGCGAACTCTCAACCTATTGCTAGCAATCCGAATGATGAGGCTAGGCAAGCTGTTATAGCGTGATGAATGATTGGTTCAACCAATACATTCGAACTAATACCACTGCTCCACAACCTCCATTCCCAACAAACACAAATTTCAAGACCTACAATGCCTCCGAGAATCGACCAAATAAGGTCGAATAAGCCCCAGGTTGATGAATCCGAAAACATGGGGCTATCTTGAATTTAAAGCTACGGATAGCGATGATGCCGAGTAAGCTGAATTTTGGTTGGACAACACTATCTGGTACTCGATGAGCTATCTTGTACACCGATGAATGCCTAAAGTGTGCTATCTCCTTGCTACGCGATTCTACCTACTATTGGTGGAGTACTCGACTTCACAGTGCCCGAGAGCAAGTAACTGGGAGTTTTTCCAAACCGAGTTTCGAAAAAGTATATCGATCGAGATTTGTTGATCAAAAAGGAAGGAATTTCTTGAGCTTAAGCAAGGTTCTATGTCGATTCGATTACGAGCGAAAATTCGTTAGACTTAGTAGATACGCCGGAATGTGTTTCGTCCGAGGTCATCATGTGTAAACGCTCGAGGATGGGCTGAATGAAGACATAAAATGTTCGTTGGCATTCTTGACATACGAGAGTTCGTAGTACTTGTCGAGCGAGCTTGTAAAGCCAAGAGCTTAGAAAAGAAAAACAAAAAGTTGATGTGGGAACTGGAGAGTTTCGTAAAAGATCCTCGAGAAAGTCTCTTCAACATGCATCAAGAAATTTAGAGATGATGTGGGCGATCTAGAGGCACTTCGGCCTTTTAGACGAGATCGTGATCAACCCTCAGGGTACACTTGGCACTTTGATTAGCCAAAGGTTGGGAATGAACGTCGAGACGAACGAAGTGTCGACATTGTGGCAAATGGCATTCGAAGTCAGAGGTTCCGTGACCGCCTCTGTTACAAGTGCGGATCGGTCGACCACTTTATTAAAGATTGCCCGAGGTTGCTGAATGAATATAAATCAAAGTGGAAACCGGTGCTACCACCGCCGAGGTAGACCATCCGGAAATACGGGCAATGCTAGTGGTGGTCGAGAGGATCTAGAGATGCTACGACCAGATCCGAGGCTCGCGCTCTGCTAGGGCTTATGCTATACGCAAGACGCGAGAGGATGCTTCCTCGCCGATGTTATTACCGGTACTTTCACTCTCTTTGATACTAATGTGATTGTTTTAATTGACCCCGGTTCTACTCACTCTTATATATGCGAAACCTTAGCATCCAAAAAGACTTTACCTATTGAGTCTCATCGAGTTCGTAATTCGGTGTCAAATCCTTGGGTCGTTACGTCTTTGGTCGACAAAGTGTGTAAGAAATGTCCCTAGTAATTCGAGGTTCTGTTTTCCGTGGACTTGATGCTTTTGCCGCTCGATGAATTTGATGTTATTCTTGGGTTGGATTGGTTGACCGTGCATGATGCGGTTGTGAATTGCAAAAGCAAGACTATTGATTTGAGGTGCGCAAATAACGAGATGATCCGAGTTGAGTCTACGGACTTAAAGGGGTTGCCACCGTAATATCATCAATGTTGGCCCGTAAATATGTAAGAAAGGGTGCGAAGCATACCTTGCGTATGTACTTGATGATAAGGAGTTAGAAATAAAACCCGAATCTGCGCTTGTGGTTTGTGAATACCGGATGTTTTTCCGAAGAATTACAGGGTTTGCCACCTGTTCGGGAGATAGAGTTTGGTATTGAGCTTGTATCGGGGACTATGCCAATTTCGATAGCCCCGTATCGCATGGCACCAATCGAGTTAAAGGAGTTGAAAGCTCAGTTGCAAGAATTGACGGATAGAGGTTTCGCTCGACCAAGTTTCTCACCTTGGGGTGCACCAGTATTGTTTGTGAAAAAGAAGGATGGAACCATGAGGTTGTGCATTAACTATCGTCACCGAATAAAGTGACGATAAAGAATAAATATCCGCTATCACAGTATTGATGATTTGTTTGATCAACTAAAGGGAGCCTCGGTGTTTTCAAAGATAGATTTGAGATCGGGTTATTATCGCCATGGATTCGAGATTCGGATGTACCCAAAACCGCTTTCGAACGGCACGGTCACTACGAGTTCTTAGTGATGCCGCTCGGGCTCACTAATGCCCCCGTGGTATTTATGGATTTGATGAATCGGATCTTGACGATTTTGGACCAGTTCAGTAGTTGTGTTCATTGATGACATCTTGGTCTATTCAAGAGATGAGACCGAACATGCTGAACACCGAGATTAGTGTTGCAAATTTTACGGGATAAGCGCTTATATGCTAAGTTCAAGAAGTGTGAATTACGGTTAAGAGAGGTCACTTCTTGGGTCATGTGGTATCTCGATCGGTATTCGAGTCGACCGAGCAAAATTTCAGCCATACTTAACTGAAAGCCTCCAAGAAATATTACCGAGGTTCGAGCTTTTTGGGACTTGCGGTTACTTACCGACGGTTTGTAAAAGGATTCTCAATGATAGCCACACCCATGACGAAGCTACTTTAAAAGATGTTAAGTTCGAATGGACGGAAAAATGTCGAAAAGTTTTGATCAACTGAAAACTTATTTGACGGAAGCTCCAATTTTAGTGCAGCCGAATCGTGCAAAGAGTTTGTCATCTATAGTGACGCCTCCTACTTGGGTTAGGTTCCGTATTGATGCAAGAGGGTCGAGTTGTGGCCTATGCGTCGAGACAATTAAAGCCACATGAGAAGAATTATCGGCCCATGATCTCGAATTAGTCGCCATCGTATTCGCCTTGAAAATATGGCGACATTACTTATTTGGTGAGAAGTGCCATGTATTTTCGGATCACAAAAGTCTCAAATATTTGATGACCCAAAGAGACTTGAATCTACGACAAAGGCGTTGGCTTGAGTTGTTGAAAGATTATGAGCTGGTCATTGATTATCACCCGGGAAAGGCTAATGTGGTTGCGGACGCCTTAAGCCGAAATCACCGTTAAGCTGCGAGCGATGAATGTACACTTGTCTGTTCTACCCGAAAATGTGTTAGTAGCTGAATTAAAAGCCAAACCATTATTGATTCATCAAATTCGTGAAGCTTAGAAAGTCGATGATGAAATGGTTGCAAAACGGGCTGAGTGTGTTCCGAACAAGGAATCGGAGTTTCAAATTGATGATGATGATTATTTGAGGTTCAGAAGTCGTTTGTGTGTTCCAAGGAATTCGGAACTCATTTCGATGATTCTGAATGAAGCCCATTGTAGCCGAATGTCAATTCACCCGGGGAGTACGAAGATGTACAATGATTTGAAACGTCGGTTTTGGTGGCATGGCATGAAACGAGACATCTCCGACTTTGTTTCGAGATGCTTAATATGTCAACAAGTGAAAGCGGAACATCAAGTGCCTTCATGATTACTTCAGCCGATCAAGATACCCGAGTGGAAATGGGATCGAGTCACAATGGACTTTGTGTCCGGACTGCCATTGTCAGCGAGCAAGAAGGATGCGATTTGGGTTGTTGTTGATAAACTGACTAAGTCGGCTCACTTTATCCCCGTGCGTACGGATTTTCCATTGGATAAACTCGCTGAATTGTACGCTTCTCAAATTGTGAGATTACACGGGTACCGATTTACAGTGTTTGATAAAGATCCGAGATTCACCTCGCGATTTTGGAAGAAATTGCAAGAAGCTTTGGGTACCAAGCTGCATTTTAGCACCGCTTTTCATCCACAAACCGATGGTCAATCCGAGCGGATAATTCGATACTTGAGGATATGTTGAGATGTTGCATCCTCGAGTTCGAGTGGTTCATGGAACGGTATTTACCTTTGATTGAATTCGCCACAACAATAGTTTTCAATCAAGTATTAAGATGGCGCTTTACGAGGCCTTGTACGGCGTAAATGCCGTACACCATTGTTTTGGACCGAGCTCGGTGAAAGTAAAATTTTCGAGTGGATTTGATTAAAGATGCTGAATGAAAGTAAACGTAATCCGTGAAAATCAAGATAGCCTCCGATCGTCGGTTGTACGCGGATCTCAAACGAAAAGACATTGAGTATCGTGGGAGATAAAGTGTTTCTTAAAGTTTCGCCTTGAAAAAGATACTCGATTTGGCCAGTAAAGGCAAATTGAGTCCGAGGTTCATCGGCCATATAAAGTATCCAAACGAGTCGGTCCAGTTGCATATCGATTGATTTTGCCTCCTGAACTTGAAAAGATTCACTACGTCTTTCATGTTTTGATGCTTCGACGTTATAGATCAGATCCATCGCACATAATTAGTCCATCAGAGGTCGAAATTCAAGCCGATATGAGTTATGAAGAAGAACCGATTCGTATCCTAGCTCGTGAAGTGAAGGAGTTGCGAAACAAAAGGGTTCCGCTAGTGAAAGTGTTATGGCTCAAACACGGGATAGAAGAAGCTACCTGGGAACCCGAGAACTCTATGAAAGAGCAATACCCAAACCTATTTACTGGTAAGATTTTCGGGGACGAAAATTTCTTAAGTGGGGGAGAGTTGTTACAGCCTTAAAACGATCCTAGTCGAAATGTGGTTTCGGGACCACAAAACTGAGGCATAAAAATAATTTAATATTCATTTTGATGCCTATGATATGTGTTAATTCGTGTGTGACATTTTGATGATTTGATTTAGGGTTATAAATGTGAATTTCACTAAAAAGGACCTAGTAGTAAACTTTGAAAGTAGGATAGGGAAATGTGTGATGACTAATTAAAGCATGCATGCAAAACAATGGTCTTGCATGTCAAATACCCTCTTTTTATAAGTGGTGGCGGCCATGACAAGGAGGATGGGCAAAACATGTCATAGACATGTTTTGTTGGTGCAATATGGGAGGAAAAATTAAACTAAGGTGAGGAATAAAGAAATGAAAAAAAAAAAAGAGAGAAGGTGTGTGATTCCCCCATTGCCGTGAGTTGAAGGGAAAGAAAGAAAAAAAATTTGTTCATCCTTTCTTTGTGCCAAAACTAGGAAGAAAATACAAAGAGAAAAGAAAAGGTTCATCCTTTGGTTCTTCTTGGCCGGTTTGAAAGGAGAAAAGTTGAAGATATTCGGCCATATTTGCATCTGAGTTAAGGTAAGTTTGATGTTGTGCCATGAGATTCAAGCATGTTTTAGTAGTTAGCTTGAGTTCTAACTAGCCCATGGTTCAAATCTTCACTATGTCATGGAGATAATGTTCGGCTAAGGTGGATTTGTGGATGTCATTTGCATGCTAAAAGTAAAGCTTGTAATGATGCATGGTATGGTGTTGTATGGCATTCGGCCATGGTAGGAAGTAAAAGAAAACTATGGTCGTTGTTCATGTTATTAGAATGAGAAATGCTAGTAAGGTGAAGTACAAATGTTAGTGTTTGATTTACTACTGTATATGTGCGTATTAGCCTAGTTTTGAACTTGAAACAAAATGGTGTTTAGTCGATACAAGCGACCATACTTGTAGAATGTATCAAGTGTTGAAATCGGCCTCAACATAGATGTGTATGTTCGGCCACATGAACGAGTACATATGTTGATGTGTATATTCGGCCTTAGGTAGCCTATTGATGGCTTTAGCTTGACTTAGAAATTCGGCTAAGGGGAAATATTAGTTAGTATGTTGAATTCGATTCGTGATTTCGTATACATGTGACTCTAATGTCTAATGGATATATGGGCTAAGTACCTTGAGCTTCTCTTTGATGTTTGAATGAATTGTATTGAATTGCTTGATGTAATTAAAATGTGCATGACCATTGTGTATTCGAGCTAAAGGGTGGCCATATGACCATTTAAACTCCTTGTCATATTCGCCATAAGCTAGCATAATGAGATTTTAATAAGTTAAATTTTTGTGAATTAGCTCAAGAGCTTAGAGGACCACCGTTGGATAAGGGAAGGAAAAGTGATCGAATAGCCATCAAAATCGCTCGACAACATCCGAGGTAAGTTTGAGTAATGGAACTTAAATTATGATTCGATTGAATTATGTCTTAAGTAAATCAAAATCATGCTCTTTGTGTGTGGCTATTGAGCCTAAATTGGGAAGGTTTGATAAATGTTTTGTGTTTGAGCCTTAGTAACGAAAATGAAATATGGATGTGTCGTGATTATTGATATATGTGTACATGAGCATTTGAATGATACCGGCTAAGTCCCAAGGCATTTATGCGAGTGATTATATCTGGCTAAGACCAAGGCATTCGTATGAAGTTGTTATATCCGGCTAAGACCAAGGCATTTGTGCAAGTTACCAAATCCGGGTTAAGACCAAGGCAATTGTGCTTGTGGTTATATCCGGCTAAATTCCGAAGAAACTCGGTTTGAAGGTGAGCGTTTTGGTGCTGTAATAAATTCAGTTAATACGCTCGAAAAACCCATACGATAAGGTATGTTCACATGTGCATCGGAAAAGTCGATTCGTTTGAAATAGTGTTCGTTCAATCAACTAACGAACTTTCGGCTCTTAGATAGGTTGATACCTTGTGTGTATATATGTTGATGAAGTGTGAAGTAAGTATGATTATGAGAATGTGTATTAATAAAGTGATTCATTTAGCTATGTGAACGTAATACTTTAGTCAAAGCTGATTTCATTACTTGAAACTTACTAAGCAATAAAATGCTTACCCCGTTGCTTTGGCTCTTTGTTTTCTAGATTTTGTTCGTTAGCTATCGGATTCGGGATCATCAAGTCAAGTCATCCACACTATCAAAGCCCTTTGGTACTCTTTTAGTTGAACTCTGGATATGGCATGTATAGGACTACCCTTTGCTGTTTTTCAAGTACGCTTTTGTGATGTATGTGTGTACACCATGCGAAAATGGCTCGTAGAAGTGGAGTATGGCATTAGACCATTTGTGTTTATGTATGTATATATGGTTTCATGATGTGACTATGGACTGGAATGGAAGTGTTGGGCAATGATCAGCCCTTGGAATGGCTAAACATGATCATAGGTGGACCTATGCATGACAAAACTCTAGTTGGTCCATGGAAACCACGAAATAGGTAAAGTTTACCTGAAAACAGATGCTGACAGCAGCAGTGGTGTGGATGTGAAAAATCACTAAAAATAGCAGGAATGGAATTAAATAGTGAATAAATTATGTAAATGAACCTTGATGAATCTACTTTTATATGGAAGAAACGAAACGGTCAAACGAAACGGTCATATGAGTTGTATGTTAAGAGATATTTAGGTTTTCGTAAAACAGGGCCAGAACGGTTTCTGGATTCCCTATTCCGACTTTGGAAATTCATTGTAAATTAACCAGAGATAATTAGGAGTCATGCCATATATGTATAGATTCCTCCTTGAGTCTAGTTTCTATAAAAACAAACAGCATCAGTATTGAAGCCCTGTACAGGGAGATATCCAATTCGTAATGCGTGAAGGTCAGTGTAGTCGTATCCTGGATTAGGGGAGACTTTAACTAATAAACTGTACTAATTTGCCCGACCAAAAATTCTAGAAAAAATTATTTTGATGGACACATGAGTCTAGTTTCAGGGAAAAATTACGAAACTGATTTTCGAGCTTTAAAACTCAAGATATGATTTTTAAGGCGACGGTGACGCAAGAACCAGCTAGTCTGGAAATTTTTTTATGGACTGTGAAAACAATTAAGTTAAGTTCTGTAGCACCTTGTGTTCGATTGTAACGGACTCGGCACGGGTGTTATGTAACTCCCCAAACCCGAGACCGTCGCCGGAGTCGAACACGAGGTGTTAACAGACTTCAAACCACTTATTGAGAATTTCCCAGACAAGCTGCCAATCTGTGTACTAGTCGCTTCAAAAATCATAACTTGAGTCTTACAACTCGAAAATCAGTTTTGTAATTTTTCCCTGAAACTAGACTCATATTTCCATCTACAGATTTTTTTCTAGAATTTTTGGTCTAGCCAATTAGTACAGTTTATTAGTTAAATTCTCCCCTGTTGCAGGGATCGACTACACTGACCTTTGTGCGTTACGAATTGGATATCTCCCTGTACAGGGCTTCAATACTGATACCGTTTGTTTCTATAGAAACTAGACTCAGAGAGGAATCTACACATATATGGCATGACTCCTAATTATACCTGTTTAATTTACAATGATATTCCAAAGTCGGAACAGGGGATCCAGAAACCGTTCTGGCCCTGTTTCACGAGAACTTTAATATCTCTTAAAATACAGCTCATATGGTCGTTTCGTTTCATCCATATGAAAATAGACCTATCAAGCTTCGAGTACATAATTTTTTTAGCTATTACTTCCACTACTACTATTTTTAGTGATTTTTCGATCTCATATCACTGCTGCTGTCTGCAACAGTTACTGCAGTAGACTATGCCAATTTCATGAATCCTTCCTTAGCCTTACTAATCATCCATCATACGTGACACAAATTATGGCCACCTTATCAAAATTAAGGTTTCTAAGACTCGTGGCTATAGATTCTAGCATCCCACTCAAACGACCACATAGGCCATTTTCACATGGCTTAAAGTTTACAACCTAAAATTTAACAAAACAAAATAGCCCATACATGCCAAATGTTCTCCTAAGTCGACTAAGAAGACAATACCAAAAGTTGCTCACGATGTGATGACTTCGTGATTTGTTACTTAACACCCAAAAGGAGACGAGTCCAATAAACCTAAAATGGGTGACAAGAAAACACCGAGTGAGTTTATAACTCAGAAGTCATAAGCATTCCACAACCATCCATTAATAACATTATCATAAAATGAAATAATGAAACAAGGCCAAGTGTTCTAGCCGTACCGAACTATACCATAGTCCCTTAGATCCTTCGGATCAATCTCATACCAAGTCATACATTTACATTTCATATACTATTCAATAGGATATTTGAAACAATTTCCATACAACATTTCATTTCCGCAACAATCATGCAATTGAAATCATCACATAGATTTAAATCTTACCAACTCCACCCCGAGCATGAACATAGCATCTATTAGCCATGAACTCAAGGTACTTACTCTTTCCACTGTCCATACTCATCTCGATAGAGTCACACCTCCGTATAAATATTCAATCGGAGATATATGTAGAGTTCGCACACATAGTGCTTAATACTCAATCACGCACACTTAGTGCCACGTGATTCAAGCCCGCACACATAGTGCCATATAGTCCAAACTCGCACACTTAGTGCCATACATTACAAGCTCGCACACTCGGTGCCAATCTCGCCACACCGACGCATCTATTTCTCGCACACTTAGTGCCAAGCAAACTTCCTACACATTTCACTATCTCTTTTACGCTCAACATTATCATCTTTTCATACACATACATTTGTATATATTTCATCTCATTAAACACAATTGCATAGATATTACAATCATTTAAGCAATATAAAATATATGCTTAATGACTTACCTTGTGTTGGGTAAAATAGTCCAAGTCGGCTACTCGATGACCTTCGTCTTTCCTTGCTTGATTCTCCTTCTTTAACTCCTTGAGCTTAATCAATAAATCAACTAGTTTAACCATCTTGCTAAACATTCATAATTCAATTACACATGCATATGTATGTTTGTATATATTCGGCAACCATCCTCACTTATTACCCATTTAGTCAACAATCTAAGCCAAGATAAGGCTTCAATATGGTTGCCTCTAACCGAATACATCATCATAAGTAAGTATATACCTTAAGATAGTATATACGTCATACCAATACATCATGCTCAAACATATATACACATATGTATGCTAGAGCCGAATCTCAAGTTGAATGTAACTAAACATGAACATGATTTCGAAACACAAATCTTACTCTCCATGCAAAGGGCATAAATCACACTTGGGGATGTACCATGGCGAATACATCACAACACCATAATTTTGGTCATGATTACACAAAGAACTTAGTATATCATTCAAAAATGCTCAAAGAAAATCTAAGAGTCCTCAATCCACCATCACATGTATCATCATCAAGCTTCATATTTAACATGCAATGGCATTAACTCAAAATCCACCTTGGCCAAATACCATCCCCATGATATAACAAAGATTTGAACCATGGGCTAATAAGAACATCAAGTTAGCAACCAAAAACATGCATGAATCTCATGGCACAACATCAAACATACCTTAATCTTGATGCAAATATAGCCAAACCTCTTCCTAATCCTCTTCCAACCCAAGCATGAAGCAAAATTCCTCCTTCCCTCTAGTATTTTCGGTCAAGAGAGAATGAAATGGATGAGCAAAATTTTTTTTTCTTTTCTTTTCTTCCATGTACGGCAATGGGGGGGGTTTCACTCACACACACATTTTTTTTTCTTTCTTTACTACCCATGCTTATTTGTTTATTGTTTCCCCCTAATGCACCAACAAAACATGTTTCATGACATGTTTAGCCCATACTCCCTTGTCATGGCCGGCCATCACTTGTAAAAAGGGGGTATTTGACATGCAAGGTGTGACAGCCCAAAATAGACCCTAGCCGGAATGTGGTTTCGGGACCACAAAACCGAGGCATAACAATAATTTAAAATTTATTTCGATGCCTATAATACGTGAGTATTCATGTATGACATTTTTTGATGATTGATTTAGTGTTATAAAGGTGAATTCCACTAAAAAGGACTTAGTAGTGAACTTTGAAAATACGATAGGGAAAGGGTGATGACTAATTAAAGCATGCATGCAAAATAATGGACTTGCATGTCAAATTCCCCTTTTACAAGTGATGGCCGCCATGACAAAGAGATATGGGTTAAACATGTCATGAAACATGTTTTGTTGGGCATTAGGGAGAAATAGTAAACAAATAGGCATGGGTAAGAAAAGAATGAAAAAAAATGTGTGTGTGAGAGTAGCATACTCCATTGCCGTGCAACCAAGAAGAAAAAAAAAACAAAAACAAAAAATTTGCTCATGCTTGCTCTCTCCCTTTTTGGCCAAAAATACTAAGAGGAAGAAGGGATTTTTGCTTCATTTCCTTTGTTAGAAGAGATCTAGAAGGTGATTTGGCTAAATTTGCATCAAGAGTAAGGTATGTATGAGGTTGTGTTGGGAGTTTCATGCATGTTTTGGTTGCTAATTTGATGTGCATGTTAGCCATGGCTCAAATCTTTGTTTTGCCATGGAAATGGCATTTGGCCAAAGTTGCTATGGTGATAAAGCCATTGCATGCTAAGTGTGAAGCTTGATGATGATGCATGCAATGATGGATTTTCTACTCATGAGTAAGATTTTGAGTTTTCTTTGTTTTATCATGATTGAAGTTGAAAAGGAGCATGATTGTCATATTCGCCATGATGCATTCTTGAGCATGATGATGCTTCTTGCATGTTAGTTAAAATTTGTGTTTTGGATGGCTATGGACACCTTGAAAATTCGCCATGCTCATATATGCATATATATGATTTCACATTATGTTTGGTTATGAACTAAGTGATGAATATATTGGTTTAAAGAAGAAACTGTGGAAGAATGCTTGTGAAATTGCAAGCACAATTGACCTAGCACACATATAAGTGCTTGATGCTATATTATAAGTTTTGGGCCACAATATGCAAAGCATTAATTAGTAAATTGCATGCTGTTTTGTGAGGTATTAAGTGCAAAATTGACCTCAACATGTACATGAATATTCGGCCTTGGGTAGCCTATTGAAGGCCTTAGCATTTCCTTGATGCTCGAATAAATTGTATTGAATTGCTTGATGTAGTATAAAATGTGCATGACCATTGTGTATTCAAGCTAAAGGGTGGCCATATGACCATTTAAACTCCTTGTCATATTCGCCAAAAGCTAGCACAATGAGGTTTTAATAAATTGAATTTGTTTGAATTAGCTCAAGAGCTTAGAGGGCCACAATTGGACAAGGGAAGGAGAAAGTGATCGAATAGCCGAAAAAGCCGTTCGACAACATCCGAGGTAAGTCCTCAAGAAGTGACCCTACTTGAATTGTGTGAAATAAAGTATGGATGTGTATTGATTATTGATTATGTATGCATGAGTATTTGAATTCTACCCGGGCTAAGTCCCAAGGCGAATATGCTTGTGACTATAATTGCGTTTGAGCCTTAGTAACGAAAATGAATTATGTATGTCCAATGATAATTGATGTATGTGTTCATGGGAAATTGAATGATATCCGGCTAAATCCAAGACAATTATGCTGGAAATTATATCCGGTTAAGACCAAGGCAATTGTGCTAGTGGCTACATCCGGCTAAGACCAAGGCATTCGTGCGAGATATTCTATCCGGCTAAGACCAAGGCAATTGCGCGTGATTATATCCGGTTATATTCAAGAATCTTGGGCTGGAGGTGAGTGTTGGTTGTTGTAATGAATTCAATTAGTACACTCGAAAAGCCCAAAGGATAAGGTACGTTATATGTGCATTGAAAGTCGACATGTTTGAGCAACATTCGCTCAATCGACTAATGAATTTCAGTTATTGAATTGATTGATATTTTGTGAAATTATATAATGATGAAGTGTGAAGTAAGAATGTGTATTAATGAAATGATGCATTTGGCTATGTGAATGTATTGCTGTAATTAGAGTTGATTATATTCCTTGAGACTTACTAAGCATAAAAATGCTTACCCGTTGCTTTGGCTCTCGCTTTTTTTAGATTTCGTCAAGCAATTGGATTTGGGATCGTTGAAGTCAAGTCATCCACACTATCAAGCCTCCATTTTGGTATAAATTTTGGTTGAACTTGAGATGGCATGTATAGGACTACCTCTTGTTTGTTAAATATGTTGTAATGTAAGTATGTACGGCCATGCTAAAATGGCTCGAAAAGGGAAGCATGAACTTAGACTAATTGTGGTTTGTACGTATATATTGGGTGTCATGATGTGGCTATGGCGTGAAATGGGAATGTTGGTCATATGATCAGCCATTGGCATGGTTAAAATGATCATATATGAACCTATGTATGGCAAGACTAGTTAATTCATGGAGACTACCAATTAGGTAAGACCTACCTTAAAAACAGATGCTGCCAGCTGCAGTGGCGTGAATGTGAAAATCACCAAAATTCATAGGAATGGAATTAAATAGTGAATAAGCTATGTAAATGAACCTTGAGGAGTCTATTTTCATATGGAAGAAACGAAATGGTCATAGGAGTTACAGGTTAAGAGATATTAAAGCTATTGTGAGACAGGGCCAGAATGGTTTCTGGGTTCCCTGTCGCAACTTTAAAAATTCACTATAAATTATCCAAAAAGAATTAGGAGACATACCTTATATTTACAGATTCCATTTTGAGTCTAGTTTCATTAGAAACAAACGACACCAGAATTAAAGCCCTGTACAGAGAGATATTCAAGTTATACCGCGAGAAGGTCAGAGCAGTCGATCCCTGTAACATGGGTAACTTTAACTAATAAACTGTACCAATTGGCCCGACCAAAAATCCTAGAAATAAATACATGGATGGATATATGAGTCTAAATTCAGGGAAAATTTACGAAACCAGTTTCCGAGTTTTGAAACTCGAGATATGATTTTTAAGGCGACAGTGACGCAGTTTTCCAGCCTGACTGGAAATGTCAAATTGGTGGGCAAAACATGTGAACTTGGCTTGTTAACTCCTCGGGTCCGACACCGGTGATGGTCTCGGGTTTGGGGTGTTACACAAGGCCATTGTTTTGCATGCATGCTTTAATTAGTCATCATACATTTCCCCATCATACTTTCAAAGGTTTCTACTAGGTCCTTTCTAGTGAAATTCACATTTATAACTCTAAATTAAAGCATCAAAATGTCACACATGAGTTAACACATATTATAGGCATCAAATAAATATCAAATTATTTTTATGCCTCAGTTTTGTGGTCCCGAAACCACATTCCGACTAGGGTCGTTTTAAGGCTGTCACAACTCTCCCCCACTTAAGAAATTTTCGTCCCCAAAATCTTACCGTAAATAGGTTTGGGTAACGCCCTTCATAGAGTTCTCGGGTTCCCAAGTAGCTTCTTCCATCCCGTGTTTGAGCCATAACACTTTTACTAACGGAGCCCTTTTGTTTCGCAACTCCTTCACTTCACGAGCGAGGATACGAATCGGTTCTTCTTCATAACTCATATCGGCTTGAATTTTAACCTCTGATGGACTAATCACGTGCGACGGATCGGACCTATAGCGTCAAGCATCGAAACATGAAAGACGTCGTGAATCTTTTCAAGTTCGGGGCAAAATCAAACGATCACGCAATTGGACCGACTCGTTCGGATATCTCATATGGCCCGATGAACCTCGGGCTCAATTTGCCTTTACGGCCAAATCGAGTATCTTTTCCAAGGCGAAACTTTAAGAAACACTTTATCTCCCACTTGATACTCAATGTCTTTTCGTTTCAGATCCGCGTCACGACTTCGACGATCGGAGGCTATCTTCGATTTTCACGGATTACTTTTACTTTCATTCAGCATCTTTAATCAAATCCACTCCAAAATTTTGTTCTCACCGAGCTCGGTCCAAAACAATGGTGTACGGCATTTACACCCGTAAAAGGCCTCGTAAGGCGCCATCTTAATACTTGATTGAAAACTATTGTTGTAAGCGAATTCAATCAAAGGTAAGTATCGTTCCCATGAACCACTGAACTCGAGGATGCAACATCTCAACATATCCTCAAGTATCTGAATTATCCGCTCAGATTGACCATCGGTTTGGGGGTGAAAGGCGGTGCTAAAATGCAACTTGGTACCTAAAGCTTCTTGCAATTTTTTCCAAAATCGCGAGGTGAACCTCGGATCTCTATCCGACACCACGGAAATCGGTACCCCGTGTAATCTCACAATCTGAGAAACGTACAATTCAGCTAGTTTATCCAATGAAAAATCCGTATGCACGGGGATAAAGTGAGCCGACTTAGTCAGTCTATCAACAACAACCCAAATCGCATCCTTCTTGCTCGCTGAGAATGGCAGTCCGGACACAAAGTCCATTGTGACTCGATCCCATTTCCACTCGGGTATCGTAATCGGCTGAAGTAATCCTGAAGGCACTTGATGTTCCGCTTTCACTTGTTGACATATTAAACATCTCGAAACAAAGTCGAAGATGTCTCGTTTCATACCATGCTACCAAAACTGACGTTTCAAATCGTTGTACATCTTCGTACTCCCCGGGTGGATTGCCATTCGGCTACAATGGGCTTCGTTCGAATCATTGAAATAAGTTCAATTCTTTGGAACACACAGACGACTTCGAACCTCGGACAATCGTCATCACCAATATGAAACTCCGATTCCTTGTTCGAACACACTCAAATTTCGTTTTGCAACCAACTCATCATCAACTTTCGAGCTTCACGAATTTGATGAATCAACAATGGTTTGGCTTTTAATTCGCTACTAACACATTGTCGGGTAGAATAGACAAGTGTACATTCATTGCTCGTAAAGCAAGCAGTGATTTTCGCTTAAAGCGTCCGCAACCACATTAGCCTTTCCCGGTGATAATCAATGACAAGCTCATAATCTTTTAACAACTCGAGCCAACGCCTTTGTCGCAGATTTAAGTCTCTTTGAGTCATCAAATATTTGAGACTTTTGTGATCCGAATACACATGGCACTTCTCACCAAATAAGTAATGTCGCCATATCTTTAAGGCGAATACGATGGCGACCAATTCGAGATCATGGGTCGGATAATTTTTCTCATGTGGCTTTAATTGTCACGACGCCAGTGGCCACAACTCAACCTTCTTGCATTAATACGCAACCTAACCCAAGTAGGGAGGCGTCACTATAAATGACAACTCTTTGCCGATTCGGGTCGCATTAAAGCCGAGCTTAGTTAAATGAGTTTTCAATTGATCGAAACTTTTCGACACTTTTCCGTCCATTCAAACTTGACATCCTTCGAAGCGGTTTAAGTCATGGGTGTGGCTATCATCGAGAATCCTTTTACAAACCGTCGGTAGTAACCGCAAGTCCCAAAAAGCTCCAACCTCAAGAATATTTCTGGGAGGCTTCCGATTAAGTATAGCTGAAATTTTACTCGGTCGACTCGAATACGATGCGAGATACCACATGACCCAAGAAGCTAACCTCTCTAACCGTAACTCACACTTGCTGAACTTAGCATATAACCGCTTATCCCGTAAAATTTGCAACACTAATCTCGGTGCTCGCATGTTCGGTCTCATCTCTTGAATAGACCAAGATGTCGCCAATGAACACAACTACGAACCGATCCAAATATGATCTGAAGATCCGATTCATCAAATCCATAAATACCGCTGGGGCATTAGTGAGCCCAAACGGCATCACCAAGAACTCGTAGTGACCATATCTCGTTCTGAAGACAGTTTTGGGTATATCCGAATCTCGGATTCGCAACTGATAATAGCCCAATCTCAAATCTATTTTTGAAAACACTGAGGCTCCCTTCAGTTGATCGAACAAATCATCGATACGCGGTAACGGATATTTGTTCTTTATTGTCACTTTATTAAGCCGACGATAGTCGATGCACAACCTCATGGTTCCGCCCTTCTTTTCACAAACAACACCGGTGCACCCCAAGGTGAAAAACTCAAAGAGCAAAACCTCTATCCACCAACTCTTGCAATTGAGCTTTCAACTCCTTTAATTCGTTGGTGCCATACGATACGGAGCTATCGAAATCGGTGTGGTCCCGTGTACAAGCTCAATACCAAACTCTATCTCCGAACAGTGGCAAACCCGTAATTCTTCGGAAAAACATCCGGTATTCACAAACCACCGCGCACAGATTCGGTTTTATTTCTAACTCCTTATCATCAAGTACGTCGCGCAAGGTATGCTTCGCACCCTTTTCTTACATATTTCGGTCCAACATTGATGATATTACAAATGGCAACCCTTCAAGTCCGTAGACTCAACTCGGATCATCTCGTTATTTAGCATCTCAAATCAATAGTCTTGCTTTTGCAATTCACAACCGCATCATGCACGGTCAACCAATCCAACCCAAGAATAACATCAAATTCATCGAATCGCAAAAGCATCAAGTCCGCCGAAAACAGAACCTCGAATTACTAGGGGCATTTCTTACACACTTTGTCGACCAACACGTAACGACCCAAGGGATTTGACACCGAATTACGAACTCAAGAGACTCAACAGGTAGAGTCTTCTTTGGATGCTAAGGTTTCACATACATATGAATGAGTAGAGCCGGGTCAATCAATGCAATCACACTAGTATCAAAGAGAGTGAAAGTACCAAGGATAACGTCGGGGAGGATGCCTCCTCTCGTCGCGGATAGCATATGCTCTAGCAGAGCACGAGTCTCGGATCGAACAACCGTGTCGAGACCCTCTCGATTACCACCCCTACCTCCCGAAATCCTCGAGGGTCTACCTCTAGCCGTCGTCCCACTAGATCTTGCACCTTGCATCTTATTCTTCTCATCTAGCTCGTGCAATCTCTAATGAAGTGGTCCTTCAACCGCATCCATAATAGGCCCTATTAAGACTTACCCCAACATTCACCTATGTGTCGTCTTCCACATTGGGGGCATTCGGGCTTTTCTTGACGATTATTGCCCACACTAGCTACCGATGTAGCTCGTGAGTCCATCGATGGTCGTGCTCTAATGGAAATCCCATGATGCGCCTCGACTTATTTGTGTCCTCTCGAACTTCTTTACAGTAGAAAATGGAGCCTTGCCCACGATCTTTTACGATAATCTCTAGCTTCAAATTCAGCCTTCCTCTTCTCCTTCCGAGCTCCTCCGCCTTGCGTGCTCGTTCAACTAGTGTTACAAATTCTTTTATCTCCAAAATACCCACCAAGTAGCTTTAACTCTTCATTCAATCCCTCTTCAAATCTTTTGCACATAGCAACCTCATCAGCCACACACTCCAGAGCATACCGACTAAGTCTTACGAACTCATGTTCAGATTCGAGATCTGAATCATACGACCTTGCTTGAGCTCCAAGAATTCCTTACGCTTTTGATCGATGAACCGTTGACTAATGTATTTCTTTGAATTTCGTTTGGAAGAAATCCCAAGTAACTTGTTCCTTTGGGACTATGGAAATTAAGGTCCTTCACCAATAGTAGGCTGAGTCTCGCAACAAGGATATAGAACACTTAAGACATTCATCGGTGTGCATGACGTTCATCAAACACTCTAATTGTGTTATCAAGCGAACTCACCCTTTCGGCATCATCAAGTAACTATGGCCTTAAACTCCTCGCCCCACGCTTCCTAATCAAGTCCACGGTGGTTTACTCAAATTCACAGGATCAGCAATCGATGGCATTACAGGCTCTTGGGGTGAATTATTTACATTTGGGAATGGTTGGACAGCCGGATTGGTTCGAGCATATTGCGCGACCCACTCGTTCATCATGGTGAAGAAGGCTTGTTTCGCCTCTTCATCTTGATTCTTCGTGAATGACTGAGGCTCAACAGGCGGTGTCCCTTGCGCAGGAGCAGCCACTACACTTTCAACGTCATCCGCCAAGGGTCTCTCTACCCCGGGTTCCATTTGCTAATCAAAACAAAAATTTCAACCGTCAGAAGTCATCACATTTTTAAGCAATAACACATTGGCATGTATAGCTAGACTCACACGCGCTACAGTAGTCCTAGCACCGACTAAACCATAGCTCTGATACCAATAAAATTGTAACACCCCGAACCCGAGACCGTCGCCGGAGTCGAACACGAGGTGTTAACAGACTTCAAACCACTTATTGAGAATTTCCCAGACAAGCTGCCAATCTGTGTACTAGTCGCTTCAAAAATCATAACTTGAGTCTTACAACTTGAAAATCAGTTTCGTAATTTTTCCCTGAAACTAGACACATATGTCCATCTACAGATTTTTTTCTAGAATTTTTGGTCGAGCCAATTAGTACAGTTTATTAGTTAAAGTCTCCCCTGTTGCAGGGATCGACTACACTGACCTTTGTCCATTACGAATTGGATATCTCCCTGTACAGGGCTTCAATACTGATGCCGTTTCTTTCTATAGAAACTAGACTCAGAGAGGAATCTACACATATATGGAATGACTCCTAATTATCCCTGGTTAATTTATAATGATTTCCAAAGTCGGAACAGGGGATCCAGAAACCGTTCTGGCCCTGTTCCACGAGAACTTTAATATCTCTTAAAATACAGCTCATATGGTCGTTTCGTTTCATCCATATGAAAATAGACCCATCAAGCTTCAATTACATAATTTTTTTATCTATTAATTCCACTTCTACTATTTTTAGTGATTTTTTGATCTCATATCACTGCTGCTGTCCGCAACAGTTACTGCAGTAGACTATGCCAATTTCATGAATCCTTCCTTAGCCTTACTAATCATCCATCATACGTGACACAAATTATGGCCACCTTATCAAAATTAAGGTTTCTAAGACTCGTGGCTATAGATTCTAGCATCCCACTCAAACGACCACATAGGCCATTTTCACATGGCTTAAAGTTTACAACCCAAAATTTAACAAAACAAAATAGCCCATACATGCCAAATGTTCTCCTAAGTCGACTAAGAAGATAATACCAAAAGTTGCTCACGGTGTGATGACTTCGTTGTGATTCTGAACACCCAAAAGGAGACGAGTCCAAGAAACCTAAAATGGGTGACAAGAAAACACCGAGTGAGTTTATAACTCATGAAGTCATAAGCATTCCACAACCATCCATTAATAACATTATCATAAAATGAAATAATGAAACAAGGCCAAGTGTTCTAGCCGTACCGAACTATACCATAGTCCCTTAGATCCTTCGGATCAATCTCATACCAAGTCATACATTTACATTTCATATACTATTCAATAGGATATTTGAAACAGTTTCCATACAACATTTCATTTCCGCAACAATCATGCAATTGAAATCATCACATAGATTTAAATCTTACCAACTCCACCCCGAGCATGAACATAGCATCTATTAGCCATGAACTCAAGGTACTTACTCTTTCCGCTGTCCATACTCATCTCGATAGAGTCACACCTCCGTATAAATATTCAATCGGAGATATATGTAGAGTTTGCACACATAGTGCTTAATACTCAATCACGCACACTTAGTGCCACGTGATTCAAGCCCGCACACATAGTGCCATATAGTCCAAACTCGCACACTTAGTGCCATACATTACAAGCTCGCACACTCAGTGCCAATCTAAATCACCCACGCATCTATTTCTCACACACTTAGTGCGAAGCAAACTTCCTACACATTTCACTATCTCTTTTACGTTCAACATTATCATCTTTTCATACACATACATTTGTATATATTTCATCTCATTCAACACAATTGCATAGATATTACAATCATTTAAGCAATATCAAATATATGCTTAATGACTTACCTTGTGTTGGGTAAAAATAGTCCAAGTCGGCTACTCGATGACCTTCGTCTTTCCCTTGCTTGATTCTCCTTCTTTAACTCCTTGAGCTTAATCAATAAATCAACTAGTTTAACCATCTTGCTAAACATTCATAATTCAATTACACATGCATATGTATGTTTGTATATATTCGGCAACCATCCTCACTTATTACCCATTTAGTCAACAATCTAAGCCAAGATAAGGCTTCAATATGGTTGCCTCTAACCGAATACATCATCATAAGTAAGTATATACCTTAAGATAGTATATACGTCATACCAATACATCATGCTCAAACATATATACACATATGTATGCTAGAGCCGAATCTCAAGTTGAATGTAACTAAACATGAACATGATTTCGAAACACAAATCTTACTCTCCATGCAAAGGGCATAAATCACACTTGGGGATGTACCATGGCCGAATACATCACAACACCATAATTTTGGTCATGATTACACAAAGAACTTAGTATATCATTCAAAAATGCTCAAAGAAAATCTAAGAGTCCTCAATCCACCATTACATGTATCATCATCAAGCTTCATATTTAACATGCAATGGCATTAACTCAAAATCCACCTTGGCCAAATACCATCCCCATGATATAACAAAGATTTGAACCATGGGCTAATAAGAACATCAAGTTAGCAACCCAAAACATGCATGAATCTCATGGCACAACATCAAACATACCTTAATCTTGATGCAAATATAGCCAAACCTCTTCCTAATCCTCTTCCAACCCAAGCATGAAGCAAAATTCCTCCCTTCCCCTCTAGTATTTTCGGTCAAGAGATAATGAAATGGATGAGCAAAATTTTTTTCTTTTCTTTTCTTCCATGTACGGCAATGAGGGGGTTTCACTCACACACACATTTTTTTCTTTCTTTACTACCCATGCTTATTTGTTTATTGTTTCCCCCTAATGCACCAACAAAACATGTTTCATGACATGTTTAGCCCATACTCCCTTGTCATGGCCGGCCATCACTTGTAAAAAGGGGGTATTTGACATGCAAGGCCATTGTTTTGCATGCATGCTTTAATTAGTCATCATACATTTCCCCATCATACTTTCAAAGTTTTCTACTAGGTCCTTTCTAGTGAAATTCACATTTATAACTCTAAATTAAAGCATCAAAATGTCACACATGAGTTAACACATATTATAGGCATCAAATAAATATCAAATTATTTTTATGCCTCGGTTTTGTGGTCCCGAAACCACATTCCGACTAGGGTCGTTTTAAGGCTGTCACATGTTACATATGCTTTTTTAGTCAAAATCACTTTACAAAACATGTATATCAAGCATCAAGCTTTCATAATTCATCATCAAACATCATAGAACACATGAATTCATCAATGGCATTTCACAAGATCATCAACAATTTTAAAAATTAGAGTATGGGCTTGCTAGTACTCAAAACAACAATCACAAAAACGTAGAAATCATCAAAAACCGAGCTAAACACTTACCAAATCAAGCTTGCAAGTGCCAAAAGCTTAAAACCTAATTTAGCTTCTTTTCTTCTTTGTATTTTCAGCTAGATGATGATGATAACATATAATTTTTATTTTGGTTTTATTTAATATACCTTAATAACCAATTTACAAATTTAGCTTTGTTATTAATCCATTTAATCACCTTAATAATTGCACATTTATGTCCATTCCCACTATCCATGGTTTAATATCAACATAAGGACCTTTCATGTAATAAGCCATGACAATTAAGCACTTTTAACAAGTGGAATACAACTTTTGCATTGTAACACCCCTAACCCGTATCCATCACCGGACTAGGGTTAAGCGGCATTACCAAACATATTAAAACACTTCGCATTTATTTCACAAATATCATAGCATCATAGTCAAACATCAACATAAGTCCCTTTCTTAGGTCAATGAGACCTTAAACATACATTAGGAAGAGGTCGAGACTAAACTAAACATGTTAACAACTTTCAACACTTAGGAAATTTTTCTATTCTGTTAAGGTCACACGCCCGTGTGACCAGGCCGTGTGCCTTACACGGGAATCACACACACCTATGTGAACCAGCTGTGCCAAAACAGGGTGACCATACTGACTTTCACCCATGGCCAATAGACACGCCCGTGTGGTATGGTCATGTGATACTTAACTAGCTACTGACTTATGCCCATGGCCATATGACACGCCCGTGTGACAAAGCCGTGTGATTTTTAAGAGGTCACTGCCAAACAAACATGGCCACAAAGCACGCCCATGGCTTTTGACCGTGTGGCACAATGCAGGCTTGGTTTAAGCCAACTTGCCACCCCATTATGGGTCACCCTACAAACAAGGAATCAAGCATATATGTACAACCCAATCAACCATTCTTTAAGCTAAAACATACATCATTCATGCCATAATATTATCAATCATTTAAATACTTATAAACCTAACCTTTTTATACTAAAACATAATCTAAGATTATATAAAAAAAAATCATCCATTCTCATACCATGAACTTCCAAACTTACCTTCTCCCTTATCTAATTGAGACATGTCATAATTGCAAATTAAATCACATATCAAAAGCCATTATCAAATATGAGTTCAAACATAAATTATCCAAATTTCATGGCTAGCTATATACATCACAAAACATAATTCACAACTACTAGCCTATACATGCCATACTTCAAATATTTACATTTTTAAAAGTATCAAAATGAGATCGATAGTATGGTAACGATCCTCGACTATCCTCGAGCCTTCAGTAGCTACGATAACTGTAAAACAGATAGTAATCACATAGAGTAAGCTTTCAAAAGCTTAGTAAGCTCGTACTCAAAACATTCATAGTATACGAACATAAAATGATAACCTATGAGTATTTGCACAATTTCAATCCATATAACTATATCAACTCAATGAGATTCATATACATAATATCATCTACCACTTAGTTTTGCACAGTTTCAATCCATATAACTATATCAACTCAATGAGATTCATATACATAATATCATCTACCACTTAGGCATTATACATACCTGAAACTTCCCGTACTTATTCACTTTTGTACTTACCTCATGTTGAATGTTATAAGACTTTCTATAAGTTATTCATATTTTATACTTCAGTGCTATAAGGTTAGTCAAAGCTAAATATTTCCGCACACTTAGTGCCATCTCAAATAACCGAGACTAAGTCGGTATCGTACACTTAGTGCCTCAAGTACCCGAAGCTAGTTAAATCGCACACTTAGTGCCAAAGCTTCCGATTCATCACCATATTAACCAATTCAATTATATACACTCCATGTAGAATAAAGGCATCAAAACTTACTTAACATCACATTTTAAGTACGAACTTACCTTATACTCGGAATTTGTCGACTCAGACTATCTACTCGATAACCTTCGACTTTCCTCGATCTAAGTTTGAATTCCTCCTTTCTTGATCTAAATGTATTCAAAATTAACCCTTTTATTCACCAAATAATTCAATTCAATCCATAAACACATATTTAGGGCATTTTACAAACTAGTCCTTACATTTTCACATTTCGACACTTTAGTCCCTATTTCACAAAATCACAAAATACACATAATTTTCATATACACAAACTTAGCCAAATTCTCCTAGTACTCATACTAATTCATACATTTCATTTATTTCACATTTTAGTCCCTCAAAATAACATTTTTACAATTTAGCCCAAATTGCTCACTTTCATCAAAAATCCAAAGACAAAACATGTAAACCCAACGTCAAGCTTTCATATTTTACCATTTAACAACACAAAACTCATGTATTCATCCATGGAATGCAATATCCTGAATTAGGGCTTAATCGGAATAGTGCTTTCCTGACCACAAATCCGAGATAGAAATAATTATTTTATAATTATTTTGATGATTATGATATGATTGCATGATTGTGTGAAAATTTCGTGATGAAATTCTATGCCTAAAGTGCTTAAATTGAAAGTAGGAACTAAATCGAATAAGTTGCAAAACTTGCATTCTAGAAGTTTTTAGTATGAAATTGTTTTGGAATATTAATGAGGAGGTCTTAAATAGCAATTTGACCAATTTTAAGTTCATGGACAAAATTAGGACATGGAAGGAATTTTGGAAAGTTTAGTAGTAAGGGTATTTTGGTCATTTAGTTATTAAAATGAATTAAAACAAAATTAAAAGCCAATTTTTGTCCATCTTCTTCATTAGGCCGAAATTTCAAGGGTTCTCCATAGCTAGGGTTTGTTTCAAGCTTCCAAGCTCCATAGTAAGTGATTCCAAGCCCCGTTTTTAATGTTCTTTACGTTTTTGGAATCCCGGAAGCTCGATTAAGCTTATGCTAGCAATAATTCAACCTAGGGTTTATATTTGGAAAAATACCCATAGGTGAAATTTGTGTATTTTGATGTTTTATGATAGAATATGGGGTTTTAAATTATGTTAGACAACTTGTGCTACTCGGTTTTTAGTGAAAACGAGTAAAAGGGCTTAATCGACAAAAATACCTAATAATCACAAGTATATGTTAGAGAGAGAATTTGATGTTGCCATAGAAGGGAAAAGTGATCAGCATGTTATAAAACATAAGAATAAGGAATAAAGTTTAATTCCCGAGCCTAGGGGCAAAAGTGTAATTATGCAAAAGTTTAAGGGCAAAAGTGTAATTTTTCCAAAGTTCGTATTAAATGCTGTTTTGATGAATGTATGTATTAAATAAGATTAATTTGGCATTATAGATCAAGAGAAACGAGATTCAAGTCGCGATCGAGGAAAAGAAAACATTGTGGACTAAATTGCAAAATCTTTATATTTTGCTACCAAGGTAAGTTCATATGTAAATAATGTAGCATAAATGTTATTTTTAAGTTATTAATGTTAATTATATGATATGCTGATTTTTAATCGTGAAGTATTATGCTTTGTGGTTAGTGTTGAGTAATATGCAAATTATGTTTACTACTTGATAAATATGAATTGCTACCGAGTATCGGTTTCGATATTCCATGGAAGACGGCAAATGTGAGATCGAGGAAAAAAGCCCGTTTGAACCTTAAGAATAGATTAGGATACAAGTGACATGTCACTAGGATGGTTGAGCATCCGAACTCGTTGAGTTGAGTTCGAGTTCACCTATGGATGCGAATGTCCGAACTCGTTGAGTTGAGTCCGAGCTCGTGAGATGTAACTAGGCATCCGAACTCATTGAGTTGAGTCCGAGTTCACTTATGGATACGAATGCCTAAGCTCGTTGAGTTGATTCTGAGTTCACTTAGGGGCGGGTTACATGATTTCTTGATTACATATGAGGCACTTATGTGTAAATTATCCGTGTATCCGAGTTGTATTCCGATGTGTTCAACGGGTGAAATTTCTGGTGAAATGGAAGAACACTTAAGATGCAAGTGACGTTGTGGTAAGTGTTGTGAAATGGACACTTTGGACAGGTATGTTCTTAACCCTCGGGTTGAAAATAGATACAACAACGATAAGGTGGTAAGATGATGAATGATGTTTAGAAATGTGATATATGTTTTGGTGATACCATGCTAAAGTTGTTTTGTATATTTGTATTGTTATGTTACTTGTTATTTACATATGAACTTACTAAGCATTTATGCTTACTCCTTCCTTTTCATTCACTGTAGTTTTGAACAAGCCGGCTCAGGAATCGGGACAGGTCGAAAGTTCGATCACACTATCCAAAGGACTTTTATCTTGGTAAATGGCTTGTACAACTACTTAAGTATGGCATGTATAGCAATATACCTATTTTGTGTAAATAATTTTATGATATGGCCATGTTTGGTTGAGAAAATGTTTGATATTGATAAGTCATGGTGATGGCTAATTTAGATCATGTTTGATATCATGGAAGTTTAACAGGTTATCTAGTTCATAAAAATTCATAGAAAGATGAAACTTGCCTTAAAATAGAATATTGCTGCAGCAATGACATGAATTTGAAAAATCACTAAAAATATTATAAATGGAACTAAATAATGAGTAAGTTATGAAATTGAAGCTTAATGAGTCTATTTTCATGTGGATTGAACAAAACAGGCATATAAATTATATTTTATGAGATATGTAAAATTTTATGTAACAGGGCCAGAGTGATTTCTGGATCCCCTATTATGACTTTAAAAATTCATAATAAATTTTAAAAACATAATTAGAAGTTTTTCTTTATATGTAAAGATTCCTTATTGAGTCTAGTTTTAATAAAAACAAACCTTGTAGTCATTGAAATTCTGTATAGAGAGATATCTGATTCGTAATACACATATGTCAGAGCTATCAAACCCTGAAACAGGGGAGACTTTAACTAATAAACTGTACTAATTGGCCTGACCAAAAATTCTAGAAAAAAATTAGTAAATATATATATGAGTCTAGATTTAGGAAAAATTTACGGATCTTTATTTTGAGTTTCATAACTCGAGATATGATTTTTCTTGTAACTGTGACGCGAGTAGCTAGAAAGCTGTGAATGTAGAAACAAATGATTTGAAGTTCTTAAATTGATAAATTATGTTCGGTAACCCCTCAAGCTCGACTCCAGTGATGGTCTCGGGCGTGGGGGCGTTACATTTGATGGTATCAGAGCAGGTTTAGTTAGTTCTCGGACTACGTGTTGTATGTACAGATTTTGCTATACATGCCATATGTATGAATTGTGATAGTGTGACGACTTCTGACCTTTTTAAATGATTTTTATATAGTAAATGGATTCCGATCCAGTTGCGGCAAATGAAGTAGAGAGTAATGCACCAGCTCCGGCTGAAGGGGCAGCGCCGACTGAAAACCCACCTCTTACTGTTGGTCAGGGAGGAGGAGAAAGGGATCGGGAAACCTTTCTCCAAATGATGAGTGCATGGTACATTGAGTTCGTTCAGACGAACCCAAATGTACGACCTCCCCACCTCCCCAATTCCTCAACCTATGCCTCCAATGCCTCAAGGAGTGGATATGATAAAATTTCACGAACCCTGTTGATAGAATTCGTAAACAAGGGGTGAAGAATTTAGAGCAAATATTGATGATGATGCAGAAAGCGAGTTCGGCTTGAAAATTCGTCCAGTATTTGATGAATTATCTTGTACACCAAGAATGTTTGAAATGTGCTACATCTTTGTTGAGAGATTCAGCCTATAATTGGTGGAAGACTTTGATTTGATGGTACGTAAAGAGAGGGTAACACAGGAATTCTTTCAAGAAGAGTTTGGAAGAAATATATTAGTGAAAGATTTATTGATCGAAATGTAAAGAGTTTCTTGAGTGAAGCAAGGTAATATGACAGTCTCGAATATGAAAGAAGTTTGTTCGATTGAGTAAGTATGCGGGGAATATGTTCCTCTGAAGCCAAGATGTGCCGACGATTTGAAGACGGGCTCAACGAAGACATTAAAGTATTTGTCGGGATCCTTGAACTGAAAGAAATGGTAGTTCTAGTTGATCGAGCTTGTAAGGTGAAGAACTACTTAAAGAGAAGAGGAAGGTAGAAGTGAGACACGAAATTGGAAGAAAAGGCCAATGAGTAAGGCACCTTCACAAAGAACCCGGAAAGTCAAGAAATATGAATCCTCGTTCCCAAGTTTCAGCTGGGCAATCATATGGAAATTTTAAGAAGCAGAATGTGGGTCCTAAATCTCAAAATACTTCTGCAGCAGTGTAGGGAACTCGAGATTTGTTAAACACGAGTACCAGCAGTGTGGTAGAAATCATTTTGGTCTGTGCAGAGCAAATGAATGTTTTCGATGTGGTTCTCCAGATCATTTTATTAGAGACTGCCTAGAGAGAGCTGAGAAAGAAAAATTTCAGAATGTAAAATCTAGTGGTGCAGACTCGAGGGGAAGGTATCTGAGAAAAGCTGGAAGTGAAACAAGCAGTAAGAATGTAGCCAGAGATGCAGCAGTTAGATCTGAAGGAAGAGCTCCGACTAGAACCTATGCTATTAAGGCGCGTGAAGATGCTTCCTTACCCGATGTGATTACCGGTACATTTTCTCTTTATGCTACTAATGTTATTCCTTTGATTGATCCCGGTTCTACTCATTCATATGTATGCATGAAACTGGTGTCTAGTATGAATATACCTGTTGAGAACATAGAATTTATGATTAGAGTGTCGAACCCGTTAGGCAAATGCATGATAGTTGATAAAGTATGCAAGAAATGCCCTTTAATGATTCAGGGTCATTACTTTCCGGCCAACTTGATGTTGTTGCCGTTTGATGAATTTGATGTTATTTTGGGTATGGATTGGTTGACATTGCATGATGCTATAATAAATTGCAAAGAAAAGGTTATAGAATTAAAGTGTGAAAGTGGTGGCTTATGCTTCGAGACAGTTAAAACCTCATGAGAAGAATTATCCTACTCACGATTTGGAATTGGCTGCGGTGGTATTTGCTTTGAAGATTTGGCGACATTATTTGTATGGTGAAAAGTGCTGAGTATATACCGATCACAAAAGTCTTAAATACTTGATGTCACAAAAGACTTGAATTTGAGACAATAAGATGGTTGGAGTTATTGAAAGATTACGAGCTTGTTATCGATTATCATCCGTGAAAAGCGAATGTGGTTGCCGATGCTTTAAGCGAAAGTTGTTGTTTGCTTTGAGAGTTATGAACACTCGCTTGAAAATTTTAGATGACGGTTCGATTCTAGCAGAGTTAAGAGCAAGACCGATGTTTTTACAAGAGATTTCAAGCTCAAAAAATGATCAAGATTTGCTAGCCAAAAGAAAATAATGTGAAGTCGATACGGATCGATTTCGAATCGGTTCGATGGTTGTTTGATGTTTAAAATCAGATTTGTGTATCGAAAAATGATGAGTTGATTCAAAAGATTTTGCATGAAGCACATAATGGTTGTTTAGCGGTTCATCCGGCGATCGAAGATGTATAATGACTTGAAAAAAATGTACTAGTGGAGTGGAATGAAAAGAGATATTTCCGAGTTTGTATCAAAGTTCTTAGTTTGTCAACAAGTGAAAGCTGAACACCAAGTACCTTCGGGATTACTTCAGCCTATTATGGTTCTTGAATGGAAATGGGATAGGATTACTATGGATTTTATATCAGGGTTGCCATTAACTCCAGGGAAGAAAAATGCCATTTGGGCAATAGTTGACAGACCGACTAAATCGGCTCATTTTATTCCGATACGTATAGATTATTCTCTTAATAAGTTGGCTGAATTGTATATCCGAGAGATTGTTAGACTTCATGGGATACCTTTGTCAATCATTTCGGATAGAGATCCGAGGTTTATCTCACGGTTTTGGCAAAAGTTGCAAGAGGCATTAGGTACAAAGTTAAATTTCAGCACTGCCTTTCATCCACAAACTGATGGACAATCAGAGAGAGTAATGATAGTTATCAGACAAGTTTAAAGATGGCACCTTATGAAGCATTATATGGTCGCAAATGTCGGACGCCATTGTATTGGACTGAACTCAAGGAAAATCAGATTTATGGAGTTGATTTAATAAAAGAAACCGAAGAAAAGGTGAAAGTGATTTGAGATTGTTTGAAAGCTAATTCAGATAGACAGAAATATTATGCGGATTTGAAACGAAAGGAAATGGAGTTTCAAGTTGGTGATAAGGTATTTCTGAAAGTGTCTCCATGGAAGAAAGTCCTTAGATTTGGACGAAAGGGCAAGTTAAGTCCGCGTTTTATTGGACCGTATGAAATAATTGAAAAAGTTGGACCGGTAGCATATCGGCTAGCGTTACCACCTGAATTAGAAAAGATTCATGATGTGTTTCACATATCTATGTTACGTCGGTATCGTTCGAATCCTTCACATATAATTTCACCGATAGAAATTGAACTGCGACCGGATATGACTTATGAAGAAGAACCGATTAAGATTTTAGCTCGAGAAGTCAAACAACTAAGAAATACAAGTGTTGCACTTGTAAAAGTGTTGTGGCAAAAGCATGGGGTAGGAGAGACTACATGGGAACCTGAAGAAACTATGAGAAACCAATACCCACACTGTTTACCGGTAAGATTTTCAAGGACGAAAATCCTTAAAAGAGGGGGAGAGTTGTAATATCCTGAATTAGGGCTTAATCAGAATAGTGGTTTCGTGACCACAAATCTGAGATAGAAATAATTATTTTATAATTATTTTGATGATTATGATATGATTGCATGATTGTGTGAAAATTTCGTGATGAAATTCTATGCCTAAAGTGCTTAACTTGAAAGTAGGGACTAAATCGAATAAGTTGCAAAATTGCATTCTAGAAGTTTTAGTATGAAATTGTTTTGGAATATTAATGAGGAGGTCTTAAATAGAAATTTGACCAATTTTAAGTTCATGGATAAAATTAGGACATGGAAGGAATTTTGGAAAGTTTAGTAGTAAGGGTATTTTGGTCATTTAGTTATTAAAATGAATTAAAACAAAATTAAAAGCCAATTTTGTCCATCTTCTTCATTAGGCCGAAATTTCAAGGGTTCTCCATAGCTAGGGTTTGTTTCAAGCTTCCAAGCTCCATAGTCAGTGATTCCAAGCCCCGTTTTTAATGTTCTTTACGTTTTTGGAATCCCAAAAGCTCGATTAAGCTTATGCTAGCAATAATTCAACCTAGGGTTTATATTTGGAAAAATACCAATAGGTGAAATTTGTGTATTTTGATGTTTTATGATAGAATATGGGGTTTTAAATTATGTTAGACAACTTGTGCTACTCGGTTTTTAGTGAAAACGAGTAAAAGGGCTTAATCGGCAAAAATACCTAATAATCACAAGTATATGTTAGAGAGAGAATTTGATGTTGTCATAGAAGGGAAAAGTGATCAGCATGTTATAAAACATAAGAATAAGGAATAAAGTTTAATTCCGGAGCCTAAGGGCAAAAGTGTAATTATGCAAAAGTTTAGGGGCAAAAGTGTAATTTTTCCAAAGTTCGTATTAAATGCTGTTTTGAGGAATGTATGTATTAAATAAGATTAATTTGGCATTATAGATCAAGAGAAACGAGATTCAAGTCGCGACCGAGGAAAAGAAAAGATTGTGGACTAAATTGCAAAATCTTTATATTTTGGTACCAAGGTAAGTTCATGTGTAAATAATGTAGCATAAATGTTATTTTTAAGTTACTAATGTTAATTATATGATATGCTGATTTTTAATCGTGAAATATTATGCTTTGTGGTTAATGTTGAGTAATACGCAAATTATGTTTACTACTTGATAAATATGAATTGCTACCGAGTATCGGTTCCTATATTCCATGGAAGACGGCAAATGTGAGATCGAGGAAAAAAGCACGTTTGAACCTTAGGAATAGATTAGGATACAAGTGACATGTCACTAGGATGGTTGAGCATCTGAACTCGTTGAGTTGAGTCCGAGTTCGTGAGATGTAACTAGGCATCCGAACTCGTTGAGTTGAGTCCAAGTTCACTTATGGAAGCGAACGCCCGAGCTCGTTGAGTTGATTCCAAGTTCACTTAGGGGCGGGTTACATGATTTATTGATTACATATGAGGCACTTATGTGCAAATTATCCGTGTATCCGAGTTGTATTCTGATAGGTTCAACGGGTGAAATTTCTAGTGAAATGGAAGAACACTTAAGATGCAAGTGATGTTTTGGTAAGTGTTGTGAAATGGACACTTTGGACAGGTATGTTCTTAACCCTCGGGTTGAAAATAGATACAACAACGATAAGGTGGTAAGATGATGAATGATGTTTAGAAATGTGATATATGTTTTGGTGATACCATGCTAAAGTTGTTTGGTATATTTGTATTGTTATGTTACTTGTTATTTACATATGAACTTACTAAGCATTTATGCTTACTCTTTCCTTTTCATTCACTTTAGTTTTGAACAAGCCGGCTCAGGAATCGAGACAGGTCGAAAGTTCGATCACACTATCCAAAGGACTTTTATCTTGGTAAATGGCTTGTACAACTACTTAAGCATGGCATGTATAGCAATATACCTATTTTGTGTAAATAATTTTATGATATGGCCATGTTTGGTTGAGAAAATGTTTGATATTGATAAGTCATGGTGATGGCTAATTTAGATCATGTTTGATATCATGGAAGTTTAACAGTTATCTAGTTCATAAAAATTCACGGAAAGATGAAACTTGCCTTAAAATGCAATATTGTCTTTAAAGAATGAAATGAATTTGAAAAATCACTAAAATAGTATAAATGGAACTAAATAATGAGTAAGTTATGAAATTGAAGCTTAATGAGTCATTTAAACTTCTATGAAACAGGGCCAGAGTGATTTCTGGATCCCCTGTTATGACTTTAAAAATTCATAATAAATTTTAAAAAAATAATTAGAAGTTGTTCTTTATATTTACAGATTCCTTATTGAGTCTAGTTTTAGGAAAAACAAACCTTGTAGTCATTGAAATTCTGTATAGAGAGATATCTAATTCGTAATACACATATGCGAGTAGTGAACCACAAACAGGGAGACTTTAACTAATAAACTGTACTAATTGGCCCAATCAAAAATTCTAGAAAAAAATTAGTAAATAGATATATGAGTCTAGATTTAGGAAAAATTTATGGATCTTTATTTCGAGTTTCATAACTCGAGATATGATTTTTCTTGTAATTGTGACGCGAGTAGCTAGAAAGCTGTGAATGTAGAAACAAATGATTTGAAGTTCTTAAATTGATAAATTATGTTCGGTAACCCCTCAAGCTCGACTCTGGTGATGGTCTCGGGCGTGGGGGCGTTACATGGAATATTTCAAAATCACCATCAAAATCAAAAATTGAGGCATGGACTTGATAGTATATGAAGCAGAGATTACAAAAACGTAAAAATCATCAAAAATCTCTCAAAACACATACCTTAATCAAGAACGTCCTTAGCCGAACCCTAGCTATTCTTTTTCTTTTTCTTTCCTTGAATTTGCGGTCAAATATGAGCATGAAATGTTTATTTCATGCCTTTAATTTAATTATAATTCATTTATAATTAGTTTACCATTTTGCCCTTAGTAAAAAACATTAACAAACCACTTTACAAATGTCATTGGTGTCCATTAACCTTTTATATGGCATAATAACCACATAAGGACCTCTCATAAACAAAGCCAAATCAAATAGGCACTTTTAACATCTAGCACCCAGCTTTTACATTTTATGTGATTTGGTCCTTTTTGCAAATTAAGCACACAAACAATTAAATTTCCACACGAGACTTTCACACATGTCAATTCACTTACCATATACATGGAAATTAATATTAAAATATTTTTATAACTCGGATTTGTGGTCCCGAAACCACTATTTTGACTAGGGTCAAAATCAACCTGTTACATGCATTTTACGCGATTAAGTCCTTTTTTTCAAATTGAGCTATTAAACGATAAAATTAACTCACGAAATTTTCACACATACATATTCACATGCTGTTAAAACCAAAAATAATATTAAAATAATTTTCTGACCTGGAATTTGTGGTCTCAAAACCACTGTTCCGGTTTAACTAAAACTGGGCTATTACAACTCTTCCACTTGGGGATTTTCGTCCCCAAAAATCTCACCAGCGAATAGTTTTGGATATTGCTTTGTCATACCATCCTCAATTTCCCACGCAGCTTCTTCTACCCCATGTCGATGCCATAACACTCTTACTAGCGCTATTCTTTTATTTCTCAACTCTTTGATCTCACGAGTTAGAATTCGGATGGTTCTTCACTGTACGATAAATCTGGTTGAATCTCAACTTCTGTCGGAGAAATAATATGTGAGGGATCGGATCTGTATCATCAAAGCATTAATACATGAAATACATTGTGAATCTTTTCTAACTCAGACGGCAATGCTAGCCGATAAGCAACTGGTCCAACTCGCTCGATAATCTCATACTGCCCAATGAATCTTGGACTCAATTTGCCTATACGACCGAATCGAAGTATTTTCTTCCAAGGAGATACTTTCAAAAACACTCTATCCTCGATCTGAAACTCAATATCTTTTCTTTTCAAGTCTGCGTATGATTTCTGATGATCTGGCGCTACTTTCAAACTATCGCAAATCACTTTCACTCACTCTTTTGTTTCTCTAATCAGATCAACCCCATGAATCTTATTCTCGCTTAGTTCAGTCCAATACAACGGTGTTTGACATTTACGACCGTTTAGAGCTTCGTATAGTGCTATTTTAATACTCAATTGAAAACTATTTTTATACGTGAACTCAATCAATGGAAAATACTTTTCCCACGTACCTCGAACTCAAGAATGCAACATCTCGACATATATTCGATTATCTGAATAACTCGCTCGAATTGACCTTGTGGTACTAAAATGTAGCTTTGTACCCAGTGCATCTTGCAGTTTCTTCCAAAACCTCGATGTGAACCTCAAATCTCTATCCGAAACAATAGAAATAGGTACTCCGTGTAATCTCACAACCTCGAAGATGTACAACTCAGCAAGCTTGTCAAGCGAATAATCTATTTGTACAGGAATGAAATGAGCTGATTTTGTCAACAGGACAATAACAACCCAGATTGCATCTTTCTTACTCAGAGATAGGTGCAATCTCGACACAAAATCCATGGTTACTCTATTCGATTTCCACTCAGGAATCATAATCAACTGCAATAAACCAGATGGTACCTGATGCTCAGCTTTAACTTGCTGAGAAATCAAACATTTAGAAATGAACTCTAAGATATCTTGTTTCATGCCATGCCACCAATAGAGCTGTTTCAAATTGTTATACATTTTCATGCTTCTGGGATGAATAGATAAACGACTACTGTGTGCTTCGTTCAAAATCATCTGAATCAACTCTGAATTTCTCAGAACACATATTCTGCTTCTGAATCTTAAACAATTATCGAAATCAACTTGAAACTCTGAATCAGGGCTAGAATCACATTAAGCTCTTTTAGCTAACACTTCATTATCAACTTTCTGAGCTTCACAAATTTTCTGTGAAAATAGTAGTCTCACTGTCAACTCAGCTACAATTGATCCGTCATCAAATAGAGCCAACTGAGTATTCATTGCACACAGAGCATACAAAGATTTTTGGCTTAATGCATCAGCAAAAACATTTGCTTTTCCCAGATGATAATCAATCATTAGATCGTAATCTTTTAGCAAGTCTAACCATCTCCGCTATCTCAAATGTAAATATTTCTAAGTCAACAGATATTTCAAACTCTTGTGGTCTGAATAAACATGACATTTCTCACCGAACAGATAATGGCACCAAATCTTCAATGCAAACACAATAGCTGCTAACTCTAAATCACGCATCGGGTAATTCTTTTCATGTAGCTTTAACTGTCTCGAGGAATAAGCTATGACTTTTCCTTCCTGCATCAAAACACAACCCAGACCATTCAATGGTACATCACTATAAATCACAAATTCTTTACGCAATTCTAGTTGTATTAACACTGGAGCTTCAGTCAAAAGAACTTTTAGCTGATCAAAACTTTTCTGACATTTCTAGGACTATTCAAACTTTACATTTTTCTGAAGAAATCTCGTCAACGGAGTTGCAATAATCGAAAAGCCTTTCACAAATCGTCTATAATAGCTGGCAAGTCCTAGAAAATCGCAGACTCCATATACATTTCTCGTAGGCTTCCACTCTATCATTGTAGAAATATCACTCGGATCGACTTAGATATCTAATGTTGACAAAATATGCCCCAGAAAACCAATCTCACACAACCAGAACTCCCATTTACTGAACTTTGCATATAACTGCTTATCATGTAGAGTCTGCAGTACAATTCTCAAATGCTCGGCATGCTCAATTTCATCTCGTGAATATATCAAAATGTCATCTATGAACACAACAACAAATCAATCTAGATACGATCTAAAAATCTGGTTCATTAAGTCCATAAAAATAGCAAGTGCATTCGTTAGTCCAAAAGCCATAACTAAAAATTCATAATGACCATACCTCGTCCTAAATGCAGTTTTCGGAACATCAGAGTCTTTAACTCTCTACTGATAATAACTTGATCTCAAATCTATCATTGAAAACACTGTATCCCTTTTCAATTGGTCAAACAAATCGTCAATTTGCGGTAGAGGGTATTTGTTCTTTATAAGTCACTTTGTTAAGTTGTCAGTAGTCTATACACATTCTCATCGTGCCATCTTTCTTTTCACAAACAATACAGGAGCACCCCAGGGCGAGAAACTTGGTTGTGCAAATCCTCTATCTGTCAACTCTTGCACATAAGCAACTGGCTCTGATTCAATCTTCTTTTCAGTCACTTTCGTATCAAGCACATAAGCAAAATAAGCTTCGAACCCTTTCTCACATATTTCTGAGCTAACATCGATGAAATCACTGCTGGCAAACCATTCAAATCATCTGACTCAATTAGGATAATCTCATTATTCTGACATCTCAAATCAATCATCTTTTTTTTTGCAATTCACAACATCATACAACGTTAACCAATCCATACCCAGAATTATATCAAATTCATCAAATGGTAACAACATTAGATCAGCCGGAAAACAAATATCTCGAATCATCAACGGACAATTGTTGCACACTTTATCAACCAACACACTCTTTCCTAAGGGGTTCGATACTCTAATTACAAATTTAGTAGACTCGACAGGAAAAGTCTTATTGGATACTAAATTCACACATATATATGAATGAGTTGACCCTAGATCTATCAATGCAATAACTTTAGTATCATAGAGAGTAAAAGTACCAGTGATAACATCTGGAGATGACGTTTCTTCTTGAGCTCGAATAGCGTAGGCTCGTGTAGGTGCTCTAGTATCAGATCTCGCAGCAGTGTCTTGTGTCGCACCTCTACCACCACTCATATTTCCAACATTATGGGATGGTCTCCTTCTAACTACAGTGTTACTCGGCCTCGTGTTTTGAGCATTATCTAACTCTGGGCAATCTTTAATAAAGTGATCTCATGAACCACAACTGTAGCAAGTTCTATTATTATTTTTCACCCACCAATCTCCAAAATGCCATCTTCCACACTGTTGACACTCAATTTTAACATCTTTTACATTACCAACACACGATACCAATGTGGCTTGAGCTTTAGGGTTGGTGTATGGTTTCCCACGATCTCTATTCTGTTATCCCGTTGAAGTGTTGATTGGTTAAAACAGTCTCTAGATTTCTTCGATGAGGAATGACAAGATTTATTCATCGATCTCTTCCTCGAATCTCTTGCTTCTGAACCAGCCTTTCTCTTTTCTTTGCTGAGATCCTCGGCTTTACAAGCCCTCTCAACCAGTACTACAAATTCCATCAATTCAAGTATCCCGACTAACACCTTTATATCTTTATTCAACCCATTAACAAATCGTTTGCACATTATTTTCTCAATAGATACATACTCCCGAGCATACTTACTTAATCGTACAAATTCTCTTTCATATTTTGTCACTATCATCCGACCTTGTATCAACTCTAGAAACTCTTTATGTTTCTGATCGAGAAATCATTGACTTATGTATGTAACACCCCTAGCCCGTATCTTTCGCCAGAATAGGGTCTTAAGGCATTACAGAATAAAACACAACTCTGTACAGTCATACATATATATACATACATGAGCAAGTTTTGAAAGTCACTTTATATTTATTTCACAAACTAACACAACTCTTAATTTTAAAACATTTAACATCATACCTATATATAGTCATACAATTTATAAGCAATAATATGTAATACAATATTTATAGAATTAAGGTATATTTCAAACTTAACAAAGATAAAATATACACCTAAATGAATAATCCAATACATGTCTTAACAAATATATTTTCAAAGTGACTATCCTAAATAGTGTCGTATATTTGTGCAAATTAACACCAAGTAATGGTTCATTTATAAAACTATTCTTTATGACTCAAGGATATGCCTTGTCATGATAACCAAACATATATGTTACAAAATATATAGGTTTTATACTTAGCAACGAACATAGATCATGTCTAAATTACTAACCACCTTACTCCAAAAATTTTGACTTACGAGCATATAATCCAAACTCTACATTAAACCCATTGACCAATCATACCTATTTTACTAATTATCTAAAATATAATATAAGTATTTTCTCATCCATACGACCAAATCAAATGGGCTAATTAATGATTCGATTATATATATGTAATTACCATGTTCGAAACAATTAATAGTCCTTTTACAAGTGCGATTAATTATACCATGACCGAACATATCATTTAAAATCCCATATAGAACCAAAGTTTCCATCAGCAAATTATCATACCTAACATGTCAAACAATTAATCTAAGAACATATTAGGTCAAAACTAACCATAATAATCATATTCACCCTCAGACATATTCTAGTATAAAACATGTCCAAACCAAACAAATGTTATTTATGGCCAATTCATTTATGCCACTTTCAAGCTCGTAATCCACTTTTAATACTCAAACTCATATCACTACTCATCCATTCCAAAAAATTTACTATCCATCACCTATGTTATTCATTCCCATTTCAGCATAAAAACTAACACATTTTAAACCACAATCAAGCACAATTAAAAACCAAATTTGGAAGTAAGCCATTTTCGCATGGCTTTAACTTTACATATCTAAATTTCAGCATTTCAAAAACACATCCCAGACTATACATGCCATAATTCGAGTTTGACTTATAAAGGTACCAAAATAGCTGGTAGTGTGATGAACTTGCTGATGGTCCCTGAGCTCATAGCTTGATTCCAAAATCTATAAAACAGAGAGAAGAATAAACATAGTAAGCCATTATTGCTTAGTAAGTCAAAAGAAAATAAACAACCCAATGATATGTCCAACCCGTTTTAAGCTAATCCGAATTTTATTATCAATATCAAGATTAACCTTAAACCTACAAATGAGATAATTATTACATTTTCATACACAATACTAGCTTGGCTGAATACTCACATAACCATATTAACCAAGTATTAATCGACTTTCTAAGTTAAAACGTCATTATATAATCAAACTCACATATACACATTTATATAAGCTCAAGAATCCAATTATAATATCATGTACATAAACTACTTTCATGGCCGAATATACATGATTACATATAAATCATATCCAAGAATCATTTCCATAATATTCACACCATTTATTCAAAACTTAATACACTTATTTAAATTATGTAAGTTTATTCTTTACATCATATATAACATATATCATCATACAAGTCACATATTTACCTTATCACTGATAGCTAACAAGCTAAATCATACCTGTCCCTTCTTGCTCATTTTACACACCCGGTCACGATTTACCTTTTCCCGATGAACCATTCGAAATTGGATAGGACACTCGGGTAATTACACAAGTCGTACAATGCCAACGTCCCAAACGTGGTCTTACATGTAATCACATATCAATGCCACTGTCCTAGACAGGGTCTTACTTGTAAACACATATCGGAATCACATATCGATGCCATGGTCTTACTCACACACATAAATCGAAATCCTATGTCATGACATATGTATCCTAACTATTCCTAAGGTTCATACGGGGCATCCGGACTTCGTAACTTGATCAAAACCAATTCGGAAACATAGTAATTAAGCTTAAATAAAATCATAAATTTCATTTCAGCATATATATTTTGTATTCATTTAGAACTAAGTACGTCTATTTGCTTATAAACTTACCTCGGATGTTATAAAACGAGACTGGGCTGCTAGTCGACAACTTTCATTTTTCCCCGACCCAAATCTGATTTCTTTGGTTCTTGATCTAAACATATTCAAATTAAGCTCATTCAAACATATTTTCATTCAATTTAGTCCAAAAACACATAAATGGGCAAATTACCATTTTCCCCTAACATTTATAATTTTTACAATTTAGTCCCTATTGCACAAAACACAAAATACACAAAATTTCAAAGTACCCATGTTAGGCCCGAATGGTATCCATACCTATACCAACCCATATATTTCATTAATTTCACATTTTAGTCCCTCAAATTATTATTTTTTCAATTTAGTCCTAATTACTCAAAATCATCAAAAACTCCAATACAAAATATGTTAATCTAAAACATATCTTTCATATTTCATCACCAAATAACAAAAATCACAAGCTATCAACAATGGCACAACTCAAAATATTCATCAAAATAAAAAATTAAAGCTTGGGTCTTGAAGATTACTAAGCAACAATCTCAAAAAGTAGAAATTATCAAAAATCGAGCTAAACTCATACCTTAATTGAGCTTCAAATTGTCCAAACCCTAGCTTTTATTCTTTCTTTTTCTTTTTATAAGTTTCAGAAAGGGAGAATAATGAAATAAGAAAAATGAATTTGATAACTTATTATTAACTATTAATGTTTATTTGATAAATTACTTAAATAACCTTAATGAAATAATAATGGAATTTTATAACGTATGTCTATTACCATCCAAACATCTAGTTAATGGGATAATTACAACATAAATAACCCAACTTAAAAAACCATTAATAATTTGGCCATTATATAAGTTACCACCTAATTTTCATTTTATGCGATTAAGTCCTTTTTATCAAATCAAACACTCAAACGACCAAATTAAATAATGAAAATTTCACAGATATAAATTCACACAAAATAAAAACAGAAAATAATTTTTAAATATTTTTTGACTCAGATTCGTGGTCCCAAAACCATCATTCTGATTAGGGTCTAAATCGGGCTATTACAACTCTCCCCCCTTAGGGATTTTCGTCCCTGAAAATCTTATCGGTGAATAGGTTTGGATAACATTCTCTCATTGTATCCTCTGGTTCCCACAGTTTTTCCTCAACTCCGTGTTTATGCCACAGCTTTAACTAACGAAATATTCTTATTTCTCAACTCTTTAATCTTGTGAGCCAGAATACGAATTGGTTCTTCGTCATACGTCATATCGGGCTTAATCTCAGTCTCAGACGGACTAATCACATGCGAAGAGTAAGATAAATATCTACGAAGCATCGAGACATGGAATACATTTTGGATCTTTTCTAACTCAGGGGGCAACAACAATCTGTAAGCAACTGGCCCGATACGCTCTATAACCTCATACGGCCCAATGATTCTCAGACTCAATTTGCCTTTACGACCAAATCTGAGTATTTTCTTCCACAGTAAGACTTTCAAGAAAACTTTATCTCCTATCTGAAACTCTATATCCTTGCGTTTCAAGTCCGCATAAGATTTCTGACGATCTAATGTTGCTTTTAAACTTTCACGGATAACTTTCACCTTCTGTTCAGTTTCTCTGATCAAATCGACCCCGTGTATCTTATTTTCACTAAGCTCAGTCTAGTACAATGGTGTACGACATTTACGACCATATAAAGCCTCATAAGGTTCCATTTTGATATTCGATTGAAAGCTGTTATTATACGAAAATTCAATCAAAGGTAGGTACCATTTGTGGATGGAACATCTCAACATATCCTAATGTATCTGAATGATTCGCTCAGACTGGCCATCTGTTTGTGGATGAAAAGCAATACTAAAATGTAATTTCATACCTAGTGCATCTTGTAGTTTCTTTCAAAACTGCGATGTAAACCTCAGATATCTATCTAAAAAATAGATATAGGCACACCATGTAATCTCACAATCTGAGAAATGTATAATTCTGCCAGCTTATCAAGCGAATAGTCTGTACGTATCAGGACAAAATGAGCCAACTTAGTTGATCTATCTACAATAACCCAGATTGCATCTTTCTTGCTTGGTGTCAATGGTAAACCAGATACAAAATCCATAGTAACTCTGTCTCATTTCCACTCAGGTATCATAATCAGTTGAAGCTGTAACATCCCAAAATAGGGCCTAGTTGGAATAGTGGTTTTGGGACACAAATTTGACATCAAAACATATATTTTATGATTTTTATGAGGCCTAGAATATGAGAATATGCATGTGTTAAAATTTCATGAGGAAATTTTTTGAGTAACGTGTCCAATTGGAAATTAGGGACTAAATTGAATAAATTTTAAAACTTAAATTCTAGAAGCAATTTGTATGAAATTACTTTAGATTATAAATTAGGAGGTATTGGAGAGCAATTTTCCAATTTTCTAAGTTTTTGGACAAAAATGGGCTTGCATGGATGGAATTTTAAAGAAAAGGCTTAAGGGCATTTTAGTTATTTGGCATTTTAATGAAATAAAATGGGAAAAAGAAAGCCAAAATCAGCCATATTTTTCCCCATAGCTGCCAAAATTTCCAGAGCTCCATAAGCTAGGGTTTTCCACATTTCAAGCTCAATAGTAAGTGCTTCTAAGCACCGTTTTTAATGCTCTTTGTATTTTTGAAATCTCGGTAGCTTGCTCTCTCCATTTTTACCCATATTTCATGCTAGGGTTCATGTTTAAAAGATTTACCCAGGCATGATTCACTTTTATTTTGATGGATTATGGAGGGAAATGAAAGATGAATGTGTGTTAAACATATTTTCTTAGGTGATTTTCATGAAAAACCCTTATAGGGACTATTTTACAAAATTTGTAAAATGTGTGGTTGAAATGAGAAAATAATGGGAAATCTGGGCTGTCATAAGAAGGAAAAGTGTTCAGCTAGGCTTGGGTAAGATAGAAATTGCATGTGTTTCATTATATGAGCCTAGGGACTAAATCGTAAAAACGTGAAAAGTTAGGGGCAAAATGGTCATTTGCACCGGGGGTGGAATTTAGACTTGAAATGTATAATGTAGAGTGTTAATGATTTAATTTTGTTGTTATAGACCTCGAGGAACAAATTTTAGAGGTCGATCGAGGAAAACAAAAGGTTTCGGAATAACCGAAACACCGCTCCGAAACAATTACCAGGTAAGTTCGGATAGCTTAAGGTGAACTCCTAATATGGCTAATTATATGATTTATGAATGTATGATGTTTGCATTGGTTGATGGCATAGAAATACATGAAATGTACCTTTGATAATGATTTGTTGAAAAATGTCTCGGTTGAGGTTAAAAAGGGAATTCGATGGATAACGATGATTGACATGTGAATTCAGATCCTACATGTGTTGCAATAAGTGTTTAGCCCGGTCGGGTAATCCGTTGATCTCGATTATGAAAAGGATCTAGCCTAGACGGGTGTTCCTTTGTATGATTGAGCCTCCCAAAGAATACATGTGCATTCTGGATTTATCCCGGACGGGTAATCCGATTTGGGGTCTGAATTTAGCCTGGATAGGTAATTCAGATCCGAGATCAGTAAAGGTGTTTGTTAAAGTAAGGGATTTAGCCTGGACTGGTAATCTTGCCATAAGATGTGAGGTTCGCGGGAGTGCACACCTGATATAATCATCCTTATGAATTGACGGTTAATGAATATTCCATCGAGATTTCCTAGACACTCAACGGGATTAACATGAAATACGTGTACAAAATGAATTGTTAAATGATGAGCTCATCTATGATAATTTATATGGTGTATTTTCATGTGACTAACTCTTTGGTTGAGTGCATGTGATAGGCAACCATGTCATACTTGGTGGTTTATTTATCTATTATGGATGTATGCTAATTACTTGGTAAGTTTACCTTCCGGTTATTCGAGCTTACTAAGCATGTAAATGCTTACCCCTCTATTTTCCCTAATTTTTCAGAGCTTAAGGACTTGTGAGGATTGGAATACGGTAGGAAAGTCAGCACACTATCATCTAGCCCAGCTTTGGTATAAAGACATTTCTATTTTGTTCAATGGCATGTATAGGGTTTTGAGTATTTTACTATATGTGTCATTTGATTTGCCAAATGAAAGCATGTAAAGATGTATCTATCTTTTTTTTGTTTAAGGCTATTGGAATTGGCTTAATCGAAATAGCCTATGACCTACAAATCCATGCTTGTTTATACTCTTATATGATGGGTTACTATAAATGGCAATGAGTTACCAGAACGAGCCAAATTTGAAAGAATTACAATAATATGGAAACTCATAAATACTAAATGGGAAATAACCTTGCATGTATGACACCAATGATAGGAGGTATCTATGCAATAAGTTTTATCAAGATCATTTACAAGGGTATAATTATGTTTTATTTTGTATTTGGTAACCATTAAGCATAAGAAGCAAAAATAAAAGGGGTAACCAAAAGGCTTGGAAAATAGCCTATTAGGGTCCACATGGTTGGACACACGGGCATGTGTCTAGGCCGTGTGTGACACATGGTTCACTCCTATAGGTGTGTGCTATGGCCGTGTGTCCCCTATACTTAAAAATTTTAGGTCAGTATTGAACACGAGCAGGCCACACAGGTGTGTGCCTTAGCCGTGCTTAAAAAATAGTATTGAACACAGGTCGGCCACACGGGCGTGTGCCAAGGCTGTGCTGAAAAGTCAGTGTTGCACACGGACTAAGGGCATGGGCGTGTCCCAAGCCACACGGGCCTGTGTAACCACACGTGTAACACCCCTCACCCGTACCCGTACCCGACGCCGAGATAGGGTTCGAGGCATTACCAGGACTTTACATTTTGAAACGTACCAAATTGGGTCACCAAGTTTTACTCAAATTTTAAGCTTTTCATCCATGAACAACTCGTCCCTTATATAAGCCTTCGAGGCCTATAACATACCTAGAGGCAGTGCGGGACAAATTCGGGTACGTTCGATAAACCTTGGGCTCTTTAGGAAATTTTTCCTTATCATAAAGTGTCACACGCCCGTGCAGGTGTGCCGTGTGGACTCACACGCCCGTGTGACTTGGGGCACACTCATGCCCTTCAGCTGTGGAAAACACTGACTTATCAACACGGCCATGGCACACGTCCGTTCTGCCTGCCCGTGGACGACACTGCCTTTTTAACACAGCCACGATGCACGCCCGTGTGGCCTACCCGTGTACAACTTTGAACTAAAATTTTAAATGCAGGGGCCACACGCCCATAGCACACGCTCATGGGAGGGAACCAAGTGTCACACACGGCCAAGATACACGCCCGTGTGTCTAACCATGTGGACTCTAATAGGCTATTTTCCAAGCCTTTAGTCACCCCTTCTACTACTTGTGCTTAGTGGTTACCAAATTCAAAGTGAAACACAATTATACACTTGTAAATAATCTTAATTAAACTAGATGTATGGAAACCTCATATCATTGGTTTCATACATGATAGGTTATTTCCCACTTAGTGTTTATGGGTTCCCATGTCACTTTAATTCATCCGAAATTGGCTCGCTCATGTGACTCATTGCCAATTGGTAACAACCCATCACTTGTAAATAAAACCATGCATCAATTCATAAGTTATAGCCTACTTCAATTAAGCCAATTTTCGTGGCCATATACAAAGAGATAAACATATTCGTACATGCCTGCATTTGGAAAATCAAATGACACATATAACAAAATACTCAAAAATACTATACATGCCATTGAACAAAACAAATGAAGTCTTTATACCAAAGCTTGTCTAGTTGATAGTGTGTTGACTCTCCAGTCGTCTTCCAATCCTTTCGAGTCCTCGAGCACTGTGAGACAGGGAAAAAGGGAGGGGTAAACATTTACATGCTTAGTAAGCTTGAATAACCGGAAAGTAAACTTACCGAGTAATTAGAATACATCCATATTTAAATCATGAAATCATTAATTATGAAACGATTCCCTATCACATGCACTCAATCAATGAGTTAGTTATGTAACAAAGCATCATGTAATTTATGTAGATAAGCTCATCATTCATCATCTTATTGACATACATCATATTAATCCCGTTGAGTTTCTAGAAAATCTCGATGGAATACCCATTATCCGTCAATTCTTACGAATGATCATTTCACATATATGCACTATCGTGAACCTCACATCTCATGGAAGGATTACCAGTCCAAGATAAATCCCCCATATCATGAACTCATAAGGTGATATCGGTATTACCAATCCAGGCTAAATCACTTATAACTGCAAACACCCTTAATTAGCTCGGATCTAAATTACAGGTCCAGGCTAAATTTAGACCCTAATCGAATTACCCATCCGGGTTAAATCCATAATGCACACATATTCTTCGGGAGGCTTGATCATTCAAGGAACACCCGTCCGGGTTAGATCCTTTTCATACTTGAAATCACGGATTACCCGCCCGGGCTAAATCCTTACTACAACACATGCAAGATCTCTTTACACATATCAATGAGGGTTTATCCATCGAATTCCCTTTGTCAACCTCATCCGAGACATTTTTCACATGTTACCATCAAATAAGCATTTTTATGATATTTCATGCTAGTAATAGATGCAATCATCATGCATTCATAAATTATTCAATTATGCATATTAGGGGTTTACTTTAAGTTATCCGAACTTACCTGGTATTCTTTTCGGAGTTGTGTTTTGGTTATTTCGAAACCTTACGGTTACCTCGATCGACCTTCGAAATTTGTTCCTCAGGGTCTATAACAACAAAATGTAACTCATTAATACACTACATTATACATTTCGAGTTTAATATCTACCCCCGGTTTAAATGACCATTTTGTCTCTAACCTTTCACATTTTTACGATTTAGTCCCTAGGCTCGTATAATGAAACACATGCACTTTCTATCTTACCCAACCCTAGCCGAACACCTTTCCTTCTTATGGTAGCTCACATTTTCCATTATTTTCTCATTTCTACCACACATTTACATCTTTTTCAAAATAGTCCCTACAAGGGTTTTTCATGAAAATCAACTAGGAAAAGATGTTTAATACACATTCATCTTTCATATTCCTTCATATTCCTTTCATATTAAGCTTGGAAAGCTTGAAAACCCTAGCTGTGGAAACCCTTGAAATTTCGGCTAGGTAAGGAAGAGAATGGGCTGATTTTGGTTCAATTTTCCCATTTTATTTCATTAAAATACCAAATGACAAAAATGCCCTTAAGCCCTATCCTTAAAATTCCATCCATGCAAGCCCATTTTTGCCCAAAAACTTAGAATTTGGGCAAATTGCTCTCCAAGACCTTCTAATTCATAACCCAAAGCAATTTCATACAAATTTCTTCTAGAATTCAATTTTTGCAATTTCTTCAATTTAGTCCCAAATTTCCAATTGAACACCTTACTCAAAGAATTTCTTCATGAAACTTTAACACATGTATATACTCATATTCTAGGCCTCATAATAATCATAAAGTAAATATTTTGATGTCGGATTTGTGGTCCCGAAACCACCATTCGGACTAGGCCTTATTTCAGGATGTTACATTTCTCCCCCCTTAGGGACTTTCGTCCTCGAAAGTCTTACCAGAAAACAGATTTGGATAATGACTTCTCATGGTTTCTTCCAACTGCCATGTAGCCTCTTCTACACCATGTCGATGCCATAAAACTTTTACTAGACCCACATCTTTATTTCTCAAATGTTTAACTTCACGAGCCAATATCTTAACCGGTTCCTCTCCATAAGTCATGTCCGGTCGAATTTCAATTTCAGTCGGTGGAATTACATGAGAGGGCTCTGATCGGTATCTCCTTAACATGGATACATGGAACACGTCATGAATCTTTTCCATTTCGGGTGGCAACGCCAAACGATAGGCTAATGGTCCAACTCTTTCGATGATCTCGTACGGTCCGAAAAATTGTGGACTCAGTTTACCTTTCCGACCAAATCTCAATACCTTTTTCCATGGAGATACTTTCAAGATTACTCTATCTCCAACTAGAAACTCAATTTCCTTTCTTTTCAGATCAGCATAAGACTTTTGCCTATCTGATGCCGCTTTTAAACAATCCCATATCACTTTAACTCTTTCTTCAGTTTCTTTAACAAGATCAACTCCATGAATCCGATTTTCCTTGAGTTCTGTCCAATACAATGGAGTTCGGAACTTTCTGCCATACAAGGCCTCATAAGGCGCCATCTTCAAACTTGTTTGGAAACTATTATTGTAGGCAAATTCTACCAATGGCAGGTATTTTTCCTAGCTACCCTGAAATTCGAGGATGCAACAACGCAACATGTCCTCGAGAATCTAAATCATCCGCTCAGACTGGGCATCAGTCTGAGGGTGAAAAGTTGTGCTAAAGCTCAACTTTGTACCTAAGGCTTCTTGTAACTTCTTCTAGAATCCCAAAGTAAACCTCGGGTCTCTGTCCAAAATAATTGGCAATGGTACTCCGTGCAATCTTACTATCTCAGAAATGTACAAATCAGCCAATCTATCAAGAGAAAAATCCATCCTTACTAGGATGAAATGAGTCGACTTTGTCAATTTGTCCACTATAACCCATATGGCATCTTTCTTTTTCGGAGTTAAAGGTAATCCCGTCACGAAGTCCATAGTAACTTTGTCCCACTTCCATTCGGGGACCATTACAGGCTGTAACAAACCTGAAGGCACTTGATGTTCAACTTTAACTTGCTGACATACAAAGCATTTCGATACAAATTTAGAAACATCTTTTTTCATGCCATTCCAGTAGTACATCTTGTTTAAATTGTTGTACATCTTGGTACTTCCCAGGTGAACAGACAAACGACTGTTATGTGCTTCTTGCATAATCTTCTGAATAAGTTCATTATCTTTGGGTACACAAACCCTATCTCTAAACATTAAACATCCATCAAGACTAATTCAGAAATCTAACTCAACACCAGACTCACATTGAGCTCTTTTTGGTTACAAGTCATCATCATTAAGTTGAGCATCATGAATTTCCTACAAAAATGTTGGCCTAGCCTCCAGCTCGGCCAGAACTGAACCATCATCAAGCAATATCAAACGAGTATCCATGGCTCTCAAAGCATACATGGATTTTCTACTCAATGCATCGACGACCACATTCGCCTTTCTCAGGTGATAGTCGATAATCAGATCATATTCCTTAATTAATTCTAACCATCTCCACTGTCTCAAATTTAATTCTTTCTAATTCATCAAATATTTCAAACTCTTGTGGCCCGTGAATATACGGTAAATCTCGCCATACAAAAAATGCCTCCAAATTTTCAAGGCAAAGACAATAGCGACAAGCTCTAGGTCGTGGGTTGGATAATTCTTCTCGTGAGGCTTCAATTGCCGTGAAGCATAGGCTATCACCTTGCCATCTTGCATAAGTACACAACCCAATCCATTTAAGGATGCATCACTATAGACCACAAGCTCTTTTCCCAGTTCAGGTAGCACTAAAACAGGAGCTTTGGTCAGCAATGTCTTTAACTTCTCAAAACTTTGCTGACACTTCTCTATCCATTCAAACTTAATGTCTTTCTGTAGCAGCTTCGTCATCAGAGTCGCTATCATGGAAAATCCTTTTACAAACCTTTGATAGTAACTGGCTAAGCCCAAAAAGCTTCTAACCTCGGTTACATTCTTAGGTAATTTCCATTCAACAATTGCAGAAATCTTACTTGGATCAACTCGGATGCCTTCACCCGAAACTATATGACCCAAAAATCCAACTTCCTGGAGCCAAAACTCACTCTTGCTAAACTTAGCATACAGTTGCTTTTCCTGCAAGGTCTACAACACAATTCTTAGGTGCTTCGCATGCTCTGTCTCTTCTTTAGAGTAGATCAAAATGTCGTCAATAAATACAATGACAAACTTATCCAAATATGGCCGAAAGATCCTATTCATTAGATCCATAAACACAGCCAGTGCATTCGTCAACCCAAACAGCATGAAAAGAAATTCATAATGGCCATACCTCATTCTAAAAGTTGTCTTGGGTACATCTGAGTCTTTAACTCGAAGCTGATAACAGCCAGACTTCAAGTCTATCTTGGAGAATACGGTGGCTCCTCTCAACTAGTCAAACAAATCATCGATCCTTGGCAAAGGATACTTATTCTTGATAGTCACCTTGTTCAGTTGCTGATAATCGATACATAACCTCATCGAATCATCTTTCTTCTTTACGAACAACACGAGGGCACCCCAAGGTGAAAAACTTGGCCTAGTGAATCCTTTATCCGTCAGCTCTTGCAACTGTGCTTTTAACTCCTTCACTCGGTAGGTGTCATTCTGTACAGGGCAATAGAAATGGGAGTCGTCCCTGGCACCAATTTAATACCAAACTCTATCTCCCTTTCAGGAGGTAATCCGGGTAATTCCTCCAAAAACACATCTGGGTACTCACATGCTATCAGCACAGACTCGATTTTCAGCTCTGTTTCCTTAGTGTTCAGTACAAATGCAAGGTAGGCTTCATATCCTTTCCTCATATGTCTCTAGGCAACCATTGCCGTGATTACAACTAGCGACAAACCCAATTCTCTTGATTCATCCCGTAGAATCTTACCATCCGGGCATTTTAACTTAATATACTTACTACCACAATTCACTATTACATCATGAAGGACTAACCAATCCATACCAAGTATTACATCAAATTCATCAAATGGTAACAACATAAGGTTAGCCAGAAAACAACGACCTTGAATCGTCAAAGGAAAATTCTTACAGACTTTATCAACTAGAACTGATCTGCCTAGTGGGTTCGACACTCTAATTATATCTTCTGTATGTTCAACAGGCATGTTCATTGTAGACGCCAATCTTATGCAGATATATGAATACGTCGACCCTGGCTTAGTTAAAGCAACAACACTTATATTAAAAAGAGAGAAAGTACCCATAATAACATCAGGAGCAGCGGCTTCCTCTCGAGCACGTATCGCATACGTTTTTGCTAGGGCTCGAACCTCTGATTTTACAGCGTCTCTAGTCGCGACTCGACTGCCACTAGCACTCCAAGGGTATCCCGGAGGTCTACCTCGTAAAATGGGAGCACTCGACTTCGAAGTTATTTCCACTTCTTTTTCTACTCGTTTCGGGCAGTCTCTGAGAAAGTGATCAAGGGAACCACATTTGAAACATGCACCGCTTTTCATTCGGCACTCCCCAAAGTGAAATTTGTTACAGCTCTTACACTTCAGTTTTTTATCATCTAAACTCCCCACACTAGTCACCATCAAGGAGGAAGACTTTTGACCTCGTCGTTTAGAGCTTCTCGATCTAACCGAATATCCCACTAACGAAGTGGAGCGTTCATACAGGCTCTTGGCTTTCTTTGTGGAGAACGAGAGTGTTTTACCGCTAGTGTAACACCCCTTAACCGTACCCGAGGCCGGGCTAAGGTATGAGGCGTTACCAGACAAACATACAAACATTAAACTAAAATACAAGCCATAATATTTTATTCATATTTCAAAGTGTTCATTCTCTTACACATAGTCCCTTATTTGAGTCTACAGAGCCCAAAACATACTTTAGAAAGGGTTTGGGACTATACCGAGAACTTACAAAAATATTGGAAATTTCATGCTTTAAGGCTCCACACGCCCGTGTCCCACAGTCGTGTTCTATACACGACTGAGACACATGGTCGTGTCTCTACCTGTGTGGAATATACCTAGGCTATTTTCCAAGCTTTGGTCAACCTTGATCTCTTACACACTTATACAAAATCAAAAGCATATAACATGGTACTCGTTTAATTATTAAACATCCTCAATTAAACCACAAACATAGCATTTGTATGTCATCATACATGTGTCTCTCATACTCATTTTACCTTGTTTATTATAGTACCACTTATACATTTATACCAAGATTATCATCTTACCAAATATCTTCAGCTTAATCATCAAGTATTCATATTTAAAGCTAGATCATATCTTTATAAAATACCACGATTCAGATAAAAGAAATAACATGTTTGCTCGAAACATTTCAATTCAATTCCATACCTAACAAGCATTACATTGAGACTAGTCATATATATATATATATACATGTCATGATACATAACATTCTCTTTTTGTTTTCTTATAAACACATATCATTTATTTCATTATATCAATATTTCATATACCATAGTTTCCATGTATTCCACATATATTTATTTTCCTCCTCCTCCTCTCCATTCCACATCCTTAATGTATATGGCATTCTTGTAAGTACGATTTCACAATTTCCTAATAAATGTTCACATCAAACTATTCACACGAGTCATAGTCACTTAATTATTTACAATTCGAGCTACAGAGCTCCAAATTAAGATCCGTAAATTTCCCCTAAAACTAGACTCACATATCTTTCCACCATAAAATTTTCATAATTTTTGGTTTAGCCAATTAGTACAGTTTATTCATTAAAATTTCCCTTGTTTCACTTTTTGACAGTTCTGACCTCTCATCACTAAAAAAATAATTATCTCACAGTACAGAACTCGGATAATGTTCTTGTTAATTTATCTTGAAAATATACTCATTATGGATTTTAAAAATATAATTTTGAGTCTCTAATTATTTTTCTCCAAATTTTTGTGATCACGTAATCATTCTGAATCAGTCTTACAAAAACATAAATATCTCAAAATATAGAACTCCTTTGCTTTCTATATTTATTTTATATGAAAATAAACTCATTATGCTTTAATTTGATATGTCATTCAGTCTCTGATTCAATTTATACTATTTTTGGTGATTTTTCAAAATCACATCACTGCTACTGTCCAAAACAGTTTTATTTCTAATTCACTCTTTCACACTTTCTTTGAATTAACCTCATTTTAACATACATATCACAAATCATTTTCACCACATTTCATACATCACTAGTATAGGCCCATGATCACAAGGTCACCATAAAATCATCCTCATGTATAACTTACTTGTTTATAACCTTACCACATCCTGGTCACTTAATGAACACATCATTCACATAACCAAGTTCCTGCACTTATTCATCACAAAACTCACAAAGCAATACATAGAGAGTCTCCCGTTGAACACTTCAGATCAATCCTCGATACTTGGTGGTTTCAGCATATAGCTCCACCCATCATATAGTTCGGCTCTCTTGTCTACATGGTGTCCTTCAATTGGTACCACCCATGTGACCTAGCCAGTTTATCTCGTAGCTCTCTTGTCTACATGGTGTACACATAGTATCACCCATGCGACCTAGCTACATCATAATGTCTTATAGCTCTCTTGTACACATGATGTGCACTCAGCACTATACATGTGACCTAGCTACATACCATCTGTATCATCCAATCTTTCCGAAGGTTCAACCGGGATTTCTCTCTCTTTTCCAATAATTTCACCAATCAAGTAATTATCCACAAACATATTTCCAATATTTTTATAAAATATCATAATACAAGTAATAGTGATGTATTACTTACATATAAACTTACATCTCATTTAATATCAACGCAATAACATTAAATTACACATTGTCTTATTAAAAATCATATGAACTTACAATTTCCCATAATATCCATAATCATAGAAATCACATTTATGTATGATAATTCAATGCACTTCATGTACCATAGACATATTTTTAAATCAATTCATAAACTTGACACCATAATCATTTAATTTAACATAATTCAATTAATTCACTAAATTTAACTTTCAAATATAAATTACAGCATTATTGTTGTATTATTATCATACCAACTTACATACTTTCAACACCTCAAGATCATAGTAAATATATCAATTTTACATTGAAACATGCATAAATTAATGCTTATTATACATATGAACTTACCTTGATATTAAAACGGCCATTTTACCAACTTTCCCAATTTTCAATTTTTCTCTCATTCTAGGTTCAAATCTTGTTTTTCGAGATCTAAAACATCATATTTTACTTATTTAATTAATGTACTATTCAAAACAGTCCTTAACTCAAACTTTGGAAAAATTACAATTTTTCCCCTAAACTTTTGCATATTTACACATTTGTCCCTAGGCTCGGGAATTAAAATTCATCCCTTATTCTTATGTTTTATGACATGATGATCACTTTTCCCTTCTATGGCAACATCAAATTCTCACTCTAACATATACTTATGACTATTAGGTATTTTTACCGATTAAGCCCTTTTGCTCGTTTTCACTTAAAACCGAGTAGCACAAGTTGTCTAACATAACTTAAAACCTCATATTGTATCATAAAACACCAGAATACACAAATTTTACCTATGGGTATTTTTCCAAATATGAACCCTAGGTTGGGCTATTACAACTCTCCCCCCCTTCAGAGATTTTCGTCCTCGAAAATCTTACCGGAGTGAGGTTTAGTATCTTTCTCATAATTTCCAGCATTACTAACTAATTCTTTTCAAGACGATACTTTCAGAAACACTCTGTCATCAATTTGAATCCCAAGATAACTCAAGAACTCGATATTTCTCTAACTCGCCCTTCACTTGTCAACCATTCTCAGACTCTGGTCATATCTATAATTATTTTATCACTGAACTCTTTGACTCCACACTTAGGAACATAGTCAACATGATTCTCATGAATTTCCATTATATACACCTCATCGGTAAGGGGGTGAGGTCGTACAGTCTCTAACTCGATTCTGACATATATCTATATGACACATTTTTTTCATTATCCACATATGTCATTATAATCATACTATCCACTTCAAACAATTTATTATTCATACCTGTCTTACATAAAATTTCCAATTATCTCATTTCAAACAAGTGCACTCACTCATACATTCTATGAATTTTGAATAACTTTAATCATCACATTTACTAATTAATTTAGTCAAGCATGCAACAGCATATGAAGGCCAAACAAATATGAATAAATATATCACTATATAAACTTTCATCTCACATATTATCACATATACATATATCACGAATTCTTATTCATACCTTTCCGAGTTTAACACATCATAGCTACACTTTATTCAAATACTTCAATATCGCTATCAAATGGTCAGATGTAGCTCGGTTGGAGAATATTTCATTTTAAACAAAATAGTCCTTATTAGTGTCGGGAGACATCACACAATCACATATTTGTGGCATGTATAACTAAACTCTTACACTTGCTATGTTAGTCCGAGAATCGACTAAACCTACTCTGATACCATTAAATGTAACACCCCTTACCCGTATCCGAGGCCGGGCTAAGGTACGAGGCGTTACCAGACAAACATACAGACATTAAACTAAAATACAAGCCATAAAATTTTATTCATATTTCAAAGCGTTCATTCTCTTACACATAGTCCCTTATTTGAGTCTACGGAGCCCAAAACATACTTTAGAAAGGGTTTGGGACTAAACCGAGAACTTACAAAAATATTGGAAATTTCATGCTTTAAGGCTCCACACGCCCGTGTCCCAAAGTCGTGTTCCATACACGGCTGAGACACATGGTCGTGTCTCTACCTGTGTGGAATATACCTAGGCTATTTTCCAAGCTTTGGTCAACCTTGATCTCTTACACACTTATACAAAATCAAAAGCATATAACATGGTATTCATTTAATGATTAAACATCCTCAATTAAACCACAAACATAGCATTTGTATGTCATCATACATGTGTCTCTCATACTCATTTTACCTTGTTTATTATAGTACCACTTATACATTTATACCAAGATTATCATCTTACCAAATATCTTCAGCTTAATCATCAAGCATTCATATTTAAAGCTAGATCATATCTTTATAAAATACCACGATTCAGATCATGCAGAATAACATGTTTGCTGAAACATTTCAATTCAATTCCATACCCAACAAGCATTACATTGAGACTAGTCATATATATATATATATATACATGTCATGATACATAACATTCTCTTTTGTTTTCTTATAAACACATATCATTTATTTCATTATATCAATATTTCATATACCATAGTTTCCATGTATTCCACATATATTTATTTTCCTCCTCCTCCTCTCCATTCCACATCCTTAATGTATATAGCATTCTTGTAAGTACGATTTCACAATTTACTAATAAATGTTCACATCAAACTATCCACACGAGTCATAGTCACTTAATTATTTATAATTCGAGCTACAGAGCTCCAAATTAAGATCCGTAAATTTCCCTTGAAACTAGACTCACATATCTTTCCACCATAAAATTTTCATAATTTTTGGTTTATCCAATTAGTACAGTTTATTCATTAAAATTTCCCATGTTTCACTTTCTAACAGTTCTGACCTCTCATCACTAAAAAAATAATTATTTCATAGTGCAGAACTCGGATAATGTTCTTGTTGATTTATCTTGAAAACATACTCATTATGGATTTTAAAAATATAATTTTGAGCCTCTAATTATTTTTCTCCAAATTTTGTGATTTTCCAAAGTCGTAATAGGGATCACGTAATCATTCTGAATCAGTCTCACAAAACATAAATATCTCAAAATATAGAACTCCTTTGCTTTCTATATTTCTTTTATATGAAAATAAACTCATTACGCTTTAATTTGATATCTCATTCAGTCTCTGATTCAATTTATACTATTTTTGGTGATTTTCAAAATCACGTCACTGCATCGCCAAAAACAGTTTTATTGCTAATTCACTCTTTCACACTTTCTTTGTATTAACCTCATTTTAACATACATATCACAAATCATTTTCACCACATTTTATACATCACAAGTATAGGCCCATGATCACAAAGTCACCATAAAATCATCCTCATGTATAACTTACTTGTTTATAACCTTACCACATCCTGGTCACTTAATGAACACATCATTCACATAACCAAGTTCCTGCACTTATTCATCACAAAACTCACAAAGCAATACATAGAGAGTCTTCCATTGAACACTTCGGATCAATCCTCGATACTTGGTGGTTTCAGCACATAGCTCCACCCATCATATAGTTCGGCTCTCTTGTCTACATGGTGTCCTTCAATTGGTACCACCCATGTGACCTAGCCAGTTTATCTCGTAGCTCTCTTGTCTACATGGTGTACACATAGTATCACCCATGCAACCTAGCTACATCATAATGTCTTGTAGCTCTCTTGTACACATGATGTGCACTCAGCACTATACATGTGACCTAGCTACATACCATCTGATCATCCAATCTTTCCAAGGTTCAACCAGATTTCTCTCTTTTCCAACAATTTCACCAATCAAGTAATTATCCACAAACATATTTCCAATATTTTTATAAAATATCATAATACAAGTAATAGTGATGTATTACTTACATATAAACTTACATCTCATTTAATATCAACGCAATAACATTAAATTACACATTGTCTTATTAAAAATCATATGAACTTACAATTTCCCATAATATCTGTAATATCCTGAATTAGGGCTTAATCGGAATAGTGGTTTTGTGACCACAAATCCGAGATAAAAAATAATTATTTTACAATGATTTTGATGTTTATGATATGATTGCATGATTGTGTGAAAATTTCGTGATGAAATTCTATGCCTAAAGTGCTTAAATTGAAAGTAGGGACTAAATCGAAAAAGTTGCAAAACTTGCATTCTAGAAGTTTTTGTATGAAATTGTTTTGGAATATTAATGAGGAGGTCTTAAATAGAAATTTGACCAATTTTAAGTTCATGGACAAAATTAGGACATGGAAGGAATTTTGGAAAGTTTAGTAGTAAGGGTATTTTGGTCATTTAGTTATTAAAATGAATTAAAACAAAATTAGAAGCCAATTTTGTCCATCTTCTTCATTAGGCCGAAATTTCAAGGGTTCTCCATAGCTAGGGTTTGTTTCAAGCTTCCAAGCTCCATAGTAAGTGATTTCAAGCCCGCTTTTAATGTTCTTTACGCTTTTGGAATCCGTTAGCTCGATTAAGCTTATGTTAGCAATAATTAAACCTAGGGTTTATATTTGGAAAAATACCCATAGGTGAAGTTTGTGTATTTTGATGTTTTATGATAGAATATGAGGTTTTAAATTATGTTAGACAACTTGTGCTACTCGGTTTTGAGTGAAAACGAGTAAAAGGGCTTAATCGACAAAAATACCTAATAGTCACAAGTATATGTTAGAGAGAGAATTTGATGTTGCCATAGAAGGAAAAATGATCAGCATGTTATAAAACATAAGAATAAGGAATAAAGTTTAATTCCAGAGCCTAGGGGCAAAAGTGTAATTATGCAAAAGTTTAGGGCAAAAGTGTAATTTTTCCAAAGTTCGTATTAAATGCTGTTTTGATGAATGTATGTATTAAATAAGATTAATTTGGTATTATAGATCAAGAAAAACGAGATTCAAGTCGCGATCGAGGAAAAGAAAAGATTGTGAACTAAATTGCAAAATCTTTATATTTTGGTATCAAGGTAAGTCCATGTGTAAATGTAGTAACATAATTGTCATTTTAAGCAATTTAATGTTGTTTATATGATATGATGCTGATTATTATCATGAAATATTATGCTTTGTGGTTATTGTTGAATAATATGTAATTATGTGAATTACTTGATGAGTATGAACTATCACCGAAGTACCGATTTCGATATTCCATGGAAGACGGCAAAGATGTGTGATCGAGGAAAACGCCCGTTTGAACCTTAGGAATAGATTAGGATACAAGTGAAATGTCACTAGGATGGTTGAGCATCCGAACTCGTTGAGTTGAGTCCGAGTTCACTTATGGATGTGAATGTCCGAACTCGTTGAGTTGAGTCCGAGTTTGTGAAATGTAACTAGGCATCCGAACTCGTTGAGCTGAGTCCGAGTTCACTTATGGATGCGAACGCCCGAGCTCGTTGAGTTGAGTCCAAGTTCACTTAGGGGCGGGTTACATGATTTCTTGATTACATATGAGGCACTTATGTTCAAATTATCCGTGTATCCGAGTTGTATTCCGATGTGTTCAACGGGTGAAATTTCTAGTGAAATGGAAGAACACTTAAGATGCAAGCGACGTTTTGGTAAGTGTTGTGAAATGGACACTTTGGACAGGTATGTTCTTAACCCTCGGGTTGAAAATAGATACAACAATGATAAGGTGGTAAGATGAGGAATGATGTTTAGAAATGTGATATATGTTTTGGTGATACCATGCTAAAGTTGTTTGGTATATTTGTATTGTTATGTTACTTGTTATTTACATATGAACTTACTAAGAATTTATGCTTACTCCTTCCTTTTCATTCACTGTAGTTTTGAACAAGCCGCTCAGAATCGGGACAGTCGAAAGTTCGATCACACTATCCAAAGGACTTTTATCTTGGTAAATGGCTTGTACAACTACTTAAGTATGGCATGTATAGCAATATACCTATTTTGTGTAAATAATTTTATGATATGGCCATGTTTGGTTGAGAAAATGTTTGATATTGATAAGTCATGGTGATGGCTAATTTAGATCATGTTTGATATCATGGAAGTTTAATAGGTTATCTAGTTCATAAAAATTCATGGAAAGATGAAACTTACCTTAAAACAGAATATTGCTACAGCAATGACATGAATTTGAAAAACCACTAAAAATAGTATAAATGGAACTAAATGATGAGTAAGTTATGAAATTAAATATTAATGAGTCTATTTTCATATGGATTGAACAAAACAGAATATAAATTATATTTTATGGGATATTTAAACTTTTTAAAAACAGGGCGAGTGATTTCTGGATCCCTGTTCTGACTTTAAAAATTCATAATAAATTTTACTAAAACAATTAGAAGTTTTTATTTATATGTACAGATTCCTTATTTAGTCTAGTTTTAATAGAAACAAACCTCATAGTCATTGAAATTTTGTATAGAGATATATCTGATTCGTAATACACAGAGGTCAGAGCAGTCAAACCCTGAAATAGGGGATACTTTAATTAATAAACTATACTAATTTTCCCAATAAAAAATTCTATAAAACAATTAGTAAATAGATATATGAGTCTAGATTCAGGGAAAATTTACGGATCTTGATTTGAGTTTCAGAACTCGAGATATGATTTTTCTTGTAATCGTGACGCGAGTAGCTAGAAAGCTGTGAATGTAGAAACAAATGATTTGAAGTTCTTAAATTGATAAATTATGTTCGGTAACCCCTCAAGCTCGACTACGGTGATGGTCTCGGGCGTGGGGGTGTTACATTTAGTGGTATCAGAGCAGGTTTAGTCGGTTCTCGGACTACGTGTTGTATGTACGGATTTTGCTATACATGCCATATGTATGAATTGTGATAGTGTGACGACTTGACCTTTTAAATGATTTTATATAGTAAATGGATCCCGATCCAGTGTGGCGATGAAGTAGAGAGTAATGCACCAGCTCCGCTGAAGGGCAGCGCCGACTTAAAACCCACCTCCCACTGTTGGTCGTGGAGGAGGAGAAAGGGATCGGAAGCCTTTCTCCAAATGATAAGTGCATGGTACACTGAGTTCGTTCGTACGAACCCAAATGTACGACCTCCCCCACCTCGCCCAATTCCTCAACCTATGCGTCCAATGCCTCAAGGACTGGATATGATAAAATTTCATAGAACCCCCATTGATAGAATTCGTAAACAAGGGGCTAAAGAATTTAGAGCAAATATTGGTGATGATGCAGAGAAAGCAGAGTTCTGGCTTGAAAATTCTGTCCGGGTATTTGATGAATTATCTTGTACACCTGAAGAATGTTTGAAATGTGCTACATCTTTGTTGAGAGATTCAGCCTATAATTGGTGGAAGACTTTGATTTCGGTGGTACCGAACGAGAGGGTAACCTGGGAATTCTTTCAAGAAGAGTTTCGGAAGAAATATATTAGTGAAAGATTTATTGATCAGAAATGTAAAGAGTTTCTTGAGCTGAAGCAAGGTAATATGACAGTCTCAGAATATGAAAGAGAGTTTGTTCGATTGAGTAAGTATGCCAGGGAATATGTTCCTATAGAAGCCAAGATGTGTCGACGATTTGAAGACGGGCTCAACGAAGACATTAAGGTATTTGTCGGGATCCTTGAACTGAAAGAAATGGTAGTACTGTTTGATCGAGCTTGTAAGGTCAAGAACCATCAAGGAAAAGAAAAGGTAGAATCAAACACGAAATTGGAAGAAAAGACCAATGAGTAATGCACCTTCACAAAGAACTCGAAAGTCAAGAAATATGAATCCTCGCTCCCAAGTTTCAACTGGCAATCATATGGAAATTTTAAGAAGCAGAATATGGGTCCTAAATCTCAGACTACTTCTGCGGCTAGTGTAGGAAATACGAGATTTGTTAAACCCAAGTGCCAGCGGTGTGGTAGAAATCATTTTGGTCCGTGCAGAGCAAATGAATGTTTTCGATGTGGTTCTCCGGATCATTTTAATAGAGACTGCCCAGAGAGAGCTGAGAAAGAAAAATTTCAGAGTGTAAAAGCTAGTGGTGCAAACTCGAGGGGAAGGTATTCGAGAAAAGTGGAAGTGAAACAAGCAAGAAGAATGTAGCCGAGATGCAGCAGTTAGATCCGAGGAAGAGCTCTGCTAGAACTTATGCTATTAAAGCGCGTGAAGATGCTTCCTCACCCGATGTGATTACTGTACATTTTCTCTTTATGATACTCATGTTATTGCTTTGATTGATCCCGGTTCTACTCATTCATATGTATGCATGAAACTGGTTTCTAGTATGAATATACCTGTTTAGAACACAGAATTTATGATTAGAGTGTCGAACCCGTTAGGCAAATGCATGATAGTTGATAAAGTATGCAAGAAATGCCCTTTAATGATTCGGGGTCATTACTTTCCGGCCGACTTGATGTTGTTGCCGTTTGATGAATTTGATGTTATTTTGGGTATGGATTGGTTGACATTGCATGATGCTATAGTAAATTGCAAAGAAAAGGTTATAGAATTAAAATGTGAAAGTGGTGAAATTTTACGGGTTGAGCCAGACAAATCAGAGGCATTATCTAGTATGATTTCTTCGATGTCGGCTCGTAGATATTTGAGAAAGGGTTATGAAGCTTATTTGGCGATGTAATTAATACAAAAGAAGTTGAAAAGAAAGTTGAATCGGTTTGTTGGTGTGTGAATTTGCGGACGATTTCCGTAAGAATTACTGGTTTGCCTCAATCGGGGAAGTAGAATTTGGTATAGATTTGATACCGTGAATGACTCCGATCTCGATTGCTCCATATAGAATAGCACCAACAGAGTTGAAAGAATTAAAGTCGCAGCTTGCAAGAGTTGACTGATAAAGGCTTTGTGAGACCAAGTTTTTCACCTTGGGGTGCTCCGTGTTATTTGTGAAAAGAAGGATGGTTCTATGAGATTATGTGTTGATTATCGGCGGTTAAACAAGGTGACAATCAAAACAAGTATCCGCTGTTTAGAATTGATAATTTGTTTGATCACTAAAAGGAGCGACATGGTTTTCAAAGATTGACTTGAGATCCGGGTATTATCACCGCGAGTAAAAGAGTCGATGTGCCTAAAACCGCTTTTAGAACAAGGTATGGTCATTATGAATTTTTAGTTATGCCATTCGGGTTGACAAATGCTCCTCTTTGTGTTTATGGATTTAATGAATTGCATATTTCGCCATACTTGGACAGATTTGTTGTGGTGTTTATAGATGATATTTTAATTTATTCAAAAGATGAGACAGAGCATCTTGAGCATTTGAGGATAGTTTTGCAAACTTTGAGAGATAAGCGACTATATGCTAAGTTTAGTAAAAGTGAATTTTGGCTCCGGAAGTTAGATTTTTGGGTCATATTGTTTCGTGATGGTATACGAGTTGATCCTAGTAAAATTTCAGCCATTGTTGATTGGAAACCACCGAAAAGCGTGAATCGAAGTTAGAAGTTTCTTGGGGCTAGCTGGGTATTATCGGCGGTTCGTAAATGGATTTCCTATAATTGCTGCTCCTATGACTAGACTACTCCGAAAGGATGTTAAATTTGAATGGACGGAAGAATGTCAACAGAGTTCGAATAATTGAAAAAGTTATTAACTGAAGCACCAGTGTTGATACAACCCGAATCAAGTAAAGAATTTGTGGTGTATAGTGATGCTTCTCTAAATGGTTTGGGGTGTGTACTCATGCAAGAAGGAAAAGTGGTGGCTTATGCTTCAAGACAGTTAAAACCTCATGAGAAGAATTATCCTACTCACGATTTGGAATTGGCTGCGGTGGTATTTGCTTTGAAGATTTGGCGACATTATTTGTATGGTGAAAAGTGCCGAGTATATACCGATCACAAAAGTCTTAAATACTTGATGTCACAAAAAGACTTGAATTTGAGACAGCGAAGATGGTTGGAGTTATTGAAAGATTACGAGCTTGTTATCGATTATCATCTAGGAAAAGCGAATGTGGTTGCCGATGCTTTAAGCAGAAAGTTGTTGTTTGCTTTGAGAGTTATGAACACTCAGTTGAAAATTTCAGATGACGGTTCGATTCTAGCAGAGTTAAGAGCAAGACCGATGTGACAGCCCAAAATAGACCCTAGCCGGAATGTGGTTTCGGGACCACTAAACCGAGTCATAAAAATAATTAATTGTTATATTCTATGCTTACTATGTGTGTGCATGCATATGTGGAAATTTCATTCTCTAATTTTACCCATTTGTATGAGAAAGTATTAAATAGGGATCAAAGTGAAACATGGTGAAATATGATAGGCTAATTTTAAATGGCTTGTTAGTACATGTTAACAAAAAGGTGGAGTTGCATGTCAAATAATCCCCTTCCTAAGGAGGAGTGGCCGACCATGACAAGGTTATGGGCAAGGGAACATGTTTCCAACATGTTTTGCTAGTGGTGTATGTAGGAAATCATAAAATAAAGACTAGCATTAAAGAAAAAAAAAATTGTTCATCCATTCTAAACACTTTGGCCGAATGTCCTAAAGAAAGAAAAGAAAAATTTGTTCATCCTTTCTCATCTTCTTGGCCGAAAATACTAAGGAAAAGGGGAGGATTTTTGCTTCATGCTTGGGTTGGAAGAGACCTAGAAGGAGATTTGGCTAAGTTTGCATCAAGATTAAGGTATGTATGAGGTTGTGTTGGGAGTTTCATGCATGGTTTGGTTGCTAATTTGATGTGCATGTTAGCCATGGCTCAAATCCTTGTTATGCCATGGAAATGGTATTTGGCCAAAGTTGTTATGGTGATAAAGCCATTGCATGCTAAGTGTGAAGCTTGATGATGATGCATGCAATGATGGATTGTCTACTCTTGAGTAAGATTTTGAGTTTTCTTTTGTGTTTAACCATGATTGAAGTTGAATGGAGCATGATTGTCATATTCGCCATGATGCATTCATGAGCATGGTTCATGCTTCTTGCATGTTAGTTAAAATTTGTATTTTGGATGGCTATGGACACCTTGAAATTCGCCATGCTCATATTGTATATATATGTTTGCACATGATGTTTTGGCTATGAAGTAAGTGATGAATATATTGGTTTAAAGAAGAAGATGTGGAAGAATGCTTGTGAAATTGCAAGCACAATTCGCCTAGCACACATATAAGTGCTTGATTCTATATTATAAGTTTTAATACAATGTGCAAAGCATTAACTAGTAAAATGCATGCTGTTTTTGTGAGGTATTATGCAAAATTGACCTCAACATGTACATGAATATTCGCCTTGGGTAGCCTATTGAAGGCCTTAGCTTTTCCTTGATGCTCAAATAAATTGTATTGAATTGCTTGATGTAGTATAAAATGTGCATGACCATTGTGTATTCAAGCTAAAGAGTGGCCATATGACCATTTAAACTCCTTGTCATATTCGCCATAAGCAAGCACAATGAGGTTTTAATAAATTGAATTTGTTTGAATTAGCTCAAGAGCTAAGAGGGCCACAATTGGACAAGGGAAGGAAAAGGTGATCGAATAGCCAAAAAGCCGTTCGACAACATCCGAGGTAGGTCCTCAAGAAGTGACCTTACTTGAATTATGTGAGATGAAGTATGGATGTGTATGATTATTGATTTATGTGTGTATGAGAAATTGAATGATACCCGGCTAAGTCCCAAGGCGAATATGCTTGTGAATATATGTGCGTTTGAGCCTTAGTAACGAAAATGAAATATGTATGTCCAATGATTATTGATGTATGTGTACATGAGAAATTGAATGATATCCGGCTAAGCCCCAAGACAATTATGTTGAAATTATATCCGGTTAAGACCAAGGCAATTGTGCTAGTGGCTATATCCGCTAAGACCAAGGCATTCGTATGAAGTTATTCTATCCTGCCAAGACCAAGGCATTTGTGCACGTGATTATATCCGGTTATATTCAAGAATCTTGGGCTGGAGGTGAGTGTTGGTTGCTGTAATGAATTCAATTAGTACACTCGAAAAGCCCAAAGGATAAGGTACGTTATATGTGCATTGAAAGTCGACATGTTTGAGCAACATTCGCTCAATCGACTAATGAATTTCAGTTATTGAATTGATTGATACTTTGTGAAAGTATATAATGATGAAGTGTGAAGCAAGAATGTGTATTAATGAAATGATGCATTTGGCTATGTGAATGTATTGCTGTAATTAGAGTTGATTATATTCCTTGAGACGTACTAAGCATAAAAAAATGCTTACCCGTTACTTTGGCTCTCTGTTTTATAGATTTCGCCGATAGCAATCGGATTCGGGATCAATAAAGTCGAAGTCATCCACACTATCCACGCCTCTATTTTGGTATAAATTTTGGTTGAACTTTGAAATGGCATGTATAGGACTACCCTTGTTGGTTGAATATGTTGTGATGTATATATGTACGGCCATGCGAAAATGGCTCGTAAAAGTGAAGTATCGACTTAGACTAATTGTGGTTTGTATGTATATATTTGGTGTCATGATGTGGCTATGGCTTGAAATGGGAATGTTGGTCATATGATCAGCCATCGGCATGGTTAAAATGATCATATATGAACCTATGTATGGCAAGACTAGTTGGTTCATGGAGACTACCAAATAGGTAAGACCTACCTTAAAACAGATGCTGCCAGCTGCAGTGACGTGAATGTGAAAAATCACCAAAATTCGTAGGAATGGAATTAAATAGTGAATAAGCTATGTAAATTAACCTTGATGAGTCTATTTTCATATGGAAGAAACGAAATGGTCATAGGAGTTACATGTTAAGAGATATTAAAGCTATTGTGAGACAGGGCCAGAACGGTTTCTGGGTTCCCTGTCGCAACTTTAAAAATTTACTATAAATTATTCAAAAATAATTAGGAGACATACCTTATATGTACAGATTCAATTTTGAGTCTAGCTTCATTAGAAACAAACGGTACCAGCATTAAATCCCTGTACAGAGAGATATTCAAGTTATACCGCGCGAAGGTCAGAGTAGTCGATCCCTGTAACATGGGTGACTTTAACTAATAAACTGTACCAATTGGCCCGACCAAAAATTCTAGAATAAATCCATGGATGGATATATGAGTCTAAATTCATGGAAAATTTACGAAACCAGTTTCCAGTTTTGAAACTCGAGATATGATTTTAAGGCGATTAAGGACGCAGCTTTTCCACTGACCGAAATGTCAAATGGATGGGCAAAACAAGTGAACTTGGCTTGTTAACCCCTCGTGTCCGACAATCGTGATGGTCTCGGGTTCGGGTGTTACAATTTTATTGGTATCGAGCCACGGTTTAGTTGATTCTAGGACTACCGTGATGTGTTTGGGGTCTAGCTATACATGCCATTAAATGATGAATCGATAGTGTGGTGATTTCGACAATTTGACTTTGTGTTTGTTTATAGCAATGGATCCCGATCCCAACCGAGCGATAGTGATGATGTGGAGAGTGTGGCGCTGCTCCGCGCAAGGGACAATGCATGGACTCTCAACCTATGGCTAGCAATCCTAATGACGAGGCTAGGCAAGCCTTTTATAGTGTGATGAACGAATGGTTTAATCAATACATTCGAACCAACACTACTGTTCCACAACCTCCATTCCCGACAAATGCAACCCCAAGACCTACAATACCTCCGGTGATCTGACCAAATAAGGTCAAGTAAGCCCCAATCGATAGGATTCGAAAACATGGGGCCACTGAATTTAAGGCTACGGATGATGATGATGCCGAAGCGAGCTGAATTTTGGTTAGATAACACTATTCGGGTGCTTGATGAGCTATCCTGTACACCGATGAGTGCTTAAAGTGTACCATCTCCTTGCTACGCGAGTCCGCCTACTATTGGTGGAGTACTCTGACTTCTGTGGTGCCTAGAGAGCAAGTGACTTTAGAATTCTTTCGATGTCGATCGAGATTCATCGACCAAAAGCGGAGGGAATTCCTTGATCTTAAGCAAGGTTCGATGTCGCCATTCTCACTCTGAACGAAAATTTGTGAGGCTTAGCCATGCAGCGAGAATGCATTTCGTCCGAAGCTATTATGTGTAAACGCTCGAGGATGGGCTGAATGATGATATAAGGATGTTTGTTGGCATCCTCGAGATACGAGAGTTCGTAGTACTTGTTGAGCGAGCTTGTAAAGTCAAGAGCTTAGAAAGGAGAAACAAAAAGTCGATGTGGAACCGGAGAATTCGAAAGAGGTCCTCGGAAAGTCTCTTCAACAAGCATCAAGAGATTTCGAGATGATGTGAGCCGTCTAGAGGCGTTTGGGCTTTTCTAGACGACGACGCGATCGACCCCGGACCACACGAGTCACCTCGATCACGGTGGAAATGATCGCCGAGAGAGGCGGAGTGTCCACATTGTGGCAAATGGCATTTGGGGAGCTGTTGGTTTCGTGATCGCTCCTCGCTATAAGTGTGGATCGGCCGACCACTTTATGAAGGATTGCCCGAGGATGCATGAAGAATGTAAGTCGAGTGCAAACCCGGGTGCTACCACTCGCCGAGGTAGGCCACCTAGAAATATGGGCAATGTCGTTGGCGGTCGAGAGGATCTAGAGATGCTACCATCGATCTCGAGGCTCGTGCTCTGCTAGGACTTATGCCATACGCGCACGCCGAGGATGCTGCCTCTCCGGATGTTATTACCGGTACTTTCACTCTTTTCAATACAAATGTGATTGCTTTGATTGACCCCGGTTCTACTCATTCATATATATGTGAAACCTTAGCATCCAAAGAAGACTTTGCCCATTGAGTCTCATCGAGTTTGTAATTCGGTGTCAAACCCTTGGGTCATTACGTGCTTGTCAACAAAGTGTGCAAGAAAAGTCCCCTAGTGTTCCGAGGTTCTTGTTTTCCGGCGGACTTGATGCTTTTGCTATTCGATGAGTTTGACGTTATTCTTGGTTTGGATTGGTTGACCATGCACGATGCGGTTGTAAATTGCAAGTGCAAGACTATCGATTTGAGGTGCGCGAATAATGAAATAATTCGGGTTGAGTCTACGGACTTAAAGGGTTGCCACCGTAATATCAGCGATGTTGGCCCGAAATATGTAAGAAAAGGGTGCGGCGTACCTTGCGTCGTGTGCTCGATGACAAGGAATCGAAAAAGAAACCCGAATCTGTGCCGTGGTTTGTGAATACCGGATGTTTTCCCAAAGAATTGCCGGGTTTACCACCTGTTCGGAAATAGAATTTGGCATCAAATTGGTACCGGTACCACTCAATTTCGATAGCTCCGTATCGTATGGCACCAACGGAATTAAAGGAGTTGAAAGCTCAGTTGCAAGAATTGGTGGATAGAGGTTTTGCTCGCCCGAGTTTTTCGCCTTGGGGTGCGCCAGTATTGTTCGTGAAGAAGAAGGATGGAACCATGCGGCTGTGCATCGACTATCATCAGCTTAATAAAGCGACGATAAAGAACAAATATCCGTTGCCACGTATTGATGACTTGTTCGATCAACTGAAGGGAGCCTCGGTGTTCTCGAAAATAGATTTGAGATCGGGCTATTATCAATTGCGAATCCGAGATTCGGACGTACCCAAGACTGCCTTCAGAACGAGATATGGTCACTATGAGTTCCTAGTGATGCCGTTTGGGCTCACTAATGCCCCTGCGGTATTTATGGATTTAATGAATCGGATCTTTAGACCATATTTGGATCGATTCGTAGTCGTGTTCATTGATGACATCTTGGTCTATTCAAGAAATGAGACCGAACATGCTAAACACCTGCGGTTAGTGCTGCAAATTTTACGGGATAAGCAATTATATGCTAAGTTCAGCAAGTGTGAGTTCTGGTTAAGAGAGGTTAGCTTCTTGGGTCATGTGGTATTCGCATCGGGTATTCGAGTCGAATTCAATAAAATTTCAGCCATACTTAATTGGAAGCCTCCGAGAAATATTATCGAGGTTCGAGCTTTTTGGGGCTTGCCGATTATTACCGACGATTTGTAAAGGCTTCTCAACGATAGCCACGCCGATGACGGTTACTCCAAAAGGATGTTAAGTTCGAATGGATGAGAAATGCCAAAAAGTTTCGATCAACTGAAAACTTATTTGATGAAGCCCCAATTCTAGTGCAACCCGAGTCCGCAAGGAGTTTGTCATCTATAGCGACGCCTCTCTACTTGGGTTAGGTTATGTACAATGCAAGAAGGTCGAGTTGTGGCCTATGCGTCGAGGCAATTAAAGCCACATGAGAAAAATTATCGACTCATGATCTCGAATTGGCGCCATCGTATTCGCCTTTAAAGATTTGGCGACATTACTTATTTGGTGAAAGGTGCCATGTATACTCGGATCACAAAAGTCTCAAATATTTGATGACCCAAAGAGACTTAAATCTGCGACAAAGACGTTGGCTCGAGCCGTTAAAGGATTATGAGTGATCATTGACTATCACCCGAAAGGCGAATGTGGTTGCGGATGCCTTGAGTCGTAAATCGTTATTCACTTTACTGAGCGATGAATGTGCACTTGTCTGTCCGATCCGACAATGTGTTAGTGGCTGAATTGAAAGCCAAACCATTATTGACACACCAAATTCGAGAAGCTCGGAAAGTCGACGACGAGTTGGTTGCAAAACGGCTGCGTGTGTTCGAACAAGGACTCGGAGTTTCAAATCGACGATGACGATTGTTTGAGGTTCAAAAGTCGTCTGTGTCCCAAAGAATTGAACTCATTTCGATAATTCGAATGAAGCCCATTGTAGCCGAATGGCAATCCACCCGGAGTACGAAGATGTACAATGATTTGAAACGCGTCGGTTTTGGTGGCATGGTATGAAGCGAGACATCTCGACTTTGTTTCGAGATTTTAATATGTCAACAAGTGAAAGCGGAACATCAGTGCCTTGAGGATTACTTGACCAATCACGATACCCGAGTGGAAATGGGATCGAGTCATAATGGACTTTGTATCCGGACCGCCATTGTCGCAAGTAAGAAGGATGCGGTTTGGGTCGTGGTAGATCGATTGACTAAGTCGGCCCACTTTGTCCCCTGACGCGTCGGATTTTTCAATGGACAAATTAGCGGAATTGTACGCTTTCTCATTGTGAGATTACACAGGTGCCTATTTCCATCGTGTCGGATAGAGATCCGAGATTTACCTCGCGATTTTGGAAAAAGTTGCAAGAAGCTTTGGGTACCAAGTTGCATTTCAGCACCGCTTTCACCCCCAAACCGATGGTCAATCCGAGCGGATAATTCGGATACTTGAGGATATGTTAAGATGTTGCGTCCTCGAGTTTAGTGGTTCATGGGAACGGTATTTGCCGTTGATTGAATTCGCTTACAACAACAACTTTCAATCAAGTATTAAGATGGCACCCTACGAGGCCTTGTACGGTCGTAAATGCCGTACACCATTGTTTTGGACCGAGCTCGGTGAAAGCAATATTTTCGGGTGGATTTGATTAGGGATGCTGAATGAAAGTGAAAGTAATCCGTGAAAGTCTGAAGATAGCCTCCGATCGTCGAAAGTCGTGCGCGGATCTGAAGCGTAAGGATATCGAGTATCGTGGGTGATAAAGTGTTTCTCAAGGTATCGCCTTGGAAAAAGATACCTGTGTTCTACCGTAAGGGCAAGTTGAGCCCGAGGTTCATTAGGCCATATGAGATATCGAGCGAAGTCGGTCCAAAGTGGCATATCGCTTGATTTTGCCCCGAACTCAAAAGGTTCACGATGTCTTTCACGTTTCGATGCTTCGACGCTATAGATCCGATCCATCGCACGTGATTAGTCCATCAGAAATTGAAATTCAAGCTAATATGAGTTATGAGGAAGAACCGATTCGTATCCTATCACGAGAAGTGAAAGAGTTGCGAAACAAGCGGGTTCCGCTAGTGAAAGTGTTATGGCTCAAGCACGGGATAGAAGAAGCTACTTGGGAGACCGAGAACTCTATGAAAGAGCGATATCCAAACCTATTTACGGTAAGATTTTCGGGACGAAAATTTCTTAAGTGGGGAGAGTTGTGACACCCAAAATAGACCCTAGCCGGAATGTGGTTTGGGACCACTAAACCGAGTCATAAAAATAATTAATTGTTATATTCTATGCTTACTATGTGTGTGCATGCATATGTGGAAATTTCATTCTCTAATTTTACCCATTTGTATGAGAAAGTATTAAATAGGGTCAAAGTGAAACATGGTGAAATATGATAGGCTAATTTTAAATGGCTTGTTAGTACATGTTAACAAAAGGTGGAGTTGCATGTCAAATAATCCCTTCCTAAGGAGGAGTGGCCGCCATGACAAGGTTATGGGCAAGGAACATGTTTCCAACATGTTTTGCTAGTGGTGTATGTAGGAAATCATAAAATAAAGACTAGCATTAAAGAAAAAAAAATTGTTCATCCATTCTAAACACTTTGGCGAATGTCCTAAAGAAAGAAAAGAAAAATTTGTTCATCCTTTCTCATCTTCTTGGCCGAAATACTAAGGGAAAAGGGGAGGATTTTTGCTTCATGCTTGGGTTGGAAGAGACCTAGAAGGAGATTTGGCTAAGTTTGCATCAAGATTAAGGTATGTATGAGGTTGTGTTGGGAGTTTCATGCATGGTTTGGTTGCTAATTTGATGTGCATGTTAGCCATGGCTCAAATCCTTGTTTTGCCATGGAAATGGTATTTGGCCAAAGTTGTTATGGTGATAAAGCCATTGCATGCTAAGTGTGAAGCTTGATGATGATGCATGCAATGATGGATTGTCTACTCTTGAGTAAGATTTTGAGTTTTCTTTTGTGTTTAACCATGATTGAAGTTGAATGGAGCATGATTGTCATATTCGCAATGATGCATTCATGAGCATGGTTCATGCTTCTTGCATGTTAGTTAAAATTTGTATTTTGGATGGCTATGGACACCTTGAAATTCGCCATGCTCATATTGTATATATATGTTTGCACATGATGTTTTGGCTATGAAGTAAGTGATGAATATATTGGTTTAAAGAAGAAGATGTGGAAGAATGCTTGTGAAATTGCAAGCACAATTCGCCTAGCACACATATAAGTGCTTGATGCTATATTATAAGTTTTGGGCCACAATGTGCAAAGCATTAACTAGTAAAATGCATGCTGTTTTTGTGAGGTATTAAGTGCAAAATTGACCTCAACATGTACATGAATATTCGGCCTTGGGTAGCCTATTGAAGGCCTTAGCTTTTCCTTGATGCTCAAATAAATTGTATTGAATTGCTTGATGTAGTATAAAATGTGCATGACCATTGTGTATTCAAGCTAAAGAGTGGCCATATGACCATTTAAACTCCTTGTCATATTCGCCATAAGCAAGCACAATGAGGTTTTAATAAATTGAATTTGTTTGAATTAGCTCAAGAGCTAAGAGGGCCACAATTGGACAAGGGGAAGGAAAAGGTGATCAAATAGCCGAAAAAGCCGTTCGACAACATCCGAGGTAAGTCCTCAAGAAGTGACCTTACTTGAATTATGTGAGATGAAGTATGGATGTGTATGATTATTGATTTATGTGTGTATGAGAAATTGAATGATACCCTGCTAAGTCCCGGCGAATATGCTTGTGAATATATGTGCGTTTGAGCCTTAGTAACGAAAATGAAATATGTATGTCCAATGATTATTGATGTATGTGTACATGAGAAATTGAATGATATCCGGCTAAGCCCCAAGACAATTATGCTGGAAATTATATCCGGGTTAAGACCAAAGGCAATTGTGCTAGTGGCTATATCCTGCTAAGACCAAGGCATTCGTATGCGAGTTATTCTATCCGGCCAAGACCAAGGCATTTGTGCACGTGATTATATCCGTTATATTCGAAGAATCTTGGGCTGGAGGTGAGTGTTGGTTGCTGTAATGAATTCAATTAGTACACTCGAAAAGCCCAAAGGATAAGGTACGTTATATGTGCATTGGAAAGTCGACATGTTTGAGCAACATTCGCTCAATCGACTAATGAATTTCAGTTATTGAATTGATTGATACTTTGTGAAAGTATATAATGATGAAGTGTGAAGTAAGAATGTGTATTAATGAAATGATGCATTTGGCTATGTGAATGTATTGCTGTAATTAGAGTTGATTATATTCCTTGAGACTTACTAAGCATAAAAAATGCTTACCCGTTACTTTGGCTCTCTGTTTTATAGATTTCGCTCGATAGCAATCGGATTCGGGATCAATAAAGTCGAAGTCATCCACACTATCCACGCCTCTATTTTGGTATAAATTTTGGTTGAACTTTGAAATGGCATGTATAGGACTACCCTTGTTGGTTGAATATGTTGTGATGTATATATGTACGGCCATGCGAAAATGGCTCGTAAAAGTGAAGTATCGACTTAGACTAATTGTGGTTTGTATGTATATATTTGGTGTCATGATGTGGCTATGGCTTGGAAATGGGAATGTTGGTCATATGATCAGCCATCGGCATGGTTAAAATGATCATATATGAACCTATGTATGGCAAGACTAGTTGGTTCATGGAGACTACCAAATAGGTAAGACCTACCTTAAAAACAGATGCTGCCAGCTGCAGTGACGTGAATGTGAAAAATCACCAAAATTCGTAGGAATGGAATTAAATAGTGAATAAGCTATGTAAATGAACCTTGATGAGTCTATTTTCATATGGAAGAAACGAAATGGTCATAGGAGTTACATGTTAAGAGATATTAAAGCTATTGTGAGACAGGGCCAGAACGGTTTCTGGGTTCCCTGTCGCAACTTTAAAAATTTACTATAAATTATCCAAAAAGAATTAGGAGACATACCTTATATTTACAGATTCAATTTTGAGTCTAGCTTCATTAGAAACAAACGGTACCAGCATTAAATCCCTGTACAGAGAGATATTCAAGTTATACCGCGCGAAGGTCAGAGCAGTCAATCCCTGTAACATGGGTGACTTTAACTAATAAACTGTACCAATTGGCCCGACCAAAAATTCTAGAAATAAATCCATGGATGGATATATGAGTCTAAATTCAGAAAAAATTTACGAAACCAGTTTCCGAGTTTTGAAACTCGAGATATGATTTTTAAGGCGACAGTGACGCAGTTTTCCAGCCTGACTGGAAATGTCAAATGGATGGGCAAAACAAGTGAACTTGGCTTGTTAACCCCTCGTGTCCGACACCGGCGATGGTCTCGGGTTCGGGGTGTTACAATTTTATTGGTATCAGAGCCACGATTTAGTTGATTCTAGGACTACCGTGATGTGTTTGGGGTCTAGCTATACATGCCATTAAATGATGAATCGATAGTGTGGTGATTTCTGACAATTTGACTTTGTGTTTGTTTATAGCAATGGATCCCGATCCCAACCGCGCGATAGCTGATGATGTGGAGAGTGTGGCGCTGCTCCAAGCAAGGGACAGCACCGGCGGACTCTCAACCTATGGCCAGCAATCCTAATGACGAGGCTAGGCAAGCCTTTTATAGTGTGATGAACGAATGGTTTAATCAATACATTCGAACCAACACGGCTGTTCCACAACCTCCATTCCCGACAAATGCAACCCCAGACCTACAATACCTCCGGTGATCGACCAAATAAGGTCAAGTAAGCCCCAAATCGATAGGATTCAAAACATGGGGCCACTGAATTTAAGGCTACGGATGATGATGATGCCGAAGCGAGCTGAATTTTGGTTAGATAACACTATTCGGTGCTTGATGAGCTATCCTGTACACCCGATGAGTGCTTAAAGTGTACCATCTCCTTGCTTACGCGAGTCCGCCTACTATTGGTGGAGTACTCGACTTGTGGTGCCTAGAGAGCAAGTGACTTTGGAATTCTTTCAAACCGAGTTCAAAAAAGTATATCATCAGAGATTCATCGACCAAAAGCGGAGGGAATTCCTTGATCTTAAGCAAGGTTCGATGTCGATTCATGACTACGACGAAAATTTGTGAGGCTTAGCCGACGCAGCGAGAATGCATTTCGTCCGGCTATTATGTGTAAACGCTCGAGGATGGGCTGAATGATGATATAAGGATGTTTGTTGGCATCCTCGAGATACGAGAGTTCGTAGTACTTGTTGAGCGAGCTTGTAAAGTGAAGAGCTTAGAAAGGAGAAACAAAAGCTGATGTGGGAACCGGAGAATTCGAAGAGGTCCTCGGGAAAGTCTCTTCAACAAGCATCGAAGAGATTTCGAGATGATGTGAGCCGGTCTAGAGGCGTTTGGGTTTTCTAGACGAGGACGCGATCGACCCCTGTGACCACACGAGTCACCTCGATCACGGGTGGTGGAAATGATCGCCGAGAGAGGGCGAGTGTCCACATTGTGGCAAATGGCATTCGGGAGCTGTTGGTTTCGTGATCGCTCCGCTATAAGTGTGGATCGGCCGACCACTTTATGAAGGATTGCCCGAGGATGCATGAATGAATGTAAGTCGAGTGCAAACCCGGTGCTACCATCGCTCGAGGTAGGCCACCTAGAAATATGGGCAATGTCGATGGCGGTCGAGAGGATCTAGAGATGCTACCATCAGATCGAGGCTCGTGCTCTGCTAGGACTTATGCCATCTGCCGCACGAGGATGCTGCCTCTCGGATGTTATTACCGGTACTTTCACTCTTTTCAATACAAATGTGATTGCTTTGATTGACCTGGTTCTACTCATTCATATATATGTGAAACCTTAGCATCCAAAGAAGACTTTAGCCATTGAGTCTCATGAGTTTGTAATTCGGTGTCAAACCCTTGGGTCATTACGTGCTTGTCAACAAAGTGTGCAAGAAAAGTCCCTAGTGTTCCGAGGTTCTTGTTTTCCCGGACTTGATGCTTTTGCCGTTCGATGAGTTCGACGTTATTCTTGGTTTGGATTGGTTGACCATGCATGATGCGGTTGTAAATTACAAGAGCAAGACTATCGATTTGAGGTGCGAATAATGAAATAATTCGGGTTGAGTCTACGGACTTAAAGGGTTGCCACCGTAATATCGTGATGTTGGCCCGTAAATATGTAAGAAAAGGGTGCGAAGCATACCTTGCGTCGTGCTTTCGATGACAAGGAATCGAAAAAGAAACCCGAATCTGCGCCGTGGTTTGTGAATACCGGATGTTTTCCCGAAGAATTGTCGGGTTTACCACTGTTCGGAAATAGAATTTGGCATCAAATTGGTACCGGTACCACTCAATTTCGATAGCTCCGTGATCGTATGGCACCAACGGAATTAAAGGAGTTGAAAGCTCGATTGCAAGAATTGGTGGATAGAGGTTTTGCTCGCCCGAGTTTTTCGCCTTAGGGTGCGCCAAGATTGTTCGTGAAGAAGAAGGATGGAACCACGCGGTTGCATCGACTATCGTCGACTTAATAAAGCGACGATAAAGAACAAATATCCGTTGCCACGTATTGATGACTTGTTCGATCAACTCAAGGGAGCCTCGGTGTTCTCGAAAATAGATTTGAGATCGGGCTATTATCAATTGCGAATCCGAGATTCGGACGTACCCAAGACGCCTTGAGCGAGATATGGTCACTATGAGTTCCTAGTGATGCCGTTTGGGCTCACTAATGCCCTACGGTATTTATGGATTTAATGAATCGGATCTTTAGACCATATTTGGATCGATTCGTAGTCGTGTTCATTGATGACATCTTGGTCTATTCAAGAAATGAGACCGAACATCTTGAACACCGCGGTTAGTCTGCAAATTTTACGGGATAAGCAATTATATGCTAAGTTCAAGAAGTGTGAGTTCGGTTAAGAGAGGTTAGCTTCTTGGGTCATGTGGTATCTCAGACGGTATTCGAGTCGACCGAATAAAATTTCAGCCATACTTAATTGGAAGCCTCCAGAAATATTACCGAGGTTCGAGCTTTTGGGGCTTGCCGGTTATTACCGACGATTTGTAAAGGCTTCTCAACGATAGCCACGCCGATGACGGCTTACTCCAAAAGGATGTTAAGTTCGAATGGATGGAGAAATGCCAAAAAGTTTCGATCAATGAAAACTTATTTGATCGAAGCCCCAATTCTAGTGCAACCCGAGTCCCAAGAGTTTGTCATCTATAGCGACGCCTCTCTACTTGGGTTAGGTTGCGATTAATGCAAGAAGGTCGAGTTGTGGCCTGTCGTCAAGGCAATTAAAGCCACATGAGAAAAATTATCCGACTCATGATCTCGAATTGGCGCCATCGTATTCGCCTTAAAGATTTGGCGACATTACTTATTTGGTGAGAGGTGCCATATATACTCGGATCACAAAAGTCTTAAATATTTGATGACCCAAAGAGACTTAAATCTGCGACAAAGACGTTGGCTCGAGCTGTTAAAGGATTATGAGCTGATCATTGACTATCACCGGAAAGGAGAATGTGGTTGCGGATGCCTTGAGTCGTAAATCGTTATTCACTTTACGACGATGAATGTGCACTTGTCCGTCCGATCCGACGGTGTGTTAGTGGCTGAATTGAAAGCCAAACCATTATTGACACACCAAATTCGAGAAGCTCGTAAAGTCGACGACGAGTTGGTTGCGAAACGGGCTGCGTGTGTTCGAACAAGGACTCGGAGTTTCAAATCGACGATGACGATTGTTTGAGGTTCAAAAGTCGTCTGTGTCCCAAAGAATTGAAACTCATTTCGATAATTCTGAATGAAGCCCATTGTAGCCGAATGGCAATCCACCCGGAGTACGAAGATGTACAATGATTTGAAACGTCGGTTTGGTGGCATGGTATGAAGCGAGACATCTCCGACTTTGTTTGAGATGTTTAATATGTCAACAAGTGAAAGCGGAACATCGGTGCCTTCAGATTACTTCAGCCAATCACGATACCCGAGTGGAAATGGGATCGAGTCATAATGGACTTTGTATCCGGACTGCCATTGTCAGCATGTAAGAAGGATGCGGTTTGGGTCGTGGTAGATCGATTGACTAAGTCGGCCCACTTTGTCCCCGTACGTACGGATTTTTCAATGGACAAATTAGCGGAATTGTACGTTTCTCAGATTGTGAGATTACACAGGGTGCCTATTTCCATCGTGTCGGATAGAGATCCGAGATTTACCTCGCGATTTTGGAAAAAGTTGCAAGAAGCTTTGGGTACCAAGTTGCATTTCAGCACCGCCTTTCACCCCCAAACCATGGTCAATCCGAGCGGATAATTCAGATACTTGAGGATATGTTAAGATGTTGCGTCCTCGAGTTTAGTGGTTCATGGAATCAGATTTGCCGTTGATTGAATTCGCTTACAACAACAAATTTCAATCAAGTATTAAGATGGCACCCTCTGAGGCCTTGTACGGTCGTAAATGCCGTACACCATTGTTTTGGATGAGCTCGGTGAAACCAAGATTTTCGGTGGATTTGATTAGGGATGCTGAATGAAAGTGAAAGTAATCCGTGAAAGTCTCAAGATAGCCTCCGATCGTCGAAGTCGACGCGGATCTGAAGCGTAAGGATATCGAGTATCGTGGGTGATAAAGTGTTTCTCAAGGTATCGCCTTGGAAAAGATACTCGTGTTCTACCGTAAGGGCAAGTTGAGCCCGAGGTTCATTGGGCCATATGAGATATCGAGCGAGTCGGTCCAGTGGCATATCGCTTGATTTTGCCCCGAACTCAAAAAGGTTCACGATGTCTTTCATGTTTCGATGCTTGACGCTATAGATCCGATCCATCGCACGTGATTAGTCCATCGAAATTGAAATTCAAGCTAATATGAGTTATGAGGAAGAACCGATTCGTATCCTATCACGAGAAGTGAAAGAGTTATGAAACAAGCGGGTTCCGCTAGTGAAAGTGTTATGGCTCAAGCACGGGATAGAAGAAGCTACTTGGGAGACCGAGAACTCTATGAAAGAGCGATATCCAAACCTATTTATGGTAAGATTTTCGGGGACGAAAATTTCTTAAGTGGGGAGAGTTGTGACAGCCCAAAATAGACCCTAGCCGGAATGTGGTTTGGGACCACTAAACCGAGTCATAAAATAATTAATTGTTATATTCTATGCTTACTATGTGTGTGCATGCATATGTGGAAATTTCATTCTCTAATTTTACCCATTTGTATGAGAAAGTATTAAATAGGGATCAAAGTGAAACATGGTGAAATATGATAGGCTAATTTTAAATGGCTTGTTAGTACATGTTAACAAAAGGTGGAGTTGCATGTCAAATAATCCCTTCCTAAGGAGGAGTGGCCGGCCATGACAAGGTTATGGGCAAGGAACATGTTTCCAACATGTTTTGCTAGTGGTGTATGTAGGAAATCATAAAATAAAGACTAGCATTAAAGAAAAAAAATTGTTCATCCATTCTAAACACTTTGGCGAATGTCCTAAAGAAAGAAAAGAAAAATTTGTTCATCCTTTCTCATCTTCTTGGCGAAAATACTAAGGGAAAAGGGGAGGATTTTTGCTTCATGCTTGGGTTGGAAGAGACCTAGAAGGAGATTTGGCTAAGTTTGCATCAAGATTAAGGTATGTATGAGGTTGTGTTGGGAGTTTCATGCATGGTTTGGTTACTAATTTGATGTGCATGTTAGCCATGGCTCAAATCCTTGTTTTGCCATGGAAATGGTATTTGGCCAAAGTTGTTATGGTGATAAAGCCATTGCATGCTAAGTGTGAAGCTTGATGATGATGCATGCAATGATGGATTGTCTACTCTTGAGTAAGATTTTGTGTAACACCCCGTACCCGAGACCGTTGCCGGAGTCGAACACGAGGTGTTAACGGACTTAATTCATTAATTAAACAGCTCATACAATTCATTTTAAAATTTCCAGACAAGCTGGCTAACTGCATCACAGTCGCTTTAAAAATCATATCTCGAGTTACGAAACTCGAAATCCAATTCTGTAAATTTTTTCTGAAACTAGACTCATATATATATCTACTAATTTTTTTCTAGAATTTTTGGTTGGGCCAATTAGTACAGTTTATTAGTTAAAGTCTCCCCTGTTTCAGGGTTCAACTACTCTGACCTCTGTGTATTACGAATTAGATATCTCCCTGTACAGAGCTTCAATGACTATGCCGTTTATTTCTAATAAAACTAGACTCAATAAGGAATCTGTACATATAAAGAATGACTTCTAATTATCTTTGTAAAATTTATGGTGAATTTCCAAAGTCAGAACAGGGGATCCAGAAATCGCTCTGGCCCTGTTTCATAAAAATTTAAACATCTCATAAAATATAGCTCATATACCTGTTTCGCTTATTCCATATGAAAATAGACTCATCAAGCTTCGATTCCATAACTTATTCATTATTTAATTCCATTTCTACTATTTTTAGTGATTTTTCAAACTCACGTCACTGCTGCTGTCTGAATCTATTTTATGGTAAATTTTACCTATTTCATGGTTTCCATGGATTAGCTAGCAATTTGACATACATAATACCAAATATGATCATGATTAGCCATTCCAATGGCTAATCATTACCAAGCATTTCTATCTCCATACCACTCAATAACCATATCATAAGACCATATATACAAAATGATTATAATGCTATACATGCCATACTCAAAATATACAAGCCATTATGTCAAGATGGTATACAGATAGTGTGAGCGTGCCTCCGACCGTTTTCCGATTTCCGAGCTGGCTTGTCAACACTACAAGGAATGAAAAGGAGGGAGTAAGCATAAATGCTTAGTAAGCTCACATGCAAATAGCAAGTAACATAACCATATAAGCAAACATAAAACATCATTTGCATAATCATCACCAAGACATTCATATCACCTTTTCATTTATCATCTTACCATATCTTGTTGTTATATCGAAGTTTTCAACCCGAGGGTTAAGTACATACCTGTTCAAAGTATCCATTTCACAACACTTACCAATACGTCCCTTTCATCTTGAGTATTCCTCCATTTGAGTAGAACTTTACCCGTTGAACACATCGGAATATAATTCGGATACATGGAAAGTTTGCACATAAGTGCCACATATGTAGCCAAGCTACCATGTAACCCGCCCATAAGTGAACTCGGACTCAACTCAACGAGCTCAGGCGTTCGCATCCATAAGTGAACTCGGACTCAACTCAACGAGTTCGGATGCCTAGTTACATCTCACGAACTCGGACTCAACTCAACGAGTTCGGACGCTCGCATCCATAAGTGAACTCGGACTCAACTCAACGAGTTCGGATGCCCAAATATCCCAAAGGACATGTCACTTGTATCCTAATCCATTCCTAAGGTTCAACGGGACCTTTTCCCAATCATGTGTCTCAACCATCTTCTACGGAATGCCGATACCGATACTCGGTAGTATTTCATATTTTCCAAGTATATCACATAATTTGACATATTATCAAACAATTATCACAAGTATAATATTTCATAATAATTATCATATCATTTAAAAAACATTAAAATATTTAAAATAATAACTATGTTACCAACATTTACATATGAACTTACCTCGTATGCTAAAATGGCTATTTTACCATTTCGTCCACAACTTGGTATTTTCCCATTTTAGCCCGAATTTCAGTTTTCCTTGCTCTATCATTTAAAATATAGTCTAATTAGGACTCACATTATTCAAATTGACCCAAAATCATATTTTGGAAAAATTATAATTTTGCCCTAAACTTTTGCATATTTACACTTTTGCCCCAAAGCTCGTAAATTAAAATTCAGCCTATTTTCTTATGTTTTATAACATGCTGATCATTTTTCCTTCTATGGCAACATCAAATTCTCACTCTAACATGTACTTATGACTATTAGGTATTTTTACCGATTAAGCCCTTTTGCTCGTTTTCACTTAAAACCGAGTAGCACAAGTTGTCTAACATAATTTAAAACCTCAAATTCTATCATAAAACACCAAAATACACAAATTTCACCTATGGGTATTTTTCCAAATATAAACCCTAGGTTAAATTATTGCTAGCATAAGCTAAATCGAGCTCAGGGACTCCAAAAACGTAAAATCATTAAAACGAGGCTAGAACGGACTTACAATCGAGCTTGGAAGCTTGAAAACCCTATCCATGGTTTCTCCTTGCTATATTCGGCCATGGGGTTGAAGATGAGCAAAATTGGCTTTAATTTTGTATTTTAATTCATTTTACCCTAAATGACCAAAATGCCCTTACTACTAAACTTTCCAAAATTCCTTCCATGTCCAATTTTGTCCATAGACTTAGAAATTGGTAAAATTACTCTTTAAGGACCTCTAATTAATAATCTAATTCAATTTTATGCAAAATACTTCTAGAACACAAGTTTTGCAATTTATTCAATTTAGTCCCAAATTTCAAATTAGGCACTTTATGCATAAAATTTCTTCACTAAATTTTCACACAATCATGCAATCATATCATAGACCTTAAAATAATCATAAAATAATTATTTATATCTCGGATTTTGTGGTCACGAAACCACTATTCGACTAGGCCCAAAATCGATATTACAACTCTCCCCCTTCAAGGATTTTCGTCCCAGAAAATCTTACGAAAAAAAGTGGTCTTCACTTTTAATCTCATATTTGGTGTCAAGAACTTGCACTTAGACTGTACCTCCAATACATCTCTTCAATTTCTCATATGATCTAAAAGCTACAGTCTCAACTCTCAACTGTTCTTAAATTTTCAACCCTTCTCAATTTCCCATGATATCATTACATAAAACCCGGATCTCAACTTGATTTAATGGAGACCTAATTCCAAGAAATCCAACAATCAAAGAGACTGAAATTCCATGAATCGATGGTAGGAATTCATTCAATACAAATGTGATTTATAGATCTCGCCAAACATTTAACAATAGGATACATCACATTTTCCTCTTTCCGCCATAAAATAATTCGATATGGCCTCAAGAATAATCCTTCTCATTTCCATCCCAATATCAACATTGACAAGGATAATTTTGATAGATCCCAATGCTCGGCTTTAACCCCTTTAACAACTCCGATTTTATGTAACATCGGATGCTCTAAACTATCACATTACCTCACCGTCTTGAAATACATCACAATTCATACAACAATACATTCTTGAAAGTCGAAGTCTTTGCTCAATGTAGACTAGTCTAGTTCGACGCTTTGGTTACCAATATTCTCATCTATCCGAACTCACAACATGTAATAAACTTTTAGCTTTCACAAGATGGAAACCTTATCATTCGTAGTGACTTAAACTAATATTCAACTCTTTCTATTAAATATAGACTTCTCGCTTCAAACTATTTACTCTTTTATACGCACAAAATGAAATTCTATTATCGACTTGGGAAAAATAATCGACATAATTGTCACATGAAATCTTTCAAATAAATAATTTACCATACCGACTAAAACTCGCGCTTTTATCACCTATGCCTTTATCGATGTCAAATCCTTACACGTAAATTAGAAAAATCCCAATACTAAAATCACCACATTACCAAGATCAAATTAGAAGTATAGTCATATTTGACATGATTATCACGAAATGAAGAACGATACTTGAACATGAGTCGTAATTGACAAATTATGGAACAAAGATAACAAGAAAACCGAATAAAGAAATCCAAGATAAAGAAACCCTAATAAAGAAATCCGAATAAAGAGATCCGGGATAAAGAAACCCAAGATACGATACTATGCCGAGAATCGAAAACCAAATTCATAGAGAAAATACTGAATACCACGATAATTCTTCAAAGAAAGAAAGTCCAAAAGAAAACATTATTTAATCCCACTGAAATCAAATATAACAAGATCAATATATCTTCCTATACATATATATCGGATGAAGCATCAAGTAGAAGAAAGCAGAATCATAATATCATATGAATTCTCTCATCAATTCTTATCGAATTTAAATGAAATAGAATACCCGATGAAATAGAGCAATATAAATTATAAACCAGTCAGACTACCAATGCTTTCATCCAACACCTAATTAGAAGACATTCCCATATAACAAGAATTTCTTCAAGATCAATAGCCATAGAAATATTTACGAGAACGGTGAACACATAGAACATCTCAAAAGAGATCTAAATCATCCGGTCATAATCATCACACTCGGATAATTCACATTTGAAATATCATTTCCCCAACTAGTTCTGCCACACAAATTTTATATTAAACCATTCACTAAAAATGTCGGTTCGAATAAATTTCGATTTACACTTTTCTCGACCTTGCACTTGAGTAATTCGATTTACCAAGGAGAATTCCTTTTCTAACTAGGACAGTGCATAACTCCAATAATTTTTACGTCAATCCGATACTTTCTGGCTCTGACTTTACTTATCAGCTCATTTTCAATCTCGGATCATACTTATAATTATTCTATCACTGAACTCTTTGGGTTCTCAACCGAAAACTTATTCAATACAAATCTCATGAAATTCCATTATAAGTACCACTTTGGTAAGGGGGAGGGGTTGTAGGACCTCTGACTCGACTTTCTTATACATACACATATGACACAACTTCCATCATCATAGTAACATCATCAAAATCATATCATTCATTCATGTTGGCTTACACCAATTTTCCTATTGTCCCATTTAGACAATATACTTATGCATACATTCTATGTTTTCTAGATAGCTTTACTTATCCATTCAATTAATTAAATTAATTCATGCTCATGACATTATATAAGGCCAAACAAACATAGATATTTGCATCACAATCACAACTTTCATTTCGTGCATCATCATGTACATATCATTACAATCATATAATTCAGTCCAACAATTTAACATAGATAAGTTCATTTCATTATAATCCTTTACCTCATAAAAATTATATACCATTAACATTCATCAACATTCGACATCCAATCAAGACAAGGACATTTTCATTCAGATCATAATATTATGACCTTTATTCATACCTCTACTACTTTCTATTTATTCCGTTCATCTTATCAACTAAGCCACATACACTACATCATATGAGCATTAAGCAAATATGAATATTTATCACAACATGAACTTTCATCTCACATATTATCACATATGTATCATAAACCTTTATTCATACTTTTCTGAACCGAGACTTATCATAATCATAATTTTACTCAAATACCTTTACTTAACATTGAACATGGTTGGCGCAGCTCGGTTGGAGAGTACTGCCTAAATAAGACGGTACTTATACGCGTCGGAAGACATCACACTATCACGCATCGCTGGCATGTATAGCTAAACTTTTACACATGCTAGGTTAGTCCGAGAACCGACTAAACCTGCTCGATACCACTAAATGTAACACCCGTGCCGAGACCATTGCGGAGTCGAACACGAGGTGTTAACGGACTTAATTCATTAATTAAACAGCTCATACAATTCATTTTAAAATTTCCAGACAAGCTGGCTAACTGCATCACAGTCGCTTTAAAAATCATATCTCGAGTTACGAAACTCGAAATCCAATTCCGTAAATTTTTTCTGAAACTAGACTCATATATATATCTACTAATTTTTTTCTAGAATTTTTGGTTGGGCCAATTAGTACAGTTTATTAGTTAAAGTGTCCCCTGTTTCAGGGTTCAACTACTCTGACCTCTGTGTATTACGAATTAGATATCTCCCTGTACAGAGCTTCAATGACTATGCCGTTTATTTCTAATAAAACTAGACTCAATAATGAATCTGTACATATAAAGCATGACTTCTAATTATCTTTGTAAAATTTATGGTGAATTTCCAAAGTCAGAACAGGGGATCCAGAAATCGCTCTGGCCCTGTTTCACAAAAATTTAAACATCTCATAAAATATAGCTCATATACCTGTTTCGCTTATTCCATATGAAAATAGACTCATCAAGCTTCGATTCCATAACTTATTCATTATTTAATTCCATTTCTACTATTTTTAGTGATTTTTCAAACTCACGTCACTGCTGCTGTCTGAATCTATTTTATGGTAAATTTTACCTATTTCATGGTTTCCATGGATTAGCTAGCAATTTGACATACATAATACCAAATATGATCATGATTAGCCATTCCAATGGCTAATCATTACCAAGCATTTCTATCTCCATACCACTCAATAACCATATCATAAGACCATATATACAAAATGATTATAATGCTATACATGCCATACTCAAAATATACAAGCCATTATGTCAAGATGGTATCTGATAGTGTGAGCGTGCCTCCGACCGTTTTCCGATTTCGAGCTGGCTTGTCAACACTACAAGGAATGAAAAGGAGGAGTAAGCATAAATGCTTAGTAAGCTCACATGCAAATAGCAAGTAACATAACCATATAAGCAAACATAAAACATCATTTGCATAATCATCACCAAGACATTCATATCACCTTTTCATTTATCATCTTACCATATTGTTGTTATATCGAGTTTTCAACCCGAGGGTTAAGTACATACCTGTTCAAAGTATCCATTTCACAACACTTACCAATCGTCCCTTTCATCTTGAGTATTCCTCCATTTGAGTAGAACTTTACCCGTTGAACACATCGAATATAATTCGGATACATGGAAAGTTTGCACATAAGTGCCACATATGTAGCCAAGCTACCATGTAACCCGCCCATAAGTGAACTCGGACTCAACTCAACGAGCTCGGGCGTTCGCATCCATAAGTGAACTCGGACTCAACTCAACGAGTTCGGATGCCTAGTTACATCTCACGAACTCGGACTCAACTCAACGAGTTCTGGACGCTTCGCATCCATAAGTGAACTCGGACTCAACTCAACGAGTTCGGATGCCCAAATATCCCAGTGACATGTCACTTGTATCCTAATCCATTCCTAAGGTTCAACGGACCTTTTTCCCAATCATGTGTCTCAACCATCTTCTACGGAATGCCGATACGATACTCGGTAGTATTTCATATTTTCCAAGTATATCACATAATTTGACATATTATCAAACAATTATCACAAGTATAATATTTCATAATAATTATCATATCATTTAAAAAACATTAAAACATTTAAAATAATAACTATGTTACCAACATTTACATATGAACTTACCTCGTATGCGAAAATGGTTATTTTTACCATTTCGTCCACAACTTGGTATTTTCCCATTTTAGCCCGAATTTCAGTTTTCCTTGCTCTATCATTTAAAATATAGTCTAATTAGGACTCACATTATTCAAATTGACCCAAAATCATATTTTGGAAAAATTATAATTTTGCCCTAAACTTTTGCATATTTACACTTTTGCCCCAAAGCTCGTAAATTAAAATTCAGCCTATTTTCTTATGTTTTATAACATGTTGATCATTTTTCCCTTCTATGGCAACATCAAATTCTCACTCTAACATGTACTTATGACTATTAGGTATTTTTACCGATTAAGCCCTTTTGCTCGTTTTCACTTAAAACCGAGTAGCACAAGTTGTCTAACATAATTTAAAACCTCAAATTCTATCATAAAACACCAAAATACACAAATTTCACCTATGGGTATTTTTCCAAATATAAACCCTAGGTTAAATTATTGCTAGCATAAGCTAAATCGAGCTACTGGACTCCAAAAACGTAAAAATCATTAAAAACGAGGCTAGAACGGACTTACAATCGAGCTTGGAAGCTTGAAAAACCCTAGCCATGGTTTCTCCTTGCTATATTCGGCCATGGGGTTGAAGATGAGCAAAATTGGCTTTTAATTTTGTATTTTAATTCATTTTACCCTAAATGACCAAAATGCCCTTACTACTAAACTTTCCAAAATTCCTTCCATGTCCAATTTTTGTCCATAGACTTAGAAATTGGTAAAATTACTCTTTAAGGACCTCTAATTAATAATCTAATTCAATTTTATGCAAAATACTTCTAGAACACAAGTTTTGCAATTTATTCAATTTAGTCCCAAATTTCAAATTAGGCACTTTATGCATAAAATTTCTTCACGAAATTTTCACACAATCATGCAATCATATCATAGACCTTAAAATAATCATAAAATAATTATTTATATCTCGGATTTTGTGGTCACGAAACCACTATTCCGACTAGGCCCAAAATCAGGATATTACATTTTGAGTTTTCTTTTTGTGTTTAACCATGATTGAAGTTGAATGGAGCATGATTGTCATATTCGGCCATGATGCATTCATGAGCATGGTTCATGCTTCTTGCATGTTAGTTAAAATTTGTATTTTTGGATGGCTATGGACACCTTGAAATTCGCCATGCTCATATTGTATATATATGTTTGCACATGATGTTTTGGCTATGAAGTAAGTGATGAATATATTGGTTTAAAGAAGAAGATGTGGAAGAATGCTTGTGAAATTGCAAGCACAATTCGCCTAGCACACATATAAGTGCTTGATGCTATATTATAAGTTTTAATACAATGTGCAAAGCATTAACTAGTAAAATGCATGCTGTTTTTGTGAGGTATTAAGTGCAAAATTGACCTCAACATGTACATGAATATTCGCCTTGGGTAGCCTATTGAAGGCCTTAGCTTTTCCTTGATGCTCAAATAAATTGTATTGAATTGCTTGATGTAGTATAAAATGTGCATGACCATTGTGTATTCAAGCTAAAGAGTGGCCATATGACCATTTAAACTCCTTGTCATATTCGCCATAAGCAAGCACAATGAGGTTTTAATAAATTGAATTTGTTTGAATTAGCTCAAGAGCTAAGAGGGCCACAATTGGACAAGGGAAGGAAAAGGTGATCGAATAGCCGAAAAAGCCGTTCGACAACATCCGAGGTAAGTCCTCAAGAAGTGACCTTACTTGAATTATGTGAGATGAAGTATGGATGTGTATGATTATTGATTTATGTGTGTATGAGAAATTGAATGATACCCGAGCTAAGTCCCAAGGCGAATATGCTTGTGAATATATGTGCGTTTGAGCCTTAGTAACGAAAATGAAATATGTATGTCCAATGATTATTGATGTATGTGTCCATGAGAAATTGAATGATATCCGGCTAAGCCCGAAGACAATTATGCTGGAAATTATATCCGGGTTAAGACCAAGGCAATTGTGCTAGTGGCTATATCCGGGCTAAGACCAAGGCATTCGTGCGAAGTTATTCTATCCGGCCAAGACCAAGGCATTTGTGCACGTGATTTTATCCGTTATATTCAGAAGAATCTTGGGCTGGAGGTGAGTGTTGGTTGCTGTAATGAATTCAATTAGTACACTCGAAAAGCCCAAAGGATAAGGTACGTTATATGTGCATTGGAAAGTCGACATGTTTGAGCAACATTCGCTCAATCGACTAATGAATTTCAGTTATTGAATTGATTGATACTTTGTGAAAGTATATAATGATGAAGTGTGAAGTAAGAATGTGTATTAATGAAATGATGCATTTGGCTATGTGAATGTATTGCTGTAATTAGAGTTGATTATATTCCTTGAGACTTACTAAGCATAAAAAAATGCGTACCCGTTACTTTGGCTCTCTGTTTTATAGATTTCGCTCGATAGCAATCGGATTCGGGATCAATAAAGTCGAAGTCATCCACACTATCCACGCCTCTATTTTGGTATAAATTTTGGTTGAACTTTGAAATGGCATGTATAGGACTACCCTTGTTGGTTGAATATGTTGTGATGTATATATGTACGGCCATGCGAAAATGGCTCGTAAAAGTGAAGTATCGACTTAGACTAATTGTGGTTTGTATGTATATATTTGGTGTCATGATGTGGCTATGGCTTGAAATGGGAATGTTGGTCATATGATCAGCCATCGGCATGGTTAAAATGATCATATATGAACCTATGTATGGCAAGACTAGTTGGTTCATGGAGACTACCAAATAGGTAAGACCTACCTTAAAACAGATGCTGCCAGCTGCAGTGACGTGAATGTGAAAAATCACCAAAATTCGTAGGAATGGAATTAAATAGTGAATAAGCTATGTAAATTAACCTTGATGAGTCTATTTTCATATGGAAGAAACGAAATGGTCATAGGAGTTACATGTTAAGAGATATTAAAGCTATTGTGAGACAGGGCCAGAACGGTTTCTGGGTTCCCTGTCGCAACTTTAAAAATTTACTATAAATTATTCAAAAATAATTAGGAGACATACCTTATATTTACAGATTCCATTTTGAGTCTAGTTTTATTAGAAACAAACGGTACCAGCATTAAAGCCCTGTACAGAGAGATATTCAAGTTATACCGCGCGAAGGTCAGAGCAGTCGATCCCTGTAACATGGGTGACTTTAACTAATAAACTGTATCAATTGGCCCGACCAAAAATTCTAGAAATAAATCCATGGATGGATATATGAGTCTAAATTCAGGGAAAATTTACGAAACCAGTTTCCGAGTTTTGAAACTCGAGATATGATTTTTAAGGCGACAGTGACGCAGTTTTCCAGCCTGACTGGAAATGTCAAATGGATGGGCAAAACAAGTGAACTTGGCTTGTTAACCCCTCGTGTCCGACACCGGCGATGGTCTCGGGTTCGGGGTGTTACAACCGATGTTTTTACAAGAGATTTCTGAAGCTCAAAAAAATGATCAAGATTTGCTAGCCAAAAGAAAACAGTGTGAAGCTGATACGAGATCAGATTTCAGAATCGGTTCTGATGGTTGTTTAATGTTTAAAAATCGGATTTGTGTACCGAAAAATGATGAGTTGATTCAAAAGATTTTGCATGAAGCACATAATGGTTGTTTAGCGGTTCATCCGGGCAGTACGAAGATGTATAATGACTTGAAGAAAATGTACTGGTGGAGTGGAATGAAAAGAGATATTTCCGAGTTTGTATCAAAGTGCTTAGTTTGCCAACAAGTGAAAGCTGAACACCAAGTACCTTCGGGATTACTCCAGCCTATTATGGTTCCTGAATGGAAATGGGATCGGATTACTATGGATTTTATATCAGGGTTGCCGTTAACTCCAGGGAAGAAAAATGCCATCTGGGCAATAGTTGACAGACTGACTAAATCGGCTCATTTTATTCCGGTACGTACAGATTATTCTCTTAATAAGTTAGCTGGATTGTATATCCGAGAGATTGTTAGACTTCATGGGATACCTTTGTCAATCATTTCGGATAGAGATCCGAGGTTTACCTCACGGTTTTGGAAAAAGTTGCAAGAAGCATTAGGTACAAAGTTAAATTTCAGCACTGCCTTTCATCCACAAACTGATGGACTGTGACACCCCTAATGTGACCCTAGTCGGGAAGTGGTTTCGGGACCACAAAACCGAGTCATAAAAATAATTAGCTGTCATATTTGATGCTTATTATATGTATATATGCATGTGTGAAAATTTCATATTTGAATTTTGTTTAATTGTAGGTGAATTCTAGTAAATAGGACTTATGTGAGAAAATTTAGAAATGTGCTAGGCAAATGTAAAGTGGCCTATTAATGCATGTTATAGAAATGATGGGGTTGCATGTCAAATTGCCCAAAATTTGAGCTAGTGGCCGGCCATGCTATGGGTCATAGCATATTTTAAGCATGGTGTGTTAATGCTTCATGTTGGAAAGAATAAAATAAAAGAGTTAGTAATAAAATAAGGGGATGAAGGGTGAAGAAAAGAAAAAAAAGTATCATCTTGTTCTTCTTAGCGAACAAGAAGAAGAAAGTTTTGGTTGCTTTAATTTTGACTTAGAAGATGGCTAGAAGGAGGAAAAACTATGATTTTAGCTAGTTAGGTAGCTGAAATTTCAAGTAACCCGGTAATCCATCGAAGAAGAAGGAGAGGGCTGCAACAAAAAGAAAAAAAAATGGAGACAACTTGCATGTTGAAGGAAACTAAGGATTTAGCTTGTTAGGAGTTGTATCCTAAGTTGGTAAGTTTTCTAAGCTCTCCTCTATCTTTATCTATGTTGTAAAGAAAAATGATGATGGGTTGTGGTTGGAAGGCATGAATGTGGGTTGTAGAAAAGAAAAGCTCTTGGATTAGTTGTAAAAATTACTACCGTCCAATTTTGTGCCTTCGTTATGCTATCCAAAATTTGAACAAATTAATGGTTCTATTTTCATGCCAATTAGGGGTTGATAAATTGAGTTTAATAGCTAAAATATTATGTTATTCTTACTAAGTTTCAATTGTTAGTAGTGACGTAACAATTTGACAATTAAATGCATAAATGACTGCTGGAAATTTGCAGCTTGAAAACAAATTGTTCCAGCATGTAAATGCTGATTTGAATGTGTTGTAATATGAGGAGAAATTGGTCTACTGCATTCTTGAAATAAAAGAGAACAATGGTTGTTAAATATTAGTTTTGTTGCTAATCGAATGGGTTTAATTCATTGTTCAAGGGGCTATAAATTGGTGTTAATTAAGCTATTCGGATGGTTTAATAAAATAGCCTGAATGTTAAATAATGCTTGCTGTCCAGATTGAAATTATGCTAGAAGGTTGAACAATTGTTGTTCAAATGAAACTTTGGAGTGTTTAATGGACTCCATGTTGCTAAAATTTACATGAATAGAAATTTCTAAGCTTAAATTGTAAGAATTTGAGTTGTGTGGTTTAAATTATCAATCTTTCTTCCTAGTCGAATATGTGTTTATAAAGTTAAGTTGTTAAATAGATTTTGAAGTTAGCCCATGTATTTATTTTTGAATTTAAGAAGAATGATACATTCGACTATGCTTTGATGTGAATGAATTGTTGTTATGTGAATAAATATTTGTTTGATGATATATGTATTCGGAAATGAGATAAAATGTGTATTAAGGTAAGTTTCATGGTGATTATGCTTGTGATGTTGGGTTAATATTCGCATTGAGTAATGTGGGGTAAGGTGATTAATCGGCTATGAGATTAGCTAAATTGAATAGGTATGTTTAATGATATGCTTAGTATAATGTATGATCTTATAACTCGGTTTGGTATTGAGATAAAGGTTAGATGTATGATTGGATTTTGGTATGTGTTAAATTGGTTAATCAAAGATTAAATGATATGTGATTGCCAAATGTGATTGTTAAGTGAATAATATTAGTTAAGTACTTAAGCAAATCTATTGTTTTACTTAAGCTTAAGAGCAAAGAGGATCAAAGTCGGATAGGGAAAAGAAAAGTAAGCGAATAGCCGTGGACATCTAATCGTCGACCACTTCGAGGTAAGTTTTAAGTGATTAAATGTTGAGTAAATTCAATCATAATAGAACATAATGAGTTGATTTAATAAGATATGATGTGGCCATGATATGTTTTAAACTCAAATGGTAAGTTCATAAGTGTTTGGACTTGAAATTTAAGAGCAAATTGTAATAATTTGCTTAGGACAGCAGCAGTAACGTGATTTTAGAAAATCACCATAAATTGTTGGTGTGGAATTATAGGATGAATAAAATATGTAATCAAAGCTTAATTAGTCTAGTTCCTTATAAAATAGGCCGTGTGAGCAAAGAAATTTCCTATAAAGAGATATTTAAAGTTGTGTGAGACGGTGTCAGAATGACTCCGAAATCCCCTGTTCTGTTTTTAGAAAATCATTATAACTTGCACAAAAATGGTTATAAGATAAAATTTATATGCTTAGACTCCTTAATGAGTCTAGTTTCAAATGAAATTGAATATAACACATTTTGAATTCTGTACAATGAGAAATCTGATTCGTAGTGAGGAGTGGTCAGATTAGTCGAACAGTGAAACAGGGGAAAACTTTAAGAAAAATCTGGTATTGATTGGCCACACCTAAAATTCTGAAAATTTTATGGATGAAAGATACATGAGTCTACATTCGGGGAAAATTAACGGCAATTGATTTTGAGTTTTGTAGCTCCAGTTATAAACAATTTAGTAACTGTTGCTCAGGAAAACTGCTTGTAGTGAATATGTGATTTTGTTGTAAACTTTGATGAAACTATTTGAGTTGCTTATAAGCTATTGCTGAAATTGATGTACAAGAAAAATATGAAATATGTATGAGATATATATATGTGATAAGGCCTAATGGCCGATGTGATGAATGTGAAAGTGTGTATATATGTGATAAGGCCTAATGGCGATGTGATGAATGTGAAAGTGTGTATATATGTGATAAGGCCTAATGGCCGATGTGATGAATGTGAAAGTGTGTATATATGTGATAAGGCCTAATGGCCGATGTGATGAATGTGAAAGTGTATATATGTGATAGGGCGAGTGGCCAACATGATGGATGTGGAAGTGTATAAATGTGATAAGTCCCGAAGGGCATTTGTGTTAGTACTATATCCGGTTAAAACCCCGCAGCTTTATGCGAGAATATTATCACCGATTAATGACCGAGGCTTCCGTGCTCGTACTATATCCGAGCTCTAATGACCCGATGACTACGTGTGGAGATTTTGTCCGGTAAGCCCGAACTAAAGGTTTTGCTGAAGATTCAAGTAAAGCGTAAGATTATGCGACTTCACGGTGACAATTAGTAATAAATACGCTCAATGCGTTAAGTTGGTCGTATGTATTTTGAGATTATATTTAAGTTTGATTTAGACTAAATCACAAGGTCGTTATGTGATGCACATGTGAGTAAAGCAATAAGACTGTTCTATGATTATTGTGCATTTGGTCAATGTGGGAAGTCGTAAAATATGTAATGTACCTATGATCATAAGAGGTCACCATCAAGTGAGAATTTATCTGCCTATTACATATGATGAGATGTGCATATTCGGAAAACGGGATGGTATGCCCAAAGGAAGAGTGAACTAAAAATACGAACAACTATGTTATAATTTGATTGTTATCTGTTGACACTGCTTGAAACTTACTAAGCATTGTAATGCTTACTCCGTGTACTTTGTTTCCTCTGTTTTATAGATCTCATTTGGAAGCTACAGGCTCGGGGATCGTCAGCAACTAGTCACATTATCACCATCCACTGTTTGGTACTGCTACGTTTTGGAATATCTTATGGCATGTATAGAATAGACTAGTAGTGAGAGGATATTTTGGTTAATGTATAGGACTACCCTTTTGTTGTAGGTCATGTACCTTTCGGTTTTGTGTAAATTTGGATAGCCATGCAAAAATGGCTTAAGTATACTGGATCATAGCATTATAATCGTTTTGTATGTCGTCCGTCGAGAGGTATGGAAATGTTGGTAACGGCTAGTCATGGGAATGGTTATTCATGATCACCTTTGGTATATGTATGACAAACTCTAGTTGATCCATGGAGGATCATGAAATAGGTAAAGTTTACCTTAAAAATAGATGCTGGCAGCAGCAGTGATGTGGATGTGAAAAATCTCTAAAAATAGTAGGAATGGAATTAAATAGCGAATAAATTATGTAACTGAACCTTGATGAATCTATTTTCATAGGAAAGTAACGAAACGATCATATGAACAATATGTTAAGAGATATTTAAGTTTTCGTGAGACTGGGCCAGAACGGTTTCTGAATTCCCTGTTCCGACTTTGGAAATTAATTATAAATTAACCAGAGATAATTAGAAGTCATGCCATATATGTACAGATTCCTTTTTGAGTCTAATTTCCTTAGACGCAAGCGGCATAGAAGCCTGTACAAGGATTTATCTAAGTCGCATTGCGGGAAGGTCGATGTAGTCGAACCACATAATAGGGAGACTTTAACTAATAAACTGTACTAATTGGCCTGACCAAAATTCTAGAAAAAATTTTTAGATGCATATATGAGTCTAGTTTCAGGAAAAATCACGAAACTGATTTTCGAGTTGTGGAACTCAAGATATGATTTTTAAGGTGATGTGATGCAGTTAGCCAACTGCGGAACTTTAAAAAAAATGGACTGTGTAAGTAAATGGATTAAGCCGTTAACCCTCGTGTCCGACTCGGCGACGGTCTCGGGTACGGGGTGTTACATGGACAATCAGAGAGAGTAATTCAAATTCTTGAAGACATGCTCAGATGTTGCGTATTGGAATTTCAAGATAGTTGGGAAAGGTACTTACCATTGGTAGAATTTGCTTATAATAATAGTTATCAGACAAGTTTGAAGATGGCACCTTATGAAGCATTATATGGTCGTAAATGTCGGACGCCATTTGTAACACCCCGTACCCGAGTCCGCTGCCGGAGTCGGACACGAGGGGTTAACGGCTTAAACCATTCACTTTCACAGTCCATTTTAAAAATTTTCCAGGCAGTTGGCTAACTGCGTCACTGTCACTTTAAAAATCATATCTTGAGTTCCAAAACTCGAAAACCAGTTTCGTAATTTTTCCCTGAAACTAGACTCATATATGCATCTACAAATTTATTTCTAGAATTTTTGGTCGGGCCAATTAGTACAGTTTATTAGTTAAAGTCTCCCCTGTTACAGGGTGCGACTACACTGACCTTCATGCATTATGACCTGGATATCTCCCTGCACAGGGCTTCAATACTGATGCCGTTTGTTTATGTAGAAACTAGACTCAAAGAGGAATCTATACATATATGGCATGACCCCTAATTATCTCTGGTTAATTTACAATGAATTTCCAAAGTCGGAACAGGGAATCCAGAAACCGTTCTGGCCCTGTTTCACGAAAACCTAAATATCTCTTAACATACAACTCATAAGACCATTTCGTTTCTTCCATATGAAAGTAGATTCATCAAGGTTCATTTACATAATTTATTCACTATTTAATTCCATTCCTACTATTTTTTAGTGATTTTTCACATCCACATCACTGCAGCTGCCAACCTCTGTCCTTAAGGTAGATTTTACCTACTTCATAATTTCCTTGATTCAACTAGCCCTTTTAGCATACATGGCACAAAAGATGATCACGATTAACCATTCCAAGGGCTAATCGATTCCAAACATTTCCACATCTCTTAATGAACAACATACAAAATGATTATGATACCATGCCAAAGTGTATACAAGCCATTTTCGCATGGCTATCCAAATTTATACAAAATCAAAGGGTCTATGACCAACAAACGAAAGAGTAGTCCTATACATTAACCAAAATATCCTCTCACTACTAGTCTATTCTATACATGCCATAAGATATTCCAAAACATAGCAGTACCAAACAGTGGATAGTGATAGTGTGACTTGTTGTTGACGATCCCGAGCCTCAGTGTAAGCGCAATGAGACCTATAAGGCGAGGAAACAGAGTAAACTGAGTAAGCATTACAATGCTTAGTAAGTTTTAAGCAAGGTCAACAGATAACAATCAAACTATAACATAGTTGTTCATATTTTTATTTCACTCTTCCTTCGGGCATACCATCCCTTTACCGAATATGCACATCTCATCATATACAATAGGCGATAAACTCTCACATAAAAGTGAGCTCATGTGACATAGATATATCGTATGATTTCACATAACCTCTCACACTAATCCGATGTCACATAATCATAGGAATAGTCCCATAGATTGCTCTCGTATGCATCATATATAAACTTGGAGTACGTACCTGTTTAACCTTTCGCATTGCGTATATTTATAAGCAATTCTTATTACGAAGTCTTACCCGGACATAATCTCCACACGTAGTCATCGGGTCGTACCCGGACATAATCTCCACACGTAGTCATCGGGTCTCACCCGGAACATATTTCCAAGTTTCATGTACACTTAATCACATGTTACAACATTCACATTAGCCATTCGGCTTTACCACATATATATATACACTTTCACATTCATCACGTCTGCCATTAGGCCTTATCACATATATATACACTTTCACATTCATCACGTCGGCCATTAGGCCTTATCACATATATATACACTTTCACATTCATCACATCGGCCATTAGGCCTTATCACATATATATACACTTTCACATTCATCACATCGGCCATCGGCCATTAGGCCTTATCACATATATATACACTTTCACATTCGTCACATCGGCCATTAGGCCTTATCACATATATATACACTTTCACATTCGTCACATCGGCCATTAGGCCTTATCACATATATATACACTTTCACATTCATCACATCGGCCATTAGGCCTTATCACATATATTATTATGTACTGACTTGGTCTTGGCCGAATCTACATCAATCATTTTCCAACGAATAATTCAATTTCACGCCATACTATCATTTCATATTCGAATACTCATAAACTTACAATTTCACAAATTTTTGATATCAAAGATCCATCTAACACTCATGTATCATTTTACAATATCACAATTTAGAATTCAAGTATGGGATCAATCAATAGCTTATGAGCAACTAAAACAAGTTTTTATCCATGTTTACAACAAAATCACATATTCGCTACGAGCTGTTTTCCTGAGCAATGGTCACTAAATTATTTATACCCGGAGATACAAGACTCCAAATCACTTGCCGTAAATTTTATCAGAATATAGACTCATATATCTTCCATCCATGAAATTTTCAGAATTTTTGGTTTGGCCAATCAATACCAGATTTTTCTTAAAATTTCCCCTGTTTCACTGTTTGACTAATCTGACCACTCTTCGCTACGAATCAAATTTTTCATTGTACAGAATTCATAATGTGTTCTATTTGATTCCATTTGAAACTAGACTCATTAAGGAGTCTAAGAATATAAATCTTATCTTATAACCATTTTTGTACAAATTATAATGATTTTCCAAAAACAGAATAGGGGATTTCGGAGTCATTCCGACACTGTCCCACACAACTTTAAATATCTCTTTATAGGAAATTTCTTTGCTTCCACGGTCTCTTTTATAAGAAACTAGACCAACTAAGCTTTGATTACATATTTTATTCAGCCTATAATTCCACACCAACAATTTATAGTGATTTTCTAAAATCACATTACTGCTGCTGTCCAAGCAAATTATTACAATTTGCTCTTAAATTTCCAAGTCCAAACACTTATGAACTTACCATTTGGGTTTAAGACATATCATGGCCACATCATATCTTATTAAATCAACTCATTATGTCCTATTATGATTGAATTTACTCAACGTTTAATCACTTAAAACTTACCTCGAAAGTTGCCGAACGATTACGACGGCTATTCGATCACCTCTTTCTTTCCCTTATCCAACTTTGATCCTCTAGGCTCTTGAGCTAGATCAAACAATTTACTTTCCAGATTAAACATAGTCATACAACATCCATATACATTTTATACTAGCCGAAATGTACCATCAAGATATACTTTACTCAAATAATTTACATTGGCCGATCATGTATAATGTTTTGTAACTTAATAAACTTATCATACATTATGTATTCATAATATTTGTGCAGCCAATTATCCATGGTCATACACACACAATCAAAAATAAATACCAAATTTTCATATCCTTTAGGCCCTAAGCCGAATACACTTGTCATGTTCACCTACATTTTTCAAGTACAACATTCTCATATTCGGCATTAGTATCAAGCATAATAGCTAATTCTTCCCACCATTTCATCAATGCAATCATACCATCACAAATCAACTTAAAATAACCATATCTAATAATCAAATACCTATAGCATTGCACATTTCTCACATAGCAAGTACAACTAAATTCATTATTAATATATATATATATATCTAAACACTTAACTACAAGATTTAATCACCATTATCAAACCATAAAACAGCTTATAACCATCATCTATATTTACTTCACATAAACCGAAATAACCATTACATCATCTTTAAAACACTTAGCATTTTACCCATTTAATCAAGCCAACTCTCAAGACCATTCCATCACACAAATTATACCATAAATCATACTTACAATTTCAGTTAATGCATGACCGAAACTCACCATCATTAACATCATTATCAAACCAAAACCAAAACACATCTATCATCCGTATACCAAGCTTACCAAAACAAACTACTATGAGTTTCAAGCTTATTGACCGAATCTCAACCCTCAAAATTCTAAGTTTAATCTATGGGATGAGTAGAGTTTGAACTAATCATCTCAAACATGCATAGATTTTCAAGAATCGTTCAACACATACCTTACTCTAGCCATCTTCTAAGCCAAAAATCAAAGCAACCAAACTTTCCTCTCCCTCCCTTTAGGCTACGGCAATGGAGGACAAAGATCAACCAATTTTTGATTCAATTTTCTCTATGACCCAATGCACATACCTTGGATTTTTAGCTTGCTATCTTGCTGAAATCCTCAAAGCATATTTCTTCTTTCTTTCTCCAACATTCGGCAAGAACAAGGTGAGAATGTATGGCTTTCTTTTCTTTTTTTTTTTCTAATACTTATTTCCTATTATAAAACCATGTAGTCATTATAATATTAATACAAAATGCATATTTTTTTTTGTATCCCATACCATCATGGCCGGCCACTTCCTCTAGAGTGGGAAATTTGACATGCAAGTACAATTATTTTGCAACATGCACAAATAAGCCACTTACATTTGCCTAGCACATTTCTAAATTTTCTCACATAAGTCCTATTTAATAAAATTCACTCACAATTAACAAAATTCAAACATGAAATTTTCACACATGCATATGTACATATAATGAGCGTCAAATATGACAGCTAATTATTTTTATGACTCGGTCTTGTGGTCCCGAAACCACTTTTCGACTAGGGTCAAATTAGGGGTATCACACCATTGTATTGGACTGAACTCAAGGAAATTCAGATTTATGGAGTTGATTTAATAAAAGAAACCGAAGAAAAGGTGAAAGTGATTCGAGATTGTTTGAAAGTCGCTTGGATCGATGAAATCTTATGCGGATTTGAAACGAAAAGAAATGGAGTTTCAAGTTCATGATAAGGTATTTTTGAAAGTGTCTCCATGGAAGAAAGTCCTTAGATTTGGATGAAAAGGCAAGTTAAGTCCGCGTGTTATTGGACCGTATGAAATAATTGAAAAAGTTGGACCTGTAGCATATCAGCTAGCGTTACCACCTGAATTAGAAAAGATTCATGATGTGTTTCATGTATCTATGTTACGTCGGTATCGTTAGGATCCTTCACATATAATTTCATCGACAGAAGTTAAACTACGACCGGATATGACTTATGAAGAAGAACCGATTAAGATTTTAGCTCGAGAAGTCAAACAACTAAGAAATAAAAGTGTTGCACTTGTGAAAGTGTTGTGGCAAAAGCAGGGGGTAGAAGAGACTACATGGGAACCTGAAGAAGCTATGAGAAACCAATATCCACACCTATTTACCGGTAAGATTTTCGAGGACGAAAATCCTTAAAAGGGGGGGAGAGTTGTAATATCCTGAATTAGGGCTTAATCGGAATAGTGGTTTCGTGACCACAAATCTGAGATAGAAATAATTATTTTACAATGTTTTTGATGTTTATGATATGATTGCATGATTGTGTGAAAATTTCGTGATGAAATTCTATGCCTAAAGTGCTTAAATTGAAAGTAGGGACTAAATCGAATAAGTTCTAAAACTTGCATTCTAGAAGTTTTTAGTGTGAAATTGTTTTGGAATATTAATGAGGAGGTCTTAAATAGAAATTTGACCAATTTTAAGTTCATGGACAAAATTAGGACATGGAAGGAATTTTTGGAAAGTTTAGTAGTAAGGGTATTTTGGTCATTTAGTTATTAAAATGAATTAAAAACAAAATTAAAAGCCAATTTTGTCCATCTTCTTCATTAGGCCGAAATTTCAAGGGTTCTCCATAGCTAGGGTTTGTTTCAAGCTTCCAAGCTCCATAGTAAGTGATTCCAAGCCCGTTTTAATGTTCTTTACGTTTTTGGAATCCGGTAGCTCGATTAAGCTTATGTTAGCAATAATTCAACCTAGGGTTTATATTTGGAAAAATACCCATAGGTGAAATTTGTGTATTTTGATGTTTTATGATAGAACATGAGGTTTTAAATTATGTTAGACAACTTGTGCTACTCGGTTTTGAGTGAAAACGAGTAAAAGGGCTTAATCGACAAAAATACCTAATAGTCACAAGTATATGTTAGAGAGAATTTGATGTTGCCATAGAAGGGAAAAATGATCAGCATGTTATAAAACATAAGAATAAGGAATAAAGTTTAATTCCCGAGCCTAGGGGCAAAAGTGTAATTATGCAAAAGTTTAGGGGCAAAAGTGTAATTTTTCCAAAGTTCTTATTAAATGCTGTTTTGATGAATGTATGTATTAAATAAGATTAATTTGGTATTATAGATCAAGAAAAACGAGATTCAAGTCGCGATCGAGGAAAAGAAAAGATTGTGGACTAAATTGCAAAATCTTTATATTTTGGTACCAAGGTAAGTTCATGTGTAAATGTAGTAACATAATTGTCATTTTAAGCAATTTAATGTTGTTTATATGATATGATACTGATTATTATCATGAAATATTATGCTTTGTGGTTATTGTTGAATAATATGTAATTATGTGAATTACTTGATGAGTATGAACTATCACCGAAGTACCGATTTCGATATTCCGTGGAAGACGGCAAAGATGTGTGATTGAGGAAAACACCCGTTTGAACCTTAGGAATAGATTAGGATACAAGTGACATGTCACTAGGATGGTTGAGCATCCGAACTCGTTGAGTTGTGTCCGAGTTCACTTATGGATGCGAATGTCCGAACTCGTTGAGTTGAGTCCGAGTTCGTAAAATGTAACTAGGCATCCGAACTCGTTGAGTTGAGTCTGAGTTCACTTATAGATGCGAATGCCCGAGCTCGTTGAGTTGAGTCCAAGTTCACTTAGGGTCCTTATTAGTGTCGGGAGACATCACACTATCACATATTTGTGGCATGTATAACTAAACTCTTACACTTGTTATGTTAGTCCGAGAATCGACTAAACCTGCTCTGATACCACTAAATGTAACACCCCTTACCCGTATCCGAGGCCGGGCTAAGGTATGAGGTGTTACCAGACAAACATACAAACATTAAACTAAAATACAAGCCATAAAATTTTATTTATATTTCAAAGCGTTCATTCTCTTACACATAGTCCCTTATTTGAGTCTACGGAGCCCAAAACATACTTTAGAAAGGGTTTGGGACTAAACCGAGAACTTACAAAAATATTGGAAATTTCATGCTTTAAGGCTCCACACGCCCGTGTCCCAAAGTCGTGTTCCATACATGGCTGAGACACATGGTCGTGTCTCTACTTGTGTGGAATATACCTAGGCTATTTTCCAAGCTTTGGTCAACCTTGATCTCTTACACACTTATACAAAATCAAAAGCATATAACATGGTATTCATTTAATGATTAACATCCTCAATTAAACCACAAACATAGCATTTGTATGTCATCATACATGTGTCTCTCATACTCATTTTACCTTGTTTATTATAGTACCACTTATACATTTATACCAAGATTATCATCTTACCAAATATCTTCAGCTTAATCATCGAGCATTCATATTTAAAGCTAGATCATATCTTTATAAAATACCACGATTCAGATGCGTAGAATAACATGTTTGCCTAAAACATTTCAATTCAATTCCATACCCAACAAGCATTACATTGAGACTAGTCATATATATATATATATATACATGTCATGATACATAACATTCTCTTTTTGTTTTCTTATAAACACATATCATTTATTTCATTATATCAATATTTCATATACCATAGTTTCCATGTATTCCACATATATCTATTTTCCTCCTCCTCCTCTCCATTCCACATCCTTAATGTATATAGCATTCTTGTAAGTATGATTTCACAATTTACTAATAAATGTTCACATCAAACTGTCCACACGAGTCATAGTCACTTAATTATTTATAATTCGAGCTACAGAGCTCCAAATTAAGATTCATAAATTTACCCTGAAACTAGACTCACATATCTTTCCACCATAAAATTTTCGTAATTTTTGGTTTAGCCAATTAGTACAGTTTATTAATTAAAATTTCTCCTGTTTCACTTTCTGATACTTATGACCTCTCTTCACTAAAAAAATAATTATCTCATAGTACAGAACTCAGATAATGTTCTTGTTGATTTATATTGAAAATAGACTCATTATGGATTTTAAAAATATAACTTTGAGCCTCTAATTATTTTTCTCCAAATTTTTGTGATTTTTCAAAGTCAGAACAGGGGATCACGTAATCATTCTGAATCAGTCTCACAAAAACATAAATATCTCAAAATATAGAACTCCTTTTCTTTCTATATTTCTTTTATATGAAAATAGACTCATTAAGCTTTAATTTTATATCTCATTCAGTCTCTGATTCAATTTATACTATTTTTTGTGATTTTTCAAAATCACATCAGTGCTACTGTCCAAAACAGTTTTATTGCTAATTCACTCTTTCACACTTGCTTTGTATTAACCTCATTTTAACATACATATCAGAAATCATTTTCACCACATTTCATACATCACAAGTATAGGCCGATGATCACAAGGTCACCATAAAATCATCCTCATGTATAACTTACTTGTTTATAACCTTACCACATCCTGGTCACTTAATGAACACATCATTCACATAACCAAGTTCTGCACTTATTCATCACAAAACTCACAAAGCAATACATAGAGAGTCTCCTGTTGAACACTTGGATCAATCCTCGATACTTGGTGGTTTCAGCACATAGCTCCACCCATCATATAGTTCGGCTCTCTTGTACACATGGTGAACACTTAGTACCACCCATGTGACCTAGCCAATTTATCTCGTAGCTCTCTTGTCTACATGGTGTCCTTCACTTGGAACCACGCATGCGACCTAGCTACATATATCCTGTAGCTCTCTTGTCTACATGGTGTACACATAGTATCACCCATGCGACCTAGCTACATCATAATGTCTTGTAGCTCTCTTGTACACATGATGTGCACTCAGCACTATACATGTGACCTAGCTACATACCATCTGTCATCCAATCTTTCCAAGGTTCAACCGGATTTCTCTCTTTTCCAACAATTTCACCTATCAAGTAATTATCCACAAACATATTTCCAATATTTTTATAAAATATCATAATACAAGTAATAGTGATGTATTACTTACATATAAACTTACATCTCATTTAATATCAACATAATAACATTAAATTACACATTGTCTTATAAAAATCATATGAACTTACAATTTCCCATAATATCCATAATCATAGAAATCACATTTATGTATGATAATTCAATGCACTTCATGTACCATAGACATATTTTTAAATCAATTCATAAACTTGGCACCATAATCATTTAATTTAACATAATTCAAATAATTCACTAAATTTAACTTTCAAATATAAATTATAGCATTATTGTTGTATTATTATCATACCAACTTACACACTTTCAACACCTCGGAGATCATAGTAAATATATCAATTTTACATTGAAACATGCATAAATTAATGCTTATTATACATATGAACTTACCTTGATATTAAAACGGCCATTTTACCAACTTTCCCAATTTTCAATTTTTCTCTCATTCTAGGTTCAAATCTTGTTTTTCGAGATCTAAAACATCATATTTTACTTATTTAATTAATGTACTATTCAAAACAGTCCTTAACTCAAACTTTGGAAAAATTACAATTTTTCCCCTAAACTTTTGCATATTTAAACATTTGTCCCTAGGCTCGGGAATTAAACTTCATCCCTTATTCTTATGTTTTATGACATGATGATCACTTTTCCCTTTTATGGCAACATCAAATTCTCACTCTAACATATACTTATGACTATTAAGTATTTTTACCGATTAAGCCCTTTTGCTCGTTTTCACTTAAAACCGAGTAGCACAAGTTGTCTAACATAACTTAAAACCTCATATTGTATCATAAAACACCAGAATACACAAATTTTACCTATAGGTATTTTCCAAATATGAACCCTAGGTTGGGCTATTGCAGCTAGACCTTTTGCTCGCAACTCGAGCCTCTCTCTTAGCTTGTTTTCTTTCATTATTAAGTTCCTCGGCCTTTTTGGCTCGATTGGCCAATAAGGCAAACTCTCGTATTTCCAAAATCCCAATCAACAACTTGATTTCCTCATTTAGACCTTCCTCAAAGCGTTTTCACATTTTCGATTCAGTTTGGACCCATTCAGTTGCGTACTGACTTAGTCGTACGAACTCTCTCTCATATTCTGCTACAGTCTTGCTCCCTTATTTGAGTTCCAGGAACTCCTTTGACTTCGAGTCCAAAAACCGTTGGCTAATATATTTCTTCCTAAACTCTGCTTGGAAGAAATCCCAAGTAATATTTTCTTTCGGTACTACCAAGGATACGGTCTTCCACCAATTGTATGCAGTGTCCTTCAAAAGGGACACGGCACACTTCAAACATTCCTCGGGTGTGTATGACAAATCACCTAGCGCCCGTGTAGTACTTTCGAGCCAGAACTCGGCTCTTTCGCATTATCATCAACTTTAGCTCTGAATTCCTCAACCCCATACATTCTAAGCTTATCTACAGGGGCTTTACCGACTCTCACCGGTGCCATATTTTGTGGCATATCCTCATCAGGTTTGTTAGGGGGTGGGGGAGGTCTTGGTATATTGGGGTGATTTCTCAGATAATCCCCAAACCATTCATCCATCATATCGAAGAAGGTAGTTCGGCCCTCTTCTCGGCCTTCTGACATTAGCCTTCTACTACTAGATACAGCATGCTGTACGGAAGCTGGAGCATGGCTCTTGGCTCCCTCAGACTCATCTTGTGCTTGATTGGAAGAAATTCACTATATTCAAATCATTTAAACAATTAGGATACGTCACACTATCAACATTTGAATAATGGCATATATAGTGAACTTTAACATCTTCTACGGTAGTCCTAGAACTGACTAAATCGTAACTCTGATACCAATAAATGTAACACCCCTCACCCGTACCCGACGCTGCGATAGGGTTCAAGGTATTACCAGGACTTTACATTTTGAAATGTACCAAATTGGTTCACCAAGTTTTACTCAAATTTTAAGCTTTTCATCCATGAACAACTCATCCCTTTTATAGGCCTTCGAGGCCTATAACATACCTAGAGGCAGTGTGGGAAAAAATCGGGTACGTTCGATAAACCTTGGGCTCCTTAGGAAATTTTTCCTTATCATAAAGTGTCACACGCCCGTGTAAGTGGGCCATGTGGACTCACACGCTTGTGTACAACACTGACTTATCAACATGGCTATGGCACACACTCGTTCTGCCTGCCCGTGGACGACACTGTCTTTTTAACATGGCCACGGTGCACGCCCGTGTGGCCTACCCGTGTACAACTTTGAACTAAAATTTTAAATGCAGGGACCACACGGCCATAGCACACGCCCATGGGACGGAACCGTGTGTCACACATGGCCTAGATACATGCCCGTCTGTCTAACCATGTAGACTCTAATAGGCTATTTTTCAAGCCTTTAGTCACCCCTTCTACTACTTGTGCTTAGTGGTTACCAAATTCAAAGTAAAACACAATATACACTTGTAAATAATCTTAATTAAACTAGATGTATGGAAACCTCATATCATTGGTTTCATACATGATAGGTTATGTCCCACTTAGTGTTTATGGGTTCCCATGTCACTTTAACTTATCCGAAATTGGCTCGTTCATGTGACTCATTGCCAATTGGTAACGACCCATCACCTGTAAATAAAACCATGCATAAATTCATAAGTCATAGCCTACTTCAATTAAGCCAATTTTCGTGGCCATATACAAAGAGATAAACATATTCGTACATGCATTCATTTGGAAAATCAAATGACACATATAACAAAATATTCAAAAATACTATACATGCCATTGAACAAAACAAATGAAGTCTTTATACCAAAGCTTGTCTAGTTGATAGTGTGTTGACTCTCCAATTGTCTTCCAATCCTTTCGAGTCCTCGAGCACTGTGAGACAGGGAAAAAGGGAGGGGTAAGCATTTACATGCTTAGTAAGCTCGAATAACCGGAAAATAAACTTATCGAGTAATTAGCATACATCCATATTTAAATCATGAAATCATCAATTATGAAACGATTCCCTATCACATGCACTCAATCAATGAGTTAGTTATGTAATAAAGCATCATGTAATTTATGTAGATGAGCTCATCATTCATCATCTTATTAACATACATCATATTAATCCCGTTGAGTTTCTAGGAAATCTTGATGGAATACCCATTATCCGTCAATTCTTATGAATGATCATTTCACATATATGCACTCCCACGAACCTCACATCTCATGGAAGGATTACCAGTCCAGGGTAAATCCCCATATCATGAACTTATAAGGTGATGTCGGGATTACCAGTCCAGGCTAAATCCCTTTTAACGGCAAACACCCTTAATAAGCTCGAATTTGAATTACTAGTCTAGGCTAAATTCAGACCCTAATTGGATTACCCGTCCGGGTTAAATCCATAATGCACACATATTCTTCGGGAGGCTTGATCATTCAAGGAACACCCGTCTAACTTAGATCCTTTTCATACTTGAGATCACGGATTACCCGTCCGGGCTAAATCCTTACTACAACACATGTAGGATCTCTTTACACATATCAATGAGGGTTTATCCATCGAATTCCCTTTGTCAACCTCATCCGAGACATTTTTCACATGTTACCATCAAATATGCATTTCTATGATATTTCATGCTAATAATAGATGCAATCATCATGCATTCATAAATCATTCAATTATGCATATTAGGGGTTTACTTTAAGTTATCCGAACTTACTTGGTATTCTTTTCAAAGTTGTGTTTTGGTTATTCTAAAACCTTGCGTTTACCTCGATCGACCTCAGGAATTTGTTCCTCGGGGTCTATAACAACAAAATTTAACTTATTAATACACTACATTATACATTTCGAGTTTAATATCTACCCCCGGTCCAAATGACCATTTTGCCCCTAACCTTTCACATTTTTACGATTTAGTCCATAGGCCGAATAATGAAACACATGCACTTTCTATCTTACCCAACCCTAGCTGCACACTTTTCCTTCTTATGGTAGCTCACAGTTTATTTTCTCATTTCTACCACACATTTACATCTTTTGCAAAATAATCCCTACAAGGGTTTTTCATGAAAATCAACTAGGAAAAGATGTTTAATACACATTCATCTTTCATATTCCTCCATAATCCATCAAAATACAAGCAACTCATACATGGGTAAATTTTTAAACATGAACCCTAGCATGAAATATGGGTAGAAATGGAGAGAGCAAGCTACCGAGATTTCAAAAATACAAAGAGCATGAAAAATGGGGCTTGGGAGCACTTACTATTGAGCTTGGAAAGCTTGAAAACCATAGCTATGGAAACCCTTGAAGTTTCAGCTAGACAAGGAAGAGAATGGGCTGATTTTGGTTCATTTTTCCCATTTTATTTCATTAAAATACCAAATGACCAAAATGCCCTTAAGCCCTTTCCTTAAAATTCCATCCATGGAAGCCCATTTTTGTCCAAAAACTTAGAATTTGGGCAAATTTCTCTCCAAGACCTTCTAATTCATAACCCAAAGCAATTTCATACAAATTTCTTCTAGAATTCAAGTTTTGCAATTTATTCAATTTAGTCGGTTCTAAAACTACCGTAGAGAACATTGAGGTTTACTATGCATGCCATTATTCGAATACTGATAGTGTGACATCTTTTAACTGTTTAAACTATTTTGAATATAGTAAATGTCTTCCAATCAAGCACAAGATGAGTCCAAAGGAGCTGAGAGCTATGCTCCAACTTCCGTACAACGAGCTTTATCTACTAGTAGTAGAAGGCTTATGTCTGAAGGCTAGGAAGAGGCCCAAGCTGCCTTCTTTGATATGATGGATGAATGGTTTGGGGATTATTTGAGGAATCGCCCCAGTACAACTTTTCACCCTCAGACTGATGGTCAGTCCGAGCCGATGATTCAGATTCTCTAGGACATGTTGCATTGTTGCATCCTCGAATTTCAGGGTAGCTGGGAAAAATATTTGTCGTTGGTAGAATTTGCCTACAACAATAGTTTTCAAACAAGTTTGAAGATGTTACCTTATAAGGCCTTGTATGGTAGGAAGTGCCGAACTCTATTGTACTGGACAGAACTTAAAGAAAGTCATATTCATAGAGTTGATCTGATTAAAGAAACTGAAGAGAAAGTTAAAGTGATACGAGATCGTTTAAAAGCGGCATCGGATAGGAAAAAGTCATATGCTGATCTGAAAAGAAATGAAATTGAGTTCCAAGTTGGAGATAGAGTATTCTTGAAAGTATCTCCATGGAAAAAAGTATTGATATTTGGTCGGAAAGGAAAATTGAGTCCGCGATTTATCAGACTATATGAGATCACTAAAAGAGTTGGACCATTAGCCTATCGTTTAGCATTGCCACTCGAACTGGAAAAGATTCACGATGTGTTCCATGTATCTATGTTAAGGTGATACCGATCAGACCCCTCTCATGTGATTTCGCCAACTAAGGTTGAAATTCGATCGGACATGACCTATAGAGAGGAACCGGTTAAGATTTTAGCCCGTGAGATTAAATAGTTGAGGAATAAAGATGTGGCTTTAGTAAAAGTTTTATAGCATCAACATGGTGCGGAAGAGGCTACATGGGGGCTGGAAGAAACCATAAGAAGCTAGTATCCAAATCTGTTTACTGGTAAGACTTTCGATGACGAAAGTCCCTAAGGGGGGAGAAATGTAACATCCCAAAATAGGGCATAGTCAGAATAGTGGTTTCGAGACCACAAATTTGACATCAAAATATATATTTTATGATTTTTATGAGGCCTAGAATATGAGAATATGCATGTGTTAAAATTTCATAGAGAAATTCTTTGAGTAAGGTGTCAAATTGGAAATTAGGGACTAAATTGAATAAATTTCAAAACTTAAATTCTAGAAGCAATTTTTTTGAAATTGCTTTAGATTATAAATTAGAAGGTCTTGGAGAGTAATTTTCCCAATTTCTAAGTTTTTGGACAAAAATGGGCTTGCATGGATGTAATAAAAAAAAAGGCTTAAGGGTATTTTGGTCATTTGCCATTTTAATGAAATAAAATGGGAAAAAGAAAGCCAAAATCAGCCATCTTCTTCCCCATAGCTGCCGAAATTTCTAGAGCTCCATAAGCTAGGGTTTTCCACTTTTCAAGCTCAATAGTAAGTCCTCCCAAGAGCCGTTTTTAATGCTCTTTGTATTTTTGAAATCTCGGTAGCTTGCTCTCTCCATTTCTACCCATATTTCATGCTAGGGTTCATGTTTAAAAATTTACCCATGCATGAGTTACTTTTATTTTGATGGATTATGGAGGGAAATGAAAGATGAATGTGTGTTAAACATCTTTTCCTAGGTGATTTTCAAGAAAAACCCTTATAAGGACTATTTTGCAAAAGTTGTAAAATTTGTGGTAGAAATGAGAAAATAATGGGAAACGTGGGCTGTCGTAAGAGGGAAAAGTGTTTGGCTAGGCTTGGGTAAGATAGAAATTGCATGTGTTTCATTATACGAGCCTAGGGACTAAATCGTAAAAACGTGAAAGGTTAGGGGCAAAATGGTCATTTGGACCGGGGTTGGAATTTAGACTTGAAATGTATAATTTAGAGTGTTAATGATTTAATTTTGTTGTTATAGACCCCGAGGAACAAATTTCGGAGGTCGATCGAGGAAAACGAAAGGTTTTGGAATAACCAAAACACCGCTCCAAAACGATTGCCAAGTAAGTTCGGACAACTTAAGGTGAACTCCTAATATGGCTAATTATATTATTTATGAATTTATGATGTTTGCATTGGTTGATGGCATAGAAATACATGAAATGTACCTTTGATACTGATTTGTTTAAAAATGCCTTAGTTGAGGTGAATTCGATGGATAACCATGATTGACATGTGAATTGAGATCCTGCATGTGTTGCAATAAGGGTTTAGCCCGAACGGGTGATCCGTTGATCTCGATTATGAAAGGGATCTAGCCCGAACAGGTGTTCCTTTGGATGATTGAGCCTCCCGAATAATACATGTGCATTCTGGATTTAGCCCGGACGGGTAATCCGATTTGGTGTCTGAATTTAGCCTAGATAGGTAATTCAGATCCGAGATCAGTAAAGGTATTTGTTAAAGTAAGGGATTTAGCCTGGACTAGCAATCCTGCTATAAGATGTGAGGTTCGCGGGAGTGCACACCTGATATAATCATCCTTATGAATTGACGGTTAATAAATATTCCATCGAGATTTCCTAGACACTCAACTGGATTAACATGAAATACGTGTACAAAATGAATTGTTAAATGATGAGCTCATCTACGATAATTTATATGGTGCATTGTCATGTGACTAACTCTTTGATTGAGTGCATGTGATAGAGAACCATGTCATATCTTTGATTGAGTGCATGTGATAGAGAACCATGTCATACTTGTTGGTTTATTTATCTATTATGGATGTATGCTAATTACTTGGTAAGTTTACCTTCTGGTTATTCGAGCTTACTAAGCATGTAAATGCTTACCCCTCTCTTTCCCTAATTTTTTAGAGCTTAAGGACTTGTGAGGATTGGAAGACAGTAGGAAAGTCAGCACACTATCATCTAGCCCAGCTTTGGTATAAAGACATTTCTATTTTGTTCAATGGCATGTATAGGGTTTTGAGTATTTTATTAAATGTGTCATTTAATTTTCCAAATGAAGGCATGTAAAGATGTATCTATCTTTTTTTTTGTATAAGGCCATTGGAATTGGCTTAATCGAAGTAGGTTATGACCTACAAATTCATGCATGTTTATACTCTTATATGATGGGTTGCTATAATTGGCAATGAGTTACCAGAACGAGCCAAATTTTGAAAGAATTACAATTATATGGAAACCCATAAATACTAGATGGGAAATAGCCTTGCATGTATGACACCAATGATATGAGGTCTCCATGTAATAAGTTTTATCAAGATCATTTACAAGGTTATAATTATGTTTTATTTTGTATTTGAAAACCATTAAGCATAAGAAGTAAAAAAAAAAGGGGTGACCAAAAGGCTTGGAAAATAGCCTATTACGGTCCACATGGTTGGACACACGGAGATGTGTATAGGCCGTGTGTGACACACGGTTCACTCCCATGGGTGTGTGCTATGGCCGTGTGTCCCCTGCACTTAAAAATTTTATGTCAGTATCAAACACGAGTAGGCCACACGGGCATGTGCCTTAGCGAGCTTAAAAGACAGTATTGAACACGGGTAAGCTACACGGGCGTGTGCCGAGGCTGTGCTGAAAAGTCAGTGTTGCACACAGACTAAGGGCATGGGCGTGTCCCAAGCCACACGGGCGTGTTTGACCACACGGCCCACCTACATAGGCGTGTGATACTTCTAAATAAGAAAAATTTCCTAAGGTACCCAAGGTTCATCGAATGTTCTTGGTTATGTCCCGCTCTACCTATAGGTATTGTTTTAAGCTTCAAAGGCTTACATTAGGGACGAGATGTGTGACAGCCCAAAATTGACCCTAGTCGGGAAGTGGTTTCGGGACCGCTAAACCGAGTCACCGAAATGTTTGAACGTAATATTTATTGTCTAGAATATGTAATTATGAATGTGTGAAAATTTCAAGCTTCGATTTAGCCGATAGCATGTGAATTCAGTTAGTAGGACTTGTGTGACACTTTTGAAAAGTGATAGGCTAATCTATAAGGACCTAATAGTGCATGTAGTCAAAGGGAGGACTTGCATGTCAAATTTCCCCCTAATAGTTAGTGGCCGCCATGACAAGAGATTATGGGTAAAAACATGTCATAAAACATGTTGGGACAATGGTGTATGTAAGAAAAAATAAAATAGTGAGCATGGGAATTTAATAATGAAAGGAACAAAAAAAAAAGAAAAAATGGTCTCATGCATGCCCATTGCCGTGAGTGTGGAGAAAGAAAGAAGAATTTTGTTCATCATTTTCATTTCCTTTGGGCTGAAAATTCTAAGGAAGAAGGAAGGAATTCTTGTTTCATGTTGGTTTGGAAGAGGTTTAGGAGGAGGTTTGGCCATACTTGTACCTAGATTAAGGTAAGTTTGATGTTTTGCCATGAGATTCATGTATATTTTAGTTGCTAGCTTGATGTTCTTGTTAGCCCATGGTTCAAATCTTTGTTATGTCATGGGAATGAAATTCGCCAAAGTGAATATGGTGTTAATGCCATTGCATGCTAAATATCAAGCTTGATAATGATTCATGTGATGGTGGATTGGGGATTCTTAGATTTTCTTTTAGCATTTTGAATGAGATACTAAGTTCTTTGTTTAACCATGACCAAATTGAAACGGTATGGTGTTGTGGTATTCGCCATGTTATATCCATAAGTATGATTCATGCATGTTGCATGGTAAGTAAGATTTAAGCTTTGGATATGTGTGTATATTTGGATATAAGCCACTTGAGAATTCGCCATTGCACCTACATGAATATATGTTTGCACATGATGAATTGGTATGACATGCATACTATTTTAAGGTGTCTATTTGCTTGTGATGTTGTTTCGGTTATGAAATAAATGAGAGATGTGTATAGAACTACAATATGTAATGCGTTAATTAGGAAAATGTATGCTGTTTTTTGTGTAGTATTAAGTGTAAAATTGGCCTCCACATAGACATGCATATTCGGCCAAAGGAAGTAGATTGGTGTGCATGTATTCGGTTAGAGGCAACCATATTGAAGCCTTATCTTGGCTTAGATTGTTGACCAAATGGGTAATAAGTGAGGATGGTTGCGAATATACAAACATACATATGCATGTGTAATTGAATTATGAATGTTTAGCAAGAGGGTTAAACTAGTTGATTTATTGATTAAGCTCAAGGAGTTAAAGAAGGAGAATCAAGCAAGGGAAAGACGAAGGTCATCGAGTAGCCGACTTGGACTGTTTTACCCAACACAAGGTAAGTCATTAAGCGTATATTTGGTGTTGATTTAAATGATCAATATATATATGCAAATGTGTTTAAATGAGTTGGTGTGTAAATGGAAATGTGTGTGTATGGAATGATGCCATTGTTGAATGTATAAAGGCAGCAAAATACATAAGGTATTGGTCTCGGCACTAAGTGTGCGGGTATAAATGGACACGGTGACAAGATTGGCACTAAGTGTGCGGGTTTAAAATTGTACAGCACTAAGTGTGCGAGTTTGATTATATAGCACTAAGTGTGCGAGTTGAATACATATAGCACTAAGTGTGCGGATTCACTATATGCTCTTGCATTACAATTGGCACTGAGTGTGCGACATTATCGAGCTAATCCGGACAGCGGATCGGGTAAGTACCTCGAGCTCATGACGAATAGAAAATATGTTCATGCTCGGGGTTGAATTTGGTAAGCCTTAAATCTATGTGATGATTGAAATTGTATGATTGTGGTGGAAATGAGTTAGTGTGTGAAAATGCCTCAAATATCTTGTTGTGTAGAATATGAAATGTGGATGTATGACTTGGTATAGATTCGATATGGATGAGTACCTAGCCTCGTTTATTGTTTCATGTTGTAGTAACTTTATCGATGGATTGATGAATGCTTATGACTTCTGAGTTGTAAACTCACTCGGTGTTTTCTTGTCACCCATTTTAGGTCTCTCGGACTCGTATTGTTTATGTGATCGGGACCGTCGTTGAAGTCATCACACCGGCTGAAATCTTGTGGTATTGTTTTTGTTGTTGAAGAACATTTGGCATGTATAGGCTATTATATTTTGTCGAATTGTGGGTTGTAAACTTTAAGCCATGTGAAAATGGCCTATGTGGTCGTCGAGTGGGATGCTAGAACCTATAGCCACGAGTCTTAGAAACTCAAATTTTGATAAGGTGGCCATAATTTGTGTCGTATGATGGATGATTAAGGCCAAGGAAAAATTCATGAAATTGGCATAGTCTCTGCAGTAACTGTTGCGGACAGCAGCAGTGAGATGAGATTGAAAAATCACTAAAAATAGTAGAAGTAGAATTAAATAGTGAGTAAATTATGAAACTGAACCTTGATGAATCTATTTTTATATGGACGAAACGAAACGACCATATGAGCGGTATACTGAGAAATATTAAGGTTCTCGTGAGACAGGGCCAGAACGGTTTCTGGGTCCCCTGTCGCGACTTTGAAAATTTACCATAAATTATCCAGAAAGAACTAGGAGTCATGCCTTATATTTAAAGATTCCATTTTGAGTCTAGTTTCATTAGAAACAAACGGCACCAGTATTAAAGCCCTGTACAGCGAGATATTCAAGTTGTAACGCGCGAAGGTCAGAGCAGTCGGTCCCTGTAACATGGGTGACTTTAACTAATAAACTGTACCAATTGGCCCAACCAAAAATCCTAAAAATAAATCCATGGATGGGTATATGAGTCTAAATTCAGGTAAAATTTACGAAACCAGTTTCTGAGTTTTGAAACTCGAGATATGATTTTTAAGGCGACGGTGACGCAGTTTTCCAGCCTGACTGGTAATGTCAAACTGGTTGGTATCTTGAGAGGGTTTGGCCGTTAACCCCTCGTGTCCGACACCGGCGTCGGTCTCGAGTTAGGGGTGTTACAAGATGTATATGGTTGAAAAGTTTTAAATTTTGGGTGAAACTTTGTGACTCGAGTTGGAATATTGAAAATGTAAAGTCCCGATAATGTCTCGAACTCTATCCCGGCGCTGGATACGGGTGAGGGATGTTATAGAAGTAATCCAGAAGGTACCTGATGCTCGACTTTTACTTGTTGACAGAACAAACATCTTGCAACAAAGTCAGAAATATCTCGTTTCATATCATGCCACCAATAAAGCTGTTTCAGATCATTATACATCTTTGTATTACCTGGATGAATAGATAACCGACTGTTGTGAGCTCCATTCAAAATCATCTGAATCAATTCTGAATTCCTCAGAACGCATATTCGGACTCTGAATCTCAAACAGTCATCAGCACCAACTCTGAATTCTGAATCCGCATCCGTCTCACATTGGGCTCGTTTTGCAATCAACTCATTATCAACCTTCTAGGCATCACAAATTTGTTGAATAAATAACGGTCTTGCTTTCAATTCAGCTACTATCGAACCATCATCAGACATGGCCATATGCGCATTCATTGCACGCAAAGCTAACAGTAATTTTCAACTTAAAGCATCAGCAACAATGTTAGCCTTTCTCGGGTGATAATCAATTACAAGCTCATAGTCTTTTAGCAATTCTAACCATCGGCGTTCTCTCAAATTCAAATATTTCTGAGTCATCAAGTATTTCAGACTTTTGTGATTAGAATAAACATGACATTTCTCACTGAACAAATAGTGGCGCCATATCTTTAATGCAAACACAATAGCAGCCAATTCTAAGTCGTGTGTTGGATAGTTTCTTTCATGTGGCTTCAATTGTCTCGAGGCATAAGCTATTACTCTACCTTCCTGCATCAAAACGCAGCCCAAACCATTTAAAGATGCATCACTATAAATAACAAATTCTTTACCCGGTTCTGGCTAAGCTAGCACTGGAGCTTCGGTCAAAAGGGCTTTCAACTGATCAAAACTTTTCTGGCACTTCTCTGACTACTCGAATTTAACATCTTTCTACAATAGTTTTGTCATCAGAGCTGCAATCATAGAGAAACCTTTCACGAACCGTTTATAATAACCAGCAAGTCTTAAGAAACTTCGGACTTCTGAAACATTCCTCGGAGGTTTCCAATCAAGTATAGCTGAAATTTTACTTGGATCAACCCGAATACTAGATGCTGATACCACATGACCTAGAAAACTGACTTCACTTAACCAGAACTCACATTTACTGAATTCGTATACAACTGCTTACCTCACAAAGTCTACAACACAAGTCTCAAATGTGCAGCATGTTCAGCTTCATCAGAAAGTAGATCAAAATATCATCTATAAACAACCACAAACTGATCCAAATACGGTCTGAAGATCCGATTCATCAAATCCATGAAAACAACAGGTGCATTAGTGAGTCCGAATAGCATAACCAGAAACTCATAGTGTCCATACCTCATTCTGAAAGCAGTCTTTGGCACACCAGAGTCTTTAACTCGCAACTGATAATAGCCCGATCGCATATCTATCTTTGAAAACACTGTTGCCCCTTTCAGTTGGTCAAATAGATCGTCAATCTATGGCAACGGATACTTATTCTTTATATTCACCTTATTAAGTTGTCTATAATCGATGCACATCCTCATAGTTTCGTCTTTCATTTTCACAAACAACACAGGTGCACCTTACGGAGAGAAACTCAGTCGCGCGAAACCTCTATCTGTCAATTCTTGCAACTAAGCTTTTAATTCTTTTAATTCTGTAGGTGCCATTCTGTACAGAGTTATGATATCGGAGTCATCCCAGGCCTTAACTCAATACCAAACTCTACTTCCTGAATAGGTGGCAAACCCGGTAATTCTTCAGGAAACACATCCAGATACTCGCACACAACAGGTACTGATTCAATGTTTCTTTCAGCCACTTTACTGTCAAGCACGTAGGCAAAATAAGCTTCACACCCTTTTCTCACATATTTCTGAGCTAGCATCAAAGAAATTATTACAGGTAAACCATATAAATCACTAGATTCAATCCGAATAACTTCATCATTCTGACTCCGAAGATCAATAGTCTTTCTCTTACAGTTCACGGCAGCATCATGTAAAGTCAACCTCACCCAGAATTATTTCAAACTCATCAAATGGCAGCAACATCAAATCAGCCAGAAAGTACAGATCTCGAACCATTAAGGGACATTCTTCCATACTTTGTTAACCATAACACACCGACCCAAGGGGTTTGACACTCTAATCAAAAACTCAGTAGACTCAACAAGTAGAGTCTTACTGAATACTAATGTCTCACACACATAAGAATGAGTAGAACTAGGATCAATCAATGCAATTACATTAGTATCATAAAGAGTGAATGTATCAATAATAACATCTAGGGATGAAGCCTCCTTTCAAGCGCAAATGACATAGGCTCTGGCAGGTGCACGAGCCTCAGATTTGACTGTTGTACCTTTATTTCCTCTCTGATTTTCGCTCGCATTACCCGTAATTCTCGGTGGTCTAGCCCGAGCCGTAGTATTACCCAATCTCGTGTTCTACACTGGATTCTCTTCAGCTAACCCTGGGCAATCTCAAATATAGTGATCTATCGATCCACATTTAAAATAGGCCCGATCATGTAATCTGTAACTATCGAGATGTCATTTACCATAATGTTTACACTCAGGTTCATTTGATCTGACATTACCCACACTAGCTACTGAGGTAGCTCTCAAACTCACCGGTGTACTGTTCTGGTCTCGTCGAGAATAACTCGAGGTGGCTTTTGAATGACTAAAATCATCTTGAAACTTCTTTGGTGTTGACTGAACTGACTTACTGAGTGATCTCTTATGCGAGTCTCTAGCTTCAAAATCAACTTTTCTCTTTTCTTTCCCGAGCTTTTCAGCTTTACAGGCTCGCTCAACCAGTACTACGAACTCTTTTATTTCAAGTATGCCAACTAACAGTTTAGTGTCTTCATTCAGCCCATCTTCGAATCTTTTACACATTATGGCTTCGATGGAAACACACTCTCAGGCAAACCAACTGAGTCTCACAAATTTTCGCTCATACTCTGTCACGGTCATCCGAACCTACTTCAACTCTAGAAATTCTTTTCATTTCTGATCAATAACTCTCTGGCTGATATACTTCTTATGGAACTCAGTCTGGAAAAATTCCCCAGGTCACCCACTCTTTCAGAACCACTGATACTAGGGTATTCCACCAGTGATATGATGTGTCTCGAAACAAGGATATGGTACATTTCAAACATTCATCTGGTGTACAGGACAGCTCATCAAACACACGGATAATATTATCAAGCCAAAACTCAGCCCGCTCAGCATCATCATCATCCGTAGCTTTAAACTCTTCAGCCCCATGTTTTCTGATTTTATCCACAGGTGGCTTATACAATCTCAACGGGTCACTTACTTGAGGTATAGTAGGCATTGAAGATGGATCAATCAGGGGTGGAGGTTGTTGTGCAGCCAGGTTAGTCTGAATATATTGAGTAAACCAATCATTCATCATTTGGTAAAAGGCTTGTCTAGCCTCTCCTTCTTGGTTACTAGGAATTGGTCAAGAATCAATCGGCGCTGTCTCTTGCGCTGGAGCAGGCACTACACTCTTGACATCATCAGCTATAGCTCTGTCGGGATCCATTTACTATATGAAAACACATTTTAAATGTCAGAAGTAATCACACTATCACAGTATATAATTATGGCATGTATAGCTAGACTCACTCACGCTACGTTAGTCCTAGAATCAACTAAACCATAGCTCTGTTACCAATAAAATATAACACCCCTAACCCGTATCCGTCACCAAAATAGGGTCTTAAGGCATTACAGAATAAAACAAAATTCTGTACAGCCATACATATATATATACATGAACAAGTTTCGAAAGTCACTCTATATTTATTTCACAAACTAACACAACTCTTAATTTTGAAACATTTAACATCATACCTATATACAGTCATATCATTTATAAGCAATAATATGTAATATAATATTTATAAAATTAAGGTATATGCTTAAACTTAGCAAAGATAAAATATACACCTAAATGAATAATCCAATTATTATAATGCAAGAGTATATATAAACCGACTCTTAAATTTATTAAAGAAATCATTACTCAAATCCAAGCTTTAGCATCACTTAAATGTCTACTAATAATTTAATTTATACTAACAGTCACATATCAAAACATTGTTTCATCACATGTCTTAACAAATATATTTTCAAAGTGGCTATCCTAAATAGTGCCGTATATTTGTGCAAATTAACACAAAGTAATGGTTCATTTATAAAACTATTCTTTATGACTCAAGGATATGCCTTGTCATGATAACCGAACATATATGTTACAAAATATATAGGTTTTATACTTAGCAACGAACATAGATCATGTCCAAATTACTAACCACCTTACTCCAAACATTTTTGACTTACGAGCATATAACCCAAACTTTACATTAAACTCATTTATCAACCATACCTATTTTACTAATCATCTAAAATATAATATAACTATTTTCTCATCCATACAACCAAATTAAATTGGCTAATTAATGATTCGATTATATATATGTAATTACCATGTTCGAAACAATTAATAGTCCTTTTACAAGTACGATTAATTATACATGACCGAACATATCATTTAAAATCACATATACAACCAAAGTTTCCATCAGCGAATTATCATACCTAACATGTCAAACAATTAATCTAAGAACATATTAGGTCAAAACTAATCATAATAATCATATTCACCTGCATACATATTCTAGTATAAAACATGTCCAAACCAAACAAATGTTATTTATGGCCAATTCATTTATGCTACTTTCAAGCTCGTAATCCACTTTTAATACTCAAACTCATATCACTGCTCATCCATTCCAAAACATTTACAATCCATCACCTATGTTATTCATTCCCATTTCATAGCATAAAAACTAACACATTTTAAACCACAATCAAGCACAATTAAAAACCAAATTTGGAAGTAAGCCATTTTCGCGTGGCTTTAACTTTACATATCTGAATTTCAACATTTCAAAAACACATCCCAGCCTATACATGCCATAATTCGAGTTTGACTTATAAAGGTACCAAAATAGCTGGTAGTGTAATGAACTTGCCAACGGTCCCTGAGCTCGTAGCTTTATTCCAAAATCTATAAAACAGAGACAAGAATACACACAATAAGCCATTATTGCTTAGTAAGTCAAAAACAAATAAACAACCCAATGATATGTCCAACCTGTAACACCCCTTACCCGTATCCATCGCCGGAACAGGGTACGAGGTATTAACAAGTCATAGTACATACTATTTAATAAAATCGAGGCAAAAATATGGCGTGCAATTAGATCATGAATCATTATAACATATGCCTTTAACAATACTAGCCAATTTCAAAGGCTTCGTACAAAATAATCGGTCAGATACTATAATTAATATTTTAAACCTAGACAATTATGAAACGTAACAAAATAACTAAGTCTACTATACATGCCATAATTCAAAATGTTCAGTTCAAGTACCCAAAAGTATTGATAGTGTAGGCAGATCTTCAACGATCCTTGACTCCTGTGCAAGCTGGACGACACTATAAGACAAAAGAGAGAAAAGAAAGTAAGCTTATAGCTTAGTAAGCAAGTATATAAATAATGAATAAAGAATTTAATATGTTCACACAATAACTCAAGTGTATCTACTTTTTAATTTTACTATTTACTCCACTTTGGTCAAGCTGTCTCTCCTGCATCATATTCACTAAATAAATCATAAATCGAGTTACAAAACTCGAAATTCAAATCCGTAAAATTTTCCTGAAACTAGACTCATATTACTTCTTACTAAAAATTTTCTAGAATTTTTGGTCTAGCCAATTAGTACATTTTATTAGTTAAAATTTCCCCTGTTATACAGCTCAACTGATCTGACCTCTATTCACTACCAATTGAATTTCTCCCAGTACACAATTCAAATATCCATGAAATCTATTTCATTCAAAACTAGACTCAATAAGAAATCTAGAAATATAAACTATATTTCTTACTTTGTTTTGTAAAATTTTTACTGATTTTTCAAAGTTAGAACAGGGGATCACATAGTCATTCTGAGCGAGTCACACACAAATATAAATATCTCAAAATATAGAGTTCCTTTACTTGCTCTGTTTCTCTTACATGGAAATAGACTCATTAATATTTAATTTCATGTCTCATTCAGCCTCTAATTAAATTCCTACTATGTTTGGTAATTTTTCAAATTCACGTCACTGTGACTGTCCAAAACAGTATTATTGCTAATTCACTCTTTCACACTTTCTTTATATTAACCTCATTTTAACATGCATATCACAATTCATTTTCACCACATTTCATACATCACAAGTATAGGTCCATGATTACAATGTCACCTTAAAACCATCCCGTTGAACAATTCGGATCAATCCTCGATACTTGATGGTTTCAGTACACAGCCCCACCATCATATTTCATATAATTCGGCTCTCTTGTACACATGGTGAACACTTAGTACCACCCATATGACCTAGCCAATTTATCTCATAGCTCTCTTGTCTAGATGGTGTCCTTCACTTGGAATCACACATGCAACCTAGCTACATTTATCTCTCTCGTAGCTCTCTTGTCTACATGGGATACATCCCGTATCACACATGTAACCTAGCTACTACATAGTATCTCGTAGCTCTCTTGTACACATGATGTGCACTCAGCACCATACATGTAACCTAGCTACGCTCCATCTATATTATTCAATCTTTCCGAATGTTCAACCGGGATTTTTCTCTCTATTACTTATTTCTATTCTTCCAATAGTCAATTTATGCTTCAAAATCAGCTAAAATATATATAATAGGCTGAAATATAAAAATGTAAATGAAGTTAATGTATTATTTACATACAAACTTACCTTGGTGCAAAATATGAAAATTTTCCAATTTAGTCCAAAACATTTTCCTTCCCCCGTTCGAGGTCGATTCCACGCCTTTCTTTATTATTGAGCTTGAAAACTTGAAACAAACCCTAGCTATGGAGAACATGCAAGTTTTGGCCAAGCTAAATGAAGATGAACACATTTTTGTGTTATTTTTCTCATTTTATTTCATTTATTATGCAAATGACCAAAATGCCCTTACTACTAAACTTTCTAAAAATTCCATCCATGTCCAAATTTTTGTCCATATAAAGTATAATGGTCTAATTGCAATTTAAGGACCTCTACTTAAAACCCCCATTTCAATCAAGTACTTTATGAACAAGAACACACACATTTTTCACCTATTTCAATTTAGTCCTAAACGTCAAATTAAACACCCAATCGATAAAATTTCGCAATGAAATTTTCACACGATTATGCAATCATAATATAAACACTAAAAATTAATCAAAATAAATTTCTTTTCAACCTCGGATTCGTGGTTTTGAAACCACTGTTCCGTTTTGGCCTTAAATCGGGCTGTTACAATTCTCCCCCCTTTAGGGATTTTTGTCCCTGAAAATCTTACCGGTAAAAAGGTTTGGGTACTGTTTTCTCATGGCTTCCTCCGGTTCCCATGTAGCTTCTTCTACTCCATGTCTTTGCCATAACACTTTCACTAACGCTATACTTTTCTTTCTCAACTATTTTACTTCTCGAGCCAAAATCTTAATCGGTTCCTCATCATAGGTCAAGTCCGATCGAATCTCAATTTTTGTTGGAGAAATCACATGTGAAGGATCAAAACGATAACGTCACAACATTGATACATGAAACACGTTATGAATTCTTTCTAATTCTGTCGGTAATGCCAACCGATATGCCACTGGTCCAATCCTCTCAATAATCCCGTACGGCCCAATAAAACGCAGACTCAACTTGCCTTTTCGGCTAAATCTCAGAATCTTCTTCCATGGTGACACCTTCAAGAACATTTTATCACCCACTTGAAATGCAATCTCTTTTCTTTTTAAATCTGCATATGACTTTTGTCGATCTAAAGAAGCTTTCAAGCAATCACGAATTACTTTTACTTTCTATTCGGTTTCTTTAACTAGATCAACTCCGCGAATCTGTTTCTCACTAAGTTCGGTCCAATATAAAGGAGTCCAACACTTGCGACCATACAAGGCTTCGTACGGTGCCATCTGTATACTTGACTAAAAACTGTTATTGTAGGCAAATTCAACCAAAGGTAGATATTTCTCCCAACTGCCTTCAAATTCTAAAACACAGCATCTAAGCATATCTTCGAGTACTTGGATTACTCTTTCCGACTGACCATCTGTTTGTAGATGAAACGCGATACTAAAGTTCAATTTTGTGCCCAAAGCTTCTTGTAACTTTTTCCAGAATCTCGAGGTAAACCTCGAATCTCTATCTGATATTATAGACATAGGTACCCCGTGCAACCTCACAATTTTAGCAATATATAATTTAGCTAATTTATCAAGTGAGTAATCAGTGCGCATGCAGTATAAAGTGAGCTGACTTTGTTAACCTATCAACCACTACCCAGACAGCATTCTTCTTTTTAGAAGTCAGAGGCAAACCGGTTACAAAATCCATGGTAATCCTATCCCATTTCCACTCAGGCACCATTAACGGTTAGAGTAATCCTGAAGGCACTTGATGCTCAGCTTTTACTTGTTGACAGATCAAACACTAGGTTACAAATTCGAAATGTCCTTTTCATGCCCGCCACCAATATAACTTCTTTAAATCATTATACATTTTTGTGCTACCGGGTGAATCGACAAACACCACTATCGCCTCATGTAATATTTTCTGAATCAATTCATCATTTTTTGGTACACATATCCTGTCTCGAAACATCAAACAGTCATCTGGTCCAACTCGAAAATCTGAGTCGTAACCCGATTCACACTAAGTTCTCTTGGTTCGTAACTCACTATCGTTCTTTTGAGCATCACAAATCAGCTAGAGAAATAGCGATTTAGCCCTCATCTCTGCTAAGATTGACCCATCATCGGACAATGCTAACCCTATATTCATGGCTCTCAAAGTAAAAAGAGATTTCCTGCTCAAAGCATCAGCAACTACATTCGCTTTTCCTGGATGATAATCAATCATTAGCTCATAATCCTTCAATAATTCAAGCCATCTTCGCTGTCGCAGATTCAAATCCTTTTGATTCATTACATACTTCAAACTTTTGTGATCAGTAAAAATTCGGCATTTTTCACCATACAAATAATGTCACCAGATCTTCAAGGCAAAGACAATAGCGGCCAATTCCAAATCATGTGTAGGATAGTTCTTCTCATGCGGTTTTAATTGTCTCGAGGCATAAGCTACCACTTTACCCTCTTGCATTAGCACACATCCAAGGCCTGTCAATAATGCATCACTATAAATTACGAACTCCTTCCCCGGCTCTGGCTGTACTAAAATTGGTGCTTCAGTCAATCGTGCTTTCAGCTTTTCAAAACTTTGCTGACATTTATCAGTCCATTCAAACTTAACATTCTTTTGCAGCAACTTAGTCATAGGAGAGGCAATCATCGAAAATCCCTCGACAAAACGTCTATAATACCCTGCCAAGCCTAGAAAGCTTCTAACCTCGGATACATTCTTTGGCGGTTTCCAATCAACGATTGTGGAAATCTTGCTCGGATCCACCCGAATACCATCACCTAAGACTATATGTCCCAAAAGATTGACTTCACGAAGCCAGAACTCACTTTTACTAAACTTAGCAAACAGTTTCTTTTCTCTCAAGATCTGCAATATGGTTCTCAAGTGTTCGACGTGCTCAGACTCATCCCGAGAATAAATTAGAATGTCATCTATAAACACTACTACAAACTTATCTAAATATGGCCAAAAGATTCGGTTCATCAAGTCCATAAATATAGCTAGAGCATTTGTTAAGCCGAAAGGCATCACAAGGAACTCATAAAGTCCATACCTTGTCCTAAAGGCGGTTTTCAGCACATCCGACTCCTTAACTCTCAACTGGTAGTAACCGGACCTCAAATTGATCTTTGAAAACACTGTGACCCCCTTTAACTGATCGAATAAATCATCAATCCTCGACAACGGGTACTTGTTCTTTATAGTCACCTTATTGAGCTGACGGTAATCAATGCAAAGCCTCATTGAGCCATCCTTCTTCTTTACGAACAATACAGGAGCACCCCAGGGAGAGAAACTCGGTCTCACAAATCCATTGTCTGTTAACTCTTGCAACTGAGCCTTCAATTCTTTTAATTCAGTCAGAGCCATTCTATATGGAGCAATCGAGATCGGTGCAGTCCCCGGCAACAAATCAATGGCAAACTCTATATCTCTGTTTGGAGGCAATCCAAGCAATTCCTCTAGAAATACATCTGGAAATTCACAGACTATCGGTACTGATTCAAGCTTCAATTCAGACAGCTCAGTATTCATTACATAGGCTGGATAAGCTTCACACCCTTTCCTCATGTATTTCTGTGCAGACATGTGCGAAATCACCATAGGCAATTTATTTGATTCATCTGTTTCAACCTACAGAATTTCACCATTTTCACATTTCAACTCTAGTGTTTTCTGTTTACAATCTACCTTGGCATCATACAATGTCAACCAGTCCATTCCCAAAATAACATCAAACTCATCAAATGGTAACAGCATCAGATTAGCCAGAAAACAATGACCTTGAATCATTAATGGGCAATTCTTGCAAACCTTATCAACTAGCACATATTGGCCTAAGGGGTTCGACACTTTAATCGTAAACTCAGTAAACTCAACAGGCAACTTCTTATTAGATACCAAATTCATTCAAATATAGGAATGAGTAGACCCGGGATCAATCAATGCAATAACAATAGCATCATAGAGAGAAAATGTACCAGTAATCACATCGGGAGATGATGCATCCTCTCGGGCACGTATGGCATAAGCTCTAGCAGGCGCTCTAGCTTCTGATCTCGCCGCTGAATCTTTCATTACAGTTTTACTGCTAGCTCCACTTCCAATATTTCTCGGTGGTCTACCTCTGCTAGCGGTAGTACTCTGTCTAGCACTATAAAATTTTTCTTCTTTAACTTTTTCCAGACAGTCTCTGATAAAATGCTCGCGAGAACCGCACCTGAAACAAGCTCGCTCGTTTCCCCAACACTTACCATAATGTTTCCTACCACATTGCTGACATTCGGGCTTTCTAGATCGCACATTACCCACACTTGCCACTGAAGTAGCTTGAGCTTTAGACCCCGAATATGCCCTACCACGATCTTTGTGTGAATCCCCAGCTGAAACTGTCATTCGAGGGTTTTTCTCTTTGGACCTCTTTGATTGAGATTGAAATGACTTGTTTATCGGCCTCTTTCTAGCATCTCGAGCCTCAATAGCAGCTTTTCTTCTTTCTTTGTTCAATTCTTCGGCTTTAAGAGCTCGGTCAACCAATACTACAAATTCTTTCAGCTCCAAAATTCCCACAAGCACTTTAATGTCCTCATTTAGCCCATCCTCAAACCTTTTGCACATAATGGCTCGGTGGACACACATTCCTGGGCATACTTGCTGAGTCTTACAAATTCGCGTTCATACTCTGCCACAGACATCTTGCCCAGCTTCAATTCAAGGAACTCCTTCCGTTTTTTATCAATAAATCGCTGACTTATGTATTTCTTTCTGAATTCTTCCTGGAAGAAATCCCAAGTAACCCTTACTTTTGGCACCACTGCTACCAAAGTCTTCCACCAATGGTAGGCTGAATCTCTCAAAAGTGATACAGTACACTTTAAGCACTCCTCGGGTGTACATGAGAGCTCATCAAATACACGGGTAGAATTTTCAAGCCAGAACTCCGCTTTCTCAGGATCATCATCAATCTTTTCTCTAAACTCTTTGGCCCCTTGTTTTCGAATCTTGTCAACCGGAGGCTTGTTCATTCTTACCAAATCTATGCCTTGAGCAGCTACAGGAACCGTTTGAGGTATGGGAGGGGGTGGAGGAGGTTGAGCATTTGCTTTTGCTCGAATAAACTCAGTGTACCAATTGTTCATCATTTGGAGAAAGGCATCCAGAGCCTCATCTTTCTGTCTCAATGTCTCAGGTCTACTTTCTACAGGCGCGGTCCCTTGTGCGGGACCCGACGTATTACTAGCAGCATCATCAACTGCAGTTCCTTCAGGATCCATTACTATATTAAAACAAAACACAGTTTAGAATAATCAGGAGTCACCACACTATCATAGTATATTTATGGCATGTACAGCTAGACTTTTACACACACTTTATTAGTCCGAGAACCGACTAAACCATAGCTCTGATACCACTAAATGTAACACCCCTTACCCGTATCCGTCGTTGGAACAGGATATGAGGTATTAACAAATCATAGTACATACTATTTAATAAAACCGAGACAAAAATATAGCGTGCAATTAGATCATGAATCATTATAACATATGCCTTTAATAATACTAGCCAATTTCAAAGGCTTCGTACAAAATAATCGATCAGATACTATAATTAATATTTTAAACCTACACAATTATGACACGTAACAAAATAACTAAGTCTACTATACATGCCATAATTCAAAATGTTCAGTTCAACTACCCAAAAGTATTGATAGTGTAGGCAGATCTTCAACGATCCTTGACTCACATGCAAGTCGGGCGACACTATAAGACAAAAGAGAGAAAAGAAAGTAAGCTTATAGCTTAGTAAACAAGTATATAAATAATGAATAAAGAATTTAATATGTTTACACAATAACTCAAGTGTATCTACTTTTTAATTTTACTATTTACTCCACTTTGGTCAAGCTGTCTCTCCTACATCATATTCACTAAATAAATTATAACTCAAGTTACAAAACTCGAAATTCAATTATGTAAAATTTTCCTGAAACTAGACTCATATTACTTTTTACTAAAAATTTTCTAGAATTTTTGGTCTAGCCAATTAGTACATTTTATTAGTTAAAGTTTCCCCTGTTATACAGCTCGACGGGTCTGACCTCTATTCACTACAAATTGAATTTCTCCCAGTACACAATTCAAATATCCATGAAATCTATTTCATTAAAAACTAGACTCAATAAGGAATCTAGAAATATAAACTATATTTCTTAATTTGATTTGTAAAATTTTTACTTATTTTCTAAAGTTAGAACAGGGGATCACATAGTCATTCTGAGCGAGTCACACACAAATATAAATATCTCAAAATATAGAGTTCCTTTACTTGCTCTGTTTCTTTTACATGGCAATAGACTCATTAATATTTAATTTCATATCTCATTCAGCCTCTAATTAAATTCCTACTATTTTTGGTGATTTTTCAAATTCACGTCACTGTGACTGTCCAAAACAGTATTATTGCTAATTCACTCTTTCACACTTTCTTTATATTAACCTCATTTTAACATGCATATCACAATTCATTTTCACCACATTTCATACATCACAAGTATAGGTCCATGATTACAATGTCACCTTAAAACCATCCCGTTGAACAATTCGGATCAATCCTCGATACTTGATGGTTTTAGCACACAGCCCCACCATCATATTTCATATAATTCGGCTCTCTTGTACACATGGTGAACACTTAGTACCACCCATATGACCTAGCCAATTTATCTCATAGCTCTCTTGTCTACATGGTGTCTTTCACTTGGAATCACACATGTGACCTAGCTACATTTATCTCTCCCGTAGCTCTCTTTTCTACATGGGATACATCCCGTATCACACATGTGACCTAGCTACTACATAGTATCTCGTAGCTCTCTTGTACACATGATGTGCACTCAGCACCATACATGTGACCTAGCTACGCTCCATCTATATTATTCAATCTTTCCGAATGTTCAACCGGGATTTTTCTCTCTATTACTTATTTTCCATTCTTCCAATAGTCGATTTATGCTTCAAAATCAACTAAAATATATATAATAGGCTGAAATATAAAAATGTAAATGAAGTTAATGTATTATTTACATACAAACTTACCTCGGTGCAAAATATGAAAATTTTGCAATTTAGTCCAAAACCTTTTCCTTCCCCCGTTCGAGGTCGATTCCACGCCTTTCTTGATTGTTGAGCTTGAAAACTTGAAACAAACCCTAGCTATGGAGAACATGCAAGTTTCGGCCAAGCTAAATGAAGATGAACACATTTTTGTGTTATTTTTCCCATTTTATTTCATTTATTATGCAAATGACCAAAATGCCCTTACCACTAAACTTTCTAAAAATTCCATCCATGTCCAAATTTTTGTCCATATAAAGTATAATGGTCTAATTGCAATTTAAGGACCTCTACTTAAAACCCCCATTTCAATCAAGTACTTTATGAACAAGAACACACATTTTTCACCTATTTCAATTTAGTCCTAAACGTCAAATTAAACACCCAATCGATAAAATTTCGCAACGAAATTTTCACACGATTATGCAATCATAATATAAACACTAAAACTTAATCAAAATAATTTTTTTTTCAACCTCGGATTCGTGGTTTCGAAACCACTGTTCCATTTTGGCCTTAAATCGGGCTGTTACACAACCCGTTTTAAGCTAATCCGAATTTTACTATCAATATCAATATTAACCTTAAACCTACAAATGAGATAATTATTACATTTTCATGCACAATACTAGCTTGGCCGAATGCTTACATAACCATATTAACCAAGTATTAATCGACTTTCTAAGTTAAAATGTCATTATATAATCAAACTCACATATACACATTTATATAAGCTCAAGAATCCAATTATAATATCATGTACATAAACTACTTTCATGGTCGAATATACATGATTACATATAAATGCATATCCAAGAATCATTTCCATAATATTCACACCATTTATTCAAAACCGAATACACTCATTTAAATCATGTAAGTTTATTCTTTACATCATATATAACTTATATCTTTATACAAGTCACATACTTACCTTATCACTGATAGCTAACAAGCTAAATCATACCTGTCCCTTTTTGCTCATTTTACACATCCGGTCACAATTTACATTTTCCCGATGAACCATTCGAAATTGGATAGGGCACTTGGATAATCACACAAGTCGTACAATGCCAACGTCCTAGACGTGGTCTTACATGTAATCACATATCGATTTCACTGTCCCAGACATGGTCTTACTTCTAAACACATATCGGAATCACATATTGATGCCATGGTCTTACTCGCACACATAAATCAGAATCCTATGTCATGACATATGTATCCTAACTATTCCTAAGGTTCATACGGGGCTTCCGGACTTCGTAACTCGATTGAAACCAATTCAAAAACATAGTAATTAAGCTTAAACATATTCAGCTATAGCTTAAATAAAATCATAAATTTCATTTCAACATATATATTTTGTATTGATTTAAAACTAAGTACGTCTATTTGCTTATAAACTTACCTCGGACATTACAAAACGAGACGTGGCTGCTAGTCGACAACTTTTGTTTTTCCTCGATCCAAATCCGATTTCTTTGGTTCTTGATCTAAACATATTCAAATTAAGCTCATTCAAACATATTTTCATTCAATTTAGTCCAAAAACACATAAACGGGCAAATTATCATTTTACCCCTGACATTTATAATTTTTACAATTTAGTCCCTATTGCACAAAACACAAAATACACAAAATTTCAAAGCACCCATGTTAGGTCGAATGGTACCCATACCTATACCGACCCATATATTTCATTAATTTCACATTTTAGTCCCTCAAATTATTATTTTTGCAATTTAGTCCTAATTTCTCAAAATCATCAAAAACTCCAATACAAAATATGTTAAAACATATCTTTCATATTTCATCATCAAATAACAAAAATCACAAGTTATCAACAATGGCACAACTCAAAATATTCATCAAAATCAAAAATTAAAGTTTGGGTCTTGAAGATTACTAAGCAATGATCTCAAAAACATAGAAATTATCAAAAACCGAGCTAAACTCATACCTTAATTGAGCTTCAAATTGTCCGAACCCTAGCTTTGTTCTTTCTTTTTCTTTTTGTAAGTTTCAGCAATGGAGAATAATGAAATAAGAAAAATGAATTTGATAACTTATTATTAACTATTATATGTTTATTTGATAAATTACTTAAATAACCTTAATGAAATAATTATGGAATTTTATAACCTATGTCTATTACTGTCCAAACATCTAGCTAATGGCATAATTACAACATAAATACCCAACTTAGAAAACCATTAATAATTCAGCCATTATATAAGTTACCACCTAATTTTCATTTTACGCGATTAAGTCCTTTTTATCAAATTAGACACTCAAACGACCAAATTAAATCACGAAAATTTGACAGATATAAATTCACACAAAATAAACACAGAAAATAATTTTTAAATATTTTTCTGACTCAAATTCGTGGTCCCAAAACCACCGTTTCGATTAGAGTCTAAATCGGGCTGTTACAATGTATTTCTTTCGAATTTCTATTTGAAAGAACTCCCAGGTGACTCGTTCTTTAGGAACCACTGATGTCAATGTTTTCCACCAATGGTACGCATTATCCCTCAACAACGATATAACACATTTGATACATTCTTCCTGAGTACTGGACAATTCATCAAATACTCTGATTGCGTTCTCGAGCTAGAACTCAGCTCTCTCAGCATCATCATTAACGGTAGCCCAAAACTCTTCGGCCTTGTGTTTATGTATCTTATCCACTAGAGGCTTACTCAATCGAATCAAATCTATCACTTGTGGCACAACCGAAATTTGTTGAGGAATAGGTGGGGGTGGAGGTTGTTGAGCATCCGGATTCATTCAAACGAACTCCGTGAACCACTCACTCATCATCTGAAAGAAGGTTTGCTTAGCCTCTCCCCTTTAGCTACTTGAGATAGGCCTAGAAATGAGCGGCACCGCCCCTTGAGCGGGAGTGGGGGCATTACTTTCCACATTGTCAGCTATTGCTCGATCGGGTTCCATTTGCTATATGAAAAACACATTTTAACTGTCAGGAATCATCCCACTATCGCAATTTATATATATATGGCATGTATAGCTAGACTCTCACACACTGCTTTAGTCCTAGAATCGACTAAACCGTATCTCTGATACCAATTAAATGTAACATCCTTAACCCGTATTCGAAGCCAGAATAAGGTTACAAGGCATTACCAATCAATCACAACATAATTCATACATATACAATTCATAATCAACATACAATCAAATCGTTCACATTGTCCCTTATAAGGCTTGTGACACCCCGAATGTGACCCTAGTCGGAGAGTGGTTTCGGGACCACGAAACCGAGTCACAAGAATAATTAAATGTTATATTCCGTACTTATTGTATGTGGAATTGGTATGCGTAAATATTTCGTGTCTCGATTTTTATTAATTAGGTGCTAATTTATAAGAAAGGACTTAGTAGTGAACTTTGAAAGTACGATAGGAAATATGTGATGACTAATTAAAGCATGCATGCAAAATAATGGACTTGCATGTCAAATTCCCCTTTTACAAGTAATGGCCGCCATGACAAAGAATATGGGTTAAACATGTCATAAAACATGTTTTGTTGGGCATTAGGAGAAATAGTAAACAAATAAGCATGGGTAAGAAAAGAATGAAAAAAATGTGTGTGAGAGAGTGGCATACCCCATTGCTTAGTGCAACCAAGAAGAGAAAACAAAAAATTTGTTCATGCTTGCTCTCTCCTTTTGGCCGAAAATACTAAGAGGAAGAAGGATTTTTGCTTCATTTCCTTTGTTTTGAAGAGATCTAGAAGGTGATTTGGCTAAATTTGCATCAAGATTAAGGTATGTATGAGGTTGTGTTGGGAGTTTCATGCATGTTTTGGTTGCTAACTTGATGTGCATGTTAGCCATGGCTCAAATCTTTGGTATGCCATGGAAATGGTATTTGGCCAAAGTTGTTATAGTGATAAAGCCATTGCATGCTAAGTGTGAAGCTTGATGATGATGCATGCAATGATGGATTTTCTACTCATGAGTAAGATTTTGAGTTTTCTTTGTTTTATCATGATTAAAGTTGAAAAGGAGCATGATTGTCATACTTGGCCATGATGCATTCTTGAGCATGATTCATGCTTCTTGCATGTTAGTTAAAAGTTTGTGTTTTGGATGGCTATGGACACCTTGAAAATTCGCCATGCTCATATATGCATATATATGATTGCACATTATGTTTGGTTATGAACTAAGTGATGAATATATTGATTTAAAGGAGAAAATGTGGAAGAATGCTTGTGAAATTGCAAGCACAATTCGCCTAGCACACATATAAGTGCTTGATGCTATATTATAAGTTTTAATACACAATGTGCAAAGCATCAATTAGTAGATTGCATGCTGTTTTGTGAGGTATTAAGTGCAAAATTGACCTCAACATGTACATGAATATTCGGCCTTGGGTAGCCTATTGAAGGCCTTAGCATTTCCTTGATGCTCAAATAAATTGTATTGAATTGCTTGATGTAGTATAAAATGTGCATGACCATTGTGTATTCAAGCTAAAGAGTGGCCATATGACCATTTAAAATCCTTGTCATATTCGGCCATAAGCAAGCACAATGAGGTTTTAATAAATTGAATTTGTTTGAATTAGCTCAAGAGCTAAGAGGGCCACAATTGGACAAGGGGAAGGAAAAGGTGATCGAATAGCCGAAAAGCCATTCGACAACATCCGAGGTAAGTCCTCAAGAAGTGACCTTACTTGAATTGTGTGAGATGAAATATGGATGTGTATGATTATTGATTATGTGTGTATGAGTATTTGAATTCTACCCGGGCTAAGTCTCGAAGGCAAATATGCTAATGATTATATTTGTGTTTGAGCCTTAGTAACGAAAATGAAATATGTATGTCCAATGATTATTGATGTATGTGTGCATGAGAAATTGAATGATGTCGGGCTAAGCCCAAGACAACTATGTTGGAAATTATATCCGGTTAAGACCAAGGCAATTGTGCTAGTGGCTATATCCGGGCTAAGGCCGAAGGCATTCGTGCGAGTTAATCTATCCGGCTAAGACCAAGGCATTTGTGCACGTGATTAAATCCGGTTATATTCAAGAATCTTGGGCTGGAGGTGAGTGTTGGTTGCTGAAATGAATTTAATTAGTACACTCGGAAAGCCCAAAGGATAAGGTACGTTATATGTGCATTGGAAAGTCGACGTGTGTGAGCAACATTCGCTCAATCGACTATTGAATTTCAGTTATTGAATTGATTGATGCTTTGCGAACTTATATAATGATGAAGTATGATGTAAGAATGTGTATTAATGAAATGATGCATTTGGCTATGTGAATGTATTGCTGTAAATTATAGTTCATTATTTTCCTTGAGACTTACTAAGCATAAAAATGCTTACCCCGTTGCTTTGGCTCTTAGTTTTCTAGATTTCGCTCGAGGCAATCGGATTTGGGATCGTTGAAGTCGAAGTCATCCACACTATCAAGCCTCCATTTTGGTATAAATTTTGGGTTGAACTTGAGATGGCATGTATAGGACTACCCCTTGTTTGTTAAATATGTTGTAATGTAAGTATGTACGGCCGTGCGAAAATGGCTCGAAAAGGGAAGTATGAACTTAGACTAATTGTGGGTTGTATGTATATATTTTGTGTCATGATGTGGCTATGGCTTGGAAATGAGAATTTTGGTCATATGATCAGCCATTGGCATGGTTAAAATGATCATATATGAACCTATGTATGGTAAGGCTAGTTGAATCATGGAGACCACCAAATAGGTGAGTCCTATCTTAAAACAGATGCTGCCAGCTGCAGTGGCATGAATGTGAAAAATCACCAAAATTCATAGGAATGGAATTAGATAGTGAATAAGCTATGTAAATGAACCTTGATGAGTCTATTTTCATATGGAAGAAACGAAACGGTCATAGGAGTTACAGGTTAAGAGATATTAAAGCTATTGTGAGACAGGGCCAGAATGGTTTCTGGGTTCCCTGTCGCAACTTTAAAAATTCACTATAAATTATCCAAAAAGAATTAGGAGATATAACTTATATATAAAGATTCCATTTTGAGTCTAGTTTTATTAGAAACAAACGACACCAGCATTAAAGCTCTGTACAGAGAAATATTCAAGTTATACCGCGCGAAGGTCAGAGCAGTCGATCCCTGTAACAGGGTAACTTTAACTAATAAACTGTACCAATTGGCCCGACCAAAAATCCTAGAAAAAATCCATGGATGGATATATGAGTCTAAATTCAGGAAAATTTACGAAACCAGTTTCCGAGTTTTGAAACTCGAGATATGATTTTAAAGGCGACAGTGACGCAGTTTTCCAGCCTGACTGGAAATGTCAAATTGGTGGGCAAAAACATGTGAACTTGGTTTGTTAACCCTCGGTCCGACACCGGCGATGGTCTCGGGTTTGGGGTGTTACAATTTTATTGGTATCGAGCCACGGTTTAGTCGATTCTAGGACTACCGTGATGTGTTTGGGGTCTAGCTATACATGCCATTAAATGATGAATCGATAGTGTGATGAATTCGACAATTTGACTTCATGTTTGTTTATAGCAATGGATCCCGATCCCAACCGAAGCGATAGCTGATGATGTGGAGAGTGTGGCGCCTGCTCCGCGCAAGAGGGACAGCGCCATGGACTCTCAACCTATGGCCAGTAATCCTAATGATGAGGCTAGGCAAGCCTTTTATAGTGTGATGAACGAATGGTTTAATCAATACATTCGAACCAACACGGCTGTTCCACCACCTCCATTCCCGATTTAATGCAACCCCACCTACAATACCTCCGTGGATCGACCCAATAAGGTCGGGTAAGCCCCAATCGATAGGATTCAAAACATGGGGCCACTGAATTTAAGGCTACGGATGATGATGATGCCGAGCGAGCTGAATTATGGTTAGATAACACTATCCGGTGCTTGATGAGCTATCCTGTACACCCGATGAGTGCTTAAAGTGTACCATCTCCTTGCTACGAGTCCGCCTACTATTGGTGGAGTACTCGACTTCGTGGTGCCTAGAGAGCAAGTGACTTGGGAATTCTTTCTAACCGAGTTCAAAAAGTATATCGATCGAGATTCATCGACCAAAAGCGGAGGGAGTTCCTTGATCTTAAGCAAGGTTCTATGTCCGCTACCGACTACGAACGAAAGTTTGTGAGGCTTAGCCAGACGCGAGAATGCATTTCGTCCGGCTATTATGTGCAAACGCTTGAGGATGGGCTGAATGATGATATAAGGATGTTTGTTGGCATTCTCGAGATACGAGAGTTCGTAGTACTTGTTGAGCGAGCTTGTAAAGTCAAGAGCTTAGAAAGGAGAAACAAAAAGCTGATGTGGGATTGGAGAATTCGAAGAGGTCCTCGGAAAGTCTCTTCAACAAGCATCAAGAGATTTCGAGATGATGCGAGCCGGTCTAGAGGCGTTTGGGCTTTTCTAGACGAGGACGCGATCGACCCCGTGACCACACGAGTCACCTCGATCGCCGGTGGCGGAAATGATCGCCGAGAGAGGCGGAGTGTCCACATTGTGGCAAATGGCATTCGGGAGCTGTTGGTTTCGTGATCGCCTCGCTATAAGTGTGGATCGGCCGACCACTTTATGAAGGATTGCCCGAGGATGCATGAACAGAATGCAAGTCCGAGTGCAAACCCGGTGCTACCATCGCCGAGGTAGACCGCCTAGAAATATGGGCAATGTCGTTGGCGGTCGAGAGGATCTAGAGATGCTACCATCGATCCGAGGCTCGTGCTCTGCTAGGACTTATGCCATACGCGCACGCGAGGATGCCGCTTCTCCGGATGTTATTACCAGTACTTTCACTCTTTTCAATACAAATGTAATTGCTTTGATTGACCCCGGTTCTACTCATTCATATATATGTGAAACCTTAGCATCCAAGAAGACTTTGCCCATTGAGTCTCCTGAGTTTGTAATTCGGGTGTCAAACCCCTTGGGTCATTGCGTGCTTGTTAACAAAGTGTGCAAGAAAAGTCCCCTAGTGTTCCGAGGTTCTTGTTTTCCGGCGGACTTGATGCTTTTGCCGTTCGATGAGTTCGATGTTATTCTTGGTTTGGATTGGTTGACCATGCACGATGCGGTTGTAAATTGCAAGAGCAAGACTATCGATTTGAGGTGCGCGAATAATGAAATAATTCGGGTTGAGTCCACGGACTTAAAAGGGTTGCCAGCTGTAATATCAGCGATGTTGGCCCAGAAATATGTAAGAAAAGGGTGCGAAGCGTACCTTGCGTACGTGCTCGATGACAAGGAATCAGAGAAGAAACCCGAATCGCGCGTGGTTTGTGAATACCGGATGTTTTCCCAAGAATTGCGGGTTTACCACCTGTTCGGAAATAGAATTTGGCATCGAATTGGTGCCCGGTACCACTCAATTTCGATAGCTCCGTATCGTATGGCACCAACGAATTAAAGGAGTTGAAAGCTCGCTTGCAAGAATTGGTGGATAGAGGTTTTGCTCGCCTGAGTTTTTCGCCTTGGGGTGCGCCGTGTTGTTCGTGAAGAAGAAGGATGGAACCATGCGATCGTGCATCGACTATCGTCGACTTAACAAAACGACGATAAAGAACAAATATCGGTTGCCACGTATTGATGACTTGTTCGATCAATCAAGGGAGCCTCGGTGTTCTCGAAAATAGATTTGAGATCGGGCTACTATCAATTGCGAATCCGAGATTCAGACGTGCCCAAGACGCCTTCGAGCGAGATATGGTCACTATGAGTTCTGGTGATGCCGTTTGGGCTCACTAATGCCCTCGCGGTATTTATGGATTTAATGAATCGAATCTTTAGACCATATTTGGATCGATTCGTAGTCGTGTTCATTGATGACATCTTGGTCTATTCAAGAAATGAGACCGAACATGCTTGAACACCGCGGTTAGTGCTGCAAATTTTACGGGACAAGCAATTATATGCTAAGTTCAGCAAGTGTGAGTTCGGTTAAGAGAGGTTAGCTTCTTGGGTCATGTGGTATCTCAGACGGGTATTCGAGTCGACCAATAAAATTTCAGCCATACTAAATTGGAAGCCTCCGAGAAATATTACGAGGTTCAAGCTTTTTGGGGCTTGCTTATTATTACCGACGCTTTTGTAAAGGGTTCTCAACGATAGCCACGCCGATGACGGCTTACTCCAAAAGGATGTTAAGTTCGAATGGACGGAGAAATGCCAAAAAGCTTCGATCAACTGAAAACTTATTTGATGAAGCCCCAATTCTAGTGCAACCCGAGTCCGCAAGGAGTTTGTTATCTATAGCGACGCCTCTCTACTTGGGTTAGGTTGCGATTAATGCAAGAAGGTCGAGTTGTGGCCTGCGCGTCGAGGCAATTAAAGTCACATGAGAAAAATTATCCGACTCATGATCTCGAGTTGGCGCCATCGATTCGCCTTAAAGATTTGGCGACATTACTTATTTGGTGAAAGGTGCCATGTATACTCGAATCACAAAAGTCTCAAATATTTGATGACCCAAAGAGACTTAAATCTGCGACAAAGACGTTGGCTCGAGCTGTTAAAGGATTATGAGCTGATCATTGACTATCACCCGGGAAGGGCGAATGTGGTTGCGGATGCCTTGAGTCGTAAATCGTTATTCACTTTACGAGCGATGAATGTGCACTTGTCTGTCCGATCCGACAGTGTGTTAGTGGCTGAATTGAAAGCCAAACCACTATTGACACACCAAATTCGAGAAGCTCAGAAAGTCGACGACGAGTTGGTTGCAAAACGGGCTGCGTGTGTTTCGAACAAGGACTCGGAGTTTCAAATCGACGATGACGATTGTTTGAGGTTCAAAAGTCGTCGTGTGTCCCAAGGAATTGAACTCATTTCGATAATTCAATGAAGCCCATTGTAGCCAAATGGCAATCCACCCGGGGAGTACGAAGATGTACAATGATTTGAAACGTCGATTTTGGTGGCATGGTATGAAGCGAGACATCTCCGACTTTGTTTCAAGATGTTTAATATGTCAACAAGTGAAAGCGGAACATCGGTACCTTCAGATTACTTCAGCCAATCACGATACCCGAGTGGAAATGGGATCGAGTCACAATGGACTTTGTATCCGGACCGCCATTGTCGCAAGTAAGAAGGATGCGGTTTGGGTCGTGGTAGATCGATTGACTAAGTCGGCCCACTTTGTCCCCGTCGCACGGATTTTTCAATGGACAAATTAGCGGAATTGTACGTTTCTCAGATTGTGAAATTACACGGGGTGCCTATTTCTATCGTGTCGGATAGAGATCCGAGATTTACCTCGCGGTTTTGGAAAAAGTTGCAAGAAGCTTTGGGTACCAAGTTGCATTTCAAAGACCGCCTTTCACCCCAAACCGATGGTCAATCCGAGCGGTAATTCAGATACTTGAGGATATGTTAAGATGTTGCGTCCTCGAGTTTAGTGGTTCATGGGAACGGTATTTGCCGTTGATTGAATTCGCTTACAACAACAGCTTTCAATCGAGCATTAAGATGGCACCTTACGAGGCTTTGTACGGGCGTAAATGCCGTACACCATTGTTTTGGACTGAGCTTGGTGAAAGCAAGATTTTCGGGGTGGATTTGATTAGGGATGCTGAACAGAAAGTGAAAGTAATCCGTGAAAGTTTGAAGATAGCCTTCGATCGTCAGAAGTCGTACGCGGATATGAAGCGTAAGGATATCGAGTATCAGGTGGGTGATAAAGTGTTCCTCAAAGTATCGCCTTGGAAAAAGATACTCAGGTTCGGCCGTAAGGGCAAGTTGAGCCCGAGGTTCATTGGGCCATATGAGATATCGAGCGAGTCGGTCCAAGTGGCATATCGTTTGATTTTGCCCCGAACTCAAAAGGTTCACGATGTCTTCCACGCTTCGATGCTTGACGTTATAGATCCGATCCATCGCACGTGATTAGTCCATCGAAATTGAAATTCAAGCTAATATGAGTTATGAGGAAGAACCAATTCGTATCCTATCACGAGAAGTGAAAGAGTTGCGAAACAAGCGGGTTCCGCTAGTGAAAGTGTTATGGCTCAAGCACGGGATAGAAGAAGCTACTTGGGAGACCGAGAACTCTATGAGAGAGCGATATCCGAACCTATTTACCGTAAGCTTTTCGGGACGAAAATCTCTTGAGTGGGGAGAGTTGTGACACCCGAATGTGACCCTAGTCGGAGAGTGGTTTCGGGACCACGAAACCGAGTCACAAGAATAATTAAATGTTATATTCCGTACTTATTGTATGTGGAATTGGTATGCGTAAATATTTCGTGTCTCGATTTTTATTAATTAGGGCTAATTTATAAGAAAGGACTTAGTAGTGAACTTTGAAAGTACGATAGGGAAATATGTGATGACTAATTAAAGCATGCATGCAAAATAATGGACTTGCATGTCAAATTCCCCTTTTACAAGTAATGGCCGCCATGACAAAGAATATGGGTTAAACATGTCATAAAACATGTTTTGTTGGGCATTAGGGAGAAATAGTAAACAAATAAGCATGGGTAAGAAAAGAATGAAAAAAAATGTGTGTGAGAGAGTGGCATACCCCATTGCTTGTGCAACCAAGAAGAGAAAACAAAAAATTTGTTCATGCTTGCTCTCTCCTTTTTGGCCGAAAATACTAAGAGGAAGAAGGGATTTTGCTTCATTTCCTTTGTTTTGAAGAGATCTAGAAGGTGATTTGGCTAAATTTGCATCAAGATTAAGGTATGTATGAGGTTGTGTTGGGAGTTTCATGCATGTTTTGGTTGCTAACTTGATGTGCATGTTAGCCATGGCTCAAATCTTTGGTATGCCATGGAAATGGTATTTGGCCAAAGTTGTTATAGTGATAAAGCCATTGCATGCTAAGTGTGAAGCTTGATGATGATGCATGCAATGATGGATTTTCTACTCATGAGTAAGATTTTGAGTTTTCTCTTTGTTTTATCATGATTAAAGTTGAAAAGGAGCATGATTGTCATACTTGGCCATGATGCATTCTTGAGCATGATTCATGCTTCTTGCATGTTAGTTAAAAGTTTGTGTTTTGGATGGCTATGGACACCTTGAAAATTCGCCATGCTCATATATGCATATATATGATTGCACATTATGTTTGGTTATGAACTAAGTGATGAATATATTGATTTAAAGGAGAAAATGTGGAAGAATGCTTGTGAAATTGCAAGCACAATTGACCTAGCACACATATAAGTGCTTGATGCTATATTATAAGTTTTGGGCCACAATGTGCAAAGCATCAATTAGTAGATTGCATGCTGTTTTTGTGAGGTATTAAGTGCAAAATTGACCTCAACATGTACATGAATATTCGGCCTTGGGTAGCCTATTGAAGGCCTTAGCATTTCCTTGATGCTCAAATAAATTGTATTGAATTGCTTGATGTAGTATAAAATGTGCATGACCATTGTGTATTCAAGCTAAAGAGTGGCCATATGACCATTTAAAATCCTTGTCATATTCGCCATAAGCAAGCACAATGAGGTTTTAATAAATTGAATTTGTTTGAATTAGCTCAAGAGCTAAGAGGGCCACAATTGGACAAGGGGAAGGAAAAGGTGATCGAATAGCCGAAAAGCCGTTCGACAACATCCGAGGTAAGTCCTCAAGAAGTGACCTTACTTGAATTGTGTGAGATGAAATATGGATGTGTATGATTATTGATTATGTGTGTATGAGTATTTGAATTCTACCCGGCTAAGTCCCAAGGCAAATATGCTAATGATTATATTTGTGTTTGAGCCTTAGTAACGAAAATGAAATATGTATGTCCAATGATTATTGATGTATGTGTGCATGAGAATTGAATGATGTCGGGCTAAGCCCAAGACAACTATGCTGGAAATTATATCCGGTTAAGACCAAGGCAATTGTGCTAGTGGCTATATCCGGCTAAGGCCGAAGGCATTCGTATGAAGTTAATCTATCCGGCTAAGACCAAGGCATTTGTGCACGTGATTAAATCCGGTTATATTCCGAAGAATCTTGGGCTGGAGGTGAGTGTTGGTTGCTGAAATGAATTTAATTAGTACACTCGGAAAGCCCAAAGGATAAGGTACGTTATATGTGCATTGGAAAGTCGACGTGTGTGAGCAACATTCGCTCAATCGACTATTGAATTTCAGTTATTGAATTGATTGATGCTTTGCGAACTTATATAATGATGAAGTATGATGTAAGAATGTGTATTAATGAAATGATGCATTTGGCTATGTGAATGTATTGCTGTAAATTATAGTTCATTATTTTCCTTGAGACTTACTAAGCATAAAAATGCTTACCCCGTTGCTTTGGCTCTTAGTTTTCTAGATTTCGCTCGAGGCAATCGGATTTGGGATCGTTGAAGTCGAAGTCATCCACACTATCAAGCCTCCATTTTGGTATAAATTTTGGGTTGAACTTGAGATGGCATGTATAGGACTACCCCTTGTTTGTTAAATATGTTGTAATGTAAGTATGTACGGCCGTGCGAAAATGGCTCGAAAAGGGAAGTATGAACTTAGACTAATTGTGGGTTGTATGTATATATTTTGTGTCATGATGTGGCTATGGCTTGAAATGAGAATGTTGGTCATATGATCAGCCATTGGCATGGTTAAAATGATCATATATGAACCTATGTATGGTAAGGCTAGTTGAATCATGGAGACCACCAAATAGGTGAGTCCTATCTTAAAACAGATGCTGCCAGCTGCAGTGGCATGAATGTGAAAAATCACCAAAATTCATAGGAATGGAATTAGATAGTGAATAAGCTATGTAAATGAACCTTGATGAGTCTATTTTCATATGGAAGAAACGAAACGGTCATAGGAGTTACAGGTTAAGAGATATTAAAGCTATTGTGAGACAGGGCCAGAATGGTTTCTGGGTTCCCTGTCGCAACTTTAAAATTCACTATAAATTATCCAAAAGAATTAGGAGATATACCTTATATGTACAGATTCCATTTTGAGTCTAGTTTTATTAGAAACAAACGACACCAGCATTAAAGCTCTGTAAAGAGAAATATTCAAGTTATACCGCGCGAAGGTCAGAGCAGTCGATCCCTGTAACAGGGTAACTTTAACTAATAAACTGTACCAATTGGCCCAACCAAAATCCTAGAAAAAATCCATGGATGGATATATGAGTCTAAATTCAGGAAAATTTACGAAACCAGTTTCCGAGTTTTGAAACTCGAGATATGATTTTTAAGGCGACAGTGACGCAGTTTTCCAGCCTGACTGGAAATGTCAAATTGGTGGGCAAAAAACATGTGAACTTGGTTTGTTAACCCTCGGGTCCGACACCGGCGATGGTCTCGGGTTTGGGGTGTTACAAGGCTCTTCGAGACCTTAAAACATGCTTAGAAGTGGTTCGGGACTAAACCGATAACATTTTCAGACTTTGGAAAAGTTATAAAAATTTCTAACATTAAAGGGTCACACGCTCGTGTGAACAGGCCGTGTGCCTCACACAGCTACCAGACACGCCCGTGTCACAGGCCGTGTGAAAACAGGGCATACATATTAACTTGTATCACATGATCGAGGACACGCCCGTGTGCCAGATGATGTGAAATCTAAGGGAGGTTATTGACTTGGGTCACACAGCCGGCCACACGCTCATGTGCCAGACGATGTGAAATCTAAGGGAGGTTATTGACTTGGGTCACACGGCCGGCCACACGCCCATGTGCCAGCCTGTGTGCCACACACGGTCAATAGACATGCCCGTGTGTCTAGGCCATGTCAAAACTGTAGGGTATACTGCCTTAATTCAAAAGGGTACACCAAGGGACACACGGCCGTGTAACATAGCCGTGCATCGCACACAGCTGAGACACATGCCCGTGTCTCTGCTCGTGTAGACAAAAATAGGCCATTTGAAAAGCCAATTTGCCACCGTACTCATGCACACATAGCAACCAATTTGGAACCATTTTTATACACTTACAGGCAGCTCAAAACATAACAATTCACACACATATCATGCCATCTATTCTCAACCATTTCAATTACTCAATTCCCTAATGGAAACATACCATTTAGCTATAACTACAACTAATCAAACATATCCAAAACAAGCCAATATCTAGGGAATTATACACATCACATAAATTACCTTTCAAACACATCACTTAGGCCAACTTAAATGACCAAATACACACCAACATTTTCAACCAAAAGTAAGCCAAATCTAATGGCTTAATTCATAATTCAAAACATATCATCAACTCGCTAGCCTATACATTCCATATACCATATTTATAAGCATCCAGAAATACTAACAAGTAGTCGATAATGTGATGATGGTTCCCGATGATCTCTGATCTCTGAGCTAGCTTTGATACTCTATAAAATAAAGACAAATAACAATAGTAAGCTTCATAGCTTAGTAAGCTCGTACCAAAAATACTCTACAGTTTATAATATACAAATCATCAATTAATAAACATTTAGTAGTTCTCATATCATCATTCAATTCTAATCCATGACCATTTATCATGTATATGCAAATTCATCAAGCTTCATACATATAGTATCAACTACCACATAGGTATCGTACGTACCTGTACTTTCACGTATTTATTTATTTCATTATCACCTCTTTGTTCAATATGTTAAATCGTTCGAAAATCTTTCAATGCTTTAATAACTTGCACATTTAGTGTATAAATGTTTAGCCGAAGCTGTAACGATATCGCACACTTAATGCCATCACATTAAAGCGAAGCTATCTCAGTATCGCACATTTAGTGCCACGTAAAGCCGAAGCTATTCCAATTCGCACATAAGTGCCGTATATAGCTAAAGTTATCTCGAAATACACACTAAGTGCCAAACATAGTCGATTTGTCGTTATACGCATTCGTAGTCACATATATACAATTTATGCATTATTAAAGCATTAAAAACATAATTGTAACAATGTTTATCACGTACGAACTTACCTTGGACGTAAAAACAACGAAACTAGTCGATTAATCAAGTACTTTGCTCTTGCCTCGATCTAAGTCTGGGTTCCTCTTTTTTTAATCTAAATAAAATCAAATTTAACTCTTTTATTCATCAACACATTCAATTTACTCCACAAACACATATTTGGGCATTTTTACACTTTAGGCCCTAAAGTTCCACATTTATTCAATTTAGTCCTTTAACCAAAAAAATACAAATTACACAAAATTTAACAAAGCCCATGCTTAGCCGAATTCTCTATAGGTCCCTAGCAGCCCATAATTTTCATTTATTTCACAACTCAACCCCTCAATTTACACCTTTTGCAATTTAATCCCTAATATGCATTTTTACTCAAAATCACTTTACAAAACATGTATATCAAGCACCAAGATTTCATAATTCATCATCAAACATCATAGAACACATGAATTCATCAATGGCATTTCACAAAATCATCAACAATTTCAGAAATTAGGGTACGGGCTAGCTAGTACTCAAAGCAACGATCACAAAAACGTAGAAATCATCAAAATCGAGCTAAAACACATACCAAATCAAGTTTGCAAGTGCCAAAAGCTTAAAACCTAATTTAGCTTCTTTTCTTCTTTGTATTTTCGGCTAGATGATTATGATAATGCATAATTTTTATTTTGGTTTTATTTAATATACCTTAATAACCAATTTACAAATTTAACCTTGTTATTAATCCATTTAATCACCTTAATAATTGCCCATTTATGTCCATTCCCACTATCCATGGTCTAATATCAACATAATGACCTTTCATTTAATAAGCCATGACGATTAAGCACTTTTAACAAGTGGAATGCAACTTTTGCATTTTACGCGATTAAGTCATTTTTCTCAAATTGAGCTATTAAATGATAAAATTAACTCACGAAATTTTCACACATACATATTCACATGCTGTTAAAACCAAAAATAATATTAAAATAATTTTCTAACCTCGAATTTGTGGTCTCAAAACCACTATTCCGGTTTAACTAAAATCGGGTTGTTACACAAATGATGAGTATAGAATTTACCTTATTATTTGCCAAGATTTTCACCCTTTTAACTCAACATGGAAACATTAGATAAACATAAAAAGATTTAAATAACTCAAACTTAGAGGAAAAAGACATTAGAAATAAGAAACTTAAGATATTATAAGAATAGTGAATAATAATAATAGTAATAAACATCAACTAGAAAATGATCTTGATCTCAATTCCAAGATGCCTCATATTATGAAAACTAAAGGTTATTTATAGAAATTTAGGAAGAGTTAAATGACGATGAAAATGTCTTGATAGTAATAAATTGCTAGGTCCGTTTCTTTATTATCTTTTAGAATAAATTTTCACATACTATTTGATGACTTTTTTTGTCTAAAATAACGACTCCAATTGGGAAAAGTTAAAAGAATGATTGAAGATCTACATCTTGTACATTAACTGTAGAAATTTAGCTCTAAACTCCATGTTTATTAAAAGATAAAATCCAAGCAAGAAAATATGTCAGAATTGTCCATCAATGTAAAACTTGTAACTTTTTCTTTACTTTTGGGTTTCTTCCCGATTCATTTTGGTATTGATGCTTTAATATTTGGATAGAGATTCAAATTATTTTTCTAAAGATATAAAGTACACCCAAAACGAAATCCTAGAACCCAAAATATGATCAAAACACTTAGAAGTGTTCAAGTTGGAAGTTCTAAATGTGTCCAAATTACAAATTTTAAATCTTTGAGTATTTGACTACCACACATAATCTTGGATCAATTTTAGGTTTAATGCATTTAATCCCATGGTTCCATATACTAACATCTTCTTCACAAACTTGTATTACCTGTAAATATCACACGAAATATTTTATTGAAATTAAATGCACAAAAATGCTGAAAATACTTATAAAAACACTAAAAACACTATTTACAATACAAACATAAAATATCAATTGAACTAAACTGAATCTAAAACATATAAAAATATGCATGAAACTAAGCAAAAGTAAGCAATAATCATATGATGAGGACTCATCAACACTCTTAGGTACTAAGTCTTTCCTAGCTAGTATTTTTTTTCTAAACATGCACTTTCACATAACTACACTTCTAGTTAGTAACCGAGCTACCATGAATAAGTCTCCAATAGTAAAAAAAAAATTATAATGTAGAAGATCAAACAATTCTACAACAAAATATCATACACTTATTTACTGAGGCTCTAATACCAATTGTTGGGAACACCGAATAATAACCTACAATGAATTTATCTGAAAAAAACTATTGAATATTAAACTATGATAGAAAAACCAATAGATACAAACAAATAAAAGAGAAAACACACCAAATTTATGAGGTTTAGCAAATTACCTACAACTTCAAGCACCAATATTGGATAATAACTCTAGTATCACAAAAAATTTACAAACTAATGAAATTCCTAATTAAAATGATTTACCAAACTATATACATAAGTATACTTATGAGGAAGGAGAACTTATTTTAGGATGTCCTTAATCTAAGACCTTAATATATGTTGGATGAGAGACAATATGATTAAATGCCCTTTTCCATGTGAGATAACATGCCAAAACCAAACATGGAAGACACATCAACATTTAATGGCACATTTTGTGTCATGTGAGACTTTTATAACCCTTTTAACATTCAATAATCATAAATTGATTAAAATGTTATGATTTGATACCATTTACAATAAATTATAGTTTAGTGACCAAAACGTAATTTAAATCATACATAAAAAATAATTTTTGTAGTTTACTCTAAATCTAAACATACACTATATTTTTAATATTTATATTATAATATAATATAAAACATTTATTTATCATATAATATAAATTAAAAATATATTTTAAACTCGAGAATAGATTAAACTAAGCTTATGCTTTGAATATTAAAATTTAAACTTGATTCATATTTTAAACAAGAATATTTTTTTATTGAAATCTAATGTTTTTATCCAAACTATTTTAATTTTAAAATTTTAGACAAAAACTTGGGCTCAATAGGTAGTCCAGCTCTAAAACAAGGATATAAAAGACCCACAACCTCCCGCCAATCCTATCAGTTTTTCACAACCCATGACCCAACCAACCAACCGTCATTAACAACCACTGAATTACAAACAAAGCAAAGAAACATCCTCCTTATCCACTCATTTCATTTCTCCCTCAATGTTTTCACGTGGCATCATCTCCAACTTCCGAACCCCAACCCTCCCTTTTCCGACATGCAAATACTCTGTCTCCGACAAGGACCTCGAGTCTCGAGGCTTCTTCCTCCGCCGCACCATCTCCGACCTCAACCTCGACCACCTCAACTCTGTCTTCGTAGCCGTGGGATTCCCTAGGCGTGACACGGAAAAGATCAAGCTGGCACTTGAACACACCCAATCCATACTCTGGGTGGAGCACAAGAAGTCCCAGAAACCAGTGGCCTTTGCTAGAGCTACCGGGGACGGAGTTTTCAATGCTATAATATGGGACGTGGTGGTGGACCCTTCATTCCAAGGTATCGGGCTCGGCAAAGCTGTAATGGAACGGTTGGTTGAGGAACTGTTGGAGAAAGGTATTTGTAACATTGCATTGTACTCGGAGCCTAGGGTGTTGGGGTTTTATAGGCCTCTTGGCTTCGTAGCTGATCCTGACGGAATTAGAGGCATGGTCTACTCTAGAAAGCAAAAAAAGAAAAAATAACGTCTCTTTTAGTTCCTTTTTCCAGTTTAACGTTCAATAAGTTAAATATTTGTCCTTTCTTCCAAAACAGATTAAAGCTTACAAATTTATAAAATTCAATCATATCTTCTATTTTATTTTCAGCATTCAGTCACGGTTGATCCACCTTTTCTACCAACTTCTTCATTAGCTTTCAAGTTGCTGCAAATTATTACTAATATGCAGTTGAATTTTTAGTTTTTCAAGTTGAATTGTGTAGGGATAAACATGCAGAAAAATATCAATATAATAGTTATGAGACAATTGCCCCCGATCTCAATATTTAAACAATAGTACGGTTCATTAAGAAGCTATTATTTTTTAATATAGGAGAGTTCATACATTCTCAAACTAGATATCTATAAAGACTCGGAATTCAACCCATCTAGTACTGCAATTACTGCAACATGAAACGTTTGACCAACGAAATGGCAACTTCTTTTACCACTTTTGGCACCTGAGAAACATAGAACATGGGTTACAATTTTGCTCGACTTTGTTTCAGTTAAAATTATAAAGGAACTGAACAGGAATAATACAGAGAGAATTAAGGACACTGAAACGTTGACGCCCTACAAGGTTCGTTTTTCTAAGTTTTGCGTTTCAATTTGGCATAGCAAAACATCATTTGTGGATGCTTCGTTCGCGTTTACTGGTAAACAGTTGTATTGCCTCCACCATGAGATTGAGGGCTATTTCTAAATCCAAATTGTAGAAACATTGATTTGATGGAAAAGGGTGCCATTGAAGTCATTCTTTTACCCAAAAGGGTAAAGGCACAGCAATAAGCACACTTGACAAACCATACAACATTTCAATTCAAAAGGCACAAGACAATGCAAATTCATGCCTAAATACAAGCAATCACAAAATTCCTAAAAGCAACAAAACATTACACCAAGAACACTTCATAGAAACATTCAAAGTTCAATTACATAGCTTAGTAAGAGAACAAAATTAACAAACCCCAAACACCGTACACAAGCCAAATGCTACTATTCGACATATATCAGAGATCCCCTCGAGGCCATTGGTGATAGTATTTGTAACTATTCTTCGAGAAAAAAGCAGGTAGACTTATTGCTTCAACATCATAAGCATTGTTTATGACAGTCCAACAATGTCATGGGTGCATAAAATGCAACGAAATTGAGCTCTTGAATTGTTTTCAAGAGTCTCTTAACTTGTTTCCAGGTAGTAAAACACGGTGAAAAAAAAAAAACCAGCATCCTGTTCAAGTGGTGTTATCTATTCCTCATATCAAATCAACTTTGTTTCCCGGTCCAATCATTACTCAACAAATAATGAAAAAAAAAAACAGAAAGCAGCGAAATCAAAGGAATCGTAGACACCCAGAAGCAAATTAACAAACAAAAAAAAAACGCTATTTCAAAAAAGAGAGCATTAAGGGTATTACCTGTGCATTGAAATATTAAAATCAAGCGACATATTTAGCATGGTGCAAGAAAGCAGCAGAGCAAAGAATTGAAGCAATGAAAGCAAAAATCCCCAACCCAATCATCAGAGAAATCCCAGCGAGCATCAAATCCATCAACGACTGCATGCTTAACCCCATCAAAAACATCTTTCCCTCACTCTTTTTTTCCCCCACTCAGAGATTTTCCAAGATAAAAAAAAAAAAAAGATGAAATTTTAGAACTGGGTGTTTATTTATTTTTCCTTTTAATTTTATTTCCCTAATATTGTAAGCAAATCGTAGAGAGGATGGAATAATCTCTGATCCCTCTTCGGATCTTTGCTTCCATATGATATAAGGTGTAAAGAGAGAAATGGACTTTGAGACAGGAGTAACCCAGACAGAGAAACACATGTACTTTTTGGGATTTGGAAAGGTTTTTCTCAACATCTTTCGATGCCCTCGGCAGTTACATTTTATTTTATTTTATTTTATTTTATTTTTACTTTTTTTACTTTTATTACTGCTGTTATTTTCTCTTGAAGAAATATTAATTGTAAAACCATTTTGGACCATGCTTTTTTTTTCCTTATAGTTTCTTTGATAGCTTAAATTAAAAAAAACAACTCTAATCAATTAATTCTTTATATTAATTTTGCATTTAATTAAATTTTTATAATTAATTAAAATAATCAATTAAATTCCTTTATTAATGATTTTTATTGTTAACCACGTTGATTATTAAAATAAATTGACATGTCAATTAAATGGTAACATATGATGACTTTTTATTTTAATTTAATATTTTCCATAAAAATATTTAAAAATAAAAAAATATAAAAATAATAAAAATAAAAGAGAAAATATTAATAATATTAAAATTGGTATAAACTTATTAAAACTATAAAATTATAAAATAATTATAAAATTTTATAAATATTATAAAAATATAAAAATTAACAAAATATAATAAATCATAAAAAATAACATTAATAAAACTTATTAAAATATTTAAAATTAAAAATTCTTAAAAATAATAAAATTGTAAAACAAATTATTAAAAATATTAAAATTGCTAAAACTTATAAAATTATTAAAAATCATAAAACTTGAACTGGATCGATTAGCTTAAATTGACAAGGGTACTGATATGGGAAAAGCTATTAGACCAATTGACTTGGGAACCAAGCGGTTGAACCGATTTTTTTATATTTTAAATATTTTTATTAAACCAAAATTTCATTATCCAACTATTAGCATATGTCAAAATAAAATATTTGAACCAAGGTTTTCAGAATCAAACTAGTGATTGAATTGATTAGGCCACGGGTTTGCTAGTTCGGCCGACTTGTCCAATTCAATTAAATAAAACATTAAAAATAGAAAATAAAAAAATCGGCTCATCCATTCGGTTCCTAGATCAACTGATCTAATGGCTTTCTTTGGATTAATACACTTGTCGTTTTTGGCTTAATTGGTACAACCGACTAATCTGGTCCATTTAAATTTTTATGATTTTTATAAGTTTATATTAATTTTAATACTTTTTATACTTTTTTCATTTTTTATGATTTTCATAGAATTTTAATATTTTTTATAAAATTTAGAAAAATAATATTAATTTTATATTTTTAAAGTTTTTATAGTTTTTATATTTTATATTTTTGTATAATTTATTAGATTTTTAGTTTTTTATAATACTTTTTATTTTTATAAGTTTTATCTATTTTCATATTTTTAAAAATTTAAAATTGTTTTATTTTTATGATTGCTAATTTTTTTTATGTTTTTACTCATTCTATGGGAAAAATATTAGATTAAACCAAAAGTTATCACATGTCAGTATCTAATCGGTCCATAAATTTATTTTAATGGTCAACGTGGTTAGTGACGGAAGTCATCAACAAAGGGGCTTAATTGATTATTTTAGTTAACGACAAGGGCTTAATTAGGTGCAAATTTAATACAATGGCCTGAATTTATTATTATTATTTTTTTTGTTTTTGCATTTTCTTAACGACTTTTTTTTTATGTATAAGCCTTTTTTTTTCATAAAGTTTAGATGTCCAAAGTATAGTTTTAATATTTTTAAATTATAAGGAGTTTATAAAACTAAACTATTAAACTTGTTGTGTGAATTCAACTTTTTTGGAATAAGCTTCTGAAGATTTTTTTTTTTTTTTGGTCTAGACTTAATAAATCCTTCAAAGGGTTAATATTGTCTTCAAGTCAAGCCAAGATTTTGTTTTTTGCCTCTGTAGGAGCACTTCGGTGGATTGGACCCTAGGTGACACATAATCACCTACTAATAGAAATGATGGTCATTTGCCTATTGGTAGGGTTTGAACCCCTATAGGATATAAGTCACTGAAGGGAGTCATGGAATCACTTTGATATGTGACCATGCGCTATACATGGTCTAGTCTGACGAGGCACTTTCGCTTTGTGAACCCATGCCTTGGCGGCCTTTTTAGGCACTCGAGCTCTCTGCAAAGTTAGAAGACAAAACCCTAGCTTGACCCAAGGACAATATCAATCCATTGACAGGTTCATCAGCTCTAGACAAACAAAACTTTGCAGACTTCTTTGGAAGGAGTCAACCCCTCTCAACAAAAATACACTTTTTTTTTTTGTTGAAGGGAGGCTTACTCTTTCCAAAGAAGTCTTCAAAGTATTGTTCGTTTAGAGTTGACGGACCCCTCAAAGGGTCTAATTGGTTGAATTTTACCTCTCGATCACCATTTTGCAAATTAGATGATTTAGTCTAGTTTATCTCTAGACCTCACTAGACTAGCTCGAAACAATTGAATTAGTGCTTAGTAAGCTCTCCTCTTGGTCTCACCTACTTAAATATTCACCTAGATGTATCAATTCTATGTTTTGAAGTCTATTCGATTTAGTCCAGTTTTTACAATTTAGTCCATGTACCAAAAACTAACCAAACAACATTTCCATCAACAAACCACCATAAATTTAGTTACTCAACATCATTTTCATGCAAACAACAACCCAACACATACTCAAATTATACATTAAAATAAGCACAATAGTAGATGATGATGATAATAATGGAGGAGAAAATACAAGTAAAGTTCAGATTTTTATATATTGGAAAGAAAATGAAACTGAAATATATTAAAGAATTTGGATGAAAATGAAAATATAAAGCAAATTTTAAGTATCAAAGTGCAAATATTAGAAAAGCTATAGTAAAAACTAACTAAACTACCAATTACACCAACTAAACTTAAAAAAGTTAATGAACTATACCATAAAAATTAAGAAGAAACTAACTACTAAGCTTAAAAGATGAAAGAAAAGGTGGCACCTTTAAAATGTTTAGCCAAAAGGTGCTTGTAACACCCTGAATTTCGGCCTAGAAGTTTGGGCCTTGAGCATGGGAGCGGTTGAAGGCAGCTTATAATATTTTGTTGTGTTTGAAAATTTTGTTAATGAAGGGTTGTTTTAGTGGTTAAGCGTGCTGAGAAGTGTTGGAGAAGTCTTGGGTTCAAACCTAGACTCTAGCAAAAATTTTGGTTTAAGGTGAATCAAACCCTGGGTGTAGTAGGTAGGCCTTAAGAATATTGTTGGAGAAATTGTGCCACAAAAAGCCTTGTGGTCTAGCGGCAAAGTAGCGCCACATAAGAGGCAAGAGGGTGGCGTCAGAGAGTTGGTAAGGAGGTCCAGAGTTCGAAACTCATGGCAAGCAAAGAGCATTTATTTTGCTAACAGGGGGCGGCAAGAGTTGGTGTTGACTTTAAACTCTGATGATAGAGGGATCCCACATCTGGAAACTAACATAAGAGTGGATGTGAAGCTGGCTTTAAATAGAGAGAACCATGAGGAGAGTAAAGGTACCTTTCTTGGCTGATCCCTTTCGCTTTATGGCGTGCTCGTTTGGGTTGGGCGTCAGCTAAGAGTGCTCGGAGCGCAGATTAACTCCAGTATCCTATCAGGTGTGTATTTTCTCGTCAATCTAGCTGTAGGATGGCTACTTCGAGCCCCGATGGGCCGAAAGGGGTCATGTGGGCCCAATGGGCCTACGGGCCCAATGGGCCTACGGGCCCAATTGGATAAGTTGTTTGATTGTGTAGTAAATATTGGACTAGGCTAGGTGAATCTCATATCTGTGGCTAGATTTGGGCTAAAAGGGCCACACGAGAGTGTGGGCCCATTTGGGCCGAGAATAGGCTTTAGGCACATTCGCATTGTTATCCCTGTTTAGAATACTTTAGTTTACCAAATTACTAAAATGCCCTCAATTTGTAAAATTACTAAAATACCCCTGGTTTGTAAAATTACCAAAATAACCCTGGTTTGTAAAATTACCAAAATACCCCTGGTTTGTAAAATTACCAAAATACCCCTGATTTGTGAAATTACTGAAATATCCTCAACTTGTAAAATTACCAAAATACCCTTGGTTTACAAAATTACCAAAAATACCCATGGTTTTAAAATTACCAAAACACCCCTGATTTGTGAAATTACCAAAATACCCTCAGTTTACAAAATTATTGAAATACCCTCGATTTGTAAAATTACTGAAATACCCTCGACTTGTAAAAATTACCAAAGTACCCCTAATTTATAGAATTACCATTTTACCCTCAATTTACAAAATTATTGAAATACCCTTGTAGGGTAGAATTACCGAAATACCCTGTAGGGTAGAATTACTGAAATACCCCTGTAGGGTAGAATTACCGAAATACCCTTGTAGGGCAACATTACTGAAATACCCCTGTATGGTAGAATTATTGGGGTAAAATTACCATTTTACCCTTAGGGTGTTAAATGATTATTTTGCCCTTGTGGGCAAGTGACAGACTTGGACTGTGTGGTTGACGGATTTGATTGTGAATACATGTTGGCGATAGAATGACTTGATTGTGATTGTTTGATTCAAATATGGGCATGACATTCTGCATACATGACATGTTGCATGGGTTGGGTTTTATAAAAATGGAGGAAGTGCTAAAAGGGCTTTGCCCCAGTTTACCGAAAAGGGCTTTGCCCCAGTTTACCGAAAAGGGCTTTGCCCTAGTTTATCAAAAAGGGCTTTGCCCCAGTTATTAAAAGAGGCTAGGCCTCCAGTTATATGATAAAGCAGCTATGCTGCCAGTGGAGAGTTTGGTTGGGTGGGTTGAGTTATTCCCCACATGGAGAGTTTGGTTGGTTCGGGTAGAGAGTAGCGGATAGTGGGTTGAGTAATCTCCCCAAATGGGCTTGCATACATTCATTGGTATTTCATGTGATAGTAAAATGGGCCTATGAGCCATATCGTTTCTGAAAAAGGCTTGACCCAAATGATATGATTTATGAAAAGGCTTGACCAATGAATCGTTAAACGAAAGGCTTCGGCCCAGTATATGTCGAGACTGAATAGGGCTTTGGCCCGAATTGTACTGATACCGTGTTATTCATTGTTTGTTTGTTATTGGGATTACACACTGAGTTTTCATAAACTCACCCCGTTTATTAACCTTTCAGGTAATTTCTAGCCTTAGACGGATCGGAGCTGCGAGGGGCTCGGAGATGCCACATTACTGTTTCTGTTTCTTTTAATTGCAATTAGATTTCGTTTTGGGTTTTTTTATGTAATAAGGTCGTTGGTGGGTTTTAAGTTTTAATTTGGATTGTGATTTCTTATACTCAACTGCTAGTCTAGGAAAACTCGAGATTTCAAAACGGCGTGATTTTTCTAAGGAATACGAGCTTCCAACAACAAAGTTTTCAAAATGCTTCCGCGAGTTTAAATGAGGTAATATACCAAAGGCAAAAAAAATTGGTAAACGTTTTGATGGGAACTGTGGTTTAATAAATTTAGATTCAGTTATGGATTTTCACCGAAAAGATCAAATTTGAAAAATGGTTTGATGTGACGCACCAAATTCGGCCATAATGTCTAGGCCAGGTTTGGGATGTTACAGTGCTTTTATTTGTTGAATACAAATCTAAATTTTAGACAAAAATGCCCCTAAAAGTTGTGTTTTTGCTTGGGCTGATGTTAAACAAAAGGCTACCCCTGCAATTATTTTTCACTTGTCAAGACAGTGGTGCATTCGAGGTTGTAGGGGTTCTTGGTGTTGCAACAGCACTAGTGTTGGGCATAATTTCTTCACTTCAACATCTTTAGGGATATCATGACTTTGGAGGGAGGGTGTCGTAGCACCTCACTCTTAGTGTTGTGACTCTCTCGACAGTAGGCTCCAATTTGATTTCTCATTAAAGTGTTGCTTCTTCAAGGTAAAGGGACTCGATGTCACTACTTCTGTAGCATCAGTGTCGTGACACCCATGCCAAATGATATTTTCCCCGAGGTTGGGCTATTTTTTTCTTCCTACACCAACTCAAACACCGAACTCAATGATGCAAATGTTGAAACTGGAAATACTACAACTAACAACATAGAATAGGTAGTGTCTCCTAGATACAAGTCAGGTTGTAATATAATTTTACAATGGAATATGAAAGTATTACAAGGATCGTGCCAAAGGGAAACCAAATTAAATTAGTAGATAATGTCTTCACGAACAAGTCTAAATAGTACTCAATTCAAATTATATTACGACAAATCATAGATAAAAATATGCTGAAAGAAAATATATAAAACAAGAACATAAAGGAAACAATCGAAAATCGCTTGAATAAGCAAACATAAGATTAACTTATTTCGATGTTCATAATTAACTTCTGATTTAAGGTTTTAGTTAATTAGCTAGTAAATAACTTATTATTGGATCTGGTGCTTTAAGTGTACTATATTTATTGGTAAACTTGTAATTTTTTTGAACAGATTGGTTAATAAAGCAAATACATTGATTACAATTAATATACTTTGGGTTATTGTCCTATGTGGTTTTTGGGCACAAAGAAAAATAGAAGCAAATGTTGCTCAATGGTTGTCTAATGTTTAACTGATACGAAGCAGTATTACGTCGTCGGATCGTAATACAAAAAGACAACTTGTATTAGTAGACGAAACTAAACATGTCGTTAGTCGAATAAAAAATGAGCAAACTGATTGAAAGACTAATATGTTGTCTATTAATTCCAATTGGGGAGATGCCTTGTATTGGGCATCAGAGCAGACAACTCCCAAAAGATAGAGACTTAGATGTGACTGACTGGACTGATAGTACATTATACTAGACCCAAGTAGAATAGATCCTAAATCCATTTATGGATTTATTCACTTGTGACGTTCATAGTGTGACATACCTAAATTTCGAGTGGAGGATAGACTACGTACGCATGACCTGTACATTTTGATGTAAGTAATAGCATGAGTTCAAATAGATAAGAAACCGAAAGTTGGTACGTTGGGTGTATGACTTCTATAGTATGTAGTGTTATTCACAATAGTGGAATTCATAGCTTGAGACATGGGTAATGATATCTGTAATACCCCTAACCCGTATCCGTCACTAGAATAGGGCTACAAGGCATTACTAATCAATTACAACATACAGCATACATTTCTCATACATGAATCCATTATCACATAAACATTAATCATATTGTCCTTTATAAGGCTCTAAGATACCTTAAAACATGCTTGAAAGAGATTCAGGACTAAACCGATAATATTTGAAAATTTTGGAAAACTTAAAAATTTTCATGCATACAGGGATCACATGCCCGTGAGTACAGGCCATGTGCCTCACAAGGCCACCAGACACACCTGTGTCACGGGCCATGTAGAAATAGGGCATACATACTGACTTGCATCACACAGTCGAAGACACGCCCGCGTGTCATGGCTGTGTGAAATCTGGAGGTATACTGACTTTGGTCACATGACCGGCCACACTCCTATGTGTCACACATGGCCAATAGACACGCCCGTGTGTCTAAGCTTTGTAACTCACTGACTTGTTTAACTAAGTTACAGCAGGCACATGGTTGATATACAGGCCCGTGTGCGTAACTGTGTGGGGTGAAATTAGGTTTGGTTTAAGCCACATTTCTCATCCTCCTCAAACATACCTATACCACATCATTTCATACCATTTCAACACATTCAAAGGCAACCAAAGCATGCTATTTCATACACATTTCATGCCATTTATAAACCATTCATTCAACTCCTAAAATCATAACCAAAAACATACCACATCAATATGTCATAACCAACATTTTTCACCTAACTTACTTATGCATATTCTCACCATATTATCAACTAATTCATGCAACAAAACATACCGTTTCATCATCTCAAAATCAATCCACAACATGCCATCTTCCAAGCAATAGTACACCAATTAACATCTAGCTAGTTGAGAAACTCATAACCATCACAAGAACCATATCAAATATGCCAAAACACAAGGCAACTATTATCATATATATCACTTATCAAACTCATAAATCAAGCCAACTTAAATGGCTAAATACACACCAACATTACATCACTTCACAAGCCAATACACATGTCTAATATCATAACTTAAAACTTATCATCAATTTACTAGCTATACATTCCATATACCATATTTACAAAGCATCCAAAAATACCAACAAGTAGTTGATAGTGTGATGACGGTTCCTAATGATCCCCTATATCTGAGCTAGCTTCAATAATCTATAAAACAAGGAAAGAACACACAAAGTAAGCTTTAAAAGCTTAGTAAGCCATATACAAATAAATTACCACATGAATCAATATTATTTCCATCAATAGGCAAACTATGAGTAAGCATATAATTTCACAAACCTTTCTTATTGTTCACATATTCAATATCATAATTGAATTCATCAAACACTTCCCTTTTCAATACTCGTATGAATCTCGTACGTACCTGAATCACTTAACTCATTCACATATTCTTTCTGAACTTGATTTTGCCTATTGAACCTTTCAAAATTGTTAAGGATACTCGAAAATCAAATATAGCTCATACAATGCCATATCCCAGATATGGTCTTACATGTTATCACATATCAATACCAATGTCCCAGACATGGTCTTACACTAAATCATATAACGATGCCAATGTTCTAGACATGGTCTTACACATAATCACAATACAATTCCAATGTCCCATACATGGTCTTACATGTAATTTCATCTTTGTAATCCTAATGTCATGACATTCGTATCCTATACTCTTCCTAAGGTTTGTACGGGACTTTCGGATAACATAACTTCGTTCATATCAATTCAATGACAAATGAACATTTATAAATCAATTGAAAGGTATTTATTTGCATATGAACTTACCTTGTATTTGGAATGAATGGACTGGATCGACTATTCGATAACCTTTGATTTTTCCCTAATCTAAATCCGTTTTCTTTCTTTCTTTATCTATATACATTCAAAATTTACTCACTTATTCATCAAATCATTCAATTCAGTCCACAAACACATATTTGGAAATTTTACACTTTAGCCCCTAAGGTTCCATATTTTTACAATTTAGTCCCTAATTCACAAATATACAAAATTCACACAATTTAATCCAAATACATGCTAGCCGAATTTTCCTAATGTACATATCAGCTCATATTTATCATTTATTCATACATTCAACCCCTCAATTTACACTTTTCACAATTAAATCCCTAACTTGTATTTTCTTCAAAAATCACTTGATAAAACATGAAAATCTATTATTTATCTATCATTTTTCATCATACTATCACAAAAATCATGGATTCATCAATGGAATTAGGGCACGAGCTAGTTAGAACTCAAAGCAACGATCACAAAAACATAGAAATCTTCAAAAACCGAGCTCGAAACATACCTCAATCAAGAACAACAAGGGCCGAACCCTAAAACAACATTTTCTTCTTCTTTTTCTCTTGGTGTTCGGTTATGGATGATGATAATGAAGCTAATTTTTCACTTTGTTTTATTTAATTAACCTTAATAACCAAATTACCATTTTAACATTAATTAAAACCATTTAAAAACATTCGTTTAATGGTAATTTATGTCAAATTCCACTGTCAATGGTCCAATATCAACATAAGGACCTTTGGTTTAATAAACCATAGCAATTAAACACATTTAACATATAGAATGCCACTTTTTCATTTTACGCAATTTAGTCCTTTTTTCTCAAATTAAGCATTCAAATGCTAAAATTATTTCATAAAACTTTCACACATATATAATTACATGCTATAAACACCAAAAATAATATTAAAAATAATTTTCCAACCTCGAATTTGTGGTTTCAAAATCACTATTCCAATTTGGTTAAAACTGGCTGTTACAATATCCTTTATTGGAATTACATGGTTTATGGAAAGTAAACGTCGTAACAAGTTATTCATATTTGTGATAGATGACTTGATCACCATTTTATCGTGATTGACTTTTCATGAAGGAAGATGTAATGGTTACCATAAATAAAAAAATTATATTGGGAGAGTGGATATTATCCCAAAGAGATTAAGGATATCCTATGAGGGTAATACACTTATGACAAGGTCATTGGACAAGTATTGAGTAGTTGTGTTTGTAATGGTATATCGTTAGGGAGAGATCAGTTATGATACTATAGTGGAATGACTTCATGCGAAAAGCCAGAACTTAATTTTAAATCATTTGAACCCTAATTGTATATGTACTATCGTTCCCTCAGTTAGCTCGTTGAAACTATAAATAAATTGCATGTTTGAATCAAAGTGAACATAATGTATAGAAATAGAGAAATGAAAAACATTCAGAAATGATTATAGTTTTCTTCGAAATGAAGAAAATGAATAATTTGGAAATGGATGTAGGTTTCTCAAAATGGAAATGAAAATGAGAAATGATACATTTGCAAATGTACATGGTGTAACACCCCTAACCCATATCTGTTACCAGATTAGGGTTATTGAGTATTATAGTACAATTCAAAACATTCAGAATATTTGATTTCAAATAGAACATTTATTCAATTGAAATTATAATAGTCATGTACACATTCCATTTATATTATACAATACACTTACGGGCCCTAAACCTATCCTATGAGGCCTTAAAAAATAGTTTAGGAACATTCCGAGATCAATTTGAAATAAAACAAAAAATTTTGGAAAAACTTAAAAATTTTGGAGACCCCCACAATCATGTGACATTATAACATCCCATTTTTAGTTAAATTGAACAGTGGTTTCGGGACCATAAATCCTAGCTAAAAAGAAAATTTATTTTAATATTATTACATGGTCTGCATTATGATAGGAATTTTATATGAAAATTCTGATAAGAAAATTTTACCAATTAAGTGTTTAATTATGGAAAGGACCAAATTGCATAAAATGAAAAGGTTGAGTAGTAGATATAAGTACCAAATAGCTATGGAATTCAAAACTTGAGGCCCTTATATGGTAATTAGACCATTAAAGAAAAGTTAATACATATTTTTGACGAATTATACATGGAAAATTAGAAAAAGGCAAGGACTAAATTGGAAAATAGAAAAATTAAAAGATGATAATTAAATTAAATAGAAAATATCATCTTATTTTCATCATCTTCTCAAAAATTCTTATGGAAACCTTAAGAAAGTGAAAACAAGCTTTCTTGGCTTAATTGGGTAAGTATTCTTGTCCCGTTTTTAGTAATTTTTATATTTTTGAGATCAGAATAGCGTAATCTATCTATTTTGAGGATTAATTTGAAAAGTTACCAAAGTATAGAAGTTTTGCCATGGATGAATATGCTGAAATTTTGAAATTTATGGTAGATAATGAAAGGTTGTTGATAGATAAACAACTTTTACAAAGTGAATTTTGATGAAATTATGATTTAGGGACTAAATTGTAAAGATGTAAAAGTTATGGAAACATTTTGAATTTTGGGAAATACATCTGCTATAAATGTTATATGAAAATTTTGGTTAGGCTTGGAATAAGGATTAAATTGCATGAATTTTATTTTTCGAGCCTAGGGACAAAATCGTCATTTATAAAAAGTATAGGGGCCAAAATAGTAATTTTGCCTAGGATGTGAATTGAATTAAACTGAGTATGAAACGAATTAAATTAATGTTAAATTCATTTATATAGATCCAAAAAACTTAAATACGAAGTTAGATCGAGGAAAAGAAAAAGTGCCGGATTAGTAGATTGTGTATACGAACTAGTATCGAGGTAAGTTCGTGTAATTAAATTGTGTACAATTATATGCTTGAATTAAATGTTGTATATGTGAATTGTATAATTGTCATGGATGTAAAATTGATTTAATATTCGATAATGCCCGATAAATGTCAAATCCCATTTAAATAAATGAAAGTCGATGGATATAGGATTTCTTGTATTGGTTGTAGTCCAGCATATGTTGTAGACACACCACAGTTCTTATGAGTGTCCCGTTATAAGCCCTATAGAGCTTCTCGTATAAGGTTCTTGCGAGCTTCCCAGTAATAGATCTTCGGAGCATCCCGATAGATTGTGATTCTACATTTGTTGTGTAACACCCTATATCCGTAACCCACGCCAGAGTGGAATACGAGGCATTACCTAGCTCGATCTCATGCACACAAACGTTCACAAGTCACCCAGACTCGGTCCAATTTAAAACTTTTTCAATTTCTACTTAAACCTTTTGTTATGGGCCTACGAGCCTCTAATCGACCATTGGGAACTATTCGGGATCAACCCGGGCCCTTAAACCATCTATAGAAAATTTGACTTTGAAACAAGGCACACGCCCGTGTAGAAGGACAACACGCCCGTATGGCCATTACAACAAGGGCGTGTTGGTGGCCCTTGTGGCTCACACAGCCTAGGTAATATAAGGACACGCTCGTGTCCTCCACCTGTGTGGAATTAATTCTTAATGCACACCTACAGGGGTTTTCACACGGCCTAGCACACGTCCGTGTCCCTGGCCTATGTGCTTCACACTGCCATGACACGCCCATATCCTAGCCCGTATGTAAAAACATGGACATTCAGTTTCTAACGTCAACATCCCCAACATGCCACACGGCCAAGGCACATGTCCATGTGCTAGGCCATGTCCATCACACGGCTGAGACACACGGCCGTGTCTATGCTCATGTGTTTACTATCATGCAAACTGACTTGAAATTTTTACGTGCAAGGGACACACGGCTAGACCACACGCCCATGGGGCAGACCGTGTGTCACACACTGTCTAGACACACGCCCTTGTGTCTACCCGTATGGACGATATAAGGCTATTTACCAAGCCTATTTGCCACCCTTACTTACACAATCTACATAGTAGTAACCACAATCAAGGCTTAATGCAAAATGAAGGGTTCCCAACCCAAGCAACCAAATCAGCCACAATAAACAACATTCTATTTGTACATTTTACTCATCTATGAAAATAACATCTTTGCATATAAAACAGAATGAATATTAGCCATCATTCAAGGCTTAATACAAAATGAAGGGTTCCCAACCCAAGCCAACACATTTGGCCAGTTTTCAATGACACAAAAATAGCAAAAGTCTAAGCCCTATACATGCCATATTCAAAAATATAAATCAACCCATACCGAAAGCTTCGATTGATAGTGTGATCAATATCTATGACTTCCATTGATCTTTGAGCTAGATAGGCGACACTATAAGAAAATGGAAAAGGAGAGGGAGTAAGCATAAAGCTTAGTAAGTTGCACATAAATAAATATACAACATATATTTACCATTCATATATAGGTATCATAATACACAAGTGGCATAAGCAAAACTTACTCATTAATATTCATTAGACCAGATATAGCATATATTGAGCTCACATTTCATACATACCATATAGGTACCTGTACAACTCACAACATGGTTATACTTTCCTAGTTAACTTTAAATCATACTTTCACTGTTGAACCATTTGGAACATTATCGGATACTCATTTAGCCTCCAATATGGGGTCAGACATTGACGCCATGTCCCAGAAATGGTCTTACAAAAGTTCTAGATATATGTGACGATGCCATATCCCAGACATGGTCTTACATTGACATATCTTGTAGTCGATGCATGTCCCAGACATGTCTTATACTAGCTTACGTCTCGAGGCCAATGCATGTCCCAGACATGTCTTACACTAGCACTCGTCTCAATGCTGATGTCATGTCCTAGATATGGTCTTACACTGGCTCTCATAATGTGGCCGATGCATGTCCCAGACATGTCTTACACCAGCTCACAATAACACATGTGTTATGGCATGAATATCCGATTTATTTCTTGAGGTTCATTCGGGAATTCTATTATCTCTATTCTCATCATATTACCTCATTTCCAAAATCAAGCAATTCATGCTATAATAATTCAAATACAATTCAACACATACATAAGCAATGTAGTTGTATTATTTACATACAACTTACCTCAGATTACAAAATGTGGCGACTAGTTGATTTAGTCGATTTGCTTGGCTTTCCCCGGGTCTAGGTTCAGATTCGGTATTTCTTGATCTATAATAGCAAAATGCACTTATTTAGTCACTAAATAAAATTAAACAATCGAAAATTCATATCTTTGGTAAAATGACCATTTTGCTCCTAGACTTTGACAAAATGACCATTTTACCCTTAGGCTCAAAAATCGATATTTATCAAATTTCTTCATATCATAGTCCTAGCCAAACCCTTTTTACTATTATAGCAACTCCAAATTCCTACTATTTCACATACTTAACATCTATTTTACAACTCATGTAAAATAGTCCTTTTAGGTGTTTTCATGCTAACACATTTTACAAAAGTTGTTCATAACACACCCAAGACCTATTTTCTTCCATAAAAACTCAGCAAACATTACAAATCCTTTCATGGAAAAACCCTATACTCTTGATCATTTTGCAAAATAGTACCCTCATTTGAAAGCTCATCCTTTAAAGGTCTCAAAAATGCAAAAATCATCAACAAAAAGTATGTAAATCACTTACTTGTAAGAGGAATAAGTTACTGAAATTTTTGAAACTCAAGACCCCCAAAAATGGCTGAAAAATCGATGGAGAAGAAATGAGAAATAGGATGATATCATATTTCTTTGATTTTATTTTTATTTTAGTCAAATTAGCCACAAAACCCACCAAACTTGGACTTTTTGACCAAATTACCTCCTATGGCAGACCATGCACTATATTAGGGTTTAATTTCCTTTTAAGGACCCCTAATTTAGGTTCTCTAGCTATTTGGCACTTTTAGCTATCAAAATGGGACTTTTGCATTTTATGCGATTTAGTCCTTTCTCTCAATTAAGCTCACGAACGTCAAAATTAACTCACCAAATTTTCCATGCATTCATATAATCATGATATAACATCAAAATAATTATAAAATAATTTATTTGACTTTGGATTTGTGGTCTCGAGATCGCTATTCTGACAAGGCCCTAAATCGGGCTGTTACATGTTGTGGACACACCTTAGCTCTTATGGGCATCCCGATTAAAGGTTCTTTATGAACTATCCATTAAATTGGCTATTTGTGAGCTTCCCAATAGTGCTCACTTGAATTTCCCGATATTAGCTATCCAAAGCTTCCCGATATGGTTCTTTGTGAACTTTTTGATAAGGTTCTTTGTGAACTTCCCGATTATGGCTATTATAATATTCCCATTATATAGCCCAGATAAGCTTTCCGATAGACTCTTTATGAGCTTCCTGAAATGGCTCTGTGTGAGCTTCCCGTTACAAGGCTCAAGAGTCTGCTTCCCAATTATGTGCCCTAATTGGGTACCCTTGGAAATGAATTGACGAATTATAGTAGTGTACACTAAAGTGTATTATATGAGCGTATCCATCGATATTTCAAATAAATTCAACAGGTAAAGTTCTGACATGGCTAAATTGAACTTGAAATGATTTGCGATTAAAGTGTATATGTAATATGAAATAATGATATGGAAAGAATATGTACATCAAAAGACATTAAATAATAAGCTTATCCATGTTCTTGGTATTATGTGAATTACTTACCAAATTGAATAATATGATTGGTGAAGTTGTGTTTTAGGCTATAAACCAAATTTCTTGGATGCATTATTGTATGCTTATCCTAAATGTAAATATATGGTAAGTTAAATTCCTGTTATACGAACTTACCAAGCTTAAATGCTTACTAGGTTTTCTTTTCTCTGCTTTATAGTACTCAGAAGCTCATAAAGGTTGGAGATCGGTAAGAGTATCATCACATTATCCTCCAGCTTATTTTGGTATAAATAGTAAACTTATTTTGACATAATGGCATGTATAAGCTAATTTTTACCAATGATGATATGTAAATGGATGTTTGTAATCTAGCCATTAGAATGGCTAGTAATGGTATATTTTGGTATGATAATATAAAGTTATATCATGTTTAATACATACATGTATAAGCTATGGTTAGATTGAATTAGGGTAAAATATATATATATTCTTGAAAGGAGGTAAGTTTGACTATATAAATGTATGTAATGTTATACTATACATATTAATCATGTTTGCTTAGTTTCATGCTTGAAATTGGTTGGTATACATGTACAAGTATTATTGTAGGTTATTGGCAAATTTTGGGTGAGAAATAAGGCTAGAAAATAGCCTTAGTTTGTCCATATGGGTAGACACATGGGCGTGTGTCTTGACCGTATGTGACACATGGCCTGCCACATGGGCATGTGTTTTAGTCGTGTGTCCTCTGTATCCTAAAATTGAGAAACAAAATGCTCAGATTTAGGCACATGGGCGGAGACATGGGCGTGTATCTCAGCCGTGTGAGATACACACCCTAGAACATGGGTGTGTGTCTTGATCGTGTGAAACCTGTACCTAATTTGTGAAAATTAAATTGACCACATGGCCTGGCACACAGGCGTGTGGCAAGACGTGTGGCACAAGTTAGAGAGTTACACGTGTTACAACCCATTTTCATTGAAATCAGAACAGTGGTTTCGGGACCACAAATCTGACCCGAAAAGAAATTTTTTTTTTTATATTTTTGCATGGTTTGCATTATGTTAGGAATGTCATATTAAAATTGTGATGAGAAAATTTTATCAATTAGGTACTTAATTATGGAAAGGACTGAATTGCATAAAATGAAAAAGTTGGATTCTAGTAGTTAGAAGGATCAATTAGCTATGGAATTCAAAACTTGAAGTCCTTATATGATAATTAGATCATTAATCAAAAGTTAGTAGATATTTTTGATGATTCGTTCATGGAAAAGTTAGAAAAGGTTAAGGACTAAATTGGAAAGTGATAAAATTAAAGATGATAGTTAAATTAAATTGAAATATCATCTTATTTTATATCATCTTCCCCAAAATTTGCATGGAAACCCTAGGAGAGAGAGAAGAAACTAATCAAACTTAATTGAGTAAGTTTTCTTGTCCCGTTTTTAGTATTAAAGCCGGGATAGTTTACTCTATCTATTTGAGGAATTAATTTGAAAAGTTGTCAAAGTATGAAAATTATGCCATGGATGAATATGTTGAAAATTTAAAATTTATGGTGGAAAATGAAAGGTTGTTGATTGATAAACATCTTTTACAAGGTGATTTTTCATGAAAACATGATTTAGGGAATAATTTGTAATGTTGTGAAAATTTAAGAAAAATTCTGAAATTTATGGAACACATGTGCTGTAAATTGTATATTGAAATTTCGGTTAGGTTTGGAAGAGGGAGTAAATTGCATGAATTTCATTTTCTGAGCCTAGGGAAGAAATTGGAATTTGTAGAAAGTTTAGGGGCAAAATGGTAATTTTTCCTAGGATGTAAATTGAGTCCAATTGAATATGAAATGTGATAAATTGATGATTAAATTCATTTATATAGATCCAGATAACTCAAATTCAAAGTTAAATCGAGGAAAGGAGAAAGTTTCGGATTAGTAGATCTATTTACACAAATAAGTGTCGAGGTAAGTTCGTGTAACTTAATTGAGCATGTAAATATGTTGAATTGAATGTTGTATTTGTATTCAATATGATTTATATTTATGTGAATTAATTGGATGTTATAATATAAGAATTGAATACATGCTTGATATTGTTTGAAAAGGGTTAAGTTCCGTTTGAATATTGGATTCCAATGGACAAATGTGATTTTCCCTATTGAATGAAGTCCTGCATTTGCTACTGACGAGATTTAGCTCGGATGAGTAATCCTATTGATATCATTACAAAAAGGATTTGACCTGGACTGGAAATCCTAATATAAGCCCTCTTGAGCATATGTTATAGATAGGATTTAGCCCGGATGGGTAATCCTGATTAAGATCTTATGAGCATATATTGGAAACATGATTTAGCTTGAACAAATTATCTTGTTATATGATATGTGGCTCGAGAGTGTGCTTTCTAATTAAGTGCCTTAACGGGTACTCCTGAATATGAAATGATGGGTTATTGAATTGTAGACCTTGAGTGTACTATTTGAGCATCCATCTAAATTCAATGATTCAACGAATAAAATACTTGACATGATATGAGAATTATGAGATGAAATGAATAGTGTCTTGAAAGAATATAGCATGATGAGCTCATCTATGTTTACTTAATGTATATGAGAATTTTGTGACTAACATGTTTGATTGAATGCATGTGTTTAGGCAATTTTTCCAAGTTGATGGAAACATGTTATTATACGCTTAATTTTAATAAATGAGATTGGTAAGTTTAATTCCAGTTATACGAACTTACTAAGCATAATATGCTTACTAGTTTTACTTTTCTCTGTTTTATAGTGCTCGGAAGCTCGCGAAGGTTGGTGAACGGTTGGAGCATCATCACACTATCCATAAGCTTATTTTGGTATAAATAGTAAACTTATTTTGGTATAATGGCATGTATAGGTTAACCTGTCCATAGATAGCTTGAATATGTTATTTGTAATTTAGCCATTGGAATGGCTAGTAATGGTTTGTTTTGGTACTTATAAAGCATTATGTTATGATAAATACATATATGTTAAGTATGGATGATCAAGTGATGTTTAATGTTTAGGTTAAACTAAGGTAAGATTATAAACATAATTATATATATGCAATGATATATCATATTAGATGTTAGATTTTGCTTAAAATCAATGCTTGAATTGGTTCGTATTTGGATGTAAGTTTTGGTGCAGGATATTGGTAAAATTTTGGGTGAGAAATGAAGCTAGAAATGGCTTATTTCGTCTACACGGGTAGACAGACGGGCGTGTGGTTAGGCCGTGTGTCCCCTGTATCTTAAATTTGAGAAATAGGATGCTTAGAATTGAGCACACGGGTAGAGACATAGGCGTGTGTCTTAGCCGTGTGTGCTACACGGCCTGAAACTCAGGCATGTGTCTTGGTCGTGTGAAACCTACACCTAATTTTTGAAAATTAAATTGATCACACGGCTAACTTACACGGGCGTGTGAACCCTGTATATGAGAAAAATTTTAAAATTTTGCAAAAATATTCTCTGAGATCCTGGTTTAGTCCCGACTTGTTTCTAAAGCTTAAATTGGGCCTCGAGGGTCCATTCAAGGGACGGTATGATTATTTTGGTTATGAATAATAAATGACATAAAATGTTTGTAATTGTTCTGTAAGTTTCGGTAATGCTCCGTAACTCTATTCTGGTGACAGATACGGGTTAACGGTGTTACATTTATTGGTTTCAGAGCAACGGTTTAGCTGATTCACGGACTAACGTAGCAAGTACGAGTTTAACTATACATGTCATTATATAATTTGTGATAGTGTGATATCTCCTGACCATTTTAAATGTGTTTTTCATAAAGTAATGTCATCCAACCAAGCTAGAGTTGAATCTAAGGAAGTTGCGAGTAATACTCCAGCTTCAGTTCAAAGAGTTGCATCTAGTAGTAGAAGGCCCGAATTTGAGGGCTGAGTTGAAGAGGCAAAAGAAGCCTTCTTTCGAATGATGAATGAGTGGTTTACAGAATTCATAAGAACAAATCCTGCTGTACAACGACCTCCCCCTCCTGCCCCTCAACCGGTTGCTGAGATGCCACAAGGCGCTGAACCTATTAGAACTGGTAAGCCTCCAGTAGATAAAATCCTTAAATATGGGGCAGAAGAATTTAGGGCTACTACCGAAGATGATTCAAAAATGGCTGGGTTTTGGTTAGAAAATACCATTAGAGTTTTAGATGAATTATCATGTACACCAGCTGAATGTTTGAAATGTGTTGTATCATTGTTAAAAGATTCAGCTTATCAGTGGTGGAATACTCTAATTTCTGTTGTATCGAGAGAAAATGTTACATGAGAGTTTTTCTAAATAGAATTCAGAAAGAAGTACATTAGTCAGAGATTTCTAGATTAGAAAAAGAAAGAATTTTTAGAGCTTAAATAGGGAAGTATGGCAGTATTTGAATATGAACGAGAATTTGTTAGATTGAGCAAATATGCTAGAGAATGGGTTCTGACTGAGCCTGATATATGTAAACGTTTCGAATAGGGTTTAAATGAAGATATCAAGTTGTTGATTGGAATTCTAGAATTAAGGGAATTTGTGGTATTGGTTGATCGAGCACACAAAGCTGGGGAATTAAGTAAGGAAATGAAGAAAGTAGGGAAAGAAGCTCAGATTTCTAGTAAGAGATTTATGGGCAAGTCACAATTATCTATTTTAAAGAAATCAAAGTAGTACCATAATCATTTTACTGCATCTGTGGGGTATTCTGGAATAGAATGGTTTTCAACACTCTAATCCGAGATCTCTGTCTCCATCCATTACAACTGTAGGGAGTGTTGGAAGTCCTAAACCAAATGCAACCATTGCAAAAAATTACATTTCGGTGAATGTCGTATAAGAAGTGGAGCTTGTTTTAGATGTGGTTCTCTTGACCACTATCTCAAAGGCTGCCCAGAAAAGCCTGTAAAAGATACTGTTTAGACCTTTAGGCCGAGCAATCCTGTCTCAAGAGGCAGACCACCCCAACACTTCGGCAATGTTAGTGGTAGCTGAGGTGTGACAAAAGATTCAACAGACAAATCTAAAGCCAGAGCATCGACAAGGACATATGCTATATGTGCAAGAGAGGATTCTTTGCACCTGATGTTATTACTAGTACATTTTCTCTTCTTGACAATGATATTATTGCTTTGATTGATCCTGGTTCGACACATTCATACATATGCATGAATTTAGTGTCTGTTAAAAATTTATCTATTGAATTCACTGAATTTATGGTTAATGTTTTAAACCCCTGGGCTAGTATGTTATGGTTGATAAGGTTTGTAAAAATTGTCAGTTGATGGTAAAGGGTTACTGTTTCTTGGCTGATTTGTTGCTACTTCCGTTTGATGAATTTGATGTAATTTTGGGAATGGATTGGCTAACTCAACATGATGCAGTAGTGAATTGTAAATAGAAATACATTGTGTTTAAATGTCAGAATGGTGAATTACTTCATGTTGAATCTGATAAACTGAATGAGCTATCTAATGTGATTTTTGCTATATCAGCACAAAAATATATCAGAAAAGGGTACGATGCTTACCTTGCCTATGTGTTAGACACTAAAGTATCTGAGTCGAAGATTCAGTCAGTACAGGTTGTTTGTAAATTTCCTGATGTATTTCCAGAAGAATTACTCAGATTACTGCCTGTCAAAGAAGTAGAATTTTCTATAGATCCTATTCTAGGAATAACTCTTATATCTATAGCACCTTATCAAATGGCTTCAATAGAATTAAAAGAATTGAAAGCACAGTTGCAAGAATTGACAGATAAGGGCTTTTCTCGACCTAGTCATTCACCTTGGGGTCAATCAGTTTTGTTTGTAAACAAGAAAGATGGATCGTTGAGGCTGTGTATTGATTACAAACAGCTCAACAAGGTTACAATTAAGAACAAGTATTCATTTCCTCAAATTGGTGACCTGTTTGATCAGTTGAAAAGTGCCATTATAATTTCTAAAATAGATATATGTTCTGGATACTATCAGCTACGTGTAAAAGATTCTGATGTTCCAAAGACAACTTTTAGAACCAGGTATGGACATTATGAATTTCTTGTGATGCGATTCGAGTTATCAAATGCACATGCAGTATTCATGGATTTAATGAATAGAATTTTCAGACCATATTTAGACATGTTTGTAATGGTATTTATTGATGATATTATAGTTTATTACCGAGATGAAAATAAACATGCTGATCATCTTAGAATGTAACGCCCCAATTTTCAGGTTTTCTGTGTTTCTGTGTATTTTTTTTAAATTTGTGTGTGTTCTAGTTGGTTAAAATATATATTTTAGTAGGTTAGTGGGCCTTTGGAAGGCCCAAACTTAAGTTAAATCCGTGGTAGTCTTCGGAATTATAATTTTATGAACAGGTGATGCAATTGGCGTTTGGGCTTTTAAGAGTAAAGGGGTAAAAGGTGACACAAAAAGGAGTGTGGTGTAGTGGCAAGGTGGTGCCACTTAGGGGACAAGGAAGTGACGCCATAGAGGAAGCAAGGGGTCCAAGGTTCAAGTCTTGGCTCTTGCAATATATTTTGGTTTTTCTTTTCAATAAATCTGGAAGCAAGTAGGTGCACTTTAAAGTTTAATGTGTTGGATTTATGACACAAATGAGTTGATGGCCTAATGGTGGTGGCGTGAGTTGGCATGTGAGAGGACTTTGGTTCGAATCCCTTGGCATGCAAAGGTTGATTATTATGCTATGTTGGGACAAAGAAGAGTTGGTCTTGGTTTTAAACTCGGTGATGGAGGATCCCACATCGGAAGCTAACATAAGAGTAGATGGAAAGCGGCTTTAAATAGAGCAAACCATGAGGAGAGTAGGCATACCCTTCTTGGCTGATCCCTTTCGCTTTGTGATGTGTTCGTTTGGGTTGGGCGTCACTAAGAGTGTTTGGAGCGCGGATTAACTGCAGTCTCCTAACAGTGTGTATTTCATTACTCTAGCAAGAGGGGCGGCTATTTCGGACGCGATGGGCGAAATGGGCCATGTGGTCGCAATGGGTCCATAGGCCTAAGTGGATAAGTTGTAGAATTACTAAAATACCCCTGTAGGGTAGGACTACCGATTTACCCCTGGAGGGTAAAATGATAATTTTACCCCTCGTGCGTAAATGACTAACTTGTGTGATGATTAGGTTAGTTGACGTGGATTTATGTTAGTTATCATTAATTCGTAAGTCTAATGTGTTAGTGATCGATTGTAGGATTATCGCGTAGGAGATATCGTCATCAATCGTCATCAACCAGGTGTGTAAACGACACCCTTCCTTAGATTGAATCGATAAAAGCCGAAATACCAAAATGTTGGTATTTTGTGAACTCGCGAGCGTGCGAGCGCTCATGAGACAGTTGTTAATGAATATGGTGCATTTGGATGATTAGAGTGCAAAGTGTGCATTTTCGTGCACAACGGTATTTTTGGGCTTAATGGGCCGAAAACGGGCCAATGGGCCAACATGCCCACTTTGGTAAAAAGATGAGGTAAGTACTTCTGATTACATGGTAAACGTTAGAATGAGCATGAAACCTTAGCAATAGGTAATAATTACTGAAATACCTTTATGCATGCAAAATTACAATTTTACCCCTAGGGTTATTTTTTTTTCTGAAAAGCATGATGTTCTGTTTCTGTATACGTATGCCATGACATATTATTTCTATTGCATGAGACATGGGTTTATATTGATGGAGGAAGCGTTCTGGCAGCCTCACTGCAATCTGGTGGCCTCCCCACATATATCTATTATGGTGACTTCGTCACAATATCTGGCAGCCTCGTTGCAATCTGGTGGCTTCGCCACATATATATATCTGTTCTGGTGGCCTAGCCACAATATCTGTATCTGGTGACTTCGTCACAATATCTGGCAGCCTCGTTGCAATTTTTGTGGTATGTAGCGGTTGGGTGGGTCGAGTAGTCTCCCCACATGGTGTAAGGTTGGTACGGGGGTGCTATGGATGGCTCTGGGTTGGGATTTCTGCATTCATAATATATTTGTTATGTATTTGATATGGGCCTATGGGTTTCATTCTGATTTCTGTACTGGGCCAAGGCCCAGATAAGTCTAACTCTAAGGTTTGATCTGTTTTGGGCTATGGTTGGGTTATGTTACACACTGAGTTTACCGAACTCACCTTTATTTTCATCTCTGCAGAAATCCCCAACCATAGTGGGCTTGGAGCCGTGAGGATTGAGTGGCCACATCATCTGCAAAGTTGGTTTTTCCGAGTTAGTTTATTTTTATTATTTTTATATTCTGATTTAATTTTGGGTTTTAAGTTGTAATAAGGCCGCTATTTAAGTTTCTTTTTCCGCTATGGTTTTATTTTCTGATTATATTTATACTATAACGAAACTACTAGTGTTAGGCTGCGTGGGTTTTCAAAATTAATGAACGTTTTCAAGACTCAACAAGAACAACAAATAGATAGCCTAAAGATTGATAAATCGGCTTTTCATTTAACCGCTGTTTTTACAAAGACCACCCCAATCAGTTAAACCAACAAATGCATACTAAGTCGTAAGTCCATGTGACACGTCAGATCTAGCCATAACGTCTGGCTAGGTTTGGGGTGTTACATTTAGTGGTATTAGAGCCAAGTTGCAACAACTTGGCTGTAGAACGGGTCTCAAAACGGGAGTTTATAAAGAAACACTAAATAAAGGTTTTCGAAAATCGTTTTTTTTGGAACTTGATTATAAATTATTTTCAAGAATGTTTCCAATATTTTCTCTTTATAAATAGATGATTTTAAAGATTAAAATCGGTTTTCTAAAATTAGGTTTTTTTAGAAGGTGGCACACCTAATCTCCGGCCCAAGTCTGTAAGTTTTCTGAGCCTTTCGATTGTTTCAAATATCATTATATGCTTGTACAAAACCTTATCATGGTACTTTAGTTAGGGTAACACCGAACTATAGAAACTCGATAAGTAGATCTAAATCGTAGCTAGGCTACCGCAAAAGGAAACAAACTCAAACTCAAAATTACTGTTATTCATAAGACATCTGTAATAAACACTGAAATATTAAACTGATTTATAAAATTCTTAATCATATAATATGAAATGAGTACACGAGTAGCTCGTGGAAGAGGCTGTGGACGTGGCCGAGGTAATGCTCAGGTTGAATCTTCGTCTTCAGGACATGTACCGGCAGCAGATGCATCGGTACCACCGGCAACAGAGGTAGAGTCTCATGATCGAGGTGCCGGGGACGATGCTCTGTCCCAGGCAATGCTTCAAGTTTTGGAAAGGGTTGCTGGGGCAATTACAGGAAACGGAATTCGGGGGTCTATTTCTGAGCCGCTCCGGGCCAATGGAGCAGAGATATTTAGGGGCGTATCTGGTGTAGCTCCGAATGTGGCTGAGTATTGGTTAGAAGCCACAGAGCGAATTATGGATGATCTGGACTGCTCTATTGAGCAGAAGCTGAAGGGAGCCATATCGTTACTCAGGGATGAGGCTTATCAGTGGTGGCTCACGGTGAGAGATGGAACTCCTGCTGACAGTGTGACTTGGGAGCTGTTTAAGACAACCTTCAAAGGAAAGTATGTTGGGGCTAGTTAAGTGGACGCTCGCCGGAAAGAATTTCTGAACTTGGTCCAAGGGAGTAAGTCAGTGGCTGAGTATGAGTCTGAGTTTCTGAGACTAAGCTGGTATGCTTCTGGGATTGTCGCTACAGAGTATGAGCATAGCATATGCTTCGAGCATGGTCTAAGAGATGAACTTAGGGTGCTGATTACTCTGCGGAGGGAGCGTAACTTCACTGCTTTAGTGGAGAAAGCTAAGATAGCTGAGGAAGTGAAGCATACAGAAAGACAGAATCGTGAGAAAGATCAGAGCCGTTTTAGGAGAGATTCAGGACTTTCAAGTGGTATGAACAGGAATGTTAAGAGAGAAAGGGTAATAGAGCCAGTTCGAGCAGTACCGATGAATGCTGTTAGACCGCAGGGTTGTAGGAATTGTGGGAAGATGCATATGGACAAGTGTCGGAAACATTCTGGTGCTTGTTTTCGATGCGGATCTGTGGAGCATAGGGTTTAAGATTGTCCCCAGGAACCAGATCAGGTTCAAGTTTTAGAGCAGAGGTTCGCTCAACCAGTGAGGGGTGGACCACAGTTTTCGAGAGGACGTGGGCAATGCAAAGGTGGTAATGGAAACGGTCAAGGAAGAGGAGCGCCTGGCAAGGGTGCTGGATTTGCTGAGGCTCGTCAACTGGCGTTGGTGTATGCAGCTCGTCGCCGAGAGAAGGGTGATGCACCTGACGTCATAACTGGTACGTTTCTGATTTCCAGTATGCCATACACTACGTTGATAGATGTTGGATCTACCCATTCATATGTTGCATGTACTATATCTGGGTCGCTGGGTGTGCGCTCTGAGGAGACCGTGAGTGGGGTATCTGTACTAAGTCCTTTGGGTCACTCGGTTAGGGTAGATAAACTGTTTAGGGATGTGCCTATAGAAACTCAAGGAAAAGTTTTCTCAGGAGATCTGATGGAGCTACCTTTTGGAGAATTCGATCTTATTTTGGGAATGGATTGGCTTGTTAAGCATAGGGCTACTCTGAATTGTGCTGCTAAGCGAATAATGTTAAAGACCACAAAGGATGAGGAGGTTTTGGTGATAGGCGAGTGTAGGGATTATCTGTCTAATGTGGTGTCGGTATTGAGAGCCGAGAAGTGGATTCGAAAGGGATGTGAGGCTTATTTGGCATTTGTAAGCCAATTGGAAACTGAGGATCTGAGAGTGGATAAAGTTAGAACCGTCAAGGATTTTCAAGATGTTTTTCCATATGACCTTCCGGGTTTGCCCCCGAACCGAGAGGTTGAGTTTGGAATTGACTTGTTGCCTGGAATGACACCGGTCTCCATTGCACCTTATAGGATGGCACCGAAGGAGTTGGTGGAGCTGAAAGCCCAAATTCAAGAGTTATTGGATAGAGGCTTCATTAGACCAAGTGTGTCTCTGTGGGGAGCACCAGTGTTGTTCGTAAAGAAGAAAGATGGGTCAATGCGGATGTGCATTGATTATCGGCAGTTGAACAAACTGACGATTAAGAACAAGTACCCACTGCCGAAAATCGATGATTTATTCGACCAACTTAGAGGAGCTTCAGTATTTTCCAAGATTGACCTTTGATTTGGGTATCATCAGTTGAGGGTTAAGGAGGTGGATATTCACAAGACGGCGTTCAGAACTCAGTATGGTCACTATGAGTTCTTGGTTATGCCATTTAGGTTGACGAACACACCTGCGACATTTATGGATCTGATGAATCAAGTGTTCTAGCCGTACTTGGATCGATTCGTGGTCGTCTTTATCGACGATATTCTAGTTTATTCTAAAATTGAGGAGAAGCATGATGAGCATATTCATATTGTGCTGCAAGTGCTGAGGGAGAATGAGCTTTATGCAAAATTCAGTAAGTGTGAGTTCTGGTTGAGAGAGGTAACTTTCTTGGGGCATGTTGTCTCTGCTGAAGGGATCAAGGTGGACCCTCGAAAGATTGAAGCGATTCTGGAATGGAAGCCACCGAGGTCAGTGTCGAAAATTTGAAGTTTTCTGGGTTTAGTTGGGTACTATAGAAGGTTTGTGGAAGGATTTTCTATGATGGCAGTGCCTTTGACAAACCTTATAAGGAAGGGAGTACCGTTTGTTTGGACTGAGAAATAACAAGAATCTTTTGAGAATTAGCTGAAGAAAGTTCTGACCGAGGCACCTGTATTGATTCAGCCGGAGTCTAGAAAAGATTTTATCATATGCAGTGATGCATCACATGTAGGGTTGGGCTGTGTGCTGATGCAAGAGGGTAAAGTGGTTGCTTATGCATCGCGACAGCTTAAACCACATGAAGTTAACTATCCTACTCATGATCTGGAGTTGACAGCGGTAATCTTTGCGCTTAAGATTTGGAGACATTACCTGTACGGAGAAAGGTGTATTATATACACAGATTATAAGAGTCTTAAGTACTTGCTGACTCAGAAAGAGCTGAACCTTAGGCAGCGGATATGGATAGAGTTGCTTAAGGATTATGACTGCGCGATTGAGTATCACCCAAGCAAAGCTAATGTGGTGGCTGATGCTCTAAGTCGTAGAACTGTATCTGATCTAAGAGCCATGTTTGCTCGTTTGATCTGTATGACAACGGTAGTCTGTTAGCAGAACTGCAAGTTAGGCCGACCTGGGTGGATGAGATTAAGGAAAAATAGTCGAGGGATGAGTCCCTAGTTTCTCGATTCCGGCAGGTTAAGAATGGGGATACTTCTGAGTTCAGACTGAACAGTGAGGGAGTTCTGTGTTACCGAGGTAGTGTTTGTATTCTGAAGGACTTTGACTTGAGGCAAGAAATTCTGAAAGAAGCTCATGGAGGTCTGTATGCTATGCATCCTGGAGGGAGTAAAATGTATCGCGACTTAAAGGAGTTGTATTGGTGGCCTGGATTGAAGCGAGAGGTAACAGAAGTTGTGGGAAAATGTCTGACTTGTCAGCAAGTGAAAGATGAACATCAATTACCTTCCAAACTTTTGCAGCCAGTGAAAGTACCACTTTGGAAATGGGAGAGGGTAACCATGGATTTTGTGAGTGGGTTACCCTTGACACCGTCGAAGAAGGACTTGATTTGGGTAATTGTGGATAGGTTGACCAAATCTGCTCATTTCATACCTGTCCGCATTGATTATTCACTTCAGAAGTTAGCCAAATTGTATGTGGCGAAAATAGTGCGACTTCACGGAGTGCCAGTGTCGATTAGTTCTGATCGAGATCCTAGATTCACATCTCGATTTTGGAAAAAGTTGCATGAGGCTTTGGGTACGCTGTTGAACTTTAGTACAGCCTTTTATCCTCAGACTCATGGTTAGTCAGAAAGGGTTATTCAGATTCTGGAAGACATGTTGATGGGATGCGTTATCGACTTTCGAGGTAGTTGGGAGGACCGTTGGTAGAGTTTGCATACAACAACAGTTATCAGGCAAGTATTCGAATGGCTCATTATGAGGCACTGTATGGGCGAAGATGTCGTACACCTAGTTGTTGGACCGAGTTGGGTGAACGATAGGTTCTTGGACCTGAGTTGGTGGCAGATACTGAGGATAAGGTCAAGTTGCTTAGAGACCGATTGAAGGAAGCATCTGATAGACAGAAGTCATATGCAGATTTGAAGCGCAAGGAAATTGAGTACTTTGTGGGTGATATGGTCTTCTTGAAGGTTTCGCATTGGAAGAAAATATTAAGGTTTGGGAGGAAAGGCAAGTTAAGTCCGCGGTTCATTGGGCCTTATCATATTCTTAAGCGAGTGGGTCCAGTGACTTATCAGTTGGAGCTACCTCCAGAGTTGGATAGGATTCATGATATCTTTCACGTCTCCATGTTAAGGTGGTATCATTTTGACCCTACTCATGTTGTGCGGGTTGCAGAGATCGAGGTCCAAACAGACTTGACTATTGAGGAAGAGCCTGTGCAGATTTTGGATCGAGATGTTAAGATTTTGAGGAGGAAATCAGTTCCGCTAGTAAAGGTGTTGTGGCGTAATCATGGCAGAGAGAAAGCTATTTGAGAGCCAGAAGTGGCAATGCGTCATCAATATCCTCATCTGTTTGATTCAGGTAAAATTTTGAGGACAAATTTCTTTAAGGAGGGTAGAGTTGTAACGCCCCAATTTTCGGGTTTTCTGTGTTTCTGTGTTTTTTTTTTAAATTTGTGTGTGTTGTAGTTGGTTAAAATATATATTTTAGTAGGTTAGTGGGCCTTTGGAAGGCCCAAACTTAAGTTAAATCTGTGGTAGTCTTCGAAATTTTAATTTTATGAACAGGTGATGCAATTGGCGTTTGGGCTTTTAAGAGTAAAGGGGTAAAAGATGACACAAAAAGGAGTGTGGTGTAGTAGCAAGGTGGCGCCACTTAGGGGGCAAGGAAGTGACGCCATAGAGGAAGCAAGAGGTCCAAGGTTTCAAGTCTTGGCTCTTGCAATATATTTTGGTTTTTCTTTTCAAAAAATCTGGAAGCAAGTAGGTGAGTTTTAAAGTTTAATGTGTTGGATTTATGACACAAATGAGTTGATGGCCTAGTGGTGGTGGCGTGAGTTGGCATGTGAGAGGATTTTGGTTCGAATCCATTGGCATGCAAAGGTTGATTATTTTGCTATATTGGGACGGCAAGAGTTGGTGTTGGTTTTAAACTCTGGTAATGGAGGGATCCCACATCGGGAAGCTAACATAAGAGTAGATAGAGAGCTGGCTTTAAATAGAGCAAACCATAGGGAGAGTAGGCATACCCTTCTTGGCTGATCCCTTTCGCTTTGTGACGTGCTAGTTTGGGTTGGGCGTCAGCTAAGAGTGTTTGGAGCGCGGATTAACTACAGTCTCCTAACAGGTGTGTATTTCTCATTACTCTAGTAGTAGGACGGCTATTTCGGGCCGTGATGGGTTGAAATGGGCCATGTGGTCCCAATGGGTCCGTAAGCCCAAGTGGATAAGTTGTAGAATTACTAAAATACCCCATAGGGTAGGACTACCGATTTACCCCTGGAGGGTAAAATGACTATTTTGCCCCTCGTGCGTAAATGACTAACTTGTGTGATGATTGGGTTAGTTGACGTGGATTTATGTTAGTTATCATTAATTCGTAAGTCTAATGTGTTAGTGATCAATTGTAGGATTATCGCGTGGGAGATATCGTCATCAATCGTCATCAACCAGGTGTGTAAACGACACCCTTCCTTAGACTGGATCGGTAAAAGCCGAAATACCGAAACGTTGGTATTTTGTGAACTCGCGAGCGTGCGAGTGCTCGTGAGACAGTTGTTAATGAATTTGGTGCATTTGGATGATTAGAGTGCATAGTGAGCATTTTCGTGCACAACGGTATTTTTGGGCTTAATGGGCCCGATACCGGGCCAATGGGCTAACGGGCCCACTTTGGTAAAAAGACGAGGTAAGTACTTTTGATTACTTGGTAAACGTTAGAATGAGCATGAAACCTTAGCAATAGGTAATAATTACTGAAATACCTTTATGCATGCAAAATTACGATTTTACCCTTAGGTTATTTTTTTCTGAAAAGCATGATGTTCTGTTTCTGTATACGTATGCCATGACATATTATTTCTGTTGCATGGGACATGGGTTTATATTGATGGAGGAAGCGTTCTGGAAGCCTCGCTGTAATCTGGTGGTGTGACAGCCTTAAAACGACCCTAGTCGGAATGTGGTTTCGGGACCACAAAACCGAGGCATAAAAATAATTTGATATTTATTTTGATGCCTATAATATGTGTTAACTCATGTGTGACATTTTGATGCTTTAATTTAGAGTTATAAATGTGAATTTCACTAGAAAGGACCTAGTAGAAAACTTTGAAAGTATGATGGGGAAATGTATGATGACTAATTAAAGCATGCATGCAAAACAATGGCCTTGCATGTCAAATACCCCTTTTACAAGTGATGGCCGCCATGACAAGGAGTATGGGCTAAACATGTCATGAAACATGTTTTGTTGGTGCATTAGGGGGAAATAATAAACAAATAAGCATGGGTAGTAAAGAAAGGAAAAAAAAAATGTGTGTGTGTGAGTGAAACCCCCCATTGCCGTGCATTGTGGAAGAAAAAAAGAAAAAAAATTGTTCATCCATCTTTTCATTCTCTCTTGACCGAAAGTACTAGGGGAAGGGAGGAATTTTGCTTCATGCTTGGGTTGGAAGAGGATTAGGAAGAGGTTTGGCTATATTGCATCAAGATTAAGGTATGTTTGATGTTGTGCCATGAGATTCATGCATGTTTTTGGTTGCTAACTTGATGTTCTTATTAGCCCATGGTTCAAATCTTTGTTATATCATGGGGATGGTATTTGGCCAAGGTGGATTTTGAGTTAATGCCATTGCATGCTAAATATGAAGCTTGATGATGATACATGTGATGGTGGGTTGAGGACTCTTAGATTTTCTTTGAGCATTTTTGAATGATATACTAAGTTCTTTGTGTAATCATGACCAAAATTATGGTGTTGTGATGTATTCGCCATGGTACATCCCCAAGTGTGATTTATGCTCTTTGCATGGAGAGTAAGATTTGTGTTTCAAATCATGTTCATGTTTAGTTACAATCAACTTGAGATTCGGCTCTAGCATACATATATGTATATATGTTTGAGCATGATGTATTGGTATGACGTATATACTATCTTAAGGTATATACTTACTTATGATGATGTTTTGGTTATGAAGGAAATGATAGATGTGTATTGAGTTACAATATGGAAAGGTATTAGTTAGTAAAATGTATGCTGTTTTTGTGTGGTAATAAGTGCATAAATGGCCTCAACATGGACATGCATATTCGGCCACATGAAGGGAAATTGGTGTGCATGTATTCGGTTAGAGGCAACCATATTGAAGCCTTATCTTGGCTTAGATTGTTGACTAAATGGGTAATAAGTGAGGATGGTTGCCGAATATACAAACATACATATGCATGTGTAATTGAATTATGAATGTTTAGCAAGATGGTTAAACTAGTTGATTTATTAATTAAGCTCAAGGAGTTAAAGAAGGAGAATCAAGCAAGGGAAAGACGAAGGTCATCGAGTAGCCGACTTGGACTATTTTACCCAACACAAGGTAAGTCATTAAGCATATATTTGATATTGCTTAAATGATTGTAATATCTATGCAATTGTGTTTAATGAGATGAAATATATACAAATGTATGTGTATGAAAAGATGATGTTGTTGAACGTAAAAGAGATAGTGAAATGTGTAGGAAGTATGCTTCGGCACTAAGTGTGCGAGAAATAGATGTGTACGGTGATTTAGATTGGCACCGAGTGTGCGAGCTTGTAATGTACGGCACTAAGTGTGAGAGTTGGGACTATATGGCACTATGTGTGCGGGCTTGAATCACGTGGCACTAAGTGTGCGTGATTGAGTATTAAGCACTATGTATGCGAACTCTACATATATCTCCGAGTGAATATTTATATGGAGGCGTGACTCTATCGAGATGAGTATGGACAGCGGAAAGAGTAAGTACCTTGAGTTCATGGCTAATAGATGCTATGTTCATGCTCGGGGTGGAGTGGTAAGATTTAAATCTATGTGATGATTTCAATTGCATGATTGTTGCGGAAATGAAATGATGTATGGAAATTGCTTCAAATATCCTATTGAATAGTATATGAAATGTAAATATATGACTTGGTATGAGATTGATCCGAAGGATCTAAGGAACTATGGTATAGTTCGGTATGGCTAGAACACTTGGCCTTGTTTCATTATTTCACTTTATGATAATGTTATTAATGGATGGTCGTGGAATGCTTATGACTTACTGAGTTATAAACTCACTCGATGTTTTCTTGTCACCCATTTTAGGTTCCTTGGGCTCGTCTTCTTTTGGGTGTTCGTAACCGTCAACGAAGTCATCACAACGGCGAGCAATTTTTGGTATTGTCTTCTTAGTCTACTTAGGAGAACATTTGGCATGTATGGGCTATTTTGTTTTGTTAAATTTTGGGTTGTAAGCTTTAAGCCATGTGAAAATGGCCTATGTGGTTGTTTGAGTGGGATGCTAGAATCCATAGCCACGAGTCTTAGAAACCTTAATTTTGATAAGGTGGCCATAATTTGTGTCATGTATGATGGATGATTAGTAAGGCTAAGGAAGGATTCATGAAATTGGCATAGTCTACTGCAGTAACTGTTGCAGATAGCAGCAGTGATATGAGATCGAAAAATCACTAAAAATAGTAGAAGTGGAATTAATTGCTAAAAAAATTACGTACTCGAAGCTTGATGGGTCTATTTTCATATGGACGATACGAAACGACCATATGATCTGTATTTTAAGAGATATTCAAGATTTCGTGAGATAGGGCCAGAACGGTTTCTAGATTCTATGTTTCGACTTTGAAAATTTACCATAAATTATCCAGAAACAATTAGATGTCATGCCTTATATGTGTAGATTTCTCTCTGAGTCTAGTTTCTATAGAAACAAACGGCATCAGATTGAAGTTCTGTACAGGGAGATATCCAATTCGTAACGCACAAAGGTCAGTGTAGTCGATCCCTGCAACAGGGGAGACTTTAACTAATAAACTGTACTAATTGCCTTGACCAAAAATTCTAGAAAAAAATCTGTAGATGGACATATGAGTCTAGTTTCAGGGAAAAATTACGAAACTGATTTTTGAGTTGTCAAACTCAAGTTATGATTTTTTAAGCGACTAGTACACAGATTGGCAGCTTGTCTGGGAAATTCTCCATAAGTGGTTTGAAGTCTGTTAACACCTCGTGTTCGACTCCGGCGACGGTCTCGGGTTCGGGGTGTTACAGGTGGCCTCGCCACATATATCTGTTCTGGTGACTTCGTCATAATATCTGGCAGCCTCGCTGCAATCTGGTGGGTTTGCCACATATATATATTGTAACAGCCCTAAATTGACCCTAGTCGAAAAGTGGTTTCGGGACCACTAAACCGAGTCATAAAGATAATTAACCATCATAGTTGATGCTCATTATATGTACATATGCATGTCTGAAAATTTCATGTTTGAATTTTGTTAATAGTAAGTGAATTTTATCAAATAGGACTTATGTGAGAAATTTTGGAAATGTGCTAGGCAAATGTAAAGTGGCCTAATAATGCATGTTGTGAAATGATGGGTTTGCATGTCAAATTACCCAAAATTAAAGCATAGTGGCCGGCCATGCTATGGGTGGAAACATGTTGTAAACATGTTGTGTTAGTGAGTTATGTTAGAAAGAATAAAAAAAAGGGGTTAGGATTAAAGTAATGCAAAAAGGTGGAGTGATGAAAAAAAAAATGGTCTCATCCATGCCCCCCCCTTTTGCCGTGAATGGAAGAAAGAAAACAAAGAAAAAAAAGTGTTCATCCTTGAACATCTTTGGCGAATAGAAGAAAGAAAGGAAGGGAATGAGCTTGGAGAAAATCGGCTATGAAGGCTCACTAGATTAAGGTATGTTTAATGTTGCTTTGAAAGTTCATACATCCCTTGGATGATTAGTCTAAATTCTAACTATTTCATGGATGGATTTGGGATTATTAGAGAGTTAGTATTCACTAAGAGGCTTCAAAAGTTTTAGTTGAAGCCTTGAGACTATTAGCATGTTAGCTATATGGATGTGTTATGAGGCTTGAGGTGTTAGGTAAATTTGAACTCATCACCAAGTTCTTTAAGCAATCCAAGCTAAAAGTTTCGATATTGAGGTATCTTGAGCATCCGCCATGGTAGGAAGTAGAAGGAAAATATGGTTGTTGTTAGATGAAGTAGAGTCTAACAAATGAGCACATATGTGCATTAGTTGCTAGATGGAGAAGAATCGGCTAGCAAGTTGTGTGCTAAGGCGAATATAATTTTGTATATTAATGAGTAATGCATGTGTTGAATTGATGGAAAGGAGAGGATGCTTTACTAGTGTATATATGTGTATTGGCCAAGTTTTGAACTTGAAACAAAATGGTGTTTAGTCAATACAAGTGACCATACTTGTAGAATGTATTAAGTGTTGCAATCGGCCTCAACATAGACATGTATGTTCGCCACATGAATGAGTACATAAGTTGATGTGTATGTTCGCCATAGGTAAGCATATTGATGGCTTTATCTTGACTTAGAAAATTCGCTAAGGGAATATTAGCTAATATGTTGAATTCGATTCGTGATTTCGTATATATGTGACTCTAATGTTTAATGTATATATGGGCTAAGTACCTTGAGCTTCTCTTTTGATGTTCGAATGAATTGTATTAAATTGCTTAATGTGATTAAAAATGCGTATGACCATTTTGTATTTGAGCTAAAGGTGGCCATATGACCCATCAAATTCATTGTCATGTTCGCCATAAGCTAGCATAATGAGACTTTAATAAGTTAAATTTGTTTGAATTAGCTCAAGAGCTTAGAGGATCAAAGTTGGATAAGGAAAGGAAAAAGTGATCGAATAGTCACCAAATCATTCGACAACATCCGAGGTAAGTTTTGAGTAATGGAGCTTAGATTATGATTCGATTAGATTATGTCTTAAGTAAATCAAAATCATGCTCTTTGTATGTGGCTATTGAGCCAAATTTGTAAGTGTGATAAGTGTTTTGTGTTTGAGCTTTGGTAATGAAAATGAAATATGGATGTGTCATGATTTATTGATATATGTGCATGGTTATTTGAATGATATCCGGCTAAGTCCCAAGGCTTTTGTGCTAGGTGACTATAACCGACTAAGATCCGAAGGCATTCGTATGAAGTTGCTATATCCGGCTAAGACCAAGGCATTTGTGCTAGCGATTATATCCGGCTAAGACCCAAAGGCATTTGTGCTAGCGACTATATCCGGGCTAAGTCTCAAGGCATCTGTGCTAGTGACCATATCCGGCTAAGACCAAGGCCTTGTGCAAGTAGTTATATCCGCTAAATCAAGATTACTTGAGTTTGGGAATGAGCGATCTGCTGTAATAATTTCAATTAATACGCTCGTAAAATCTCAACAACGAGGTATGTGTTGTACATGCATTGGATTAATTGATTCCTCTTAAATAGCATTCGCCATCGATTAAGGAGCTTCGGTTTTTGGTTGTTGATCCCTTATGTATGAATATAAGGGTTGGAAATGTAACACCCCTAACTCGTGACCGACGCCGGTGTCGGACACGAGGGGTTAACGGCCAAATCCTCTCAAGATACCAACCAATTTGACATTACCAGTCAGGCTGGAAAACTGCATCACCATCGCCTTAAAAATCATATCTCGAGTTTCAAAACTCAGAAACTGGTTTTGTAAATTTTCCCTGAATTTAGACTCATATACCCATCCATGGATTTATTTTTAGAATTTTTGGTTGGGCCAATTGGTACAGTTTATTAGTTAAAGTCACCCATGTTACAGGGATCAACTGCTCTGACCTTCGCGCGTTACAACTTGAATATCTCTCTGTACAGGGCTTTAATACTGGTGCCGTTTGTTTCTAATGAAAATAGACTCAAAATTCAATCTGTACATATAAGGCATGACTCCTAATTCTTTCTGGATAATTTACGGTAAATTTTCAAAGTCGCGACAGGGGACCCAGAAACTGTTCTGGCCCTGTCTCACGAGAACTTTAATATTTCTCAGTATACTACTCATATGGTCGTTTCGTTTCGTCCATATAAAAATAGATTCATCAAGGTTCAGTTCCATAATTTACTCAATATTTAATTCTACTTCTACTATTTTTAGTGATTTTTCAATCTCATCTCACTGCTGCTGTCCGCAACAGTTACTGCAGTAGACTATGCCAATTTCATGAATTTTTCCTTGGCCTTAATCATCCATCATACATGACACAAATTATGGCCACCTTATCAAAATTTGAGTTTCTTAGACTCGTGGCTATAGGTTCTAGCATCCCACTCGACGACCACATAGGCCATTTTCACATGGCTTAAAGTTTACAACCCACAATTCGACAAAATATAATAGCCTATACATGCCAAATGTTCTTCAACAACAAAAACAATACCACAAGATTTCAGCCGGTGTGATGACTCCAACGACGGTCCCGATCACGCAAACAATACGAGTCCGAGAGACCTAAAATGGGTGACAAGAAAACACCGAGTGAGTTTACAACTCAGTAAGTCATAAGCATTCATCAATCCATCGATAAAGTTACTACTACATGTACAACAAATGAGGCTAGGTACTCGTCCATATCGAATCTATACCATAATACCTCGGACCTTTCGGTCCAATCTCGCACTAATTCATACATCCACATTTCATATTCTACACCACAAGATAATCAAGCATTTTACACATTAACTCATTTTCCAGCACAACCATACAATTTCAATCATCACATAGATTTAAGGCTTACCAAATTCAACCCCAAGCATGAACGTATTCTCTATTCGTCATGAGCTCGAGGTACTTACCCGATCCGCTGTCCATACTCAATTCAATGGAGACACACCTCCATATATATAGAGTACGCACACACAGTGCTTACTACTCGATTTCGCACACTTAGTGCCACGTAATTTAAGCCCACACACACAAGGCCATACCCTCCGAGCTCGCACACCCAAAGGTCAGATTTTTCCAGCTTGCACACTTAGTGCTATATATTTCCAGCACGCACACTTAGTGCCATATATTTCCAGCACGCACACTTAGTGCCAATCTCGTCACCATACACACGTATTGCCAAGACACATAGTGCCGAAAGCAAACTTTCTACACATTCCACTATTTCTTTTACATTCAACAATTATCCTCATTCCATACACATACAATTTCATTTATACATATATATAGCATTCCATTAAACACAATTGCATAGATTTTCCAATCATTTAAGCAATATCAAACATATGTGCTTAATGACTTACCTTGTGTTCGTAAATAATTCCAAGTCGGCTACTCGATGATCTTCGATTTCCCTTGTTGGACGCCTCCTTTAGGATCTTGAGCTTAAACAAATAAATTAGCTCATTCAACCGCTTTGGTACATATATTGGTATCCACATTTTAATGATCTTATGACATACTGAACGACATAGTAAAATTTTTATCTTACTACCTTACGTTTTAGCTATTCGCTAATAGCCTTATGCAATTACCATACTATCAATAATCCAATCACATTCATTACTCAAGTATAGTCTTTTCACATTCGGCAATAATATTACATACAATAGCCGATTCTTCTTACTTTGTATTTATGCATCTATTTGATCATTAGTTTAGTTCAAACACCCATACACCAAGATTTATCAAGTTTAGCATGAAACATAACCTCAATCCTCAATGACCACTATGGTCGAAAATCCTAGTCAACCCAAAATCACAATTTCTAACACATAATTGTTCATAACACAATTAAAGCATCCTCTCCATTCCAACACTTCAAGACACATACATTTCCCACAAATCTCCAACTTCATATTCGGCCTTAGTGTACATACACAAGCTGATTTTTTCTTCCTATCATCCAACCTAACTATATGAATATTTAACTAGCTCACACTTCACCCATCCACAATCACTCATTTAACACAAAGAAAATAATCAACTCCTTCACTATCTACCATGGCCAAATACTTCATGCACCACCCAAATCCAAAATTTTAACATGGGCTAGTTAAAGAACTTAGTAATCAACTTTCATTAAGCTGAAATTTCAAAATCTAACATGAATTACTAACCTTGTTTTGAGCTTAAAGTTGACCAAATCTCCCTCCCCTTTCTTTCTTCAATTCGCTAAGAGAGAACCAAAGGAAATGAAGCTCTTTTTTTTCTTTCTTTGCTCCATTCACGGCAAATTGGGGGAGGCATCCACACACTTTTTTTTCTTATTTTATTCCCTTTCTTTTAATTCCTTTCTTTATTTTAGTTTGTCTCCCATAATCCAATTTCTTATTATAATATCTAAGGAAACAAATATATTGCCCATCATCAATCTAACTTGGCCGCCACCATAAGGAAAATTTGGCAATTTGACATGCAAGTCCAAGCATTTTCTAATATGTATCAATAGGCCACTTTAACATTAGCCTAGCACATTTCTCAATTTCCTCACATAAGTCCTTTCTAATAAATTTCACCTACGAATGACGAAATTAAGGCACGAAATTTTCACATATGTACGCTCATGCACAATAAACATAGAAAATAATAATTAATTATTCTTGTGTCTCGGTTTTGTGGTCCCGAAACCACATCCCGACTATGGTCAATTTTGGGATGTCACAACTCTCCCCACTTAAGAAATTTTCGTCCCCAAAATCTTACCGTAAATAGGCTCGGTATCGCTCTTTCATAGAGTCCTCAAGTTCCCAAGTGGCTTCTTCAATTCGTGTTTATGCCACAACACCTTCACTAACGGGATTTTCTTATTGCGCAACTCTTTTACTTCACGCATCATTATGCGAACCGGTTCCTCTTCATAGCTCAAATTAGGCTGAATCTCAATCTCGGATGGAGCAATTACGTGCGATGGATCAGACCTATATCGTCGAAGCATCGAGACATGAAAAACATTGTGAATCTTTTTCGAGCTCAGGGGGCAAAATCAAACGATACGCGACTGGACCGACTCGTTCGGATATCTCATATGGACCGATGAACCTCGGACTCAGTTTGCCCTTACGGCCAAATCTAAGCACTTTCTTCTAGGGTGAGACTTTGAGAAATACCTTGTCTCCAACCTGATATTCAATATCTTTTCTTTTCAAATCCGCATACGACTTTTGGCGATCCGAAGCGACTTTCAAACTTTCACGAATTACTCGAACTTTTGCTCGGCATCCTTAACCAAATCAACCTCAAGATTTTTCCTTCACTAAGTTCACCCGAATAATGGGGTACGGCATTTATGACCGTATAAAGCCTCGTAAGGCGCCATCTTGATACTTGATTGAAAGCTATTGTTGTAAGCGAATTCAACCAAAGGTAAATACCGCTCCCATGCACCACTAAACTCAAGGATGCAACATCTCAACATATCCTCGAGTATTTGAATTATCCGTTCGGATTGACCATCGGTTTGGGGTGAAAAGCAAGCTAAAATGCGTTTGGTACCCAAAGCCTCTTGCAATTTCTTCCAAAACCGCGACGTAAATCTTGGGTCTCTATCCGACACGATAGAAATAGGTACCCCATGCAATCGAACAATTTGGGAGACGATAATTCGCCAACTTATCGAGCGAAAAATCCGTGCGGACAGGATAAAATGAGCGGACTTGGTCGATCTATCAACAATGACCCAAATCGAGTCTTTCTTATTCGAGTCAATGGTAACCTGCACACAAAGTCCATTGTTACTCGATCCCATTTCCATTCGGGTATCATGATCGGTCAAGTAATCCCGATGGCACTTGATGTTCCGCTTTCACTTGTTGACATATCGACACCTTGAAACAAATTCGAAATGTCTCGTTTCATACCGGCCACCAAAATTGGCGTTTGGTCATTGTACATTTTAGTACTACCCGGTGGATTGACATTCGACTACAATGGGCTTCATTTAGAATTATCGAAATAAGTTCAATTCTTTGGAACACACAGACGACTTCGAACCTCAAACAATCGTCATCATCAATTTGAAACTCGATTCCTTGTTCGAACACACTCAAATCGCTTTTGCAAGCAACTCCTCATCAACTTTCGAGCTTCCGAATTTGATGAGCCAACAATGGTTTGGCCTTTAATTCGCTACTAACACATTGTCGGGTAGAATAGACAAGTGTACATTCATCGTCAGAAAACAAACAAGTGATTTCGACTTAAGGCATCCGCAACCACATTAGCCTTTCCCGGTGATAATCAATGACGAGTTCATAATCTTTTAACAACTCGAGCCATCGTCTTTGTCGCAGATTTAAGTCTCTCGAGTCATCAAATATTTGAGACTTTTGTGATCCGAATACACATGGCACTTCTCACCAAATAAGTAATGTCGCCATATCTTTAAGGCGAACACGATGGCAGCTAATTCGAGATCATGGGTTGGATAATTTTTCTCATGTGGCTTTAATTGTCTCTACGCATAGGCCACAACTCGACCTTCTTGCATCAATACGCAACCTAACCCAAGTAGGGAGGCATCACTATAGATGACAAACTCTTTGCCGATTTGGGTACGTACTAGAACCGGAGCTTTCGTCAAATGGGTTTTCAATTGGTCGAAACTTTTCGACACTTTTCCGTCCATTCAAATTTGACATCTTTCGAAGCGCTTTTGTCATGGGTGTGGCTATCATCGAGAATCCTTTTACAAACCGTCGGTAGTAACCGCAAGGCCCAAAAGCTCCTAACTTCGGTAACATTCCTTGAGGTTTCCAATTGACTATGGTCAAATTTTGTTCGGGTCCACCGACACCGTCGCGGACACCACGTGCCCCAAAAAGCTAACCTCTTTCAACCAAAATTCACATTTATTGAACCTTGCATAACCGCTTATCTCGTAAGATTTGCAACACTAGCCTTAGGTGTTCAAAGATGTTCGGCCATCATCTCGAATAGACCAAAATGTCATCGATAAATACAATTACGAACCGATCCAAGTATGGCCTGAAAATTCTATTCATTAAATCCATAAACACCGTAGGGCATTAGTGAGCCCCAACGGCATCACCAAGAATTCGTAGTGACCGTACCTTGTTCTAAAAGCGGTTTTGGTATGTCCGATTCTCGGACCCTCAACCGATAGTATCCCGACCTCAAATCTATCTTTGAAAACACCGAGGCTCCCTTTAATTGATCAAAGAAATCGCCAATTCGTGGCAACGGATATTTATTCTTTATCGTCACTTTATTGAGTTGACGGTAGTCGATGCACAACCTCATGCTTCCGTCCTTCTTTTCACAAACAATACTGGTGCGCCCATGGAGAAAAAACTCGTCGAGCGAAACCTCTATCCGTCAATTCTTGCAATTGAACCTTCAATTCCTTTAACTCCGTTAATGCCATACGATCACGGAGCTATTGAGATCGGCGTAGTGCCCTAGTACAACTTTGATGCCAATTCCACTTCTCAACTCGTGGCAATCCGCAACTCCTCCGGAAAAACATCTCAATACTCACAAACCATCGATACCGATTCGGGTTTCTTTTCCGTCTCTTTACTTTCCAACACATACGCAAGGTATGTTTCACACCCTTTTTCACATATCTCCGAGCGGTCATAGAAGATATTATCGCCGCACTCCTTTCAAATCAAGAGACTCGACTCGGACTACCTCATTATTTGCACTCCTCAAAACAATGGTTTTCCTTTTGCGTCCACCACCGCATCATGTACGGTCACCAATCCATACCAAGAATAACATCGAATTCATCAAATGGTAGAAGCATCGATCGGTAGGAAAACAGATTCTCGAATTATTAGGGGCATCTCTTGCACACTTTATCAACGAGTACGTATTGACCCAAAGGGTTTGACACTCGAATTACGAACTCAAGAGACTCAACAGTAGAGTCTTCTTGGATGCTAAAGTTTCACATACATATGAATGAGTAGAGCCGGGTCAATCAATGCAATCACACTAGTATCAAAGAGAGTAAAAGTACCAGGTGATAACGTCGGGGAGGATGCCTCCTCTCGTGCGCGGATGGCATATGCTCTAGCAGAGCACGGGTCTCGGATCGGACAGCCGTATTAGAGGCTCCTCTCGATTACCACCCCTACCTCCAGAGATTCTCGGGGCCTACCTCCACCGTCGTTCCACTAGGTCTTGCACCTTGCGCCTTATTCCTCTCATCTAGCTCCGTGCAATCTCTAATGAAGTGGTCCTTCGAACCGCATCCATAACAGCCTTATTAACAAACTTACCCCAACATTCACCTAGGTGTCGTCTTCCACATTGGGGCATTCAGTCTCTCTTGACGATTATTGCCCACACTAGCTACCAAGTAGCTCGGAGTCCGTCAATGGTCGGGCTCTAATGGAAATTCCCGATCGTCCTCGACTTCATCGGTGTCCTCCCCGAACCTCTTTACAGCCGAGAACGGATCTTTACTCGTCGATCTTTTACGGTAATCTCTTGCTTCAAATTCAGCCTTCTTCTTCTCCTTCCCAAATTCTTCCGCCTTGCAGGCTCGTTCGACTAGTGTCACGAACTCCTTTATCTCCAAAATTCCCACTAGTAACTTTAACTCTTCATTCAATCCTTCTTCAAATCTTTTGTACATCGCAACCTCATCAGCCACACACTCCCGAGCATACCGACTAAGTCTTACGAACTCATGTTCAGATTCAGATCTGATCATCCGCCTTGCTTGAGTTCCAAGAATTCCTTACGCTTCGATCGATGAACTGTTGACTAATGTATTTCTTTCAAATTGGATTGAAAGAAATCCCAAGTAACTCGTTCATTTGGGACTATGGAAATTAAAGTCCTCCACCAATAGTAAGTCGAGTCTCAAACAAGGATATAGCACACTTAAGACATTCATCGGTGTGCATGACAGTTCATCTAACACTCTAATGGTGTTATCGAGCGTAACTCGGCCCTTTCGGCATCATCAAGAACTATGGCCTTGAACTCCTCAGCCCCACGCTTCCTAATCAAGTCCACGGTGGTTTACTCACCTCACAGGATCATGAATCGGAGGCATTGCGGGCTCTTGGGGTGGAGTATTTAAATTCGGGAATGGTTGGACAGCCGGATTGGTTCGGGCATATTGCGCGACCCACTCATTCATCATGGTGAAGAAGGCTTGTTTCGACCCTTCATTTTGATTATTCGCGGATGACTAAGGCTCAACGGGCGGTGTCCCTTGCGCGGGAGCAGCCGCTACACTTTCAACGTCATCCGCCAAGGGTCTCTCTACCCCGGGTTCCATTGCTAATCAAAACAAAAATTTCAACCGTCAGAAGTCATCACATTATTAAGCACTAACAATTTGGCATGTATAGCTAGACTCACACGCGCTATGGTAGTCCTAGAACCGACTAAACCATAGCTCTGATACCAATAAAATTGTAACACCTAACTCGTGACCGACGCCGTGTCGGACACGAGGGTTAACGCCAAATCCTCTCAAGATACCAACCAATTTGACATTACCAGTCAGGCTGGAAAACTGCATCACCGTCGCCTTAAAAATCATATCTCGAGTTTCAAAACTCGGAAACTGGTTTCGTAAATTTTCCCTGAATTTAGACTCATATACCCATCCATGGATTTATTTTTAGAATTTTTGGTTGGGCCAATTGGTACATTTTATTAGTTAAAGTCACCCATGTTACAGGGATCGACTGCTCTGACCTTTGCGCGTTACAACTTGAATATCTCTCTGTACAGGGCTTTAATACTGGTGCCGTTTGTTTCTAATGAAACTAGACTCAAAATGGAATCTGTACATATAAGGCATGACTCCTAATTCTTTCTGGATAATTTATGGTAAATTTTCAAAGTCGCGACAGGGGACCCAGAAACCGTTCTGGCCCTGTCTCACGAGAACTTTAATATTTCTCAGTATACTGCTCATATGGTCGTTTCGTTTCGTCCATATAAAAATAGATTCATCAAGGTTCAGTTACATAATTTACTCACTATTTAATTCTACTTCTACTATTTTTAGTGATTTTCAATCTCATCTCACTGCTGCTGTCCGCAACAGTTACTGCAGTAGACTATGCCAATTTCATGAATTTTTCCTTGGCCTTAATCATCCATCATACATGACACAAATTATGGCCACCTTATCAAAATTTGAGTTTCTTAGACTCGTGGCTATAGGTTCTAGCATCCCACTCGACGACCACATAGGCCATTTTCACATGGCTTAAAGTTTACAACCCACAATTCGACAAAATATAATAGCCTATACATGCCAAATGTTCTTCAACAACAAAAACAATACCACAAGATTTCAGCCGGTGTGATGACTCCAACGACGGTCCCGATCATGCAAACAATACGAGTCCGAGAGACCTAAAATGGGTGACAAGAAAACACCGAGTGAGTTTACAACTCAGAAGTCATAAGCATTCATCAATCCACCGATAAAGTTACTACTACATGTACAACAAATGAGGCTAGGTACTCGTCCATATCGAATCTATACCATAATACCTCGGACCTTTCGGTCCAATCTCGCACCAATTCATACATCCACATTTCATATTCTACACAACAAGATAATCAAGCATTTTTACACATTAACTCATTTTCCAGCACAACCATACAATTTCAATCATCACATAGATTTAAGGCTTACCAAATTCAACCCCAAGCATGAACGTATTCTCTATTCGTCATGAGCTCGAGGTACTTACCCAATCCGCTGTCCGTACTCAATTCAATGGAGACACACCTCCATATATATAGAGTACGCACACACAGAGCTTACTACTCGATTTCGCACACTTAGTGCCACGTAATTTAAGCCCGCACACATAGTGCCATACCCTTCGAGCTCGCACACCCAAAGGTCAGATTTTTCCAGCTTGCACACTTAGTGCTATATATTTCCAGCACGCACACTTAGTGCCATATATTTCCAGCACGCACACTTAGTGCCAATCTCGTCACCATACACACGTATTGCCCAAGACACATAGTGCCGAAAGCAAACTTTCTACACATTCCACTATTTCTTTTACATTCAACAATTATCCTCATTCCATACACATACAATTTCATTTATACATATATATAGCATTCCATTAAACACAATTGCATAGATTTTCCAATCATTTAAGCAATATCAAACATATGTGCTTAATGACTTACCTTGTGTTCGTAAATAATTCCAAGTCGGCTACTCGATGATCTTGATTTCCCTTGTTGGACGCCTCTCCTTTAGGATCTTGAGCTTAAACAAATAAATTAGCTCATTCAACCGCTTTGGTACATATATTGGTATCCACATTTTAATGATCTTATGACATACGAACGACATAGTAAAATTTTTATCTTACTACCTTACGTTCTTAGCTATTCGCTAATAGCCTTATGCAATTACCATACTATCAATAATCCAATCACATTCATTACTCAAGTATAGTATTTTCACATTCGCAATAATATTACATACAATGGCCGATTCTTCTTACTTTGTATTTATGCATCTACTTGATCATTAGTTTAGTTCAAACACCCATACACCAAGATTTATCAAGTTTAGCATGAAACATAACCTTAATCCTCAATGACCACTATGGCCGAAAATCCTAGTCAACCCAAAATCACAATTTCTAACACATAATTGTTCATAACACAATTAAAGCATCCTCTCCATTCCAACACTTCAAGACACATACATTTCCCACAAATCTCCAACTTCATATTCGGCCTTAGTGTACATACACAAGCTGATTTTTTCTTCCTATCATCCAACCTAACTATATGAATATTTAACTAGCTCACACTTCACCCATCCACAATAACTCATTTAACACAAAGAAAATAATCAACTCCTTCACTATCTACCATGGCGAATACTTCATGCACCACCCAAATCCAAAATTTTAACATGGGCTAGTTAAAGAACTTAGTAATCAACTTTCATTAAGCTGAAATTTCAAAATCTAACATGAATTACTAACCTTGTTTTGAGCTTAAAGTTGACCAAATCTCCCTCCCCTTTCTTTCTTCAATTCGCTAAGAGAGAACCAAAGGAAATGAAGCTCTCTTTTTTTCTTTCTTTGCTCCATTCACGGCAAATTGGGGGAGGCATCCACACTTTTTTTTTTTTCTTATTTTATTCCCTTTCTTTTAATTCCTTTCTTTATTTTAGTTTGTCTCCCATAATCCAATTTCTTATTATAATATCTAAGGCAAACAAATATATTGCCCATCATCAATCTAACTTGGCCGCCACCATAAGGAAAATTTGGCAATTTGACATGCAAGTCCAAGCATTTTCTAATATGTATCAATAGGCCACTTTAACATTAGCCTAGCACATTTCTCAATTTCCTCACATAAGTCCTTTCTAATAAATTTCACCTACGAATGATGAAATTAAGGCACGAAATTTTCACATATGTACGTTCATGCACAATAAACATAGAAAATAATAATTAATTATTCTTGTGTCTCGGTTTTGTGGTCCCGAAACCACATCCCGACTATGGTCAATTTTGGGATGTCACAGGAAATGTGAAGTAGGACTGATTTTTGAGAATATATGTGTATATGAAATTATCCGTTTAGTTATATGAATGCTATACTTCAGTTGAGCCTAATTCCATTGCTCAAAACTTACTAAGCATTAAATGCTTACTCCGTTTCTTTGAATCTCTTTTTATAGATTTTGGTTCGTCACCATCGGACTCGGAGTGTCGAAGTCAAGTCGCCCACACTATCAAAGCCCTTTTGGTACACTTTTGGTTGAACTTTGAAATGGCATGTATAGGACTACCCGTTTTGTTGTTGGTCATGGACCCTTTGGTTTTGTATAAATTTGGATAGCCATGCGAAAATGGCTTATATACACTTTGAGCTTAGTATTATAATCGTCTTGTATGATGTTCATTAAGAGGTATGGAAATGTTTGGGAACGATTAGCCATTGGAATGGTTAATCATGATCATATTTTGTGCTATTTATGCAAAAGGGCTAGTTGAATCATGGAAACCATGTAATAGGTAAAGTCTACCTTAAAAATAGATGCTGATAGCAGTAGTGACGTCAATGTGAAAAATCACTAAAAATAGTAGGAATGGAATTAAATAGTGAATAAATTATGTAATCTAACCTTGATGAATCTATTTTCATAGGAAAGTAACGAAACGATCATATGAACAGTATATTATGAGATATTTAAGTTTTCGTGAGACAGGGCCAGAACCGTTTCTGGATTCCCTGTTCCGACTTTGGAAATTCATCATAAATTAACCAGAGATAATTAGAAGTCATGCCTTATATGTATAGATTCCTTTTTGAGTCTAGTTTCATTAGAAACAAATGGCATCAGTATTGAAGCCCTGTACAGGGAGATATCCAAGTCGTAATGCGCAAAGGTTAGTGCAGTCGAACCCTAAAACAGGGGAGACTTTAACTAATAAACTGTACTAATTGGCTCGAGCAAAAATCCTAGAAAAAATTTTGTAGGTGGATATATGAGTCTAGTTTCAGGAAAAATTTACAAAACTGGTTTTCGAGTTTTGAAACTCAAGTTATGATTTTTAAGACGACAGTGATGCAGTAACCAGCTTGTCTGGAAAATTTTCAAATGGACTGCGAAAATAAGTGGATTAAGCCCGTTAACCCCTCGTGTCCGACTCCGGAAACGGTCTCAGGTACGGGGTGTTACATATATATATATCTGTTCTGGTGGCCTAGCCACAATATCTATATCTGGTGACTTCATCACAATATCTGGCAGTCTCGCTGCAATTTCTGTGGTGTGTAGCGGTTGGGTGGGTCGAGTAGTCTCCCCACATAGTGTAAGGCTGGTACGGGGATGTTATGGATGGCTCTGAGTTGGGTTTTCTGCATTCATGATATATTTGTTCTGTATCTGCTATGGGCCTATGGGTTTCATTCTGATTTCTGTACTAGGCCAAGGCCCAGATAAGTCTGACTCTGAGGTTTGATCTGTTTTGGGCTATGGTTGGGTTATGTTACACACTGAGTTTACCGAACTCACCCTTTATTTTCATCTCTGCAGGAAATCCCCAACCATAGTGGGCTTGGAGCTGTGAGGGATTCGGAGTGGCCACATCATCTGCAAAGTTGGATTTTCTAAGTTAGTTTATTTTTATTATTTTTATATTCTGATTTAATTTTGGGTTTTAAGTTGTAATAAGCCTGCTATTTAAATTTCTTTTTCCGCTATGGTTTTATTTTCTGATTATATTTATACTATGATGAAACTGCTAGTGTTAGGCTACGCAGGTTTTCAAAATTAATGAACGTTTTTAAGACTCAACAAGCACAACAAATGGATAGCCTAAAGATTGATAAACCGGCTTTTCATTCAACCGCTGTTTTTATAAAGACCACCCCAATCCCTTAAACCAACAAATGCATACTAAGTCGTAAGTTCATGTGACACGTCAGATCTGGCCATAACGTCTGGGTCGGGTTTGGGGTGCTACATAGAATTTTATTGCAAACTCTACGTGAGAAACAATTATATGCCAAATTTAGTAAATCTGAATTTTGGCTATGGGAAGTTGGTTTCCTTAGACATATAGTATCTGCAGAGGGTAACAGAGTGGATCCCAATAAAATTTTAACTATTGTTAATTGGAAACCACCAAACAATGTGTCTGAAGTTAGAAGTTTTCTGGGACGAGCTAGATATTATCGAAGGTTTCTCAATGATAGCTTCTTCGATGACTCGATTGTTGCAGAAAGATGTGAAATTCGAGTGGTCTGATAAATGCCAGCAGAAGTTTGACAGATTGAAAACGTTGTTGGCTGAAGCACCTGTGTTAGTTTAACCTGAATCAGGTAAAGAATTTGTGGTTTATACTGATGCAACGTTGAATGGTTTAGGCTAGTTTTGATATAAGATGGAAAATTAATTGCATATGCCTCTAGACAGTTAAATTTGCATGAAAAGAACTACCCGATACATGATCTTGAATTGGCAGCAATTGTGTTTGTATTGAAAATCTGGTGGCATTACCTATTTGGTGAAAAATGTCACATATTTATAGATCATAAGAGTTTGAAGTATCTGATGACGCAGAAAGATTGAATATGAGGAAGCGCATGTGGCTTGAGTAATTAAAAGATTATGATTTGATTATTGATTATCATTCAGGAAAAGCCAATGTAGTTGTAACACCCCTTACCCGTGTCCGACGCCGAGACAGGGTACAAGGCATTATTGAACTTAAACATAACCAATCATACAAAACTCGACCATAAAATTTCGTCCAAATTTAAAAGTTTTCAATCACATGGAATTGTCCCTTATAAGGGCCTACGAGGCCCAAACAAACATCAGGAGTGGTTTGGGACTAAACCAAGAACTTTAGAGAACTTTGAGAAGACTTAGAAAATTTTCTTGTTTTGGAGAGTCACATGCTCGTGTGGGTAGGCCGTGTGGTCACACATGCCTGTGTGGCTTGGCATACGCCCGTGTAACTCCCTGTTTATGTGACAGCCCAAAATTGACCCTAGTCGGGAAGTGGTTTCGGGACCGCTAAATCGAGTCACCGAAATGTTTGAACGTAATATTTATTGTCTAGAATATGTAATTATGAATGTGTGAAAATTTCAAGCTTCGATTTAGCCGATTGCATGTGAATTCAGTTAGTAGGACTTGTGTGACACTTTTGAAAAGTGATAGGCTAATCTATAAGGACCTAATAGTGCATGTAGTCAAAGGGGAGGACTTGCATGTCAAATTTCCCCCCCCCAAGTTCTAGTGGCCGGCCATGACAAGGAATCATGGGCAAAACATGTCCTAGACATGTTATGTTGGTACATCATGGGAGAAAAGAAATAAACAAATAAGTATGGGTAATAAAGAATGAAAAAAAAAATATGTGTGAGTGAACCCCCTTTTGCCGTGAGTTGAAGAAAAGCAAAGAAAAAAATTGTTCATCTTTTCTCATTCTTTTGGCCGAAAATACTAAAGAAGAAGGAAGGAATTTTGCTTCATGCTTGGTTTGGAAGAGGATTAGGAGGAGGCTTGGCCATACTAGTGTCTAGATTAAGGTATGTCGATGTTGTGCCATGAGATTCATGCATGTTTTGGTTGCTAACTTGATGTTCTTATTAGCCCATGGTTCAAATCTTTGTTATATCATGGGGATGGTATTTGGCCAAGGTGGATTTTGTGTTAATGCCATTGCATGTTAAATATGAAGCTTGCTAATGATATATGTGATGGTGGATTGATGGCTCTTGGACTTTCTTTTTAGTATTTTTGAGTAAGACATTAAGTTCTTTGTTTAATCATGACCAAAATTATGGTGTTGTGATGTATTCGGCCATGGTACATTCATAAGTATGATTTATGCTCATTGCATGGAAAGTAAGATTTGTGTTTTGGATTTATGTTCATGTTTAATTATAATGAACTTGAGATTCGGCTCTAGCATATATATATGTATATATGTTTGCACATGATGTATTAGTGTGACATATATACTATCTCAAGGTATATACTTACTTATGATGATGTTTCGGTTATGAAGGAAATGATAGATGTGTATTGAGTTACAATATGGAATGCATTAGTTAGTAGAATGTATGCTATTTTTTTGTGTGTGTGGTATTAAGTGTATAATTGGCCTCAACATGGACATGCATATTCGGCCACATGAGGGGAATTGGTGTGCATGCATTCGGTTAGAGGCAAACATATTGATGCCTATTCTTGGCTTAGAAAATTCGGCTAAGGAGAGTACTAACTAATGTGTTGAGTTGATTCATGATTTCCGTACCTACGTGACTTTAATGTCTAATGAAAATATGTGGGCTAAGTACCTTGAATTCCTCTTTCGATGCTCAAATGATTAAATCAATTTATTTGTTAAATTAAGCTCAAGAGCAAAGGGGAGCTAAATCCAATAAAGGGAAGGAAAAAGTAGTTGAATAGCCGTCGAAATCGTTCGACAACATCCGAGGTAAGTCTTCGAGTAATGACCCTACTTGAATTATATTGAAATCATGCTCCTTGTGTGTGGCTATTGAACCGAAATTGTAAAGGTTTGATAAATATTTTGTGTTTGAGCCTTAGTAATGAAAATGAAATATGGATGTGTCGTGATTATTGATATATGTGTACATGAGCATTTGAATGATATCCGGGCTAAGTCCCGAAGGCATTTATGCTAGTGATTATGTCCGGGCTAAGACCCGAAGGCAATGGTGCAAGTTACCAAATCCGGGTTAAGACCCGAAGGCAATTGTGCTTGTGGTTGTATCCGGTTAAATCCCGAAGGTACGTGACTCGAAAATGAGCAATCTTGCTGTAAAATTTCAGTTTATACACTTGTGAAAATTCCAGCAATGAGGTATGTTCGTATGTGCTTGAATTAGTTGAGTCCTTACAAGTGAGTATTCGCTCAGTTGATAAACGAGCTACTAGCCTTTGGCTAAGTTGTTCTTTTGTGTATGAACATTAGGGTCGGTAATGTGAAGTAAGTATGATTATGAGAATATGTATTAATAGAGTGATTCATTTAGCTGTGAATGTAATACTTTAGTCAAAGCTGATTTCATTGCTTGAGACTTACTAAGCATTAAAATGCTTACCCCGTTGCTTTGGCTCTCTGTTTTATAGGTTTCGCTCGTTAGCTATCGGATTCGGGATCATCGAAGTCGAAGTCATCCACACTATCAAAGCCCCCATTTTGGTACAATTTTGGTTGAACTTTGAAATGGCATGTATAGGACTACCCTTTTGTTGTAGGTCATGTACCTTTCAGTTTTGTGTAAACTTGGATAGCCATGCGAAAATGGCTTATATACGTTTTTAGCATAGTACTATAATCGTTTGTATGTTGATCATTATGAGGTATGGAATTGTTTTGAACGATTAGCCATTGGAATGGTTAATCATGATCACACTTTGTGCTATGTATGCAAAAGGGCCAATGAATCATGGAAATCATGAAATAGGTAAAGCCTACCTTAAAGGCAGATGCTGACAGCAGCAGTGACGTGGATGTGAAAAATCACTAAAAATAGTAGGAATGGTATTAAATAGTGAATAAATTATGTAAATGAACCTTGATGAATCTACTTTCATATGGAAGAAACGAAACGGTCATATGAGTTATATGTTCAGAGATATTAAAAGTTCTCATGAAACAGGGCCAGAACGGTTTCTGGATCCCCTGTTCCGACTTTGGAAATTCATTGTAAATTAACCAGAGATAATTAGGAGTCATGCCATATATGTATAGATTCCTCTCTGAGTCTAGTTTCTATAGAAACAAACGGAAACAGTATTGAAGACCTGTATAGGAAGATATCCAATTCGTAATGCATAAAGGTCAGTGTAGTTGAACCCTGGAATAGGGGAGACTTTAACTAATAAACTGTACTAATTGGCCCGACCAAAAATTCTAGAAAAAAATATGTAGATGGACATATGAGTCTAGTTTCAGGGAAAAATTACAAAACTGATTTTCGAGTTTTGAAACTCAAGATATAATTTTTAAGGCTACAGTGATGCAGTAACCAGCTTGTCTGGAAATTTTTAAATGGACAGTGGAAATGATTAAGTCAAGTTTGTGTGCACCTTGTGTTCGACTCCGGTAACGGACTCGGGTACGGGGTGTTACAGTTTATGACATCATCAACTAAAATAAGGTCACATGGCCAAGTCACACACCCGTGTGCTTAGGCCGTGCGGCAAATTAAATTCCAAAAAATCAAGTGCAGACTTCACACGGCCTGGGCACATGCCTATGTCCTGAGGCCGTGTCCTTTACATGGCTGAGAGACATAGCCGTGTCTCTACCCATATGTTTACTACTGGGTATTCTATTTTGCATTAATTAGGGTGCAGGGGACACACGGCCAAACCATGCGCCTATGGGGCAGACCTTGTGTCACACACGGCCTAGACATATGCCCATGTGTCTAACCGTGCGGACAATTTCTAGGCTATTTTCCAAGCCCTTTTCCACCCTTAAGCACTCACACACTTAAACCCACTTCATGGCATACAACATGACACTTTTATCGTATGAAGCATAGACATTTTATGTTTTTAATAAGTCAACATATAACATATTCAAATTAGTAGGTTTACCCAAGGTATTCCACACCAATTTCATGAATAATCATCTTTGCTATCCTACTTCCAAGTTAACATTTGTACCACATTTATTGCCATACACATTAATCGTATTTCATCCATTAAACATACATGCCATCATCACACTCATTATCATAAACAATCACAAGCCACATCAAACATCCATCAAGCAGCCATAACAAGCATACACACATTTACATGCATAATTGATTAGGGTTACAACCCAAATAATCAATATGAGCCACCTCTCATGGCCATATATAAAATGAATCATAACATCATCATTAACCAACACATTTGGCTAATCAATATAACATATAACAAAAAGACCAGGTCCTTATACATGCCATATTCAAAATGTTGTATCTAACTATACCAAATTTTCCAATTGACAGTGTGATTGAAAGCTCCGACGTCCTCTAAACCCCGAGCTGGCTTGGTGGCACTATAAGAAAAGGGAAAGGAAAGGGGGTAAGCTTTAAAGCTTAGTAAGTTCACATGCAAATAGAATGCAATTTAAACATGCATTAATCATAGATTTTAACTTAATGAACATAAACTTGCATTTCATTACCAAATCACTTAAACTTGTTCTGCGTATAAATATTCTTACCACAAGTTCATCACATCCCATGGTGTTCTCATGAGTTCGATATACATACTTGTGCTCACTTGTACATAACAACTTCACTTTCTCATCTTTGACGTATTCATCAAGATTACCCATTGAACTTCTCTTTGGACTACTTGTTGAACACTTGGAATACCATTGGATACATCAGAATCTCGCACTGAAGTGCTCCATATGTAGTCAACACTACCTCATATCACATATCACATGTTGCTCACTTTCGAGCTACTCACGAGTCCACTCACTTGAGCTTTCGGTCAGGATGTAGCTACACGGGCTGCTCACACAAGCTGTCAGGTATCCGCAACACATGCTGGACTACCTAGCCTCCAGTAGACATACAAGACCAGTACCCAAACCCCATAACATGTGTCACATATATCATGAACTCAGACCACAACTCATGAGATTAGATCACATAGTTCCTAGTGACATGTTACTTGTATCCTAAACTATTCCTAAGGTTCAAACAGGATTTTTATACTTATTGCATCACTGTTGGACTTGCTCGAAATATCGACCTCAATGTACATAGTATCAATCATTTTCTCATGGAAGGATCAAGACATACTCATAACAACCATAAAGCATTTAAATTTACAAAATAACAAAGCATTAAACATAATGCATATTGCATTATTCACATATGAACTTACCTCGATACAAAATGATAGAAACGAGCCTAATCCTCGTAAACCTTGTTTTCCCCCGATCAAGACCCGAATCACTTTTTTTTTATCTATAATTCCAAATTTAACTTATTTAATACATACATTATTCAAATCGGCCCATAACACATACTTTGGTAAAATTACCTTTTTACCCCTAACTTTTCATTTATTTACACTTTAGTCCCTAGGCTCATAAAATGAAATGTATGCATTTTCTTAGTTACCCAAGCCTAGCTGATTCATGTTCTTAGTCATATCAGCCCACATTTCTCATTAGATCACATTTCTACTACCCATTTCTATATCTTTTACAAATAAGTCCCTTTTAGGTGTTTTCACTAAAAATCACTTAGTAAAAGATGTTCATCACACATCAAACTTTCATATTCTTCCATTAAACATCAAAATACAAACATGTCACACATGGGTCAAGTTTCACACATGAACCCTACTTCAAAATATGGCTAGAAATAAATAGATATTGGTTCAAGGATCTCAAAAATGTAAAGAACATAAAAAACGGGGCTTGGGAGCCCTTACAATCAAGCTTGATATGTTGAAAACCCTAGCTATGGAGTGCATGAATTTTTTTGCACGCAAGGAGGAAGACGGACACCAATTTTTACTTGATTTTCCCATTTTATTCTTTCATTAACCAAATAACTAAAATGCCCTTTAAACCTTTCTTTCATATTTTTCCTATTCATGCCCATTTTTGTCCAAAATTATAGATATTGGTGAAATTGTTATTTAAGACCTTCTAATTTATAATCCAATGCAATTTCATGCTTGAAGCTTCTAGAACACATATTTTGCAACTTATTCAATTTACTCCCTAACTTCAAATTGGACACTTTATCAATAAAATTTCTTCATGAAATTTTCCCACAAGCATGAAATCATATCATAGACCTCATAATAATCATAAAATAATTATTTCTACTTTATATTTGTGGTATCAAAACCACAGTTCTGACTAGACCCTAATTCGGGATGTTACAATAGTTGTCGATGCTCTAAGCAAAAAGTCTTTATTTGCTTTACGAGCAATGAGTACCCGATTGTAATTATTATATGATAGTTAAATTATAGCTAAGTTAAAAGCTAAACTGACATTTCTACAACAGATCTGTAAAGCTCAGAAAGATGATAGTGAATTACAAACTAAACGAGAACAGGGTGAGTTGAATCCTGATTCAGAATTTCAGATTGGGTATGATGATTGTTTATTATTTAGAGGAAAAATGTGTGTACCGAAGAATTCAGAACTTGTACAGAAGATTTTGAAAGAAGCTCATAATGGTACTATGTCTGTTCATCCGGGAAGTAATAAAATGTACAATGATTTGAAAAAGATGTACAGGTGGCCAGGAATGAAACGAGATATTTCTAAATATGTAGCTAAATGGTTGATATGTCAGCAAGTAAAAGCTGAACATTAGCTACCTTCGAAATTATTACAACCAGTTACGATACCGGAATAGAAATGGGAAAGAGTTACCATGAATTTTGTATCGGGATTACCCTTGTCTCCAAAGAAGAAAGATGCCATTTGGGTAATCGTCGACCGATTAACAAAATCTACTCACTTTATTCCAATACGTATGGATTTCTCTTTGGATAGATTGGCTGAATTATATGTTTCAGAGATTGCTAAACTGTATGGAGTGGCTTTCTCCATTATTTCAAACAGTGATCCTTGATTTACATCCTAATTCTAGAATAAATTGCAAGAAGCTCTGGGTACTCAGTTGCATTTTAGTACCGCATTTCATCCTCAGACTGATGGCCAATCCGAACATGTAATACAGATTTTGAAAGATATGCTTTGGTGTTGTATTAATTTAAAGGCAATTGGGAAAAGAATTTGCCTTTGGTTGAATTTGCATACAATAATAGTTATCAGTTTAGTATTAAAATGGCACCGTATGAGGCTCTATATGGTCGTAAATATAGAACTCCGCTGTACTGGACAGAACTCAATAAGAAAAAGATACATGGAGTTGACTTGATCCATGAAATTGAAGAAAAGGTAAAGGTGATTCGAGATAGTTTAAAAGTAGCCTTTGATCATCAAAAGTCTTATGCCAATTTTAAATGAAAAGAAATAGAATTTCAGGTTGGCAACAAGGTATTTTTAAAAGTATCACCTTGGAAGAAAGTTCTCCAGTTTGGCCGTAAAGGAAAACTGAGTCCACGGTTCATCGAACCATATGAGATTATTGAAACAGTTGGACCTGTTGCTTATTGGTTGGCACTACCACCAGAACTTGATAGAATTCATAATGCTTTCCATGTGTCCATGTTACGACAGTATAGATCAAAGGCTTCACATGATATTTCTTCGACAGAAATTGAGATCCAGCCTGATATGACTTACAGTGAAGAACCGATCAAAATCTTGGCACGTGAAACAAAAGAATTAAGAAATAAAAAGGTAGCTTTAGTAAAAATTCTTTGGAAACAACATGGGATTGAAGAAGCTACTTGGGAACTGGAGGATACCATGAGAAAGAAATACCCGAACCTTTTTACTGGCAAGATATTTGAAGACGAAAATTCTTAAGGGGGAGAGTTGTAACAGCTCATTTTTAGTAAAATCGGAACAGTGGTTTTGGGACCACAAATCTGAGCCGAAAAGAAAATTTATTTTAATATTATTGCATGGTCTGCATTATGATAGGAATGTTATATGAAAATTCTGATAAAAAAATTTACCGATTAAGTGTTTAATTATGGAAAGGACCAAATTGTATAAAATGTAAAAGTTGAGTTCTAGTAGCTATTAGTACCAAATAGCTATGGAATTCAAATCTTGAGGTCCTTATATGGTAATTAGATCATTAAAGAAAAGTTAGTAGATAGTGGAAAAATTAAAAATAATAATTAAATTAAATAGAAAATATCATCTTATTTTCATTATCTTTCCAAAAATTTCTATGGAAACTCTAGGAAAGTGAAAATAAGCTTTCTTGGCTTAATTGGGTAAGTATTCTTATCCCATTTTTAATAATTTTTATATTTTTGAGATCAGAATAGCTTAATCTATCTATTTTGGGGAATAATTTGAAAAGTTATCAAAGTATAGAAGTTTTTCCATGGATGAATATGCTGAAATTTTGAATTTATGGTAGATAATGAAAGGTTGTTGATAAATAAATAACTTTTACAAAGTGAATTTTGATGAAATTATGACTTAGGGACTAAATTGTAAAGATGTAAAAGTTATGGAAACATTCAAAATTTTGAGAAATGCATGTGCTGTAAAAGTTATATGAAAATTTTGGTTAGGCTTGGAATAAGGATTAGATTGCATGAATTTCATTTTCCGAGCCTAGGGATAAAATTGTCATTTATGAAAAGTATAGGGGCAAAGTAATAATTTTGCCTAGGATGTAGAATGGATTAAATTGATGTTAAATTCACTTATATAGATCCGAAAAACTCAAATACGAAGTTAGATCAAGGAAAAGAAAAAGTGTTGGATTTGTAGATTTCGTATACGAACCAGTATCGAGGTAAGTTCGTGTAACAAAATTGTGTACATTTATATGTTTGAATTAAATGTTGTATATGTGAATTGTATAATTGTCATGTATATGAAATTGATTGAATATCAGATAATGCTCGATAAAAGTCAAATCTCGTTTGAATAAATAAAAGTCGATGGATACAGGATTTCCCGTATTGGTTGTAGTCCAGCATATGTTTCGGACACACCACAGCTCTTATGAGCGTCCCATTATAAGCCCTCTTGAGCTTCCCGTATAAGGTTCTTGCGAGCTTCCTAATAATAGCTCTTCGAAGCGTCCCGATAGATTGTGATCTTACATTTTTTGTTGACACACCTTCGCTCTTATGAGCATCCCGATTAAAGGTTCTTTGTGAACTTTCCGTTAAATTGGCTCTTTGTGAGCTTCTCGATAGTGCTCTCTTGAGCTTCCTAATATTAGCTATCTAGATCTTCTTGATATGGTTTTTTGTGAACTTCCTGATAAGGTTCTTTGTGAACTTCCCGATTATGGCTTTATGAGCTTCCCGTTATGTAGCCCGAATAAGCTTCTCGATAGGTTCTTTATGAGCTTCCCGAAATGACTCTGTGTGAGCTTTTTGTTACAAGGCTCAAGAGTGTGCTTACCGATTATGTGCCTTAATTAGGTACCCCCGGAAATGAATTGATGAATTATAGTAGTGTACATTAAAGTGTATTATATCAGTGTATCCATCGATATTTCAAATAAATTCAATGAGTAAAGTTCTGATATGGCTAAACTGAACTTTAAATGATTTTTCATTAAAATGTACATGTAATATGGAATAATGATATGGAAAGCATATGTGTATATGAATGACATTAAATGATGAGCTCATCCATGTTCTTGGTATTATGTGAATTACTTGACTAATATGATTGGTGAAGCTGTGTTTTAGGCAATAAACCAAATTGCTTGGATGCATTATTATATACTTATCTTAAATGTAAATATATGGTAAGTTAAATTCCTGTTATACAAACTTACTAAGCATTAAATGTTAACTAGGTTTTCTTTTCTCTGTTTTATAGTATTGGAAAGCTCGTAAAGGTTAGAGATCGATTGGAGTATCATCACAGTATCCTCCAGCTTGTTTTGGTATAAATAGTAAACTTATTTTGACATAATGCATGTATAAGCTAGTTTTTACCAATGATGATATGTAAATGGATGTTTGTAATCTAGCCATTGGAATGGCTAGTAATGGTATCTTTTGGAATGATAATATAAAGTTATAACATGTTTAATGCATACATGTATAATGTATGGTTAGATTGAATTAGGGTAAAATATATATATTCTTGCAAAAAGGTAAGTTTGACTATATGAATGTATGTAATGTTATACTATACATATTAATGATGTTTGCTTAGTTTCATGCTTGAAATTGGTTGGTATATACGTACAAGTATTGTTGTTGGTTATTCATAATTTTTGGGTGAGAAATAAGGCTGGGAAATGACATTATTTTGTCCACACAGGTAGACACACGGGTATGTCTTGATCGTGTCTGACACACGGCTTGGCACATGGGCATGCGGTTTGGCCGTGTGTACCCCGCATCCTAAAATTGATAAATAGAACGCTCAGAATTAGGCACACGGGTAGAGGCATGGGGGTGTGTCTCAGCTGTGTGAGATACACGGCCTAGAACATGGGTGTGTGTCTTGACCATGGGAAACCTGCACCTAATTTGTGAAAATTAAATTGACCACACGACTTAGCACACGGGCATGTGGAAGGCCATGTGGCACAAGTCAAAGAGTTACATGAGTAAAGACACGGGCTGGATCGCGGTTGTGTACCTCACATCGAATGCCCACACTGCCAGAGACATGGACATGTTATTTGGCCGTGTGAGCCACACAGCCTACTTACACAGGCATGTGACCTTTGTATATGAGAAAATTTTTTAAATTTTGTGAAAAAATTTATGAGATCCCGGTTTAGTCCAGACTTGTTTCTAAAGCTCAAATTTGGTCTCGAGGGTCCATTCAAGGGACAATATAAATATTTTTGGATATGAATAGTAAATGACATGAAATGTTTGTAACTGTTCTGTAAATTCCAGTATTGCTCTATAAATCTGTTCTGGCGACAGATACAGGTTAGGGGTGTTATAGACATAGCCCAAACCATGTTGACATTCAAAGTTTGGACACACGACCGTGTCCTAGCCCGTGTGTCTACCAGTGTGGGTATTCAAAAGAGTCATATGGTCGTGTGCCAAACCATGTATGCATTCAATGTTGGGTCACATGGCTATGTCTTAGACCTTGTGAAACCTACACCTAAAACAATAATGACACACGACTATGTGGGGTGGCTGTGTGTGGAAGATGGTCGTGTGATAGCCTGTGTCATATACCATATATTTACACTTCTGTTTGCAATCTATCAACTAAGGACATTAAGACATATATAAGCTTGGAACAAACTTAAAACAAGCCAAGTTATCAAATCATCATTCAAGCCATATTACATGCCAAAACACACACATATCATTTAATCTAAATGTCTATCCAATATACCCTCATTGGTACCACACTTTAACATCCAAATCAATTCAAATCCAATGCCATAAATCAATACCTTAAACTTACATCACACATATACCATTAAACCACTTCATTCACACTTCAATGAACCAAAAACCATCTAAATCTCAAGGCATTCACATGTGACCAAAACATATACTTGCATATTTACATTTATAAGCCAACATCAAAGCATATAGACAAATAAACTTAAACCATATTACATTGATAAATAACATAAAAACTCCTATTACATGCCATTTATAACCGTTAGCCAAAACAACCAAAACTACCAATATGACGAATGGACAGTGTGATTGTGCTCCTAAGTGGTTCCAATCGATCGAGCTTTTCGATGATCTACAAGAAAAGAAAATAACTAACTAAGAATCTACAAGAAAAGAAAATAACTAACGTAAGCAAATAATGCTTAGTAAGCTCATATAAATCTTAAATGTAAATTTACCAAATGTGCTCAATTTAATTTAATTCATAAATAATTCCTTTGACATGCTTAAGAGATTATCCATTTCCTATTACAAGATCAACCTCATAAGCCAGGAAATACAATAATGAAACATCAATGTAACGCCCTAACTTATAAAATCTTGTTTTTACAAATTTTGTCATAAACTATTATCTTCTTCAATGGTTAAGTGATTGGTGTGTGTGTTTGAGGTCTTGGGTTCAAGTCTCACTTTTGGGAATTCTGTTATTTTTGTTCTAGCCTTGTCTTTAATGGCTTGACTTATATCATATTCTTGGTCAACTCATATTAGAATGAGCCTACTGGTTCAAGTAGTAAGGTGTTAGCTTTTTTAGGGTTTTGTGTTCGAACCCCTTTGTGGGCGAAGAGTGTTAATTTTTGCTTTTGTCAGTGTGTGCCAGTTGTGTGGTAGAGTTTTGGTGAGATTAGAATTCAAAGGTAGTTGGATGAAAGTATTGGGTTAGTTTTGGTGGGGTTGATAATAAGTGGGGGAGCTGGGATATTATTTTTATTTTGTTTCCCAAAATTCCTTTCCCCTTTTAAAGTTTTCTTTTTTTTTTGTTTCTTTTCCATTTTCCCTTTTTCTTCTTCATTTGGTTTTGTCTCAAATTCTTTGTTCATCTTTGCATTTCAAATCCCCGGTCTCTTCGTGAGGCTTGGTAAGTGAGGTTGTATTTATCTTTAGCTTTCGGTTTCTGTAAGTCTATTTTGGGATCTTTATTTTGAAATGGAGAAATGGTGTTGTAGTTTGGGGAAAATAACTTTTATGGATGTGTTGTTTAAGGGAAGATTGTGAAGCAATGGATTTTTCTCCGACGGTCTAGTTCGTGTATGTGATTGTGTTCGTTAACGATAAGTTTGTGTACTTGTTTGGTCTTGAGAGGTTAAGCCTGATTAGTCTTGTTGAATTTGTAAATCGAGTCCTAAGTAATCGTTGTATTACTATTTTTAGGTTACGGAGGTCTTGGGGTTGCTTTCACACCAAAATCGAGTAAGGTGTGTAACAAGAAACTCAAAAAATAGTGATCGGTCAAAGCTAAAAATAGGGCTTATCGATGCCACACGGCCATGTGGTCAGGTGTGTCGACACACAGACGTCTGATGGGCCGTGTGGGCCATACGGGTAAGGCCATTTTGGGCATGTGGGCCCACACGGGTATGTGGACCCAAATTTTTGTAATTTTCCCTAGGGTTGTACACATCGTTTCGATCGACGATGGGCTTTTCGTAAGGTCAGTATGTGTTAATTATAAGCCCTAAAGCATGGAAGCTGCTAATCTGTTAATAAGAATATGACATAAACAGTACATAAATACATGTAATAAGATGCGATATGTTTGAACTGTTGTGTATAAACATGTTAAGTATCTGTTATACGAGTATGCATGTGATATACATTCTAGTATCTTTATTTTGCTATATCTGATATTCTATCTGTATCTGGCTATGGGGCAGGATTTGTATTATGAGGAGGAAGTGTTATGTGTGAGGCGACATATCGCCATTATATTGGCAGCATTGCTCGACTACTCTGAAAAGTATCGTGTAGACATTACGTGGTGTGTAGGGCTGGGTGGGTGTTTTATACCCTACGTAGTGTGTTTGGATGGTCAGAGTTGGTGTGTAGAGGATGGGGTAAGGATTAAGCATATCTGTATATGTATAATTCTAATTCTGTAAAAGATTTCCATCTGTGTTTGTTCTGCCATGAGATTGAATCTGAATTTCTATTGATATGGCATTACATATTGTGTTACCAAAACTCACTTTCTGGTTGTCTGTTATGTCCAGGTAACCCTTAGGGTTAAGCAGGTCGATGCGACAGAAGCTCGACTGTAACCACGTTTTCATAAAATTTCATTTTTATAAAATTTCTTTAATTTTTTGGTTTTTGAGCGTGTTGTAATTTTGGGACTTTTCGGACTTTTTGGGACTGTTTTTGGTTTCAAATTTTATTTTGGTTTTCTAGCATAACAACTGATAAAATGATTTTTGTTAAAACAATAACTTTTCTAAAATAACGGTTTTCAAGAAACAATTTAATTTGCCAAAATATAATGTTTTAAAAAAACTCCACTACAAAACATTCAATAGAAAGACGTAAATGAGCAATGATTTTAAATCAAATAAGTATATCAATAAGTTTTCTAAACAAATCAGACTTACTAAGTAACAGCGGTTGCGTTGATTTGAAAATAACAAGGAAGTCAGTTTTATAATGTTCTTTGTAACACTTCGAGATTCGACCGTAACGTCTAGGCTAAGTTTGGGGTGTATTAGAGTTAGGTAGCAAAACTTGGGCTGTGAAATTTTAGGTTCAAAATTTTGCTTGTAAAAACGGTTTCTGAGTAAAGTGTATTTTTTTTTTATATGGAAATAAGTATGTGGTGCATTGTGTCTGCGGCACCGATCCTATAAGTGCTTCTAACTTAGAAATACTTTAATTAGAAAACTTTGAAATGACTGAAACTGTATTGAGTTAGTTAGTTCTGAACTTTGTAAAACTACTTCTAATATTTATTTGAAGCAGAAGATATTGCTAATAAATACTGAAACTAGTTCATAAAACTTCGTAATGTAGATAAAACACTGAATACGATGAGTGCTCGTAGAACATGTGGTTGTGGTACTCATGGGCGTGGCGGGCACCGTAGAGGGACTTGAGCTGAGTCATCCTCAATGGGTAGTATGCCTAATTTGGATACGAGCGAGACACTGGTTACACCTACAACTGAGACTGGGTCTCAAAGCTGCTTGGCTGGGACGACGCATTGTCTCAAGCCATTCTTAGAGTGTTGGAGAGGGTCACTGGACCCCGTTCTAGTTCGGGAAGTCGTGGGTCGGTAACTGAATGACTCTGGTCTAATGGTGCTGAGCTATTTAGGGGTGTTGCTGGAGTTACCCCGACTGTGGCCAAATACTAGTTAGAGGCTACTGAGAGGATAATGAATGATATTAACTGTAGTCCTAAGCAGAAACTAAATGGTGCAGTATCTCTACTTTGCGATGAGGCGTACCGGTGGTGGTTATCGGTTGAGGAGGGTACTTAGTTGAATCGGGCTAATTGGGAATATTTTAAGACCACCTTCCAGAGGAAATATATGGGGGCAAGTTATGTGGATGCTCGCAGAAGCGAGTTCATGAACCTCACTCAAAGAGATAGAATAGTCGCCGAGTATGAGGCCGAATTTCTGAGATTGAGCCATTACGCTCATGGGATGGTAGACTGAGTGTGAGAAATGTATCCATTTTGAGGATGGTTTGAGGGATAATTTGAAAGTTCTGATAGCTCCGTAGAGGGAGCGAGAGTTTTCCATTTTGGTGGACAAGGCGAAGATTGTCAAAGAGGTTAAGCGCGTTGAATGCTAGAATAGAGACTATGAGAGAGGTAAGAATAAGAGGGATTCAAAACCCTCTAGTTTTGTTCAGAGGCCTAAGAAATGGGCCAAATCTAATGGGTTTCTAGAGTTGGGGTTCCAGTAACTTTTATTGTGGCTTTGTCGTGTACTGATTATGGTAGACGCCTTACGGGCGAGTGTTAGAGGAGGTTGGGAACGTGTCTGCATTGTGGGTCGATGGACTATTATATTAGAGATTGCACATAGCATTCTGATCAGATGCAAGCTCCAGCTTCGAGTTTTTTCAGCCTTAGAGAGAAGTTTAACAACCGCCTAAGGGTCGTGGTCTGGCCAAGGGTTGTAATGATATGGGTAGAGGATAGAGAGCACCAGCTAGAGATGCTAATCAGACTAAGGCGAGCCAACCTGCGTTGGCTTATGCTATTCGAGTTCGTGAGGATAGGGACGTCGCTGATGTGATTACGAGTACGTTCTTTATTCTTGATGCCCTTTATTTTGCACTGATAGCTATAGGGTCATCATATTCCTACATAGCTATTTCTGTTTTTGTAAATTTGAGGTTTTCTATTGAGGGCACTTCTAGTGAGATTACTATACTGAGTCCGTTGGGCCAATCTGTTCGGGTTAATAGACTGTATAGGAATGTATCATTGGAAGTATAATGGGTTGTGTTTCTAGCTAATTTGATGGAACTACCGTTCGAAAAATTTGATATGATTTTGGGAATGGACTGGCTTATGAAGCATAGAGTCAATTTGGATTGTGCTACTAAGAGGGTAGTTCTGAGGTCTAACAATGACGTGGAGGTGGTTATGATCGGTGAGCGTTGGGATTACTTATCCGATATGATCTCCGCTCTTGTGACTGAAAAACTAGTTTGGAAAGAATGTGAAGCTTATTTGGCTTTTGTAAGTGATTCAGCTTTTGTGGACTCTTCTGTTAAGGGCATCTGAATGGTTAAGGTATTTCTAGATTTTTTCCCGATGAGTTTTCGGGTCTGCCTCCGAATTGAAAAGTTGAGTTCGGCATTGAGCTTCTACCAAGTGCAGTTCCGGTGTCCATCGCTCCTTACCGTATAACACCAAAAGAGCTTGTGGAGCTAATGGCTCATCTTCAAGAGCTCTTGGATAATTGATTCATCCGTCCTAGTATGTCTCCCTAGGGGGCACTGGTTTCGTTTGTAAAGAAAAAAGATAACACCATGAGAATGTGTATTGATTACCGTCAGCTAATCAAGTTAACAATGAAGAATAAGTACCCACTTTCGAGGATCAATGACCTGTTTGATCAGTTTCGTGGGGTTTCGGTGTTTTTCAAAATAAATCTCTGTTCTTGTAACATCCCGAATTAAGGCCTAGTCGGAATAGTGGTTTTGAGACAACAAATCCGAAATAGAAATAATTATCTCATGATTATTTGATGGTCCATGATATGATTGCATATTTGTGTGAAATTTTCATGAATAAATTCTATGCCTAAAACATCCAATTTGACTTTAGAGACTAAATTGAATAAGTTGTAAAACTTGTGTTCTAGAAGCTTCAAGCATGAAATTGCATTGGATCATTAACTAGAGGTCTTTTAATAGAAATTTGACCAAGTTCTAAAATTTTGGACAAAAATGGGCATGAATAGAAAAAATTTGAAGGAAAAGGCTTAAAGGGCATTTTTACCTTAATAAAATAATAAAAAGGGAAAAATCAAGTCAAAATTGTGTCCATCTTCTCCAAAAGGTGCCAAAAATTTCATGCTCTCTATAGCTAGGGTTTTGAACATTTCAAGCTTGATTGTAAGTGCTCCTTAGCCCCATCTTTTATGTTCTTTGCATTTTTTTAAATCCTTGAAGCATGATCTATCCATTTCTAGCCATATTTTGCACTAGGGTTCATGTATGAAATTCGACCCATGTGTGACATTTTTGTATTTTGATGTTTAATGGAAGAATATGAAATTTTGATGTGTGTTTAACATCTTTTACTAAGTGATTTTTTATAGAAATGTATGGAAAGGAATTGTTTGTAAAAAGGTGTAAAAATGAGTAGTAAAATGTGAAATAAAGGAAAATGTAAGATGATATGAGCATGCAATAGGTTCAGCTAGGCTTGGGTAACAAAGAAAATCAACACATTTCATTTTACGAGCCTAGGGACTAATTTGTAAATATATCAAAGTTTAAGGGCAAATCTATAATTTTGCCTAAATATAGTTTTTTGAATGATTTGAATAATGTGATGACTAAATGAGCTGAATTTGCTATTATAAATCAAGAAAAAAGCGTCCGGACCTAGACCGGGAAAAGAACAAGATTTTGGACTAAATCGAATTAATTGTCCATATTTTGTACTGAGGTAAGTTCATATGTAAATAATGCAATGATATACCATGTTTGAACGTTTTATTTATGTATGAGACTCTATGTTTAATTATTATGATGAGTGTATGAACGACTTTATTACCTATGAGCATGACATTGTGAATGAGTTCGAGGAATATGCGTTATCGAGAAAATCCTGTTTGAACCTTAGGAATAAATTAGGATACAAATGTGACATGTCACTAGGAACTATATGATTATGAGCTCATAAAATTATGTGTATATGTGACTATGTGAATCCGGGTACTAGTCTTGTATGTTCTATCGGTGGCTGAGTAGCTCGGCATGTGTTGCGGGTACCTGTCAGCTTGTGTGAGCAGCCCGTGTAGTTACGTCCCGACTGTAAGCTTGTGTGAGCAGGCCTATGATTAGCTCGAAAGCAAGCAATGTGTGATTGTGATATGAGGTAGCATGTGGGTACGTTTGAAGCACTATGTGCAAGTTTTCCGTGTATCCAATAGTATTCTGAGTGTTCAACGAGTAAACCTGTGAGTTATTCAACAAGTAAGCCAATGATGAGGAAATGTGACAATGTGTTACGAGTTGGAATAGGTATGTACAAAAAAATTATATAATGAGCTCGGTAAGTGATGAACTTTTAGTAAGATTGAAATTGTGTAAGTTAAGCCTATGAATTTATGATAACACATAAGTAAACTATGTTATGTCATTGGTATTTATATATATGATTATGTTGCTATTTATTTGAATGTGAACTTACTAAGCATTATACTTACTCCCATCTCTTTTCCATTTTCTTATAGTATCGCAAGCTAGCTCAAGGATCGAAAGACGTCGGAGGCTCAATCACACTATCAACTGAACGTTTGGGTATAGTTAGTCTCAACATTTTGAGTATGGCATGTATCGGGACTTGGTCTTTTTTTTTTATGTGTCATATTGATTAGCCAAATGTGTTGGCTCATGAAGGTATTATGATTATTTTGTATATGGCCATGAGAGGTGGCTCATATTGATTATTGGGTTGTAACCCTAATTATTGGTGCATGCATGCAAATGTGCTTAGGTTTTAATGTGGTTATGGTTGCTTATGGTTAATGAGTGTGATTGATGGCATGTATGATTGGTGTATGAAACATGAATTAATGTGTATGACAATAAAGGTGATGCAAGTGTGTAACTTGAAAGTAGGTTAGTAAAGATGATAGAAAAATATGAAATTGGTGTAGAATGCCATATGAAAGCAGGATAGTTTAAATAGGTGATATGTTGACATTACCAAGTCATAATTTAACCATGAATGTGAATGCTTGAGTAATCAAATGTGCCATGTTGCATGCCATGAATTGAGTGTAAGTATGTGAGTGTTTAAGGGTGTCAAATGGCTTGGAAAATAACCTAGAAATTGCCCACACGGTTAGACACATGGGCGTGTCTCTAGGCCGTGTGTGACACACGGTCCGCCCCATGGGCATGTGATTCGGCCGTGTGTCCTCTGCACCCTAATTAATGCAAACATAATGCCTAGTAGTAAAAACACGGGCAAAGACACGGCTGTGTGTCTCAGCCGTGTGGAGGACACAGTCTCAGGATATGGGCATGTGACTTGGCCGTGTGACCTTATTTTTTTGTTGACATCATAGTCAGAGAGTTACACAGGCTGAGGACACGCCAAGCCACATGGGTGTGTGTGACCGTACAGGCGTGTGACTCTCCAAAGTATGAAAAATTTTCTGAGTGTAATGGAAGTTTTGAAAGTTTTTGGTTTAGTCTCAAACCACTCCCAACGTATGTTTTGGGCCTCGTAGGCCTTTATAAGGGACAATTTGCATGTGATTGAAAAGTTTTAAATTTGGATGAAATTTTATAGCTCGGCATTGTATGTTAGTTTACTTTTAAGTCTGGTAATGCCTCGAACCCTATTCCAGCATCGGATACGGGTAAGGGGTGTTACATTTAGTTGTATCAGAGCTACGGTTTAGTCAATTTTCAAACTAGCGTAGCATGTGTACGAGTCTAGCTATACATGCCATACATATGTTATGATAGTGTGATGACTCCTGACGATTTCAAAATGTGTTTTCATATAGCAAATGGATCCAGATAGAACAGTGGCAGATGATGTTCAAAGTAAAGCACTTGCATCGCTGAAGGGGCAGCGTCGTCTAATAGTAGACCCCCTACAGTTAGTTGAAGAGAAGGAGGTAGGGAAGCCTTTCTCCATATGATGGATGCCTGGTACACGGAGTTCGTTCGAATGAACCCAAATGCTCAACCCCCTCCACCCCGCTTATTCCTCAGCCTATCCCCATAGCACCCCAAAGTATGGACTTTGTAAGACTAAGAAGACCTCCAGTTGATAAGATTCGGAAACAATGAGACGAAGAATTTAGAGCTAGTAAAGATGATGACCTTGAGAAGGCAGAGTTATGGCTTGAGAATACTATTAAGGTGTTTGATGAGTTATCATGCACACCTGAGGAATGCATGAAGTGTGTTGTGTCCTTCCTGAGAGACTCAGCTTATCAATGGTGAAACACCCTTGTCTCGATGGCACCAAGGGAGAGAGTTAACTGGGAATTCTTCCAAGAAGAATTTCGTCAGAAGTACATTAGCAGAGATTTATTGATCAGAAAAGAAAGAAATTCCTCGAGTTAAAATAGGGTCGAATGACAGTAATGAAATATGAGCATGAATTCGTGAGATTGAGCCAATACGCTCGAGAGTGTGTATCGATTGAGGCCATCATGTGCAAAATATTTGAAGATGGATTAAACGAAGACATCCAATTGTTGGTGGGTGTCCTTGAACTGAAAGAATTTGTTGTACTCGTAGAGAGAGCTTGTAGAGCTGAGGAATTGGCTAAAGAAAAGAGAAAAGCTGAGTTAAAGTCTCAAGACTCAAAGAAGAGATAGATAGGTAAATCATTTCAGTCCTCAACTAAGAAAGCGAGAGAGTTTAATACTCGATTGAGTGTTTCAGTTGGGTTTTCGAATAGGAACCATGGGAAATAGTATTCGGGTCATAAGGCTCAAACTACTTCGATAGTGAGTGTGGGTAATGCTCGACCTAATATGTAACACCCTAAATCTTTAGTAATTTAATTGCTTGTTTTGTTGCATGTTGGCTTACTTGCTGTAATGGTTAAAGGCCCTGAGTAGTATGAGAAGTCCTGGGTTCAAACCTAGGCTTTAGCAAAATTTTTGTCTTCTTGTTGAATAAACCCTTGCATGTTGGTAATGGACTTTTAAATTAAAATGACTGAATCATGGCAATGTAACATCTGTTAGCTTAATGATAAGTGGCGTGTGGATGTGCCTAGGGGTATTGAGTTTGAGCTACCTTATGCGCAAGGAAGTAATATTTTGCTGCTCTCGCAAGGTTGGTAGTTGGGGTTGATCAAAACTCTATTGGTTGGAGTGTTTGAAGGAGAGTGGTGTGTGGCCAGTTGTTAGGGGGAATTTGAAAGGAGTTTGAATTGGTGGTTTGATGGATTTGAAGAGAGATAAGGGGAGAGATTTTAGGAGGAAATAGGAGAGGTTGGGGTGTGAGGTAGTGTCATGCCGAAAGTGGGAAGCTTATTGTGCAAATTCAGTCACTTTTTGTTCTCAGTGCTGAAATAGTGCTAGAGTTTTGGTTCTCTGAAACAATTGTCTTTTGTTGTTTTCTTTTCGGGTATTGCTTGGTTGGTGGCCGAATAGCAATTGTAACCATTTGGGTATTCTAGTTTTTTCTGTCCTATATTGTGTTTTACTTAGTCGACTTCTTCTCTTTTCTCCATCTTTCTCCTCTCGAATATCGGGTATCCTTTTCTTTGCTCACTTTCGGTTTTGTGTGCCTAACACTTCCTTCCTTGTAGCCAAACATTGTTTCACTCCATCAACCTTCTGCCTAGTCTCTATTGCTTCTTCTTTTCTACCTTCCACTCTCTCGAGTTTTGGTGGTTAACCCTTCCATCTCTTCTCAGATTCGGCTCTCTCCCTCCCTTGCAATCAATCACTTTTCTTTGGCTAAGCATCGATTGGTAAGTCTCTGTTGTTTCTGTGTTTTTGATTAGTCTTTCCTTTTCTCCTTAAATGCTGATTTTTACCACTTCTTTCTTTGATCAGGGTACTTATTGTTTCGGGTTGTAGTATTACTCGTGGAGTGAGGGAGCTTGCTTGGATTTCAAGAACGATCAAAATCTTCTTCTCGTCTCTCGTCCAAAGGTAACACTATTCGTCGGTGTTATTAAACTGAGGCACTTTTGGGATTCTTGATCTTGGCCGAATGTCCATGATTCTTGGGTGGTTATGCGATGTTCAACCTTTGTGTAAGCAATATGTTTAAGGGGTTTGGTTGTTATGTAGATAATCATCAAGTGTCTGATATTAACTTTCGTCGGCATTCTAAGCGGGCTTTAACCACACTCGTTCAAGCTAAGCGTTAGTAAGTAGTCTTTTGAAACAAGTTTCAATTGGGGTTTCTGTTAAACACGTATGTTATATTTTGACCGAAGTTTCTGTTGTGTTAGGTGAAGTGCGCGTGGGCTAGTTCGCTCATTTTCGCAACCAGGTGTATAGTCACACTACTTCTATTGTGAAATAACACAAGCTAGAAAACTAGCATCATCGAAACCACATGGGCGTGTTCTCACTCCTGTGGTCATCTAAACACAAAAGCGCGAGCGTGTGATTGTGGAGACCACCACGAGCGATTTCGTGGGCTTAGGTCGTTTTGGGCCACGTTGGGCTAAAATAGGCAGTGTTGGCCCACCCAAGCTCATAGGCCCCACAGGGGTAAACTGCAAGGATGTGTGGAGATCATCCTGCTGACTGTGTTGTTTACTCGGCCAAGGCCATTATTTGGGCTTATTAGGCCACACGAGCATGTAGGCCCACATGGGTTGTATTATGGGCTTGGGCTCATTTTTACTATTTAATTATTAAGGTTGCACGGGTCGCATGAGACAACTGTGGACCTACTATTGGGTCGGTAAGTGCACCTAGACCCTAATTTATGTCATGACTGTTATACCCTTATGAGGTAAATGACGGAAATACCCCTATGTGATATATGAATTTTTGAGCATCCCATCTTATTGATATATGTACATTTATATTATGTTGCATTGCATAGGGTGAGATATATGATATTGGAGGAAGTCTACCAAAAGACTACAAGCTTATTACTGCCAGCTTTGCTGCAAATTACTGATAGTGCCGCAACCTGTACTTTATTCTGAAATGTAGGAATAGGTGGGTTGATTTTATCCCCACATGGAGTGTAGGGCTGGACGGAGTGGAGTGTAGAGGATGGATGGGTAGGATCTTTGTATGCATTTCTGATACTAAACTGAAATAGGCCAAGGCCTACATTGATACTGTTACTATATTGGGCTAAGGCCCCACACTGATATTGTTACTGATATGGGCTTAGGCCAGACTGTTCAACACTGTATGTTTGAATTTTGTTAAATATGGATTACACACTAAGTTTTCATAAACTCACCTTTTCTACCTATCTGTGCAGGTAATCATTAGGTAGGTCGGTGCTGCGGGGGACTTAGAGATGGCCACACCACTGATTATGCTCTCGTTTGAATTTAGTAAAAGTAGTTTTATTTGGGTAAATTTTATGTAATAAGGTTATTTTAAGGTTTCATTTTATTTGGGGATTTATTTAAATCGACTTATATCTGCTAGCAGTAGGACTCGGGTTTTCAAAAGGTAAATGGTTTTCAATTGCTATGCCATGTAACTGGTTTCAAAAGCTTCCACAACGAACAATGTTTTAAAGCGTAATAACGATTTTGTATGAGACATGTTTTGCTTAACAAACATGTAATTTAACAAATAAATTAAATAAGATAGCTTTTCATAAAGATCACAAACAAGGTTTTAACACAAGCGGACTTTTCCAATAAAACTACGTTTTCAAAACTCACTCTAAACATAACATCACAGATGCAGCCATAACGTCTAGGCGGGGTTTGGGGTGTTACATAATAGACTTGAGTGTCAAGATTGTGGCAGGAGTCACCCCGGTGAATGCTGGATGAATAGCCGGGCATGTTTCAAGTGTTGTTCACATGACCATTTTATCAAGGATTTTCTTGAGATGGTTGAAAAGGAAAATTTTAGAGCGCAAGATTGGGCAATGCTACTTCTAAAGTGACACCACAGAAGAATTTGGGAAATGGAGCAAGTAGTAAGAGTGCACCTAGGGATCCAACTGTGAGACCCAAAGGTAGAGCACCTGCGAGAACTTATGTCATTCATGCTCGTGAAGAGGCTTCATCCCCTGATGTGATTACGGGTACTTTTTCTCTCTATGATACTTCTGTTGTTGCTTTGACTGATCCAGGATCTAACCATTCATATGTATGTGAAATTGGTGTCTAGCATGAATATGCATGTTGAGTCTACGAAATTTGTGATAAAAGTGTCAAACCCTCTAGGCAAGCATGTGATAGTTGACAAAGTATGTAAGAATTACTCTTTAATTATTAGATGCCATTGTTTTCTGACTAATCTCATGCTTTTGCCGTTTGATGAATTTGATATATTACTTGGTATGGATTGGTTGACCATGCATGATGTAGTAGTAAATTGTGGAAGGAAAATCATCGAATTGGAATGTGAAGGTGGTGACATTCTTCGAGTTAAATCAGATGAGTCGGATAGTTTGCCTGTAGTGATTTCTTCCATGATTGCTCAAGGATGTATGAGAAAGGGGTTGTGAAGCTTATCTTGCTTTTGTGTTGAATACAAAGGAGTCTGAGTTGAAAATTGAGTCAGTACCGATAGTATGTGAATATCCTGATGTGTTTCTGGAAGAGTTGCCCGATTGCCTCGAATTAGGCAAGTTGAGTTTGGCATTGAATTAGTTCTGGGTACTGCACCTATTTCAATTACTCCGTATAGGATGGCTCTGACGGAGTTAAAGAAGTTAAAAGTCCAGTTACAAGAGTTAATGGATAAAGTTTTTGTGAGACCCAATTATTCTCCGTGGGCCACACCGATGCTATTTGTGAGAAAGAAAGATGGTTCCATGAGACTATGTATAGACTACCGACAACTCAATAAAGTAACCATAAAGAACAAGTATCCCTTGCCAAGAATCGATGATTTATTTGATCAACTGAAGGGAGCCACAGTATTTTCCAAGATAGACTTGAGGTCCGGTTACTACCAGTTAAGAGTTAAAGACTCGGATGTATCGAAGACTGTATTTTAGAAGAGGTATGGTCACTTCGAAATTTTGGTTATGCCTTTGGGTTTAACGAATGCTCCCGCGGTATTTATGGATCTAATGAACTGTATTTGTCAACCATACTTAGATAAATTTGTGGTTGTTTTTATTGACGATATACTGATTTATTCTCGTGTTAAGGCCGAACACGCCGAGCACTTGAGAATGGCTTAGCAAACCTTGAGAGACAAGCAGTTGTACGCTAATTTTAGTAAAAGTGAGTGTAACACCCCTTACCCGTATCCGTCGCCGGAATAGGGTACGAGGTATTAACAAATTATAGTATATGCTATTAAATAAAACCCAAGAAAAATATGGCGTGCAATTTGATCATTATAACATATGCCATTAACAATACAAATCAACTTCAAAGGCTTCGTACAAAATGATTAGTTTGATACTATAAGTAGTAATTTGAACCTAGACAATTATGACACGGAACAAATAACTAAGTCTACTATACATGCCATATTTCAAAATGTTGAGTTCAGATACCAAGAGTATTGATAGTGCGGGCGGATCTTCTACGATCTCTGACTCCTGTGCTAGCTGAATGACACTATAAGACAAAGGAGAGAAAAGAAAGTAAGCTTATAGCTTAGTAAGTAGGTATATAAGTAACAAATAAGAAATCTAATATGTTTACAACATAACTCAATTATGTCATATTTTTAATTTTAACTGTTTACTCCAATTTGATCAAGCTGTCCCTCCTGCGTCATGATCACTAAATAAATCATAACTCGAGTTACGAAACTCGAAATTCAAATCTATAAAATTTCCCTGAATCTAGACTCATAAAAATTCTTACTAATGTTTTTCTAGAATTTTTGGATTAGCCAATTAGTACAGTTTATTAGTTAAAGTTTCCACTGTTACACAGCTCAACTGATCTGACCCCTGTTCACTACGAATTAAATTTCTCTCAGTATACAATTCAAATAACCATGAAACATGTTTCATTTAAAACTATACTCAATAAGGAATTTATGCATATAAACTATATTTATTAATTTGTTTTTTACAATATTTAATGATTTTTCAAAGTTGAAACAGGGGATTACATAGTCATCCTGAGCAAGTCTCACACAATTGTAAATATCTAAAAATATAAAATTCCTTTGCTTGCTCTGTTTATTTTATATGAAAATAGACTCATTAAGATTTAATTTTACATCTCATTCAACCTCTAATTAAGTTCCTTCTATTTTTGGTGAATTTTCAAAATCACGTCACTGCTACTGTCCAAAACAGTTTTAATGCTAATTTCATTCTTTCACACATTCTTTATACTAACCTCATTTTAACTTACATATAAATATATATACCACAAACCATTTTCACCACATTTCATACATCACAAGTGTAGGTCCATGACTACAATGTTTCCACAAAACCATCCCGTTGAACAATTCGGATTAATCCTCGATACTTGATGGTTTCAGCACACAGCCCCACCATCATATTTCATTTAATTCGGCTCTCTTGTACACATGGTGAACACTTAGTACCACTCATGCGACCTAGCCGATTTGTCTCGTAGCTCTCTTGTCTACATGGTGTCCTTCACTTGGAATCACGCATGCGACCTAGCTACATTTATCTCTCACGTAGCTCTCTTGTCTACATGGGATACATCTCGTATCACACATGTGACCTAGCTACTACATAGTATCTCGTAGCTTTCTTTTACACATTATGTGCACTAGGCATCATACATGTGACCTAGCTACGCTCCCTCTATTTTATTCAATTTTTCCGAATGTTCAACCGGGATCTCTCTCTCTATTATTTATTTCCATTCTTCCAATAGTCGATTTATACTTCAACATCAGCTAGTATATACATATAATAGGCTGAAATATAAGAATGTAAATGAAATTAATGTATTATTTACATACAAACTTACCTCGGTGCAAAATATGGAAATTTTGCAATTTAGTCCAAAACTTTCTCCTTTCCCCGTTCGAGATCGATTCCACGCCTTTCTTGATTATGAAGCTTGAAAGTTGAAGAAACCCTAGCTATGGAGGAGAGCAATTTTCGGCAGCAACTAATGAGGATGATAACCAATTTTGTGTTATTTTTCCCATTTTATTTCATTTAATATACAAATGACCAAAATGCCCTTACTACTAAACTTTCAAAAAAATTCCCTCCATGTCCAAATTTTGTCCATAACTTAAGAATGGGTCAAATTTCTATTTAAGACCTCCTAATTAATATCCCAAAGCAATTTCATACTAAAAACTTCTAAAACACAAGTTTTACAATTTATTCGATTTAGTCCCTATTTTCAACTTAAGCGCGAAATGCACAGAATTTCATCACGAAATTTTCATGAAATCATAAAATCATATCATAAACCCCAAAATAATTATAAAACGATTATTTCTATCTCGGATTTGTAGTCACAAAACCACTATTCCGATTAGGCCCTAATTCGGGTTGTCACAGTGAGTTTTGGCTTAAAGAAGTCAGATTCTTGGGGCACATTGTTTTGGGTGATGGCATTCGAGTAGATCCGAGTAAGATTTCGGCTATTGTTGAATGGAAACCGCTGAGAAATGTGTCAGAGGTTAGAAGCTTCCTAAGCTTAGCCGGTTATTACAGACGATTTGTTAAAGGATTTTCCATGATTGCTACTCCGATGACGAGATTGTTACAGAAAGATGTTAAGTTCGAATGGACGGAAAAATGTCAACAGAGTTTTGAGAAACTAATGGCATTGTTGACTAAGGCTCCAATTTTAGCACAACCTGAACCGGGAAAAGAATTTATGGTTTATAGTGATGCATCTTTAAATGGATTGGGTTGTGTCCTTATGCAAGAAGGCAAAGTGATAGCCTATGCTTCGAGGCAATTGAAACCGCACGAGAAATTATCCGACACATGATCTAGAGCTAGCCGCCATTGTGTTGCGTTAAAGATTTGGAGACATCATTTGTATGGTGCGAAGTGTCGGGTATTCACTGATCATAAAAGTTTTAAAGTACTTGATGACTCAAAAAGATTTGAATTTATGGAAATGGAGGTGGCTAGAGTTTATAAAAGATTATGAGTTAGTGATTCACTATCACCCAGGTAAGGCGAACGTGGTCGCCGATGCCTTGACTAGGAAATCCTTATTTGCCTTGAGAGCTATGAATACTTAGTTGTCTGTGCCCGATGATGGTTTGATACTAGCGGAGTTGAGAGCTAGAACGACGTTATTCTAAGAGATCTATGAAGCTCAGAAAGGCACCAGTGATTTGCAAACCAAGAGAGCTCAATGTGAGTCGGGTGTTGAATCAGATTTTTGGATTGGTTCAGATGGTTGCTTAATGTTTTAAGATAGGGTCTGTGTACCTAGAGATGACGAGCTTATTGGTAAAATTCTTCACGAGGCACATAGTAGTTGTATGTCAATCTATTTGGGGAGTACCAAGATGTATAATGACTTGAAGAGATTGTATTGGTGGCCGAGTATGAAAAAGGATATTTCTTAGTACATTTCAAGATGCCTGATTTGTCAATAAGTGAAAGCTGAACACCAAGTACCTTCAGGCTTACTTCAGCCTGTGATGATTCCCGAGTGGAAATGGGGCCGTATTACTATGGATTTCATGACGGGTTTGCCTTTGACACCAAGAAAGGAAGATGTTATATGGGTTGTTGTTAATCGATAGACAAATTTGGCTCATTTTATACCGGTATGTATCAATTATTCACTTGACAAGCTAGTCGAGTTGTATATTTCTAAAATAATGAGGTTGCATGGAGTGCATTTATTGATTACATCGAATAGAGATCCGAGGTTCACCTCACGATTTTGGAAGAAGTTGCAGGAAGCTTTAGGTACAAAGTTGAATTTTAGTACCACTTTCCCTTCGCAGACCGACGGCCAGTTCGAGTGAGTAATTCAAATTCTTAAAGATATGTTGCGGTGTTGTGTCCTTGAGTTCCAAGGTAATTGGGAAAAGTATTTACCATTTTTAGAATTTGCCTACAACAACAGTTTTCAGTCGAATTCGAAAATGGCGCCTTATGAGGCATTGTATGGGCATAAGTGCCGAACGCCATTGTATTGGACTGAACTAAGAGAGAATCAGATTCACGGAGTTGATTTAGTTAGAGAAAGCGAAGAAAAAGTAAAGATAATATGTGATTGTTTGAATGCCTCTTCGGATGGACAGAAATCCTACGCAGATTTGAAACGAAAAGAAATTAAGTTTAAGGTCAGTGATAAGGTATTTTTGAAAGTGTTTCCGTGGAAAAAGGTTTTGAGATTTGGTAGGAAAGGAAAATTAAGTCAACACTTTATTGGACTGTATGAGATTACCGAAAGAGTAGGGCCAGTTGCCTATCGGTTAGCCTTACCATCTGAATTAGAAAAGATTCATGATGTGTTCCATGTGTCTATGTTGTACCAATACTGATCTGATCCTTCGCACATGATTTCACCGATAGAGGTCGAGATCTGACTGGATATGACTTATGGCGAAGAGCCAATTAAGATTTTGGCCTAAGAAGTTAAGCAATTGAGAAACAAAAGTATTGCCTTTGTGAAAGTTTTATGGCAAAGACATGGGGTTGAAGAGGCTACATGGGAGACCGAGGAAAACATGAGAAACCAATACCCAAACCTTTTCTCTGATAAGATTTTTGGGGACAAAAATCCCTAAGAGGGAGAATTATAACATCCCGAATTAGGGCCTAGCAGGAACAGTGGTTTTGAGACCACAAATCCAAAATAGAAATAATTAGTTCACAATTATTTGATGGTCCATGATATGCATGTTTATGTGAAATTTTCATGAAGAAATTCTATGCCTAAAACGTCCAATTTGACTTTAGGGACTAAATTGAATAAGCTATAAAACTTGTGTTCTAGAAGCTTCAAGCATGAAATTGCATTGGATCGTTAACTAGAGGTTCTTAAATAGCAATTTGACCAAGTTCTAAAATTTTGGAAAAAAATGGGCATGAATAGGAAAATTTGAAAGAAAGGCTTAAAAGGGCATTTTTGTCTTTTGGTAAATAAAAGAATAAAAAGGGAAATATCAAGTCAAAATTGTGTCCATCTTCTCCAAGGGGTGCGGAAAATTTTCATGCTCTCCATAGCTAGGGTTTTGAACATTTCAAGCTTGATTGTAAGTGCTCCCTTGCCCCGTTTTTGATATTCTTTGCATTTTTGAAGTCCTTAAAGCATGATCTATCCATTTCTAGCCATATTTTGAGCCAGGGTTCATATATGAAATTTGACCAATGAGTGACCTGTTTTTATTTTGATGTTTAATGGAAGAATATGAAAGTTTGATATGTTTTTAACATCTTTTACTAAGTGATTTTTTATAGAAATGCATGGAAAGGACTTGTTTGTAAAAAGGTGTAAAAATGAGAAGTAAAATGTGAAATAAAGGAAAATGTGAGCTGATATAAGCATGGAATAGGTTCAGTTAGGCTTTGGTAACAAAGAACATGAACACATTTCATTTTACGAGCCTAGTGACTAATTTGTAAATATGTGAAAGTTTAGGGAAAAACTATAATTTTTCCTAAATATAGTTTTTGGACTAATTTGAATAATGTGATGATTAAATGAACTAAATTTGCTATTATAGATCAAGAAAAACAGAGTCTGGACCTAGATTGGGGAAAGAACAAGATTTTGGACTAAATCGAATTAATTGTCCATATTTTGTACCGAGGTAAGTTCATATGTAAATAATGCAATGATATGACATGTTTGAATGTTTTTTTATGTATGAGTCTCTATGTTTAATTATTATGACGACTGTATGAACGACTTTATTGCCTATGGGCATGACATTGTGAATGAGTTTGACGAATATGCGTTATCGAGAAAATCATTTTTGAAAATCCTTTTTGAACCTTAGGAATAATGTAGGATACAATGTGACATGTCACTAGGAACTATGTGATTAAGAGCTCATAAAATTATGTGTATATATGATTATGTGAATCTGGGTGCTAGTCTTATATATTCTACCGGTGGTTTGGGTAGCAGACATGTGTTGCGGTACACATAAACTATGTGAGCGACCTAAGTAGTTACATCCTGACTATCAGCTTGTGTGAACAGGCCCATGATTTTCTCGAAAGCGAAAAATGTATGATTGTGATATAAGGTAGCATGTGGGTATGTTTGAAGCACTATGTGCAAATCTTTCGTGTATCCGATAATATTCCGAATGTTCAACGAGTAAACCTATGAGTTATTCGACAAATAAGTCAATGATGACGAAATGTGGCAATGTGTTACAAGTTGGAACAGTTATGTATGAAAAACTTATATGAATGAGCTCAGTAAGTGATGAACTTTTAGTAAGATTGAAATTGTGTGAGTTAAGCCTATGAATGTATGATAACACATAAGTAAACTATGTTACGTCATTGGTATTTATATATATGTTTATGTTGCTATTTATTTCCATGTGAACTTACTAAGCTTCATGCTTACTTCCTTCTCTTTTCCATTTTCTTATAGTATCTCTAAGCTAGCTCGAGGATCGAAGGACGTCAGAGGCTCATCACACTATGAACTGAACATTTAGGTGTAGTTAGTCTCAACATTTTGAGTATGGCATGTATAGGGACTTGATCTTTTTGTTATGTGTCATATTGATTAGCCAAATGTGTTGGCTCATGAACGTATTAAGATTATTTTGTATATGGCCATGAGAGGTGCCTCATATTGATTATTGGGTTGTAACCTTAATTATTGGTGCATACATGCAAATGTGCTTAGGTTTTAATGTGGTTATGGTTGCTTATGGTTAATGAGTGTGATGGATGGCATGTATGATTGGTGTATAAAATATGAATTAATATGTAGGACAATAAAGGTGACGCAAGTGTGTAACTTGAAAGTAGGTTAGTAAAGATGATAGACAAATATGAAATTGGTGTAGAATGCCAAATGAAAGCATGATAGTTTGAATAGGTGATATGTTGACATTACCAAGTCATAATTTAACCATGAATGTGAATGCTTTATTAATCAAATGTGCCATGTCGCATGCCATGAAGTAAGTGTAAGTATGTGAGTGTTTAAGGGTGGCAAATGGCTTGGAAAATAGCCAAGAAATTGTCCACATGGTTAGATACACGGGCATGTGTCTAGGCCATGTGTGACACATGGTCTACCCCATGGGCGTGTGATTCGGCTGTGTGTCCTTTACACCCTAATTAATGCAAATAGAATGCCTAGTAGTAAACACACGGGCAGAGACATGGCCGTGTATGTCAGCCATGTGGAGGACACGGTCTCGGGATATGGGCGTGTGCCCAGGCTATGTGAAGTTTACACTTAATTTCGAGAATTTAATTCGCCACAAGGCCTAAGCAGATAGGCGTGTGACCTTATTTTATTGATGATGTCATAGTCAGAAAGTTATATGGACTGAGGACACGGGCGTGTCCCAAGCCACACGGCCTACCCACACGAGTGGTGACTCTCCAAAGTATGAAAAAATTTCTAAGTGGAGTAAAAGTTTCGAAAGTTTTCGGTTTAGTCCCAAACCACTCCCAACGTATGTTTTGGGCCTCGTAGGCCTTTATAAGGGACAATTTGCATATGATTGAAAAGTTTTAAATTTGGATGAAATTTTATGGCTCGGCAATGTATATTAATTTACGTTTAAGTCCAGTAATGCCTCGAACCCTGTCCTGGTATCGGATACGGGTAAGGAGTGTTACAGTTCTGGGTATCAGCAGCTTAAGGTTAAGGAATTTGATGTACATAAGACTACTTTTAGGACTCGTTATGGGTATTACGAGCTCTTAGTCATGCCCTTTGGTTTGACAAATGCTCTAGTTGCATTCATGGATATGATGAACTGAGTTTTCCAACCATATTTGGATTAGTTTGTCGTAGTCTTTATCGACGAAATTTTGTTATACTCTAAGATCGAATGTGACAGCCCAAAATTGACCCTAGTCGGGAAGTGGTTTCGGGACCACTAAACCGAGTCACCGAAATGTTTGAACGTAATATTTATTGTCTAGAATATGTATTTACGAATGTGTAAAAATTTCAAGCTTCAGTTTAGTCGATTGCATGTGAATTCAGTTAGTAGGACTTGTATGTCACTTTTGAAAAATGATAGGCTAATCTATAAGGACCTAATAGTACATGTAGTTAAAAGGGAGGACTTGCATGTCAAAATCCCCCCCCAAGTGCTAGTGGCCGGCCATGACAAGGAAGCATGGGCAAGACATGTCATGAAACATGTTGGGTGAGTGTTTTATGTTGAAATAAATAAAATAAGGTGCATGAGTAATAAAAAAAAAAGTGTGTGTGTGAAGGCTTTCCTCCCTCCCCATTGCCGTGCAAGTGAGAAGAAAAACAAAAAAAAAAGCTTTGTTCATCTTTTTTTTCCATCCTTTTGGCCGAAAATCTCAAGGGAGAAGAAAGGGGTCCTTGCTCATGGTTGGTTTGGAATAGGTTGGCCATCCTTGTAGCTAGATTAAGGTATGTTTAATATGGTGCCATGAGATTCATGCATGTTCTTAGTTGCTAGTTTTAGTTCTAATTAGTCCATGATTCAAAACCTTGCTATGTCATGGGGATGATAGTATGAAATGAAAATTTGAGATAAGTAAGGTTAAATTTGATTTGGTAAAATCGGCCATATGGGTGTATATGTTTGTAAAAATATATTTTCTTTGTTAACTCCTTACAATCGGTTGTAGGAGTAATATTGGCTTATAAGGTTGAGTTGATTCATGATGTTGTATGTTAGGATTAAAATACTTGAGACTAGATTAGCTTAATGGTGACCATGCATTCGGCCTTGAAGCATTAAACAAATGTTGGTTGAGATTTTGATATTTTGAACAAAGATAGTTGTGAAATGGGGTGAAAACCATTAAGTTATACACATAAAAATCCAGCAAGAAGATTAAACTACTAAATGTATTCATTTTAGATCAAGACATCAAAGAGGGAGAACCAAGCAAAGGCAAAGCAAAGATAATCGAGTAGTAGATTGGGAATAATTTCATCCGATATAAGGTAAGTCATTAAGCACTTATTTGTACTAATTTAAAGGGTCGTAATGTCCAAGTAATGATGCTGAATGGAATGGTAGAATATATATATAAACATGTATGTATGTGGTGATAAAAATATTGAATTGAAAGAAAAGAGGTGAGATGTATTGAATGATCGGTTTCGGCACTAAGTGTGCGGGTGTAAACATTTATAATCACAAATTGGCACTAAGTGTGCGGGTTCAAATTATACAGCACTAAGTGTGCAAGTTTGATTATATAGCACTAAGTGTGCGAGTTCGACTATTAAGCACTAAGTGTGCGGGCTTATTGCACATCCTCTAATAAACGTACATGTTCTATGTGCGCGGCCTTACCGAGTCAATCATGGACAGTGATGCGAGTAAACACCTTGAGCTCATGAGGAATGGACATTTTATTTATATTTGGAATTTTGGTTTGGTAAGTCTTGATCTATGTGGTGATTATGCTCGAAAATAAATGCATGCAATGTCATATGGCGTAATGTATGAAATATCAAGTAGGGCTTGGTATGTGACCAAACCGAAATGCCTATAGAATTATAGTACCGTTTGGGGTGTGGATGGAGGATTTTAATCCGCATTAATTATTTTCTTTTATGGTATATTATTACTGAGCGGCAATATAATGCTTATGGCTTCTTGAGTTATATACTCACCCGGTGTTTGCTTGTCGCCATTTTAGGTTTCTCGGACTCGTCCTTTTTGCGTGCTCGTGATCGTCATTGGAGTCATCACACTGGCTATCAACTTTTGGTATTTTTTGTGTAGTCGGTTTAGGAGAACATTTTGGCATGTATAGGCTAATATGCTTTGTTGAACTTTGGTATGTAAACTTTTAGCCATGTGAAAATGGCATAAATGCTCGGTTGGATTTAGTTCTCCAATGTTAAGTCACAAGTCTTGGTAATTGATTTCCATGCCTTATGCCATGGTTGATTATTTTGGTGTTAAAATGCATGTTATGGCAATAGTGTAGTAGGGAGATGTTGGATAATGATTAGCCTCTGGTATGGCTAGTCATGATCATGATTTGTGACATGTATGATGAATCACTAGTTAGATCAAAGGGAAATCATGAAATAGGCATAGTTGCTTTAGTGACAGTCTTGGCAGCAGAAGAACGTGAGATTGAAAAATCACTAAAAATAGTAGGAATGGTATTAAATAGTAAATAAATTATGTAAATGTACCTTGATGAATCTACTTTTATATAGAAGAAAAGAAATGGTCATATGAGTTATAAGTTAACAGATATTAAAGTTCTTGTGAAACAGGGCCAGAACGGTTTCTGGATCCCCTGTCCCGAATTTGGAAAATCATTGTAAATTAACCAGAGATAATTAGGAGTCATGCCATATATGTGTAGATTCCTCTCTGAGTCTAGTTTCTATAGAAACAAAGGGCATTAGTATTGAAGCCCTGTACAGGGAGATATCCAATTCGTAATGCACAAAGGTCAACTCGAATTATGAATTTTGGAGCGACTAGTACACAGATTGGCAGCTTGTCTGGAAACTCTCAATAAGTGGGTTGAAATCTGTTAACACCTCGTGTTCGACTCCGGCGACGGTCTCGGGTTCGGGATGTTACATTTTTATTGGTATCAGAGCTATGGTTTAGTCGGTTCTAGGACTCCCATAGCGCGTATGAGTCTAGCTATACATGCCTTAATGTTAATGTTTAAATGTGTGATGACTTGACGGTTAAAATTTTTGTTTTGATTAGTAAATGGATCCGGTGTAGAGAACCTTGGCGGATGACATTGAAAGTGTAGCGGCTGCTCTCGCACAAGGGACGCCGCTGTTGAACCTCAGTCATCTGCGAATAATCAAGGTGAGGAGGCAAAACAAGCCTTCTTTACCATGATGAATGAGTGGGTAGCGCAATACGCCCGAACCAATCCGGTTGTCCAACAATTCCCAAATTTAAATAATCCACCCCAAGGGCCTGTAATGCCATCAGTTACTGATCCTATGAGGCCGAGTAAGCCACCTGTAGACTTGATTAGAAAGCGCGGGGCTGAGGAGTTTAAGGCCATAGTTACTGATGATGCCGAAAGAGCCGAGTTCTAGCTTGATAACACCATTCGGGTGTTTGATGAACTGTCATGCACACCGATGAATGTCTAAAGTGTGCTATATCCTTGTTGCGAGACTCGACTTACTATTGGTGGAGGACTTTGATCTCCATAGTCCCAAACGAAGCGAGTTACTTGGGATTTCTTTCAAACGAATTTGAAAGAAGTATATTAGTCAACGGTTCATCGATCAAAAGCGTAAGGAATTCTTGGAACTCAAGCAAGGCCGTATGACAAGATTCACGAATCTGAACATGAGTTCGTAAGACTTAGTCGATATGCTCGGGAGTGTGTGGCCGATGAGGTTGCTATGTGCAAAAGATTTGAAGAAGGATTGAATGAAGATTTAAAACTACTAGTGGGTATTTTGGAGATAAAGGAGTTCGTGACGCTGGTCGAACGAGCACGCAAAGCGGAAGAACTTGGAAAGGAGAAGAAGAAGGTTGAATTTGAAGCTAAAGACTATCGTAAGAGATCGATGGGTAAAGCTCCGTTCTCGATTGTAAAGAAGTTCGGGGAGGACACTAATAAATTGAGGACGATCAGGGAATTTCCATTAGAAACACGACCATCGACGGACTCGAGCTACTTGGTGGCTAGTGTGGGCAATAATCGTCAAGAGAGACACAATGCCCCAATGTGGAAGACGACACCTAGGTGAATGTTGGGGTAAGTCATTAACCTGACTGTTACGGATGTGGTTCAAGGACCACTTCATTAGAGATTGCACGGAGCTAGATGAGAAGAATAAGATGCAAGGTGCAAGATCGAGTGGGGCGACAGCTAGAGGTAGACCCCCGAGGATTTCAGGAGGTAGGGGTGGTAATCAGAGAGGAGCCACTGATACGGCTGTTCGATCTGAGACCCGTGCTCCTGCTAGAGCATATGCCATCCGCGCACGAGAGGAGGCATCCTCCCCTGACGTTATCACTGGTACTTTTACTCTCTTTGATACTAGTGTGATTGCATTGATTGACCCCGGCTCTACTCATTCATATGTATGTGAAACTTTAGCATCCAGTAAGACTCTACCTGTTGAGTCTACTGAGTTCGTAATTCGAGTGTCAAACCCTTTGGGTCAATACGTACTCGTTGATAAAGTGTGCAAGAGATGCCCCCTAATAATTTGAGAATCCTGTTTTCCGGCCGATCTGATGCTACTACCATTTGATGAATTCGATGTTATTCTTGGTATGGATTGGCTGACCGTACATGATGCAGTGGTGGACTGCAAAAGGAAAACCATTGATTTGAGGAGTGCAAATAATGAGGTAGTCCGAGTCGAGTCTACTGATTTAAAAGGAGTGCCAGCGATAATATCTTCTATGACCGCTCGGAGATATGTGAAAAAGGGGTGTGAAACATACCTTGCGTATGTGTTTGAAAGTAAAGAGCGGAAAAGAAACTCGAATCGGTACCAGTGGTTTGTGAGTATTCGGATGTTTTTCGGAGGATTACTGGATTGCCACCGGTTCGAGAAGTGGAATTCGACATCGAAGTTGTTCCGGTACTACGCCGATCTCAATAGCTCCGTGTCGTATGGCATTAACGGAGTTAAAGGAATTGAAGGTCAATTGCAGAATTGACGGATAGAGGTTTCGCTCGACCGAGTTTTTCTCCATGGGCGCACCGGTATTGTTTGTGAAAAGAAGGGCGGAAGCATGAGGTTGTGCATCGACTATCGTCAACTCAATAAAGTGATGATAAAGAATAAATATCCATTGCCACGAATTGATGATTTGTTTGATCAATTAAAGGGAGCCTCGGTGTTTTCAAAGATAGATTTGAGGTCGGGTACTATCGGTTGAGGGTCCGAGAATCGGACATACCAAAACCGCTTTTAGAGCGAGTACGGTCACTACAAATTCTTGGTGATGCCGTTTGGGCTCACTAATGCCCTACGGTGTTTATGGATTTAATGAATAGAATTTTCAGGCCATACTTGGATCGGTTCATAGTTGTATTTATCGATGACATTTTGGTCTATTCGAGAGATGAAACCGAACATCTTTGAACACCGAGGCTAGTGTTGCAAATCTTACGAGATAAGCGATTATCATAAAGTTCATAAATGTGAATTTTGGTTGAAAGAGGTTAGCTTTTTGGGGCACGTGGTGTCCGCGATCGGTGTCAAGATGGACCCGAACAAAATTTCGACCATAGTCGATTGGAAACCACCAAGGAATGTTACCGAAGTTAGGAGCTTTTGGGGCTTGTCGGTTATTACCGACGATTTGTAAAGGTTTCTCGACGATAGCCACGCCAATGACGGCTACTCCAAAAGGATGTTAAGTTGAATGGACGGAGAAATGTCGAAAAGTTTCGATCAATTGAAAGCTTATTTGATGAAGCCCCAATTCTAGTGCAACCCGAATCGGGCAAAGAGTTTGTCATTTATAGTGACGCATCCTTACTTGGGTTGGGTTGCGTATTGATGCAAGAAGGGCGAGTTGTGGCCTATCGTCGAGACAATTAAAGCCACATGAGAAAAATTATCCGACCCATGATCTCGAATTGGTGCCATCGTATTCGCCTTAAAGATATGGCGACATTACTTATTTGGTGAGAAGTGCCATGTGTATTCGGATCACAAAAGTCTCAAATATTTGATGACTCAAAGAGACTTAAATCTGCGACAAAGGCGTTGGCTCGAGTGTTAAAGGATTATGAGTTGGTCATTGACTATCACCGGGAAAGGCTAATGTGGTTGCGGATGCCTTAAGTCGTAAATCACTATTTGCGTTATGAAGCGATGAATGTACACTTGTGCATTCTACCCGACAATGTGTTAGTAGCTGAATTGAAAGCCAAACCATTATTGATCGTCAAATTCGTGAAGCTCGAGAAAGTCGACGATGAGTTGGTTGCAAAGCGGGATGAGTGTGTTCGAACAAGGAATCGAATTTCAGATTGACGACCATGATTGCTTGACGTTCAAGGGTCGATTATGTATTCCAAGGAATTGAACTTGTTTCGATGATTTTGAGCGAGGCTCACGAGTCGAATGTCAATCCACCCGGGAGTACGAAAATGTACAACGACACGAGACACTAGTTTTGGTGGCATGGTATGAAGCGAGACATTTCCAACTTTGTTTGAAGTGCTTAGTATGTCGACAAGTAAAGGCGGAACATCAAGTGCCCACGGGTTTGCTTGACCAATCATGATACCGAATGGAAATGGGAGCGAGTCACGATGGATTTTGTATCTGGCTTGCCAGTGTCGGCAAGCAAGAAAGATGCAATTTGGGTCGTCGTTGATAGATTGACTAAGTCGGCTCACTTTATCCCCGTACGTACGGATTTTTCATTGGATAAGCTAGCTGAATTGTATGTTTCTCAGATTGTGAGATTACACGGGGTACCGATTTCTATTGTGTCGGACAGAGATCCGAGATTCACCTCACGATTTTGGAAGAAATTGCAAGAAGCTTTGGGTACCAAGCTGCATTTTAGCACCGCTTTTCATCCCCAAATCGATGGTCAATCCGGCGGATAATTCGGATACTTGAGGATATGTTGAGATGTTGCATCCTCGAGTTTAATGGTTCATGGGAACGGTATTTACCCTTGATTGAATTCGCTTACAACAATAGTTTTCAGTCAAGCATTAAGATGGCGCCTTACGAGGCTTTGTATGGTCGTAAATGCCGTACACCATTGTTTTGGACTGAGCTCGGTGAAAGCAAAATTTTCGGGGTGGATTTGATTAGAGATCTTTGAGCAAAAGTTCGAGTAATTCGTGAAAGTTTGAAGGCTGCTTCGAATCGTCAGAAGTCGTACGCGGATTTAAAACGAAGAGATATTGAGTATCAGGTGGGAGACAAAGTGTTTCTTAAGGTATCACCCTGGAAAAAGATACTCAGATTTGGCCGTAAAGGCAAATTGAGTCCGAGATTCATTGGGCCATATGAGATCTCCGAACGAGTCGGCCCAGTAGCGTATAGGTTGCTTTTACCCCCTGAACTCGAAAGGATCTACAACGTTTTCCATGTTTCGATGCTTCGACGTTACCGATCCGATCCTTCGCATGTAATAAACCCCTCCGAGATTGAAATTCAAGCCGATATGAGTTATGAAGAAGAACCGATTCGTATCCTAGCTCGTGAAGTGAAGGAGTTGCGAAACAAAAGGGTTCCGTTAGTAAAAGTGTTATGGCTCAAACACGGGATGGAAGAAGCTACTTGGGAACCCGAGAATTCTATGAAAGAGCGTTACCCAAACACATTTACGGTAAGATTTTCGGGGACGAAAATTCCTTAAGTGGGGAGAGTTGTGACAGCCAAAATTGACCCTAGTCGGGAAGTGGTTTGGGACCACGAAACCGAGTCACCGAAATGTTTGAGCGTAATATTTATTGTCTAGAATATGTATTTACGAATGTGTAAAAATTTCAAGCTTGGTTTAGTCGATTGCATGTGAATTCAGTTAGTAGGACTTGTATGTCACTTTTGAAAATGATAGGCTAATCTATAAGGACCTAATAGTACATGTAGTCAAAGGGAGGACTTGCATGTCAAAATCCCCCAAGTGCTAGTGGCGGCCATGACAAGGAAGCATGGGCAAGACATGTCATGAAACATGTTGGGTGAGTGTTTTATGTTGAAATAAATAAAATAAGGTGCATGAGTAATAAAAAAAAGTGTGTGTGTGAAGGCTTTCCCTCCCTCCCCATTGCCGTGCAAGTGAGAAGAAAAACAAAAAAAAAAGCTTTGTTCATCTTTTTTTTCCATCCTTTAGCCGAAAATCTCAAGGGAGAAGAAAGGGTCCTTGCTCATGGTTGGTTTGGAATAGGTTGGCCATCCTTGTAGCTAGATTAAGGTATGTTTAATATGGTGCCATGAGATTCATGCATGTTCTTAGTTGCTAGTTTTAGTTCTAATTAGTCCATGATTCAAAACCTTGCTATGTCATGGGGATGATAGTATGAAATGAAAATTTGAGATAAGTAAGGTTAAATTTGATTTGGTAAAATCGGCCATATGGGTGTATATGTTTGTAAAATATATTTTCTTTGTTAACTCCTTACAATCGGTTGTAGGAGTAATATTGGCTTATAAGGTTGAGTTGATTCATGATGTTGTATGTTAGGATTAAAATACTTGAGACTAGATTAGCTTAATGGTGACCATGCATTCGGCCTTGAGCGTTAAACAAATGTTGGTTGAGATTTTGATATTTTGAACAAAGATAGTTGTAAAATGGGGTGAAAACCATTAAGTTATACACATAAAAATCCAGCAAGAAGATTAAACTACTAAATGTATTCATTTTAGATCAAGACATCAAAGAGGAGAACCAAGCAAAGGCAAAGCAAAGATAATCGAGTAGTAGATTGGGAATCATTTCATCCGATATAAGGTAAGTCATTAAGCACTTATTTGTACTAATTTAAAGGGTCGTAATGTCCAAGTAATGATGCTGAATGGAATGGTAGAATATATATATAAACATGTATGTATGTGGTGATAAAATATTGAATTGAAAGAAAAGAGGTGAGATGTATTGAATGATCGGTTTGGCACTAAGTGTGCGGTGTAAACATTTATAATCACAAATTGGCACTAAGTGTGCGGGTTCAAATTATACAGCACTAAGTGTGCAAGTTTGATTATATAGCACTAAGTGTGCGAGTTCGACTATTAAGCACTAAGTGTGCGGGCTTATTGCACATCCTCTAATAAGCGTACATGTTCTATGTGCGCGGCCTTACCGAGTCAATCATGGACAGATGATGCAGTAAACACCTTGAGCTCATGAGGAATGGACATTTTATTTATATTTGGAATTTTGGTTTGGTAAGTCTTGATCTATGTGGTGATTATGCTCGAAAATAAATGCATGCAATGTCATATGGCGTAATGTATGAAATATCAAGTAGGGCTTGGTATGTGACCAAACCGAAATGCCTAAAGAATTATAGTACCGTTTGGGGTGTGGATGGAGGATTTTAATCCGCATTAATTATTTTCTTTTATGGTATATTATTACTGAACGGCAATATAATGCTTATGGCTTCTTGAGTTATATACTCACCGGTGTTTGCTTGTCGCCATTTTAGGTTTCTCGGACTCGTCCTTTTTGCGTGCTCGTGATCGTCATTGGAGTCATCACACCGGCTATCAACTTTTGGTATTTTTTTTGTGTAGTCGGTTTAGGAGAACATTTTGGCATGTATAGGCTAATATGCTTTGTTGAACTTTGGTATGTAAACTTTTAGCCATGCGAAAATGGCATAAATGCTCGGTTGGATTTAGTTCTCCAATGTTAAGTCACAAGTCTTGGTAATTCGATTTCCATGCCTTATGCCATGGTGATAGAGTGTCCAATTTGATTTTTAAGACTAAACTACAAAAGTTGCAAAAGAAGTGATTCTAGAAGCTTTAAGCATGAAATAGCTATGGATTATTAATTAGAGGTCCTTAAATAGCAATTTGACTAATTTCTAGTTTTATGGACAAAAATGGGCATGAATAAGTAAAATTTGAAGGTTTAGTAAAAAGGGCATTTTGGTCATTTGGTTAATAAATGAATAAAAAAGGAAAATTAGGTCAAAATTTGCTCATCTTCTCCATGTGATAGCTGAAATTCCTAAGGTAACCATAGCTAGGGTTTCTTCAACTTTCAAGCTTGATAGTAAGTGCATCCTAGCCTCGTTTTTAATTTCTTTACATTTTTGAAGTTGTTATCAATCGATCTAGCCATTTCTACCGTTTATTTGAGCTAGGGTTGATGTCTAGGGTTTGACCCATGTGTGACATGCATGTATTTTGATGCTTCATGGTAGATTATGAAAGTTTGATGTGTGATAAAAAACTTTTACTAAGTGTTTTTTCATGAAAACACCTAAAAATGACCTATTTGTAAAAGTTGTAAAATTTGCAGTAAAAATCTGATTTGATGAAAAATGTGGGCTAATATGAGTATGTGTGTGGGTCAGCTAGGCTTGGGTAACAAAGAAAATGAGTACATTTCATTTTACGAGCCTAAGGACTAATTTGTAAATATGTGAAAGTTTACGGGCAAAACTATAATTTTGCCAAAGTATGGTTTTTGTACTGATTTGAACAATATGGTAATTAAATAAGCTAAATTTTCTATTATAGATCAAGAAAAATGGAGCCCGGACCTAGATCGGGGAAAGAACAAGGTTGTGGACTAAATCGAATTAGTTAACTATATTTTGTACCGAGGTAAGTCATATGTAAATAATGCAATATTATGATTATATTTTTAACGCCTTAATATTGTATGAATTGTATAATTTATTTGATGGACACATTCGACAAGTTCCGACAAGAGGGAAAAAATCCCGTTTGAACCTTAAGAATAGAATAGGATGCGAGTGCCATGTCACGAGGACCCCATGTGATATATATATGTTTATGTGAATCCAGGTGCTGGTCATGTATGTCTTACCGGTAGCTAGGTAGTCCAACATGTGTTGCGGATAGCTAACAGCTTGTGTGAGCAGCCCGTGTAGCTACATCTTGACCGTCAGCTTGTGTGGGCAGACCCGTTATTAGCTTGAGAGTGAGCTTTTATGTGATATGAAATATGAGGTAGCTCTGGCTACATATGAGGCACTTGTGTGCAAAGACCTTTCGTGTATCCGTTTAGTATTCCAATGTTCAACAGGTATGTCAAAAACTCATAAGAATGAGCTTGTTAAGTGATGAGCTTTTGGCAAGATTAAGAATGATAAAGTTATGCTTATGAAACTATGATGATAAATATGAGTTATGTTAAGTTAAATTGTATGATATTCATGTTAAATGTTGCTTAATATTGTTTATTATTGCATGTGAACTTACTAAGTTTTATGCTTACTCCCCTTCCTTTCCATTTTTTTATAGTGTCGCCAAGCTAGGTCTGGAGTCGGAAGTAGTTGGAGCATCGATCACACTATCAATTTGATCATTTGGGTATAATTGCTTTAAATATTTTGAATATGGCATGTATAGGGACTTGGTCTTTTTGTGATATGTTTCGTTATTGATTTGGCCAAATGTTTTGGCTTGTAATGGTATTTGATTCATTTTGTAAATGACCATTTGGTATTGGCTAATATTGGTTAAGTATTTATGCATATAGAGATGCCTTTCATGGATGGAGTTATTGCATGGTTTGTGACTATAATTATGAAATGTTGTATGTGATAGAAAATAGCATGTAATTGATGTGTGGATGTCTTAGTTTTGTGTATATGCTTGGATTGGGGTTGTTTGATGTTGTGTAGGAGGGTGCAAGTAAGGGTGGCAAAAAGGCTTGGTAAATAGACTTATTTTTGTCCAAACAGGTAGACACACGGGCTTGTGTCTAGGTCGTGTGTGACACACGACTTGCCTATTGGGTGTGTGATCCAGCCGTTTGTCCCTTGCATTTTTGAATTTTAGCTTCAAATTGGCCACACGAGCAGAGACACGGTCATGTGTCTCAGCCGTATGAAGGACACGACCCAGGAACATGGGTGTGTGACCAGGGCGTGTGAAGTCTGCACCTATTTTATGAAAAATTATGAAAATTAAATCACCCACACAGCCTAGCACACTGGCTTGTGACCCTATTTTGTTGATGACGCCATAAACAGAGAGTTACACGGGTGGGTCTCAAGCCACACGGGCGTGTGTGACCACACGGCCTCCCCACACGGGCGCGTGACCCTTCAAAGCATGAAAATTTTCTAAGTGTTATAAAAATTTCAAAAGTTCTCAGTTTAGTCTTAAACCACTCCCAATGTATGTTTCGGGCCTCGTAGGCTTGTAATAGGGTCGATATGAATGTATATGAAAAGTTTTAATTTGGATGGAAATTTATGTTTAGGTTCTGCATGATTACTTGTGTATAAGTCTGGTAATGCCTCATACCCTATTCTGACGTCGAATACGGGTAAGGGTTGTTACAAGATTCTGAAGTGTGCGAGGCCGGTTGCTTATCAGTTGGAGTTACCTCTAGAGTTAGATCATATCCATGATGTTTTTTACATCTCCATGTTGAGATGATATCAGTCGGACCCATCTCATATTGTTCCTATTGAGGATATTGAGGTTAGAATGAATTTGACTTTTGAGGAAGAGCGGGTTCAGATTTTGGATCGAGATGTGAAAGTTTTGAGGAGGAAATCTATTCCATTAGTGAAGGTTCTGTGGTAGAATCATGGTACAGAGGAAGGCAGGTGGGAACCTGAGGACTCGATCCATTATTAGTATCTGCATTTGTTTGAATCAGGTAAATTTTAAGGTCAAAATTTCTTTTAGGGGGTAGACGCCTTGACTTATAAAATCTTGTTTTTACGAATTGTGGGTGAAGGGTGTTAACTTTTGCTTCTGTAAGTGTGTGCTGATTGTGTGGTAGAGTTTTGGTGGGATTAGAATTAAGATGTAGTTGGATAAGAGTAACGGGTCAGTTTTGGTGGGGTTGATGGTTAGTGGGGTAGTTCGGATATTATTTTTATTTTGCTTCCCAAAATTCATTTCCCCCTCTGATGTTTTCTTTTCTTTTCATTTCTCTGCCATTTTCCCTATTACTTCTTCCTTTGGTTTTGTTACAAATTCTTTGTTCGTCGTTGCATTTTGAATCCCCGGTCTCTTCATGCAGCTTGGTAAGTGGGGTTGTATTTATCTTTAGCTTTCGGTTTTTGTAAGTCCATTTTGGGATCTTTATTTTGAAATGGTGAAATGGTATTGTAGTTTGGGGAAAATAACTTCTATGGTTGTGTTGTTTAGGAGAAGACTGTGAAGCAGTGGATTTCGCTCCAACAATCTAGTTTGTGTGTGTAATTGTGTTCATTGACGGTAAATTCGTGTGCTTGTTCAGTCTTGAGAGGTTAAATCTGGTTAATCTTGTTGAATTCATAAATCGAGCACTAAGTTATCGTTGCATTACTGTTTTTAGGTTACAGTGGCCTCGAGGTTGTATTCACACCAAAACTGAGTAAGGTGTGTCACAAGAAACTCAAAAAATGGCGATCGACGAAAGCTGAAAATAAGGTCTGTCAATGCCACACGGCCATGTGGTAGGCCATGTGCGACTCAGGCCATGTGTGACACATGTCCTGGGCCATTTTGGACCGTGTGGGCCATACAAGCAAGGAATTTTGGGTGTGTGTACCCACACGGGCATGTGGACCCAAATTTTAGAATTTTTCCCTAGGGTTGTACACGTCATTCTGAAAGACTATGGGCCTTCTATAGGGTCAGTATGTGTTAATTATAAGCCCTAAAACATGGAATCTATTAATCTGTTAATATGAATATGACGTAAATAATACATAAATACATGTAATGGGATGCGATATGTTTGAACTGTTGTGTATAAGCATGTTAAGTATCTGTTATATGAGTATTCTTGTGATATACGTTTTGGCATTTGTATTCTACTATATCTGATATTCTATCTGTATCTGGCTATGGGGTGAGATTTGTATCATGAGAAGGAAGTGTTTTGTATGAGGCAATATCTCGCCATTATATTGGCAGCATTGCTGTGACTACTCTGGAAAGTGTTGTATAGACACTACGCGATGTGTAGGGTTGGGTGGGTGTTTTATACCCTACGTGGTGTGTTGGGATGGTTGGAGTTGGTGTGTAGAGGATGGGGATAGGATTATGCATATTTGTATCTATATAATTCTGATTCTGTAAAAGATTTCCATCTGTGTCTGTTTTGCCATGAGATTGAATCTGAATTTCTGTTAATATACGCGTTACACACTGAGTTACCAAAACTCACTTTCTATTTGTCTATTCTGTCTAGGTCGAACGACGAAAATGTGCAAGTGTACACAATCGCAACAAGTAATAAAGTGATAAGTAAATATCGAGTTATCGTACCCTTATGGATTGTGAAAAGAATTATTTATGAATGCTATTTAGAACAATTTGGTGAAGAAAAATATTTTGTTTGAAGAAGGTGATTAAAAACTAAGATTTTAAACTAATTAAACTGAATAAATAAATCTCAAATGCATGATTTCAAAATATGATTTTAATCAAGATGACATAATTGTGTTAGATTAATTACATTTCTTAACTTAGAGTTATTAAACTCATGTTTATATTGTTACAAATAAATTCACTCGGTAATTTGCTAACTTATGAACATACTCACCTACCAAAATCCAGTCATCACTTGACTATATCCCTATGTGAATTCAATCGATTAAACAAATCATAACAGACAAATATGTTATTGCACATACATAATTATTAAATCGAAATAACCTCTTGTACATATCCCTATGTCAATTCAAATGATTAATTAAATCTGATAAGCATATAAAAGACTATGTGAGGTAGCAAGGTATCCCTACCTTGAAACAGTTTAATCACAATAATCTTGCATGTTATGCAAGGAAATGTATCGTCAGATACTATTGCTAATTTAACCCTCAGCTACCTTAGATGATTAAACATGCACTGATTAAGTACTGTGTCCATTAATTACAATTTCAATCCATTTAAATAATTAATTCATTAGCTACCTCACAATTGTAATGCATGAATAACTTAGTCGTGATTTTACTTAATCAAGCATCTTACTAGGACCTATAACAACATAAACACAATTTTAACAATTTTAGCAAATGAAATACATTCAACCTAACACAAATTAAATTCAAGCTAAATTGATTAAATTAACCATTCCAAAAACATAAATATCCATAGATATGTTCATCATAACAACAACAAAAAATTAAAGAGATAGGGAATAAGAATCAAATCCGGTGGTTTTTTGTGGCTTGACTAGTTTGCTTTGTTCTTCCTTCTCTATTGTCTTCATCGACCAAGGCTGCTATGAACACTTAATTGGTGCTCCAAATGGCTGATGAATGCCCCTTTTCCAAGAGGAGAAATCGGCAAGAGAGCAAGGGAATTTGGAATGGAAAGAAGAGAGAAAGTGGAGAGAAGAGAGAAAAGATGTGAATGCTTGAGGTGTGTTTCAAATGATCAACTTAAGGGAGTTTTTATAACTGAAGAGGGTAGCTAAAAATAGCTAAAATTAGTAGCCAAAGAGCCCTCCCTTGTGGCAAGTATGATGATTTCAAACTTGCTAAATTAAGCTTGGGGCAACCTAGAAAGCCACCATTTGTGGAGGGTTTTGAATGCTATTTGAACAAGTCTTCAAGGGCCTATTTGCAAGCTAAATAATCACCCAATAAGCTAAATTGGGTCAGCACATGGGGTGGTTTTGGGCTGTCCATTACTTGGTCGGTTTGTTTTACTCGGTTCGACTCAATTGGACCACTTATCATAATTTATTAATAATAATTTATTAACCCAAATTAAATTGGATATAAATTAAAATTAATTATATTATGAATTAATACACAAAATTTTGGGTTGTCTTAGGCTGAAAATTAATTCTAGTTGATACTTCAAATTGCTTCTCAGTTTTGTGCTTCTAGCAGTGTCTGCCGAGCCATTTTTCGCCCTTTGTGCAAATCTGTCGAAAATAACCAAAATTTATCAAAATTAATTATAAAATTAATTAAAATTCAACATGTTCATATTTTAAGTACACTTTAATTATTTTATAAAATTAATTATTTTCCAACAGGAATTTTATCGAAACTGTATGAATTTAAGTTAAAAAAGGCATGTAAAAGTGTGTCAATTTTCATGTTTCCACACCCCCAAACTTAATTCACTGCTCGTCCCGAGTAATACATAAATTTGAAAAGAATTTCTCAGAAACACCTTTGAAGACCCCTTCAGGACAACATTCTTCCCAAAATTATGAATTTAATATACTTATGCTCAAAAACAAGAAATTTGATAGTTATGCTATTTAAGTATACATACCATTCAAATTAATCTCAACAACTATTTATGATAGCAAAATTAGACTAAATGCTTCCTTAACAACAGGATGTTGATATGAAGTTACTTGAGTACGTCTACCAACTTCTTGAATTGAATTTCCTGCTTCTACTTCTAAAGTCTTTGAGGGTAGGGTGGTGGAGGTTTCTTTAATGGAACTGATTGATTCGTCTTTTGTGGTAATTCTGCATCTAACGAACGGTCCAAAATTATGTGTATTAATTCATAATATAATTAATTTTAATTTATATCCAATTTAATTTACATTAAAAAATTATTACTAATAAATTATGAAAAGTGGTCCAGTTGATACTTCAAATTGCTTCTCAGTTTTGTGCTTCTAGCAGTGTCTGTCGAGCCATTTTTCGCCCTTTGTGCAAATCTATCGAAAATAACCAAAATTCATCAAAATTAATTTTAAAATTAATTAAAATTCAAAATGTTCATATTTTAAGTACACTTTTCCGACAGGAATTTTATCGAAACTGCATGAATTTAAGTTAAAAAGGGCATGAAAAAGTGTGTCAATTTTCGTGTTTCCACACCCCCAAACTTAATTCATTACTCGTCCCGAGTAATACATAAATTTGAAAAGAATTTCTCAGAAACACCTTTGAAGACTCCTTCAGGACAACATTCTTCCCAGAATTATGAATTTAATATACTTATACTCAAAAACAATAAATTTGATAGTTATGCTACTTAAGTATACATATCATTCAAATTAATCTCAACAACTATTATGATAGCAAAATTAGACTAAATGCTTCCTTAACAACGGGATGTTGATATGAAGTTGATTAAATATGTCTACGAACTTCTTGAATTGAATTTCCTACTTCTGCTTCTAAAGTCTTTGAGGGTAGGGTGGTGGAGGTTTCTTTAATGGAACTGGTTGATTCGTCTTTTGTGGTAATTCTGCATCTAACGGACGGTCCAAAATTATGTGTATTAATTCATAATATAATTAATTTTAATTTATATCCAATTTAATTTACATTAATCAATTATTACTTGCAAATTCTGAAAAGTGGTCCAGTTGATACTTCAAATTGCTTCTCAGTTTTGTGCTTCTAGCGGTGTCTGCCGAACATTTTTCACCTTTTGTGCAAATCTGTCGAAAATAACCAAAATTCATCAAAATTAATTTTAAAATTAATTAAAATTCAACATGTTCATATTTTAAGTACACTTTAATTATTTTATAAAAATTAATTATTTTCCGACAGGAATTTTACCGAAACTGCATGAATTTAAGTTAAAAATGGCATGAAAAAGTGTGTCAATTTTTGTGTTTCCACACCCCCAAACTTAATTCATTTCTCGTCCCGAGTAATGCATAAATTTGAAAAGAATTTCTCAGAAACAGCTTTGAAAATTCCTTCAGAATAACATTCTTCCCAGAATTATGAATTTAATATACTTATGCTCAAAAACAAAAAATTTGATAGTTATACTACTTAAGTATACATATCATTCAAATTAATCTCAACAACTATTATGATAGCAAAATTAAATTAAATGCTTCCTTAACTATGGGATGTTGATTTGAAGTTGCTTAAATATGTCTAGGAACTTCTTGAATTCAATTTCCTACTACGCTTCTAAAGTCTTTGAGGGTAGGGTGGTGGAGGTTTCTTTAATGGAACTGGTTGATTCGTCTTTTGTGGTAATTCGCATCTAACAGACGGTCCAAAATTATGTGTATTAATTCATAATATAATTAATTTTAATTTATATCCAATTTAATTTACATTAATCAATTATTACTAATAAATTATGAAAAGTGGTCCATTGATACTTCAAATTGCTTCTCGGTTTTGTGCTTCTAGTAGTGTCTGCGAGCATTTTTCACCTTTTGTGTAAATCATTTAAAATAACCAAAATTTATCAAAATTAATTATAAAATTAATTAAAATTCAACATGTTCATATTTTAAGTACACTTTAATTATTTTATAAAAGTTAATTATTTTCCGACAGAATTTTACCAAATTGTATGAATTTAAGTTAAAAAGGGCATGAAAAAGTATGTCAATTTTCATGTTTCCACACCCCAAACTTAATTCATTGCTCGTCCCGAGTAATATATTACTTTGAAAAGAATTTCTCAAAAACACCTTTGAAGACTCCTTCGAACAACATTCTTCCCGAATTATGAATTTAATATACTTATGCTCAAAAACAAGAAATTTGATAGTTATACTACTTAAGTATACATATCATTCAAATTAATCTCAACAACTATTATGATAGCAAAATTAGACTAAATGCTTCCTTAACTATGGGATGTTGATTTGAAGTTGCTTGAGTACGTCTAGGAACTTCTTGAATTCAATTTCCTGCTTCTGCTTCTAAAGTCTTTGAGGGTAGGGTGGTGGAGGTTTCTTTAATGGAACTGGTTGATTCGTCTTCTGTTGTAATTCTGCGTCTAGCGGACGGTCCAAAATTATGAGTATTAATTCATAATATAATTAATTTTAATTTATATCCAATTTAATTTGGGTTAATAAATTATTATTAATAAATTATGAAAAGTGGTCCAGTTGATACTTCAAATTGCTTCTCGGTTTTGTGCTTCTAGTAGTGTCTGCCGAGCCATTTTTCACCCTTTGTGTAAATCTGTCGAAAATAACCAAAATTTATCAAAATTAATTATAAAATTAATTAAAATTCAACATGTTCATATTTTAAGTACACTTTAATTATTTTATAAAAGTTAATTATTTTCCGACAGGAATTTTACCGAAATTGTATGAATTTAAGTTAAAAAGGGCATGAAAAAGTATGTCAATTTTCATGTTTCCACACCCCCAAAACTTAATTCATTGCTCGTCCCGAGTAATATATTACTTTGAAAAGAATTTCTCAAAAACACCTTTGAAGACTCCTTCAGGACAACATTCTTCCCAGAATTATGAATTTAATATACTTATGCTTAAAAACAAGAAATTTGATAGTTATGCTACTTTAGTATACATATCATTCAAATTAATCTCAACAACTATTATGATAGCATAATTAGACTAAATGCTTCCTTAACAACGGGATGTTGATATGAAGTTTATTAAATACGTCTACAACCTTCTTGAATCGAATTTCTTACTTCTGCTTCTAAAGTCTTTGAGGGTAGGGTGGTGGAGGTTTCTTTAATGGAACTGGTTGATTTGTCTTTTGTGGTAATTTTGCATCTAACGGACGGTCCAAAATTATGGGTATTAATTCATAATATAATTAATTTTAATTTATATCCAATTTAATTTGCACTAATAAATTATTAATAATAAATTATGAAAAGTGGTCCAGTTGATACTTCAAATTGCTTCTCAGTTTTGTGCTTCTAGCGATGTCTACCGAGCTATTTTTCGCCCTTTGTGCAAATCTGTCGAAAATAACCAAAATTCATCAAAATTAATATTAAAATTAATTAAAATTCAACATGTTCATATTTTAAGTACACTTTAATTATTTTATAAAAATTGATTATTTTTCGACAGGAATTTTACCGAAACTGTATGAATTTAAGTTAAAAAAGGCATGAAAAATTGTGTCAATTTTCGTGTTTCCACACCCCCAAACTTAATTCATTGTTCGTCCCGAGTAATACATAAATTTGAAAAGAATTTCTCAGAAACACCTTTGAAGACTCCTTCAGGACAACATTCTTCCCAGAATTATGAATTTAATATACTTATACTAAAAAACAAGAAATTTGATAGTTATGCTACTTAAGTATACATATCATTCAAATTAATCTCAACAACTATTATGATAGCAAAATTAGACTAAATGCTTCCTTAACAATGAGATGTTGATTTGAAGTTGCTTGAGTACGTCTACAAACTTCTTGAATTGAATTTCCTACTTCTGCTTCTAAAGTCTTTGATGGTAGGGTGGTGGAGGTTTCTTTAATGGAACTGGTTGATTCGTCTTTTGTGGTAATTCTGCATCTAACGGACGGTCCAAAATTATGAGTATTAATTCATAATATAATTAATTTTAATTTATATCCAATTTAATTTGCGTTAATAAATTATTATTAATAAATTATGAAAAGTGGTCCAGTTGATGCTTCAAATTGCTTCTCGCTTTTGTGCTTCTAGCAGTGTCTGCCGAGCCATTTTTCGCCCTTTGTCCAAATCTGTCAAAAATAACCAAAATTCATCAAAATTAATTTTAAAATTAATTAAAATTCAACATGTTCATATTTTAAGTACACTTTAGTTATTTTATAAAAATTAATTATTTTTCGACAGGAATTTTATCGAAACTGCATGAATTTAAGTTAAAAGGGGCATGAAAAAGTGTGTCAATTTTCGCGTTTCCACACCCCCAAACCATGAAGGCTGCTTAAGTACCAAGCTCTTCTAATGGATTCAATCCTAGACATGCCCACAACCATTGCCACACTTGGTTAAATCGAGTTGTAATTTATTTAAGTTGAAATCTTTGATAAATCGGATAATCGTGGCGTGGTGTTATTTTGAAAACAATTATCATTTTGAAAACACGTCCTAAGTCTAGCCCATTTATTAACAAACAAATTAAAGTTATTAAAGATAAAATAATCCCAGAAAAATAATTAAAATGGCCTTATTACAACTCAAAACCAAACAATAATATTAATAAGATAAAACTTATAAAGAAATAAATCGGCTACTTATTGCAATTAAAAGAAACAGAAACAGTAGTGTGGCCATCTCCGAGTCCCTTGCAGCTCCAAACCATCTAAGCTTAGGGATTACCTGCACAGTCAGAAACACCTTTGAAAATTCCTTCAGAACAACATTCTTTCCAGAATTATGAATTTAATATACTTAAGCTCAAAAACAAAAAATTTGATAGTTATGCTACTTAAGTATACATATCATTCAATTTAATCTTGTAACACCCCAAACCCGGCCTAGACGTTATGGCCGAATCTAATGTACCACATTGAAGTTAAAAACCCATGTTTCGTTTTAGTGCTTTAAAAACCGACTTTTGTTAAGCTAACAAAGTGAATGGGAGCTAGGCACCAGGTAGGAATCCATAACAGAGGAGGTGAGCCATGAAGGCTGCTTAAGTACCAAGCTCTTCTAATGGATCCAATCCTAGACATGCCCACAACCATTGCCACACTTGGTTAAATCGAGTTGTAATTTATTTAAGTTGAAATCTTTGATAAATCGGGTAATCGTGGCGTGGTGTTATTTTGAAAACAATTATCATTTTGAAAACACGTCCTAAGTCTAGCCCATTTATTAACAAACAAATTAAAGTTATTAAAGATAAAATAATCCCAGAAAAATAATTAAAATGGCCTTATTACAACTCAAAACCAAACAATAATATTAATAAGATAAAACTTATAAAGAAATAAATCGGCTACTTATTGCAATTAAAAGAAACAGAAACAGTAGTGTGGCCATCTCCGAGTCCCTCGCAGCTCCAAACCATCTAAGCTTAGGGATTACCTGATTGGCGTCTGGAGTTAATCCAAGCTCCGAGCACTCTTAGCCGACGCCCAACTCAAACGAGCACGCCATACAATGAAAGGGATCAGCCAAGAAAGGTACCTTTACTCTCCTCATGGTTTCTTCTATTTAAAGCCAGCTTCGCAACCACTCTTATGTTAGCTTCCCACTGTGGGATCCCTCCAACATCAGAGTTTAAATTCAACACCAACTCTTGCCGCCCCCTGTTAGCAAAATAAATGCTCCTTGCTTGCCATGCCTCCCCTCAGATGCTCCACACGCTACTTGCCACTAAGCCACAAGGCTTTTTGTGTCATATTTTATCCCCAATTAATTATAAGGTCTAAAGGCCAAAGTCTAGGTTCCCTTAAAAAATACCAAAATAAATTGCAAGAGCCAAGGCTTGAACCCAGGCTCCCATACAACCTTAATGACGCCACAACCACTAGACTACAAGCTTCCTTGTGTCATTTATTTAACATAATAATTTAAAAACCCTCATCCAAGCATCTAGGTTTTTCTTCTCTTAATACCAAAATTTTTGCTAAAGCCCATGTTTGAACCCAAGGTTTTTCTCACACTTCTCAGGGCCATTAACCACCAAAGCTGACATTTAATTGTGTTATTTTATCGCACAATTAAATACCTATATACAACCTCCTTACGGACCCGCACTCAAGGCCCAATACTTCTAGGCCCAAATTCGGGGTGTTACAAATCTCAACAACTATTATGATAGCAAAATTAAATTAAATGCTTCCTTAACTATGGGATGTTGATTTGAAGTTGCTTGAGTACGTCTAGGAACTTTTTTAATTCAATTTCCTGCTTCTACTTCTGAAGTCTTTGAGGGTAGGGTGGTGGAGGTTTCTTTAATGGAACTGGTTGATTCGTCTTCTGTTGTAATTCTGCGTCTAACGGACTGTCCAAAATTATGAGTATTAATTCATAATATAATTAATTTTAATTTATATCCAATTTAATTTGGGTTAATAAATTATTATTAATAAATTATGAAAAGTGGTCCAGTTGATACTTCAAATTGCTTCTTGGTTTTGTGCTTCTAGTAGTGTCTGCCGAGCCATTTTTCACCCTTTATGCAAATCTATCGAAAATAACCAAAATTTATCAAAATTAATTATAAAATTAATTAAAATTCAACATGTTCATATTTTAAGTACACTTTAATTATTTTATAAAAATTGATTATTTTTCGACAGGAATTTTACCGAAACTGTATGAATTTAAGTTAAAAAAGGCATGAAAAAGTGTGTCAATTTTCGTGTTTCCACACCCCCAAACTTAATTCATTGTTCGTCCCGAGTAATACATAAATTTGAAAAGAATTTCTCAGAAACACCTTTGAAGACTCCTTCAGGACAACATTCTTCCCAGAATTATGAATTTAATATACTTATACCAAAAAACAAGAAATTTGATAGTTATGCTACTTAAGTATACATCTCATTCAAATTAATCTCAACAACTATTATGATAGCAAAATTAGACTAAATGCTTCCTTAACAATGAGATGTTGATTTGAAGTTGCTTGAGTACGTCTACAAACTTCTTGAATTGAATTTCCTACTTCTGCTTCTAAAGTCTTTGATGGTAGGGTGGTGGAGGTTTCTTTAATGGAACTGGTTGATTCGTCTTTTGTGGTAATTCTGCATCTAACAGACGGTCCAAAATTATGTGTATTAATTCATAATATAATTAATTTTAATTTATATCCAATTTAATTTGCGTTAATAAATTATTATTAATAAATTATGAAAAGTGGTCCAGTTGATGCTTCAAATTGCTTCTTGGTTTTATGCTTCTAGCAGTGTCTGCCGAGCCATTTTTCGCCTTTTGTGCAAATCTGTCGAAAATAACCAAAATTCATCAAAATTAATTTTAAAATTAATTAAAATTCAACATGTTCATATTTTAAGTACACTTTAGTTATTTTATAAAAATTAATTATTTTTCGACAGGAATTTTATCGAAACTGCATGAATTTAAGTTAAAAAGGGCATGAAAAAGTGTGTCAATTTTCGTGTTTCCACACCCTCAAAATTAATTCATTTTTTGTCCCAAGTAATGCATAAATTTGAAAATAATTTCTCGAAAACACTTTTGAAGACTCCTTCAGAACAACATTCTTCCCAGAATTATGAATTTAATATACTTATGCTCAAAAACAAGAAACTTGATAGTTATGCTACTTAAGTATACATATCATTAAAATTAATCTCAACAACTATTATGATAGCAAAATTAGACTAAATGCTTCCTTAACAATGGGATGTTGATATGAAGTTGCTTGTGTAACAGCCCGGTTTTAGCTTAAATTGGAACAGTGGTTTTGGAACCATAAATTTGAGGTCGTAAAATTATTTTAATATTATTTTTGTGTTTATTGCATGTGAATATATGTGTGTGAAAATTTCGTGAGCTAATTTTATCTTTTAAGTGGTTAATTTGAGAGAAAGACTTAATCGCGTAAAATGCAAAAGTTGCATTCTATATGATGAAGGTGTTTATTTGCTATGGCTTAGTAAATGAAAGGTCCTTATATTGTAATTAGACCATGGATAATGGGAATGGAAATAAATGGGCATTGAATGGATAATATTAAATGTTTTATAATAATGTTAATATTGTAAATTAGTTAATTAAGTTATATTAATTAAAACAAAAGCCAAATTAAGCTTTATTTTATCCATCTTTGGCTGAATAAAGAGAAAAGAAACAGCCATTGAAGCATTTTAGGGTTTGGTCCTTTGCATTATCAATTGATGTATGTTTTGAGCTTAATTTTTTATGATTTTTACGTTTTTGTGATCGTTGCTTCATGTTCTAGCTAGCCCATGTCTCAGTTTTTGAAAGTTTTGATGATTTTGAAAGTTGCCATTAATGAATTCATGTGTTTTATGATGTTTTATGATGAATTATGAAAGTTTGGTGCTTGATATACATGTTTTGTAAAGTGATTTTGAGTAAAAATACATATTAGGAATTAAATTGAGAAAAGTGTAAATTGAGGGGTTAAATTTTGAAATAAATGAAAAATATGGGCTGCTAGGGGCACTATAGTAATTCGGCACACATGGGTTTGTAATGAATTGGTGTAATTTTGTGTATTTGTGAAATAGGGATTAAATTGTTAAAATGTGAATTTTTAGGGGCTAAAGGGCAAAAATGCTCAAATGTATATTTTTGGATGAAATTGAATGAATAGGAAATTAAATGAGTTAATTTTGAATTTATATAGATCGAGAAAGAAAAAAATCAGATTTAGATCGGGAAAAATCGAAGGTTATCGAGTAATCGATTCAATTCGTCAATTTCGAGTACGAGGCAAGTTCATACGAGATAAAAATTGTTACAATTATATTTTAATGCTTTGTTATTGCATAAATTGTATATATACAAGACTACGGTAATGTTCGACGATAAATCGACTATGTTTGGCACTTAGTGTGCATTTTGAGATAGCTTTGGCTATATAAAGCACTTAGTGTTCGATTCGGAGTAGCTTCGGCTATATGTGGCACTTAATGTGTGAGACTAAGATAGCTTTGGCTATGTTATGAACTTAGTGTGCGAGATTTTTGGCACTTAGTGTGCGAGATATTGAATAATCGACAGTAACATGAGAAGGTATGAGTTTAATATGAATTTGTATAGGTATGTACATAAAAAGCATGAAATTCAAGTAGAAGAAGTCATGAAGTTTATATATATAGCATAAGAACAAGAATGTGAAAGGTTTGTTAATTTTTATGAGTTATATGTTATTATGCTTAGATTGATGAATGATAAATTGGTGATTAGATAAGTTTATATCATACAAACTTACTAAGCTATGAAGCTTACTGTACATTATTTGTCTTTATTTTTATAGAGTATCGAATTTAGCTCAGACATCGAGGATCATTGGGAATCATCATCACACTATCGACTACTCGTTTATATTTTGAATCTTTGTATATAAGGTATATGGCATGTACAGGCTTGTGTCATTTTGGTATGTTATGAACTTTGAATTTAGCCATGTGAGTTGGCTGGTAAATGGTGTTGTTGATGAAGTTGAATTTGGCTTGATTTATATGTTGTCAAGTGATATGTATGTGATGTATATAATGCCTTCTATGTTGGCTTATTTTGGTATGTTTGCTATAGTTTTGATTTGGTTAATTAGTATATGATGTATTAATGTTTCGAAGATTGGCATATTGTGGTGTGAATTTGAGATGAAGATATGGTGCAATTTGTGTCATGAAATAGATACTAATTGGATGTGTAAATGCATTTAGTAGTCATGTGAGATTGATGATTTTGGTTTAAGGATTTGGTATGTTTTTGAATATGGAATTAAGTAGTTGATATCGTCGAATATAGACGACATGATATGTGTATGAATTAACATGTTTTGTCTGCCTATATGTAACATCCCGATTTTGGGCCTAGTCAGAATGTGGTTTTAGGATTAAAAATCCAAGGCCATAAATTTTTTTTTTTAATATTCTTTTGAGGTCTACAGTATGATAATATGATTGTGTAAAAATTCTATTAAGAAATTTTTACCGTTTGAATGCTTAATTTGTAAAAAAGGACCAAATCGCGTAAAGTGCAAAAGTTGTGTTCCATTAGTTAAAGGTTTTAAATAGCTATAGAACTTAAAAGTTGAGGTCCTTAATGAGTAATTAGGCCATTATATATGTGTATAGCTGCACATGAAGTGTAATAAATGAAAAAAAAAGTCAAAAAAATAGGCACGGGTTGGTATTTGATGACCCAAGCAAAAACTAATAAAATAAAACAAGTGGCCATCTTCTTCTTATCCATTCTCAGCCAAAAATTTGAAGGAGAAAACCCCATGGAAGATTGAAAGTTTTAGCAAGATAAACCCTCTACATGTAAGTCATTTTGGTGTTAGTTTTTTATGTTTTGGAGACTATTGAAGCATGGTACAACTATTTCTACCACTATTTTGAGCTAGGGTTGATGTTCAAAAATTTACCCATGTGTGTCATGCATGTATTTTGATGATTAATGGAGGAATATGGAAGTTTGGTGTTAGATGAACATCTTTTTCTAAGTGAATTTTTCATGAAATCACCTAAAAGGACTTTTTGTAAAACATGTAAAAATAGGTGATAAAAATGTGATTTGATGAAAAATGTGGGTTGTTATAAGAGGGAATATGAATTGGTTATGCTTGGGTAACAAAGAAATTGACTGCATTTCATTTTACGAGCCTAGGGGCTAAATTGTAACTATATAAAAGTTTAGGGGCAAAACTATAATTTTGTCAAAATATGATTTATGGCCTATTTTGAATAATGTGGTAATTAAATAAGTGAAATTTTCTATTATAGATCAAGAAAAATGGAGTCCGAGCCTAGACCGGGGAAAGAGCAAGATCTTGGACTATATCAATAAATTGTCCATATTTGTGTACCGAGGTAAGTTCATGTGTGGTTGATACAACTTTTTATTATGCATTTAGCACTTAATGTTATATGAATTGTATAATTGTCTTGTCAATATTATTGATGTTGTTCGATAAAGATTTGAGGTGATAAAAATCGGTTGAACCTTAGGAATACTTATGGTACAAATATTATGACATTGGGTTGATAAGATCCCGTAGAAAGCCATATCTAGGATATGGCATTGACATCAGTATGAGTTATCATGTAAGACTATATCTGGGATATGGCGTTGACATAAGATTTTGTCTAAGACCACGTCTAGGACATGGTGTCGAAATGAGAATTCGTATAAGACCATATCTGGGATATGGCATCGATGTGAGATCCCATGTAAGTTTGGGACATGGTGTTGGAATCTTATTGTGTGTATGATAATTCCGAGTATCCTTAGTATTCCAAATGGTTCAACGGGTAGTCCAAGGATTTGTCAAAGATTTGTCGAGAAAGGGTACAGGTATGTACGCCAAGCTTGTAGTTATTGAGATTACGAAATAATGAAACTTCAGTAAGATGAGAATAAAGATATTATGATCTCGAGTTCTATTGAATATTATGTAAATTGAATGAGGTAGGATGTGATTACAAAGATTACTGAAAATGAGACGAGTCAGGTTATGTTATGTATGTGTACGATAATGCATATTATTATTGCTTATTAATTACATGCAAGCTTACTAAGCTTTATGCTTACTCCCTCTCTCTTCCATTTCCTTGTAGTATCGCCAAGCTATCTCGGAGATCAAAGGACGTCGAAGGCTCGTTCACACTATCAATTGGATCTTTTGGGTATATTTAGTCTCAACATTTTGAGTATGGCATGTATAGGGACTTGGTCTTTGGTTATATGTCATATTGGTCTAGCCAAATGTGTTGGCTTATAATGATAGTTGATTCATTTTGTGTATGTCCATGAGATATGGCTCATAATGATTATTGGGTTGTAAACCTATTCATCCATGTATGTATGTGCCAATTCTATTATGATATGACCTATGGTTATTAATGATTGAATGTTTATGAATGTCTTGTGTGTGTATAAGATTGGATGAAAATACATACATACAAGATTAAGTAATATTGCTTATTCGTATATGCGTGTTGGTAAGATTTGATTTGTCATATTAAGCAGTCTTAAATAAGTATAATGTGATAGGAAGTTGTCATGCATAGGCTATGTTATGAGTGTTAAGGTATTATTGCAGCCATAGAGGTGTTTGTACAAATAAGGGTGGCAAGTGGCTTGGAAAATAGCCTTAACGTCGCCCACACGGGTAGACACAAGGGCGTGTGTGTAGACCGTGTGTGACACACTTCTTGCCCTATAGGTGTGTGATCTGGCCGTGTGTCCCCTGCACCCTAATTAATGCAAAACAGAATGCCCAGTAGTAAACATACGACTAGAGACACGGCCATGTGAGAGACACGGCTTCAGAACATGGGACTGTGCCCATGCCTTGTGAAGTCTACACCTGATTTTCGAATTTAATTCGCCACACGGCCTAAGGACATGGGCTTGTGCCTTGGCTGTGTGGCCTTATTTGGTTGATAATGTCATAGTCAGAGAGTTACACGAGCTGAGGACACGGGCTATGACATAAAATTTCTAAGTGTTGTAAAAGTTCTGAAAGTTCCCTGCTTAGTCCCAAATATTTTTCGATGCATGTTTAGGGTCTTGTAGGCTCGTATAAGGGGTGTTAAGTATATGTTTGAATGACCTTAATTGGAACGAAATTTTATGGTCTGGTTTTCATGCATTTGATTACGTTCGAGTATAGTAATGCCTCGTACCATATTCTGGCATTGAGTACGGTTAAGGAGTGTTACATTTAGTGGTTTTAGAGGTACGGTTTAGTCGATTCTTAGACTAATGTAGCGTGTGTACTAGTCTAGCTATACATGCCATAAATATGATGTGATAGTGTGATGACTTCTGACCTTTTAATTGTGTTTTTTTTTATATAGTAATGGATCCCAATCGAGCCGAAGCTGACAACGTAGAAAGTGACGCGCCTGCTCCCACTAAAGGGACAGTGCCGCAAGAGAGTAGACCTCCTTCAGTTTGTCAGGGAGAAGGAGAAAGGGTTCTGGAAGCCTTTTGCCACATGATGGATGCTTGGTACATGGAGTTCGTTCGGACAAATCTGAACGCTCAACCCCCTCCACCCTCGCCTGTCCCCCAGCTTGTTCCTGTAGCACCCCAAGGCATGGAATTTATGAGACGGAATAGACCCCCAGTGGATAAAATTCAAAAGCAAGTAGCCAAAGAGTTTTGAGTGCTGGAATGCCGGTGCCCCCAAGGCGCAGCGGAAAAATAAAATTCCAGCAATCCAACCATGGATCCATGTGCGAGGAACGAATTGGGAAAACTAAAATAATGAAAATGGTTTCAAAATTACCGAAACTTCAATCTGAGTAGACAGCGACGCCTCCGCAACGAGAATTCTGAACCACTATCAAACCAAGTCGCAACTTTTCACATGCCGACCTTTATGTAGTCCACCTAGTTGACAATGAACGGAAGAAGTGCCCAAAATAGTTTTAGAGATTTCTTTGTTTTGACGGCTTCTAGACCACTCAAAAACAAAACTAGGTTTTCTTTTTAAGGTTATTATCTATATATATAACTCCCTTTTTAAATTTGGTATATTTATATCGAATATTTTAAAATAAATAAATATAATGATGTTTTAACTGAAAATTATAATTACATTAATTATAACAAAGATTTCAGTAAACTATATTTATTTAAATTTATATATGAACCAACTTCATATATTAATAGAATTATGTTCTCATTATGTGTACAACATTCTTGTACATATAATATGTTCGATATTTGATTGCCCAATTAAATTAATTCCATCATGTGTCAACCAAAAACAATACCAACTATGTTTTATTCCGATCATCTCAACCATATGGTGTGACACTGTAGGCTCTTGTAATGTTAGCAGTAATACTAGAACGATTCTAATGTTACATACAATAGACGGCATCTAGCAATGCATCATTGCTACCTAAGTTAGAAGAAGTCATGATTCGACACAACCTTTTGTGATTTATCTTTCATGTATTAATCCTTAAGTCCTTTATCTCTGGAATGAACACAAGTCATGGAATAGTCACACTTGCATAGTCCATCTCATGTTTCTTGATATCTTGAGTAGACTATGATATACAAATAAGTATGACATCTCATATCAACTTATTTGAGCATGGCCATGCATTTCTAGTCTCACTCAATCATGTGGCCTAAGATATTACTCCCATTATGTAGGAGGGACCTATTCTATATTGATCAACCATATCCCTCTACATAGATTATGGTATATCCAACATCAGCCTTTATAGAACAACTAGTTATGGTGTACATTTGACTGTATCAAAATATACAACTCACGATGTTGGGATAATGATGATCTCAAGTCTGAGGATCATATACATATTAATCACTATGAGTAATGTTGTGACAATTACATAATAATCCAAGAAACATACTCATAGCGGGTCAGTCCAATATGTTGTTCTCTAACACACATATTCATGCATTGATTTTGACACTCCATATCAATGACAACTCTTTATCATCAATCAACTACATGTTAGTCTCAATGCATTATTGTTGAATAATAATACTTGACTAAGGATATTTTAAGAACAATCATATTATTCTCAGGACATTATTATAAAATAGTTTATTTATACACACAGAAAGAAAAACTGAAATAATAATAGAAACGCCTTATATTAAAACATGATAAATCAAGTATGTTATTACAACCATCTCATGATTGATCTTTGGGCATACTCTTACACCGAGCTAGCATTGATGATGACCTAGAACGAGCAGAGTTCAGGCTCGAAAATACCATCCGAGTTTTTGAGGAATTATCATGCACACCGGAAGAATGCATGAAATATATTGTATCACTTGTCTCGGTTGTACCAAGGGAGAGGGTAACTTGGGAATTTTTCCAAGAGGAGTTTAAGAAAAAGTATATCAGTCAGCGATTTATGGATCAGAAAAGAAAAGAGTTCCTTGAGTTGAAGCAAGGTAGGATGATCGTAACTGAATACGAATGTGAGTTTGTGAGACTCAACAAGTACACTCAAGAATGTGTGTCGACTAAAGCCATTATGTGCAAGAGGTTTGAGGACAGATTAAACGAATATATTCAGATTTTTTTGGTATTCTTGAGCTGAAGGAGTTCGTTATACTCGTTGAAAGATCTTGTAAGACCGAGGAATTGACCAAAGAGAAGCGAAAGACCGAGTCTAAGGCTAGGGATTCAAAGAAAAGATCTATGGGCAAGTCATTTCAGTCCACATCGAAGAAGTCTAGGGACTTCCATCCTCGTTCCAATACTTCTATTGAGTTTTTAAATAGAAATAGAGGTAAGCATTATTCGGGTACTAAAGCCCAGACCACCTCGATTGCTAGTGTTGGTAACGCTCAACCCAGTAGACTGGAATGTCCCCAATGTGGTAGACGTCACTCCGGTGAGTGTCGGGGGAGTGACAGGACCTATTTCAAGTGTGGTTCCCCAGACCACTTTATTAGAAAGTGCCCCGAGATGGCAGAAAAAGAGAGATACCAAAGTACAAGATTGGGTAACACCGTTAGTCGAGGTAGACCACAGAAAAATTCGAGTAGTGGAGCGAGCAGTAAGAATGCCGCTAAAGAGTTTGCTGTGAGACCCGAAGGTAGAGCTCTTGCAAGGATGTACACCATTCACGCTTGTAAAGAGGCTTCATCTCTGGTTGTGATTATGGGTACATTTTCTATCTATGATACTACTATTATTGCTTTAATTGATCTGGGATCTACCCATTCCTATATTTGTATGAAATTGGTGTCTAGTATGAGCATGCTTTTTTGAACTTACAGAATTTATGATAAAAGTGTCAAACCTATTAGGCAAATGCATGTTAGTTGATAAAGTATGTAAGAATTGTCCTTTGATGATTAGATGTCACTGTTTTCCGGCAAACCTTATGCTTTTGCCATTTGATGAGTTTGACATAATTCTTGGTATGGATTGGTGAACTGCTGATGATGTAGTAGTAAATTGTGGGAGAAATTTTATTGAATTGAAATGTGAGAATGGTGACATTCTCCAGGTTGAATCAGATGAGTCGAATAGCTCGCTAGTAGTAATTTCTTCTACGGCCACTCAGAAGTGTGTAAGGAAGGGTTACAAAGCTTATCTTGTGTTTGTGTTGAATAAAAAAGAGTCTGAGTTGAAGATTGAGTTAGTACCGGTAGTATGTGAATATCTAGACGTGTTTCCGGAAGAGTTGCCTGGATTGCCTCCGATTAGAGAAGTAGAATTCAGATTGACCTAGTTCAGGGTAAGGCACCTATTTATATTGCTCCATATAGGATGGCTCCAACTAATCTAAAGGATTTAAAAATCCAATTGCATGAATTGACAGATAAAGCTTTCACGAGGCCTAGTTATTCACCATGGGGTGCACCGGTTTTATTTGTGAAGAAGAAAGATGGTTCGATGAAAGTATGCATTGATATCAACGACTCAACAAGGTGACGATAAAGAACATGTACCCTTTGCCTAGGATAGATGATTTATTTGATCAATTGAAGGGAGCCACAGTATTCTCCAAGATAGACTTGAGGTCTGGTTACTATCAGTTGAGAGTTAAAGACTCGGATGTGCCGAAATCTGCATTTTGGACGAGGTATGGTCACTATGAATTTTTAGTGATGCCTTTTGGTTTAACGAATGCTCTTGTAATTTTCATGGATTTAATGAACCAACTTTTCTGACCTTATTTGGATAAATTTGTTATGGTGCTTATTGATGATATCTTGATTTATTCTCGTAATGAGTCTGAACATGCCAACTACTTAAGAACCGTTTTGCAAACTTTGAGAGATAAGCAGTTGTATGCTAAGTTTAGCAAAAGTGAGTTTTGGCTTAGAAAAGTCGAATTTTTGGGGCATATTGTATCAGGTGATGGGATTCGAGTTGATCCGAGTAAGATTTCAGCCATCATTGATTGGAAACCGCCATGAAACATATCCGAGGTTAGAAGCTTTTTGGGCTTAGCTGGCTATTATCGAAGGTTCGTTAAGGGATTTTTCATGATCGCTTCTCCGATGAAAAAATTGTTGCAAAAAGACATCAAGTCCTAATGGTCAGAAAAGTGCCAACAGAGTTTTGAGAAATTAAAGGCATTGTTGACTGAGGTTCCAGTATTAGTGCAACTTGAGCCGGGAAAAGAATTTGTGGTTTATAGTGATGCGTCCTTAAATGGATTGGGTTGTGTGCTTATGCAAGAAGGCAAAGTGATAGCCTATGCTTCGAGGCAATTGAAACCACATGAGAAAAATTATCTGACACATGATTTAGAGCTACCCGCCATTGTGTTTGCGTTAAAGATTTGGATACATCACTTGTATGGTGGGAAGTGTCGGATATTCACCGATCACAAGAGTCTAAAGTACTTGATTGTAACATCCCGATTTAAACCCTAATCGAAACGGTGGTTTCTGGACCACGAATTCGAGTTAGAAAAATATTTAAAAATTATTTTCTGTGTTTATTTTGTGTGAACTTATATCTGTGAAATTTTCGTAATTGAATTTTATCGTTTGGGTGTCTGATTAAATAAAAGGACTTAATCGCGTAAAATAAAAATTTGAAGGTTAGTAGTAAAAGGGCCAAGTAGCGGTTGTCTTTGTAATGTAGGGTGTTTATAATGCAATTATACCCTTGGATGTTTGCATGGACACATTTGGCCATAAGAAGGTGAAGTATGAATGATATTGAACAAGGTTAAAAAGGTAAATTATGTAATAAAATGTTTATAATAAAACATAAGATTAAAATAAGCTATCACATTATTATGTTCATCCACCAAAATAAGAAAAAAAAAAAGAAAAGAAATAAGAGAAGCTAGGCTTGGCCATCTTTCTCAACTTGATTCAAGGTAAGTTCTAACTCGGTTTTTGATAATTTTTACGTTTTTGAGATAGTTGCTTCGAGTAGTACAAAACCCATGCTTAAATTTTTTATTTTGGTGATGAGTTGACCATTGTTGAGAGCATGTGATTTTTGTTGTTTGATGATGAAATATGAAAGATGTGTTTTAGATTAACATGTCTTGTATTGGAGTTTTTGATGATTTTGAGTAATTAGGACTAAATTGAAAAAATAATAATTTGAGGGACTAAAATGTGAAATAAATGAAATATATGGATTTTTATGAGAGTGGGTAAAATTCAACCCAACATGGGTATCTTGAAATTTTGCATATTTTGTGTTTTGTGCAATAGGGACTAAATTGTAAAAAGTGTAAATGTCAGGGGTAAAATGGTAATTTGCCCATTTATATGTTAAATTGTAGTTAAATGCTAGAGATACATGCTATTATGAAATGTATGAATTTATATTTGTTATGGCCGAATGTGAAAATGGTTGGTTACTACATTTTTGAATTCGTTTCGACCAAGTTACGATGTTCGAAAGCCCCATATGAACCTTAGGAATAGTTATGTCACACCCCGTACCCGAGTCCGTTACCGGAATCGAACACAAGGTGCACACAGACTTAACTATTTTCACAGTCCATTTAGAAATTTCCAGACAAGCTGGTTACTGCATCACTGTCACCTTAAAAATCATATCTTGAGTTTCAGAGCTCGAAAATTTATTTCGTAATTTTTCCCTGAAACTAGACTCATATGTTCATCTACAGATTTTTTTCTAGAATTTTTTGACGAGCAAATTGGTACAGTTTATTAGTTAAAGTCTCCCCTGTTGCAGGGATCGACTACACTGACCTTCGTGCGTTACGAAATGGATATATCCCTGTACAGGGATTCAATACTGATGCCGTTTGTTTCTATAGAAATTAGACTCAGAGAGGAATCTATACATATATTTCATGACTCCTAATTATCTCTGGTTAATTTACAATAAATTTCTAAAGTCGGAACAGGGGATCCAGAAACCTTTCTGGCCCTGTTTCACAAGAACTTTAATATCTCTTAACATATAACTCCTATGACCGTTTCGTTTCTTCCATATGAAAGTAGACTCATCAAGGTTCATTTACATAATTTATTCACTATTTAATACCATTCCTACTAATTTTAGTGATTTTTCACATCAACATCACTGCTGCAGTCAGCATCTGCCTTTAAGGTAGGCTTTACCTATTTCATGATTTCCATGATTCAATTGGCCCTTTTTGCATACATAGCACAAAGTGTGATCATGATTAACCACTCCAATGGCTAATCGTTACAAAACAATTCCATACCTCATAATGATCAACATACAAACGATTATAGCATTATACTAAAAACGTATATAAGCCATTTTCGCATGGCTATCCAAGTTTACACAAAACCGAAAGGTATATGACCTTCAACAAAAGGGTAGTCCTATACATGCCATTTCAAAGTTCAACCAAAATTATACCAAAATGGAGGCTTTGATAGTGTGGATGACTTCGACTTCAATGATCCCGAATCCGATAGCTAACGAGCAAAATCTATAAAACAGAGAAACCGAGAAAACGGAGTAAGCAATTTATGCTTAGTAAGTTTGAGCAAGAAATTCCAGCACAACAAAAGCATAGCATTCATAAAGCTAACGGATAATTTCATATGCACAAATTCTCAATATCATACTCATTTCACATTCCAACCCCTATGTTCATACATAAGGGATCACCTTAGTTAAATACCGAAACTCATTACTCGATCGAGCGAATATTATTCAAGGAATCAACTAATTCAAGCTCATATGAACATACCTCATTGCTGGAATTTTTTTCAAGCGTATTAACTGAAATTTTACAGCAAGATCGCTTATTCTAGAATCACGTACCTTCAGAATTTAACCGGATATAACGACTCGCTAAATGCCTTCGGGACGAAGCCCGGTTATAGTGACTCGCACGAATGCCTTCGGGACTTAACCCGGATTTAGTAACTTGCACAAATGCCTTCGGGCTTAGCCCGGATTTATTAACTCGCACGAATGCCTTCGGATCCTAGTCCGGATATAGTCACTTAGCACAAAGCCTTGGGACTTAGCCCGGACATCATTCAATAACCGAGCACAATTATCAATAAATTATGACACATTCAGTATTTCATTTTCAATAGCAAAACTCAAACACAAGGCACTTTTCACACTTGCAATTTCGGCTCAATAGCCACACACAAAGAGCATGATTTTAATTTGCTTTAAACATGATCTAATCAATTCAGAATTTAAGCTCTATTACTCAAGAACTTACCTCGGACGTGGTCGAACGATTTCGACGGCTATTCGACGACTTTTTCCTTCCCCTTATCGGATTTAGCTCCCCTTTGCTCTTGAGCTTAATTTAACAAATAAATTGGTTTTATCATTTGAGCATCGAAAGAGGAATTCAAGATACTTAGCCAATATATATACTCATTAGGCATCAAAGTCGCATATGTACGAAATCATGAATCGAACTCAACACATTAGTTAATATTCCTCTTAGCCGAATTTTCTAAGCCAAGAATAGGCATCAATATGCTTGCCTCTAACCGAATGCATGCACACCAATTTCCCTCATGTGGCGAATATACATGTCCATGTTGAGGCCAATTATACACTTAATACCACACAAAACAGCATACATTTTACTACTAACGCATTACATATCGTAGCTCAATACACATCTCTCATTTACTTCATAATCGAGACATCATCACAAGCAAATATACACCTTGAAATAGCATATATGTCATACCAATACATCGTGTGCAAACATATATACATATATATATGCTAGAGCCGAATCTCAAGTTGATTGTAACTAAACATGAACAAAATTTCAATACACAAATCTTACTTTCCATGCAATGAGCATAAATCACACTTATGGATGTACCATGGCCGAATACATCACAACACCATAATTTTGGTCATGATCAAACAAAGAACTTAGTATCTCATTCAAAAATGCTAAAAGAAAATCTAAGAGTCCTCAATCCCCATCACATGTATCATTATCAAGCTTGATATTTAGCATGCAATGGCATTAACACCACATTTACTTTGGCAATTTCATTCCCATGACATAGCAAAGATTTGAACCATGGGCTACCAAGAACATCAAGCTAGCAACTAAAAACATGCATGAATCTCATGGCACAACCTCAAACATACCTTAATCTTGATGCAAGTATAGCCAACCTCTTCCTAATCCTCTTCCAAAACAAACATGAAGCAAAATTCCTTCCTTCCTCTAGTATTTTCGGTTAAGAGAGAATGAAAAGATGGATGAACAATTTTTTTTCTTTTCTCTTCCACAATGCACGGCAATGGGGGGGTTTCACTCACACACACACATTTTTTTTTCTTTCTTTATTACCCATACTTATTTGTTTATTGTTTCTCCCTAATGCACCAACAAAACATGTTTTGTGACATCCCAAAATTGACCATAGTCGGGATGTGGTTTCGGGACCACAAAATCGAGACACAAGAATAATTAATTATTATTTTCTATGTTTATTGTGCATGAACGTACATATGTGAAAATTGCGTGCCTTAATTTCGTCATTCGTAGGTGAAATTTATTAGAAAGGACTTATGTGAGGAAATTGAGAAATGTGCTAGGCTAATGTTAAAGTGGCCTATTGATACATATTAGAAAATGCTTGGACTTGCATGTCAAATTGCCAAATTTTCCTTATGGTGGCCGGCCAAGTTAGATTGATGATGGGCAATATATTTGTTTGCCTTAGATATTATAATAAGAAATTGGATTATGGGAGACAAACTAAAATAAAGAAAGGAATTAAAAAGAAAGGGGAATAAAATAAGAAAAAAAAAAAAAAAAGGAAGTGTTCATCTTTTACCTTGCCATTGCCGTGAGTGAGGGAGAGAAAAGGGGAGGAAAAGAGAGTTCTCTCTTTGTTGAACTTGGCCGGTTAGAAGGAAGGAAGGAGGGGAGAATTTCGGTCACTTGAAGCCTTAAGGAGGTTAGTACATTGTGTTAACTTGTGAGATGCTTACTTGTTTTAAGTGAATGATCATGGTTCTTGCTTAGCCATGCTAAAATGTTGAATAATGATGGGGAATGGAACATTCGGCTATGGAAAAGGGGGAACTCTTTGATTGCTTAAGATAGTTTAGTTAGTATGTGATTTTTGGGTATTGTGAGTTGAGATGTAAGTGTGTGGGTGCGCTTGGCCATAGGGGTTTGCTAGGAAATTTTGTTGGTTGAATGATTAGTGGCGAATGAACTATGAAATGTTATGAGAAGAATGTGGGAAGCTAAGGTGCGAACCTTAGTCTCGGTGATAGGAATGATTCGGTTGGTGTTTTGATGTCGTGGTGATGAGGCATGAAGTGTTCGGCCATGATGCTAAAAGGTGGTGCTTGTGTTAAACTTAGAAATTATTTTGTTAGGGTTAGTATAGGTATGGATGACCGAATATGAGAGCATGATTAGATGAAGAGTTGGTTAATTGATATGTGGTAAATGTTAAGTGTTAAATGAAATGGAAATGATAGATTGATGTTACGAATAGATGTGAAAATATATGCTAGATTAGGAAAATTTGATTAAATGTTCATGAGATGAAATTAGGTGTTTAAAAGATGTTATATTTGACATTGTATAAATATACATAAGTATGCCGCTCGTGATGTTACCTTTAATTATGTGTATAATCGACTAAATGGGTAATTAGTGAGGATGGTTGCTGAATATACAAGCATACATATGCATGTGTAGTTGAATTATAAATATTTAGCAAGACGGTTAAACTAGTTAATTTATTGATTAAGCTCAAGAAGCTAAAGGTGGAGAATCAAGCAAAGGCAAAGGAAAGAACATCGAGTAGCCGAGTTGGAACCATTTTACCCAATACAAAGTAAGTCATTAAGCACGTATTTGATATTGCTTAAATGATTGTAAAATTTATGCAATTGTGTTTAATGGGATGATATATATATATATAAATGAAAATGTATGTGTATGGAGTGATGACATTTGTTGAATGTAAAAGAAATAGTGAAATGTGTAGAAAGTTTGCTTTCGGCACTAAGTGTGCGGGCAATACGTGTGTACGGTGACGAGATCGGCACTAAGTGTGCGTGCTGGAAATATATGGCACTAAGTGTGCGTGCTGGAAATATAAGGCACTAAGTGTGCATGCTGGAAAAATATGACACTATGTGTGCAAGCTGGAAAAATACGGCACTGGGTGTGCGAGCTCGGAGGGTACGGCACTGTGTGTGCGGGCTTAAATTACGTGGCACTAAGTGTGCGAAATCGAGTAGTAAGCACTGTGTGTGCGTACTCTATATATATGGAGGGTGTGTCTCCATTGAATTGAGTATGGACAGCGGATCGGGTAAGTACCTCGAGCTCATGACGAATAGAGAATACGTTCATGCTTGGGGTTGAATTTGGTAAGCCTTAAATCTATGTGATGATTGAAATTGTATGGTTGTGCTGGAAAATGAGTTAATGTGTAAAAATGCTTCGATTATCTTGTTGTGTAGAATATGAAATGTGGATGTATGAATTGGTACGAGATTGGACCGAAAGGTCCGAGGTATTATGGTATAGATTCGATATGGACGAGTACCTAGCCTCATTTGTTGCACATGTAGTAGTAACTTTATCAGTGGATTGATGAATGCTTATGACTTACTGAGTTGTAAACTCACTCGGTGTTTTTCTTGTCACCCATTTTAGGTCTCTCGGACTCGTATTGTTTGCGTGATCGGGACCGTCGTTGAAGTCATCACACCGGCTGAAATCTTGTGGTATTGTTTTTGTTGTTGAAGAACATTTGGCATGTATAGGCTATTATATTTTGTCGAATTGTGGGTTGTAAACTTTAAGCCATGTGAAAATGGCCTATGTGGTCGCCGAGTGGGATGCTAGAACCTATAGCCACGAGTCTTAGAAACTCAAATTTTGATAAGGTGGCCATAATTTGTGTCATGTATGATGGATGATTAAGGCCAAGGAAAATTCATGAAATTGGCATAGTCTACTGCAGTAACTGTTGCGGACAGCAGCAGTGAGATGAGATTGAAAAATCACTAAAAATAGTAGAAGTAGAATTAAATGGTGAGTAAATTATGGAACTGAACCTTGATGAATCTATTTTTATATGGATGAAACGAAACGACCATATGAGCAGTATACTGAGAAATATTAAAGTTCTCGTGAGACAGGGCCAGAACGGTTTCTGGGTCCCCTGTCGCGACTTTGAAAATTTACCATAAATTATCCAGAAAGAATTAGGAGTCATGCCTTATATGTACAGATTCCATTTTGAGTCTAGTTTTATTAAAAACAAACGGCACCAGTATTAAAGCTCTGTACAGAGAGATATTCAAGTTGTAACACGCAAAGGTCAGAGCAGTCGATCCCTGTAACATGGGTGACTTTAACTAATAAACTGTACCAATTGGCCCAACCAAAAATTCTAAAAATAAATCCATGGATGGGTATATGAGTCTAAATTCAGGGAAAATTTACGAAACCAGTTTTCGAATTTTGAAACTCGAGATATGATTTTTAAGGCGACGGTGACGCAGTTTTCCAGCCTGACTGGTAATGTCAAATTGGTTGGTATCTTGAGAGGATTTGGCCGTTAACCCCTCGTGTCCGACACCGGCGTCGGTCACGAGTTAGGGGTGTTACATGTTTCATGACATGTTTAGCCCATGATTCCTTGTCATGGCCGGCCACTACAACTTGGGGGGGGGGGAATTTGACATGCAAGTCCTCCCCTTTGACTACATGCACTATTAGGTCCTTATAGATTAGCCTTTCACTTTTCAAAAGTGTCACACAAGTCCTACTAACTGAATTCACATGCAATCGGCTAAATCGGAACTTGAAATTTTCACACATTCATAATTACATATTCTAGACAATAAATATTACATTCAAACATTTCGGTGACTCGGTTTAGCGGTCCCGAAACCACTTCTCGACTAGGGTCAATTTTGGGCTGTCACAAGTTAGGATACATATGTCATGACATAGTATTCAGATATATGTGTGCGAGTAAGACCATGGCATCGATATGTGATTTCGATATGTGTTTAAGAGTAAGACCCTGTTTGGGACAGTGGCATCGATATGTGACTACATGTAAGACCACGTCTGGGATGTTGGCATTGTATGACTTGTGTGATTATCCGAGTATCCTATCTAATTCCGAATGGTTCATCGGGTAAAGGTATATGAGTTCAAAAGTGTAAAACGAGCCATATGTCAGGTATGAATTAAATTGTTATCTACTTGAGAAAATGTAAGTAAAAACCTTGGCTATGTGTTACGAATCTTGTAAAGTGCAAATTAAGAAAATATGTGTATATGATATGTGTATTTGGTTTGCTGAATGAGTAGTAAGCATGTTATGAATAGTTCTTATGTACATGTGTATAAATGATGAAATATATATTCGGTTATATGGTTAACATATATGTATGGAATTATATTAAGACATGTGAGTTTTGTATTTGTGAATGTGAACTAGGTATATAATGAATATTCGGCCTTGAAGGTTAAATGATAATATGTTAAATTTTGGCTTTATAAACATTCAGTCAAGGTGATAATATAAATCAAAAAATTATATATGTTTATATATACTTAATATATATATATATATATATATATAGATGATTGGATCTAAATGTGAAAAGATAAAATAAATTGGTTTAGTTTAGTTAATTTGTTACCATCATTGGTTATTTATTTGTTTATGACTTACTAAGCTGTGATAGCTTACTCTATGCATTGTGTTACTCTATTTTATAGATTTTGGAGTCAAGCTACAAGCTCAGTGACTATCAGCCAAATTCATCACACTATCTACTGTTTTGGTACTTTATAAGCTAAACTTAAATTATGGCATGTATAGGCTAGTTTTGTTGTTAGTTATTTTGAAAATGTTTGTATATTAGCCATGCGAAAATGGCTTAACTACCTTGCTTGATCTTTGTTCCGGTTTAGTTATGGTTAAAGTCTATTTTGGTCAAGATGCCGTATGCTATGAATAAGTATAAATTGTGCTATGTGATTGTATATTAATATTGGTTTCTTACCTAATATGTGGCATGGTAGAATCGATCATAAGCATGTTAAATTAGTTGGCATGTGTTTGTATTAAGATAAGGTATACATATGTGAATTCGTTATTTATGCTTAGAATTGGTCTTATGTGTCTTTAATTAAAATGTTTAGTGAGCTTGGTTTTGATAATTCGATTATGCTCGTTTGTGAGTTAAATTCATTTTAGTTAAAGTATTAAGTATTATGAATAGATGATGTGTGTGGTAGGTGTTACACGCATTGAAAATGGCTTAATTATTATGCTTGAGTTTGGTTTTGATTAAGTTGAGCTCATTTTGATTTTCATGCTATGTGTTTTGGATGTGAGACATTTATGATATATGTTTTGAGTATTGAAATTGATTAATGACCTTGGTAGTGGTACGAATGTATTAGCCTTAATAAATATATATGGAATATTTGGATAATTTGAATGTGGTTCAATCTAAGATTAGATACTTATGTGAAGTTGATTTTAAATAATTAGATTTAATTATTAAATATGTTCGGTCAAATGCTGAAAATAAAACAAGGTAGTTACTTGACTGGTAAATTGGTTCTTGATTATATTAGTATGCCTTGGTTTATAATGTGGTGAAGCTATATGTGCAAGTACATAATCTATTGGATATATATATATATATATATATATATATATATATAAGTAAATTGGTGTTGATCATGTGATTCGGCTATTAAACATTAATGAATGTGTAATATGTTATATCACATAATGATTTAGAAAATTGAAATATATGTCATTTATGTGAGATGTATTTCATATATGATTATTGAGTGAAGTAAAAGAATATGTTTGACTATGTGATTTGTTAGTTAACCGAAATCAATAAATATGTATAAGAAAGTTTCAGATCCTAATGGTACATTATTGGTAAGTTCTAGATAGTTATTTGAGTAGTGTAATTATTTGACTTGATATATATACATATATATATATATATATATATGTACATATAAATTATTTTGATACATTTTGGATTACGTTTTATCCGAGTTGAGTTGTGAACAACATAATTTATTTAGACTTAATATTTGATTAAATTGTAAGCTATGATGTGATTAAAATTCTGATTTTTAATATATATATATATAGTGCACGATTATATGAATTATAAAATGTTCAGTAATGCCTCTTAACCCTAATCCTGTGACGGATATAGGCTAGGGGTGTTACATTTTATTGGTATTAGAGCCAGGTTTAGTCGGTTCTAGGACTAACGTAGCGTGTGTGAGTCTAGCTATACATGCCATAATTATATACTACGATAGTGTGATAACTTCTGACATTTGAAAATATGTTTTTATATAGTAAATGAATCCCGACAGAGCTGTAGCTGATGATGTCGAGAGTGTAGCTCCTGCTCCCGCGCAAGGGACAACACCGGTTGATTTTCGACCGGTTTCGAGTAACCAGGAATGTGACAGCCTTAAAACGACCCTAGTCGGAATGTGGTTTCGGGACCACAAAATCGAGGCATAAAAATAATTTAATATTTATTTTGATGCCTATAATATGTGTTAACTCATGTGTGACATTTTGATGTTTTGATTTAGAGTTATAAATGTGAATTTCACTAGAAAGGACCTAGTAGAAAACTTTGAAAGTATGATGGGGAAATGTGTGATGACTAGTTGATCATGCATGCAAAATGAGGGTTTGCATGTCAATTTCCCTTTAATTTGCTAATGGCCGCCATGACAAAGAATTATGGGCAAAACATGTCATAGACATGTTTTGTTGGTGCATCATGGGTGGAAAAATAAATTAATGAGAATGGGTAATAAAGAAATGAAAAAAAAGTGTGAGTAGTTGTTTCCTCCCCATTGCCGTGAATGTAAGAAGGAAAACAAAAAAAAAAGGTGTCCATCTTTCTCTCATCTTCTTGGCTGAATGAAGAGGAAGAAATAAGGGAACTTACCAAAAGAAATTCGCATTCTTCTTCGTAGCTAGTAAGAGGTAAGTTTTGAATTGTTGATTTAGTTTTATGATAGGTTAAGTTAGTAATTGGAGGCACTCTTAGTAATATTAAGAAAGTTGGAGCTTTTCTGGTGGTTTGGGCATCATGCCGTAAATCTAAGTGCTAACATTGGAGGTCACTTGCATGTTGTTTGGGTTAGAAAGGTGATGATAGTATGGAATGAAGATTTTTGAATAAGTAAGGTTAAATTTAATTTGGTATAATCGGCTATATAGGTGTATATGTTTGTGAAAATATATTTTTCTTTGTTAACTCTTTACAATCGATTGAAGGAGTAATATTGGCTTATAAGGTTGAGTTGATTCATGATGTTGTATATTAGGATTAAAAATACTTGAGACTAGGTTAACTTAATAGTGATAATACATTCGACCTTGAAGCATTAATCGAATAATGGTTGAGGTTTTGATATTTTGAACAAGGATAGTTGTGAAATGGGGTGAAAACCATTAAATTATACACATAAGTATCCAGCAAGAAAATTAAACTACTAAATGTATTTATTTTAGATCAAGACATCAAAGAGGAGAATCAAACAAAGGCAAAGCAAAGATAATCGAGTAGTCGATTGGGAATCATTTCATCCAATATAAGGTAAGTCATTAAGCATATATTTTGTATTAATTTAAATGGTCATAACGCCTATGTAATGATGCTGAATGGAATGATAAATATATATATATACATGTATGCATGGGGTGATGAAAGTATTGAATGAAAAGAAAAGAGGTGAGATGTATTGAGTTATTGGTTTCGGCACTAAGTGTGCGGGTGTAAACATTTATGATCATGAATTGGCACTAAGTGTGCGGGTTCAAATTGTATAGCACTAAGTGTGCGAGTTTGATTATATAGCACTAAGTGTGCGAGTTCGACTATTAAGCACTAAGTGTGCGGGCTTATTATACATTCTCTAATAAATATACATGCTCTAAGTAAAGCGGCCTTATCGAGTCAATCATGGACAGCTGACGAGTAAACACCTTGAGCTCATGAGGAATAGACATTTTATTTATATTTGGGATTGAGCTTGGTAAGTCTTGAACCTATGTGGTGATTATACTTGAAGATAAATGCATCCAATGTCATATGGTGTAATGTATGAAATATCAAAGTAGGGCTTGGTATGAGATTAAACCGAAATGCCTAAGGAATTATAGCACGCTTTGGGTGTGGATGGAGGATTTTAATCCTGCATTATTTATTTTCTCTTATGATATATTATTACTGAACGGCAATGTAATGCTTATGACTTCTTGAGTTATATACTCACTCGGTGTTTGCTTGTCACCTACTTTAGGTTTCTTGGACTCGTCTTTTTGCGTGCTTTCGGGATTGTCATCAAGTCATCACACCGGCTAGCAACTTTTGGTATCTTCTTTTAGTCGGTCTAGGAGAATATTTCGCATGTATAGGCTAATATGTTTTGTTGAAATTTGGTATGTAAACTTTTAGCCATGCGAAAATGGCATAAATGTTCGGTTGGATTTGGTTCTATAATGTTAGGTCGCAAGTCTTGGTAATTCGATTTTTATGCCATATGTTATGGTTGATTATTTTTGGTGTTAAAATTCATGATATGGCAATAGTGTAGTAGGGAGATATTTGACAATGATTAGCCTTTGGTATGGCTAGTCATGATCATAATTTGTGATATGTAAGATGAATTACTAGTTAGATCAAGGGGAAATCACGAAATAGGCATAGTTGCTTTAGTAACAGATGTTGGCAGCAGCAGTGACGTGAGATTGAAAAATCACTAAAAATAGTGGGAATGGAATTAAATAATGAATAAATTATGTAATCGAATCTCGATGAGTCTATTTTAATATAGAAGAAACGAAGCGACCATGTGAGCCGTATGTTAAGAGATATTTAAGTTTTCGTGAGACAGGGCCAGAACGGTTACTGGAGTCCCTGTCCTGACTTTGGAAATTCATCGTGAATGGACCAGAGATAATTAGAAGCCATGCCATATATGTACAGATTCCTTTTCGAGTCTAGTTTCTGTAGAAACAAACGGCATCAGTATTGAAGCCCTGTACAGGGAGATATCCAAGTCGTAATGCGCAAGGGTCAGTGTAGTCGATCCCTGTAACATGAGGGACTTTAACTAATAAACTATACTAATTGGCCCAACGAAAAATTCTAGAAAAAAAATTTGTAGATGCATATATGAGTCTAGTTTCGGGAAAAATTTACGGAAATAGATTTCGAGTTTAAGAACTCAAGATATGATTTTTAATGCGACTCGTATGCAGATTGGCAGCTTGTCTGGGAAATTTCTAATAAGTGGTTTGAAGTCTGTTAACACCTCGTGTTCGACTCCGGCGACGGTCTCGGGTTCGGGGTGTTACAAGGAAGGAGAGGCTAGACAAGACTTTTACCAAATGATGAATGGCTGGTTAACTCATTATATCCGGACTAACCCGGCTGCACAACAACCTCCAGCCCCGACTAATCCATCTTTGATGCCTGCTGTACCTCAAGTAAGTGATCTATTGAGATTGTATAAGCCACCTGTTGATAAAATCAGAAAACATGGGGCTGAAGAGTTTAAAGCTACGGATGATGATGATGCAGAGCGGGCTGGTTCTGGCTTGATAATACTATCCGTGTGTTTGATGAGCTGTCCTGTACCCTAGATGAATGTTTGAAGTGTGCCATATCTTTGCTTCGAGACACAACATATCACTGGTGGAATACCCATGGAGATATGTAATTAAAATAAAAAGGTACTTCTTATTCCACGAGATACAATCATTGTTGTTGAAAAGGTTGCATCTCATCCCCTTGAATAAACTTGAGGCAAAAAAAAAAAGGGGGGGGGGAACATAGAGAAATGAGGAGTAAGTTTGCTAATTTTGGTATGATTTGGTGTAATGTTTAAGCTGATTTTGGTTTGTACATTAGAGGTTTTGAATAGGTGGCTTTTTTCGTTTAGCAAGCATATGAGTTTGATGTTTAAAGGTTTAGGTTGATGGATCATATATGTTTGTTCAAACTCCTATTTGAACAGAGACTAGAACAATAGTACTAAACATATCAAAATAATGGGAGGTAAGTTGAGATGGTGTGCTTACTACTACTAATAATTTGTTGATATTTCCTTGGTTGCTTATGTTGTTATTTTGTAAGGGGAGCTTGTTGACTATCCTTGTTGTTGGTTTTTTTATGTTTTTGCTTAATTATCTAGCTAATTTTTTTTCAAGAGTCTTGATGCAAGATGGTTGGGTGGTTGTCAAGCATAATGGTTGAAGATAAGGAAGGGTACACACAAAGCTAAATGCTTGCCTAATATTGAGCAATTTATTAAAAAAATTATTTTCTTTATTATCGGGCTAGATAACGCTTATTTTATAGAGTTTTATTTGGAGTAAAAGTCTATAAGGAGAAAATTTAAGTGGTTAAGGCAATATTAACGAATCAAGTTTGAAATGAAAAGAGAAGTCTTCTTCTTTTTTTTTTAATGACTAGGACATCTTTGACTCCCATGAAAATTTCTAAAGATGAGAGAAAACCATGGTAGGGGGAATTGTTGTGGGCTTTTAGACAAAAAGGGGGGAGAGTATGATGAGTTGATTTGGAAAAATTTGAGTTGGACGGACTGATGCTTGTTGTTGCTTTGATGAACTAAACTAGTGTTTGCTACTTCTTTAAAGAAATCTTTTGTTGATGAATACTTACTGATTTAAACATTTTTTTTAATGATTTTACACTCTTTAAAGTGTCATATTTTGAAGATCTTGGAATGGCCAAAGGGGGAGGATGGTGGCTGGTGTGACAGGGAGTTGATTTGGATATTTGCTGCTAATGTGTTATTGCTACTTTGCTTCTTTTACGACTACTTCATTGTGTTGATACTTTGGATGATTGTTGGTACTCAGTTCTATTTCAGTTTTCTCCTTAGTATCTCATGTGTGATGATGGCATGTTGATAGGGGAAGTATACATCATTTTCTTATGTTTTGTCAAAAAGCTAAAAGGGGGTTGTTAGAACCAAGGTCGTCTAACAATCTTTGTTCAATGACCTAATCAGTCATAGGCTTGATCAGCCAAGATACAAGACAACTTGGGCATATTTATATGTTAGTTTTTTTTTTACGTGGGCTTTATTAGATGTTGTTTTAATAAGTAAATAGGCTTCTTGGATGTTATTGACTCTTTTCTTAAAGTCAGAATTAGAATTGTGTTTATTTAGTTTGAATGTGTTGAAGAAGTTGTTTTTGACTTGGATTTTTGGTGAGAAATTTTCTCAATCTCAAAGGTGTATACCCTGGCTGATTTTAAGGAGATTAATTCTACTTTATCTTGAGATAATTCTACTTTATCTTGAGACAATATTAGAGGCTATTTATCCTGATTATTTATTAAAGAAAGAAGAGTTTATATGGGACTATGATGATCGAATAGGTTGTCATATTAAGCCTATAAATATGTAGCCAATTCGCATGGAAGATACATCGGTTTAATGGAGTGTTGTGTTAATTTGATTAAGTTATCTCTGTTATTTTTCCTTGTATTTTTGCATTCTATTAGTAGACTTTCTTTGTAAGAGATTGAGGTCGATTTATGTGAGGCTTTTTGGGTGAGTGATTTGTAACAATTGAGGTCGAAGTTGCAATTACTTCTTTGTGTAAGGGTAAATCGAGCTTCAACCAATAGATGATTCAGAAGATTGTTGGAATAAAAATCATTCTTTAAGCGGGGACTATACAAAGTAGGATTATTTCCGAATTGCGTTAACGAATTATTGCATGCAAATCTCTCTTTACCTTCTCTAATTTTTGTATTTGTTTCATTGTTTGTTCAGCCTTGTGACTGAGCATGTAGTTAGACAGTCAAGTTAAACTTATAGCAAACTAAGGTGATTTTTGATATATTTATATTCATTAGACAATTAAAAGTTCTTTCACATAAAATAAATAATTATAAATTTTAATTTATATTAAATTTGACATGCATTATCCATATGAATGAAACAAGAAATAAGGTATTGAATTATTAAAATACTAATTATATAAAAATTATAAAATAATGTAAAATCATTCTAATTTTAGATAAATGTAAGTAGATTTTTTAAAATAATTGTTTATCTAAACATAACGTTAAAAGGGTAAAAAGTTCGACTAAATTATAAATGAAATTACAATCTATTTTTGTTTAAGTCAATATTGCTAGCTTACATCCTTTTATATCTCATACCCCTACCTTTTTATATCTCATACCCCTACCTTTTAACAATACAAAAAAAAGAAAATAGATAAATTGCAATGATTGATGGGTCGACGAAACCGATGAAAACCGGGACAGTTTTACAGAAGCAACATGGCTAATCTCTTTGTTGTTAGCAGTATCTAATCTTTCATGTTTTCAGTTGCGTTGCACTGCACTATTTATCGAATCTATCTCCTTGGGAAGTGTACCATATTACCAGCACTAAGTATTTTCAACACCTTCATCTTCATTCACCAGTGCATCTTTGCCATTTTACTACCTCAATCCACATTTTTCTTCATTTTCTTCTGCAACCCCTAATGCTTTTATTGAACTTAACGACATCCTATCATCTGTCCAAGTCTTGACTGGATTTATACATAAAACGGCCTTTGGAAAATAAAAAAGATATATATATATTTTTTTACAAAAACAAAGCACCCTAGCATTTGATTCATTATTTGGTGTGTGGTCATTGAAAAGCTCCTTTGAGGTGCTCGAATGCATGCACCGTGCTTCAGTTTACAGGTTAAAAGAAAAGATATGATAGATTGAAAAATACTGGTTTATAAATGCATCACGTGTTTTGACTTTGTCCAAAAAATATACATATTTTTGAATTTTGAGGCATTTTTACACGAGCAACACTCGCACAACTTTTCTTCATAGCCTCAGCCTACATCACTCAAGACCATCTCCTTAACTTTGCACCATTACCACTTTAAACAAGCCTTCTTTTCATGAGCAAATCAGCAAAGGAACTCCATAGTTCTTGGATGGAAGCTAGCTACTAGTAGAGAAGGGAACTGAAAACCAGATTGGTTAAAAATTGGCATGGATGAACTGAATAATGGCAGCTACTTGAGAAAGCCACTCAACATTATTCAGTAAAGTGAAAGCTAATGCTGAAATACCTGAATGATCCAGTAATGCTTTGCATTGAAGCATCTTTGAATGTTAGTAGAATACAGTCGACTGAAGAATCGAATCTCGTGCATCATTTACTGAATCTGGGAAATAAATTTTTAGGGAAGAGTGACTTCGTTAAGCTTTGTATTTTCTTTCTCGTCAGTTTCCGTTTGAACTTGATATCCATATTGTCTACTATGTCTACTACAACAGCATCAGATGTTAGAAAAACCTTGGCCACGGATGCTGCATGCTCCAAAGAACATCGAACTACCTGCTTGAATACAAGACATACAAGTTATATAAAAGTAGTAGCACTCCATTGGATCACTAAGGGCTTTCTACAGTACATGCATACATCAAGAGGCTCAATTTTATTAATAATACCTTTGTTGGATCCATAATTCCAGCTTTCATCAAATCCTCGTAAGAGTTCCTTGCGGCATTGTACCCGTATCTTGTATCATTGTTCGATAAGACCTGTCAAGTGAAACAAGAGAATGTACAATGAGGTTTAACCTCCAAAATGTTTTACATATCAAATAATGCTTCAAATGCATAGTGCTGAAATGAAATATGCTATGTTGAAGATCAAACCTTCTCCACAACAACACTCCCATTAATACCAGCATTTTTGGCAATTAGTTTTGTTGGATAGCTTAATGCTCTCTTGAAGATCTCAGCTCCAATCTGCTCATATTTGCAAACACAAGCTCATAATTTATTGCAGGTAGAGTGTCAAAAGACAGATAGCAACGGTAAAAGTGAGATATATATGTCATAAACTATGTTGTACCCTTGTATATAGAGGTGTGGATATATTGACAGAGCTGTTAGATATAAATCATGTAATTTATGATTTAAGTAACAGCTAAAAAACTAAATTACCTTTTGTTCTTGATTATCTAACAGGTTTTTTATGCTATCCACCTTCTCAGATAGCCGCAAGAGGATACAACCACCTCCAACTACAACGCCTTCCTCAATAGCTGCCTGCATTATATCAAGTCAGAAGCTTGATTTTAGCCATTTAAAAATTGATTACTTGACAGGCTGAGCTAGTGATGGAAAACCCTCCAATGAGAATGCTAAGAACTCATATGGCCCTGAATTTTTTTCTCTCAAACACTACAAGAGGTTAAAAAAAACATAATCCTAGATGTCAAGATATGTAAATCACTACCTTAGTTGCATTCAAAGCATCTTCAATTCTGAGTTGTTTGTCTTTCAATTCAACTTGTGTTTGTGCTCCAACCTATCATAAATTGATGAAATTAAATGGATTAGATCATATGCAAGTCTTTCAAAATTTATAGAGAACTTCCTCACAACTATTATTTTAGTGTACCTGAAGAATAGCAATTCCTCCTGATAATCTGGCAATTCTTTCATTGAGTATCTTCTTTTGAAAATTTTCTTCTGTGTTCTGCAGATTAAGAAATAATTACATATGGTCTTATTAGGGAAAACTAGACATGCATTGTCTTCAAGACCTTAACAGCATCATCGGCGCCTTCCTCTATCACTTCCTATGCTATATGAATTTTCCAACTGGAAGGTAAATTTAAGAGTTCTCCTTGCAGTTATTGAAAAATGTTGCAGAATGCTACAAATTCATCTAAATACCATTTGCAGGGCTGCAGTGATAAAATTTAACATGACAACCAAAGTCAAGTTTGAACTTGCGTACAAAGGATAGGTAATTATTCAGTTTATAACATGGTATTACCAAATCAGCTGCAACATTAAATCAACGCAATTGCAAAAAAAGGGAAAAAAATGTGTAATAGCTGATACTGTAAAATGAACTTTCAAGATATACACAGATCTGAAAAGAAGCATATGTCCAATTAAAAGGGTAGGCTAAGGTGTTTGGAGGTTCAACTTTCAAATCCGCCCTTCTTCATGCACGTGGGGTGTGTTGAAATATGTATATATTTTAAATTTATTTAGGTAGATAAATTTTATTTAGGTAGATAAGTTTTATTCATATTCTAGGAATATTTTTATTTTATCTTTTAGTAGTTTATTAGGACAAGGGAACTATTTTCTTTTATATTTTAGTAGTTTATTAGAATAAGGGAACTATTTTCCCAATTAGGATTAGGAATCTTTTCTCTATTTAAGTTCAATTCTTCAATTAATAATATAGAACAGTTTTATTAAAAGCTCTCTTAAAAACTTTCATGGTATCTGAGCTAGGTTAAAATCTCTAGTAACATCATGGTTAAAACAACCTTCACTAGAGATAAGAAAAAACCTTGGTGCGATCACTGCAAAAAATATTGGCACACTCGAGAAACGTGTTGGAAGCTCCATGGGAAACCGACAAATGGAAGGAAAAAGAGTGGCAAGGGCCAAAGTTCTCTGGAAGGGTCTCCATTCACTAAGGAACAATTAGAGCATCTACACAATTATTTTCAATCACCACAATTTCAGATGAATTCTTCAATTCCTAACTCATCCAATAATCCTTCTTCCTCTTTTGCCCAATCAGGTACTGATTTTTCTGTTTTTTCCAGTGTCAAGCCTTGTAAAACAAACACATGAATCGTTGATTCTGGAACTAGTGATCAAATGACTAGTAGTCATTTTCTTTTTTCAACTTACACACCTTGCACAGGAAACAAAAAGATCAAAGTAGCAGATGGGTCCTTCTCGGCAATAGCCGGGAAAGGCACTGTTAAAATTTCATCTTCCTTGGTTTTACATGATGTTTTACATGTGCCAAATCTAGCTTGTAATCTCATATCGGTCAGTAAATTATCCCAGTCCTCAAATTGTCATGTTATATTGGACTCCTCTATGTGTAAGTTTCAGGACATGGTCTCGGGGAGGATAATTGGCAATGCTAAAGAATTTGGTGGAATTTACTTTCTTGAAGACGACCATCTAAGTCAACCAACAACTACTTTATGTTTAAATTCTGTTTCTGATAAGGTTATGATTTGGCATTATAGGCTTGGACATCCTAATTTTTACTATTTAAGATATTTGTTACCTAATCTTTTTAAAAATAAAAGTCCTTCTTCATATCATTGTAAATTTTGTGAATTGGCTAAACATCATCGGTTATTCTTTCTACCTCAAAAATATAAAGTCTCCAAACCATTTTCGTTAATTCATAGTGATGTTTGGGGACCTTCAAGAGTCTCGACCTTTTCAGGAAAACGTTGGTTTGTCACTTTTATTGATGATTATACTCGACTTTGTTGGGTGTTTTTATTAAAAGATAAGTCTGAAGTTAAAAATGTGTTTTAGTCTTTTTATGCTATGGTGAAAACACAATTTGGTGTGAAAATAGAAGTATTTCGGACTGACAATGGTGGGGAATTTTTTAGCGACCAATTAGGTGTTTTCTTAACCAAACATGGAATAGTCCACCAAAGTTCTTGTACAAATACACCACAACAAAATGGGATGGCAAAAAGAAAAAACCGACATATTTTGGAAGTAACTAGAGCCTTGATGTTCACTAGTCAGGTACCACGTTATCTTTGGGGTGAAGCTTTGTTAACAGCTACATATCTTATTAATAGAATGCCCAGTAAAACTCTAAACTATAGAACTCCTTTTAGTCTCTTTAAAGATAATTTTCCTAACTCTAAATTGATCACAGATTTATCCCTCCGAATTTTTGGGTGTAGTGTTTTTATTCATCTTCACAACCAAGGTAAACTAGATCCTAGAGCAAAAAAATGTGTCTTTTTTGGTTATGCTTCTACTAAAAAGGGTTACAAATGTTATGATCCAATTGATAGGAATATTATTATTACCATGGATGTAACATTTGTTGAAACACAATTTTATTTTGATTCTAATCTTCAGGGAGGGAATTATACTAAGGAAGATTCTATAATTGATCAAGAAAAGATTAGGAATATACAACATAGGGATTCTAATAATGGAGAAGGCTAATTTATAATTAACACAGAAATTAATGATGTTAATGTTAATGAAAAGGAGGATTAAGGTGTAAAGTCTAATCATGAGAATAAAAAACAGGCAAAGGAGTTAATTGTTTATTCAAGAAGAAATTGAAATCAAGAAAGTGGAATCCACCAGATTCATCACCAAGAATCCGACCCGCTAGATCCTGTCAAAAGTCCAGGTAAAACTCATAATCCAATCAATGAATTTTCTGATTTAGATATTCCAATTGCCAAAAGAAAAGGTGTTAGAAATATTGTCAAATATCCCATGTCTAACTTTGTATCCTATAAAGCCTTGTCTTCGACATTCTCAACCTTTGTTTCGTGTCTCGATACTGTACAAATACCCAAAAATGTGAAAGATGCTTTACAGGTTCCTGAGTGGAAGGAGGCTATTTTAGAGGAGATGCGCGCTCTTGAAAAAACAGGTATATGGGAAACAATGGAATTACCTGTAGGGAAAAAAACAGTGGGCTATAAATGGGTGTTCACAACCAAATTCAAACCAGATGGATCTTTAGATAGATACAAAGCCTGGTTGGTGGCTAAAGGGTACACTCAAACATACGGGATAGATTATCTTGAATCGTTTGCTCTAGTGGCCAAATTAAATTCCGTTAGAGTTCTTTTATCAATTGCTGTTAATCTTGATTGGTCTTTACAACAGTTAGATGTGAAGAATGCTTTCCTAAATGGAAAACTTGAAGAAGAAGTTTATATGGATCCTCCTCCAGGTTTTGAAGAAAAATTTGGAACTCGAGTATGTAAACTCAAGAAATCTTTGTATGGTCTGAAGTAGTTTCCTCGAGCTTGGTTTGAACGATTCACTCAAGTTGTTAAAAAACAAGGTTACTCACAAGGGCAAGCTGATCACACAATGTTCTATCGACATTCACAAAAAGGTAGAATAGCAGTTATTATAGTTTATGTCGATGATATCATTCTTACAGGAGATGATGTGGATGAAATAAGGTGTCTCAAGGAGCATCTAGCATTGCAGTTTGAGGTTAAAGACTTGGGTCCTTTGAAATACTTTCTTGGAATGGAAGTTGCTCGATCAAAGAAGGGTCTTGTGGTCTCTCAGAAAAAATGTGATTGACCTTTTAAAAGAGGCTGGGATGAGTGGTTGCCGCCCAGCTGACACACCAATTGATCCAAATCTAAAATTCGGAAATAAAGAAGGTCGATTAGTTGATAAAGGGCAGTACCAAAGATTAGTTGGTAAGTTAATTTACTTATCACATACAAGGCCAGACATAGCTTTTGCAGTGAACTTAGTAAGTCAATTTATGCACTCCCCAATGGAGGAACATGAAAAAGCAGTGTTTCGAATTCTAAGATACTTGAAGAGTTCACCGGGAAAGGGCTTATTCTTCAAGAAATTCGAACAAAAAGGAATTGAAGCTTATACAGATGCAGATTGGGCAGGCTCAATAACAGATAGAAGATCTACATCAGGATACTGTACATTTGTTTGGGGAAACCTTGTGACTTGGCGAAGCAAAAAACAAAGTGTTGTAGCAAGAAGTAGTGCAGAGGCTGAGTTTAGATCAATGGCTCAAGGAAATTGTGAAATGATGTGGTTAAAAAGAATTATGGAAGAGCTGAGGAAACCAATAACTTCACCAATGAAGTTGTACTGTGATAGCAAAGCTGCCATTAGTATTGCTCACAACCCAATCCAACATGACAAAACTAAACATGTTGAGATTTATAGACACTTTATCAAGGAGAAGATTGAAGAAGGCCAAGTGTGCATGCCGTTTGTTCCTTCAAAACAACAGATTGCTGACATACTCACCAAAGGACACTCTAAGACAAACTTTGATTTTCTTGTAAGCAAGTTGGGCATGATTGATATATATGCGCCAACTTGAAGGAGGGTGTTGAAATATGTATATATTTTAAATTTATTTAGGTAGATAAATCTTATTTAGGTAGATAAGTTTTATTCATATTCTAGGAATATTTTTATTTTATCTTTTAGTAGTTTATTAGGACAAGGGAACTATTTTCTTTTATATTTTAATAGTTTATTAGAATAAGGGAACTATTTACCCAATTAGGATTAGGGCTCTTTTCTCTATTTAAGTTCAATTTTTCAATTAATAATATAGAACAGTTTTATTAAAAGCTCTCTTGAAAACTTTCAGGGTGTTGTGTCACTAATTATAGGGAAAAGTAAAGGGCATGGAGTTATTGTATGCACCTCAACCAGATTTTGTATCTGAGAAACTCTTTTCTGAACAGCTTCTCGTGTACCACCATCACTAACTATGTAGGTAGAATCCTTAGTTATCACAACCTTAGTAGCAGTACCCAGAACTTCCTTCCCAACCCTATCTAGTGTTAAACCCATGTCATCTCTGATCACAGTACCTGAAATAAAAGAAACATACAAGTCTACAATGAATAACATACAATACTGTAATAAGCAGAAGTTTCCATATAGAGAAGGATACACTTTTATTTTCTTAATGAAGTGATTTTATTAAGATTCATATAGAATGAAATAAGGTTCAAGATAAGAAAAGACGCCTGTAATAAGGTCAGCTCTATCTTTGAACTGGGAAAACTTTTATCCTTCCATAGTAAATATAGCAGAGGAGTCTGCAGTTTCGAAGTCCTAACACCAGAGCATCTCTTTCCTTACAGGGCAATAGGTCATTATAATCCTTTCTACATTCAGAATATCCATAGAGGTAAAAGAGGATGCTACACTGTTTAATGAGTGGAACTTGAAATTGCAGTTGATTACTAGCACAAAGATCTCAAGAGCTTTTAATAAAAAGACCTCATTTACTCTTAGTTGTTGGGTATAGCTTCTATGTCTATACCCTTTTGGGATCTTCACTCCGTTACAAAGAGTTGCTTTATGCGAAAAGATGCTATCTAGTGAAAGATATAGAACAATGTCATTTACAATGATGGGTAAATTCTAGAATATCATATTTTCAATGACTTTTTTTCTAGCTGATGAAACTGATTCTTAATGGAAGAGGGGAGAATAGTATCTGTATTTGTTACCTCCAGTCAAGATAGCAATATCTTCCAAGCAGTGGCTCTTGCGCTCACCAAAGGCTGGGGCCTTAATAGCAGCTGCCTTCAGCACACCCTTGAGTTTGTTCCTAATGACTGGAGCAAGAGCTTCCTTCTCAATATCCTCCGCAACTATCACGACTGGGTACTTCTCTTTAACAGCACTGTCCAATATTTTAAACATCTCTTTCGGATTTGTGATTTTCTTGTCAACCAATAGGAACTGCAAGAGAAGAATTCCACACCCTCTAATCACTTTATAGGAACACATGTCAGGTTTTTAAAGAACCTAATGTTTATACCTTGCAATTGTGGAACTCAACAATCATCTTATCTCGATCAGTGACAAAGTAAGGAGACAAATATCCTCGTTCGAACTGCATTCCTTCCACCATCTCTAGACTGTTCTCAGTACCTTTTCCTTTTTCAATTTTGACTACACCCTTCCTTCCAACTTGTTGAATAGCATCAGAGATCATCTTTCCTACTGCATAATCATTTCCAGCACTAACAGCAGCAACATGTGCAAGTTCATGATCCTCAACCTGCAATGTATCATCCATTCACACTCAAGGCAAGTCCGAGATAAGCTTGAATATACTTCTTTGTACATATAAGAAACATCATTAGCATTAGCATTTTTCATTGAACCATAGATGTTTATCAGATTTTTTTAAAAAAATAAAAAGGAGAATAATATTGTTATGCACCTCTCTGGATATCAATTTGAGTTCAGAAACAAGGGCATTTGCCGTCTTCTCAATCCCACGGGCAATTTGAACTGGATTCATTCCAGCTGAAACTACCTGGAAGAAAAGAATCATTGGCATTTGGAGGGTATGATAAGACTTCAGTTGTAAAAAGCTGCCTTCTATGAAGACGCCTCCATCTGTCATATCATTTAGGGTGTGTTCTAACAAAGGAAAACATTGTAACTTCATCTCAGAAGATGAGTCTTACCTTCACACCTTCTGTAATTAAACCATGAGCAAGAACTATAGATGTAGTGCAACCATCACCAGCAAGATCATTTGTTTTTGCACCAGCTTGCCTCACTAATTTAACTCCAACATTCTCCAATGGATCCTCCAATTCAATCTAAAATAATTGAGATACAGTTTTAGAAAGGAAGTACCGAATTTTCAACACATTAGGATTGGAATGGCTATTTTTACTCTTTGTTCTTGACGTTAGCTTATGAGGTTGAACTGATGCACCTTCAACTATCATTAAATTGATCTGGAATGCCCAGATAAACTTAAGAATATCCTTAACTACTATACCACAAGGACTTTTGATGATCATATGAATCGTTTCTAAACAAATCATTATTGGTAACAGTACATCTACAAAGAATAGAAGTCTGAAGAAATTACTAGTTACTGTTGTTACTTATCTCTTATTGATTTTGTTTTGAAATTAATTAAATTCATATCTTAACTTTTCTTTAAATTATTTTAAATAAATATCTTAGATAGTGAATTAGTTAAAATTTTGTTGTATTAGTAAGGTCGGATTTTACTTTAAGACTTGAAAAATTAAAGAATAAAAATTTGTGATTTTATTCAACTCAACATCACCTATTAATACAATAAAATTACAACTAATTTCCTATCATCTAAGATATTTATTCAAAATAATTTAAAACAAGATAAAATATAAATTTAAACAATAAGAGGTAAGTAACAGCAGTAGCTACTAATGTCAATATTTCAAAAGATAAACCTTCTGTTCATTATTTTCAATCAACTTATGCTTTTTATAAAGAACAGCTCTAGTTATCCAAGCATATAATAAAGTGAAAACCCACAAATTCTCAAGTTTTAAATGAAAGCTCCAATTGCCATATCTGAAAAAAAAAGGGCAAAAAACAAAGAGTATAAGTGGAGTGACGGCCATCTAATTAGAATACCTGTTTGAGAACAGTTTCTCCGTCATTAACAATCTTGGGGGGTCCATACTTATTCTGAAGCACCACATTTCTCCCCTTTGGACCCAATGTAACCCCAATCAGCTCTGCCACTTTATCCACACCAGTCTGCACCATTCCAACAACAAAAGTACAGCGGGAAAAAGGATAAAACATGAGAAGAATACATTCGGGTTAATAAAATGTGTTTGGATTTTAGAACTAACCTGCAGCTTCTTAGTGGCAGAACCATCATGGTTGAAGTAAACTTCTTTGGCCATGGCTCTGGGCTTTTTGGAGATGGAATAATGTGAAGATGATAACCTTCTGGTTTTGGACAATGTTGGTTTGGTGAATGATATGCCAGGAATTGGAGATGATGAACATGCCATGATTGAGTTTCAAGAGAGATAGTTTCTTGAATAAAAATTGATTTTCATATATAAGGATAACATCATAACGATGATGAAAAAAGAAGATAACGAGAAAATATCTTGGCAGTTGTTTTTGGCGCTATTACATTTCCATGGCTAGAAGAATTTCATGGGCTATCACTGGACCGGTTCAAGGTTGGCGGTCAGCCCAATCTTCTAAATTCTAGGTTTAAACTTTAAAACAGTTATCAAAGTATCAATATGCATTAATTGCTTCCTTCTATCGTTAGCTTAGCAAGTAAAAATATTATAAATTGCTTCCTTCTATCGTTAGCTTAGCAAGCAACAATATTATAAAATGAAAAATTGAAAAGGTAAATACTAGAAAAATAGCTTTCTACAAGTGTGGTTGATAAGAGATATTGAAAATATAAGAAAAGAAAATAAATTTATTCGAGAAATGCATTAAAATGAAAATAATCATTCTTTTCATTTTATTCCTTTTCACTATTCTCCTCAACTATGCATAATTAAATTTTATTTTCTTTCCACGATTTTACTTTCTCCTCTTATCCTTTTACTTTTTCATCCAATTAAGTACATCTTAAATCCTTATTTAAATATAAGGTAGAGCATAATTAAAATATAATAATCAAATTTCAAATACATTTATGTTTACTCCATGAATAGTTTGTGTATATGATGTGCTAAAAATAGAGACAGTATCATACAATATGCTCCGCATCACGGAACGACGACTCAATTAAAACGATTTCTAGTTTAAGACTAATTTAAAAATTAGGCCATAATTTGGGAACCTCTTCTGGAAATAACCCAAGTTCTAATATTAAAGTATTTCAATACTTATGACTTTTAAATATATTAGAAACATCCTTCCAAGAAATGGCCATTTTGTGAAGTGCGACAGAGTTTTCAGTTAATGGATAACAAAACTTTTATAATAAAAAGAATATATTGAATTGATAAAAGGAAGAGATTCCTAAACAAAATACTGTTTGACTATATTCTGCATTACTAATTTGTCCCTGTAAAGGACAAGCAAAGCCTGCAGATTGTATCCATTTATGCAGAAATTGGTTACTGGTGCAACAGAGATATGGATAAACCTTGCTATTTATGCAGTGGAATCACTGCTCAAGCAGCACCTGAACCGTAGGTTGTGCTTTTTTTTTTTTGGTGAAAACAATGTAAGCTTGGGCTGAAACCCAAAGATAGATTGGCAAAAAATGATGTCCTCACAAAAAGCTGAAAACAGTACTTTGGGTTTTTGTATAGTGGATAGCCTTTACAAATGTGTTGCTTGGCTACAGTAGTTATATGAAATAATGAGGCACTAGTAACACCACTTTCCACCACCATTTGTCCTCCTTGTCCCTGTTATTGTGAGCAGCAATGGAGATTGGACTGGCTATGGGGCCTCCTTTTGGCCACCACTCTAGTTCCCCTTATGGCAGTAAAATTGGTTAAATATCATGGGTCAATATTTTCTGTTCTTGTTCTTTTAGTCATTTCACTGCTATTTATCTTTACCTAATCCACATCTTAGGTGAAATCCTATTACTACACTTGGTGGGGTTCATAAAAATGATTAATAGATAAAAGTCATGATTGAGTATTTGATTTGCTTTTTAATGGACCACTGCTGATGCAGGCATCATTTTCACATAAATTCTGATATGGATGAGTTGTATGCGGCGAGGAGTGCTGCAAACAGTTGCTTCAAACTATATTGTGTAGACAGTTAAAACCAGATGAGTTAGGAAAATATGATCAAAAGATGTTATTTCATGGTTTGATTCTAATCTCATAGAGGCAAATGCTTGATTAACAACCGGAGCATATAGGGGAACATAGAATATATATATGGCAAGATGATTCTTATCTCAATGAAGCAAGTCAACAGAGTTAGCAATAGATTGATTTGTGGACTCAGCTTTCAGATGAGCAGTGTTGCAGGGAACCTCTTCCAGGTCTCTGAATGCAAGGGAATAAGGACTTCCAATTTTTAGATCAGTCAGCATTTGGCGAAGATCCGAAGCTTCTTCCTTGAGCCTTGCATTTTCTTGAAGAACACGGTCATGGGACTCCGAGACGTGATTTAACTTGTCTAGGAGACTCTGGTTCTCGTTACGGAGCCTGATTACCTGTGACCAAAGTTCATCCAGGTGCTTCTGTTTCCGCATCCTCGACCTACGAGCAGATTCTCTGTTAGATATCATTCTCCGCTGTTTCCTTTCGTCGATGACATTGACCTGCTGCTCCTCAGCCTCATCTGAAGTTGAAGTGTTGCTGATACTTGAGGACAACGCAGCAAATTCCTGGGCAGATGGTACGATGTGGGAATTCGGTAGGCTGCTTTCAAATGTATTGAAATGAAAAGATGGTATAGAGTTTTGCATCATGCCAAGGTTGGCTGGAATCAGGATCGGATTTTCTGGTGCTAGGTAGTGAAGTCCTCTTAACTCACCGGGAACCATGATTTTAAGTATGTTGTAGTGAATGAGAATTGAGACTTTGAAGGTAAGAGAGGAAGGCACAAATGAAGAGCTTTTATAGGAGGAAATTGTCCGAGGTGGGCCAGTTTCAGCAACAAGTGTGACAATATGTATATATATATATATATATGTAAGTGCTGCTGTGGTAGCTGATGAACCACTTGCTTTAAATCACATACATTATCTCTAAAGCCAACAATGGCCTACTGACACGTATGCATGCATGTATGCATGAGAATCATGTGTGCGAGCATGCCATAATCATCCGGCATCTGTTATAATGCTTAGAAGAAAGGAAACCTACTGATGGAAGTAATAATTTGAGATGTTTCGAGGAATAAAAAAAAGAAAAATGGCAATTAAGAAATGGCTTTGAAGTCAATCTCAGGAGAAGTTTTCATACTTCAAAACTCCAATAAGGAATAAAACATTGTGCCTGATGACGCAATGAACCCAGTTTAAAAGGTAAACCATTAAACTAAACATAGTTTCTTAAGACTAATTTTTATTATAATCGAATGACTCATTCAGCACTTCAAGGGTCCATAAGAGTGCAATTATAAAAGTTTTAGTTTAACATCAGGACCTAAATCCCAGCAATCTCATAAGAAAAACTGTATTCTCTATGTTTTCTTCAATTTTGCCTGTTTTTTGTTAAGAAAAGTTATCATCTATCCTAATAGTTTAATACTTTAATTGAATTGCTTTCTATCAGATCGAAAAACTCAAAGACATTGACTCACGAACAGGATCTGCGTGTGGGAATAGTTCATTGCCTCTTAACAGATTATCTGGTTTTTTATTCTTTAATGGCATATCATCGCTTGGCACGATTACCATGTAAGTACCTTAAGTACCTTTTAAAGTAATATTATCTATACTTGAACTAAGAAATGGTAATATATTTATCAGTACATGAACATCAGTTGTTTGTTGATGATTATTTAATTTATTGCAGCTAAGCTATATCCCCTTGAGGCCCACTTTCAAACATGATAAGGGTGATATTATAAAAATAATAATAATAAATTATACAATAAAAAGGGCTGGCTAATATGAGAGGTAGCATCTTACAAACGCATGTTTTCTGCTATTTGTTAATGGAGTACAATATTCTAACCACATGTAATTCGTTGCCGTGTTTTGTAACACTACATAGTTTAGGTGATTCTCCACTAACAGAACTACTCTAGGCTGCAAAATAAAGAGAACATGTTTCAATGCAAAACATCCTAAGGTTAGGTGAGATAATTTTGGAATTTATGTTGAAAGTATTCTTCATGTACCGGCTACGCTGTTCCGATGTCGAATGCAGCCAAGTTTTGTCTCAATTGGTTGCTTTCTTCAATGTTAGATTATGGGGGTCTAACTATAGAACTACCCTTAAAATGGTAACATAACTGAAGCTATTGCAGAAGAGCGGTAGGCTTGAAGGGGTTATATAAAAAATGTTCTAAATTTAGTAAAATAGGAATCAAGTACTTGAAATTAGATAAAAATTTCTCAGGATTTTGAAGATTCTTTTATGCTCTTTTAGAAGATTTTGTCTGAGTGTGCAAATATGTACTTAAATGAGGTCACTATCTTTGAATGCTATTACTGGCATGGATCATATGGTCAGTAGATTGAAGAATAATAGAGGTTGCTTTATGCCTTTTATCTGAGAGGATAATGCAGAGATTACTGATATCTTTATGAATGGGAAAGTTTAAAGCTATTCAAAATATTTCATGCATATAAGTGTATACATTATTGTACTCCACAAATTTGGAAAAAGAAGAACCAAAGCTAAACTTTTTGAGCAAACACCTGGAAAACCAAAGCTGACAAAAGCTGGACCAGACAAGACCGATTGATAGTAAGTTTTGTGGGGGAGAAAGCAGAAAAAAAAAGAAATACACAAAGCTAAGATTGGCCATTACTACAACTTGATAGCCTGTGGGCACCATTGTGTATACTCTTTATGGAATGTGAATGGATGGAAAAAAAATTGGCTATTCATTCATGATTTCAGGTGGAGAATATGAGCAACTGACATATATCCACTGATAATTTTGACTATACTATGTCATTTAAGACGAATTCATCCATGTTCAGCAATGTCGATATTATCAGTCACATTCTTTCTGCCCAGTGAACATCGATAACCAAGGGTTTCGAACTTTTAATGGCAACTGAGAGAAGAAAAATGAAATATGTGAAATTTTATCATATCTGCAATTGAACTAATAGTTTAAACTGGTGTGGTGAAGGTAAGTTGTGGCATGGAATTCTGATTTTTCACAACACTCACCGCCCCAATATGGCAGTATATAGCAATTAGTACTAATGCCAATGAGATAGATTAAGAGGATTTTGTTTCTAGAAAATCAAAATCATGAATATGCAAACACCTTTTGAAACAACTTGCACAAATGCATACACCATATACAGGATTAATCCTATGTATTATCTAAAATTGGACTTCTTTATTCAATAAAAAAGAAGATGCCTTGGATTGATTAATCATTGGAAAATTGGGGATGAGCTAAGGTTTTGGGGTCCTACCAATTCAAGAAAACAACAAAAATGGTTTGAAACTAAAAGAAGAATGGCTTACACAATTGCTTTTTTTTTTTCCTTTTATCCTCATACATGCCTACCCTAATATCTTGCTATAGCTAGTGTGAAGAAAGAGGAGAGGGGCACCACAAATGTGAAAGAAGTGCTACGTACGGTGGGGGACTGGATTTAACACCTACTCCATTTGGTGCCAAATATCATCTCACAGGGGCAACCTTTGAATTGAAACACATAATTGTGCCAAGTGGGTCCTTTTTACTAGTGACCATGGGTGCCTGGTGCACCATTCCATCACCCAATTGCACAACCCGTCAACTCAACCCAATATATGAACTCTTCCCCCCCCCCCCAAAAAAAATTGTAATCTACTCCAATTCAGTCTAGACATTAGATTCGAATTTGATATACTACATCAACCACTAAGATGGCCTAGTAGGGTTATTGAATTTTTTTGAAAACAATTATTTTAAAATATTTGTTTAATTTTGAAAAAACTTAGTTTAAATGTCGACTTATTAATCTTCAATGTTCTAGTTATCTTCTAGCAGTGGAAAAGATGGTATTTATTTAAGTTTCTATTAAAAACCTAGGTTTAACCATATTATGTAATAATCATAGTCTACTATCCGAAGATTTACAATAGAATGCCATGCATAATAAAAACAAACCTAAGTCCTAATTCTCATACCACAGTTCAAATAAAACATTACAAACTTTGAATAACAAAATAAATCAAAAGATTAGGTCTAAAATAACTTAAAATAAAATGGATTGTGCCGAGACCTTTCGGATGACGTACGCGCGTCTTAACCTGGTGGATTATTTGTAAGGATGAAACTTAAGGGGTGAATTTTGACGCTCGGTGTAAGTCCATTTACAACAATATCAATGAGACACTTGTTAAGACACATTAACTAACATTGCATATTATCAAATATAACAATTCAATTCATAGTATCAGTTTTTCAAATGCCATCATCACTGTTATATCAAAAATCACAATAACAGTTTTCAATAAATCATCAGAATTGCCACAACAATCATATTCCATGCATACACACACATATATATAGATAGATAGATAGATTTTCGCGTATGTATCATAATATAATTTCTAGGTTTGTATGTACATGATTTAAATGATGTTATACAGATTCAAATTTTAAACAGAATAATTTCTACCCCACCGCTACATAGCAGAATAGGAGTTCCCTAAAACTCCTTTACCTTTACGCCATGTTGTGGATAAACGACTACTGGTTTGCAGATAAAAACTGTTATTTGGCTATGGACACATAGTAAGTCCCCGCGGTTGGAATCTGCCTTTGGCTATGGGTTCACATCAAAAGTCCTACATATGAAATCTATTTTTTTACTATAGATTTTACAGCATAAACTCGCCATTGGAATCGACCTTTGGTTATGGATTCACAACAGTATCTCACTATTGGAATCTGCTTCTAGCTGTGGGTACACAACAATTTGCAAATAAGATTGTCGCATGGCTATGGTTTGCACTTGTCATTGTTTTTGCAAATATATTGTTTAATCTTCCTCCATTCATAACAACCCAACCCACACAGTGCATTAAGGCATATTAAGTAATCTAACACATGGCTAATCAGTAGCAATTCAAGCTTTTCACGAATTCAGTATTGATAATAATATAAGGCATGTCTTCATACGATCGCAAGTATATAGATACAAGGGTAACATATATTATTCATAATTCACAAAAATATTCATAAATATAAATAAATACCACGTTAGATTAATCAATCATGGATTCTAGCATATATCATATTATCATGGACCATAATTCACTAAAAATAGTACAGAACCTATTCAAAGACTAATCTGATTAAAACATAAAATTTTGGGTCAAAACTATAAATTCTTGTTCTAGGGGACACATGGTTGTGTCACTGGACCCTGTGGGAAGTCTTAGGCTGTATGGAAGGGGTATACGATCGTGCGACTAGGCTAAGTGGGAGACTGTGACCTTGTGACATTCGAAAATTTCAACTTACAGGGAAGACACGGTCGTGTAGGAGGCCGTGTGGGGTCCTAGGTCATGTGAAAGTCAAACATCCTAGGGTTTCAGGGATGACATGCCTATGTATGGGAGTTGTGTATTCCACATGGGCAACCTATACGCATGTGTGGTAAGTTCTGTGGTTTGGGCTAGGTTCAGTTTTGACTTGATTTTCCCGTAAAGAACACACACTTGATTTTCGGGATCTTGAATGATGATCCTCACATCCAAGTCTAGCTCGGGATACCTACAGCGAGTCTTTCGATCGAAAAATACACAAGAATTAATATTAAATTTCAAGATTTATCGAAATTATCAAGATTTCTGAGAAAATTCGTAAAATATTCATAACTAATTTGAAAGGTTGTCAAGAATGATGTTATTCCAGAATTCTACGGTTCTACATAATTAGAACTAGAATGCTTATTGATCATTGATGGAATTTCAAATATTATCGATGGTAGATTCAATGATAGATGAAGAAACAGGTTCAAACAAGAATTGATCTTGATTTAGTTTTAAAGAAATCAATTTTCAGCAAAAGAATTGTAATAACCCGATTTAGACCCTAATCGGAACAGTGGTTTCGGGACCACGAATCTGAGTCATAAAAATATTTAAATATTAGTTTTTGGGTTTATTATATATGAATTTTCATGTGTGAAAGTTTCGTATAAAAATTTGATTGTTTATATGCTTAATTTAATAAAAGGACTTAATCGCGTAAAATGAAAACTTGATAGTTAAAAGCATAAGGGCCAAATTGTTGATGGCTTTGTAAGTTGAAGTATTTAAGTGGTAATTTGACCATGTTTAATTAGATGGATGGTAGTGGCCATGTAATATAATGGTTTTATATTAGTTAATAAAGGTTTAATTGAATAAAAAAGTTAATACATTACAAAACATAAAAAAATAAAGCCATGGTGTTCATACTTTCTCTTTGACCGAATAATAAAGAGAAAGAAAACAAACTAAAGCTTGGTATATTCGGCCATTTCTCAAGCTTGATTCAAGGTTAGTTTGATTTCGGTTTTTGATAATTTTTATGTTTTTGAGATCGTTGCTTCGAGTACTATCTGACACATGCTTAAATTTCTAATTTTGATGCATATTTTGAGTTATACCATTGATGAATATTTGTGTTTTGTGATGATTGATGATGAAATATCAAAAATATGTTTTAGATTAACATATTTTGTATTGGAGTTTTTGAAGATTTTGAGTAATTAGGACTAAATTGCAAAAATAATAAATTGAGGGACTAAAATATGAAATAGATGAAATATATGGAATGAGTATATGGAAAATTCGGCTTAACTACATTGTTGTGAGATTTTGTGTATTTTGTGTTTTATGCAATTAAGACTAATTTGTAAAAGTATGAAATATTAGGGGTAAAATAGTAATTTGCCCATTTATGTGTTGTTGGATTAAATTGAATGAAATTGTGTTTAAATGAGGTTAATTTGAAATTATATAGATTAAGAACAAAGGAAATCGGATTTGGATCGGGAAAAAGCAAAAATAGTCGAATAACCAATTTATAACGTTCGTCTATATCCGAGGTAAGTCTTTAAGCAATTAGACATCATTTATCTTGATTGTAACTTAGTTTAATATGTTGTTTTGGAATCTATAGATTCATAAAAGAGCTAGCCAAATGTGTTTGAGCATAAAAATAATTTGAGTTTAGTTCGACAGGGTTATATCATTTAAAAGTCTGTAGGATCTATATGGAATATATGAAGTTTTTGTTATATGAATTGTGTACGAGACAGCATTATAATAGTGATATTCTGGCTTTGAGCCTAGCAAGCTTTATGCTGGTGAATGTAATCAGGCTTTATGCCTAGGCTTATTGCCGATGAATAGTATCAGACCTTGAGTCTAGCAGGCCTTGTGCCGGTGTGTGTGATTCAGGCTTATGTCTAGTAGGTTTTATACCGGTGATTTATTTTAAACTTATGCTTATAAGATTTCAAGTTGATGTGGAAATTGAGCAAGTAAAATTTAGCTAAATGAACTTGTATTTATTCGGCCACATAGGTATGTACATCTGTGATGTTATATTGGATTTTGAATATTCGGCCATGAAGGTATGCACAAATGTGATATTATATTTGAATTTGTATATTCGACCATATAAGTAAGTACATATTTGATGTTAAATTTGATCTTGCATATTCAGCCATATAGGTATGCATATATGTGATATTATATTTAATTTTCTATAATCGACCAAATGAGTGATGTTGGTTTATAAAGTTGAGTTTGATTCATGAGTATATATATATATATATGAATGTAAGCATACTTGAGATAATGTTACTTTGGGAATGAAAAGTTGAATGATATTATGCTAAATGTGAAATATTAGCATTCGGCCAAGGTAGCCCTTTTGTGTAAAAGTATAAGTTATAAATAAATAAATGAGATAATATGATCGAGATAATGTATTACATTAATGTTATAATTTGGTTTTTTTAAAATGTTTTGATTATTATTTTGAATGGTTAAATTCGCTTATGACTTACTAAGTTAAATTAGCTTACTCTATTTGTGTCTTTGTTACTCTGTTTTATAGATTTTGTTCTAAGTTACGAGCTCGGGGATTGTCAGAGAAGTCATCCACACTATCGTCAAACTTCGGTACTTTTAAAAGTCTATTTTCGAATATGGTATGTATAGGCTAATATGTATTTTGTTCAACCTTGGATATGTATAATTTGAGCCATGTGAATATGGCTTAACTTCAAAGTTTGAATTTGGTTACGTTTGGTAAGGGTTTAATCCGTTTTGTTTATAATGTTATATGAAATGAATGAATGGTATATGTGATTGGTGCTATATGTAACACCCCTTACCCGTTACCGTCGCCGGAACAGGATACAAGGTATTACCAGAACATAACATATACCAAGATAGAAATATGTCATCCCATTTGATAATGCATCGTATAACATATATCTTGAACAATATTAGCCAACTTTTATGGCTTGTACAAAGTAACTGGTCGAGTAATCAGAACTAATATTTTAAACCTAGACAAATATGACACATAACAAAATAATTTTTGCCTACTATACATGCCATAATTCAAAACATTTAGTTCAAATACCCCAAAGTATGATAGTGCGGGTAGATCTTCACGATCCTTGACTCTGAGCAAGTGGAGAACACTATAAGACAAAAGAGAGAAAACGAAGTAAGCTTATAGCTTAGTAAGTAGTATGTAAATACTAATTTAAGAATCTAACATGTTTACACAACAATTCAAGTATGTCTACTTTAACTTCACTACTTATTCCACTTCGATTAAGCTGTCTCTGCTGTGTCATATTCACTAAATAAATCATAACTCGAGTTACAAAACTCGAAATTCATATCCGTAAAATTTCCTGAATCTAGACTCATAAAGCTTCTTGCTAAATTTTTTTATAATTTTGGTTCAGCAGATTAGTACAGTTTATTAGTTAAAGTTTCCCCTGTTACACAGCTCGACTGGCCTGACCTCTGTCCACTACGAATTGAATTTCTCTCAGTACATAACTCAAAAACCCTGAAGTCTGTTGTATTTAAAACTAGTCTCAATAAGGAATTTAGGCATGTAAACTATATTTCTTAGTTTGCTTTGTACAATTTTTAATGATTTTTCAAAGTGGAAACAGGGGATCACGTATTCATCCTGAGCAAGTCAGTTACAATTGTAAATATCTCAAAATATAGAATTCCTTTGCTTGCCCTGCTTCTTTTATATGAAAGTAGACTCATTAAGCTTTAATTTCACATCTCATTCAACCTCTAATTATATTCCTCCTATTTTTGGTGATTTTTCAAAATCACGTCACTGCTGCCATCTAAAAACAGTTTTAATACTAATTTCACTCTTTCACACATTCTTTATGCTAACCTCATTTTATCGTATATATGTATATGCCACAATTCATTTTCACCACATTTCATTCACTATAAGTGTAGGTCCAAACCACAATGTCACCACAAAACCATCCCGTTGAACAATTCGGATCAATCCTCGATATTTAACGGTTTCAAAGACACACCCCACCATCATACTTCATTTAGTTCGGCTCTCTTGTACACATGGGGAACACTTAGTACCACTCATGCGACCTAGCCGATTTGTCTCGTAGCTCTCTTGACTACATGGTGTCCTTCACTTGGAATCACGCATGCGACCTAGCTACATTTATCTTTCACGTAGCTCTCTTGTCTACATGGTGTCCTTCACTTGGAATCACGCATGCGACCTAGCTACATTTATCTTTCACGTAGCTCTCTTGTCTACATGGGATACATCTCGTATCACGCATGTGACCTAGCTACTACAGGTGTCTCGTAGCTTTCTTGTACACATGATGTGCACTCAGCATCATACATGTGACCTAGCTACGCCCTCTATTTCATTCGATCTCTCCAATGTTCAACCGGATCTCTCTCTCGTATTTATTTCCATTCTTCCCATAGTCAATTTATATTTTAACATCAGCTAGTATATTTATATAATAGGCTGAAATATAAGAATGTACATGAAATTATTGTAATATTTACATACAACTTACCTTGGTGCAAAATATGGAAATTTTGCAATTTAGTCCAAAACTTTTTCTTTCCCCATTCGAGGTCGGGCCCGCGCTTTCTTGATTATGGAGCTTGAAAGTTGAAGAATCCCTAGCTATGGAGAGAGTGAAGTTTCGCAGCAACTAAATGGGGAAGATGACTATTTTGTGTTATTTTTCCCATTTTATTTCATTTAATATCAAAATGACTAAAATACCCTTACTACTAAACTTTCCAAAAATTCCTTCCATGTCCTAAATTTGTCCATGAACTTAAAATTGGTAGAATTGCTATTTAAGACCTCCTAATAAATATTTCAAAACAATTTCATACTAAAATTTCTAGTATGCAAATTTTGCAACTTATTCGATTTAGTCCCTACTTTCAATTTAAACACTTTAGGCATAGAATTTCATCACGAAATTTTCACACAATCATGCAATCATATCATAAACCCCAAAATATTTATAAAACAATTATTTCTATCTCGGATTTGTGGTCACGAAACCACTATTCCGATTAGGCCCTAATTCGGGTTGTCACAATTCTCCCCCTTTAGAGATTTTCGTCCCGAAAATCTTACCGGTAAAGAGGTTTGGGTACTGTTTCCTCATAGCTTCCTCAGGTTCCCACGTAGCCTCTTCTATCCCATGTCTGTGCCACAATACTTTCACTAAGGCTATACTTTTGTTTCTTAACTGCTTAACTTCTCGAGCCAAAATCTTTATTGGTTCCTCCTCATAGGTCATATCCGATCGAATCTCAATTTCGTTGGGAAATCACATGTGAAGGATCGAACGATAACGTCGCAACATTGATACATGAAACACGTTATGAATCTTTTCTAACTCTGCCGGTAAGGCCAACCGATATGCCATCGGTCCAATTCTCTCAAGAATCTCAGACGCCCAATAAAACGCGGACTCAACTTGCCTTTTCGACTAAATCTCGAATCTTTTTCCATGGTGACACCTTCAAGAACACTTTATCACCCACTTGAAATTCAATCTCTTTTCTTTTAAATCTGCATATGACTTTTGTCGATCTGAAGCAGCTTTCAAGCAATCCCGAATTACTTTTATTTTCTCTTCGGTTTCTTTAACTAGATCAACTCCGTGAATCTGTTTCTCACTAAGCTCGGTCCAATATAAAGGAGTCCGACACTTACGACCATATAAGGCTTCAGACGGTGCCATTTGTATACTTGATTGATAACTGTTATTGTAGGCAAACTCAATCAAAGATAGATATTTCTCCCAACTACCTCCAAATTCTAAAACACAAGATCTAAGCATATCTTCGAGTACCGGATTACTCTTTCCGCTTGACCATCTGTTTGTGGATGAAATGCGGTACTAAAGTTCAATTTTGTACCCAAAGCTTCTTGTAACTTTTTCCAAAATCTCGAGGTAAATCTTGGATCTCTATCGATATTATAGACATAGGTACTCCGTGCAACTTCACAATTTCAGCAATATATAATTCGCTAATTTATCAAGTGAGTAATCGGTACGTCTTGGTATAAAGTGGGCTGACTTTGTTAATCTATCAACCACTACCCAAACAAAGATCCTTCTTTTTAGGAGTTAAAGGCAAACCGGTTACAAAATCCATGGTAATCTTGTCCCATTTCCACTCGTGCACCATTACCGGTTGAAGTAATCCTCAAGGTACTTGATGTTCACTTTTACTTGTTGATGATCAAACACTTAGTTACAAATTCGAAATGTCCTTTTCATACCGCCACCAATACTGACTTCTTTAAATCATTATACATTTTTGTGCTACTGGGTGAACGATAAATGCCATTGTGCGCCTCATGTAATATTTTCGAATCAATTTATCATTTTTCGACACATATTCGTCTCGAAACATCAAACAGTCATCCGGTCCAACTCGAAAATCGAGTCATAACTCGATTCGCATTGAGTTCTCTTGATCCGCAACTCACTATCATTCTTTTGAGCATCACAAATCAACTGGAGAAATAACGGTTTAGCTCTCATCTCTGCTAAAATTGACCCGTCATCGACAATGCTAACCCGTGTTCATGGCTCTCAAAGTGAAAAGAAATTTTCGCTCAAGGCGCCAAGAACTACATTTGCTTTTCCGGATGATAATCAATCACTAGATCATAATCCTTTAATAATTCAAGCCATCTTCGCCGTCGCAAATTTAGGTCCTTTTGATTCATCAAGTACTTCAAACTTTTGTGATCAAAAAATTCGGCATTTTCACCGTATAAATAATGTCGCCAAATCTTCAAGGCAAAAAACAACAATGCCGCCCAAATCATGTGTAGGATAGTTCTTCTCATGCGGTTTTAACGCCTCAAGCATAAGCTACTACTTTGCCCTCTTGCATCAACACACATCCAAGGCTTGTCAATGATGCATCACTATAAATTACGAACTCCTTTCCGACTCGGTCAGTACTAAAATTGGTGCTTCATCAATCGTGCTTTCAACTTTTCAAAACTCGTTGACATTTATCACCCATTCAAACTTAACATTCTTCGCAACAATTTAGTCATAGGAGAGGCAATTATCGAAAATCCTTCAACAAAACGCCTATAATACCCGGCCAAGCCTAAAAAGCTTCTAACCTCAGATACATTCTTGGCGGTTTCCAATCAACGATCGCAGAAATCTTGCTTGGATCCACCGAATACCATCACCGAGACTATATGCCCCAAAAATCCGACTTCACGGCCGAACTCACTTTTACTAAACTTGGCAAACAGCTTTTCTCTCAAGATCTGCAATATAGTTCTCAAGTGTTCGCATGTTCAAACTCATCTCGAGAATAAATTAAAATGTCATCTATAAACACTACTACAAACTTATCCAAATATGGCCGGAAAATCCGATTCATTAAGTCCATAAATATGGTGGAGCATTTGTTAAGCCAAAAGGCATCACCGAAACTCATAATGTCCGTACCTTGTCCTAAAAGCGGTTTTCGCACATCGACTCCTTAACTCTCAAATGATAGTAACCGGACCTCAAATCAATCTTTGAAAACACTGTGGCCCCTTTAACCGATCGAATAAATCATCAATCCTCGGCAATGGGTACTTGTTCTTTATAGTCACCTTATTGTCGACGGTAATCAATGCAAAGTCTCATTGAACCATCCTTCTTCTTTACTGAATAATACAGAGCACCCAGGGAGAGAAACTCGGTCTCACAAATCCTTGTCTGTTAACTCCTGCAATCGAGCCTTCAATTCTTTTAATTCATTGGAGCCATTCTATATGGAGCAATCGAGATCGGTGCGAGACCGCAACAAATCAATGGCAAAATCTATCTCTCTGCTTGGAGGCAACCTGCAATTCCTCCGAAATACATCCGAAACTCACAGACTATAGGTATCGATTCAAATTTCAGTTGAGACATCTCAACATTCATTACATAAGCCGATAAGCTTCACACCCTTTTCTCATGTATTTCATGCAGACATGTGCGAAATCACCATAGGCAATTTATTTGATTCGTCTGTTTCAACCCACGAATTTCTCCATTTTCACATTTTAACTCTAGTGTCTTTTGTTTACAATCTACCTTAGCATCATACAATGTTAACCATCCATTCCCAAGATAACGTCAAACTCACCAAATGGTAACAAGATCAAGTTGGCGGAAAACAGTGACCTTGAATCATTAATGGGCAATTCTTGCAAACCTTGTCAACTAGCACATATTGGCCTAAGGGTTCGACACTTTAATCGTAAACTCAAGAAATTCAACAGCAACTTTTTATTGGATACTAAATTCATGCAAATATAGGAATGGGTGGACCCGGATCAATCAATGCAATAACAATAGTATCATAAAGAGAAATGTACCAAGAATGACATCGGAGATGATGCATCTTCTCGAGCACGATAGCATAAGCTCTAGCAGTGCTCTAGCTTCGATCTTGCCGTTAAATCTTTCATCACGTTCTACTACTAGTCCCACCTCCAGATTTCTCGGTGGTCTACCTCTACTAGCGGTGGTATTCTGCCTAACACTCAAATCTTTCTTCTTTAACCTTCTCCGGACAGTCTCTAATAAAATGCTCATGAGAACTTTGACTTTGAAACAAGCTCGCTCGGTCCCCAACACTCACCATAATGTTGCTCGCCACATTGTTGACACTCGGGCTTTCTAGGTCGCACATTACCCACACTTGCCACCAAGTAGCTTGAGCTTTAGACCCGAATATGCTCTACCACGATCTCTGTAAATCCCCAATTGAAACTGTCATTCGAGGGTTTGTCTCTTTGGACCTCTTTGGTTGAGATTGAAATGGCTTACTTATCTGTCTTTTTCGACATCTCGAGCCTCAATAGCGCCTTTTCTTCTTTCTTTGTTCAATTCTTCGCTTTAAGAGCTCGATCAACCAATACTACAAATTCTTTCAACTCCAAAATCCTACAAACACTTTAATGTCCTCATTCAGCCCATCTTCAAATCTTCTACACATAATGGCCTCGGTGGACACACATTCTGGGCATACTTGTTGAGTCTTACAAATTCGCGTTCATACTCTGCGATGCACATTTTTCCTTGCTTCAATTCAAGGAACTCCTTCCGCTTTTGATCAATAAATCGCGACTTATGTATTTCTTTCTAAATTCTTCCGGAAGAAATCCCAAGTAACTTTTTCTTTTGGCACCACTGCAACCAAAGTCTTCCACCGGTGGTAGGTCAATCTCTCAAAAGTGATACAAGACACTTTAAGCATTCCTCGGTGTACATGAGAGCTCATCAAATACACGGGTAGAATTTTCAAGCCGAATTCCGCTTTCTCAGAACATCATCAACCTTTGCTCTAAACTCTTGCCCCTTGTTTTCGAATCTTGTCAACCGGAGGCTTGTTCATTCTTACCAAATTTATACCTTGAGCAGCTACAGGAATCGTCCGAGGTATAGGAGGGGTGGAGGAGGTTGAGCATTTGGATTTGCTCGAATAAATTCAAGATACCAATTGTTCATCATTTGGAGAAAGGCGTCCGAGCCTCATCTCCTTGTCCCAATGTCTCAGTCTACTTTCCACAGCGCGGTCCCTTGTGCGGAGCCGGCATTACATTAGCAAAGATCATCACCGCAGCCCTTCAGGATCCATTACTATATTAAAACAAAACACGCTTTAGAATAATCAGAGTCACCACACTATCACAATATTTTTATGGCATGTATAGCTAGACTTTTACACACACTTTATTAGTCCGAGAACCGACTAAACCATAGCTCGATACCACTAAATGTAACACCCTTACCCGCTACAAATCATTTAACAGATACAAGGTATTACCGAACATAACATATACCAAGATAGAAATATGTCATCCCATTTGATAATGCATCGTATAACATATATCTTGAACAATATTAGCCAACTTTTATGGCTTGTACAAAGTAATCGGTCGAGTAATCAGAACTAATATTTTAAACCTAGACAAATATGACACATAACAAAATAATTTTTGCCTACTATACATGCCATAATTCAAAACATTTAGTTCAAATACCCCAAAGTATGATAGTGCGGGTAGATCTTCACGATCCTTGACTCTGAGCAAGTGGAGAACACTATAAGACAAAAGAGAGAAAACGAAGTAAGCTTATAGCTTAGTAAGTAGTATGTAAATACTAATTTAAGAATCTAACATGTTTACACAACAATTCAAGTATGTCTACTTTAACTTCACTACTTATTCCACTTCGATTAAGCTGTCTCTGCTGTGTCATATTCACTAAATAAATCATAAATCGAGTTACAAAACTCGAAATTCATATCCGTAAAATTTCCTGAATCTAGACTCATAAAGCTTCTTGCTAAATTTTTTTATAATTTTGGTTCAGCAGATTAGTACAGTTTATTAGTTAAAGTTTCCCTGTTACACAGCTCGACTGGCCTGACCTCTGTCCACTACGAATTGAATTTCTCTCAGTACATAACTCAAACAACCCTGAAGTCTGTTGTATTTAAAACTAGTCTCAATAAGGAATTTAGGCATGTAAACTATATTTCTTAGTTTGCTTTGTACAATTTTTAATGATTTTTCAAAGTGGAAACAGGGATCACGTATTCATCCTGAGCAAGTCAGTTACAATTGTAAATATCTCAAAATATAGAATTCCTTTGCTTGCCCTGCTTCTTTTATATGAAAGTAGACTCATTAAGCTTTAATTTCACATCTCATTCAACCTCTAATTATATTCCTCCTATTTTTGGTGATTTTTCAAAATCACGTCACTGCTGCCATCTAAAACAGTTTTAATACTAATTTCACTCTTTCACACATTCTTTATGCTAACCTCATTTTATCGTATATATGTATATGCCACAATTCATTTTCACCACATTTCATTCACTATAAGTGTAGGTCCAAACCACAATGTCACCACAAAACCATCCCGTTGAACAATTCGGATCAATCCTCGATATTTAACGGTTTCAAAGACACACCCCACCATCATACTTCATTTAGTTCGGCTCTCTTGTACACATGGGGAACACTTAGTACCACTCATGCGACCTAGCCGATTTGTCTCGTAGCTCTCTTGTCTACATGGTGTCCTTCACTTGGAATCACGCATGCGACCTAGCTACATTTATCTTTCACGTAGCTCTCTTGTCTACATGGTGTCCTTCACTTGGAATCACGCATGCGACCTAGCTACATTTATCTTTCACGTAGCTCTCTTGTCTACATGGGATACATCTCGTATCACGCATGTGACCTAGCTACTACAGGGTGTCTCGTAGCTTTCTTGTACACATGATGTGCACTCAGCATCATACATGTGACCTAGCTACGCCCTCTATTTCATTCGATCTCTCCAATGTTCAACCGGATCTCTCTCTCAGATTTATTTCCATTCTTCCCATAGTCAATTTATATTTTAACATCAGCTAGTATATTTATATAATAGGCTGAAATATAAGAATGTACATGAAATTATTGTAATATTTACATACAACTTACCTTGGTGCAAAATATGGAAATTTTGCAATTTAGTCCAAAACTTTTTCTTTCCCTGCTCGAGGTCGGGCCTCCGCGCCTTTCTTGATTATGGAGCTTGAAAGTTGAAGAATCCTAGCTATGGAGAGAGTGAAGTTTCGCAGCAACTAAATGGGGAAGATGACTATTTTGTGTTATTTTTCCCATTTTATTTCATTTAATATCAAAATGACTAAAATACCCTTACTACTAAACTTTCCAAAATTCCTTCCATGTCCTAAATTTGTCCATGAACTTAAAATTGGTAGAATTGCTATTTAAGACCTCCTAATAAATATTTCAAAACAATTTCATACTAAAATTTCTAGTATGCAAATTTTGCAACTTATTCGATTTAGTCCCTACTTTCAATTTAAACACTTTAGGCATAGAATTTCATCACGAAATTTTCACACAATCATGCAATCATATCATAAACCCCAAAATATTTATAAAACAATTATTTCTATCTCGGATTTGTGGTCACGAAACCACTATTCCGATTAGGCCCTAATTCGAGTTGTCACACTATATGTTTTGGAAATAGCTTGAAAATGATTGGTGGACTTGATTGTGGTTGATGAGTCGGTCATGGTGTGTATAAATTATCTTGAGTATGTTTAGATGATTCGGTTTTGGATGGGAATAGACAAAGTATATATATATGAAATTGGTTTTTATGTTTGATATAGGTGTTAATAAGTAAATGAGCTTTTGATGATATAAATATATATATTAAGTTCGAATATATAGTAAGAGATTATTATGATATTTTAGGTTTAATAAAGGACTTGTAAGTTGGCTTGACAAAGGAGCAAGATGTTGATTATATATATATATATATATATATATATATATATATGCATATATGTATTTGTGCATAATCGAATGATGCTTGTCATTATGATTCGGTTTTAATGGAAGTGAATATGTATATGTGATGCTTATGTGATTGGCATAATAGGTATAATTGATGAAGTTAAATATTGAGTAGGTAGTAGATAATGCAATATATGTTAAGAGAGAAGATATCTTGTGATACTATTTATTTGGTTAAATATGCGCACGTTTAGAATTAAGAAAATAGAGTTTGGTTTTTATTTTTGGTATTCGCTTATCAATAAAGTGATGAACCTATAATTCGTATGTACAATATGTTTTATAATGTATCTTTAATATTTAATTAATTATATGCTTTACATGTAAATATGAATATGACCTGTGTTAGTATGAGAATGTTCGGAACTGTATTTATGTTCAATAATGCCTCGTGACCCTAGTCTGGCGACGGATACGGGTTAGGGGTGTTACAAGAATGTAGAATTTTTATGAAAAGGAAGAGGAAGAATAAAAGAAGATGAGAGTTTTAAAGGGGAAGAAAACGAGTTCAATTTAAGGTTGAAAAGGAATTAAAATCAATGTATGATTAAGAAAAATTATTAAATACTTAGGGTTTCAAAAATTGAGAGGTTGATTGGACAAATAGCGCTTCTTGCCATCCAAAACAAAGAAATGATAAGGAGAGTGACATGATTTAATGCCGGAGACAAAGGGGTGTTAAAATACCTACGACTTGGGCAACTGTTCATACTTACCATATTTCTACCACATCTAATATATATATTGATTGAGTTTATTCCTTAGTTGCTAAAAAAGCATAGATGAAAATAGAAAAAAGTGAGGTTTGAACCTTGGCTACCTAAGAAGTTTAATAAGCACTTTCTTGATAGTTTTATTAATTCTAACCTTGTAATTTTTTAGTGTTACACTCAAGAAATAAATTTTTTTATTAAAATTCATGATTAAACTAAGGTTTAATACTTGTCAAGAAAAACTCAAAAAAACATTGCAGTATTTTTGTTTGAAGTCTTAAATAAGTATTTCCATACTTCAAATTTTGTTTGTAACCGGAAACAAGGAAGCCTCCCATACTCAATGATCCTATGGACATTAAAAAAGACTAGGGAGTTTTATGTAATATCTTGGGGAAATCTTTATTAAAAGAAGATGAAGCCATGCAATTGTAACAGTGAGTGTCTTCCCTATACTTGCATTTGGAAAACACTCATCCATCATGCATATGGGGTTAGGCCATATAGGGTACTGTGCATTACTTTTTTGTACTGCCACTGAAATATTTTTTGTCTTATAAAGAATTTGTTACTTAAGTAATAGTATGTGCCTCTTGGAAATTTTGTGACCACACAGTCTACCATATCACACAAGCTTTCAAACCTTTTTACGCTTCTCCATCATGGAAATGCCAATTTTTTTGGTACCCTCACCTGTACCAAATATGCACTGTCTCCACTTTCCCTCCCACTTAAACAACTCCTACTTCTTATATTATTTTATTTTTCTTTCATGAGGTCATCAGGTTTTTGTAGTGATTGGTTCAAATAGGATAAGCTCATCACCATCTTTCCTGTTCTACTAAATTTCATGACCCCCATTACCCACATCTTATTAAAAAACAAGTTTCGATTTCATCAAATTCTTTATTTGTTTTACAGGTATTTCTAAAGTCTTAGAATGCCTTGTTGTCAATGACACACAAAGTTTGTTTTGTTTTATAATAATAATAATAGTAATGGTGGATGGTGCATTTTGAATATATACTGAACTATCATGCTTGTTTGCAGGCGCTGACGTATCGTTATTAAGGTCTTAATCCACTAACAATGTGGATACTAAAGTTGTTTAGGTACTTTAAAGAAATGTTTTAGTTTAATTAGAAATCTTAATATAAAATTATTCAGTACGGCATAGTTCATTATCCTTCTGGATTTGGTTAATAATGCGATCAGTTATGTAATGAGCTTTGATAGCTCCAAGGGTTCCTTCAGGAGCCATTCATTAATGATTGAATATTTAGTACATGAAAGGATAAGTGTCCCCATCATATTGTTCCGACTGCTGTTGCCAAACTTGAAGCCAGTACTAGACGTGCCACAGTGATCAACCTCTATCTATCAGAATATTCATCTCCTACGAATTTGTCAATCAATAATTCCAATGGCAAGGCCTAAAGTTGTTTAAGGTAAGTGATGGGAAGCTTGCTCAGTGATCTCATACCGTATTGCCAAAAACGAATCAGCATTAAGAGCTTGATATGCTCATTCTTCTTAATATATATATATATATATATATATATATATTTGATATAGGAATGATTAAGGGGATTCTCCAAGTACTCTGAGCCACAAGTTTCATTAGCCCCACGCATTAACCAGCCATTTCACTAATGACATCTATAAAAGCAATATGCCATGCCTTACTTACCATCATCATCATCATCACCTTTGAACCTAACCAAAAAAGTTGGCGTAAGCATGTCAACTTCATAACTTTGGTGTCTCCATTAACAAGTAAATTGCATCATGGGACAAAACTCAGGTTTCAAACAGTTTAATTACAGATCAGGAACTGAATTATAGGGCTAACTAAACCATGGTTTGTTATGTGTGTGTGTATATATATATATATATATATACATGTGAAAAGTAGACCAGTCCATTTATGACCTTGCCTGATATACTATAATCCAAGATTCTTTTAGATATTATGTCTGCCGGTTAATTTGTCCTTCAATGCTTAAATGCTGAATTAGTTGCATATAATATAATAGCATACTGTACAAAGATATGCTGGTTTCTTATCTCAGAATAAGAAATAAATAAAAAATCAAATTTCATTGGATTTGGTCTTGTTATACTTGATATCACTGTCTAAATATGTCAAATGAGTTGGTTGCCTTATGTTAGAGCATCATGTACTTAGAACTGGAATCTCTGATACATTTATCTGCGCCGTTGTAGTTCTTTTCTAGTACTTGGAGATCTTTTAGAATTTATTGCAGATACTTGGTTTTGACTATACGATCGAGAGAGTGGATCCTGGAATCACACTCCTGCATTATAGCTAATTTTCTCACACACTATGGAAAATAATAGAGGAAGCACAGGGTACACAAAAGCCAGTTACAATTACAAAGACCCAAAAGCCATGTGCTAAAAAGGTCTTGAGTTGCAATGAGTGCATCTTTGATTGCACTAGGGGACAATTTAACCCTATTGGCCTCTCCATTTCTTGAATAGGACAATATGGTTTGCCCTACATATTCCCTTCTCACACAACATATAAATCACTTATATTAACTATTCATCCATTTAAGCATTTTCATTTAGGCTTTTACCTGAATCAATCCTTCAAAGTCCCATGTTTTTCTATAACTGTAGTTAATCATGTTAGGTACTTGTCAATTGATATGCTTTGAGTTGGCATATTATGATTATTAGACATATAAAACTAAACATGACTGAATGGACGAAAGGGCTAGTTTTAAATATGTTGAAGCTGTTTAATTTGGCCTAACGAAAAGGCATATATGTCAACCAACAAATGTAAGACAGAAGGCAGATCAACAATCACAGATGTTAAAAAGGTAGAAATGAACATTTCTATATTTATTTATACCATTATTCTTCTCTTCTAGCTGGCCAGGTTGCTCATTCTTGAACCTAAGAAACAATTTGGCTATGATTTTAATTATAATGTGACATTGACAACAAATGTGAAGTTTGCAATGAGTGACAATTTGAGTAAAATGAACCTCCATGTTCAAGAACGTTGCCTAATCCCACGGGTAGCTTTGAGAGTGATGTTATATATATATAGTGGCATTAGTTTCTCATGCTTACAGACCCCACTATAGGAACTTTTTTGGCCCTTATCTCCATGTTTATTTGCGTTGGTTGCTGGCATGTGGCTTTGAAACAAAAAACCTCCTAGGGCCTAAAAATTTATAAATATATCCCACTTTGTTGATCACTTTACTGTGGAACTACAGAGTTGAAAACAAATAGGCCAAAAGTTGCTTTTATTGGGCCACAAGTGAGTTGGGAACCTTGACAAATTGCATCCCCATCCAATATTCTTAGAATGCAGGCAAATGGTATCAAATATGAGTGATCCTAGTCAAAATCAAAAGTGCTGTACTTAATAATTTATGAGCTAAGGTTTTGGTGGTTGAATTTACTTAATAAGAGAATATCATGTTTTTGAATGATGTAAACTTATGCTTAAGAAATTGATGATCACAGTTTATCTTTCAAAATGATCATAATAAACTTTGAATATGCAAATAGATTAGGCTTAACAAAGGTGTTTATGATGACAATTAGGCAGGCAAGTTTAGGGTTTTGGTCGCTGACTTATGTATTTTTTATTTTTGGTCAAAGAAGAAGCAAATTGAGGAAAAGACAAATAGAATTAGTAGAATAATGTGGGTAGGTAGATACCTTCGTTCTTCCATAAGTCAGCGCAGAGGATGACTGTATTGACACTTACTAAAAGAATAATAATAGTATATTAGCATGCATATATATGGGTTAAAATCCATTTGATAGGTAAATATTTTTTGAAAATTAATAAAATATTAAAAATTGTAAATCCATTGATAAATGGATGTCCATATAACTTTTAAAGTTCTCAAGAATTTATTCTCTTGTAACCCCTAAAGAATTTATAGGATACATTAATTCTCTTATTTATATTTTTGTAATATATGATAATTGAGACCGTATAAATAGAGGGTAGGTATAAGTTTATTATATCCCGAAATAAAAGTTGAATTATCCTTTTACTTTTGTGTCTACTCTTCTCTCTTGCTCTTATTACAATTCTCTTAACTTTTATAATATGTTATCAGCATGTTCTTGCTCAGAGTGATATTTTTTTTAATCAATAATCAAATTTATCCTACATGATTTTCAACATCTTAAATGACAATATGCAATGTTTTGTAGGAAGTTTTTTTTATTTATTCAATGAGTCATATTTGATTTTTTTTGAATCGTATTTGATTAAAATTTTAATTAGATAATTCATGATTAATTATAATTATTTTGATTAACTTGCTTTATTTTTATATTCTTAAGGACGGTGAAAGATTTGATTTCGGTATGAATTTTGGTTCAGTATTCTTAACATTGGGGTTTCTCAGTGTCATATGAGTTATTTTAAGATAAAATTTTGCAATTATCTATATGACATCGGAAAATAAGATCCACTCCCAAAGAATATTATTGATGAATTTTGATTGGATCTCGAGTTTAATTTACTTAATTTTTATAAAATCATCAAGTCTTAATGTCAAACAAGAAATGTACATCAACATACTTAGATCTCTATCTTTATACTATTTCTCAAGAATAACATCTTTAAATATTAAATCAACTTGTTATATAGTTTAAATATTTGAGAAGGTTTTATTTTTAAGTTTTGATTTCATGGGTCACGCATTGTTTTAAGCATCTTATTTGTTCAAGAAAATAAATATTAATTAACTTATTTATGTCACTATAGTAGGTTCGTAATTAAATAATATATTTGACTAAAATATATTTAGTATGCATTTTTGTTGTTGTTGTTGTGTTAGGGTAAATAGTAAATTTGTGTTGGTAAATTAATGGATTTTATGATTTTTTTTGGATTTGATTTAGTTCAATTACATATTATGTTCATTTAATGTCTCTTCTTAATTTGATTATAGATTTTGAAATTTTCAATTACTTGTACCTCGTAATTCTAAAAGCAGTTTTGAGGAATGTCTAAATTTATTTTTGGGTTTATTCTATTCTAGAATTTCAAGTTTAATTGTTATCGTGTTTAATTATTGATTTATTTTGGTTGAAAATATTTTTCATAAATTTACAAATAAGAATTACTATATTCATTTGACTTTTGATAATTCTATAGACCTTGGACCTTGTTTGTATTAACTAACTCTTGTTTGATAAGAATCATAACACAAAACTCGTGTGGTTTGACTTTGCAAATGCTTCATATTTTTCTTATCATACATCCTTGAGATACTTGTTACTTTTGTAGAGCTGTTAAAACCAGTTCATACACTTTATACTATTTCATTTATTAATTATTTAGAGAAATGACATGAGCCATTGCAAAATGGAAAAATTCTGTGAACATGAACAATTAGTGAGTTGAATTTCAGGAATGTTAGTGATGGTTATGAAAATAATTGCTAGTCTTTTCATTATGTCGGTTTTTGATGTTTAAGTGAGTTTTATTCATATATTTTATTTAAATTTGTCTGTATACATGGTCTAACTAATTACTCTTGGTAATCACTGATTATGCAAAACTCTTGTGATAAGATTTGTCAAAATATGAGTTTCATCCTTTTATTTAATATAATTCAAATTTTGGATTTTGATGACACATTAATTAATGTTACTTTTGTTAGGGTTATTTTAATTATTTTCAAACATCCTTGATTGATCATTTACTAAAATTCAAGTTTTTTTTTTGAGTATTATTTAGATAAATAATCTATTAGCATGTTATAAGTCTATCTTATAAGATATGTTTGATTCCCTAAAGTGAATGTAAATTCGTAGCATGGTATAATAACCACCATAAAGATAGTCGTAATACTTTTTACCATTAGAAGTAGAAACGTACAAAAAAAAAGTTTTGAAGATAACATTTGAAAATTAGAGATTACTTATGTTATCAATGTGGTAATAAAACAAAACAATATCAATATAATTTTTTTGTAGTACAATATTAATTTGAAGCTCCAGAATAGCTAATATATCAATTCGAAAGAACATAATTTGCAAAGTGGTTTTCCAACTGATTGCACAATCTCCGATTGTAAAGACAAACCCTGTGAGATGTAACAGCCAGATTTTGGGCCTAGTCGGAACAGTGGTCTCGAAACCACTAACCCGAGGTCAGAGAAATTATTTTCAATGTTATTTTGTGTGCGATGGCATGTTTATAAAGGTGCATGGAAATTTTGGTGGTTTAATTTTAGCGTTTGTGAGCTTAATAGTGAAAAAGGACTAAATCGCATAAAGTGAAAAAGTCTTAATTTGATAGCTAAGGGTGTTAAATTGCCATGAAACTTAAATTGAGGGTCTTTAAAGGGCAAATAGCCTCTTAGATTATAGCTTGGCCAGCCATGAGACAAAGAAATTAAATGGTCAAAATGTTAGGTATTTGATGATATAATATGTGATAAAATAATACCCTAAGGCCTAGCCTTCATTTCTTTTTCATCCCTCCTTTCTTCTTAACCGAAAATTTTAGCCATTAGAGGATTTTTTGAAGCTTGAAACTTCAGCCACTTAGTCTCTCTACAAGTAAGTGATTTTGATGGTTTTTCTTGATGATTTTTGCACTTTTAGAACCCTTGTAACATGAGCTTCCAAATGAAGGGACTATTCTGCAAAATGGTTGAGAGTCTAGGGTTTTTCCATAAAAGCATATGTGTTGTTAACTGAAATTTTATGGAAGAATATGAGTTATGGTTGTGAAATAAACAACTTTTATAAAGTAATTTTCATGGAAACCCTACTTAAGAACCATTTTGCATAAGTTGTAAAATAGGTGATAAATGTGTGAAATAATAAGAATTATAGACTGAACCTAGTATGAAAAGTATTCGACTACGATTGGTTAGTGAGAAAATGTGATAAAAATCAATTTTCGGACTTAGGGGTAAAATGGTCATTTTGTGAAAGTCTAGGGGTAAAACGGTCATTTTGCCTAGTTATGAATTTTTGAGTGTCTAGATTAATATGCTAATGAGATGAATGAATTTCTATCATTTTAGATCAAGAATTACAAAATCCGGGCCTAGACCAGGGAAAAGCAAAACAAGTGGACTAAGCCGAACTAGTCATCCACATTTTGTAATCTGAGGTAAGTTGTATGTAAATAATACAACTACATTGTTATTATATGTGTTTGAATTGATATAGCATAAATTGCTTATTTGTGGAAATAATTATGTATGAGGAAATTTGAGATAGTAGAACTCCCGGGTGAACTTTAGGAACAAATCTGATATTCATGCCATGACATTTGGGTCATTTGTGCTCTAGTGTAAGACCATGTCTGGGACATGGCATCAGCATTGAGACGATAGTTAGTGTAAGAGATGTCTGGGAAATGCATCGGCCTAGCGATGTAAGCTAGTGTAAGACATGTCTGGGACATGCACCGGCTACGAGATGTGTTAGTGTAAGACCATGTCTGGGACATGGCATTAGCACGTATAGAGGTTTCAGTGTAAGACCATGTTTGGGACATGGCATCGGCACGAATATGTGAGAGCTAGTGTAAGACCATGTCTGGGACATGGCATCGGCTTGATGGATGAGCCAGTGGATGACCATGTCTGGGACATGGCATCAGCATTACACCCTATGTTTAAGGCTTAATGAATATCCGATAGCACTCCAAATGGTTCAGGGTGAGAGTTACAACTTAAGTTAAACGAGAAAAGTATAACCATGTTGTGAGTGGTACAGGTACCTATATGAAATGTATGAGATGAGAGCTTAATATATACTATGTGAATTATTGGATAGTGACGAGTAAGCTGTGCTTATGCCTACTTTTGTATTATGAGCATGATGATGGATGGTAAAGTTGTTATATTTATTTGCATGCAACTTACTAAGCTTTGTGCTTACCCTATTTCTTTCTATTTTCTTATAGTGCCACTTAATTAGCTTGTAGATCAACGGTCATCGGAGGTATCGATCATACTATCAATCAAAACACTTGGTATAGTTAGATCTTTTTATTTTGATTATGGCATGTTTATGACTCTTTGATTTTGTTTTAGTGTCACATTGTTTTGGGCCAAATGTGTTGGCTTGCTTTAATAATTGACTCATTTTGTATAAGGCCATGAAAAATGGCTAATATTGAAAATTATTATATGAATGCAAAGTAGCATTTCATGAATACATGAATTGTATATAGACTTTAGCTATGGTTGTTGTTATGTTGTGTTTCAGGGTGGCAAAGGGCTTGGTAGATAGCCCTATATTGTCAATACGGGTAGACACACGGCCAGTCCCACAGGCGTGTTGTCCAGCCATGTGTCTCCTACACATAAAAATTTCAAGTCAATATGCATGGTGGTAAACACACGGGCAGAGACATGGCCATGTGTCTCACCCGTGTGGAGGACACAACCTCTGGCCATGGGCGTGTGCCTCGACTGTGTGCCTTAAATTAGATACTAATGTCAGAAATAGAATGTCAAGTTTTTGTTAGACACGGGCTAGGACACGGGAGTGTCATAGCCGTGTGAGAGACACGGGCTAGGACACGGGTGTGTCATGGCTGTCTGAGAGACACGGGCTAGGACACGGGTGTGTCATGGCCGTGTGAGAGACACGGACGTGTGTCAGGCTGTGTAAAAACCTCTGTAGGTTCGAATTTAGAATTTAATTCACACGGGAATGGGACACGAGCGTATCCTTAGATGCTTAGGCCGTGTGTGTCACACGGGCCATCGACACAATCATGTTATAATGACCACATGGGCGTATTGCCTTTTTACACGAGCATGTGCCCTGTTACAAGAGTTATTTTTATTTAGTCGGTTTAAGGAGCTGAGTTTGTTCCAAATGGTAATGCCTCATGCCCAGTCCTAGCCTCGGACTCGGGTAAGGGGTGTTACATTTAGTTGTATCAGAGCTACAGTTTAGTTGGTTCTAGGACTAACCTAGCGTGAGTACGAGCCTAGCGATACATGTCATAATTGTATACTGATAGTGTGACGACTCCTAATGAGATAAATTGTGTTTTTATTTATATAGTAAATGGATCTTGACATAGCTACGGCGAATGACGTGGAAAGTAATGCACCGGCTCCCGCTAAGGGGACTGAGCCAGTAGATAGTGGGCTCGTGATACTGAGTCAGGGCAGAGGGGCCAGAGAGGCTTACCTCTACATGATGGATGCATAGCATTCGGAGTTCATTTGTGCAAATCCGAACACTTCACCTCCCCCACCTCCTCCGATTCCTCAGTATGCCCTTGTAGCTCTACAAGGAGTAGAAATGGTTAGGAGAGAGAAACCCCCAACAGACAAAATACGAAAGCAAGGGGCTGAGGAATTTCGGGCTAAAATTGATAATGGTCCAGAAAGAGCGAAGTTTTGGTTGGAAAATACTATTAGGGTATTTGATGGGCTATCGTGTACGTCTGAAGAATGTGTGAAGTGTGCAATGTCACTTTTACGAGATTAGGCCTACCAATGGTGGAATACTCTCGTGTCCATTGTACTAAGAGAAAGGATAACTTGGGAGTTCTTCTAGGAAGAGTTTCGAATGAAGTACATTAGTCAGAGGTTTATAGACCAAAAGAGGAAAGAATTCTTAGAGCTGAAGCAAGGCCGTAAGTTAGTGACGGAGTATGAGAGTGAGTTTGTGAGACTCAGCAAATATGCACGAGAGTGAGTATCTACAGAGGTCATCATGAGCAAGAGGTTTGAAGATGGTCTAAACGAAGATACCCATCTATTAGTGGGCATTTTAGAATTGAGGGAGTTTGTGGTGCTCGTTTGAGAGAGCATGTAAGGCTGAGGAATTGGCCAAAGAGAAGAGAAGAGCTGACATTGAGTCCTGAGACTCAAGGAAAAGCCAGATGGGGAAATCATAATAGACCTCATCTAAGAGATCGAGAGAGTTTCCTACCTGATCGAATGCGTTAGTGGGATTCTTAAATAAGAGTAAGAACAAGCAGAATACGACTTCTAAGGCCCAGACCACTTCTATCGCGAGTGTAACCCTAAACCCTAAACCCCTAGTGCTTGGCCAAATAGGCCAGAGTGTTCACAGTGTGGTAGGCGTCATTTCAGTGAGTGTCGAGGGAATGAAAGAGGTTGCTTCAAATGTGGATCTTTGGACCACTTCATTCGAGACTGCCCTAAATTAGATGAGAAAGAGAAAAATCAGGATGTGAGGGTGAGTAGTGCTCCTACGAGGGGTAGACCACAGAAGAACACGACCAGTGGGGCTAGTAGTAGAGGTGCCCCTAGAGATTCAGTTGTGAGGTACAAGGGTCATGCGCCTGCAAGGACTTATGCCATTTGCGCTCGCGAAGGCATCTTCACTAGATGTGATTACGGGTACTTTTTCTCTTCACGATATTTCTGTTATTGCTTTAATTGATCTGGGGTCTACTCAATCCTATGTATGCATAAAATTAGTATCCAGTATGAATATGTCTGTTGAGTATACTGAATTTGTGATAAAAGTTTCAAACCTGTTAGGCAGGCATGTGATAGTTGATAAAGTGTGTAGAGGTTATCCTTTGATGATTAGAGGTCATTGTTTTTCGGCTAACCTCATAATACTACTGTTTGATGAATTTGATTTGATTCTTGGCATAGATTGGTTGACTGCTCATGATGTGATAGTGAATTATGGTAGCAAGTTCATTGAAATGAAATGTGAGAATGGGGATATTATTAGGGTTGAATCAGGTGAACTAGATAACCCACCAGTATTGATCTCGTCTTTGACTACCAAGAAATATTTGAGAAAAGGGTATGAGTTCTACCTAGCATTTGTGTTAAACACCAAGGAGTCTGAAGTGAAAAATGAGACAATGCTTGTGGTATGCGAGTACCCGGATGTATTTCCGGAAGAGTTGCCCGGATTGCCTCCAACTAGAGAAGTCAAGTTTGGTATCGAATTAGTCTCAGGTACGACACCTATCTCGATTGCTCCATACTGGATGGCTCCTACGGAGTTAAAGGAGTTGAAAGTTCAACTACAAGAGTTAACTAACAAAGGTTTTGCAAGACCGAGTTTCTCCCTGTGGGGTGCCCCAGTGCTATTTGTGAAGAAAAAAGATGGTCGATGAGATTGTACATAGACTACCGACATCTTAACAAGGTGATTGTGAAGAACAAGTATCTTTTGCCAAGGATCAATGTAATATCCCGAAATAGGGCCTAAACAGAACAATGGCTGCGAAACCACAAATTCGAGGTAGAAAAATTTATTTTATTATTATTTTGAGGTTCATGATATGATTACATGATTGTGTGAAAATTTCGTGATGAAATTCTATGCATAAAGTGCTTAAGTTGAGATTAGGGACTAAATCGAATAATTTACAAAACTTGCATTCTAGAAGTTTTTAGTAAGAAATTGCTTTGGAATATTAATTAGGAGGGTTTAAATAAAATTTGACCAATTTCTAAGTTCATGGACAAAATAGGACATGGATGGAATTTTTGAAAGTTTAATAAAGAAGGGCATTTTGGTCATTTGGATATTAAATGAAATAAAAAGGGAAAAATAACACAAAATTCATCATCTTCCTAATTAGCATGAAATTTCAAGGGTTCTCGATAGCTAGGGTTTGTTTCAAGCTTTCAAGCTCTATAGTAAGTGATTCCAAGCCCCGTTTTTAATGTTCTTTACGTTTCCGGAGTCCTGGTAGCTCGATAAAGCTTATGCTAGCAATAATTTAAGTTAGGGTTCATATTTGGAAAAATACCCATAGGTGAAAAGTGTTTATTTTGATGTTTTATGATGGAATATGAGGTTTTAAATTATGTTAGACAACTTGTGCTACTCGGTTTTAAGTGAAAACGAGTAAAAGGACTTAATCGGTAAAAATACCTAATAGTCATAAGTACATGTTAGAGTGTGAATTTGATGTTGTCATAGAAGGGAAAAATGATCAACCTGTCATAAAACATAAGAAAATAGGATGAAGTTTAAATTACGAGCCTTGGGGTAAAAGTGCAAATACGTGAAAGTTTAGGGGCAAAAATGTAATTTTGCCAAAGTTTGGGTCAAGGACTGTTTTGATAAATGTGAATATTAAATAAGTTAAATTTGCTATTATAGATCAGGAAGAGCGAAATTCGGGAGTAGATCGGGAAAAGAAAAGTAAAGGACTAAATTGTAAAGTTTAGTCACATTTTGTATCGAGGTAAGTTTACAAAAATAAATGCAATATTCTTTTATTTTAAATTATTATTGTCAATTTCAGCATTTATATACTTATTTTTTGAGAATATTTAAAGTCGAATTAAAGGCTAAGTGACAGAGAAAAGCATTAGGAATCCCGCTTTGAACCTTAGGAATGTTAGGATATTGGGGTTGACAGGCGGGGATGAAATGAGCCATGTAAGTCCATATCGATATATGGCTTTGGAGAGAGGAATGAGCCATGTAAGCCCATATTAGATATATATATGGCATTGGAGACAGGAATAATTCATGTAAGTCCATGTCGAAGACATGGCATTAGCGAGATATTGATAGAGCAGAACGACCCTAGTATCCTTAGTATTCCGAGTGGTTCAACGGGTCATTGTACACGTTAAATTACAGTGAATTATCAGCAAAAGGGAAGGTAAATTATATTTATGAATAGTGAAAGGTCAGGTAAGAAAGAAGGTAAGTGAGTAAAGAAGAAGGTAGAAAATGAGAAGTAAAGAAAGTTTATGAGGCTAGGTGACATTATGTATAATTATTCATTATGTTGAATGTTATAATTTATTTGCTTGTAAGCTTACTAAGCGTAGTGCTTACTCTCTTTATTTTCTTTTTTCTTATAGTTTTTATCAAGCCACTCGGGGATCGAAGGAAACGTCGGAGACCCGATCACACTATCGAAGAAATCACATTGGTATAGTTAGACGTTTCGTTTTGTGTATGGAATGTATAGGAACTTGGTTTCTTTTGATATGATATGATCAATGAATGATTTGTAAATACTTGCTAGTGATTAGCTAATAGAATGGCTGATGATATACATGTTTAATAGTATGTATGATTAAGTAGTAACTATCACATGAAAACTATGAAAAATGTGAAAGTAACTTAAAAACAGATTCAAGTATTAGAAATAACATGACTTTGAAAAATCACAAAAAAAATTGTAGAGACATGGTTTGATAGTGAATAATATATGAAATTAAAGCTAATTGTGTCTATTTTCATATGGAATAAGCAAAACAGGTGAAGGTTTTGTATTTTATAAGGTATCTGAGTTAGTGAAATAGGGCCAGAGCCATTTTTGGATCCCCTGTTCCAACTTTTGAAATTCACCATAAATTTTAAAAAAATAATTATGTGGTTTACTTTATATGGTTAGAATACTTATTGAATCTAGTTTTAATAGAAACAAACAATATAGTGATATGAATTTTGTATAGGGAGAAAAGTGGTTCGTAGTAAGTAGAGGTCAGTGCAGTCAAATTCTGAAACAGGGGTAACTTTAACTAATAAACTGTACTAATTGGATAAGTAAAAAATTATAAAAGAAAATTAGTAGATATATATATGAGTGTAGTTTCAGGAAAAAATTACAGATCTTAATTTCGAGTTTTGAAACTTTAGAAATGAATTTTTAAGCAACCATGACGCGTAAAATAGTTTATTCCGAAAATTAAAATAAGTGGTTTAGAGTTGTTTAAAAGGTAAGATAAGTTTAGTAACACCTCAAGCTTGACTCCGGTGACGGTTTTGGGCATGGGGGCATTACATTTATTGGTATCAGAGCAGGTTTAGTAGGTTCTCAGAATAGTTAGTGTGAGTAAAATTCTAGCTATACATGCCATACCTGTATTTTAATAGTGTGACGACTCTTGACGATTTTTAAACTTTTTGTTTTATAGTAATGGATCCCGAGTGAGCTGGTGATGATGATGTAGAAAGTAATGTGCCTGCTCCCGCGGAAGGGGCAGCGCCATCTGAGAAAAGGCCAGTAACAGTTGATCAGGGAGGAGTGACTCGAGAAGCTCTCTTCCAAGCTTTGAATGATTGGTTTGCCAAGTTCGTTCAATTAATCCATTGTTAGACCTCCACCCCCTCATGATCATCAGACCACCCATGTAGCTCCCCCAGTCACTGGTACGGTTATAAGAGAAAAACCACCAGTTGATAAAATCAAAAAACAAGGAGCCGAAGAGTTTCGAGCTACAAAAGATGATGATGCAGAAAGAGTAGAATTTTGGTTAGAAAATATTATCAGAGTCTTTGACGAATTATCTTGTACAGTCGAGGAATGTATGAAATGTGTAGTATCACTTCTTAGAGACTCAGTCTACCACTGGTGGAAGACACTTGTATCAATTGTACCAAAGGAGAGGGTCACTTGGGATTTCTTTCAGGAGGAATTTAGTAAAAAGTACATCAGTCAGAGGTTTATTGACCAGAAGAGAAAGGAATTCCTGGAATTGAAACAAGGTAATATGACGGTGACCGATTATGAGAGCGAATTTGTCAGGCTTAGTAAATATGCTCGAAAATGTGTGTCCACAGAGGCTATCATGTGTAAAAGGTTTGAGGATGGGTTAAATGATAATATCCGACTGTCAGTGGGTGTCCTAGAAATAAAAGAGTTTGTTATTTTAGTTGAGAGAGCCTGTAAGGCAGAGGAGCTGTTAAAAAGAAAAGGAAAAGTTGAGACAGAGACACAAGATACAAGGAAGAGACAAATGAGCAGGTCATTCCAGGCTACATCCAAAAGGCCAAAGGAGTTTTCTACCAGATCTAGTTTCTCAACCGGGTATTCTAGTCAGAATAGAGGTAGCAGATTTAAGGATCCGAAGGCTCAGACCACCTCGACTGCGAGTGGAGGTAATGTTGGACAGGGTAGATCAGGGTGTCCACGGTGTGGTAGACTTCATTATGGTCCTTGTCGGGCAGGCTAAAATGTTTGTTATAAATGTGGTGATCCAGATCATTCTGTACGAGAATGTCCAGAGGTGGCTAATCGAGAGATAACACAGAGTGCTAGATCTGGAAATGCTTCTACTAGAGGCAGATCACCGAGGCACACGGGAGTAGGAGCAAGTAACAGAGGTACCTCAAGAGATTTGGCTGTGAGACCAGATGTTAGAGCCCCTACAAGGATTTATGCTATTTGTGCACGCGAAGAGGCATCCTTCCCCGATGTGATTACGTGTACATTTTCTCTACATGATATTAATGTCATTTCTTTGATTGATCCGGGTTCAACTCATTCATATGTTTGAAGAAATTGATGCCTAGTATAAGTATGCCTATAGAATCTACAGAATTTGTGATTAAAGTATCGAATCCATTAGGCAAGCATGTATTAGTAGATAAAGTATGTAGAAATTGTCCTTTGATGATTAGAGGCTACTGTTTTTTGCCCGATCTTATGCTATTGCCATTTGATGAGTTTGATGTGATTCTTGGTATGGATTGGTTGACTACACATGATATGATAGTGAATTGTGGAAAGAAATTCATTGAGTTGAAGTGTGAAAATGGTGAAATTCTTCGGGTTAATTCAGAAGAGTCAGATAGTTCATTTCCCATAATTTCTGTTATGTCTACTCAGAAATGTTTGAGAAAAGGGTATGAGGCTTATCTTGCTTTTGTGTTGAACATTAAAAATCTAGAATTGAAAATTGAATCAGTGCCTGTGGTATGTGAGTTTCCCGATGTGTTTCCGGAAGAACTACCAGGTTTGCCTCCAATTAGAGAAGTTGAGTTTGGTATTGAGTTGATTCCAGGTACCACTCCCATTTCTATTGCTCCTTATAGAATGGCTCCGTTGGAATTGAAAGAATTGAAAGCTCAGTTGTAGGAATTAACAGATAAAGGCTTTGTAAGACCTAGTAGTTCACCATGGGGTGCACCAGTGCTATTTGTGAAAAAGAAAGACGGATCGATGAGATTGTGCATAGATTATCGACAACTTAACAAGGTAACAGTAAAGAACAAGTATCCGTTGCCTAGAATTGATGATCTTTTTGATCAATTGAAGGGAGCTACTGTGTTCTCCAAGATAGATTTGAGATCTGGATACTATCAGTTGCGAGTTAAAGAGTCGATGTCCCAAGACCTTTTGGACTAGGTATGGTCATTATGAGTTCCTTGTGATGCCATTTGGCTTGACTAATGGTCCTACCATTTTCATTTACTTAATGAACCGAATTTTTAGACCGTACTTGGATAAGTTTGTAGTTGTGTTCATTGATGATATCTTGATTTATTCTCATGATAAGACTGAGCATGCAGAGCATTTGAGAACAGTTTTATAGATTTTGAGAGATAATCAGTTGTATGTCAAGTTCAGCAAAAGTGAGTTCTAGTTACGAGAAGTTGGTTTTCTTGGACATATTGTCTCAGGTGAAGGTATTAAGGTTGATCCGAGCAAGATTTCAACCATTGTTGATTGGAAGCCTCCTAGAAATGTATCAGAAGTTAGAAGTTTTCTTGGTCTTGCCAGATATTATAGATGATTTGTAGAGGGATTTTCCATGATAGCTACCCCGCTGACAAGATTGCTGCAAAAGGATGTCAAGTTTGAATGGATTGAGAAGTGTCAACAGAGTTTTGACAAGTTAAAGGCATTGTTAACTAAAACACCTGTTTTAGTACAACTAGAACCAGGTAAGGAGTTTGTGATTTACAGTGATGCGTCCATGAATGAACTTGGTTGTGTACTTATGCAGGAAGGGAAGGTAATTGCTTATGCCTCTAGACAGCTAAAGCCACATGAGAAGAACTATCCGACACATGATTTAGAGCTAGCGCCATTGTTTTTGCAATCAAGATTTGGAGACATCATTTGTACGGTGAGAAGTGCCACATATTCACTGATCACAAAAGTTTGAAATATTTGATGACTCAAAAAGATTTGAATTTGAGGCAAAGAAGATGGTTAGAGTTGATTAAAGATTATGAGCTAGTGATCGATTATCACCCAGGTAAGGCAAACGTTGTTGCTGATGCTTTGAGTAGGAAATGTTTATTTGCATTAAGAGCTTTGAACACTAGTCTAGCCTTATCAGATGATGGTTTTATCTTAGCTGAGTTGAGAGCTAAACTGATGTTTCTTGAAGAAATTTGTGAAGCTCAAAAAAATGACAGTTAGTTGTTAGCCAAAAGAGATCAGTGTGGGTCGGATATAGAGTTAGATTTTTAGATCAATTCTGACGGTTGTTTGATGTTCCGAGACAGGGTATGCGTACCGAAAAATGATGAGCTTATTCAAAAGATCTTACAGGAAGCACATAGTAGTTCTTTGTCTATTCATCCAGGTAGTACAAAGATGTATAATGATTTGAAGAAAATGTACTGGTGGGTAGGAATGAAAAGGGACATTTCAGAGTTTGTTTCTAGATGCTTCAGGTACCTTCAGGTTTATTGCAGGTACCTTCAGGTTTATTGCAGCCTGTGCTAGTCCCTGAGTGGAAATGGGATCGAGTTACTATGGATTTTGTGATAGGATTGCCGTTGACACCAAGAAAGAAAGATGCAATATGGGTTGTGATTGATAAGTTAACGAAGTCGGCTCATTTTATCCCAATTCGTATGGATTATTCACTTGACAAGTTGGTCGAGTTGTATATTTCAGAGATAGTCAGACTACACGGGGTACCATTATCGATCATTTTAGACAAAGATCCAAGATTTACTTTACGGTTTTGGAGTAAATTACAGGAGGCTTTGGGCACTAAGTTGAGTTTTAGTACAGCTTTCCATCCTCAAACCGACGGTCAGTCAGAGAGAGTTATTCAAGTACTTGAAGATATGCTTAGATGTTGTGTATTGGAATTTCAAGGCAGTTGGGAAAAATATTTACCATTACTAGAGTTTGCCTACAATAATAGTTATCAGTCGAGTTTGAAGATGGCACCTTATGAAGCTTTGTATGGACGTAAATGCCGCACACCTTTGTATTGGATGAGCTTAAGGAAAATCAGATTCTGAGGGTTGATCTAGTTAAGGAAACAAGAGAAAGTAAAATCATCGAGATTGCTTGAAAGCGACAGACGGACAAAAGTCGTATGCGATTTGAAGAGAAAGAGATTGAGTATCAAGTTGGCGACAAAGTTTTTTTGAAATATCCCCGTGGAAGAAAGTTCTCAGATTTGGCAAGAAAGGCAAACTAAGTCCACGTTTTATTGGACCGTTTGAAGTGATTGAGAGAGTCGGACCATTAGCATAACGGTTAGCTTTTCCGATTAAGTTAGAGAAGATTCATAATGTATTTCATGTGTCTATGCTACGTCGTTATCGTTCAGATTCGTCACATGTGATTTCTCAGACAGAGGTTGAGATTCAGCCAGACATGACTTACGGTGAAGAACCGGTAAAGATTCTAGCTCGAGAGGTAAAGCAATTAAGGAACAAAAGTATTGCACTTGTGAAAGTACTATGGAATAGACATGGGGTAGACGAGGCTACATGGGAACTCGAAGAGGCTATGCAAAAACAGTACCCAAATCTCTTCACAGGTAAGATTTTCGGGGATGAAAATCCCTAAAGGGGGGAGAAATGTAACATCCCGAAATAGGGCCTAAATGGAAAAGTGGTTGCGAAACCACAAATTTGAGGTAGAAAAATTTATTTTATTATTATTTTGAGGTTCATGATATGATTGCATGATTGTGTGAAAATTTCGTGATGAAATTCTATGCATAAAGTGCTTAAGTTGAGATTAGGGACTAAATCGAATAATTTACAAAACTTGCATTCTAGAAGTTTTTAGTACGAAATTGCTTTGGAATATTAATTAGGAGGGTTTAAATAAAATTTGACCAATTTCTAAGTTCATGGACAAAATAGGACATGGATGGAATTTTTGAAAGTTTAATAAGGAATGGCATTTTGGTCATTTGGATATTAAATGAAATAAAAAGGGAAAAATAACACAAAATTCATCATCTTCTTCATTAGCACAAAATTTCAAGGGTTCTCCATAGCTAGGGTTTGTTTCAAGCTTTCAAGCTCCATAGTAAGTGATTCCAAGCCCCATTTTTAATGTTCTTTACGTTTTCGGAGTCCCGGTAGCTCGATAAAGCTTATGCTAGCAATAATTTAAGTTAGGGTTCATATTTGGAAAAATACCCATAGGTGAAAAGTGTTTATTTTGATGTTTTATAATGGAATATGAGGTTTTAAATTATGTTAGACAACTTGTGCTACTCGGTTTTAAGTGAAAACGAGTAAAAAGGCTTAATCGGTAAAAATACCTAATAGTCATAAGTACATGCTAGAGTGTGAATTTGATGTTTTCATAGAAGGGAAAAATGACCAGCATGTCATAAAACATAAGAAAATAGGATGAAGTTTAAATTACGAGCCTTGGGGAAAAAGTGCAAATATGTGAAAGTTTAGGGGTAAAAATGTAATTTTGCCAAAGTTTGGGTCAAGGACTGTTTTGATAAATGTGAATATTAAATAAGTTAAATTTGCTATTATAGATCAAGAAGAGCAAAATTCGGGAGTAGATCGGGGAAAAGAAAAAGTAAAGGACTAAATTGTAAAGTTTAGTCACATTTTGTATCGAGGTAAGTTTACAGTAAATAAATGCAATATTCTTTTATTTTAAATTATTATTGTCAATTTCCAGCATTTATATACTTATTTTTTTGAGAATATTTAAAGTCGAATTAAAGGCAAAGTGACAAAGAAAAAGCATTAGGAAGCCCCGCTTGAACCTTAGGAATGTTAGGATATTGGGGTTGACAGGACAGGACAGGACAGAAATGAGCCATGTAAGTCCATATCAGATATATGGCTTTGGAGACAGGAATGAGCCATGTAAGCCCATATTAGATATATATATATAGCATTGGAGACAGGAATAATTCATGTAAGTCCATGTCGAAGACATGGCATTGGCAAGATATTGATAGACAGGAACGACCCTAGTATCCTTAGTATTCTAAGTGGTTCAACGGGTCATTGTACACGTTAAATTACAGTGAATTATCAGCAAAAGGTAAGGTAGATTATATTTATGAATAGTGAAAGGTCAGTTAAGAAAGAAGGTAAGTGAGTAAAGAAGAAGGTAGAAAATGAGAAGTAAAGAAAGTTTATGAGGCTAGGTGACATTATGTATAATTATTCATTATGTTGAATGTTATAATTTATTTGCTTGTAAGCTTACTAATCCTAGTGCTTACTCTCTTTATTTTCTTTTTTCTTATAGTTTTTATCAAGCCACTCGGGAATCGAAGGAAACGTCGGAGACCCGATCACACTATCGAAGAAATCACATTGGTATAGTTAGACGTTTCGTTTTGTGTATGGCATGTATAGGAACTTGGTTTCTTTTGATATGATATGATCAATGAATGATGTGTAAATACTTGCTAGTATTAGCTAATAGAATGGCTGATGATATACATGTTTAATAGTATGTATGATTAAGTAGTAACTATCACATGAAAACTATGAAAAATGTGAAAGTAACTTAAAAAAAGGATTCAAGTATCAGAAATAATGTGAATTTGAAAAATCACAAAAAAATTGTAGAGACATTGTTTGATGGTGAATAATATATAAAATTAAAGCTCATTGTGTCTATTTTCATATGGAATAGGCAAAACAGGTAAAGATTTTGTATTTTATAAGATATCTGAGTTTTAGTGAAATAGGGCCAGAGCGATTTCTGGATCCCCTATTCCATATTTGGAAATTCACCATAAATTTTACAAAAATAATTAGGTGGTGTAATTTATATGGTTAGAATACTTATTTAATCTAGTTTTAATAGAAACAAACGATATAGTCATATAAATGTTTTACAAGGAGAAAAGTGGTTTGTAGTAAGTAGAGGTCAGTGCAGTCGAATGCTGAAATAGGGGTAACTTTAACTAATAAACTGTACTAATTTGCGAAGTCAAAAATTCTAAAAAAAAAAATTAGTAGATATATATATGAGTTTAGTTTCAGGAAAAATTTACGGATCTTAATTTTGAGTTTTGAAACTCGAGAAATGAATTTTTAAGCAACCATGATGCAGAAAAATAGTTTATTCTGAAAATTAAAATAAGTGGTTTAGAGTTGTTTAAAAGGTAAGATAAGTTTAGTAACACCTCAAGCTTGACTCCGGTGACGGTTTTGGGCATGGGGGCGTTACAATCAACGATTTGTTCAATCAGTTGAAGGGAGCCACCATGTTTTCTAAGGTTGACCTAAGGTCTGGCTACTACCAGCTAGGGTTAAGGAGCAAGATGTACTGAAAACCGCTTTTAGGACGAGGTGTGGGCACTATGAGTTTCTTGTTATGCCCTTCGGTTTAACAAACGCCTCTGCGGTGCTTATGGATTTGATGAACCACTTTTTTCGGCTGCATTTAGATAAGTTCGTAGTGGTCTTTATCAATGACATACTGATTTACTCACGGGATGAGAGTGAGCACGCGGAGCATCTAACAACGGTTTTACAAACCTTGAGAGATAAGCAGTTATATGCCAAGTTCAGTAAGAGTGAATTTTGGCTTAAGGAGGTTAGATTCCTAGGACACATTGTGTCGGGAGATGGAATTAGAGTTAACCCGAGTAAAATATTAGCTATCGTTGAGTGAAAACCGCCGAAAAATGTGTCAGAGATTCGTAGCTTTTTGGGTTTGACTGGATACTATAGAAAATTTGTAAATAGGTTCTTGATAATAGCTACTCCGATGACAAGTTGTTACAAAAGGATGTCAAGTTTGAATTGACAGAGAAGTGCCAACAGAGTTTCGAGAAACTAAAGGTTTTGTTAACCGAGGCCCCAGTCTTAGTGCAACTGGAACCGGGAAAAGAGTTTGTAGTGTATAGTGATGCATCCTTGAATGGGTTAGGGTGCGTGCTCATGCAAGAAGGCAAGGTAATAGCCTATGCCTTGAGACAGCTAAAGCCACACAGGAAGAATTACTCGATGCACGATTTAGAGTTGGCCGCTATCGTATTTGCATTAAAGATTTGAAGAAACCATTTGTATGGTGAGAGATGTCGAGTGTTCACCAACCACAAAAGTCTCAAGTATTTAATGACTTAGAAGGAGTTGAATCTACGGCAACAAAGATGGCTAGAGTTGATAAAGGATTACGAGTTGGTGATTGACTACCACCTGGGAAAAGCGAATGTAGTCGTCGATGCATTGAATAGGAAATCATTGTTTGCCTTGAGAGCTATGAATGCTCAGTTGTCAGTGACTGATGATGGTTCGGTTCTGGCAGAGTTGAGAGCTAGACCGACGTTTCTGTAAGAGATCTGTGAAGCTCACAAATGTGACAAGGATTTACAAGCTAAGATGGATCAGTGTGAGCCGGGTGATGAATCATATTTTCAGATTAGTACCGAAGGCTGCTTGATGTTATAATATAGGGTTTGTGTAACCAAAGATAATGAGCTCATTCAGAAGATTTTACGAGAGGCACATAGTGGTTGTTTGTCTATCCACCCGAGTAGTGTGAAAATGTAGAACGACTTGAAGAAATTGTATTGGTGGTCGGGAATGAAAAGAGACATTTTTGAGTTCATTTCTAAGTGCTAGTTTGCCAGCAAGTGAAGGTTGAACACCAAGTACCCTCGGGTTTACTTCAGCCTGTGATGGTTCCCGAGTTGAAATGGGACCGAGTAACCATGGATTTTGTGTCAGGGTTTCCTTTGACACCAAGGAAAAAGGATTCAGTTTGGGTCGTTGTTGATAGACTTACTAAGTGAGCACATTTTATGCCAATGCGTACCGACTATGCCCTTGAGAAATTGGCCGATCTATATGTTTCTGAGATTGTGAGACTTCATGGAGTGCCCTTGTTGATTATTTAAGATAGAGACCCGAGGTTTACCTCGAGGTTTTGGAAGAAATTACAAGAGGCTTTGGGAACAAAGTTGAACTGTAGCACAACTTTCCACCCGCAAACTGATAGACAGTCAGAGAGAGTAATTCAGATCTTAGAAGATATGTTGCAGTGTTGTGTTCTCGAGTTACAAGGTAGCTGGGAAAAGTATTTACCGCTTGTGGAATTCACCTACAACAATAGTTATCAGTCGAGTTTGAAAATGGCGCCCTATGAGGATTTGTATGGGCATAAGTGCTGAACGCCTTTATATTGGACCGAGCTGAGAGAGATTCAGATTCATGGTGTAACGTCCCGAAATAGGGTCTAGTCAGAATAGTGGTTTCGGGACCACAAATCCGACATCAAAATATTTATTTTATGATTATTATGAGCACTAGAATATGAGTTTATGCATGTGTTAAAGTTTCATGGAGAAATTCTAAGTATAAGATGTCCAATTGAAAATTAAGGACTAAATTGAATAAATTGCAAAACTTGGATTCTAGAAGCAATTTTATGAAATTGCTATAGATTATGGATTAGAAGGTCTTGGAGATCAATTTGCTCAAATTCTAAATTTTTGGAAAAAAATGGGCTTGCATGGATGAAATTTTAAAGAAAGGGCATGAGGGTATTTTGGTCATTAGGCATTTTAATGAAATAAAAAGGGAAAAATAAACCAAAAATATGCTCATCTTCTTCCCATAGCTGCCATAATTTGGAGGACACCATAGCTAGGGTTTCTTCAATTTTCAAGCTCAATAGTAAGTGCTCCCAAGCCCTATTTTTCATGTTCTTTGTATTTTTGAAATCCCGGTAGTTTGCTCTCTCCATTTCTACCCATATTTCATGCTAGGGTTCATGTTCAAAAATTTACCCATGCATGAGTTATTGGTATTTTGATGGATTATGGAAGAATATGAAAGATAAATGTGTGTTAAACATCTTTTCCAAGTTGGTTTTCATGAGAAACCCTTATAGGGACTATTTTGCAAAAGATGTAAATGTGGGTAGAAATGAGGAAAATAATGAAAAATGTGGGTTGCCATAAGAGAGAAAAATGTTGGGTTAGGCTAGGGTAAGATAGAAATTGCATGTGTTTCATTATACGAGCCTAGAGACTAAATCATAAAGATGTGAAAGGTCAGGGGCAAAACGGTCATTTGGACTGGGGTAGGTATTAAACTTGAAATATATAATGTGGGGTATTAATGAATTAATTTTGCTGTTATACACCCCGAGGAACAAATTCTGGAGGTTAATCATGGTAAACGCAAGGTTTCGGAATAACCGAAACACAACTCCGAAAAGAGTACCAGGTAAGTTCGGATAACTTAAAGTAAACCCTTGATATGCATAATTGTATGAGTTATGAATGCTTGATGATTGTATTTGTTATTGGTATGAAATATCATAGTAATGCATATTGATGATAACATGTGAAAAATATCTCAGTTGAGGTTGACAAAGGTAATTCGATGGATAAACCCTCATTGAAAAGATAAACTGAGATCCTGCATGTGTTGCAGTAAGGATTTAGCCCAGACGGGTAATTCAAGAACTCAAGTATGAAAAGGAATCTAGCCCGGACGGGTGTTCCTTGAATGATCAAGCCTCCTGAAGAATATGTGTACATGATGGATTCAGCCTGGACGGGTAATCCGATTAGGGTCTGAATTTAGCCTGGATTGGTAATTCAGATCCGAGTTCATTAAGTGTGTTTGTCGCTATAAGGGATTTAGCTTGGACTGGTAATCCCGAGATCACCTTATAAGTTCATATAATGGGGGATTTAGCCTGGACTGGTAATCCTGCCATATGATGTGAGGTTCGCGGGAGTGCGTAGATGGAATAATCATTCGTATGAATTGACGGATAATGGGTATTCCATTGAGGTTTCCTAGAAACTCAACAAGATTAACATGGGATATACATATATGAATGAAATGTTGAATGATGAGCTCATCTAGTTAAATTACATAATACATGATTATGTGACTAACTCATTGATTGAGTGCATGTGATAGGAAATCCTTTCATAATGGATGATTTCATGAAATATGTATGGATGTTTGCTAATTACTCGGTGAGTTTACTTTTCGATTATTCGAGCTTACTAAGCATGAAAATGCTTACCCCTCTCATTTTCCCTGTCTCACAGAGCTCAAGGACTCATAAGGATTGGAAGACAATTGGGGAGTGAACACACTATCAACTAAACAAGCTTTGGTATAAAGACTCAGTTTATTTTGTTCAATGGCATGTATAGTATTTTTGAGTATTTTGTTATATGTGTAATTTGATTTGCCCAGTAAAGGCATGTAAAATTATGTTTATCTCTTTGTATATGACTATGAAAATTGGCTTAATTTAAGTAGGCTATGACATACGATTTTATGTATGGTTTTAATTATGAAGGATGGGCTGCTTTCAATTGGCAATGAATCACATGAATGAGCCAATTTCAGATGGATTAAAGTAATATGGGAACCCATGACGCTAAATAGGAAATAACCATTTATGTATGAAACCAATGATATGAGGTTTCCATACAACTATTTTCATTAAGATTATTTACAAGTATATAATCATGCTTCTTCTCAAACTTTGTAACCATTAGGCACAAGTAGTATAAAATGGTGACTAAAGGCTTGGAAAATAGCCTAATAAAGTCCACATGGTTGGACACATGGGCGTGTGTCTAGGCCGTGTGTGACACACGGTTCCCTCCCGTGGGCGTGTGCTATGGCCGTGTGTCCCCTACACTTAAAACTTTAGGTCAAAGTTGTACACGGGTAGGCTACACGGGCGTGCGCCATGGTCGTGTTAAAATGATAATTTCGTCCACAAGTGGGTAGCACGGGCGTGTTCCATGGCCGTGTTGATAAGTCAGTGTTGCCCACGGTTGAAGGGCATGGGCGTTCCACAAGATACACGAGCGTGTGAGTCCACACGATCCACCTACATGGGCGTGTGTCCCTTTTAGTTAAGGAAAATTTTCTGAGGAGCCCAAGGTTAATCTAACGTGCCCGTATTTGTCTCGCATTTCCTTCCGATATGTTATAGGTCTCGAAGGCCTATACAAGGGACGAGATGTTCATGATTGAAAAGTTTTAAATTCAAATGAAATTTTGTGACCCGAGTTAGTATACTGAAAGTGTAAAGTTCCGGTAATGCCTCGAGCCCTGTCCCAGTGTTGGATACGGGTTAGGGGTGTTACATTTATTGGTATCAGAGCTATGGTTTAGTCAGTTCTAGGACTACCGTAGAGGATGTTAAGGTTCGTTATACATGCCATTATTTGAATGTTGATAGTGTGACGTCTCCTAATTGTTTAAATTGTTTTGAATATAGTAAATGTCTTCTAATCAAGCACAAGATGAGTCCGAGGGAGCTGAGAGCCATGCTCCAGGTTCTGTACAACGAGCTGTATCTAGTGGTAGTAGAAGGCTGATGTGAGAAGGTCGAGAAGAGGCCCGAGCTGCCTTCTTCGATATGATGGATGAATGGTTTGGGGATTATTTAAAAAATTTCCCCAATATACCAAGACCACCCCCACCCCCTAACCAATCTGAAGAGGATGTGCCACGAGGTATGGCACCAATAAGAATTGGTAAAGCCCTGGTAGATAAGCTTAGAAAGTATATGGTTGAGGAATTTAGAGTGAAAGTTGATGATGACGCTAAAAGGGCCGAGTTCTGGCTTGAGAACACTACGCGGGTGTTAGATGATTTGACATGCACACCCGAGGAATGTTTGAAGTGTACTGTTTCCCATTTGAAGGACACTACATACAATTGGCGGTAGACCATATCCTTGGTAGTGCCAAAAGAAAATATTACTTGGGATTTCTTCCAAGCAGAGTTTAGGAAGAAATACATTAGCCAATAGTTTTTGGACTCGATGCGAAAGGAGTTCCTGGAACTCAAAAAAGGTAACAAGATTGTAGCAGAATATGAGAGAGAGTTTGTACGAGATGTTTGGGATATGCATCGGCCTCGCGATGTAAGCCAGTGTAAGACATGTCTTGGACATGCATCAGCTACGAGATGTGTTAGTGTAAGACCATGTCTGGCACATGGCATTGGCATGTATAGAAGTGCTAGGATAAAACCATGTCTGGGACATGGCATCGGCACGAATATGTGAGAGCTAGTGTAAGACCATGTCTGGGACATGGCGTCGGCCTCGATTTCGATAGTTAGTGTAAGACCATGTCTGGGACATGGCATCGGTATTACACCCTATGTTTGAGGCTTAATGAATATCCAATAGCATTCCAAATGGTTTAATAGTGAGAGTTACAGCTTAAGTTAAACGAGAAAAGTATAACCATATTGTGAGTGGTACAGGTACCTATGCGAAATGTATGAGATGAGAGCTTAATATATACTATGTGAATTATTGGATCGTGATGAGTAAGTTGTGCTTATGCCTACTTTTGTATTATGAGCATGATGATGGATGGTAAAGTTGTTATATTTATTTGCATGCAACTTACTAAGCTTTATGCTTGCCCTATTTCTTTTCATTTTCTTATAGTGCTGCATAATTAGCTCGTGGATCAACGGTCATCAGAGGTATAGATCACACTATCAATCGAAGCACTTGGTATAGTTAGATCTCTTTATTTTGATTATGGCATGTATAAGACTCTTTGATTTTATTTTAGTGTTACATTATTTTAGGCCAAATGTGTTGGCTTGCTTTAATATTTGACTTATTTTATACAAGGCCATGAAAAATGGCTAATATTGAAAGTTATTATATGAATGCAAAGTAGTATTTCATAAATAGGAAATTGTTGGTATGGTTGAATACATGAATTGTATATAGATTTTAGCTATGGTTGTTGTTATGTTGTGTTTCAGGGTGGCAAAAGGCTTGGTAGATAGCCTTATATTGTCCACACGGGTAGGCACACTGGTGTGTGTCTAGGCTGTGTGTGACACATGACCTGTCCCATGGGTATGTTTTCCGGCCGTGTGTCCCCTGCACGTAAAAATTTCAAGTCAGTATGCATGGTAGTAAACACACGGGTAGAGACATGACCATGTGTCTCAGCAGTATGGAGGACACGCCCTCTGGCCATAGGCGTGTGCCTTAAATTAGATGCTGACATCAGAAACAGAATGTCAAGTTTTTTTAGACATGGGCTAGGACACGGGCATGTCATGGCTGTGTGAGAGACACGACCCATAGACACGGGCGTGTGATAGACTGTATGAAAACCCCTGTAGGTTCGAATTTAGAATTTAATTCTCACGGGTTTGGGACACGGCCGTGTCCCTAGATGCTTAGGCTGTGTGTGTCACACGGGCCATCAACATGGCTATGTTACAATAACCACACAGGCGTGTGCCCTGTTACAAGAGTTATTTTTATTTAGTCGATTTAAGGACTCGAGTTGGTTCCAAATGGTTTCCAATGAAAGTTTGAGGCCTCGTAGGCCCACATTAAAGAGTTTAAACAAAGTTCTAAAGAGCTTTAAATTTGATCAAGTCTTGGTGACTTGGAAACGATTGTATGCATGCGATTAAGTATGGTAATGCCCCGTGCCCAGTCCCGGCCTCAGACTCGGGTAAGGGGTGTTACATGAGAGATATTCTTCTATCAAGGTCTCCAACAAAATCAACATCAATATACCCAATGGCTCTATCTCTAGTTCTTCCAAACTTTAAGCTAACATCAGTAGTACCTCGTAAGTATCTTAATATCCACTGAACTGTTTTCTAGTGTTCTTTATCAGGATTCACCATGTATCTGCTAATTGCACTAATTGCATATGATAAATCTGGACATGAACAAACTATAGCATACATGAGAGATCCCACTGCACTAGACTATAGAACATGTGACATGTACTCAATCTCATCATCTGGTTGTGGAGACAAAGCCGATGAAAGTTTGAAATAGGATGCAAAAGGAGTACTAATAGGCTTAGCACTCTGTATGCTGAATCTGCAAAGAACTTTCTCAATGCACCCCTTTTGACTTAGGTACAATTTACTTGCTTTTCTATCTATGAGAATCTCCATACCAATTATCTTCTTTGCTAGTCTCAAATCTTTCATTTCAAATTCTTCACTAAGTTGGGCTTCAACCTTTATTATCTCTCTTTTGTCTTTCGCTGCTATCAATATGTCATCAACATAAAGGAGTAGATACACAAAAGAACCATCACTATTTTTCTTAAAGTAAACACAACTATCAAAACTACTTCTTTTGAAATCATGAGAAGTCATAAAGGAATCAAACCTCTTGTACCACTGTCTTGGTGACTATTTCAAACCGTAAAGGGACTTTTTCAGTAAGCAAACAGAGTCCTCTCTTTCTGAGAATCTAAAACACTCTAATCGTTGCATATAAATATCCTCCTCAAGTTTTCTATACAAAAATTCAGTTTTTACATCTAATAGTGCAAGCTCCAAATCATGCATGGCCACAATACCAAGCAAAGCTCAAATAGAACTATGCTTTACAACCGGGGATAACACATCTATGAAGTCCACTCTTGGAATTTGACTTTAACCCTTTGCAACAAGTCTTGCTTTATATATGGTGATAAACTGTAATTTATACATATTTTTATCCCATGCTTTGCACATTTAGGGATGATTTCTCCTTAGATTTGGTGAACTCAATGCTCCTAATCCCTTAATTTCATGTTTTATACTTAGGTAAACATAGGAGAGTAAAAAGAGTGAGAAACGGGCCAAAAACAGAGAAATCAACATGGCCTGGACATCCTCACATGGGTAGGCCACACGGGTGTGTCCATTTGGTAGAATTGAAGCACGACTCACACGGGTAGACCACACGACCGTGCCTATTTAATAGCCTTGACCACGGTCTAAAGAAATGGTACACGGGCATGTCTCTGTCGAGCCCAAGTGTAGTCCTATTCAGAAAACGACACTTTTGAGGTTTAGGCATTCTAAATCCCATTTAAACACCTGATGAGGCACTTAGAAGAGGAGAACAGAGTGTAAGAGGCAAGGAATTTGTAACGCCCCCACGCTTGAAACCGTCGTCGGAGTCGAGCTTGAGGAGTTATCGAACATAATTTATCAAATTAAGAACTTCAAATCTTTTGTTTCTACATTCACAGCTTTCTAGCTACTCGCATCACAGTTACAAGAAAAATCATATCTCGAGTTATGAAACTCAAAATCAAGATCCGTAAATTTTTCCTAAATCTAGACTCATATTTCTATTTACTAATTTTTTTCTAGAATTTTTGGTTGGGCCAATTAGTACAGTTTATTAGTTAAAGTCTCCCTGTTTGGGTTTGACCGCTCGACATCTGTGTATTACGAATCAGATATATCTCTATACAGAATTTCAATGACTACGAGGTTTGTTTCTCTTAAAACTAGACTCGATAAGGAATCTATAAATATAAATAATGACTTCTAATTATTTTTTTACAATTTATTATGAATTTTTAAAGTCAGAACAGAGGATCCAGAAATCACTCTGGCCCTGTTTCACAAGGTTTCAAATATCTCATACCTGTTTCGCTTCTTCCATATGAAAATAGACTCATCAAACTTCGATTCCATAACTTATTCATTAATTAATTCCATTTCTAATATTTTTAGTGATTTTATAAATTCACGTCACTACTGCTGTCTGAATCTATTTTATGGTAAATTTTACCTATTTCATGGTTTCCATGGATTAGCTAGTAATTTGACATACATAACACCAAATATGATCATGATTAGCCATTCCAATGGCTACTCATTACCAAGCATTTCCATACCACTCAATAACCATATTATAAGACCATATATACAAAATGATTATAATGCTATACATGCCATACTCAAAATATACAAGCCATTATGCCAAGATGGTATACGGATAGTGTGAGCGAGCCTCCGACCGTTCCCGATTTCGAAATGGCTTGTCAAAACTACAAGGAATGAAAAGGAGGAGTAAGCATAAATGCTTAATAAGTTCACATGCAAATAGCAAGTAACATAACCATATAAGCAAACATAAAACATCATTTGCATAATCATCACCAAGACATTCATATCACATTTTCATTTATCATCTTACCATATTGTTGTTATATCGATTTTTCAACCCGAGGGTTAAGTACATACCTGTTCAAAGTACCCATTTCACAACACTTACCAATACGTCCCTTTCATCTTGAGTATTCCTCCATTTCAAGAGAACTTTACCCGTTGAACACATCGAATATAATTGGATACATGGAAAGTTTGCACATAAGTGCCACATATGTAGCCAAGCTACCATGTAACCCGCCCATAAGCGAACTCGGACTCAACTCAACGAGCTCGGGCATTCGCATCCATAAGTGAACTCGGACTCAACTCAACGAGCTCGGATACCTAGTTACATCTGCCGAACTCAGACTCAACTCAACGAGTTCGAACATTCGCATCCATAAGTGAACTCGGACTCAACTCAACGAGTTCGGATGCCCAAATATCCCGGTGATATGTCACTTGTATCCTAATCCATTCCTAAGGTTCAACGGGACCTTTTTCCCAATCATGTGTCTCAACCATCTTCTATGGAATGCCGTTACCGATACTCGGTAGTATTTCACATTTTCCAAGTATATCACATAATTTGACATATTAACAAACAATTATGACAGTATAATATTTCATAATAATTATCATATAATTTAAATAAAATTAAAACATTTAAAATAATAACCATGTCACCAACATTTATATATGAACTTACCTCGTATGCGAAAATGGCTACTTTTACCATTTCGTCCACAACTTGGTATTTTCCCCATTTTAGCCCGAATTTCAGTTTTCCTTGCTCTATCATTTAAAATATAGTCTAATTAGGACTCACATTATTCAAATTGACCCAAAATCATATTTTGGAAAAATTACAATTTTGCCCCTAAACTTTTGCATATTTACACTTTTTCCCCAAAGCTCGTAAATTAAACTTCAGCCTATTTTCTTATGTTTTATGACATGTTGATCATTTTTCCCTTCTATGACAACATCAAATTCTCACTCTAACATGTACTTATGACTATTAGGTATTTTTACCGATTAAGCCCTTTTGCTAGTTTTCGCTTAAAACCGAGTAGCACAAGTTGTCTAACATAATTTAAAACCTCATATTCTATCATAAAACACCAAAATACACAAATTTCACCTATGGGTATTTTTCCAAATATAAACTCTAGGTTAAATTATTGCTAGCATAAGCTAAATCGAGCTACCGAGACTCTAAAAACGTAAAAATCATTAAAAACGAGGCTAGAACGGACTTACAATTGAGCTTGGAAGCTTGAAAAACCCTAGCCATGGTTTCTCCTTGCTATATTCGGCCATGGGGTTGAAGATGAGCAAAATTGGCTTTTAATTTTGTATTTTAATTCATTTTACCCTAAATGACCAAAATGCCCTTACTACTAAACTTTCCAAAATTCCATCCATGTCCAATTTTGTCCATAGACTTATAAATTGGTAAAATTATATTTAAGACCTCCTAATTAATATTTCAAAACAATTTCATACTAGAAACTACTAGAATGCAAGTTTTACAAATTATTCGATTTAGTCCCTAATTTCAATTTAAGCACTTTATGCATAAAATTTCTTCACGAAATTTTCACACAATCATGCAATCATATCATAGACCTTAAAATAATCATAAAATAATTATTTCTATCTCGAATTTTGTGGTCACGAAACTGCTATTCCGACTAGGCCTAAAATCAGGATATTACAACTCTCCCCCCCTTTAGGGATTTTCGTCCCCGAAAATCTTACCAGAAAAGTGGTCTTCACTTAGATTCCTCAATTTCATATTCGGTGCTGAAGAACTTTCACTCAGGCGGTGCCTCCAATATATCTCATTAATTTCTCATATATTCTGAAAGTTTACGAACTCATCTCTTAATTGTTCTTAAATTTTCAACCCTTCTCCGTTTCCCTTGTCATCTTGACATAAAACCAGATCTCAATTTGGTTATAGGAGACTAGAATTCCAAGAAATTAAACAATCAAAAAGACCTGAAATTCCATGAATCTGATGAGTAGGAATTCATTCAATACCGATATGATTTATAGATCTCGCCAAACATTTAACAATAGGATACATCACATGTTCCTCTTTCCGCCATAGAAATAATTCTGATATGGCCTCAAGAATAATCCTTCTCATTTCCATCCCAATATCAACACTGACAAGGATAATTTTGATAGATCCCAATGCTCAGCTTTAACCCCTTTAATAACTCCGATTTTATGTAACATCGGATGCTCTAAACTATCACATTACCTCACTGTCTTGAAACACGTCACAATTCATACAACAATACATTACTGAAAGTCAGGAAGTCTTTGCTCAATGTAGACTAGTCTAGTTCGGACGCTTGGTTACCAATATTCTCATCTATCCGAACTCACAACATGTAATAAACTTTCAGCTTTCACAAGATGGAAACCTTATCATTCAGTAGTGACTTAAACTAATATCCAACTCTTTCTAATAAATATACACTTCTCGTTCAAACTATTTACTCTTTTATCCATACAAAATGAAATTCTATTATCGAGACTTGGGAAAAATAATCGACATAATTGTCACATAAAATCTTTCAAATAAATAATTTACCATACCGAAATTGAAACTCGCGCTTTTATCACCTATGCCTTCTTGATGTCAAATCCTTACATAGAAATTAGAAAAATCCCAATACTAAAATCACCACATTACCAAGATCAAATTAGAAGTATAGTCATTTTTGACATGATTATCATGAGCTGAAGAACCCACTTCGAACATGAGTCGTAATTGACAAACTATGGAACAAAGATAACAAGAAAATCGAATAAAGAAATCCAAGATAGAGAAACCCGGAATAAAGAAATCCAGAATAAAGAGATCCAGGATAAAGAAACCCAAGATACGATACTATGCCGGAGAATCGAAAACCAAACTCATAGAGAAAGTATGGAATACCCCGATAATTCTTCAAAGAAAGAAAGTCCAAAAGAAAACATCATTTAATCCCACTGAAATCAAATATAACAAGATCAATATATCTTCCCATACATATATATCAGATGAAGCATCAAGTAGAAAAAAAATAGAATCATAATATCATACGTATTCTTTCATCAATTCTTATCAGACGGAATGAAATAGAATACCCGATGAAATAGAGCAATACAAATTATAAACCAGTCAGACTACCAATGCTTTCATCCAACACTAGAATTAGAAGACATTCCCATATAACAAGAATTTCTTCAAAAGATCAATAGCCATAGAAATATTTCTGAGAACGGGTAAACACATAGAACATCTCAAAAGAGACTGCTAAATCTATCCAGTCATCACTGTCACACTCAGATAGTTCACATTTCAATTATCATTTCCCCAACTAGTTCTGCCGTCACAAATTTTATATTAAACCATTCACTAAAGAAGGTCAGTTCTGAATAAATTTCGATTTACACTTTTCTCGACCTTGCACCTGAGTAATTCGGTTTACCAAGGAGAATTCCTTTTCTAACTGGGACAGTGCATAACTCCAATAATTTTTATGTCAATCTGATACTTTACTAGCTCTGACTTTACTTATCAGCTCATTTTCAATCTCTAATCATACTTATAATTATTCTATCACTGTACTCTTTGGGTTCTCAACCGAAAACTTATTCAATACAAATCTCATGAAATTCCATTATAAGTACCACTTGGTAAGGGGAGGGTTGTAGGACCTCGACTCGACTTTCTTATACATACACATATGACATAACTCCCATCATCATAGCAACATCATCAAAATCATGTCATTCATTCGTGCAATGCAACATTCATGTTGGCTTACACAAATTTTCCTATTGTCCATTTAGACAATATACTTATGCATACATTCTATGTTTTCTAGATAGCTTTACTTATCCATTCATTTAATTAAATTAAGTCATGCTCATGACATCATATAAGACCAAACAAACATAGATATTTGCATCACAATTACAACTTTCATTTCGTGCATCATCATGTACATATCATTACAATCATATAATTCAATCCAACAATTTAACATAGATAAGTTCATTTCATTATAATCCTTTATCTCATAAAAATTATATATCATTAACATTTATCAACATTCGACGTCCAAATCAAGACAAGGACATTTTCATTCGTATCATAATATTATGACTTTTATTCATACCTCTACTACTTTCTATTTATTCCGTTCATCTTATCAAGTAAGCCATATACACTACATCATATGAGCATGAAGCAAATATGGATATTTATCACATATGTATCATAAACATTTATTCATACTTTTCTGAACCGAGACTTATCATAATCATAATTTTACTCAAATACCTTCACATAACAATGAACATGGTCGGCGCAGCTCGGTTGGAGAGTACCCTGTCTAAATAAGACGATACTCATACACGTCGGAAGACATCACACTATCGCAGATCAGTGGCAAGCATAGCTAAACTTTTACACATGCTAGGTTAGTCCGAGAACTGACTAAACCTGCTCTGATACCACCAAATGTAACGCCCCCACGCCTAAAACCATCGTCGGAGTCGAGCTTGAGGAGTTACCGAACATAATTTATCAAATTAAGAACTTCAAATCTTTTGTTTCTACATTCACAGCTTTCTAGCTACTCGCATCACAGTTACAAGAAAAATCATATCTTGAGTTATGAAACTTGAAATCAAGATCCGTAAATTTTCCCTAAATCTAGACTCATATTTCTATTTACTAATTTTTTTCTAGAATTTTTGGTTGGGCCAATTAGTACAGTTTATTAGTTAAAGTCTCCCCTGTTTCAGGGTTTGACTGCTCTAACATCTGTGTATTATGAATCAGATATATCTCTATACAGAATTTCAATGACTACGAGGTTTGTTTCTCTTAAAACTAAACTTGATAAGGAATCTCTAAATATAAATAATGACTTCTAATTATTTTTTTACAATTTATTATGAATTTTTAAAGTCAGAACAGAGGATCCAGAAATCACTCTGGCCCTATTTCACAAGGTTTCAAATATCTCATAAAGTATAGCTCATATACCTATTTCGCTTCTTCCATATGAAAATAGACTCATCAAGATTCAATTCCATAGCTTATTCATTATTTAATTCCATTTCTACTATTTTTAGTGATTTTATAAATTCACGTCACTACTGCTGTCTGAATCTATTTTATGGTAAATTTTACCTATTTCATGGTTTCCATGGATTAGCTAGTAATTTGACATACATAACACCAAATATGATCATGATTAGCCATTCCAATGGCTACTCATTACCAAGCATTTCCATACCACTTAATAACCATATTATAAGACCATATATACAAAATGATAATAATGCTATACATGCCATACTCAAAATATACAAGCCATTATGCCAAGATGGTATACGGATAGTGTGAGCGAGCCTCCGACCGTTCCCGATTTCCGAGCTGGCTTGTCAAAACTACAAGGAATGAAAAGGAGGGAGTAAGCATAAATGCTTAATAAGTTCACATGCAAATAGCAAGTAACATAACCATATAAGCAAACATAAAACATCATTTGCATAATCATCACCAAGACATTCATATCACATTTTCATTTATCATCTTACCATATTGTTGTTATATCGATTTTTCAACCCGAGGGTTAAGTACATACCTGTTCAAAGTACCCATTTCACAACACTTACCAATACGTCCCTTTCATCTTGAGTATTCCTCCATTTCAGTAGAACTTTACCCGTTGAACACATCAGAATATAATTCGGATACATGGAAAGTTTGCACATAAGTGCCACATATATAGCCAAGCTACCATGTAACCCGCCCATAAGCGAACTCGAACTCAACTCAACGAGCTCGGGCATTCGCATCCATAAGTGAACTCGGACTCAACTCAACGAGCTCGGATGCCTAGTTACATCTCTCGAACTCGGACTCAACTCAACGAGTTCGAACATTCGCATCCATAAGTGAACTCGGACTCAACTCAACGAGTTCGGATGCCCAAATATCCCGGTGATATGTCACTTGTATCCTAATCCATTCCTAAGGATCAACGGGACCTTTTTCCCAATCATGTGTCTCAACCATCTTCTACGGAATGCCGTTACTGATACTCGATAGTATTTCACATTTTCCAAGTATATCACATAATTTGACATATTAACAAACAATTATGACAGTATAATATTTCATAATAATTATCATATCATTTAAATAACATTAAAACATTTAAAATAATAACCATGTCACCAACATTTCCATATGAACTTACCTCGTATGCGAAAATGGCTACTTTTACCATTTCGTCCACAACTTGGTATTTTCCCCATTTTAGCCCGAATTTCAGTTTTCCTTGCTCTATCATTTAAAATATAGTCTAATTAGGACTCACATTATTCAAATTGACCCAAAATCATATTTTGGAAAAATTACAATTTTGCCCCTAAACTTTTGCATATTTACACTTTTGCCCCAAAGCTCGTAAATTAAACTTCAGCCTATTTTCTTATGTTTTATGACATGCTGATCATTTTTCCCTTCTATGGGAACATCAAATTCTCACTCTAACATGTACTTATGACTATTAGGTATTTTTACCGATTAAGCCCTTTTGCTAGTTTTCGCTTAAAACCGAGTAGCACAAGTTGTCTAACATTATGTAAAACCTCATATTCTATCATAAAACACCAAAATACACAAATTTCACCTATGGGTATTTTTCCAAATATAAACCCTAGGTTAAATTATTGCTAGCATAAGCTAAATCGAGCTACCGAGACTCTAAAAACGTAAAAATCATTAAAAACGAGGCTAGAACGGACTTACAATCGAGCTTGGAAGCTTGAAAAACCATATCCATGGTTTCTCCTTGCTATATTCGGCCATGGGGTTGAAGCTGAGCAAAATTGGCTTTTAATTTTGTATTTTAATTCATTTTACCCCTAAATGACCAAAATGCCCTTACTACTAAACTTTCCAAAAATTCCATCCATGTCCAATTTTTGTCCATAGACTTATAAATTGGTAGAATTCTATTTAATACCTCCTAATTAATATTTCAAAACAATTTCATACTAGAAACTTCTAGAATGCAAGTTTTACAAATTATTCGATTTAGTCCCTAATTTCAATTTAAGCACTTTATGCATAAAATTTCTTCACGAAATTTTCACACAATCATGCAATCATATCATAGACCTTAAAATAATCATAAAATAATTATTTCTATCTCAAATTTTGTGGTCACGAAATTGCTATTCCGACTAGGCCCAAAATCAGGATATTACAGAATTACTCAAGGAAAGCCGATTGATCCATCTCAGAAGCTGGATTCATCGTCAAGACTGAAGATCTCCCTTCAATTTCCTTCAGGAGTTTTGGGTTTTCTTTATGTTCTGTTATCTTTATTCTTTTGAGATGTTTTCTTTCATAATTATGAACTAAACCCCTAAATACTTAAGGGGAATGAAACCTAAGATGGATCTTGTTATTATTATCCGAATTGTATGATAAATATTTGACTTGTTCTTAATTATGTGTTCTTAATTCTTGTTTTAATATTCCAGGATATTGATTCAAGTTAATGTACTTATTTAGAGGAGAAAAAGTCCCTGTCTAAGAGTAAATTTGTCGTAATTAAGCGGAGTTGATTGCACGCCTAGAGATAGGGTGACAAGATTTTGCCAGATTAGGGTGAAACCTAATAAGGGAGTCTATAGATCGAGTTAATGCAACACTAGGGTGTTAATTAGAAAAAGATTTCAATTAATCAACCTAGGATTAGATGTAATTAGTCTCGAGAGAGATAATAATATAACTTAGGGATTTCTACGGATCAAGTCAAATGAATAAATCGTCTGATTTAGAGTTAAATAACAAGTGAAGTCTAGGTGGATTTTTTCTTGAGTATTGTCTTAATCAATCAAGTTTTCCCAAAAGCTTTTCCTCAATTTTCTCTCTATGCAACCTTAGTTTCGTTAATTAGTTTAGATAAACAAATCCCTTAATTTTTAGGCTAGATAATAAAAAGAAAGTAAGTACTAGTACTGTTGGTTCCTTTGGGTCCGGTCTTGCTAAAGCTATACTACTGTTCGATAGGTACACTTGCCTTCATCGTGATAATAGTTAGTTTCAAGAATGATTAATTATAAATTTTTAAAACCTGTCACGAATATCACGTATCAAGTTTCTGGCGCCATTGCCGGGGAACTAAGATATTAGGAACACTCGATTTTTATTACTTTAGCCATTTTACTTTATTTGCAATTTGCAATTTTATTTTATTTTCTAATTTTCCCTTTTATTCGCTTTTGGCAGGTTTTTATAGTGTATGACAAGAGGAAACCTGTCGGAACCATTACTTTTTGATAGTGAGATCGATCGCACAGCTCGTAGAAACAGAAGAGAAATAAGGTGAAGCTTAAGATACACAGAGGAAGAGCAAGAGGATGATATTCAAACCACAACCGAGGAGATGGCTGAAAATCAGGAAAATCCGCTACCTCCTACGATTTCCACTGATCCAGTAAATCATAATCATGCTCCACGCACTATGTATGATTATGCTAAACGAATTTAACAGGAACTGAGTCAAGTATAGTTAGGTCTACTATTGCTACAAATAATTTTCAACTGAAACCTTAAACGATTCAAATGATACATTAATTTGTTCAGTTTGATGGTTTTCAGGATAAGGATCCAAACAATCACTTGGCAAAATTTTTGGAGTTTTGCGACATATTTAAAATCAATGGCATTTCTGAAGACGCCATACGCCTTCAGTTATTTCCCTTTTCACTAAGGAATAAGGCTAAATAGTGGTTGAACTCATTACCACGATGGTCAATCAGTACTTGGGAACAAATGACCGAAAAGTTTTTACTAAAATACTTTTCACCAGCTAAAATGACTAAAATAAGGAATGATATCTCTTCTTTTGTGCAAATGGATTTAGAAACACTATATGATGCATGGGAGAGATACAAGGACCTGTTGAGAAGGTGCCCACACCATGGGTTACCACTCTGGCTACAGGTTCAAACTTTTCACAATAGACTGAACCCTTCGACTAGAAAAATGGTTGACGCGACCACTGGTGGGACTATCAATAATAAGACACCTGGGGATGCTTATGAATTTATAGAAGAGATGTCACTGAATAATTATCAGTGGCAAGTCATGAGGACAAAGCCAACGAAAGCAGCTGACGTTTTTAATGTCGATTCGGTCACCATGCTCTCTAATCAGGTAGAACTTTTGAATAGAAAAATTGATGGTTTTCTTGGTTCTTCACAGGTTCAACCAGTAATGTAGTACAATGCAAGTGGAGGAGGGACGAGCAATTCAAAATACCCATCTTATGGCAACATCATGGAAATCAAGCAATTAAATTATATGGGTAATAATCCTCGATCTCAAAATAATCCTTATAGTAACACTTACAATGCAGGATGGAGGAACCACCCAAATTTCTCATGAGGAGGCCAAGGGAATCAGAGACTACCACCACCTCCAGGCTTCCAACAACCACCTTACCAACAAGAGAAAAAGCTGAACCTTTAGGAGATGCTAACAAAATTCATCTCGGTGTCAGAAACTCATTTTTAGAATACCGAGACAGCACTTAAGAATCAACAAGCGTCGATCCAAGGGCTCAAAACTCAGACAGGCCAGCTCGCTAAATTGATATCTGAACGACCACAAGGTAGCCTACCGAGTAGCACTGAATCTAACCCAAGAGAGCAGCTCAATGTGATTACCATTCAAGATGAGGAAGGGTTAGTTGCACCTGAACTAGAACCAAGGCAAGAAACTATGGTAAGTAAAGGTAAAGGTGACGTGGACCACAATGACTAAAAACAGGTAAGTAAAGAGTACAAACCACGTGTACCATACCCTAATGCGACAAGAAAAGACCATTTAGACGAACAATTCAGTAAATTCCTTAAACTTTTAAAGAAATTACATATTAACTTACCGTTTGTTAAAGCTCTTTCGTAAATGCCAAACGCAGTCAAATTTTTCAAGGAGCTTTTAGCAAATAAGCGAATGTTAGACGAGGCGTCGCATGTAGAGATGAATGCAGTTTGCTCAGCCATTCTGCAGAATAAGCTGACCAACAAATTGAAAGGTCCAAGGAGTTTTACGATTCCTTGTTTAATTGGTAGCTTAGATGTTAATAATGCCTTGGCTGATTTAGGGGCTAGTAACAATGTCATGCCTTACAAAATGTTTAAGAAACTAGGTCTTGGGAGACCCAAACAAACTAAGATGAGCATTCAATTAGCAGGTAAAACAATCAGATTTCCTAGGGGTATTATTGAAGATGTACTCGTTAAAATTGACAAATTTATATTCCCAGTTGATTTCGTTGTTCTAGACATTGAGGAGGATAGTAACGTGCCTTTAATTTTAGGGAGGCCCTTTTTAGAAACTGCTTGAACGATAATTGATGTTGGTACAAGTGAACTCACACTTCGTGTGGATGATGAAAGAATCACTCTTCAAGCTCGTAATTCGAGTAACACTTCAAAAATCGAGGGTGATTGCATAAATCATACTACTAGTACTGATCATGTGGTGAAACCCTCTGTGCAGAAAACAGGTTCGAAGAGCGCACATGAGCCGTGTTCAAGCAACAACAAAGGACCAATCTATGAAGAACGAAGGCTATGAGTTGAGGAACTAGATGAATGGCAGACACATAAACCAAAACCACACCTTGACGAGCTCAATATTCCACCAAATCAACTTAAGGTTGGAGACAAAGTACTACTGCATGCAGCAAATCCTCGTATTGCCACCTCTAAACCTAATGGAGAAATCCCTATTATGGTACTTAGCATTTTCCCATACGGCACAGTCAAGGTAATTCATCCCAAATTCGGTACATTCAAGGTAAATAATACTCGTCCAAAACCTTATTTTGATAAAATTAATAGCAGGGATGAGAAGTGTAAACTCCTCAAACCACCATGACTATGTGCAATCGAGGTAAGTCGAGCTTAGACTATAAATAAGCGCTTCTCGGGAGGCAACCTGAGCACTAACAGTATTGATTTCTCTAAAATTTTAGTTTTTAACATCTAATCACTAAGTGAGTCCTTGAAACAAAGGTTTTCAAATCCACACGGCAAGGCACACAGGCATGCCTTAGGCCGTGCTCACACCACAGGCTGAGACACGGCCGTGCAATACGGCCGTATGAAAACAGGGCAATATTTTTCCCCAACTTGAGATGCGATAAGTTGCCATGGCGTGCGACGTGGCCGTAGGCGAGTCTGTCAAAACAACACGGGCGTGCAACACACCCGTGCCCACCACCCGTGTTCAAGACTGATAAAACAACACGGGCATGCACCTATACCCATGAGTGTGGGAGAAGCGAACGAAGTAGGACACGGCTGTGCGACACGGCCGTGTGCATCAACACGCCCAAAGGACATGGACATGGGACAAATTTCAAACGAGCTGAAATTTGAAAATCATGATAAATACGAGCTGAAATAAGGGTACACGGGCGTGCCCCACGGCCGTGTGCCCCAAAATCTATATAAACTTCTCACTATTTATCATCCCCTTCCCCAAAATCCTTAACCCTAGCTGCCGCAACTTTTGCCCACGCCCTCCTTACTACCGACCACAGCATCACCATCTATGTTCCAAACCCCTCCCTCTACCAAGCCATTGCGTTTGTTCATTCTTTCCTCCTCGTTTTGTTTACTAATTTGATTTTGCTTGTGTTATTTTGACTATTAATCTTCATAGTTCTAATAATAGCCATGCTTATACTCTTTGTTTCTAGCTATTCTTGTTGATAGATTATGCTACATTCATTCTTGTGTTACCACGGATTTCAATCTATTTCCCATATTATCATTCCCATATGCATTCATTCACTAGACATTATTCTCATTTTCCAATTCGTAGTAATGACTTAAAATATTTTATTAGGTTATCTGTCAGCATAATTGTTTTTAGTACATGACTCTTATGAAGTATCTCTATTTAGTTCTAACTTGCATTGCATGTTTGTCCATGCTATTGTTAGGGAGTAAATTTTTTTTTTATTTCGTCTTGCCATTGCATATATCATGTCAAATCATGGTAAGAAAACTACATTCCCGGCTTCAAAGAAGAGGAAAGGAACAGCGTCATCCTCGGGTCCAACCACGGAGATTAGGCACCCCTTTATTCAGTTTCACTTAGGACCCCAAGAAGAACTCTTTCAGATGCTTCGGCTCGACCCTTAAGTGTGGGCTGCTGCATTGACTGGCTCGCACTGGAACAAGTCCAACTGGCTGACGCGGTCAGAGCCCTTCTATCGATTGATCCATGGGAGCTCTTCTTTGGGATCATCGAGACAATGTACCTCGAGTTCACACTGGAATTCTGTTCAACATTCCACTTCCAAACTGTTATGATAGAGTGTGATGATCCAGGAACGGTCCAATTCTGCCTCGGTGGCTTGGTTCGCCAGTTGAGCGTACCTGAGTTTAGAATTGCACTGGGCTATATACGGAGGAATTCATGGACGACAACGAACTCGACACCCTCCATCGCCACATCAACTACTCTCCTTTGAATTACTGGCAAGCCTTAGTCCCTGCCTCAGCCACCTACGTCCCTAGCCGCTTCAAGTCATTAGCCCTCGACCCATCCCTGAGGTATTTACACGCAATCTTGGTCCACACTCTGACAGGATGGCGAGAGAGCATCGGCGTCATCAACACTCACGACGCCTACTATTTATGGAGTATGGAAAACGGGCACATCTTCGACCTTACCTATTTCATTGCCCTCCCCATTTGCCATCAGACGAAGCGGCATAGGAGAGGAGTCATCTCCATTGGCCCCTATGTGACTCGACTTGCACGGTACTTCTGGCTCCTCAACACAGTAGTACAATCATCCTTCCTTACCCTCATCGGCCAAATGTCCCTACAGGGCATCCCGAGCATGCTTTATATAAGGATGATTGACCGACAATGTGGAACTGACCATCTTAAGTACCGCCTCATCCAGTCAGCCGAGCAGGAGGACCCAGAGAACATTCCTGATGATGTCCCTCTACGACACGAGGACCAACCATCTTAGCCACCACCCATCCATCGTCTAGTTCATGTGGCGGCTTCATATTCTAACATCTCTGAGTGCTTACTCGATTTGAGCAGCAGTGTTTTCAGCACCTTGATCACATTGATGCTACCCTACATCAGATTTGTCAGCACCTTCACATCTCATCGCCACCACCACCTCGCGAACCATCCGGCGATGACGATGTTTAAAAACTTTTTATTTATTATTTTTATTTTCACTTTTATCTTTATTTATCTTCTTAAAGTACTTTTTATTTTAGTTTCCTTTACTACTATTTCATTTTTAGGTTTTATAATTTTTATTAAACAAATTATAGTTTCGGCTATTTCATTACGAGTAATTATGCTTCATTATATTTCCTGAAGTGTTATTGACTTTATCACAGTTATAAAGTGCTCCAAAGCTCATCATCACTTAGGAACTTGAAACTCCATTGGAAAAGGTTCTCCATGACTTCCATGTCCTACTCGACCATGACCATAGCTACTACCACATATATTATTCTTTTGGCGCAAGACTTATGGACTAATGAACCTCTACCACCACCGGAGTATCCTCCTCCACTCTTATCAGGCTTTGGCCGATTATTCTCTATAACTCCAATTCAAGGAGTCCATTCATCATTCAGGAAGTTTCAATTCTCTCCCTATCTTATGATCTTATATCTATATCGTCGTAAATCTAACTTTGTACATTGAGGGCAATGTACATCTTAAGTGTGGAGGGGGGTTGTTTATATTTTTATCAAAAAAATCTTTGACTTTTGTCTTATTGTCATGTGATCTTCTCAAATTATTATCAGAATGAATTTTGATTGATTTATGATTTTTATTGATATGTCTTGAATTAAAACATAGACATTCATGCATTGATTGTTTAAACTTTAAGGAATTAGAGAATCAAGCATGATAAGTTGATTTTCAACATCAACCCTTAACCTATTATTGTTGAAATCCCCTAAATTAATTTGATCCCTATTTTTGTCGAGATTTGATTTGAATAAATTGCTTAGCTATGTTTTATTTTTGATAGATAGCCTATGTTATTTGACTTGTTCTTAAAAAAATAATACAATACATACATATATATTAGTAGTAATTCGTCTTTTTTTTTTTGAAGTTAAGTGTTAATTCCATATTCTAAGAAGAAGCTCACTTGTATTCAATTAATGATTAGTTATTTTTCTAGTTAGGTAATTTTTCAATTCAATATTGATTCTAACCTTTTCTTTCAGCTTGTGACCACACCCCCTAACCAAAGCCACGTTACAACCCTCTAAAGACCTTTTGATTGACGTATCATCTCAATATATAGTGGCGGAAATTTGATTTTCATGCAAGCTTATGGTAGTAACTTTTCATATTGACCAATGAGTGCTTCATTTATTGTCCTTAAACACCTCGAGTGATTTGAGTGAATCTTCAGTGAGGATGTTAAAATTTGTGATATTTTGAATCAAAGGTAATCACTTAAATGAGGGGAGACACTTATGTTTTCGTGATAAAATGCTCAACTTGGAATGTTTGAAACTTTGATGTTCTTCTAGTTGAATTCTTAATGTATGATTACTTATGGTTTATTTTGAGATATTATTGATAGGGATCATAAGTTGAGAAGAATTTATTTTGATTGTGAGTTGAGGATTTTGCTTGAGGACAAGCAAACGCTTAAGTATAGGGGTATTTGATAAACCGTAATTTATAAATATTTTTATCCCATGCTTAGCACATTTATGGATGATTTCTCCTTAGATTTGTTGAATTTGATGCTCCTAATCCTTTAATTTCATGTTTTATACTTAGGTGAGCATAGGAGAGTAAAAAGAACGAGAAACAGGCCAAAAATAGAGAAAATGGGCCAACATGGGAAATCAACACGGCCTAAACGTCCTCACACGGGTGGGCTACATGGCCGTGTCCATTTGGCAGAATCGAAGCACGACTCACATGGGTAGACCACACGACCGTGCCTATTTAACAGCCTTGACCACGGTCTGAAGCAATCGCACACGAGCGTGTCCCTATCGAGCCCAAGTATAGTCCTATTCGAAAAATGGCACTTTTGAGGGATTTTAGGTTTTCTAAAGCCTATTTAAACACCTGAGGAGGAACTTAAAAGAGGAGAATAGAGAGTAGGAGGCAAGGAATTACTCAAGGAAAGCTGATTGATCCATCTTAAAAACCAGATTCATCTTCAAGACTGAAGATCTCCCTTCAATTTCCTTCCAGAGTTTTGGGTTTTGTTTATGTTTTGTTATCTTTATTCTTTTGAGATTTTTCTTTCATATTATGAGCTAAACCCCCTATACCTAAAGGGAATGAAACCTAAGATGGATCTTGTTATTATTCTCTGAATTGTATGATAAATATTTGTCTTGTTCTTAATTATGTGTTCTTAATTCTTGTTTTAATATTCCAGGATATTGATTCAAGTTAAAGTGCTTATTTAGGGGAGCAAAAGTCTCTGTCTAAGAGAAAATTTGTCGTAATTAAATAGAGTTGATTGCACGCCTAGAGATAGGGTGACAAGATTTTGCCAGATTAGGGTGAAACCTAATAAGGGAGTCTATAGATCGAGTTAATGCAACACTAAGGTGTTAATTAGAAAGAGATTTCAATTAATCAACCTAGGGTTAGACATTATTAGTCTCGAGAGAGATAATAATATAACTTAGGGATTTCTACGGATCAAGTCAAATGAATAAATCGTCTGATTTAGAGTTAAATAACAAGTGAAGTCTAGGTGGATTTTTCCTTGGGTATTGTCTTAATCAATCAAGTTTTACCAAAAGCTTTTCCTCAATTTTCTCTCTGTGCACCCTTAGTTTAGTTAATTAGTTTAGATAAACAAATCCCTTAATTTTTAGGCTAGATAATAAAAAGAAAGTAATTACTAGTACTCTTGGTTCCTTTGGGTTCGACAATCCGGTCTTGCTAAAGCTATACTACTGTTCGATAGGTACACTTGCCTTCATCGTGATAATAGTTAGTTTCAAGAATGATTAATTATAGATTTTTAAAACCTGTCGCGATTATCACGTATCAAGTTTTTGGCACCGTTGTTGGGGAACTAAGATATTAGGAACACTTGATTTTTATTACTTTAGTCATTTTACTTTATTTGCAATTTAAATTTTTATTTTCTTTTCTCATTTTCTCTTTTATTCGTTTCTGGCAGGTTTTTATAGTGTATGACTAGAAGAAACCCGTTGGGACCATTACTTTTTGATAGTGAGATTGATCGCACAGCTTGTGGAAACCAAAGAGAAATAAGGCGAAGCTTAAGATACACAGAGGAAGAGCAAGAGGACGATATTCAAACCACAACCGGGGAGATGGCTAAAAATCAGGAAAATCTGCTACCTCCTGCGATTACCGCTGATCCAGTAAATCAGAATCATGCTCCACGCACTATGTATGATTATGCTAAATCGAATTTAACAGGAACTAAGTCAAGTATAGTTAGGCCTGCTATTGCTGTACATAATTTTGAACTGAAACCTAACACGATTCAAATGATACAGCATTTTGTTCAGTTTGATGGTTTGCAGGATGAGGATCCAAACAATCACTTGGCGAATTTTCTGGAGTTTTGCGACACATTGAAAATTAATGGCGCTTCTGGCGACGCCATATGCCTTCGGTTATTTCCTTTTTCATTGAGGAATAAGGCTAAACAGTGGTTAGGGATAATAATATAACTTAGGGATTTCTACAGATCAAGTTAAATGAATAAATCGTCTGATTCAGAGTTAAATAACAAGTGAAGTCTAGGTGGATTTTTCCTTGGGTATTGTCTTAATCAATCAAGTTTTCCCAAAAGATTTTCCTCAATTTTCTCTCTGTGCACCCTTAGTTTAGTTAATTAGTTTAGATAAACAAATCCCTTAATTTTTAGGCTAGATAATAAAAAGAAAGTAATTACTAGTACTCTTGGTTCCTTTGGGTTTGACAATCCGGTCTTGCTAAAGCTATACTACTGTTCGATAGGTACACTTGCCTTCATCGTGATAATAGTTAGTTTCAAGAACGATTAATTATAAATTTTTAAAACCTATCGCGAATATCACGTATCATATGGGTTCTTCAACTCCTGGAGTCCCTTATTTCTTTTTTAACACCCATTTACAACGAACAAACTTTTTGGCTTTAGGAAGTTTCACAAGGCCTCATGTTCTATTTTTGTGGAGTGATTCCATCTTGTCTTACATAGCAAACATCCACTTTCTGAGTCTTCACAGCTAACTGCCTCAGAATAAGTAGATGTCTTTTGGTTTGCATCTATATCTTTAGCCACATTTAAAGCATAAGCAACTGAATCAGCCTCGTCATGTAACGTCCCGCACCCGAGACAGTTGCCGGAGTCAAACACGAGGTGTTAACGAACTTAATTCATTTATTTACACAGTTCATTTTAAAATTTCGGACAAGTTGGCTAATCTGCGTCCTTCACACCTTAAAAATCATATCTCGAGTTCCAAAACTTGAAAACTGATTCTGTAAATTTTCCCTGAAACTAGACTCATATATCCATCTATAGATTTGTTTCTAGAACTTTTGGTCGGGCCAATTAGTACATTTTATTAGTTAAATTCTCCCCTATTTCAGGGTTCGACTACCCTTCATGCATTTCGACTTAGATATCTCCCTGTACAGGGCTTCAATACATATTCCATTTGTTTCTAATGAAACTAGACTCAAAGAGGAATCTGTACATATAAATCACGACTTCTAATTATTTCGGTTAATTTATGGTAAATTTCCAAAGTCGAACAGGGATCCAAGAACGTTCGGCCATGTTTCACTAAAACTTAAACATCTCATAAAATACGGCTCATATGGTCATTTCGCTTCTTCCATATGAAAATAGACTCATCAAGGTTCGATTACATAATTTATTCATTATTTAATTACATTCCTAATATTTTAGTGAATTTTCAAACTCACATCATCTTCTTTGTCAAGATCTATTTTAAGGTAAATTTCACCTATTTCATAGTTTCCATGATTCAACTAGCCATTTGACGTACATAGCACCAAATATGATCGTGATTAACCATTCCAATGGCTAATCATTTCCAAGCATTTCCACACCTCTCAATAACCATATATATACAAAATGATTTTAATACTATGCTCAAAATATTTAAGCCATTTTCGCATGGCTATCCGAATATATACACATTACCAAAGGTACTTGATTAACAACAAAGGTTAGTCCTATACATGCCATTATCAACGTTTAACTAAAAGAGTACCAAAAGGGCTTAGATAGTGTGGACGACTTGACTTCGATAATCCCGAGTCCGATAGGTGACGAACAAAAATCTATAAAACAGAGAATTAAAGAAACGGAATAAGCATTTAATGCTTAGTAAGTTTTGAGTAACGAAATTATTTATGACTAAAGTATAGCGTTCATATGACTAAATGAATAATTTCATATATGCACATTCTCAAAATCATAATTTCTTCACGCTTCAACCAATATATTCATACACGGGTATCAAACCTAACTAGAGGCCTAAGCTCGTTAATCAATTGAGCGAGTACTATTTGAAAGGAATCAACCTTTCCGATGCATATCTGAAACATACCTTATCGTTTGTATTTTATGAGCGTATTAATTGAAATTGTTACAGAAGATCGCCGCTTCCAAACCCAAGTATCTTGAGATTTAGCGGATATAGCAACTTCGCACAAATGCCTTGGTCTTAGCCCTGATATAGTCACTAGCATGAATGCCTTGGACTTAGCCCGATATAGTCACTAGCACAAATGCCTTGAGACTTAGCCCGGTATAGCAACTACTCACACAAATGCCTTCGGGACTTATTCCGGATATAGTAACTTGCACAAATGCCTTCGGGACTTAGCCCGGATATCATCCAAATAATCAAGCACATATACCAATAAATCATGACACATCCATATTTCATTATCATAACTAGAATTCAAACACAAGACGCTTATCAACCATTACCATTTTCGGCTCAATAGCCACATACAAAGCGCATGATTTTGATTTGCTTTATAACATGATCTCTATACACATTTGGCTACCCGTCATAGGTATAAACTAATCACCTCAATATACAATTCAAGTAGAATCATTATATCACCGTTTATTTGTTATGCTTATATGTCATGACTTAATCAAATCATAAACTAAGTTTCATTAGTCGAAAACTTACCTCGGATGTTGTCGAACGATTTCAACGGCTATTCAATCACTTTTTCCTTTCCCTTATCCAACTTTGATCCTCTAAGCTCTTGAGCTAAATCAAACAATTTACTCCCCAATCAAACACAATCATACAAAGATTCATATACATTTTAGAACCAATTCATTTGAATCAATTTACTACTTATACATCAAAATTTCCAATACAAAGTATTTAGCACCTATGCACTTAAACCGGATTTGCAAACACTCATAGACCATGTCCAAATGCCATTTAAACACAAGTCAACAAAACCTCATGATTTCAAATCAAACTCTTAACAAGAATGCACAATGCCGAACCCTTAGATGATTAACATCTAATTTAGACAATTTAGAACACCTAAACGGCACTTGTTCAAACATTAAACAACTACATGTTCGGCCATTACCATAGGTGCATTAGAAATCTATACTATCAATAAGCTCAACTCCTTAGGTCCTAATCGGTACACTAAGACCATCTTAACTCATTTCTCATCTTGTTAACAAAGACATAGTAAAGCAAATCTTTATACACAATTATTATCAATTCATCCATCCACTAGAGACTTAGCCTAACGTTCAATAACAAACTCCTCCTTTATCAATTACATATTCGGCAAGAACATGGTAACTTATACTACATCAATTTTAAGTACATAAATTACTCAAACATAATCAAATTCACATTCGGTCTTGGTACATAATAAGGTAGCCGATTCTTTTCCCTTAGCACCCAATGCTCACATATGCTCATTTGTATAGTTCAAACACTCATCTACCATTGTTCATCTAAATTTATCATGAAACAACAACCATCACCCTTATTAATTACCATAACCGAAAGCCTACTCATTCCCACAATCAAAAATTCAGCATGGGTTACTAAAATAACTTGATACCTCATTCAAGATTAACCAAAATTTCAAGAATTAACATAACTTCTTACCTTAATGCTAACTTAAGATGACCGAATGCCTTTCTCCCATCTTCCTCTTTACATTCGGCCAAGAAGAAAGAAACTCAAGCTTTGTTTTCATCACCCTTCATTTCCTTATTTCAATTACTTTTTCCCTTTTTATTTATTTATGTTATAAAATATAAAGCTACTAACTAATAATTAATACATATTGCATGTATATAACCCATCATGGCCAGCCACTACTTGTCATAGGTGGAAATTTGACATGCAAACCCATTATTTTCATAACATGCACTAATAGATCCTTATAGATTAACCTATCACATTTCAAAAGTGTCACATATAAGTCTTATTAACTAAATTCACATGCAATTGACTAAATCGAAGCTTAAAACTTTCACACTCATATTCACATATTTTAGACAATAAATATTATACTCAAATACTTGATGACTTCGGTTTAGCGGTCCGAAACCACTTTCCGACTAGGGTCAATTTAGGGCTGTCACAACTCTCCCCACTTAAGAAATTTTCGTCCCCAAAATCTTACTGGTAAATAGGTTTGGGTATCGTTCTTTCATAGAGTTCTTGTGACAGCCAAAATTGACCCTAGTCGGAAGTGGTTTCGGACCGCTAAACCGAGTCACCAAATGTTTGAACGTAATATTTATTGTCTAGAATATGTATCTATGAATGTGTGAAAATTTCAAGCTTCGATTTAGTCGATTGCATGTGAATTCAGTTATTAGGACTTGTGTGACACTTTTGAAATGTGATAGGCTAATCTATAAGGACCTAATAGTGCATGTAATCAAAAGGGAGGACTTGCATGTCAAATTTCCCCCTATAATAGTTAGTGGCCGGCCATGACAAGGGATTATGGGCAAAAACATGTCATAAAACATGTTGTGACAATGGTGGATGTAAGAAAAAAATAAAATAATGAGCATGGGAATTGAATAATGAAAAGGGAAAAAAAAAAGAGAGGGGAGTGATTGTTTCTCCCATTGCCGTGAGTTGAGGGGAAAGAAGAAAAAAAAAGTGTTCATCAATTGTCACTTCTTTTGGCTAAAAATTCTAAGGAAGAAAGGAAACAAGTGTGTCCTTTGGTTCATCCTTGGCCGAATAGAGGAAAGAAAGGAAGGGGAGGAGCTTGAAACAATCGGCTATGGTGATTTGTTAGACTAAGGTATGTTTGATGTTGTCCATGAGATGCATGCATGTTTTAGTTGGTAGCTTGAGTTCTACCTAGCCCATGGTCTAAATCTTGTTAGGTGATGGAAATGACACTCGGCCATGGATGCATCATTCTTGCTTGGTGTTGATGTCATTTACATGCTAAAAATGAAGCTTTGTAATGATGCATGTGAAGGTGGATTGATGACTCTTAAATCTTCTTTTTAGCATTTTTTTTCTTTCGAGTGAGGCATTAAGTTCCTTGTTCAACCGTGACCAAAATCGAAACGGTATGGTGTTGTGGTGTATTCGGCCATGGTATATCCATAAGTATGATTTATGCATATTGCATGGTAGGTAAGATTTGAGCTTTGGATATATGTTTATATTTGGATATAAGCAACTTTGAGATTCGGCTCTAGCATATATATATATATATATAGATATACATGTTTGCACATGATGTATTGGTATGACATATATACCATCTCAAGGTATATATTTGCATATGATGATGTTTCGGTTATGAAATAAATGATTGATGCATATTGAGTTACAATATGGAATCGTTAGTTAGTAAAATGTATGCTGTTTTGTGTGGTATTAAGTGTATAATTGGCCTCAACATGGACATGCATATTCGCCACATGAGGGAATTGGTGTGCATGCATTCGGTTAGAGGCAAGCATATTGATGCCTATTCTTGGCTTAGAAAATTCGGCTAAGGAGAGTACTAACTAATGTGTTGAGTTGATTCATGATTTCCGTACATATGTGACTTTAATGTCTAATGAAAATATGTGGGCTAAGTACCTTGAATTCCTCTTTCGATGCTCAAATGATTAAATCAATTTATTTGTTAAATTAAGCTTAAGAGCAAAGGGGAGCTAAATCCGATAAAGGGAAGGAAAAAGTAGTCGAATAGCCGTCAAAATCGTTCGACCACGTCCGAGGTAAGTCTTCGAGTAATGACCCTACTTGAATTATATTGAAATGATTTGTCATATTATGGCGGACAGCCGAATGTGCGTAGGGACTAAGTTATAAAGTCAATTGAAATCATGCTCTTTGTGTGTGGCTATTGAGCCGAAATTGGAAAGGTTTGATAAATGTTTTGTGTTTGAGCCTTAGTAACGAGAATGAAATATGGATGTGTCGTGATTATTGATATATGTGTACATGAGCATTTGAATGATACCCGGATAAGTCCCAAGGCATTTATGCTAGTGATTATATCCGGCTAAGTCCCAAGGCATTTATGCTAGTGATTATATCCGGCTAAGACCAAGGCATTCGTGCGAAGTTGTTATATCCGGCTAAGACCAAGGCATTTGTGCAAGTTACCAAATCTCGTTAAGACCAAGGCAATTGTGCTTGTGGTTATATCCGCTAAATTCAAGAAGCTCGGTTGAAGGTGAGCGTTTGGTGCTGTAATAAATTCAATTAATACTCGAAAAACCCATACGATAAGGTATGTTTACATGTGCATCGGAAAAGTCGATTCGTTTGAAATAGTGTTCGCTCGATCGACTAACGAACTTTCGGCTCTTAGATAGGTTGATACCTTGTGTGTATATGTTGATGAAGTGTGAAGTAAGTATGATTATGAGAATGTGTATTACTAAAGTGATTCATTTAGCTATGTGAATGTAATACTTTAGTCAAAGCTGATTTCATTACTTGAGACTTACTAAGCATTAAAATGCTTACCCGTTGCTTTGGCTCTCTGTTTATAGATTTTGCGCGTTAGCTATCGGATTCGGGATCATTGAAGTCGAAGTCATCCACACTATCAAAGCCCTTTTGGTACTTTTTAGTTGAACTCTGGATATGGCATGTATAGGACTACCCTTTGCTGTTTTTCAAGTACGTTTTGTGATGTATGTGTGTACAGCCATGCGAAAATGGCTCGTAAAAGTGGAGTATGGCATTAGACCATTTGTGTTTATGTATATATGTATGGTTTCATGATGTGACTACGGACTGAATGGAAGTGTTGGGCAAATGATCAGCCATTGGAATGGCTAAATATGATTATATGTGGACCTATGTATGACAAAACTCTAGTTGGTCCATGGAAACCACGAAATAGGTAAAATTTACCTTGAAAACAGATGCTGACAGCAGCAGTGGTGTGGATTTGAAATATCACTAAAATTTGTAGGAATGGAATTAAATAGTGAATAAATTATGTAAATGAACCTTGATGAATTTACTTTCATATGGAAGAAACGAAACGGTCATATGAGTTATATGTTAAGAGATATTAAAGTTCTCGTGAAACAGGACCAGAACGGTTTCTGGATCCCCTTTTCCGACTTTGGAAATTCATTATAAACTAACCAGAGATAATTAGGAGTCATGCAATATATGTATAGATTCCTATTTGAGTCTAGTTTGTAAAGAAATAAACGGCATCAGTATTGAAGACCTGTACAGGAAGATATCCAATTCGTAATGCATAAAGGTCAGTGTAGTCGAACCCTGGAATAGGGGAGATTTTAACTAATAAACTGTACTAATTGGCTCTACCAAAAATTCTAGAAAAAAATATGTAGATGGAAATATGAGTCTAGTTTCAGGGAAAAATTACGAAACTGATTTTTGAGTTTTGAAACTCAAGATATGATTTTTAAGGCAACAGTGACGCAGTAACCAGCTTGTCTGGAAAATTTTTTTTATGGACTGTGAAAACAATTAAGTTAAGTCTGTGTGCACCGTGTGTTCGACTCCGGTAACGGACTCGGGTACGGGGTGTTACAGTTCTCGGTTTCCCAAGTAGCTTCTTCGATCCCGTGTTTGAGCCATAACACCTTTACTAACGGAACCCTATTGTTTCGTAACTCTTTCACTTCACGAGCTAGGATGCGAATCGGTTCTTCTTCATAACTCATATCGGCTTGAATTTCAACCTTGGAGGGATTTATTATGTGCGAAGGATCAGATCTGTAACGTCGAAGCATTGAGACATGAAAAACATTGTGAATCTTCTCGAGGTCAGGGGGTAAAATCAATCTATATGCCACTGGGCCAACTCGTTCGGATATTTCATACGGCCCTATGAACCTCGGACTCAGTTTGCCCTTACGGCCAAATCTGAGTATCTTTTTCCAAGGTGAAACTTTAAGAAACACTTTGTCTCCACCGATACTCAATATCTCTTCATTTTAAATCCAGCACGACTTCGACGATCGATGCGGCTTCGGACTTTCACGAATTATTTTTACTTTCTGCTCCGCATCTTTAATCAAATCAACTCCGAAAATTTTACTTTCACCGAGCTCGGTCCAAAACAATGGTGTACGGCATTTACGACCGTACAAAGCCTCGTAAGGCGCCATCTTAGTACTTGATTGAAAACTATTGTTTTAAACGAATTCAATCAAAGGTAAATACCGCTCCCATGAACCACTAAACTCAAGGATGCAACATCTCAACATATCCTCAAGTATCTGAATTATCCGCTCGGATTGACCATCAGTTTGTGGATGAAAAGCGGTGCTAAAATGCAACTTGGTACCCAAAGCTTCTTGCAATTTCTTCCAAAATCGCGAGGTGAACCTCGGATCTCTATCTGACACAATAGAAATAGGTACCCCGTGTAATCTTACAATCTGAGAAACATACAATTCAGCTAGTTTATCCAATGAAAAATTCGTACGTACGGGGATAAAGTGAGCCGACTTAGTCAGTCTATCAACAACAACCCAAATCGCATCTTTCTTACTTGCCGAAAATGGCAACCCAGATACAAAATCCATCGTGACTCGATCCCATTTCCATTCAGGTATCATGATCGGCTAAAGTAAACCTGTAGGTACTTGATGTTCCGCTTTCACTTGTTGACATATGAAACACCTCGAAAAAAAATTGGAAATGTCTCGTTTCATACCATGCCACCAAAACTGACGTCTCAAATCGTTGTACATTTTCGTACTCCCCGGGTGAATTGACATTCGGCTACAATGAGCTTCATTCAGAATCATCGAAACAAGTTCTGAATTTCTTGGAACATACAAACGACTTCTGAACTTCAAACAATCGTCATCATCAATTTGGAACTCTGATTCCATATTCGAAACACATTCAGCCCGTTTTGCAACCAATTCATCATCGACTTTCTGAGCTTCACGAATTTGGTGAATCAACAATGGTTTGGCCTTTAATTCTGCTACTAACACATTGTCGGATAGAATAGACAGGTGTACATATCTATCTTTGAAAACAAATAGACACGTATAGCATAAGCTCTGGCAGGAGCACGAGCCTCAGATCTGGGGGTAACATATCTAGATCCTCTCTAACCGCCACTAGCATTCCCCGCATTTTTAGATGGTCTACCTCGAGCAGTAGTAGCACCCGGTTTCCCACTCTAATTTACATTTTGTTCGGACAGTCTCGGGCAATCCTTGATAAAGTGGTCAGCTGATCCGCACTTATAACAGGAGCGGTCATGGAATCTACAACTTCCCGAATGCCATTTACCGTAATACTGGCACTCTGTTCTGTCTCGACGATCATTTCCAACACTGGCAACCGAAGTGACTCGTGTACTCACAAGGGGTCGATCATGATCTCGTCTAGAAAAGCCCAACGTGTCTCTAGATCGGCCTAAATCATCTCTAAATTTCTTCGATGACTGTTGAAAGGGCTTTCCCGAAGATCTCTTACGAAACTCCTTTGCTCCCATATCAGCTTTTCTTTTCTCCTTACTAAGCTCTTTGGCTTTGCAAGCTCGCTCGACAAGTACCACAAATTCTCTTGTAACAGCCCTAATTTGACCCTAGTCGGAATGTGGTTTCGGGACCACAAAACCGAGTCATAAAATTTAGTTAAAATTTTATTTGCATACCTTATATGTGTGGTAGTACTTGTATAAAAATTTGATGTTTTAATTTTTATCTTAGGAATGTGAATCTTGCTTGAAAGGATTTAGTTGAGAGACTTAGAAAATTTGATAGGTAAATAAGTAAGGACCAAATAGTATTGAAATATGAAAATTTGGGTTTGCATGTCAAAATGCCCCAAACTATGTTGAGTGGCCGGCCAAGCATGGCTTCATTCTTCCAAGGTTATGTTGTTTATTGTTTAATATCAGTGAGTAATTAAAATAGAGAAGAAATAAAGATTAATAATAAGAAAATGAACAAAAAAAAAGGGTGTGTTCATCCTTGCTATCCTTTAGCCGAAAAACCAAGTAAAAGAAGGAGAGAAAAGCTTTGGAGAAATTCGGCCATAATTAAATCTAGGTTGAGGTATGTTGAAGTTATTCCTTTAAATTCATGTATATTTTTGGTTGTTAGTTTGAATTCCATCTATCCCATGGTTGGATTTGGGGTTATTGGAGAGTTGGGATTTGACAAAGAAGCTTAAAAATTTTAGTTGATACCTTGATGCTATTAACGTGTTAGTTATATGGATGTGTTAAGTTGCTTGTTATGTTAGCATGAAAGTTGAAGTTGTTAAGTCATGGTGTTGGAGGTGCCGAATGTAGGACTAAGAAGAGGATGAGGGTTCGGCTAACATAGTTGAAAGGGATGTTGCCGATTTTAGATTTAGATTATGGGAGTGGCTATAATGGGCATTAAGATGTTAAACTTAAGAAATGTAGTCACATGGGGATTTATATGATATTACAAATAGAGGTGAAGCTATGCTAGATTGGGAAAAAGTCGATCAAGTGTGCATGAGAAGAATTTAGGTGTTTAGATGATGTTATAGATGACATTGTACATGTATATATATTCTGCCATCAAAAGTGAGTACGTAGGTGATGTTGAATCAAATTTTTGGTGCACATTCGGTTATATATATATATATATATATACATAAGTATGCCCATTCGTGATGTTACCTTTAACTATGTGTATAATCGACTAAATGGGTAATTAGTAAGAGTGGTTGCCGAATATACAAACATACATATGCATGTGTAGTTGAGTTATAAATGTTTAGCAAGATGACTAAACTAGTTAATTTATTTATTAAGCCCGAGAAGTTAAAGAAGGGGAATCAAGCAAGGGCAAAGCCAAGGACATCGAGTAGCCGGGTCGAAACCGTTATACCCAACACAAGGTAAGTCCTTAAGCACTTTTTGCTAGAACTCCTTGGATAGATATTTTTCAGAATGATTCCCCTACTTAATAATATGACCATATGTACAATTTGAGTTAAGTAAATTGCTTTACCATGATGAAACAACATAGGGAACTATGTGTGCAAAATTGTATGGCACTATGTGTGCCGATTGGGAGGTTGAAGCATGAGGGAATCTCAAATGCACTATGTGTGCGATTTACTATGGCACTATGTGTGCGATTTACTATGACACTATGTGTGCGAACATAATAAGCACTATGTGTGCAACATTCGGTTGTTGATATAAATTGTGCATGAACGAGGTAAGTGATTGAGCTACTAACTAAATATCAAAATTGAGATTGTGCGGTGTATGCATAAATTTATCTAGTGCATCGTTGTTCCAAACTTGAGGAAATGGATCTAAATCGATTGGGCTGACTTGGCATTTGATTTGATTGAAGGACTTGGCATGAGATCGAACCAAAATTTAAGAAATTGCAGCATAGTTTGTTATGGTTGGAAAAATTGATTTTGTATTATTTGTTTTTCACTTATGATTGTTATTGTTGGACGGTAGAGTAGTGCTTACGACTTCTTGAGTTATGTACTCATTTGGTGTGCTTATTTGTTGCTTATTCGTGTTCTTGATCCATTTTGTGTGCTCGGGACCGTCGTCAAGTCATCACACCGGCTAGCAACTTTTGGTATCTTCTTTTAGTTGGTCTAGGAGAACATTTCGGCATGTATAGGCTATTATGTTTTGTTGAAATTGGGTATGTAAACTTTAGCCATGCGAAAATGGCATAATGTTCGGTTGGATTTGGTTCTATGATGTTTGGACACAAGTCTTGGTAATTCGGTTTTGGTTGAGTATTGGTCGAGGCCTACTCGATTATTATGCCATATGTCATGGCTGATTATTTTCGGTGTTAAATTCATGATTTGGTAATAGTGTTGTAACACCCCGTACCCGAGACCGTTTTCGGAGTCGAACACGAGGTGCTAACCGACTTAATTAATTTACTTTCACAGTCCATAAAATTTTTTCCAGGCAAGCTGGTTACTGCATCACTGTTGCCTTAAAAATCATATCTTGAGATTCAAAGCTCGAAAATCAGTTTCATAATTTTTCCCTGAAACTAGACTCATATGTCCATCTACACATTTTTTTCTAGAATTTTTGGCCAGGCCAATTAGTACAGTTTATTAGTTAAAATCTCCCCTAATCCAGGGTTCGACTACACTGACCTTCACGCATTACGAATTGGATATCTCCCTATACAGGGCTTCGATACTGATGCCGTTTGTTTCTATAGAAACTATACTCAAGGAGGAATCTATACATATATGGAATGACTCCTAATTATCTCTGGTTAATTTATAGTGAATTTCCAAAATCGGAACAGGGATTCCAGAAACTGTTCTGGCCCTGTTTCACGAGAACCTAAACATCTTTTAATATACAACTCAAATGACCGTTTCGTTTCTTCCATATGAAAGTAGATTCATCAAGGTTCATTTAAATAATTTATTAACTATTTAATTCCATCTCTACAATTTTTAGTGATTTTTCAAATCCACACCACTGCTGCTGACAGCATCTGCCTTTGAGGTAGACTTTACCTATTTCATAATTTCCATGATTCAATTAGCCCTTTTTGCTAACATGGCACAAGGAATGATCATGATTAATCATTCCAATGGCTAATCGTTTCCAAACATTTCCATACCTCTCGACGGACGACATACAAAACAATTATAATGCTATGATCAAGTATACTTAAGCCATTTTCGCATGGCTATCCAAATTTATACAAAATCCAAGGGGTCTATGACCAACAAACGAAAGAGTAGTCCTATACATGGACCAAAATATCCTCTCACTACTAGTCTATTCTATACATGCCATAAGATATTCCAAAACGTAGCAGTACCAAACAGTGGGTAGTGATAGTGTGACTAGTTGCTGACGATCCCCGAGCCCTGTAGCTTCCAAATGAGATCTATAAAACAGAGGAAACAAAGTACACGAGTAAGCATTAAAATGCTTAGTAAGTTTCAAGCAAGTGTCAACAGATAACAATCAACTTATAACATAATTGTTCAGTATTTTACTTCACTCTTCCTTGGGCATACCAACCCTTTTTCCGAATATGCACGTCTCATCATATGTAATAGGCGATAAATTCTCACTTGACGGTGACCTCTTATGATCATAGGTGCATTACCTATTTTTACGACTTTCCACATTGACCAAATGCACAATAATCATAGAACAGTCTTATTGCTTTACTCACATGTGCATCACATGACGACCTTGTGATTTAGTCTAAGTCAAACTTAAATATAATCTCAAATACATACGACCAACTTAACGCATTGAGCGTATTTATTACTAATTGTCACCGTGAAGTCGCATAATCTTACGCTTTACTTGAATCTTCAAAAAACCTTTAGTTCGGGCTTACGGACAAAATCTCCACACGTAGTCATCGGGTCATTAGAGCTCGGATGTAGTACGAGCACGAAGCCTCACGGTCATTAATCGGTGATAATATTCTCGCATAAAGCTGCGGGGTTTTAACCGGATATAATCTTGACACAAATGCCCTTCGGGACTTATCACATTTATACACTTCCACATCCATCACTTTGGCCACTCGGCCTATCACATATATACACTTTCACATTCATCACATCGGCCATTAGGCCTTATCACATATATATACACTTTCACATTCATCACATCGGCCATTAGGCCTTATCACATATATACACACTTTCACATTCATCACATCGGCCATTAGGCCTTATCACATATATACACACTTTCACATTCATCACATCGGCCATTAGGCCTTATCACATATATATACACTTTCATATTTTTCACATCGGCCATTAGGCCTTATCACATATATATACACTTTCATATTTTTCTTGTACATCAATTTCAGCAATAGCTTATAAGCAACTCAAATAGTTTCATCAAAGTTTTCAACAAAATCACATATTCACTACAAGCAGTTTTCCTGAGCAACAGTCACTAAATTGTTTATAACTGGAGCTACAAAACTCAAAATCAATTGCTGTTAATTTTACCCAAATGTAGACTCATGTATCTTTCATCCATAAAATTTTCAGAATTTTAGGTGTGGCCAATCAATACCAGATTTTTCTTAAAGTTTCCCCTGTTTCACTGTTTGACTAACCTGACCAGTCTTCACTACAAATCAAAATTCTCATTGTACAGAATTCAAAGTATGTTCTACTTGATTTCATTTGAAAATAGACTCATTAAGGAGTCTAAGCATATAAATTTTATCTTGTAACCATTTTTGTACAAATTATAGTGATTTTCTTAAAACCGAATAGGGGATTTCAGAGTCATTCCGACACTGTCCCGCACAACTTTAAATATCTCTTTATAGGAAATTTCTTTGCTTCCACGGTCTCTTTTATAAGAAACTAGACCAACTAAGCTTTGATTACATATTTTATTCAGCCTATAATTCCACACCAACAATTTATAGTGATTTTCTAAAATCACATTACTGCTGCTGTCCAAGCAATTTATTACAATTTGCTCTTAAATTTCCAAGTCCAAACACTTATGAACTTACCATTTGGGTTTAAGACATATCATGGTCACATCATATCTTATTAAATCAACTCATTATATCCTATTATAGTTGAATTTACTCAACATTTAATCACTTAAAACTTACCTCGGATATTTTGAATAGTTGCGGATAGGCTACTCGATTGCTTTTTCTTTTCCTTTATCTGATTTTGACCCTCTTAGCTTTTGAGCTTGATTCAAACAAATAGATCTTATTTAATAACTTATCAAATTAGCTATTCGATTAAATACATGTATATTATACAATTAAGTGCGAATGATTTTATTAACTAGTTATTCAAGCATTATACATATGCTCTACTCATGCCCCATCGAACATAATACTAGCTTAATACCTTGCATATTAGGATTTCATAGACATCATTTAGTTTCACATAGTACACATATTGTCCCAAATCGACACAAGAGTCAAACGCATCACTCAAAATGCCGAAATCCAATTAAGTCTACCATTATAGCATTATCATATTTACGGTCAAACATAGCAAGAAGACTAAATAGGCTTTACTAGCCACACGTAGTTCAATTATAACATAACTTCACTTACTTATATGTACATTCGGCAGCTTGATAATTAAGTTAATATCATGGTATCATAACTCATCATTTATCAATATGTCATTAATAAAATATGTTCATGTCAAATTTACTCCCAATCACATCTCAAAATTCAACAAGCTTAGAACTCATTTAATAATTAAATTCCATTTCAAAATATCAAAACATTATCAAATGTATACTCATCCTAATGACCGAATGCACATTACCTAAGCACTTAACAATTTTTCTTTAGCCATTAAACTCATTCGGCAATGATAAGTGCAATTTAACAAACCTAAATTTAACTTGGTCCAAAACCGAATGCTATTTGAGCATTAAGCTCATGTTCGTTTCATTATTGAGCAAGTATTATAACTCAACTAACTCCATTAGCCGACTACTCAAGCTCATTTGAGCCACACATAGTAATTTAGTTTGTTTATACTCAATTAGAAACATTTCTCCTTACAAATTATCAAAATATACACAATGTAACCCATTGAGCTCATACCCGAATGCTTCATGCATCACAAACACAAAATCATATACAGGGGTCATTTTAGGAGCTTCAAAACCAATTTAAATTTCTCAAAATCCAAAGAAAAACATATGAAATCATACCTAAATTTCCAGCACAAGATGGCGAATGCCTTAGGTGTTCTTCCTTCCATTTTCCTTTCTTTTCCTTATGGTTTGACAAGTGAAAAAAGGATGATGGAGCTTTGTTTTATCACCATTTACTAATATAAATTTATTATTTCAATATATAAAAATCATTTTATAATACAATGTTTATTTATATCCTTATTATACATAATCCCCACCAATTGAAAATGGAGACAAGAGAACACATTATCACATGCATGTGTTGGCCGGCCATTTACATTCAAAGTTGGTCAAATTGACATGCAAGTCCACATTTTTGAATGCATGCTCTATTGGATCACTTCATATATTTACCTAACCTATTTTACCAATGTTTCACATAAGTCCCGTTTCAAGATTTCACATACAAATGGCAAAATTAATGCTTGAAATTTTCACACATGCATTTACTCACATCATGAACATAGAATATAACTTTCAACTATTTATAAAACTTGGTTTCGTGGTCCCGAAACCACTTTCCGACTAGGGTCACATTAGGGGTGTCACAAGTGTAGTAGGGAGATGCTCGGTGATGATTAACCCTTGGCATGGCTAGTCATGATCATAATTTGTAATATGTATGATGAATTATTAGTTAGATAAAGGAAAAATCATGAAATAGGCATAGTTGCTTTAGTAACAGATGCTGATAGCAGCAGTGATGTGAGATTGAAAAATCACTAAAAATAGTAGAAATGGAATTAAATAGTGAATAAATTATGTAATCAAACCTTGATTAATCTACTTTCACATGAAAGAAACGAAAAGATTCTATGAGTTGTGTGTTAAGAGATATTTAAGTTTTCGTGAGACAGGGCCAGAACAGTTTCTGGAGTCCCTGTTCCGACTTTAGAAATTCATTATAAATTTACCAGAGATAATTAGAAGTCATGCCATATATGTACAGATTACTTTTCGAGTCTAGTTTCTGTAGAAACAAATGGAATCAGTATTGAAGCACTGTACAGGGAGATATCCAAGCCGTAATGCGCAAAGGTCAGTGTAGTTGATCCCTGTAACATGGGAGAATTTAACTAATAAACTGTACTAATTGGCCCGACTAAAAATTCTAGAAAAAAATTTGTAGATGAATATACGAGTCTAGTTTCAGGGAAAAATCACGAAACTGATTTTTGAGTTGTGGAACTCAAGATATGATTTTTAAGGTGACAGTGACACAGTTAGCCAGCTGTCTGGAAATTTTTAAAATGAACTGTGCTAGTAAGTGGATTAAGCCCATTAACCCCTCGTGTCCGACTCCGGCGACGGTCTCGGGTACAGGGTGTTACAGTTTTATTGGTATCAGAGCTATGGTTTAGTCGGTTCTAGGACTACCATAGCACGTATGAGTCTAGCTATACATGCCTTAATGTTAATGTTTAAATGTGTGATGACTTCTGACGGTTAAAATTTTTGTTTTGATTAGTAAATGGATCCCGGTGTAGAGAGAACCTTGGCGGATGACGTTGAAAGTGTAGCGGCTGCTCCTGCACAAGGGGCGCTGCTGTTGAACCTCGGTCATCTACTGAATAATCAAGGTGAGGGGCTAAACAAGCCTTCTTTACCATGATGAATGAGTGGGTCGCATAATATGCCCGAACCAATCCGGCTGTCCAACAATTTCCGAATTTGAATAATCCACCCCAAGAGCCCGTAATGTCGCTGATTCTTGATCCTGTGAGGCTGAGTAAGCCACTGTAGACTTGATTAGGAAGCGGGGCTGAGGAGTTCAGGCCATAGTTCTTGATGATGCCGAAAGGCCGAGTTACGCTTGATAACACCATTCGGTGTTTGATGAACTCATGCACACCGATGAATGTCTAAAGTGTGCTATATCCTTGTTGGGACTCACCTACTATTGGTGGAGGACCTTGATTTCCATAGTCCCAAACGAGCGAGTTACTTGGGATTTCTTTCAAACGAATTTGAAAGAAGTATATTAGTCAACGGTTCATCGATCAAAAGCGTAAGGAATTCTTGGAACTCAAGCAAGGCCGTATGACAAGATCTCTGAATCTGAACATGAGTTCGTAAGACTCAGTCGGTATGCCCGGGAGTGTGTGGCCGATGAAGTTGCTATGTGCAAAAGATTTGAAGAAGGATTGAATGAAGATTTAAAGCTACTAGTGGGTATTTTGGAGATAAAAGAATTCGTAACACTAGTTGAACGAGCCTGCAAGGTGGAAGAACTTGGAAAGGAGAAGAAGAAGGCTGAATTTGAAGCTAAAGACTATCGTAAGAGATCGACGGGTAAAGCTCCATTCTCGGCTGTAAAGAAGTTCAGGGAGGACACTAATAAATCGAGGACGACTGCGGGAATTTCCATTAGAGCATGACCATCGACGGACTTCCGAGCTACTTCGGTAGCTAGTGTTGGCAATAACTGTCAAGAGAAACCTGAATGCCCCCAATGTGGAAGAAGAGACATAAGTGAATGTTGGGGTAAGTCTACTAACAGGGCCTGTTACGGATGCGGTTCGAAGGATCACTTCATTAGAGATTGCACGGAGCTTGATGAGAAGAATAAGATGCAAGGTGCAAGACCTAGTGGAATGACAGCTAGAGGTAGGCCACCGAGAATTTCAGGAGGTAGGGGTGGTAATCGAGAGGGGCGCGTCGATCACTACTGTTCGATCCGAGACCCGTACTCTGCTAGAGCATATGCCATTCGCAAGACGAGAGGAGGCGTCCTCCCCGATGTTATCACCGGTACTTTCACTCTCTTTGATACTAGTGTGATTGCATTGATTGACCCTGGCTCTACTCATTCATATGTATGTGAAACCTTAGCATCCAGTAAGACTCTACCTGTTGAGTCTACTGAGTTCGTAATTTGAGTGTCAAACCCTTTGGGTCAATACGTACTTGTTGATAAAGTGTGTAAGAGATGCCCTTTAATAATCCGAGAATCCTAGTTTTCGGCCGATTTCATGCTTTTACCGTTTGACGAATTCGATGTTATTCTTGGTATGGATTGGTTTACCGTACATGATGCAGTGGTGAACTGTAAAAGGAAAACCATTGATTTGAGAAGTGCAAATAATGAGGTAGTCCGAGTTGAGTCTACTGATTTAAAGGGGGTACCAGCGATAATATCTTCAATGACCGCTCGGAGATATGTGAAAAAGGGGTGTGAAACATACCTTGCGTATGTGTTTGATAGCAAAGAGGCGGAAAGGAAACTTGAATCAGTACTAGTGGTTTGTGAGTATTCAGATGTTTTTCCTGAGGAGTTACCGGGGTTGCCACCGGTTCGAGAGGTGGAATTCGGCATCGAGATTGTACCTGGTACCACGCCAATCTCAATAGCCCCGTATCGTATGGCATTAACGGAATTAAAGGAATTGAAAGTTCAATTGCAAGAATTGATGGATAGAGGTTTCGCTCGACCGAATTTTTCTCCATGGGGCGCACCCGTATTGTTTGTGAAAAAGAAGGATGGAACCATGAGATTGTGCATCGACTATGTAACACCCCGTACCCGAGACCGTTTCCGGAGTCGAACATGAGGGGTTAACGGGCTTAATCCATTTACTCTCACAGTCCAATTAAAAATTTTCCAGACGACTGGCTAACTGCGTCACTGTCACCTTAAAACTCATAACTTGAGTTCCACAACTCGAAAATCAGATTCGTAATTTTTTTCCGAAACTAGACTCATATATCCATCTACATATTTTTTTCTAGAATTTTTGGTCAGGCCAATTAGTACAGTTTATTAGTTAAAGTCCCCCATGTTACAAGGATCGACTACACTGACCTTTTCACATTACGACTTGGATATCTCCCTGTACAGGGCTTCAATACTGATGTCGTTTATTTCTATAGAAACTAGACTCGAAAAGGAATCTATACATATATGGCATGACTTCTAAATATCTCTGGTTAATTTATAATGAATTTCTAAAGTCAGATCAGGGAATCCAGAAACCGTTCTGGCCCTGTCTCACGAAAACTTTAACATCTCATAATATAATGTTCATATGAACGTTTCGTTACTTTCCTATGAAAATAGATTCATAAAGGTTCGATTGCATAATTTATTCGTTATTTAATTCCATTCATACTATTTTTAGAGATTTTTCACATCCACATCACTGCTGCTGCCAGCATCTATTTTTAAGATAAACTTTACCTATTTCATGATCCTCCATGGATCATCTAGAGTTTGTCATACATATACCAAAGGTGATCATGAATAACCATTCCCATGACTAACCGTTACCAACATTTCCATACCTCTCGACGGACGACATACAAAACGATTATAATGCTATAATCAAGTATACTTAAGCCATTTTCGCATGGCTATCCAAATTTACACAAAACCGAAAGGTACATGACCTGCAACAAAAGGGTAGTCCTATACATTGACCAAAATATCCTCTCACTACTAGTCTATTCTATACATGCCATAAGATATTCCAAAACGTAGCAGTACCAAACAGTGGGTAGTGATAGTGTGACTAGTTCTTGACGATCCCCGAGCACTGTAGCTTCCAAATGAGATCTATAAAACAGAGGAAACAAAGTACACGAGTAAGCATTAAAATGCTTAGTAAGTTTCAAGCAGTGTCAACAGATAACAATCAACTTATAACATAATTGTTCGTATTTTACTTCACTCTTCCTTCGGGCATACCAACCCTTTTCCGAATATGCACGTCTCATCATATGTAATAGGCGATAAATTCTCACTTGATGGTGACCTCTTATGATCATAGGTACATTACCTATTTTTACCGACTTTCCACATTGACCAAATGCACAATAATCATAGAACGATCTTATTGCTTTACTCACATGTGCATCACATAACGACCTTGTGATTTAGTCTAAGTCAAACTTAAATATAATCTCAAATACATACCTGGCCAACTTAACACATTGAACGTATTTATTACTAATTGTCACTGTGAAGTCGCATAATCTTACGCTTTACTTGAATCTTCAGCAAAACCTTTAGTTCGGGCTTACCGGACAAAATCTCCACACGTAGTCATCGGGTCATTAGAGCTCGGATGTAGTACGAGCACGAAGCCTCGGTCATTAATCGATGATAATATTCTCGTATAAAGCTGCGGGGTTTTAACCGGATATAATCTTGACACAAATGCCCTTCGGGACTTATCACATTTATATACTTCCACATCCATCACTTTGGCCACTCGGCCCTATCACATATATACACTTTCACATTCATCACATTGGCCATTAGGCCTTATCACATATATACACACTTTCACATTCATCACATCGGCCATTAGGCCTTATCACATATATACACACATTCACATTCATCACATCGGCCATTAGGCCTTATCACATATATACACACTTTCACATTCATCACATCGCCATTAGGCCTTATCACATATATATATCTCATACATATTTCATATTTTCTTGTACATCAATTTCAGCAATAGCTTATAAGCAACTCAAATAGTTTCATCAAAGTTTACAACAAAATCACATATTCACTACAAGCAGTTTTCCTGAGCAACAGTCACTAAATTGTTTATAACTGGAGCTAAAAAACTCAAAATCAATTGCCATTAATTTTCCCCGAATGTAGACTCATGTATCTTTCATCCATAAAATTTTCAGAATTTTAGGTGTGGCCAATCAATACCAGATTTTTCTTAAAGTTTCCCCTGTTTCACTGTTTGACTAACCTGACCAGTCTTCACTACGAATCAAAATTCTCATTGTACAGAATTCAAAGTATGTTCTACTTGATTTCATTTGAAACTAGACTCATTAAGGAGTCTAAGCATATAAATTTTATCTTGTAACCATTTTGTACAAATTATAGTGATTTTCTTAAAACTGAACAGGGATTTCGGAGTCATTCTGACACCGTCTCACACAACTTTAAATATCTCTTTATAGGAAATTTCCTTACTTACGGTCTCTTTTATAAGAAACTAGACTAATTAAGCTTTGATTTCATATTTTATTCAGCCTATAATTCCACACCAAACATTTATAGTGATTTTCTAAAATCACGTTACTGCTGTTGTCTTGAGCAAATTATTACAATTTGCTCTTAAATTTCCAAGTCCAACCACTTAGGAACTTACCATTTGAGTTTAAGACATATCATGGCCACATCATATCTTATTAAATCAACTCGTTATATCCTATTATAGTTGAATTTACTCAACATTTAATCACTTAAAACTTACCTCGGGAGTTGCTGAACGATTACGACGGCTATTCGATCACCTCTTTCTTTCTCTTATCCAACTTTGATCCTCTAGGCTCTTGAGCTCATTCTAGCCATCTTCTAAGCCAAAAATCAAGGCAACCAAACTTTCTTCTTTCCTTCCTTTTTCGGTCAAGAGGAACAAAGAGGATGAAGCCTCTTTTTTTTTCTTCTAGGTACGGCCAGATGGGGGAAAAGAAGGATGACACACCTTGTTTCTATCACTCTCCCCTTCTTTTAATTATTCTTTCTTCCATACTATAAAGCCATTAACTATTGTCATGCTAAAATAAAATGCATATAATATCTATCAACCATCATTATGGCCGGCCACTAAATTAAAAGTGGTCCATTTGACATGCAAGTCCCTCATGTCAATAACTCATGCATTATTTGGCCACTTTAAATTTCACCTATCACATTTTCAAGTCCTATCACATGGGTCCTTTCTTATAAATTAGCACCTAATTGATAAAATCAAGGCATGAAATATTCACACATACAAATTCCACATACAATAAGCACAGAATATAACATCTAATTATTTTTGTGACTCGGTTTTGTGGTCCCGAAACCACTTTCCGACTAGGGTCACATTAGGGGTGTCACAGACTATCGTCAGTTGAATAAAGTGACCATAAAGAATAAATACCCGTTACCACGTATTGATGATTTATTTTATCAATTAAAGGGAGCCTCAGTATTTTCCAAGATAGATTTGAGATCTGGTTATTATCAGTTGAGGGTTCGAGACTCGGACATACCCAAAACCGCTTTTAGAACAAGGTACGGTCACTACGAATTCTTAGTGATGCCGTTTGGGCTCACTAATGCCCCTGCAGTATTTATGGATTTAATGAATCGAGTATTCAGGCCATACTTGGATCGATTTGTAGTTGTGTTTATTGATGATATTTTAGTTTATTCACAAGGTGAAGCCGAACACGCCGAGCATTTGAGGTTAGTATTACAGATTTTGCGAGACAAGCAGTTATACGCAAAATTTAGTATATGTGAATTTTGGTTGAAAGAGGTTAGCTTTTTGGGGCATGTGGTGTCCGCATCGGGTGTTAGAGTGGATCCGAACAAAATTTCAGCCATACTCGATTGGAAACCTCCGAGGAATGTTACTGAAGTTAGGAGCTTTTTGGGACTTGCCGGATACTACCGACGGTTTGTAAGGGGTTTCTCGATGATAGCTGCACCGTTGACGAAACTACTCCAAAAAGATGTTGAGTTTGAATGGACAGAAAACTGTCAGGAGAGTTTCGATCGACTAAAGACCTGTTTAACCAAAGCTCCAGTGTTAGTACAACCCGAGTCCGGCAAAGAGTTTGTCATTTATAGTGATGCATCCTTACTTGGGCTAGGTTGTGTGTTGATGCAAGAAGGTCGAGTTGTGGCTTACGCGTCGAGACAATTAAAGCCGCATGAGAGAAACTATCCGACCCATGATCTTGAATTGGCGGCCATAGTGTTCGCCCTGAAAATATGGCGGCATTACTTGTTTGGGGAAAGGTGTCATATTTATTCGGACCACAAAAGTCTTAAATATTTGATGACACAAAGAGATCTAAATCTACGACAAAGACATTGGCTTGAGTTGTTGAAAGACTATGAACTTGTCATTGATTATCACCTGGGGAAGGCTAACGTGGTGGCCGATGCTTTGAGTCGTAAAGCACTGTTTGCTTTGAGAGCGATGGATGCTCACTTATCCGTTTCATCCGATGAGGTGCTAGTAGTTGAATTAAAGGCCAAACCATTATTGATTCATCAAATACTTGAATCCTAGAAAGTCGACGCTGAATTGGTCGCTAAACGAGCTGAATGTGCCTCGAATGAGGAATCGGAGTTTCGGATTGACAACAATGATTGCTTGACGTTTAAGGGTCGATTATGTGTTCCAAGAAATTCGGAATTTATTTCGATGATTTTGAATGAGGCTCATAGTGGCCGAATGTCTATCCACCCGGGTAGTACTAAAATGTACAACGATCTGAAACGTCAATTTTGGTGGCCGGGTATGAAACGAGACATTTCTGAATTTGTTTCAAGGTGTTTGATATGTCAACAAGTAAAACCGGAACATCAAGTGCCATCGGGATTACTCCAGCCAATCATGATACCCGAATGGAAATGGGATCGAGTGACAATGGACTTTGTATCTGGGTTACCTTTGACTCAAAGTAAGAAAGACTCGGTGCAGGTTATTGTTGATAGATTGACCAAGTCTCGCTCATTTTATCCTGTCTGCATGATTTTTCGCTCGATAAATTGGCAGAATTATACATCTCCCAAATTGTTCGATTGCATGGGGTACCTATTTCTATCGTGTCGGATAGAGACCCAAGATTTACATCGCGATTTTGGAGGAAGTTACAAGAAGCGTTGGTACTAAGATGCATTTTAGCACCGCATTTCATCCCCAGACTGATGGCCAATCTGAACGAATAATTTAGATACTCGAGGATATGTTGAGATGTTGCGTCTTAGAGTTTTGTGGTTCATGGGAAAGATATTCGCCTTTGATTGAATTCGCTTACAACAATAGTTTTCAATCAAGCCTTAAGATGGCACCTTACGAGGCCTTATACGGTCGTAAATGCCGTACCCCATTATTTTGGACTGAACTTAGTGAAAGTAAAATTTTTGGGGTTGATTTGATTAAGGATGCTGAGCAGAAAGTTTGAGTAATTCGTGAAAGTTTGAAAGCCGCTTCGGATCGTCAAAAGTCGTATGCGGATTCGAAAAGAAAAGACGTTGAATATCAGGTTGGAGACAAAGTATTTCTCAAAGTTTCACCCTGGAAGAAGGTGCTTAGATTTGGTCGTAAGGGCAAACTAAGTCCGAGGTTCATCGGTCCGTATGAAGTATCCGAACGAGTTGGGCCAGTCGCATACCGGTTAATTTTACCCCCTGAGCTTGAAAAGATTCACAACGTTTTCCATGTCTCGATGCTTCGACGATATAGGTCCGACCCGTCGCACGTAATCACTCCATCTGAGATCGAGATTCACCTAACTTGAGTTATGAAGAAGAACCGATTCGCATTTTGATGCGTGAAGTAAAAGAGTTGCGAAATAAGAAAATCCCATTAGTGAAGGTGTTGTGGCATAAACACGAATCGAAGAAGCCACTTGGGAACTTGAGGACTTTATGAAGGATCGTTATCCGAACTTATTCACCGGTAAGATTTTCGGGACGAAAATTCCTTATGTGGGGAGAGTTGTAATGACCCTAATTTGACCCTAGTCGAATGTGGTTTCGGGACCACAAAACCGAGTCATAAAATTTAGTTAAAATTTTATTTGCATACCTTATATGTGTGGTAGTACTTGTATAAAAATTTGATGTTTTAATTTTTATCTTAGGAATGTGAATCTTGCTTGAAAGGATTTAGTTGAGAGACTTAGAAAATTTGATAGGTAAATAAGTAAGGACCAAATAGTATTGAAATATGAAAATTTGGGTTTGCATGTCAAAATGCCCCAAACTATGTTGAGTGGCCGGCCAAGCATGGCTTCATTCTTCCAAGGTTATGTTGTTTATTGTTTAATATTGGTGAGTAATTAAAATAGAGAAGAAATAAAGATTAATAATAAGAAAATGAACAAAAAAAAAGGGTGTGTTCATCCTTGCTATCCTTTAGCCGAAAAACCAAGTAAAAGAAGGAGAGAAAAGCTTTGGAGAAATTCGGCCATAATTGAATCTAGGTTGAGGTATGTTGAAGTTATTCCTTTAAATTCATGTATATTTTTGGTTGTTAGTTTGAATTCCATCTATCCCATGGTTGGATTTGGGGTTGTTGGAGAGTTGGGATTTGACAAAGAAGCTTAAAAATTTTAGTTGATACCTTGATGCTATTAACGTGTTAGTTATATGGATGTGTTAAGTTGCTTGTTATGTTAGCATGAAAGTTGAAGTTGTTAAGTCATGGGGTTGGAGGTGCGAATGTAGGACTAAGAAGAGGATAAGGGTTCTGCTAACATAGTTGAAAGGGATGTTGCCGATTTTAGATTTAGATTATGGGAGTGGCTATAATGGGCATTAAGATGTTAAACTTAAGAAATGTAGTCACATGGGGATTTATATGATATTACAAATAGAGGTGAAGCTATGCTAGATTGGGAAAAAGTCGATCAAGTGTGCATGAGAAGAATTTAGGTGTTTAGATGATGTTATAGATGACATTGTACATGTATATATATTCGCCATCAAAAGTGAGTATGTAGGTGATGTTGAATCAAATTTTGGTGCACATTCGGTTATGTATATATATATATATACATAAGTATGCCCATTCGTGATGTTACCTTTAACTATGTGTATAATCGACTAAATGGGTAATTAGTAAGAGTGGTTGCCGAATATACAAACATACATATGCATGTGTAGTTGAGTTATAAATGTTTAGCAAGATGACTAAACTAGTTAATTTATTTATTAAGCCCGAGAAGTTAAAGAAGGGGAATCAAGCAAGGGCAAAGCCAAGGACATCGAGTAGCCGGGTCGGAACCGTTATACCCAACACAAGGTAAGTCCTTAAGCACTTTTTGCTAGAATTCCTTCGATAGATATTTTTCAGAATGATTCCCCTACTTAATAATATGACCATATGTACAATTTGAGTTAAGTAAATTGCTTTACCATGATGAAACAACATAGGGCACTATGTGTGCAAAATTATGTGGCACTATGTGTGCCGATTGGGAGGTTGAAGCATGAGGGAATCTCAAATGCACTATGTGTGCGATTTACTATGGCACTATGTGTGCGATTTACTATGGCACTATGTGTGCGATTTACTATGGCACTATGTGTGCGAACATAATAAGCACTATGTGTGCAACATTTGGTTGTTGATATAAATTGTGCATGAACGAGGTAAGTGATTGAGCTACTAACTAAATATCGAAATTGAGATTGTGCGGTGTATGCATAAATTTATCTAGTGCATCGTTGTTCCAAACTTGAGGAAATGGATCTAAATCGATTGGGCTGACTTGGCATTTGATTTGATTGAAGGACTTGGCATGAGATCGAACCAAAAATTTAAGAAATTGCAGCATAGTTTGTTATGGTTGGAAAAATTGATTTTGTATTATTTGTTTTTCACTTATGATTGTTATTGTTGGACGGTAGAGTAGTGCTTACGACTTACTGAGTTATGTACTCATTTGGTGTGCTTATTTGTTGCTTATTTAGGTTCTTGATCCATTTTGTGTGCTCGGGACCGTCGTCGAAGTCATCACACCGACTAGCAACTTTTGGTATCTTCTTTTTAGTTGGTCTAGGAGAACATTTCGGCATGTATAGGCTATTATGTTTTGTTGAAATTGGGTATGTAAACTTTAGCCATGCGAAAATGGCATAATGTTCGGTTGGATTTGGTTCTATGATGTTTGGACACAAGTCTTGGTAATTCGGTTTTGGTTGAGTATTGGTCGAGGCCTACTCGATTATTATGCCATATGTCATGGCTGATTATTTTCGGTGTTAAATTCATGATTTGGTAATAGTGTAGTAGGGAGATGCTCGGTGATGATTAACCCTTGGCATGGCTAGTCATGATCATAATTTGTAATATGTATGATGAATTATTAGTTAGATAAAGGAAAAATCATGAAATAGGCATAGTTGCTTTAGTAACAGATGCTGACAGCAGCAGTGATGTGAGATTGAAAAATCACTAAAAATAGTAGAAATGGAATTAAATAGTGAATAAATTATGTAATCAAACCTTGATTAATCTACTTTCACATGGAAGAAACGAAACGATCCTATGAGTTGTGTGTTAAGAGATATTTATGTTTTTGTGAGACAGGGCCAGAACGGTTTCTGGAGTCCCTGTTCCGACTTTAGAAATTCATTATAAATTGACCAGAGATAATTAGAAGTCATGCCATATATGTACAGATTCCTTTTCGAGTCTAGTTTCTGTAGAAACAAACGGCATCAGTATTGAAGCCCTGTACAGGGAGATATCCAAGACGTAATGCGCAAAGGTCAGTGTAGTCAATCCCTGTAACATGGGAGACTTTAACTAATAAACTATACTAATTGGCCCAACCAAAAAATTCTAGAAAAAAATTTTAGATGCATATACGAGTCTAGTTTCAGGGAAAAATCACGAAACTGATTTTCGAGTTGTGGAACTCAAGATATGATTTTTAAGGTGACAGTGACACAGTTAGCCAGCTGTCTGGAAATTTTTAAAATGAACTGTGCTAGTAAGTGGATTAAGCCAGTTAACCCCTCGTGTCCGACTCCGGCGACGGTCTCGGGTACGGGGTGTTACATCTCTGATTTCTAAAATGCCAACATACAGCTTTATATCATCATTCAGTCCATCTTCGAAACGTTTACACATTACAGCTTCTGAGGAAATGCATTCTCGCGCATACCGGCTAAGCCTTACAAACTTTCATTCATAATCAGTAACCGACATGGAACCTTGTTTAAGTTCAAGAAATTCTTTTCGTTTTTGATCAATGAATCTCTGGCTGATATACTTTTTTCGAAACTCGGTTTGGAAAAACTCCCAAGTTACTTGCTCTCTGGGCACAACAGAAATCAACGTATTCCACCAATAGTAGGCAGAATCACGTAGCAAGGAGATCGTACACTTTAGGCATTCATCGGGTGTGTAAGATAGTTCATCAAGTACCCGAATAGTGTTGTCCAACCAAAATTCAGCTTGCTCGGCATCGTCGCTGTCTGTAGCTTTAAATTCAGTAGCCCCATGTTTTTGGATTCTATCAACTGGGGGCTTATTTAACCTTATCTGTCGATTCTGGAGGTATCGCAGTGCAGGGGTTGTATTAGTCGAAATGGGGTTGTGGAACAGCCGTATTAGTTCGAATGTATTGGTTGAACCAATCATTCATTACGCTATAAAAAGCCTGTCTAGCTTCGTCATTCTGATTACTAGCAATAGGTTGAGAGTCCACCGATGCTGTCCCTTATGCGGGAGCAGGCGATACACTCTCAAGATCATCAGCTACCGCTCGGTTGGGATCGGGATCCATTACTATAAACAAACACATTATTAACTGTCAGAAATCACCACACTATCAAATAGACACACAATGGCATGTATAGCTAGACCCGAACGTATTACGGTAGTCCTAGAATCGACTAAACCTGGCTCTGATACCAATAAAATTGTAACGCCCCGCACCCGAGACTGTTGCCGGAGTCGAACACGAGGTGTTAACGAACTTAATTCATTTATTTACACAGTTCATTTTAAAAATTTCTAGACAAGCTGGCTAGCTGCGTCACTGCCACATTAAAAATCATATCTCGAGTTCAAAAGCTTGAAAACTGATTCTGTAAATTTTTCCTGAAACTAGACTCATATATCCATCTACATATTTTTTTCTAGAATTTTTTGTTAGGCAAATTAGTACTGTTTATTAGTTAAAGTCTCCCCTGTTTCAGGGTTCGACTACTCTGACCTTCATGTATTACGACTTAGATATCTCCCTGTACAGGGCTTCAATACATATGCCGTTTATTTTTAATGAAACTAGACTCAAAAAGGAATCTGTACATATAAAGCATAACTTCTAATTATTTTTGGTTAATTTCTGGTAAATTTCCAAAGTCAGAACAGGGGATCCAGTAACCGTTCTGGCCCTGTTTCACAAAAACTTAAACATCTCATAAAATACGGCTCATATGGTGGTTTCGATTATTCCATATGAAAATAGACTCATCAAGGTTTGATTACATAATTTATTGATTATTTAATTACATTCCTACTATTTTTAGTGAATTTTCAAACTCACATCACTGCTGCTGTCAGCATCTATTTTAAGGTAAATTTCACCTATTTCATAGTTTCCATGATTCAACTAGCCATTTGACATACATAGCACCAAATATGATCGTGATTAACCATTCCAATGGCTAATCATTGCCAAGCATTTCCACACCTCTCAATAACCATATATATACAAAATGATTTTAATACTATGCTCAAAATATTTAAGCCATTTTCGCATGGCTATCCGAATATATACACATTACCAAAGGTACATGATTAACAACAAAGGTTAGTCCTATACATGCCATTATCAACGTTTAACTAAAAGAGTACCAAAAGGGCTTAGATAGTGTGGACGACTTCGACTTCGACAATCCCGAGTCCGATAGCTGACGAACAAAAAACTATAAAACAGAGAATTAAAGAAACGGAATAAGCATTTAATGCTTATTAAGTTTTGAGTAACGAAATTATTTACGACTAAAGTATAGCGTTCATATGACTAAATGAATAATTTCATATATGCACATTCTCAAAATCATAATTTCTTCACGCTTCAACCAATATATTCATACACAGGGTATCAAACCTAACTAGAGGCCGGAAGCTCGTTAATCAATTGAGCGAGTACTATTTGAAAGGAATAAACCTTTCCGATGCATATACGAAACATACTGTAACACCCCGAACTCATGGCCGTTACCGGAAATCGAACACGAGGTGTTACCGGCTTAATTCATTTATTTCCCCTTATTTTTTTTTGTTCCAGGCAAGCTGGCTACTGTATCATGGTCGCTTTAAAATTCATATTTTGAGTTCTGAAACTCGAAATCCAATTCCGTAAATTTTTCTCGAAACTAGACTCATATATCTAGATGGGGGAATTTTGTAGAATTTTTTTGTTGGGCCAATTAGTACAGTTTTTTTGTTAAAGTCTCCCCTGTTTCAAGGTTCGACTACACTGACCTCTGTACCTTACGATTTAAATATTCCCTGTACAGGGCTTCAATGCCTATGCCGTTTGTCTCTAATGAAACTAGACTCGATAATGAATTTGTAAATATAAGGCACGACCTCTAATTATCTCGATAAAATTTACGGTGAATTTTCTAAATCAAAATAGGGGATCCAGAAATCGCTCTGGCCCTGTTTCACAAGAATTTAATTAACTCCTAACATACAGCTCATATGGTCGTTTCATTTCTTCCATATGAAAATAGACTCATCAAGCTTCGATTTCATAATTTATTCATTATTTAATTCCATTTATACTATTTTTAGTGATTTTTCAATCTCACATCACTGCTGCTGTCAGCATCTGTTACTAAAACAAACTATGCCTATTTCATGATTTTCCTTGATCTAACTAATAATTCATCATACATGTCACAATTTATGACCATGACTAGCCATGCCAAAGGCTAATCATCACCGAGCATCTCCCACTACACTATTACCAAATCATGAATTTAACACCAAAATAATCAGCCATGACATATGGCATAATAATCGAGTAGGCCTCAACCAATACTCAACCAAAACCGAATTACCAAGACTTGTGTCCAAACATCATAGAACCAATTCCAACCGAACATTTATGCCATTTTCGCATGGCTAAAAGTTTACATACCAAATTTCAACAAAACATAATAGCCTATACATGCCGAAATGTTCGCTAGACCAACTAAGAAGAAAATACCAAAAGTTGCTAGCGGTGTGATGACTTGATGAAGGTCCCGAATACGTAAAAAGTCGAGTCCAAGAAACCTAAAATAGGTGACAAGCAAACACCGAATGAGTATATAACTCAGTAAGTCATAAGCATTACACTACCATCCATTAATAAAATTTTCACAAGAGGAAACAACGAAATGAGGCTAAGTACTCCATCCATACCGAACTATGCCATAGTTTCTTAGACCTTACGATTCAATCTCATTCCAAGTCCTAAATTGACATTTCATACGCTATTCAATAGAATAATTGAGGCATTTCCATACATCATTTTATTTTCGTTACAATCATACAACTAAGCGAACTTTCACCTATTCCACGATGAACCTTATGTACGTGACTTCAATTATAATCATCACATAGGTTCAAAACTTACCACGCTCAACTCCAAATATAAACATAGCACCTATTAGCCATGAACTCAAGGTACTTACCCTTTCCGCTGTCCGAAATCGACTCGGTAAGGTCGCACCCTTAATATAAATAATTGATAGAAAATATATATATATATATAGTGGGTTCGCACACATAGTGCTTAATAATCAACCACGTACACTTAGTGCCATGTACTTTAAACTCGCACACTTAGTGCCATGCATTTCAAGCCCGCACACTTAGTGCCAATCTCACAACCGTGAACACTTATTGCCCGCACACTTAGTGCCGAAAACCAGCCACTCTATACGCTTCACTTCTTTTTTACATTCGACAATTTCATCTCTACATACATATACATTTGTATACATTTCATCTCATTAACCACAATTGCATAGGTATTACGATCATTTAAATCAATACCAACTATATGCTTAATGACTTACCTTGTGTTGGGTAAAATAATTCCAAGTCGGCTACTCGATGACTTTCGATTTCCCCTTGTTGGACGCCTCTCCTTTAGGATCTTGAGCTTAAACAAATAAATTAACTCATTCAACCGCTTTGCTACATATATTGGTATTCACATTTTAATGATTTTATGACATACGAACGGCATGGTAAAATTTTTATCTTGCTACCTTATGTTCTTAGCTATTCGCTAATAACCTTATGCAATTACCATACTTTCAATAATCCAATCACACATGCATATGTATACTTGGACATTCGGCAATCACCTTTGCTAGTTTTTCCCATTTTTTTTGTCAGTTATATATACATAGTCCTAAGGTAATATCACGAATGGGCTTACATATATATGTATATATAGCCGAATATGCAAAGCTTAAACTCAACATCACATAAGCTCCTAAGTGATGGCCGAATATGTATATCTATATATATATATATCAACTATACTATTACTTTTAATTCATCTAATCACAAAATTTCATCTCATGAACACTTGACCCATTTTAACCTCAACTTTCAAGTTAAAAGCAATTAACCACTCACCATATCCTACATTACTATCCATTTTAATGACATTATACACAAAAGATCAACTTAGCCAAAGGCCGGTAGCTCATTTATCAACTGAGCGAATACTTATTTGTAAGGGCTCGACTAATTCAAAGCACATACGAAACATACCTCATTGTCGGGATTTCACAAGCGTATTAACTGAAATTTTTACAGCAAGTTCATTCATTCCTGAATCACGTACCTTCGGAGTTTAACCGGATATAGCTACTGTTCAAATACCTTTGGGACATAGCCCGATTATAGTAGCTCGCACAAATGCCTTCTGGACTTATCCGGATTTAGTAACTCGCACAAATGCCTTGGATCTTAGTCCGGATTTAGTAACTCGCACAAATGCCTTCGGATCTTAGTCCGGATTTAGTCACTTAGCACAAAGCCTTCGGGACTTAGCCCGGGCATCATTCGAAGAACCATGCACACATATATCAATAAATCATGACACATCCATATTTCATTTTCATTACCAAAGCTCAACACAAGACACTTATCATATTTACAATTTCGGCTCAATAGCCACATATAAAGGGCATGATTTTGATTTACTTAAGATATAATCTAATCGAATCATAATTTAAGTTCCATTACTCGAAAACTTACCACGGATGTTGTCGAACGGCTTCAACGGCTATTCGATCACTTTTTCCTTTCCCTTATCCAACTGTGGTCCCCTAAGCTCTTAAGCTAATTCAAACAAATTTAACTTATCAAAGTCTCATTTTGCTAGCTTATGGCCGAATATGACAAGGAGTTTGTTAGGTCATATGGCCACCCTTTAGCTCAAATACACAATGATCATACGCATTTTTAATCACATCAACAATTTAATACAATTCATTCGAACATCAAAGGAGAAGCTCAAGGTACTTAGCCCATATATATACATTAGACATTAGAGTCACATATGTACGAAATCACGAATCGAATTCAACATACTAGCTAATATTTCCCCTTAGCCGAAGTTTCTAAGTCAAGCTAAAGCCATCAATAGGCTACCAATGGCCGAACATACACATCTATGCTAAGGCCGATTGCAACACTTAATACATTCTACAAGTATGGTCACTTGTGTTGACTAAACACCATTTGTTTCAAGTTCAAAACTTGGCTAATACACATATATACACTATTAAAGCATCCTCTCCTTTACACTAATTCAACACATGCATTACCCATAATATACCAAATTACATTCGGCCTTAGCACACAACTTGCTAGCCGATTCTTCTCCATCTAGCAACCAATGCACATACGAGCTCATTTGTTAGACTCTACTTCATCTAACAACAACCTTATTTCTCTTCTATATCCTACCATGGCCGAATGCATCACAACACCTTACCATTTCAAATTTTGTCATGGTTGAACAAGGAACTTAATGTCTCACTCAAGGATGCTAAAAGGAGATTCAAGAGTTATCAATCCACCATCACATGCATCATTAACAAGCTTCACATTTAGCATGCAATGATATCAACACAAAATCCACCTTGGCCGAATACCATCCCCATGACATAGCAAAGATTTGAACCATGGGCTAATAAGAACATCAAGCTAGCAACTAAAAACATGCATGAATCTCATGGCACAACATCAAACATACCTTAATCTTGATACAAGTATGGCCGAACCTCCTCCTAATCCTCTTCTAAACCAAACATGGAGCAAGAATTCCTTCCTTCTTCCTTAGAATTTTCGGCCAAAAGAAAATGAAAAGGATGAACAAAATTTTTTTTTCTCTTTTCATCAACTCACGGCAATGGGGGGGATCACACACCTTCTTTCCTTTTTTTTTTCATTTCTTTATTACCCATACACCTTATTTTATTTATTCCAACATAAACCACTTACACAACATGTTTTATGACATGTTTTGCCCATCCCCATTGTCATGGCGGCCACTAGGCTTTAATCTCTGAAATTTGACATGCAAGCCCATCATTTTCACATCATGCATTAATAGGCCACTTTACATTTGCCTAGCACATTTCTAAGTTTTCTCACATAAGTCCTATTTGATAAAATTCACTTACAATTAACAAAATTCAAACATGAATTTTTCACAAATGCATATGTACATATAATGAGCATCAACTATGACGGCTAATTATTTTTATAACTCGGTTTAGTGGTCCCGAGACCACTTTCCGACTAGGGTCAATTTAGGGCTGTCACATAGTCATGAACTAAAACCCCTAAATACCTAAGGGGAATGAAACCTAAGACGAATCTTGTTATTATTCTCTGAATCGTATGATAAATATTTAACTTGTTTTAATTATATATTCTTAATTCCTATTTTAATATCCCAAGATACTGATTCAAGACAAGCTCTTATTCAGTGGAGGAATAGACCCTGTCTAAGAGTACTTTTGTCATAATTAAGCGGAGTTGATTGCGCGCCTAGACATAGGGTGACAAGATTTTGTCGGATTAGGGTGAAACCTAATAAGGGGATCCATAGATCGAGTTAATGCAACCCTAGAGTGTTAATTAAAGAAAAGTCTCGCTTATTCAATCTAGGGATTAGACGTTATTAGTCTTGAATAGGGATAATAACATAACTTAGGGATCTCTACGGAACAAGTTGAAGGAATAAATCGTCCGATTCGGAGCCAGATTAACAAGTAAAGTCTAGGTGTATTTTTCCTTAGGTATTGTCTTAAGTCAATCGATTCTTCCCAAAAGCAATTCCCCAATTCTTTTCTCCGTGCATTCATAGTTTAGATAATTAGTTAGTTAAAACAAAATCCTTTTTATTCTTAGGCTAGATAAAAAAAAAAAGACAGTCATTACTAGTACTTTTAGTTCCTTTGGGTTCGACAATCCGGTCTTGGTAAAACTATACTATTGTTTGATAGGTACACTTGCCTACATCACGATAATAGTTAGTTCAAGAACGAGTAATTATAAATATTTAAAACCTATCACGAAATCACGCGATCATCACGACATGAGAATATGTATAAGTCCATGAGGGAGAAACCCATGGCGCTAACCACCTCTGAACGTACCAACATCCAGAGTAGAAATCCTATACATAAGATGTGAAAAAGTAGTATTCGCAAGTATACGGGTCAGGTTGTAATATAGTTATAATGGAATAGGTAAGTACTCTAAGGATCGTGCACAATGGAGACGAGCACTAAATTAATTCTAACTTAAGCAGTAATATATCTAACTAGTACTTTAATTGAATTATAATAGGAAGAATTAAAAGAAAGATTTTTGAAAAATTATAATAAAAATAATAACAAAGGAAATAAAAGTAAATAAATGAAAAACTAGAAATGAAATAATCGAATATATATCAAATCTAGGCATGGGTGATTAGCTCGCTTTGGTAATCATAATCAACTATATTTTTGGGCTTCCTTGTCAATCAACTAGTCAATGTCCCGACAAGATCTTCCGTAACGTCCACTAAAATATTAAGTCGGCAAGAACTGTAACACCCCATACCCGACCTGGTTCGTATACGGGATGTCACACCACCGTCTCATGTCACATAAATCAACTAAAAAGCTCATAATAAATAAAACATCTTCCATTTTAACATTTATATAAGTTTTATGACAAACACATGATGATTATCAATAGAACATGTTGATTATAATTCAAACGAGCTTATAACATCAAATAATCATGCTTTAGGACTATTTAGCAATTTTTACAAATATGTCACATATGCATCGGTACTATGCATGTGGTATCGATAATTCTTCCAACTGGTAAAGAGACTACCTAGAAAATCAGTACCAAACTAGCTTACTATTTCTCAATCAAAAATCTAATAATCAGAAAATTTCGGTACCACTAAACAAGTATCGATAATTTCGCCCTCAAGTATCGATACTCGGGTCAAGGTATCGATACCAATTAGCAAGACTGACTTCCTACACTTCGAAATTTTTAGAGGTATCATTTTTCAAACACAAATATCGATACCTCTGCTTTAGACAAGAAAAAATACAACATATGTGAGCATTCTAATTGTCTATACTTATACCAAATCAATATTCAATAATTATAACTCTTAAAAATCATCATAACGCTTTTACGATCAAACTATTAATCAAGTACCAAGTTCCATAAATCATAAAAATATTAACTCTAAAGTAACCACCATAATAACATAGCAAATATCAATACATGTCCTCTACATTGCTTGTAACACCCCTAACTCGTACCCGTTGTCGGAAAAAGGTTTCGAAGCATTACCAAAACTTTCAGAACATTTTACAAATAATTTATGTAAATTACTATTCATTAACTGAGATCATTCAAAACGTCCCCTAATTGGACCCTCGAGGCCCAATACGAGCACTAGAATCGAGTCAGGACTTAATCTGGAGTTTTAAGAATTTTTCTCAAAATTACAAAAATTTTCCATGGTGTAAGGCTCACACGCCCATGTGGTCCAAGGGACATGCCCATGTGACCCGAGGACATGCCCGTGCTAGAGGCCGTGTTCAACCCCGTGTAACTCTCTGACTTGTGCACACGGCCATGCCACAGGCCCGTGTGCTAGGCCGTGTGGTGTATTAATTCATTTCAAAATTAGGTGCAGGTTTCACACAGCCAAGACACACACCCGTGTTCTAGGCCATGTAGCACATACAACTGAGACGTGTGCTCAATTCTGAGCATTTTGTTTCTCAAAACTAAGGTGCAGGGGACACACGGCCTAACCACATGCTCATGTTACCAGGCCATGTGATACACACGACTGTGTGTCTACCCGTGTGGACAAAATGAAGCTATTTCTAGCTTCATTTCAAACCCAAAATTTCACCCAAGACCTGTACTTGAAACACGTATTGTAACACCCCTAACCCGTATCCGTCGCCAGACTAGGGTTAAAGGCGTTAACGGACAAATCAAAATAATTCATAGATAATTCACAAACATCATTTACTCATAATCATAAATCATTACAGAGTCCCTTACATAGGTCAACGGGACCTCAAACATACATTAGAAATGTTTTCAGGACTAAATCGAGCTCATACAAAATTTTTCTAAAACTTAAACATTTTTCAAAGTTGTACAGGCCACACGCCTGTGTGAACAAGCCATGTGCCTCACACGGTTTTAGACACGCCCGTGTGTCTAGGCCGTGTCAAAACAGGGCATACATACTGACTTATCCACACGGCCACAAGACACGCCTGTGTGCCAGGCTGTGTGAAAATTAGGGAGGCTACTGACTTGGGTCACACGGCCAGTCACACGCCTATCTTGTCTAGCCCGTGGTCAAAACTAACTTCGCCACACAGCCTAGCACACGTCCGTGTGTGCGTTTGTGTAGTCTGCTCAGGCTCATTTTGAAATGGCCCTCAAGCAACACGACTGAGACACATGCCCGTGTCTCTGCCCGTGTGGGCAAAAATAGGCCATTTACAAGGCAATTTGCCACCCATTAAAGGTCCTCCCTATAATTATCAAATAGACACCAAATGTATATCAAATTTCAACCATTTCAAGTCACAAATCATCCATTATTCATACTATGATATTATTAACCAATCTCATCTTCATATAACATACCAATTCATGTCATTCCATAAACCAAAAACATATCATAACATATGGTCTATAACCTCTTTTCAATTCATTCATTCTCATATCAAAATCTTACCAAATCATTAAAGAATCACACACCAAAACTAACCAAATTGACGAATTCATTTCTCCATTAATAAACAAATCACAAAGACATAATTTGCATCACATATCATATACCAAAATCAACCATAAGATTAACCAAAACCAAGCCATATCACATGGCTAAATATATACATCACAAAACATATTCAAAGTACTTCTAGCCTATACATGCCATACTTTAATATTCACATTTTCAAAAGGTACCAAAACGAAGTTCGATAACGTGGTGATGATCCTCGAGCTCCTGATAGCTATGATATCTATAAAGCAATGCAAACACACACAAAGTAAGCTTTCAAAAGCTTAATAAGCCATATACAAATAAACTTAACACTTTAAACATAAAAGCATCATCAAATTACATAGACTTCATAGCCAAATACTATCACAAACCTCAATGTTCATATACATTTCACATATTCCAAATTCTTTAGCACATATAGCATATTTTCTCATACTTTTATCACATATCAACATTTGTTCACTAAAGTAAATATACTTACCTTTCAACATAAAATATGATACTCATTTCAAATGTACCTAAATCGGATACATGTTCACATAATAATTCATTTTCTCGGAATGCCCGTTGAACCATTCGAAATCATAAGGATACACGTATAGCTCAGAAAGCTCGTACAATGCCAACGTCCCAGACGTGGTCTTACATGTAATCAAATATCGATGCCACTGTCCTAGACAAGGTCTTACACCAAATCAAGTACGATGCCAACGTCCTAGACGTGGTCTTACACGTAAAACATAAGTTGATGCCAACATTTAAGACGTGGTCTTACACGATAACACATATCGGATCCTATGTGATGACATATGTATCTTAACTATTCCTAAGGTTCGTGCGAGGCTTTTCAAATGTCGAAACTTTGTCAATACTTTCTCGAATGTCTCATTTTTCTCATCTTATATACTCATTCATCATAGTTCAATAGCATATAATCAATAGTAATTCAACTAAAAACACATTTATTTGTATATAGACTTACCTCGTACGGATTTGGATAGACAAAACCGGCTACTCAATGACTTTCAACTTTCTCCGATCTAATTTTGTTTTCTTTAGTTCTTGATCTTTAATCAAACTTTATCATGACCGAACCCTAGCTCAAGTTTTCTTTCTTTTTCTTTAGGATGAACACAAAATGACCTTATTTTGTGTTTTGTTTAATTTAATTAACCTTAATTAACAATTTCCAATTTTGCCCTTAATGAAAATATTAATAAAACATTAACATTTAAGGCTATAATTAAAGAGATATAGTAATAAGCACTTTTAACATATGGCAAACAACTTTTACAATTTACGCAATTAGGTCCTTTTTACAAATTAAGCACACAAATAATCGAATTTTCATACGAAACTTTCACACATGTCAATTCACATATTATAATCACGAAAATAATATTAAAATATTTTTTTGACTCAAATTTGTGGTCACAAAACCATTATTCTGACTAGGGTCTAAACCGGACTGTTACACATATCCAATACCAACCACTCCAAGCATTCAAATTAAACAATTCTATCATTTATCATGGCATACCATTACATGCATATGTGTTTATAAACTTACTTTGGATTAACTTAGGCATTATACCATGTCTCTACCCGTGTGTTTACTACCATGCATGCTGACCTAAAATTCTAAGTTCAAGGGACACACGGCCATACAACACCCCCATGGGGACTAACCATATGTCACACATGGCCTAGACACATGCCCGTGTGTCTACACGTGTGGACCTTTTTGGAGGCTATATCTCAAGCCAATGGTCACCCTCCACATCCACACACATTCATAGACTTCAATGGTGTTTTAACATGGCCTAAATATGTCCATAACCTACCTTGGTATAGTTTTTTGCATGTTAACCTCATCTCATTGGTCAAACACATGCTAGGTTATCCTTTTTGTACTATGGATTACCATTCCAATAATCACATTTTATACTTGGCTCATTTTATAACTCATTGACAATTATGACCTAACCATCTCTAAGTGATTCGGCCACATTACACCTATCTATTCATGGTATAACACGTTTGGCATCCACAAGAGACATTCACATGTAACCATGCACATTTAGTAGGTTTATAACCATCATCAAAATGAGCCATACCTCATGGCCATATACAAAATGATGTAAGCATATCATTCAAGCCCTTACATTCTCTAACTGAATGACACATATAACAAAAATAACAAAAAAGTCCTATACATTCCATTGAAACAAAGTAAAGGCATCTATATACCAAAGCAAGATAAGCTGATAGCGTTGACAATACTCCAATCGTCTTCCAATCTTCATGAGTGCATGAGCTCTGTAAAACAGGGAAAGGAAAGGGGGTAAGCATTAACATGCTTTGTAAGTTCGGATAACTGGAAAGTAAACTTACCAGTTAATTAGCATACAACCATATTAGGCACTAATTCCAACAAGTATGAAACAGTTTCCCTATCATATGAACTCAATCATCAAGTAAGTCTCATATCAATACATCATGTCATTAGTCTTAGATGAGCTCATCAATTCAATATTTTCATTCTTTATTTCTCATGTTAATCCCGTTGAATTTCTTAGAAATCTCGATGGATAGCCCAATTACCGTCAAGTCATACAAGTGATCATCTCAAGTACGCACTCCCGCGAACCTTACATCTTACTATGGGATTACCAGTCCAGGCTAAATCCCCCGTATCATAACTCACAGAGTGTTGTCGGGATTACCAGTCCAGGCTAAATCCCTTACAATGACATACACTCTCATGAGCTTGGATCTGACTCACCAGTCCAAGCTAAATTCAGTCCTTAATTGGATTACCGGTCCGGCTAAATCCTTAATGCACCCATATTCTTCGGGAGGCTCGATCACTTAAGGAACACCCGTCCGGGCTAGATCCTTTCTATATTGAGATCAACGGATTACTCGTCCGACTAAATTCTTTTCTACAACACATGTAGGATCTCATGTCATGTATGCCATAATTTATCCATCGGATTTCCTTTTTATTTCAACCGGGACATTTATCATCTTTTCATTTACACTACCACATTTCATGGATTATCATGCAATGAGTATCAAAATTTATCATACATTCAAGAATATGCATTTTAAGTACATTAAGAGTTTACTTTGGGTTATGCGAACTTACTTGGTAGTCGTTTTGGATTCGTGTCTCGGTTATTCCGAAACCTTTCGCTTTCCACGGTCGACCTTCGAAATTGGTTCCTTGGGGTCTATATCAGTAAAAATAAATCATTAATACCTTACACTATTCAATTTCGGCTAAAACTCACCCTAGGGAAAAATGACCATTTTGCCCATAACCTTTCATATTTTTACAAATTAATCCTTAGGCTCGTATGATGAAATGCATGAAATTCCTTGGATACCCAAGCCTAGCCGAATGTATTATAAGCTCATACTAGCCAACATTTTCCTTTGTTTCACATTTCTACCCCACATTTTATACATTTTTCAATTTGGTCCCTTTTTGGTGTTTTCATGAAAAATCACCTAGTAAAAGATGTTTATCCAACATCCCACTTCCATAATCCTCCATAAATATCAAAGAACAATAATATAATGCATGGGTAAAATTTCTAACATGAGCCCTAGCTTGAAATATGGGTAGAAATGGATAGAGCATGTTACGAGTGTTTCAAAAATGCGAAGAACATTAAAAACGAGCCTAGAGAACACTTACTATTGAGCTTGAAATGTTGGAAAACCCTAACTATAGAGACTCCTTCAAATTAGGCAGCATGGAGAAGAAAATGAGTGACTTTTTGCTTGATTTTCCCTTTTTATTACATTAGTTAACTAAATGACCAAAATGCCTTTTCTTACTAACCTTTCCAAATTTTCCATGCATGCCTATTTTTGTCCAAAAACTTAAAAATTGGGCAAATTACTCTTTAAGGACCTCTAATTAATATTCCAAAGCAATTTCATACAAATTGCTTCTAGAATCCAAGTTTTACAATTTATTCAATTTGGTCCCTAATTTCCAATTAGACACCTTACACATAAAATTACTTCATGAAACTTTAACACATGTTTATTTTCATATCCTCGACCTCATAATGATCATGAAATAATTATTTTAATGTCGGATTTGTGGTCTCAAAACCACTATTCTGACTAGGCCCTTTTTTGGGATGTTACAGTGTCCCTTAACCCACACGGGTGTGTGGTCCTGTTTCATGATGAAACCCTTCCAAGTTCCCCAAAAGTTTCTAAAATTCTCAGTTTAGTCCCGAACCACTCCTAATATATGTTTTCGGCCTCGTAGGCCCATACAAGATGATATGCATGTAAATGAATAATTTTAAATTGAATGAAATTTTATGGCTTGGTTTTGTATATTTACTTATGTTTCATCCGGTAACGCCTCGCACCATGTTTCAGCATCGAATACGGGTAAGGGGTGTTACATTACCAGTCCAGACTAAACCTTGATGGTAACATATACTCGAGAGATATTATATCAGGATTACCCGTCTGGGCCAAGTCCTTTCTATAACAAGGTTAATAGAATTACTCGTCTGAGATAAATCCCATCTACAACAAACACAAGACCTTATTCATTTCGAGAAAACGCATATATTCATCGGAATTCAATATTCAATCAGGACTTATCCCCTTTTTCACCATATCAAGCATTAAATTTCTCATTATAGCATTCAAGTAATGTACATCAATATAAGTCACATTTCGTACAACACAAAAGTCAATTAAAAATATTTACATGCCCAATTAAGTTACACGAACTTACCTCGTCACTTGTTCGCGTATTAAATCTACCAATCTGAGATATTTTCTTTTCCTCGATCTAACCTCGAATGTGAGTTGTCCAGATCTATATAAACAACTTTAATAACCAATTTCTCATATTTCATACTCATTTGGACTCAATTTACTTCCTAGGAAAAATTACCATTTTGCCCCTAACTTCTCCATAAATTCCAATTTCGTCCCTAGGCTCGAAAAATGAAACATGTGCAATTTAATTCATATTCCAAGCTTAACCAAAATACCATTACAAAATTTACAACACATGTATTCATAAAAATTCAGAATTTTCTTCAATTTCACAAGTTTACATTTTAGTCCCTAAATCATGTTTTCATCAAAAATCACTTTGTAAAAGTTGTTTATCTATCAACAACCTTTCATTTTTTACCATAAATTTCTAATTTTCAACATATAAAACCATGAACCATTTTCCATACTTTGATAACTTTTCAAATTAATCCCCCAAATAGATAGTTTAAGATATCCTGATTTCAAATATATCAAAATTACTAAAAACGGGAAAAGAAACTTACCCAATTAAGCCTTGAAAATTTCTTCTCTCTCCTAGGGTTTCCATATAAATTTGGGATTGAAGATGAAAAATAAGATGATATTTTCTTTTTATCATCTTTTAATTAAACAGTTTTTTTAATTTCCAATTTAGTCCCTACTCTTTTCTAATTTTTCCATGGATGAGTCACAAAAAATCTACATACTTTTCTTTAATGGCCTAATTACTATATAAGGACCTCTAAATTTGAATTCCATAGCTATTTAATCCTTATAGGTACTAGAATTTGACATTCATATTTTATGCGATTTAGTCCTTCTTGTAATTAAGCACTTAATCGATAAAATTTTTGTATCACATTTTCCATACGACATGTCTATCATAATACGGACCATATAATATAATAAAAATAAATTTTATTTTCGGGCCAAATTTGTGGTCCCGAAACCACTGTTTTGATTTCACTGAAAAATGGGCTATTACATTGCTTTACTCCCCAAAACATAATCAATGATTAAGCACCTACTAAATGAAAAGTCTTGCTTGGATCACCCCTCGTAAAGCCACACTGCTCATTTCGGCACACAACTAATCTGCAAAGTTTAAGAAGAAAGTGGGTGAGCTTAACAAGCTCAGTGAAAGCTGAGAGTAACCACAATGTACACACAATACCAAAGGTCAATCAAGAGCATACTACAACACATTCACAACCATATTCCGTTCGAGTCAGAATTACATGTTCGTGCTTCATTAATTCATTTAACAATAATTCGTAAAGACTAAAACAACAATACATACCTTAATTACTCACAAGTTTAACTTATATATTCATAGGCATTCATAAGTTATATGAAAACAACCCAATTCACAATTACATACACAATTTACTATGAGAACATACTAACATTTTCATGTAACTGAAATCAACTAATTTAACCTACTATAATTAAAGCATTCGTCTCTTATTGTATTATCACAACATATAAGATCATATTTAAATGGTAAATTGCAAAGCAACTACATACTCATGTCAGTAGAACTAAAACTAAATCCACTATGCAAACAAGTCATTATGCATAGACTAAGCAGACATGTCACATATTCATAACATATTTAAGTCTAATATCATATTTCACTTGTTTAATCATCATCTGTTTATATTACTACACATTTATCACATAAATCACATGATTATTTTAGCATATATCACAACACGTATAAATCTCATTTAATCACATTCAGTCACATTTTATGATAGTTTGGCTCTTGAGATTATGAAACATCAAGTGGACTCTATCACTACTCATTAGATACATGAAACTCCATCACACCACACATAGACTCATAGAGTCAAAAATATCCAATAAGCGAAACATGTAGCTAACGCTCTTCAATACACCACACATTCATATCCCAGTAAATGGAGATCACATTCCCTTATCTCTCCAAAACTATCCCTAGGCCTCAACCCTCTATATACCACAACACATATAAGTGAGTACTCACATGCCAACTATATCCAACAGTTTCATTAAGTCACAAGGCCAAAATATCCTCATCATAATCACACATTTTTAATTCCTAATTTAATGTACATCATCTCTGCTCATATTCGTCAATTCATATAAAAAACTTGTACACAATGCATACTTATCGAATTCACATTTAATTGAACTTAAAGTGCCACGATAATGCTCATTGAGCCATCATATATCCATCAACATATGAGTGCATAAAATCAATTTATCACTTACAAAAACCTGTTACATTAGCATCATATTCCACAATGCAACACATATATACTTACCGACTTCTGCACACTGTCACTGCACATCTTTATATCGCTAACACAACATCATTACTATCATTCGACATATTTAATATGCCCTACAATATAACAGAATTCACATTATTGCATTATAATACTTAATTCATAGTTATTAACATATTCACATAATTTGTCGAAAATAAAACAAGGAAAACAGAAAGCTTACACTCGGAACTTAGGATAGAGGTTCAAGCCATTCCTGAGCTCCCAATCAATGCTAAGAATCATGCCTACATGTAGTAATTCCAAACACTCACCAATTATGCGTTCGCCGAAAAGCTGAAAGCTTAAACTAGCTTTTCCTTGTCTTTTGCCTTGCTCGTAGAAGGTTCTAACGATTCCAATGCTTCACATATATTAACCAAAAAAATACACAATCAAAATTCAGCCAAATATTTACATAAACCAACCAGAAATGTAACCTTAAGCTATATTCCTCAAGAAACTGAAATTTTGACTAACAAACTTGAAATTCAAATATCTCGATATATACTTAATTTTTTTTGCCTAAAATGAATTACATTCATCTAGTTATTCACATATGACTAATTGTCAACCTTTAAACTATTGAAAACTACTCAATTCATTGTATCAAAAGTTTTGAAATGTTTGTGGTAATTTTCATGAAAATTCATTAAATCCTAAGAAATATTTAACGAAACTTTAAAGTAAGTTTAGAAACCTTCTAATCATGTTAAAACAAGTTGAAAAACACTTTTAACCCACATTTTTATCCACAAACTCAAAATTCACCATTAAAGAACCGATTTTTTTATTTAAAACATGTGTTTCTGTAATAGCCCAAAATTGGGTCTAGTTGGAACTGAGGTTTCGGGACCACAAAATCCGAGATAGAAATAATTATTTTATGATTATTTTTAGGTCTATGATATGATTGCATGATTGTGTGAAAATTTCGTGAAGAAATTCTATGCATAAAGTGCTAAATTTGAAGTTAGGGACTAAATTGAATAAGTTACAAAACTTGCATTCTAGAAGTTTCTAGCATGAAATTGCTTTGAAATATTAATTAAGAGGTCTTAAATAGAAATTTTACAAATTTTAAGTGTTGGAAAAAAATTGGACATGGATGGAATTTTTGAAAGTTTAGTAAGGAAGGGCATTTTGGTCATTTGGTAATTAAAAGAAATAAAAAGGGAAAATAAAGCCAAAATTGACTCATCTTTTTCATGGAGGCCGAAATTAGCATGGGGGAAGCCATGGCTAGGGTTTTCAAGCTTTCCAAGCTCAATAGTAAGTCTGTTCTAACCTTGTTTTTCAAGTTCTTTATGTTTTTGGAATCCCGGTAATTTGATTAAGCTTATTCTAGTAATAATTTAAGCTAGGGTTCATATTTGGAAAAATACCCATAGGTGAAATGTGTTTATTTTGCTGTCTTATGATAGAATATGAGGTTTTAAATTATGTTAGACAACTTGTGCTACTCGGTTTTGAGTGAAAATGAGTAAAAGGGCTTAATCGGTAAAAATACCTAATAGTCATAAGTATATGTTAGAGTGAGAATTTATTGTTGCCATAGAAGGGAAAAGTGATCAGCATGTCATAAAACATAAGAATAAGGGATGAAGTTTAATTCCCGAGCCTAGGGGTAAAAGTGTAAATATGCAAAAGTTTAGGGGCAAAATTGTAATTTTTCAAAGTTTGAGTTAAGGACTGTTTTGAATATTAAATTAATTAAATAAATAAAATATGATATTTTAGATCCCGAAAAATAAGATTTGAACGTAGAATGAGAGAAAAATCGAAAATTGGGAAAGTTGGTAAAATGGCTGTTTTAGTATCGAGGTAAGTTCATATGTATAATAAGAATTAATTTATGCATGTTTCAATGTAAAATTGATATATATATTATGATTTCCAAGGTGTTGAAGGTATGTAAGTTGGTATGATAATAATACAAAGAATAATGTCAGTAATTTATATTTGAAAGTTAAATTTAGTGAATTAATTGAATTATGTTAAATTAAATGATTATGGTGCCAAGTTGATGAATTGATTTAAAAATATGTCTATGGTACATGAAGTGCATTGAATTATCATACATAAATGTGATTTCTATGATTATGGATATTATGGGAAATTATAAGTTCATATGATTTTTAATAAGGCAATGTGTGATTTAATGTTATTGCCTTGATATTAAATGAGATGTAAGTTTATATGTAAGTAATATATCAATATTACTTGTATTATGATATTTTATAATAATATTGGAAATATGTTTGTGGATAATTACTTGATTGGTGAAATTGTTGGAAAAGAGAGAGAAATCCCAGTTGAACCTTCGGAAAGATTGGATGATACAGATAGTATGTAGCTAGGTCACATGTATGGTGCTGAGTGCACATCATGTGTACAAGAGAGATACAAGACATTATGATGTAGCTAGGTCGCATGGGTGATACTATGTGTACACCATGTAGACAAGAGAGCTATGGGATATATGTAGCTAGGTCGCATGCATGGTTCCAGGTGAAGGACACCATGTAGACAAGAGAGCTACTAGATAATTTGGCTAGGTCACATGGGTGGTACTAAGTGTTCACCATGTGTACAAGAGAGCCGAACTATATGATGGGTGGAGCTATGTACTAAAACCACCAAGTATCGAGGATTGATCCGAAGTGTTCAACGGGAGACTCTCTATGTATTGCTTTGTGAGTTTTGCGATGAATAAGTGCAGGAACTTGGTTATGTGAATGATGTGTTCATTAAGTGACCAGGATGTGGTAAGGTTATAAACAAGTAAGTTATACATGAGGATGATTTTATGGTGACCTTGTGATCATGGGCCTATACTTGTGATGTATGAAATGTGGTGAAGATGATTTGTGATATGTATGTTAAAATGAGCTTAATACAAAGAAAGTGTGAAAGAGTGAATTAGCAATAAAACTATTTTGGACAGTAGCAGTGACGTGATTTTGAAAAATCACCAAAAATAGTAGAAATTGAATCAGAGAATTAATAAGATATAAAATTAAATCTTAATGAGTCTATTTTCATATAAAAGAAATAGAGCAAGAAAATAAGTTATATATTTTGATATATTTATGTTTTTGTGAGACTGGTTTAGAATGATTACGTGATCCCCTGTTCTGAGTTTAGAAAATCACAAAACTTTGGATAAAAATAATTAGAGGCTTAAACTTATATTTTTAAAATACATAATGAGTCTATTTTCAAGATAAATCAACAAGAACATTATCCGAGTTTTGTACTGGGAGATAATTAATTTTTAGTGAAGAGAGGTCGGAATTGTCAGAAAGTGAAACAGGGGAAATTTTAATGAATAAACTGTACTAATTGGCTTAACCAAAAATTATTAAAATTTTATGGTGGAAAGATATGTGAGTCTAGTTTTAGGGGAAATTTACAGATCTTAATTTTGAGCTTTGTACCTCGAATTATAAATAAGTAAGTGACTATGACTTGTGTGGACAGTTTGATGTGAGCATTTATTAGTAAATTGTGAAATCGTACTTACAAGAATGCTATATACATTAAGGATGTGGAATGGAGAGGAGGAGGAGGAAAATAAATATATGCGGAATACATGGAAACTATGGTATATGAAATATTGATATAATGAAATAAATGATATGTATCATGACATGTATATATATATATATGACTAGTCTCAATGTAATGCTTGTTGGGTATCGAGTTGAATTGAAATGTTTCAGGCAAACATGTTATTTTGCACATCTGAATTGTGGTATTTTATAAAGATAAGATCTAGTTTTAAATATGAATGCTTGATGATTAAGCTGAAGATATTTGGTAAGATGATAATCTTGGTATAAATGTATAAGTGGTACTATAATAAACAAGGTAAAATGAGTATGAGAGACACATGTATGATGACATACAAATGCTATGTTTGTGGTTTAATTGAGAATATTTAATCATTAAATGAATACCATGTTATATGCTTTTGATTTTGTACAAGTGTGTAAGAGATTAAGGTTGACCAAAGCTTGGAAAATACCTTAGGTATACTCCACACAGGCAGAGACACGACCATGTGTCTCAGCCGTGTATGGAACACGACTTTGGGACATGGGCATGTGGAGCCTTAAAGCATGAAATTTTCAAGATTTTCGTAAGTTCTCGGTTTAGTCCTGAACCCTTTCTAAAGTATGTTTTGGGCTTCGTAGACTCAAATAAGGGACTATGTGTAAGTGAATGAATGTTTTGAAATATGAATGAAATTTTATGGCTGTATTTTAGTTTAATGTTTGTATGTTGGTCCGGTAACGCCTCATACCTTATCCCGGCCTCGGGTATGGGTAAGGGGTGTTACAGTTTCAATGGCTAAAAATTCAGTTTAAGGGACTAGATGTCATTTAAAACCTGTAGAAACTAGAATGGTTACCTTTCATAGAAGGAAAACTAGCCTTGATGCAAATCCAGGAAAACCCACGTTTAGAGAAGATGATGTAGATGTTGAAGTTTTTAGGTGATTTTTTTTTGTTTTTATAGAGATTTAAGGTTCAAGAGTGTTAGAATTCAAATGTAATTAGAAATTGAGGATCAAAAGAAATTATAAGAGTAAGAGGAGAGCAAAAAAAACAAAAAGTAAATGGAGAAAAACTTAACATGAAACAGAGCTGTTGAATGGGGGTTTTTAGATTGATTTTGAAATTTTGGTCTAATTTCTTCATAAAAACTCCCAATTTTGACTTTTTTACAATTTAGTCCTATTTTCAAAATCAAGGATATTTAAAACTCATTTTCAGAAATTGACTTGATTTTATGAAAACCATTGTCGAAAAAATTATCGGTTACCAAACTTATGAAATTCCGAGTTTTTATAGACCATAATTCCTAAAATACCCCTAAAACTCTTAGGCCCTATTTTAGGGTGCGACAAGAACTACTTATCTTCTGACCTCATAGTCTAGGCCAATTTAGGGTTAAGGTGTTCACGGATAAGCTATACCAAATTTGTGTTAATTCTTACCTTGATAACATCCTAAGATTGTTAGGCCTAGGGTTTAGATTCTTCCTTTCCTTAACAGCTGATCAGTTAAGAAATCCCTACAAAATAGTTAATTATTCATAACTCCCATCACTAATCCCCCATAGGAGGATTAGTTTCTCATGGATCTAATAAACAATATAAACTTGAATGAAAGAATGAACATAAAGAACAATTTCAAGAATAGAGTTTAGAGAAGCCTAATCTGTATTAAGATTAAGCGAAGAATCCTCACAGGGTTTGGTAGTAATTCCAGAATCTGGTTTCTTCTCAAAAGTGAATAAGAAGAACATGAATAAAATTTAAAACCTAAGAAAAAGGGAAAAACTAAAGACTAAAATTAAAGGTAAATTTATACAATTGTAAAATGGTGTCTATAACATGTGTTAATTGATCCTATTTATAGGCTTAGAATGGTCGTCGTCCTTAATAGTAGGTCAATTGACATTTCTGAGCTTAAATTTGGATTGTACAAACCAAAATGTCCTTAGCTTGTATTAATTTCCCATACAGAGGCGATGTTGCAACATAATAAGACTTGTGTCGCGACATCAAGGGTAGTGTACTTTTTTTAGGGTATATTTAGGGGCATGTCACGACATCCTCATGCTATGTTACGAAATTGAAGGCAATCTTAGAATTCTTTACTTCTGATTTTATCACAGTTATATAGAGCTTTTAAGCTCATCATCACATAAGAACTAAAACTCCACCAGGAAAGGTTCTCCACGACTGTCATGTCCTGCTCGACCATGACCATAGCTACCACTAGATATAATATTCTTTTGGCGCAGGACTTATGGACTAATGAACCTCTACGACCGCCGGAGTATCCTCCTCCACTCTCAAACTGATTACTCTCCAAAACTCCAGTTCGAGGAATTCATCATACAGGAAGTTTCACTTCTCTCCCTATCATATTTTTATTTTATAATACCTATCTTTGTACATTGAGGGCAATGTACATCTTAAGTGTGAGGGCAGGCATTCATTTCATTATCAGAAAAATCCCTAAATGACTGCCTTGTTCTCTTAAAAAGCTCTCATATCATATTTAGGATAAAATTTAATTGATTCATGATTTTGATTGATATATCTTGAATTAAAACATAGGGATTTATGCATTGATTGTTTAAACTTTAAGACATTAGAGAATCAAGCATGATAAGTTGATTTTAAGAATTTAAAATCTTAGGTCATTTTCCCAAAGTTTAGGTATTACTTTAAATTGGAATTCACAAGTTTTTAACATCAAAAAGCCATAATTTTTGTGAGATTTTTGAGCCTTTTGAGCATCTATTTATTCTTTCATGCTCTCTTTTATTATTGCTTTGAGTGCGTCAGTATTGAACTGTTATTCTAAAACTTGGTTGATTATGCATGTCGAGACCACACCATTTGATTTGATATATCAAAATGATTAAGGCACTTAGGATTAACCCACTCATGCCATGAAAAGCCTACCTCCACGATTAACCCTTAGTAATCCTATTTTAGCCTAACAAGCCATTCCTTGTATTAACCTCAATATTAATCCGTAATCCATTATTATTCAAATCCCCTAAATTAATTTGATCCCTATTTTTGTCGAGATTTGATTTGAAGAAATTGCTTAGCTATGTCTTGTTTGTAATAAGTTAGTCTTTGAATATTTAACTTGTTCTTAAAAAAACAAAAAAAAACCTATGTATACATATCTGTAATTTCATATTCCGAGAGAAGCTCTGTTGTACGCAAGTGAAGATTAACTCTTTTTCTAGTTAGGCAATTTTTCAATTCAATCTCGATTCTAACCCTTTATTTCAGTTTGTGACCACACCCCACTAACCAAGCCTCACTACAACCCTCTAAAGACCTTTTGATTGATGTATCATATTAAATTATAGTGATGGAGATTTGATTTTCATGCAAGCCTATGGTAATGACTTTTCATTATTGACTATTGAGTGCATCATTTATTGTCCTTAAACAACTCGAGTGATTTGAGTGAATCTTTAGTGAGGATGTGAAACTCTGTGATATTTCGAATCAACGGTAATTACTTAAATGAGGAGAGACACCTATGTTTGCATGATTAAATACTCAGCTCAGAATGTTTGAGACTTTGATGTTCTTTTATTTGAATCCTCAATGTATGATTACTTATGGATTATTTTGAGATATTATCGATAGAAATTATAAGTTGAGAAGAATTTATTTTGATTATGAGTTGAGGATTTTGCTTGAGGACAAGAAAATGCTTAAGTGCAGGGGTATTTGATAAACCGCAAATTATACATATTTTTACCCCATGTTTAATGCATTTTATGGATGATTTCCCATTAGAATTGGTGAATTCGATGCTCCTAATGCTTTAATTTCATGTTTTATACTTAGGAGAGCATAGGAGAGCGAAAGGAATGAGAAACGGGCCAAAACAGAGAAAGTGGGCCAAAGTACAAAATCAACACGGCTTGGACCTCATCACACAGGCAGCCCACATGGCCGTGTCAATCTGGCAGAATCGAAGCACGACTTACACGGGTATAGCACACGCCTGTGCCATTCTAACAGGCTCGAACACGGCCTAAAGTAATCGCACACGGGCATGTCCCTATCGAGCCCAAGTTGAGTCCAATTCGGAAAAGGCCACTTTTGAGGGCTCATAGGCATTCCAAAGACTATAAATACACCTTAGAGGAGGAAGAAAAGAGAGACAGAGAAGGGGGAGTAAGGAATTACTCCAAGGAAGCCGATTGATCCATCTCGGCAGCCGGATTCAACATCTAGACTAAAGATCTTTCCTCAAATTTTTGGGTTTTCTTTATGTTTTGTATTCTTTATTCTTCTGAGATGTTTTCTTATTTAGTCATGAACTAAAACCCCTAAATACCTAAGGGGAATGAAACCTAAGACGAATCTTGTTACTATTTTCTGAATCGTGTGATAAATATTTAACTTGTTCTTAATTTTGTGTTCTTAAATCTTGTTTTAATATCCCAGGATACTGATTCAAGACAAGCTCTTATTTAGAGGAGGAATAGACCCTGTCTAAGAGTACTTTTGTCATAATTAAGCGGAGTTGATTGTGCGCCTAGACATAGGGTGACAAGATTTTGTCGGATTAGGGTGAAACCTAATAAGGGGATCCATAGATCGAGTTAATGCAACCCTAGAGTGTTAATTAGAGAAAAGTCTCGGTTATTCAATCTAGGGATTAGACGTTATTAGTCTTGAATAGGGATAATAACATAACCCAGGGATTTCTATGGAACAAGTTGAATGAATAAATCGTCCGATTTCAGAGCCAGAATAACAAGTAAAGTCTAGGTGGATTTTTCCTTAGGTATTTTCTTAAGTCAAACGATTCTTCCCAAAAGCAATTCCCCAATTCTTTTCTCTGTGCGTTCTTAGTTTAGGTAATTAGTTAGTTAAAACAAAAACCGTTTTATTCTCAGGCTAGATAATAAAAAGGCAGTCATTACTAGTACTTTTAGTTCCTTTGGGTTCGACAATCCGGTCTTGATAAAACTATACTACTGTTCGTTAGGTACACTTGCCTACATCGCGATAATAGTTAGTTCAAGAACGAGTAATTATAAATATTTAAAACCTATCACGAAATCACGCGATCATCACGACATGAGAATATGTATAAGTCCATGAGGGAGAAACCCATGGCGCTAACCACCTCCGAACGTACCAACATCCAGAGTAGAAATCCTATACATAAGATGTGAAAAAGTAGTATTCGTAAGTATACGGGTCAGGTTGTAATATAGTTATAATGGAATAGGTAAGTACTCTAAGGATCGTACCCAAGGGAGATGAGCACTAAATTAATTCTAACTTAAGCATTAATAGATCTAACTAGTACTTTAATTAAATTATAATAGGAAGAATTAAAAGAAAAGTTTTTGAAAAATTATAATAAAAATAATAACAAAGGAAATAAAAGTAAATAAATGAAAAACTAGAAATGAAATAATCGAATATATATCAAATCTAGGCATGGTCGATTAGCTCGCTTTGGTAATCATAATCAACTATCTTTTTGGGCTTCCTTGTCAATCAACTAGTCAATATCCCAACAAGATCTTCTGTAATGTCCACTAAAATATTAAGTCAGCAAGAACTGTAACACCCCATACTCGACCTAGTCCTAATACGGGATGTCACACCACTGTCTCAAGTCACATAAATCAACTAGAAAGCTCATAGTAAATAAAACATCTTCCATTTTAACATTCATATAAGTTTTATGACAAACACATGATGATTATCAATAGGACACATTAATTATAATTCAAACGAGCTTATAACATCAAATAATCATGCTTTAGGACTATTTAGCATTTTTTACAAATATGTCACGTATGTATCGGTACTATGCATGTGGTATCGATAATTCTTCCAACTGGTATCGAGACTACCTAGAAAATCAGTACCAAATTAGCTTACTATTTCTCAATCAAAAATCTAATAATCAGAAAATTTCGGTACCACTGAACAAGTATCGATAATTTCGCCCTCAAGTATCGATACTCGGGTCAAGGTATCGATACCAATTAGCAAGACTAACTTCCTACACTTCGAAATTTTTAGAGGTATCATTTTTCAAACACAAATATCGATACCTCTGCTTCAGACAAGAAACATACAACATATGTGAGCATTCCAATTCTCTATACTTATACCGCATCAATATGCAATGATTATAACTCTTAAAAATCATCATAACGTATTTATGATCAGACTATTAATCAAGCACCAAGTTCCGTAAATCATAAAAACATTAACTCTAAAGTAACCACCATAAAAACATAGCAAATATCAACACATGTCCTCTACATTGCTTGTAACACCCTTAACTCGTACCCGTCGTCGGAACAAGGTTTCAAAGCATTACCAAAACTTTCAGAACATTTTACAAATAATTTATGTAAATTACTATTCATTAACTGAGATCATTCAAAACGTCCCCTAATTAGGCCCTCGAGGCCCAATACGAGCACTAGAATTGAGTCGGGACATAATCTGGAGTTTGTGACACCCCGAATGTGACCCTAGTCGAAGAGTGGTTTCGGGACCACGAAACCGAGTCACAAGAATAATTAAGTGTTATATTCCGTGCTTATTGTATGTGGAATTGGTATGCGTAAATATTTCGTGTCTCGATTTTTATTAATTAGGTGCTAATTTATAAGAAAGGACTTAGTAGTGAACTTTGAAAGTACGATAGGGAAATATGTGATGACTAATTAAAGCATGCATGCAAAATAATGGACTTGCATGTCAAATTTCCCTTTTACAAGTGATGGCCGCCATGACAAAGTGATATGGGCTAAACATGTCATGAAACATGTTTTGTTGGGCATTAGGGAGAAATCATAAACAAATAAGCATGGGTAAGAAAAGAATGAAAAAAAATGTGTGTGAGAGTAGCATTCCCCCATTGCCGTGCAACCAAGAAGAGAAAACAAAAAATTTTGTTCATCCTTTCTCATCTTTTGGCCGAAAATCATAAGGAGGAAGAAAGGATTTTGCTCCATTTTTGGTTTAGAAGAGAACTAGAAGGAGATTTGGCCATACTTGTACCAAGATTAAGGTATGTATGAGGTTGTGTTTGGAGTTTCATGCATGACTTGGTTACTAACTTGATGTGCATGTTAGCCATGGCTCAAATCTTTGTTATGCCATGGAAATGGTATTTGGGCAAAGTTGTTATGGTGATAAAGCCATTGCATGCTAAGTGTGAAGCTTGATGATGATGCATGCAATGATGGATTTTCTATTCATGAGTAAGATTTTGAGTTTTCTCTTTGTTTTATCATGATTAAAGTTGAAAAGGAGCATGATTGTCATATTCGCCATGATGCATTCTTGAGCATGATTCATGCTTCTTGCATGTTAGTTAAAAATTTGTGTTTTGGATGGCTATGGACACCTTGAAAATTCGCCATGCTCATATATGTATATATATGATTGCACATTATGTTTGGTTATGAACTAAGTGATGAATATATTGATTTAAAGAAGAAAATGTGGAAGAATGCTTGTGAAATTGCAAGCACAATTCGCCTAGCACACATATAAGTGCTTGATGCTATATTATAAGTTTTGGGCCACAATGTGCAAAGCATTAATTAGTAGATTGCATGCTGTTTTTGTGAGGTATTAAGTGCAAAATTGACCTCAACATGTACATGAATATTCGCCTTGGGTAGCCTATTGAAGGCCTTAGCATTTCCTTGATGCTCAAATAAATTGTATTGAATTGCTTGATGTAGTATAAAATGTGCATGACCATTGTGTATTCAAGCTAAAGAGTGGCCATATGACCATTTAAAATCCTTGTCATATTCGCCATAAGCAAGCACAATGAGGTTTTAATAAATTGAATTTGTTTGAATTAGCTCAAGAGCTAAGAGGGCCACAATTGGACAAGGGAAGGAAAAGGTGATCGAATAGCCGAAAAAGCCGCTTCGACAACATCCGAGGTAAGTCCTCAAGAAGTGACCTTACTTGAATTATGTGAGATGAAATATGGATGTGTATGATTATTGATTATGTGTGTATGAGTATTTGAATTCCACCCGGCTAAGTCCCAAGGCGAATATGCTAATGATTATAATTGTGTTTGAGCCTTAGTAACGAAAATGAAATATGTATGTCCAATGATTATTGATGTATGTGTGCATGAGAAATTGAATGATATCCGGGCTAAGCCCAAGACAACTATGCTGGAAATTATATCCGGGTTAAGACCAAGGCAATTGTGCTAGTGGCTATATCCGGCTAAGGCCAAGGCATTCGTATGAAGTTATTCTATCCGGCTAAGACCAAGGCATTTGTGCACGTGATTAAATCCGTTATATTCAAGAATCTTGGGCTGGAGGTGAGTGTTGGATGCGAAATGAATTTAATTAGTACACTCGGAAAGCCCAAAGGATAAGGTACGTTATATGTGCATTGGAAAGTCGACGTGTTTGAGCAACATTCGCTCAATCGACTAACAATTTCCGTTATTGAATTGATTGATGCTTTGCGAACTTATATAATGATGAAGTATGAAGTAAGAATGTGTATTAATGAAATGATGCATTTGGCTATGTGAATGTATTGCTGTAAATTATAGTTCATTATATTCCTTGAGACTTACTAAGCATAAAAATGCTTACCCGTTGCTTTGGCTCTTAGTTTTCTAGATTTCGCCGAGGCAATCGGATTTGGGATCGTTGAAGTCAAGTCATACACACTATCAAGCCTCCATTTTGGTATAAATTTTGGTTGAACTTGAGATGGCATGTATAGGACTACCCTTGTTTGTTAAATATGTTGTAATGTAAGTATGTACGGCCGTGCGAAAATGGCTCGAAAAGGAGGCATGAACTTAGACTAATTGTGGGTTGTATGTATATATTTTGTGTCATGATGTGGCTATGGCTTGAAATGGGAATGTTGGTCATATGATCAGCCATTGGCATGGTTAAAATGATCATATATGAACCTATGTATGGTAAGGCTAGATGAATCGTGGAGACCACCAAATAGGTAAGTCCTATCTTAAAACAGATGCTGCCAGCTGCAGTGGCATGAATGTGAAAAATCACCAAAATTCATAGGAATGGAATTAGATAGTGAATAAGCTATGTAAATGAACCTTGATGAGTCTATTTTCATATGGAAGAAACGAAACGGTCATAGGAGTTACAGGTTAAGAGATATTAAAGCTATTGTGAGACAGGGCCAGAATGGTTTCTGGGTTCCCTGTCGCAACTTTAAAAATTCACTATAAATTATCCAAAAGAATTAGGAGATATACCTTATATGTACAGATTCCATTTTGAGTCTAGTTTCATTAGAAACAAACTACACCAGCATTAAAGCCCTGTACAGAGAGATATTCAAGTTATACCGCGCGAAGGTCAGAGCAGTCGATCCCTGTAACAGGGGTAACTTTAACTAATAAACTGTACCAATTGGCCCGACCAAAATCCTAGAAATAAATCCATGGATGGATATATGAGTCTAAATTCAGGAAAATTTACAAAACCAGTTTCCGAGTTTTGAAACTCGAGATATGATTTTAAAGGCGACAGTGACGCAGTTTTCTAGCCTGACTGGAAATGTCAAATTGGTGGGCAAAAACATGTGAACTTGGTTTGTTAACCCTCGGTCCGACACCGGCGATGGTCTCGGGTTTGGGGTGTTACAATTTTATTGGTATCGAGCCACGGTTTAGTCGATTCTAGGACTACTGTGATGTGTTTGGGGTCTAGCTATACATGCCATTAAATGATGAGTCGATAGTGTGATGAATTCGACAATTTAACTTCATGTTTGTTTATAGCAATGGATCCCGATCCCAACCGAAGCGATAGCTGATGATGTGGAGAGTGTGGCGCTGCTCCGCGCAAGGGACAGCGCCATGGACTCTCAACCTATGGCCAGTAATCCTAATGACGAGGCTAGGCAAGCCTTTTATAGTGTGATGAACGAATGGTTTAATCAATACATTCGAACCAACACGGTACTGTTCCACCACCTCCATTCCCGACGAATGCAACCCCAGACCTACAATACCTCCGTGAATCGACCAAATAAGGTCGGGTAAGCCCCGATCGATAGGATTCAAAACATGGGGCCACTGAATTTAAGGCTACGGATGATGATGATGCCGAGCGAGCTGAATTATGGTTAGATAACACTATCCGGTGCTTGATGAGCTATCCTGTACACCCGATGAGTGCTTAAAGTGTACCATCTCCTTGCTACGCGAGTCCGCCTACTATTGGTGGAGTACTCGACTTGTGGTGCCTAGAGAACAAGTGACTTGGGAATTCTTTCTAACCGAGTTCAAAAAAGTATATTAGTCGAGATTCATCGACCAAAAGCGGAGGGAATTCCTTGATCTTAAGCAAGGTTCTATGTCCGCATCGACTACGAACGGAAGTTTGTGAGGCTTAGCCGATGCTGCGAGAATGCATTTCGTCCGGGCTATTATGTGTAAACGCTTCGAGGATGGGCTGAATGATGATATAAGGATGTTTGTTGGCATTCTCGAGATACGAGAGTTCGTAGTACTTGTTGAGCGAGCTTGTAAAGTCAAGAGCTTAGAAAGGAGAAACAAAAAGCTGATGTGGGGATTGGAGAATTCGAAAGAGGTCCTCGGAAAGTCTCTTCAACAAGCATCGAAGAGATTTCGAGATGATGCGAGCCGGTCTAGAGGCGTTTGGGCTTTTCTAGACGAGGACGCGATCGACCCCGTGACCACACGAGTCACCTCGATTGCCGGTGGCGGAAATGATCGCCGAGAGGGCGGAGTGTCCATATTGTGGCAAATGGCATTCGGGAGCTGTTGGCCGTGATCGCTCCCGCTATAAGTGTGGATCGGCCGACCACTTTATGAAGGATTGCCCGAGGATGCATGAACAGAATGCAAGTCGAGTGCAAACCCGGTTCTACCATCGCCGAGGTAGACCACCTAGAAATATGGGCAATGTCGATGGCGGTCGAGAGGATCTAGAGATGCTACCATCGATCTCGAGGCCCGTGCTCTGCTAGGACTTATGCCATACGCGCACGCGAGGATGCTTGCCTCTCCGGATGTTATTAGCGGTACTTTCACTCTTTTCAATACAAATGTAATTGCTTTGATTGACCCCGGTTCTACTCATTCATATATATGTGAAACCTTAGCATCCATAGAAGACTTTTCCCATTGAGTCTCATCGAGTTTGTAATTCGGTGTCAAACCCTTGGGTCATTACGTGCTTGTTAACAAAGTGTGCAAGAAAAGTCCCCTAGTGTTCCGAGGTTCTTGTTTTCCGCGGACTTAATGCTTTTGCCATTCGATGAGTTCGATGTTATTCTTGGTTTGGATTGGTTGACCATGCACGATGCGGTTGTAAATTGCAAGAGCAAGACTATCGATTTGAAGTCGCGAATAATGAAATAATTCGGGTTGAGTCCACGGACTTAAAGGGTTGCCAACGTAATATCGCGATGTTGGCCCATAAATATGTAAGAAAAGGGTGCGGCGTACCTTGCGTCGTACTCGATGACAAGGAATCGAGAGAAGAAACCCGAATCGTGCGTGGTTTGTGAATACCGGATGTTTTCCCAAGAATTGCCGGTTTACCACTGTTCGGAAATAGAATTTGGCATCGAATTGGTACCGGTACCACTCAATTTCGATAGCTCCGTATCGTATGGCCCCAACGGAATTAAAGGAGTTGAAAGTTCAGTTGCAAGAATTGGTGGATAGAGGTTTTGCTCGCCTGAGTTTTTCGCCTTGGGGTGCGCCGGGTCTTTGTTCGTGAAGAAGAAGGATGGAACCATGCGATCGTGCATCGACTATCGTCGACTTAACAAAGCGACGATAAAGAACAAATATCCGTTGCCACGTATTGATGACTTGTTCGATCAATGAAGGGAGCCTCGGTGTTCTCGAAAATAGATTTGAGATCGGGCTACTATCAATTGCGAATCCGAGATTGAGACGTGCCCAAGACGCCTTGAGCGAGATATGGTCACTATGAGTTCTGGTGATGCCGTTTGGGCTCACTAATGCCCTCGCGGTATTTATGGATTTAATGAATCGAATCTTTAGACCATATTTGGATCGATTCAGTAGTCGTGTTCATTGATGACATCTTGGTCTATTCAAGAAATGAGACCGAACATCTTGAACACCGCGGTTAGTCTTTGCAAATTTTACGGACAAGCAATTATATGCTAAGTTCAGCAAGTGTGAGTTCGGTTAAGAGAGGTTAGCTTCTTGGGTCATGTGGTATCTCGATCGGGTATTCGAGTCGGCCGAATAAAATTTCAGCCATACTAAATTGGAAGCCTCAGAAATATTCTTGAGGTTCAAGCTTTTTGGGGCTTGCTTGGTTATTACCGACGTTTTGTAAAGGGTTCTCAACGATAGCCACGCCGATGACGCTTACTCCAAAAGGATGTTAAGTTCGAATGGACGGAGAAATGCCAAAAAGCTTCGATCAACTGAAAACTTATTTGATGAAGCCCCAATTCTAGTGCAACCCGAGTCCGCAAGGAGTTTGTTATCTATAGCGACGCCTCTCTACTTGGGTTAGGTTGCGTATTAATGCAAGAAGGTCGAGTTGTGGCCTATCGTCGAGGCAATTAAAGCCACATGAGAAAAATTATCCAACTCATGATCTCGAATTGGCGCCATCGTATTCGCCTTAAAGATTTGGCGACATTACTTATTTGGTGAAAGGTGCCATGTATACTCGGATCACAAAAGTCTCAAATATTTGATGACCCAAAGAGACTTAAATCTGCGACAAAGACGTTGGCTTGAGCTGTTAAAGGATTATGAACGATCATTGATTATCACCGGGAAAGGCGAATGTGGTTGCGGATGCCTTGAGTCGTAAATCGTTATTCACTTTACGAGCGATGAATGTGCACTTGTCTGTCCGATCCGACAGTGTGTTAGTGGCTGAATTGAAAGCCAAACCACTATTGACACACCAAATTCGAGAAGCTCAGAAAGTCGACGACGAGTTGGTTGCAAAACGGGCTGCGTGTGTTCCGAACAAGGACTCGGAGTTTCAAATCGACGATGACGATTGTTTGAGGTTCAAAAGTCGTCTGTATCCCAAGGAATTCGGAACTCATTTCGATAATTCTGAATGAAGCCCATTGTAGCCAAATGGCAATCCACCCGGGGAGTACGAAGATGTACAATGATTTGAAACATCGATTTTGGTGGCATGGTATGAAGCGAGACATCTCCGACTTTGTTTCAAGATGTTTAATATGTCAACAAGTGAAAGCGGAACATCGGTGCCTTGAGATTACTTGACCAATCACGATACCCGAGTGGAAATGGGATCGAGTCACAATGGACTTTGTATCCGGACCGCCATTGTCGCAAGTAAGAAGGATGCGGTTTGGGTCGTGGTAGATCGATTGACTAAGTCGGCCCACTTTGTCCCCGTCGTGCGGATTTTCAATGGACAAATTAGCGGAATTGTACGTTTCTCGATTGTGAAATTACACGGGTGCCTATTTCTATCGTGTCGGATAGAGATCCGAGATTTACCTCGCGGTTTTGGAAAAAGTTGCAAGAAGCTTTGGGTACCAAGTTGCATTTCAGACCGCCTTTCACCCCTAAACCGATGGTCAATCCGAGCGGGTAATTCGAGATCTTGGAGGATATGTTAAGATGTTGCGTCCTCGAGTTTAGTGGTTTATGGGAGCGGTATTTGCCGTTGATTGAATTCGCTTACAACAACAACTTTCAATCGAGCATTAAGATGGCACCTTATGAGGCTTTATGCGGGCGTAAATGCCGTACACCATTGTTTTGGACCGAGCTTGGTGAAAGCAAGATTTTCGAGGTGGATTTGATTAGGGATGCTGAGCGAAAGTGAAAGTAATCCGTGAAAGTTTGAAGATAGCCTTCGATCGTCGTAAGTCGACGCGGATATGAAGCGTAAGGATATCGAGTATCGTGGGTGATAAAGTGTTTCTCAAGGTATCGCCTTGGAAAAGATACTCGTGTTGGCCGTAAGGGCAAGTTGAGCCCGAGGTTCATTGGGCCATATGAGATATCGAGCGAGTCGGTCCGGTGGCATATCGTTTGATTTTGCCCCTGAACTCAAAAGGTTCACGATGTCTTCCACGTGTCGATGCTTGACGTTATAGATCCGATCCAACGCGTGATTAGTCCATCGAAATTGAAATTCAAGCTAATATGAGTTATGAGGAAGAACCAATTCGTATCCTATCACGAGAAGTGAAAGAGTTGCGAAACAAGCGGGTTCCGCTAGTGAAAGTGTTATGGCTCAAGCACGGGATAGAAGAAGCTACTTGGGAGACCGAGAACTCTATGAGAGAGCGATATCCGAACCTATTTACGGTAAGCTTTTCTGGGACGAAAATCTCTTGAGTGGGGAGAGTTGTGACACCCGAATGTGACCCTAGTCGGAGAGTGGTTTGGGACCACGGCCCGAGTCACAAGAATAATTAAGTGTTATATTCCGTGCTTATTGTATGTGGAATTGGTATGCGTAAATATTTCGTGTCTCGATTTTTATTAATTAGGTGCTAATTTATAAGAAAGGACTTAGTAGTGAACTTTGAAAGTACGATAGGGAAATATGTGATGACTAATTAAAGCATGCATGCAAAATAATGGACTTGCATGTCAAATTTCCCTTTTTACAAGTGATGGCCGCCATGACAAAGTGATATGGGCTAAACATGTCATGAAACATGTTTTGTTGGGCATTAGGGAGAAATCATAAACAAATAAGCATGGGTAAGAAAAGAATGAAAAAAAAATGTGTGTGAGAGTAGCATTCCCCATTGCCGTGCAACCAAGAAGAAAACAAAAAATTTTGTTCATCCTTTCTCATCTTTTGGCGAAAATCATAAGGAGGAAGAAAGGATTTTTGCTCCATTTTTGGTTTAGAAGAGAACTAGAAGGAGATTTGGCCATACTTGTACCAAGATTAAGGTATGTATGAGGTTGTGTTTGGAGTTTCATGCATGACTTGGTTACTAACTTGATGTGCATGTTAGCCATGGCTCAAATCTTTGTTATGCCATGGAAATGGTATTTGGGCAAAGTTGTTATGGTGATAAAGCCATTGCATGCTAAGTGTGAAGCTTGATGATGATGCATGCAATGATGGATTTTCTATTCATGAGTAAGATTTTGAGTTTTCTCTTTGTTTTATCATGATTAAAGTTGAAAAGGAGCATGATTGTCATATTCGCCATGATGCATTCTTGAGCATGATTCATGCTTCTTGCATGTTAGTTAAAATTTGTGTTTTGGATGGCTATGGACACCTTGAAAATTCGGCCATGCTCATATATGTATATATATGATTGCACATTATGTTTGGTTATGAACTAAGTGATGAATATATTGATTTAAAGAAGAAAATGTGGAAGAATGCTTGTGAAATTGCAAGCACAATTGACCTAGCACACATATAAGTGCTTGATGCTATATTATAAGTTTTGGGCCACAATGTGCAAAGCATTAATTAGTAGATTGCATGCTGTTTTGTGAGGTATTAAGTGCAAAATTGACCTCAACATGTACATGAATATTCGCCTTGGGTAGCCTATTGAAGGCCTTAGCATTTCCTTGATGCTCAAATAAATTGTATTGAATTGCTTGATGTAGTATAAAATGTGCATGACCATTGTGTATTCAAGCTAAAGAGTGGCCATATGACCATTTAAAATCCTTGTCATATTCGGCCATAAGCAAGCACAATGAGGTTTTAATAAATTGAATTTGTTTGAATTAGCTCAAGAGCTAAGAGGGCCACAATTGGACAAGGGAAGGAAAAGGTGATCGAATAGCCGAAAAAGCCGTTCGACAACATCCGAGGTAAGTCCTCAAGAAGTGACCTTACTTGAATTATGTGAGATGAAATATGGATGTGTATGATTATTGATTATGTGTGTATGAGTATTTGAATTCCACCGGGCTAAGTCCCGGCGGCGAATATGCTAATGATTATAATTGTGTTTGAGCCTTAGTAACGAAAATGAAATATGTATGTCCAATGATTATTGATGTATGTGTGCATGAGAAATTGAATGATATCCGGGCTAAGCCCAAGACAACTATGCTGGAAATTATATCCGGGTTAAGACCGAAGGCAATTGTGCTAGTGGCTATATCCGGCTAAGGCAGAAGGCATTCGTCTGAGTTATTCTATCCGGGCTAAGACCAAGGCATTTGTGCACGTGATTAAATCCGTTATATTCGAAGAATCTTGGGCTGGAGGTGAGTGTTGGATGCGAAATGAATTTAATTAGTACACTCGGAAAGCCCAAAGGATAAGGTACGTTATATGTGCATTGGAAAGTCGGCGTGTTTGAGCAACATTCGCTCAATCGACTAACAATTTCCGTTATTGAATTGATTGATGCTTTGCGAACTTATATAATGATGAAGTATGAAGTAAGAATGTGTATTAATGAAATGATGCATTTGGCTATGTGAATGTATTGCTGTAAATTATAGTTCATTATATTCCTTGAGACTTACTAAGCATAAAATGCTTACCCGTTGCTTTGGCTCTTAGTTTTCTAGATTTCGCTCGAGGCAATCGGATTTGGGATCGTTGAAGTCGAAGTCATCCACACTATCAAGCCTCCATTTTGGTATAAATTTTGGTTGAACTTGAGATGGCATGTATAGGACTACCCTTGTTTGTTAAATATGTTGTAATGTAAGTATGTACGGCCGTGCGAAAATGGCTCGAAAAGGAAGCATGAACTTAGACTAATTGTGGGTTGTATGTATATATTTTGTGTCATGATGTGGCTATGGCTTGGAAATGGGAATGTTGGTCATATGATCAGCCATTGGCATGGTTAAAATGATCATATATGAACCTATGTATGGTAAGGCTAGATGAATCGTGGAGACCACCAAATAGGTAAGTCCTATCTTAAAACAGATGCTGCCAGCTGCAGTGGAATGAATGTGAAAAATCACCAAAATTCATAGGAATGGAATTAGATAGTGAATAAGCTATGTAAATGAACCTTGATGAGTCTATTTTCATATGGAAGAAACGAAACGGTCATAGGAGTTACAGGTTAAGAGATATTAAAGCTATTGTGAGACAGGGCCAGAATGGTTTCTGGGTTCCCTGTCGCAACTTTAAAATTCACTATAAATTATCCAAAATAATTAGGAGATATACCTTATATGTACAGATTCCATTTTGAGTCTAGTTTCATTAGAAAGAAACGACACCAGCATTAAAGCCCTGTACAGAGAGATATTCAAGTTATACCGCGCGAAGGTCAGAGCAGTCGATCCCTGTAACAGGGGTAACTTTAACTAATAAACTGTACCAATTGGCCCGACCAAAAATCCTAGAAATAAATCCATGGATGGATATATGAGTCTAAATTCAGGAAAAATTTACGAAACCAGTTTCCGAGTTTTGAAACTCGAGATATGATTTTTAAGGCGACAGTGACGCAGTTTTCCAGCCTGACTGGAAATGTCAAATTGGTGGGCAAAAACATGTGAACTTGGTTTGTTAACCCTCGGGTCCGACACCGGCGATGGTCTCGGGTTTGGGGTGTTACAGAGTTTTAAGAATTTTTCTCAAAATTACAAAAATTTTCCAAGGTGTAGGGCTCACACGCCCATGTGGTCCAAAGGACATGCCCATGTGACTCTGGGACTTGCCCGTGCTAGAGGCCGTGTTCAACCCCGTGTAACTCTCTGACTTGTGCACACGACCATGCCACACGCTCGTGTGCTAGGCCATCTGGTTTATTAATTCATTTCAAAATTAGGTGCAGGTTTCACACAGCCAAAACACACACTCGTGTTCTAGGCCATGTAGCACATACAACTCAAACGTGTGCTCAATTCTAAGCATTTTGTTTCTTAAAACTAAGGTGCAGGGGACACACGACCTAACCACATGCTCATGTTACCAGGCCGTGTGATACACATGGTCTAGACACACGACTGTGTATCTACCCGTGTGGATAAAATGAAGCTATTTCTAGCTTCATTTCTCACCCAAAATCACCCAAAATTTCACCCAAGATCTGTACTTGAAACACATATTGTAACACCCCTAACCCATATCCGTCACCGGACTAGGGTTAAAGGCGTTAACAAACAAATCAAAATAATTCATAGATAATTCACAAATATCATTTACTCATAATCATAAATCATTACAGAGTCCCTTACATAGGTCAACGGGACCTCAAACATACATTAGAATTGTTTCAGGACTAAACCGAGCTCATACAAAATTTTTCTAAAACTTAAACATTTTTCAAAGTTGTACAGGCCACACGCCCATGTGAACAAGCCATGTGCCTTACATGCCTTTAGACACGCCCGTGTGTCTAGGCCGTGTCAAAACAGGACATACATACTGACTTATTCACACGGCCACAAGACACGCCCGTGTGCCAGGCTGTGTGAAAATTAGGTAGGCTACTGACTTGGGTCACATGGCCAGTCACACGCCCATTTGTCTAGCCCGTGGTCAAAGCTAACTTTGCCACACAGCCTAGCACACGCCCGTATGTGTGTCTGTGTAGTTTGCTCAAGCTCATTTCGAAATGGCCCTTGAGAAACACGGCTGAGACACATGCCCGTGTCTCTGCCCGTGTGGGCAAAAATAGGCCAATTACAAGGCAATCTGCCACCCATTAAGGGTCCTCCCAAAAACTATCAAATAGACACCAAATGCATATCAAATTTCAACCATTTCAAGTCACAAATCATCCATTATTCATACTATGATATTATCAACCAATCTCATCTTCATATAACATACCAATTCATGTCATTCCATAAACCAAAAACATATCAGAACATATGGTCTATAACTTCTTTTCAATTCATTCATTCTCATATCAAAATCTTACCAAATCATCAAATAATCACACACCAAAACTTACCAAATTGACCAATTCGTTTCTCCATTAATAAACACATCACATAGACATAATTTCCATCACATATCATATACCAAAATCAACCATAAGATCAACCAAAACCAAGCCATATCACATGGCTAAATATATACATCACAAAACATATTCAAAGTACTTCTAAACTATACATGCCATACTTTAATATTCACATTTTCAAAAGGTACCAAAACGAAGTTCGATAATGTGGTGATGATCCTCGATGATCCTCGAGCTCCTAATAGCTACGATATCTATAAAACAATGCAAACACGCACAAAGTAAGCTTTCAAAAGCTTAATAAGCCATATACAAATAAACTTAACACTTTAAACATAAAAGCATCATCAAATTACATAGACTTCATAGCCAAATACTATCACAAACCTCAATGTTCATATACATTTCACATATTCCAAATTCTTTACCACATATAGCATATTTTCTCATACTTTTATCACATATCAACATTTGTTCACTAAAGTACATATACTTACCTTTCAACATAAAATATGATACTCATTTCAAATGTACCTGAATCAGATACATGTTCACATAATAATTCATTTTCTCGGAATGCCCATTGAACCATTAGGAATCATAAGGATACACGGATAGCTCAGAAAGCTCGTACAATGCCAATGTCCAGACACGGTCTTACATGTAATCAAATATCGATGCCACTATCCTAGACAAGGTCTTACACTAAATCAAATACGATGCCAACGTCCCAAATGTGGTCTTACACGTAAAACATAAGACAATGCCAACATCCCAGATGTGATCTTACACGATAACACATATCGGATCCTATGTGATGACATATGTATCCTAACTATTCCTAAGGTTCGTGCGAGGCTTTTCAAACGTCAGAACTTTCTCGATACTTTCTCGGATGTCTCATTTTTCTCATCTCATATATTCATTCATCATAGTTCAATAGCATATAATCAATAGTAATTCAATTCAAAACACATTTATTTGTATATAGACTTACCTCGTACGGATTCAGATAGACAAAATCGGCTACTTAATGACTTTCGACTTTCCCCAATCTAATTCTGTTTTCTTTAGTTCTTGAAACTTTATCATGGCCAAACCCTAGCTCAAGTTTTCCTTATTTTTCTTTGATGAATTCGGCTAGGATGAACGCAAAATGACCTTATTTTGTGTTTTGTTTAATTTAATTAACCTTAATTAACAATTTCCAATTTTGCCCTTAATGAAAATATTAATAAAACATTAACATTTAAGGCTATAATTTTCCACTTATTATGCAAATGGAAAAATAACAACATAAGGACTTCTCAATTAAAGAGAAATAGCAATAAGCACTTTTAACATATGGCAAGCAACTTTTACAATTTACGCGATTAGGTCCTTTTTACAAATTAAGCACACAAATAATCAAATTTTCATATAAACTTTCACACATGTCAATTCAAATATTATAATCACAGAAAATAATATTCAAATATTTTTCTGACTCGGATTTGTGGTCCCAAAACCATTATTCCTACTAGGGTCTAAACTGGACTATTACACATATCCAATACCAACCACTCCAAGCTTTCAAATTAAACAATTCTATCATTTATCATGGCATACCATTACATGCATATGTGTTTATAAACTTACTTTGGATTAACTTAGGCATTATACCATGTCTCTACCCGTGTGTTTACTACCATGCATGCTGACCTAAAATTCTAAGTTCAAGGGACACACGGCCATAGAACACCCCCATGGGGACTAACCATATGTCACACATGGCCTAGACACATGCTCGTGTGTCTACACGTGCAGACCTTTTTGGAGGCTATATCTCAAGCCAATGGTCACCCTCCACATCCATACACATTCATAGACTTCAATGGTGTTTTAACATGGCCTAAATATGTCCATAACCTACCTTGGCATAGTTTTTTGCATGTTAACCTCATCTCATTGGTCAAACACATGCTAGGTTATCCTTTTTGTACTATGGATTACCATTCCAATAATCACATTTTATACTTGGCTCGTTTTATAACTCATTGCCACTTATGACCTAACCATCTCCAAGTGATTCGACCACATTACACCTATCTATTCATGGTATAACACATTTGGCATCCATAAGAGACATTCACATGTAACCATGCAGATTTAGTAGGTTTATAACCTTCATCAAAATGAGCCATACCTCATGGCCATATACGAAATGATGTAAGTATATCATTCAAGCCCTTACATTGTCTAACTGAATGACACATATAACAAAAATAACGAAAAATCCTATAGATGCCATTGAAACAAAGTAAAGGCATCTATATACCAAAGCAAGATAAGCTGATAGCGTTGACAATACTCCAATCGTCTTCCAATCTTCATGAGTCCACGAGCTCTGTAAAACAGGGAAAGGAAAAGGGGTAAGCATTAACATGCTTAGTAAGTTTGGATAACTAGAAAGTAAACTTACTGGTTAAATAGCATACAACCATATTAGGCAATAATTCCAACAAGTATGAAATAGTTTCCCTATCACATGAACTCAAGCATCAAGTTAGTCTCATATCAATACATCATGTCTTTAGTCTTAGATGAGCTCATCAATTCAATATTTTCATTCTTTATTTCTCATGTTAATCCCGTTGAATTTCTCAAAAATCTCGATGGATAGCCCAATTACCGTCAAGTCATATAAGTGATCATCTCAAGTACGCACTCCCGCGAACCTTACATCTTACAATGGGATTACCAGTCCAGGCTAAATCTGTAACGCCCCAATTTTCGGGAATTCTGTGAATGTTGGCATAGGTTTAATTATGTTAGTGGGCCTCTAAAAGGCCCAAGCTTAAGATAGAACCCGACAATTTTAGTTAATTTTTGTTCCATAAGAAAAAGGGGGTGAAATTATGAAATAGAACCTATATGAAAATGTTTGAAAATGCTATAGGCTAAATTGAAGTGGCCAAATAAATAGGAGTGCAAAATAGGAGGATTTGCATGACAAACCTCCCATTTTACATGAAGCGGCCAGCCATCATGTTGTTGTAGACAATATGAGCACTTGATATCCATAATTCATGGTACAAATTGATAATGGGTTAGGTAAATGTTCCATGATAATGGATTAGGTAAATATTCCATGATAATGGGTTAGGTAAATGTTCCATGATGGGAATTTCATGTCTTTTGTATTAAAGAATTAAATGGATGGAATATGAAATTTTATTAAAAACAAAGGGGTGAAAAGAACAAAGTTTTGTCCATCTTTGTTCATCATAGCCTAAAGTTAGAGAAGAGAAAGGAGAGGAGAAAGCTCTTGAATGTTCGGTCACTTGGGGAAGAAAATTGAAGGTAAGTTCATGGTAGTTTGCTTTTATTTTGAGGTTCATGAGTTCTTCTTAATTCTAGCTTATCTCTTGAAGCATATTTTGGTTTTTGGTTGTGTTGTGAGCATTTGGTTGTGAATTAAAATGAAGGAAATGGTTGTTGTTTCATGTCCTTTTGATGAAAAATGGAAGATAGGTGAAGTTGAGCCAAACAAATGAGCATGCATGTGCCTTAGATGCTAAGGGGAAAAATCGGCTAACATGTTGTGCTTTAAAATGATGAAATGGAGACTATAATTAAGTAAACTCATATATATGTGATGATTGATTGGTGATATACATGTTTAAATAACATTCATGCAAGTTATGTGTGAAAGAGTGATTTGGTAATAAATCTGCTTGGGATAGCAGCAGTAACGTGACTTTGGAAAATCACCATAAATTGTGGGAGATGAATTAGAAGCTTAATAAATTATGTAATTAAAGCTTATTGAGTCTAGTTTCAAATGAAATAAACAAGAACATATTTTGAATTCTGTACAAAGAGAAATTTGATTCGTAATGAAGAGTGGTCAGATTAGTCAAACAGTGAAACATGGGAAATTTTGAGAAAAATCTGGTATTGATTGGCTAAACCAAAAATTCTGAAAATTTTATGGATAGAAGATATATGATTTTATTTTTAGGGAAAATTAACAGCACTTGATTTGGAGTTTCGTAGCTCCAGTTATAAATGATTTAGTGACTGTTGCTCAGGAAGATAGCTTGCAGTGAATGATTATGTGGTAAACACTGACAAAAATTTGTTAATGAGTTGCTTATTGATTTCTTATAAGCTTAGTCTGATCTGTAGGTGTGGTTGGCCGAATATTGTAAGGGGTTAATACATAGTTTGTATTTGAATAGTTTGATTAACGTGTTAGTAATCCAATTGTAGGCGGTTCGTGTGTGGATCTCGTCAACATATCGTCGCAAATAGGTGTGTAACTAACACCCTCTTTCTTAGTCTGGATCGGAAAAAGTCGAAATGCCGAAATGCCGAAAACCGGTATTTTGTAGATTTACGAGTGTGCGAATGCTCGTGAGGTAAATCGATTAATGTTTTTGGTAAGCTGCAAAATTTGGACTGCAAAGTGCATGATTTCTGTGCCCTCGATATTTTTGGGCTTAATGGGCCAAAATTGGAATGATGGGCCAACGGGCCCAATTCGGTAAGAACCCTCGGTACGTGATTTTGTTAGTACGTGAAAAGTAGGAATATGCATGAAAAACCCTAAAATAGATAAATTACTGAAATACCTTTAAAAGTGGAAAATTTACAGTTTTACCCCTAGTAGATAAATTATCGAAATACCCTTAGGGTTAAATTGACCTAAATGCATGCTTGACTGTTGTTATTTATGCATGCCATGTTGTTATTATCGATGCATGGGATTGGGATATTGACGAAGGAAGTCTGAAAGTGACTTGTCCACGATTTGGAGGCTTTGCCTCAATTTATCGATAATCGAGCAAAGCAAGGTCAGCAATCGTGGAGTGTTAATGGGTGGGTTGAGCTATTCCCACATGGAGTGTAGGGCTAGTACGGGTGGAGTCACGTGGTTGGTGGGTTGAGTAGTCTCCCAAATGGGCTTGCATATGTTATTGATGTTGCATGTATTTTGAAATTGGCCTATGGGACATCTTGTTATTTGAATAAGGGCTAAGGCCCGGTTTATTGTAATCTGAAAGGGCTCGTCCATTACCATTTATTACTGAATGGGCTTAGCCCAATAGGCTTGAGCTAACTTGGGCTTTGAATGGGTTTTCCTTACACACCGAGTTTCCCAAACTCACCCTTTTATTTTCATCCACATAGGAAATCCCCAACCATAGTGGGCTTGGGTCGTGAGGGAATTCGAGTGGCCACCCGCTCAAAGTTTGGTTTTCTTCGGTGAACTGGACATCCTATTATTTACGTTGAGGTTTGGGTTTTAAATGTAATAAGGCCGCTTAATTATTTTTATGGTTTTAATATGTATTACTAAGATAGGTATTACTTATTTTAACTGTTGAAATTGGATAGCTTTAGGGCGCATTTTCAAAAAAAAAAACAACAATTGATTTCAAAATAACACGACAACAAGCAAAGCTTCCGCAATGGAAGTATTTTCCAAAATTAATCACTTTTCCTAAAAATGACTTAATCAAATCGATTTCCTAGAAATATACATGACGTTAAGGTGTCGCAATGGCGGTGTGCATGTCTAGGATTGGATCCGAAGGGAGCTTGGTACTTAAGTAGTCCGATAGTCTCACCTCCTCTTTTCCGGTTTCCTACCTGGTGCACAGCTTCCATTCACTTTAACCTATAATGAAATTATCTTTTAAAACACTAAGTAGGTTTTTCTGGATCAACAATATAAAATGTTTTGAACGCTTCGATGTGGCATGTCGGATCCGGCCATAACGTCTGGGCCAGGTTTGGGGTGTTACAAAATCCCCCGTATCATAACTCACAGAGTGTTGTCGGGATTACCAGTCCAGGCTAAATCCCTTACAATAACATACACTCTCATAAGCTCGAATCTGATTGACCAGTCCAAGCTAAATTCAGTTATTAATTGGATTACCGGTCCGGCTAAATCCTTAATGCACCCATATTCTTCGGAGGCTCGATCACTTAAGGAACACCCGTCCGGGCTAGATCCTTTCTATTTTGAGATCAACGGATTACTCGCCCGACTAAATCCTTTTCTACAACACATGTAGGATCCCATGTCATGTAAGCCATAATTTATCCATCGGATTTCCCTTTTTATTTCAACCGGGACATTTATCATCTTTTCATTTACACTACCACATTTCATGGATTATCATGCAATGAGTATCAAAATTTATCATACATTCAAGAATATGCATTTTAAGTATATTAAGAGTTTACTTTGGGTTATGCGAACTTACCTGGTAGTCGTTTCGGATTCGTGTCTCGATTATTTTGAAACCTTTCGTTTTCCACAGTCGACCTCCGAAATTGGTTCCTTGGGGTCTATATCAGTAAAAATAAATCATTAACACCTTACATTATTCAATTTCGGCTAAAACTCACCCTAGGGGAAAATGACCATTTCGCCCCTGACCTTTCTCATTTTTACAAATTAATCTCTAGACTCGTATGATGAAATGCATGAAATTCCTTAGATACCCAAGCCTAGCCGAATGTATCATAAGCTTATACTAGGCCACATTTTCCTCCATTTCACATTTCTACCCCACATTTTATACCTTTTTCAATTTGGTCCCTTTTTGGTGTTTTCATGAAAAATCACCTAGTAAAAGATGTTTATCCAACATCCCACTTCCATAATCCTCCATAAATATCAAAGAAAAATCATCTAATGCATGGGTCAAATTTCTAACATGAACCGTAGCTTGAAATATGGGTAGAAATGGATAAAGCATGTTACGAGTGTTTCAAAAATACGAAGAACATTAAAAACGAGCCTAGGGAACAATTACTATTGAGCTTGAAATGTTGGAAAACCCTAACTATAGAGACCCCTTCAAATTCGGTAGCATGGAGAAGAAAATGAGTGAATTTTTGCTTGATTTTACCTTTTTATTACATTAATTAACTAAATGACCAAAATGCCTTTTCTTACTAACCTTTCCAAATTTTCCATGCATGCCCATTTTTGTCCAAAAACTTAGAAATTGGGCAAATTACTCTTTAAGGACCACTAATGAATATTCCAAAGCAATTTCATACAAATTGCTTCTAGAATCCAAGTTTTACAATTTATTCAATTTGGTCCCTAATTTCCAATTAGACACCTTACACATAAAATTACTTCATGAAACTTTAACACATGCTTATTTTCATATCCTAGACCTCATAATGATCATGAAATATGGTCTCAAAACCACTATTCTAACTAGCCCTATTTCGGGATGTTATAGTGTCCCTTAATCCACACGGGTGTGTGGTCCTGTTTCATGATGAAACCCTTCTAAGTTCCCCAAAAGTTTCTAAAATTCTCGACTTAGTCCCGAACCACTCCTAATATATGTTTTCGGCCTCATAGGCCCATACAAGATGTTATGTATGTGAATGAATAATTTTAAATTGAATGAAATTTTAAGGCCTGGTTTTGTATGTTTACTTATGTTTCATCCGGTAACGCCTCGCACCATGTTTCAGCGTCGAATACAGGTAAGGGGTGTTACATTACCAGTCCAGACTAAATCTTAATGGTAACATATACTCGAGAGATATTATATCAGGATTACCTGTCCAGGGCAAGTCCTTTCTATAACAAGGTCAATAGGATTACTTGTCCAAGATAAATCCCATCTGCAACAACCACAAGACCTTATTCATTTCGAGAAAACGCATATATTCATCGGAATTCAATATTCAATCAGGACTTATACCCTTTTTCACCATATCAAGCATTAAATTTCTCATTATAACATTCAAGTAATGTACATCAATATAAGTCACATTCCATACAACACAACATTCAATTAAAAACATTTACATGCCCGATTAAGTTATATGAACTTACCTCGTTACTTGTTCGCATATTAAAGCTACTAATCTAAGACCTTTTCTTTTCCTCGATCTAACCTCGAATGTGAGTTGTCCAGATCTATATAAATAGCTTTAATAATCAATTTCTCATATTTCATACTCATTTGGACTCAATTTACTTCCTAGGAAAAATTACCATTTTGCCCCTAACTTTTCCATAATTTCCAATTTTGTCCCTAAGCTCGAAAAATGAAACTTGTGCAATTTAATTCATATTCCAAGCTTAACCAAAATCCCATTACAAAATTTATAGCACATGTATTCATAAAAATTCAGAATTTTTCTTCAATTTCACAAGTTTACATTTTAGTCCCTAAATCATGTTTTCATCAAAAATCACTTTGTAAAAGTTGTTTATCTATCAACAACCTTTCATTTTTTACCATAAATTTCTAACTTTCAACATATAAATCCATGACCCATTTTCCATACTTTGATAACTTTTCAAATTAATCCCCCAAATAGATAGTTTAATATATCCCGGTTTCAAAACTATCAAAATTACTAAAAACAGGACAAGGAAACTTACCCAATTAAGCCTTGAAAATTTCTTCTCTCTCCTAGGGTTTCCATATAAATTTGGGTTTGAAGATGAAAAAATAAGATGATATTTTCTTTTTATCATATTTTAATTAAATAGTTTTTTGAATTTCCAATTTAGTCCCTACTCTTTTCTAATTTTTCCATGGATGAGTCACCAAAAATCTACATACTTTTCTTTAATGGCCTAATTACCATATAAGTACCTCTAAATTTGAATTCCATAGCTATTTAATCCTTATAGCTACTAGAATTTGACATTCACATTTTATGCGATTTAGTCCTTCTCGTAATTAAACACTTAATCGATAAAATTTTCGTATCACATTTTCCATACGACATGTCTATCATAATACGGACCATATAATATAATAAAAATAAATTTTATTTTTAGGCCAGATTTGTGGTCCAGAAACCACTGTTCCGATTTCACTGAAAAATGGGCTATTACATTGCTTTACTCCCCAAAACATAATCAATGATTAAACACCTACTAAATGAAAAGTCTTGCTTGGATCACCCCTCGTAAAGTCACACCGCTCACTTCGGTACACAACTAATCTGCAAAGTTTAAGAAGAGAGTGGGTGAGCTTAACAAGCTCAGTGAATGCTGAGAGTAACCACAATGTACACACAATACCAAAGGTCAATCAAGAGCATACTACAACACATTCACAACCATATTCCGTTTGAGTTAGAATTACATGTTCGTGCTTCATTAATTCATTTAACAATAATTCGTAAAGACTAAAACAACAGTACATACCTTAATGACTCACAAGTTTAACTTATATATTCATAGGCATTCATAAGTTATATGAAAACAACCCAATTCAAAATTACATACACAATTTACTATGAGAACATACTAACATTTTCATGTAACTGAAATCAACTAATTTAGCATACTATAATTAAAGCATTCGTCTCTTATTGTATTATCACAACATATAAGATCATATTTAAATGATAAATTGCAAAGCAACTACATACTCATGCCAATCAAACTAAAACTAAATCCACTATGCAAACAAGTCATTATGCATAAACTAAGCAGACATGTCACATATTCATAACATATTTAAGTCTAATATCATATTTCACACATTTAGTCATCATCTGTTTATATTACTACACATTTATCACATAAATCACATGATTATTTTAGCATATATAACAACACGTATAAATCTCATTTAATTACATTCAGTCACATTTTATGATAGTTTGGCTCTTCGGATTATGAAACATCAAGTGGACTCTATCACCACTCATTAGACACATGGAACTCCATCACACCGCACATAGACTCATAGAGTCAAAAATATCCAATAAGCGAAACATATAGCTAATGCTCTCCAACACACCACACATTCATATCCCAGTAAATGGAGATCACATTCCCTTATCTTTCCAAAACTATCCCTGGGCCTCAACCCCTTATATACCACAACACATATAAGTGAGTATTGACATGCCAACTATATCCAACGGTTTCATTAAGTCACACGGCCAAAATATCCTCATCATAATCACACATTTTTAATTCCTGATTTAATGCACATCATCTTTGTTCATATTCGTCAATTCACGTAAAAAACTTGTACACAATGCATACTTATCGTATTCACATTTAATTGAACTTAAAGTGCCACAATAATGCTCATTGAGCCATCATATATCCATCAACATTGAGTGCATAAAATCAGTTTATCACTTACAAAAACCTGTTACATTAGCATCATATTCCACAATGCAACACATATATACTTACCGACTTCTGCACACTGCCACTGCACATCCTTATATCGCTAACACAACATCATTACTATCATTCGACATATTTAATATGCCCCACAATATAACAGAATTCACAATATTTCATCATAATAATCATGTAACACCCCAAACCCGGCCTAGACGTTATGACCGGATCTGATGCGCCACATCAAAGCGTTCAAAACATTCCGTATTACTTAGTTGGAAAACTTAGTTGGTGTTGTAAAAGACACTTTTAAAAGTAGGTTAAAGTGAATGGAAGTTGTGCACCAGGTAGGAAACCAGGAAGGAGAGGAGGTGAGTCCGTCGACCGCTAAGTACCAAGCTCCTTCGGATCCAATCCTAGACATGCACACCGCTATTGCCACACTCTAACATCTCGTATGTTTTGAAAAAACCGTTTGGTTATGTCTCATTTTAAGAAACTGATTAAGGTTGTAAACGCTTGTGAAAATATTTATTTTCTTGAAAAAACATTTACTTTATGCGTCATTGTGATCTTTTAAAACAAGTAGTTTTTATAAAACGAACCCTAGTGCTAACCAGTTTAATAATCCCCAAAATAAAATTAATTAAAAAGAGCGGCCTTATTACAACTTTGAGCATAATAAAAATAATCCAAATTAAATGCTAAACTTATTTAAAATCGGCAATCAAGCTTCATGGCCACTCTGAATCCTGCCCAGCTCCAAGTCCACCAACTAGGGCTCACCTGCAAGGATGGAAGAGGAAGGGTGAGTTTGGGAAAACTCAGTGTATACAGAAAACCCATCCAAAGCCCAAATCAGCTCGAGCCCATTGGGCCTAAGCCCTATTCAGATAACGAAGACACAATGGATCAAGCCCTTTTTGAATCACAGCAAGGCCTTAGCCCTTTTAACATAACAAGATGGCCCATAGGCCCGATTCAATAACATAGGTAACAATAGTAATAATGCATGCAAGCCCAACTGGGAGACTACTCAACCCACCAGCCGCCACACAGTCCCCTGCATCACCCTACACTCCATGTGGGAATATCTCAACCCACCCAAATTCTACACTCCACAAAGGCAAAGAACGCTCAAATATCGAAAGTTGAGGCAAAGCCTCCAAGACGTGGATGAACCACATTCAAGATTTCCTCCATCAATACCCCAATCCCATGCAATGATATTAATAAAAGCATAATATGCAAAATACAAGATCAATTATTCATGCATTTCACCATTTTAAACCCTAGGGGTATTTCGATAATTATGCTCTTCAGGGGTAATTTCGTAACTTACGTAACTACATAAGCTATTCCAGTAATTCTTAACAATTTTATGCAGTTTGATTCTACCATCTAACTGACAGGCTACTTTGCCCATCTCTTACCCATATTGGTCCGTAAGCCCATTGGGCCCAGTTTTTGGCCCATCGAGGCCTCTTTTTCCGAAATACGCTAAAATGTCACATGAACTTACTTACCACTTTGCGGTGCTAGATCTAACAATTACTCTATGTCTTAAGGGCATTCGCATACTCACAAGCCTATGAAATGCCAGAATTTCGGCATTTCGGCTTTTGCCGAATTGAACTAAGGAAGGGTGTTCGGTACACACCTGATTCGCGACGTCTGCTACTGAGATCACTTTCGATGTCCTACAATTGATTAGCACAGTTCTTAATTACAAACCATAATCACTAAACCCCCAAAACTTACTTATCTATGATCGAACCATATCCCTAATCACAAACTCATAATGTCCATATCGAGTTCAAAATGTTTGTCTTATGAATATCCCTTCTTTACCCTTAGTGATGGTATCCGAATCGAAGATCGATTTTGGAGAATACCGAAGCTCCCTAAGTTGATCGAACAGATCGTCAATCCTTGGTAGTGGATACTTATTCTTAATCGCCGTTTGTTCAATCGGCGATAATCGATGCACATGCGCATCGTTCGTCCTTTTCTTCACAACAGACCGGTGCTCCCCAAGGAGACACACTAGGCCTAATGAAGCCTCTATCTAACAACTCTTGAATTTGAGCCTTCGCCCACTAACTCCTTGGTGCCATCCTATAGGGTGCAATAGATATGGAGCTGTTCCGCAACAAATCGATTCCAAACTCAACTTCCCGATTCGAGGTAATCCAGAAGCTCTTCCTAAAAACATCCCGAATTCCCTAACAGTTCTGATGGTCTCCACAGTCAGATCCTCCGTTTCAGCTTGGCTTACCAAAGCCAGATATGCCTCGCATCCCTTGGGCATCAGTTTCTTAGCCCTCAACGCCGATACTACATTGGATAAGTAATCCCTTCGTTCTCTAATAATCATTACCTCTTCATCATTGACAGTCCTTAACACCATCTTCTTAGCTGTACAATCCAAAGTTGCCTTATGCTTGGTCAACCAATCCATCCCTAGTATCAAATCGAATTCTTCAAACGGTAACTCTATCAAATCCCCACAGAAAACCCTGCCTTGAATCTCCAGAGGCACCTCCTTGAAGAGTTTCTCTACCTTAACCGAATGACCTAAAGGACTTATCACAAACACCCCACATACAGTCTCGTCGGAATGCACACCCAGTACCCCAGAAATGTTATATGCCACATATGAGTGGGTTGATCCCACATCAATCAGAGCAATATAAGGTACACCATATATAAAAAACATACCAGTTATGACATCAAAAGGCCACCCTCCTCATGTGACGAGCAAGATACACCAAAGTTGGCTGACGAGCATCCGCGTTACCAATACCCCTGCCAGGTGCCCCACGTCCACGACCATTACCACCGCGACCTTGTCCACGACCTCTTGGCAGCGGCGGTCCATCCCTCACAGGTTGAGCCGGTCGACCCCTTGTTCGCCACCGAGCCTCGAGTGGCCCTCCTAGGACAATCCTTAATCCTGTGCTCCTTAGACCCACAACAAAGACAAGCCCTGAATGCTTCCAAAGACTCTCCTTGATGCATTCTCGCCGCAATCCCCACATGCTTGCGGTCTACACCTGCTCACCAAGACCGCCGAACCGTTCCTCCATCCTAGCTCTCTTAACATTTCGATTTGTAGCACCCACCGTCCAAAGATCCCTCTTGAACCGATTCCGATCCCTATCACGATTCTTCCGTTCGGTTTGTTTTACCTCCTCGGCTATCTTAGCCTTCTCTACCAAGACAATAAATCTCGCTCTCTCTGGAGATATGAGCACCCTTAACTCATCTCGAGACCATCCTCAAAACGAACGCTGCGCCAGATTCGGTGGAAACGATGCCATTAGCATACCGGCTCAATCGTAGAAACTCCGCCTCATATTCAGAATGGTCTTATTTCCCGAGTCGATTGAAGAACTCCTTTCTGCGTGCATCCACATAGCTAGCTCCAACATATTTTGCCTTAAAGGTCTGCTTGAACAGCTCCCATGTTACCCTCTCACCGGGGTACCCTCTCTCACAAGAATCCACCATCGATCGCTTCATCCCGCAAAGAACGACACCGCCCTTTCAACTTCGTTTCATCGAAAGTCCAGTCCTCCATGATCCGCTCTGTGGCTTCCAACCAGTACTCCGCCACATTTGGGGCCACTCCAGATACGCCCCTAAAAATCTCAGCTCTGTTGGCCCGAAGTCGTTCAGAAATGGACCCCCTATTTATGGGCCCGACGTTAGCTCCGGCCACCCTTTCCAAAACCCTCAACATGGCCTGAGACAGAGCGTTATCCCCTGCGGCCCGATCGTACGGCCCATTTTCATTAACCGGTGGTGGACGTACCTTGCCAGCTGGCATGTGTTCAGATGACGCAGATCCAGCTTGAGTGTTACCTCGGCCTCGACCACGGCCTCTTCCTCGAGTAGCCTTTGTACTCATAACGATTTATCTGATTACGAATTTTATGACATTAGTTTATTGGTTTCACTGTTTATTACAGAATGTCTTATGAATGATAACGAGTTTCGAGTTATTTTCGCAGAATCACAATTTAGCTACGGTCTCCGCTTTTGTAGCCCTAATACTACCTTATCAATAACACTATCTCTAAGGCTCAAGACTATCTATAGTATTATTTCCATCCATTCCATATAAATATTTAAAGCGTAAAAGAACACTTACAGACTTGGTACGGGATTCGAGTGCCACTTCTTTATCGATTCATAAAAACCCACGTTTTTGTTTACCGAAAATAAAAAGATTTCATTTGAGAACACTTTCATTTCAAAACTATTGATTTAACCTCGTTCAATAGAAAAACTTTGAACATTTGTGAAAAACTTAATTTTTTTTATTTTTTATTTTTTTAAAGATTTTTGGACCCGATCCACAGCCGAGTTGTTGCAACCAGGCTCTGATACCACTAAATGTAACACCCCAAACCCGGCCTAGACGTTATGACCGGATCTGATGCGCCACATCAAAGCGTTCAAAACATTCTCATTACTTAGTTGGAAAACTTAGTTGGTGTTGTAAAGACACTTTTAAAAGTAGGTTAAAGTGAATGGAAGTCGTGCACCGGTAGGAAACCGGGAAGGAGAGGAGGTGAGTCCGTCGATCGCTAAGTACCAAGCTCCTTCGGATCCAATCCTAGACATGCACACCGCCATTGCCACACTCTAACATCTCGTATGTTTTGAAAAAAACCGTTTGGTTATGTCTCATTTTAAGAAACTGATTAAGGTTGTAAAACGTTTGCTGAAAATATTTATTTTCTTGAAAAAAACATTTACTTTGCACGTCATCGTGATCTTTTAAAACAAGTAGTTTTTATAAAACGAACCCTAGTGCTAACCAGTTTAATAATCCCCAAAGTAAAATTAATTAAAAAGAGCGGCCTTATTACAACTTTGAGCATAATAAAAATAATCCAAATTAAATGCTAAACTTATTTAAAATCGGCAATCAAGCTTCATGGCCACTCTGAATCTCGCCCAGCTCCAAGTCCACCAACTAGGGCTCACCTGTAAGGATGGAAGAGGAAGGGTGAGTTTGGGAAAACTCAGTGTATACAGAAAACCCATCCAAAGCCCAAATCAGCTCGAGCCCATTGGGCCTAAGCCCTATTCAGATAACAAGACACAGTGGATCAAGCCCTTTTTGAATCACGATAGCAAGGCCTTAGCCCTTTTAACATAACAAGAAGGCCCATAGGCCCGTTCAAGAACATAGGTAACAATAGTAATAATGCATGCAAGCCCAACTGGGAGACTACTCAACCCACCAACCGCTACACAGTCCCCTGCACCACCCTACACTCCATGTGGGAATATCTCAACCCACCCAAATTTCTACACTCCACAAAGTGGCAACAGAACGCTCAAATATCGAAAGTTGAGGCAAAGCCTCCAAGACGTGGATGAACCACATTCAAGATTTCCTCCATCAATACCCCAATCCCATGCAATGATATTAATAAAAGCATAACATGCAAAATACAGTATCAATTATTCATGCATTTCAGTCATTTTAAACCCTAGGGGTATTTCGGTAATTATGCTCTTTAGGGGTAATTTCGTAACTTACGTAACTACATAAGCTATTCCAGTAATTCTTAACAATTTTATGCAGGTTAATTCTACCATCTAACTGACAGGCTACTTTGCCCATCTCTTACCCATATTGGTCCGTAAGCCCATTGGGCCCAGTTTTTGGCCCATCGAGGCCTCTTTTTCCGAAATACGCTAAAATGTCACACGAACTTACTTACCACTTTGCGGTGCTAGATCTAACAATTACTCTATGTCTTAAGAGCATTCGCATACTCACAAGCCTATGAAATGCCAGAATTTCGGCATTTCGGCTTTTGCCGAATTGAACTAAGGAAGGGTGTTCGGTACACACCTGATTTGCGACGACTGCTACTGAGATCACTTTCGATGTCCTACAATTGATTAGCACAGTTCTTAATTACAAACCATAATCACTAAACCCCCAAAACTTACTTATCTATGATCGAACCATATCCCTAAAAAACCTTTGAACCCTTACCTTTTGCCAAAATCGATAGCTAGCTCTGAATCCGATTGTTCCAATGATTCACGCTTTCAATCCAACACTTAAGAAGGCACTAATCATTGACAGAAAATGTCAGTTAAAAACCCTTAGAGCCATATGCCCAAATCGACATCCTCCCTAATTTTAGGGACTTCGGCTTTTCTTAACTTTGCAAAATAAGAACAGATCTGAGATGATAAGTACTTACCCCTTACTCCTACTTGATTTCCTCGCAATCCGGTGCAGATTTAACCTTAGAACAATGGTAAAACCCGAATCCAAGGGTTGATGAAATTTCGGCCATAAGCCCCTAAACCAGTGGTACTTCGGCTTTTGGGTGGTGAAGGAGATGGAGATATGAGGCTATGACCTTGAAGAAGAATTGCCGTCAGGTATCTAGGATTAAGATAAGATAATCGTAAATTTAATAAAAACAAAGAACATAGAAGAACCTGGCTTTGAAGAAATCGGCACAAGCAGTGATCACAGGATTTCGGCTTTTATGGATTCGGCAAAAGTATTGATGAATAGCAAGTATGATGAATGGTTTTGAAGAAGAAAAATAGAAAAATAAGAATAGGGGAGGTGGTAGTTTCGGCTAGAGAGGAAGAAGAGAGAAAAGAAAAACCCTAAGGTGTTTCAGCAAAAGAAAACGACACCACTTAACACCCTAAGTGCCGAAATACTAACCTCAAAACCCTCTGCCGATTTTTCCCTCATCAATTCCCAAAATTCGGCCAACTCTTAGCCTCTCTCCTAATCCTTTAAATCTCTCCCCTTATCCCTCCTTAATCCAAGCGTTTGGACTGATCCAAACTCTCCTTTAGCAGAATCCACTTGGACTCCAACACTTACCCCTCCTGCACTTAAAAATAAATGCATCTATTTGCCAACACAAGGAATCGATCCCATGCCTTCCCCACTGCTCCACACGCCACTTTTCTAGGAGCCTAGTGGCGTCACCCTTGCCACTTTACCAAGGCTTTTTTTGTGATGCAATTTACCCACAACTCTACTTAAGGCCACTTAGCCAGGACCCCTAACCTTTTAAGTCCAAAATTCAAAAATTCAACCGGGTTTTGGCCAACTCATGGGCCTTCGATAAGCCCATTTACTTACTCAAAATATTAATTCCACATCCAAATACAAAATTTAAAATCTTTACAAAATATTGAAAACCGCGAATAAATCCGAAAATTAGGATGTTATAAATCAATTCATAGTTATTCATATATTCACATAATTTGTCGAAAATAAAACAAGGAAAAGAGAAAGCTTACACTCGAAACTTAGGATAGAGGTTTAATCCATTCCTAAGCTCCCAATCAATGCTAAGAATCATGCCTACATGTTGTAATTCCACACACTCACCAATTATGCTTTCGCCGAAAAGTTGAAAGCTTAAACTAGCTTTTCCTTGTTTTTTGCCTTGCTCGTAGAAGGTTCTAACGGTTCCAATGCTTCACTTATATTAACCAAAAAATATACACAATCAAAATTCAGCCAAATACTTACATAAACCAACCAAAAATGCAAGCTTAAGCTATATTCCTTAAGAAACTGAAATTTTGACTAACAAACTTGAAATTCAAATATCTCGATATATACTTAATCTTTTTGCCTAAAATGAATTACATTCATCTAGTTATTCACATATGACTAATTGTCAACCTTTAAATTATTGAAATCTACTCAATTCATTGTATCGAAATTTTTGACATGTTTATGGCAATTTTCATGAAAATTGATTAAATCGTAAGAAATATTTAACGAAACTTTAAAGTAAGTTTAGAAACCTTCTAATCATGTTAAAACAAGTTGAAAAACACTTTGAACCCATATTTTTATCCACAAACTCAAAATTCACCATTAAAGAACCGATTTTTTTTATCTAAAACATATGTTTCAATGGCTAAAAATTCAGTTTAAGGGACTAGATATCATTTAAAACCTGTAGAAAGTCGAATGGTTACCTTTGATAGAAGAAAAATGAGCTTTGATGCAAATCCAAGAAAACCCACGTTTAGAGAAGATAATGTAGATGATGAAGTTTTTTGGTGATTTTTTTTGTTTTTATAGAGATTTAAGGTTCAAGAGTGTTAGAATTCAAATGTAATTAGGAATTGAAGATCAAAAGAAATTATAAGAGTAAGAGGAGAGCAAAAATGACACAAGTAAATGGAGAAAAACTTAACATGAAACAGAGCTATTGAATGGGGGTTTTTAGATTGATTTTGAAATTCTGGTCTAATTGCTTCATAAAAACTCCCAAATTTGACTTTTTTACAATTCAGTCCTATTTTCAAAATCAAGTATATTTAAAAACTCATTTTCAGAAATTGACTTGATTTTATGAAACCATTTTCGAAAAAATTATCGGTTACCAAACTTATGAAATTCCGAGTTTTTATAGACCATAATTCCTAAAATACCTCTAAAACTCTTAGGCCCTATTTTAGGGTGTGACAAGAACTACTTATCTTCTGACCTTATAGTCTAAACCAATTTAGGGTTAAGGTGTTCACGGATAAGCTATACCAAATTTGGGTTAATTCTTACCTTGATAACATCCTAGGATTGTTAGGCCTAGAGTTTAGATTCTTCCTTTCCTTAACAGCTGATCTGTTAAGAAATCCCTACAAAATAGTTAATTATTCATAACTCCCATCACTAATCCCCCATAAGAGGATTAGTTTCTCATGGATCTAATAAACAATATAAACTTGAATGAAAGAATGAACATAAAGAACAATTTCAAGAATAGAGTTTAGAGAAGCCTAATCTGTATTTAGATTAAGCGAAGAATCCTCACAGGGTTTGGTAGTAATTCCAGAATCTGGTTTCTTCTCAAAAGTGGATAAGAAGAATAGGAATAAAATCTAAAACCTAAGAAAAGGGAAAAACTAAAGACTAAAATTACAGGTAAATTTATACAATTGTAAAATGGTGTCTATAACATGTGTTAATTGATCCTATTTATAGGCTTAGAATGGTTGTCGTCCTTAATAGTAGGTCAATTGACGTTTCTGAGCTTAAATTTGGATTGTACAAACCAAAATGTCCTTAGCTTGTATTAATTTCCCGTACAGAGGCGATGTTGCAACATAACAAGACCTGTGTCGCGACATCAAGGGTAGTTACTTTTTTCAGGGTATCTTTAGGGGTATGTCGCGACATCCTCATGCTATGTTGTGACATTGAAGGCAGTCTTAGAATTCTTTAGTTTTGCTCCCTATGTTGCGACATCCAATGAACGATGTTGCAAATTAGCGACCAATATTGAGTTAGTACACCTTCTAATGGTCTGTTGCAAACGCACAAAGTATATCAACTCACCCTTAGGCCTCATTTAGCCCTTAAGGTCAATAAAAGACTCGAATAACACAATTTATTGAATTTAAGTAAATGTAAGAAAGCTTAATTAAATTTCAATAAAAATGGTCATATTCAAGCTCCTCAAATGTGAAAACTAGTTTAATCTATTACATCGAATTACGATAGATCAAACTCCCTCACACTTAATTCATTTCTTGTCCTCAAGAAACACATAAAAAAAAAGAAAAAAGAAAAGAAAAGATAACCCTTGACCAAGAATGATACAAGTGTTAGGTGTGGAGCACCTGAATAGGTATTTCATACTCATACATAATTCTCGCATAAGATATAACTTACTTACCACCTTTGACATCAAACACCTAAGTTCAGTATATTACAAAGCATACACGCATTAAAGGTCTCAAGTGTAAGAATCCATTAATAAATTATACAATTAATTTGGTTATCCTAGCAGAATACAAATAGTCAAAAATTCACTCATTTAGTATGATTTTGAACTGTGAATAAATGTGCCTAGATCACATAGGCCTTTTCTGCTTGTAATGTACTGAGGCTTAAGACATAAATGGATTTCAAGAATAGTAAGCATCAAATAGTTTCAAGCATGAAAATAGTTTGACACATCATATTGTCCCCTGTTCTCCCCCTTAATGACCCTTTCCCATTCACCGCCTTATGTCTTATTCTCTCACTTTCCTTATTTCTCCACGTAGGAAGTCATAGCCTAATATAACAATCATGATTAGCTCATGAGTTTTTGTACACTAATGAATGAGCTTTTTTAACTTTTGTGACTTGTCACATTTTTTTTCTTTTTCAGTACATCTCATTGACAAAATGTTTTCACTTTTCAGGTACTTTTTCTACTCATTTTGATTTTTTTCTTGAAATTTTCTTTTATTGCACATATTGGCTAACCTATAATTATTATATCAAACTGGTCCATCCTATTTCACTCTATTTTTACAAAATTCACCATAATGTATCTACTTAGCCCTCAATACATATGGGAAAACATCTATAATCGTGCAGTTCAAGACCAATGGAAAAGGATAAGTACAAATTTTATATTTTGGCTTGGATTTTGTGTAAAGGTTCATCAAGAAGTGTTTTTAGGCCCAAAAATAGGTACTAAAGATAAACAACAAAGTTAGCTTTTTGGCTCTGGTTGTATTTCAAACAATGCTGTAGGTCATTAATCTACCGTAATTTGATGTAATAGATTAAACTAGTTTTCACGTTTAAGGAGTTTGGATACAAACATTTTTCTGATGTAGTAGTTAAGTTTTTGTAGTTTTATTTATATTAAATAAAATGTGCAAATTGAGTTTTTTATTAACCTTAAGGGTAGAATGAGACCTTAGGGAAAGCTAACGCACCTTGTGAGTGTGCAAGAGACTTTTGGAAGATGTACTAAATTGATATTGGTCATTATGTCTCAACACAGAATGTTTGATGTCGCAACGTAAGGAGCAGAACGGAGAAAGTTCAAGACTACCTTCAATGTTGCGATACAGACTAACGGTGTCACGACATACCCTTGAAGATAGCTAAGGAGGTGTATACTGATTGATATGTTACGACACAGGTCTTGATGTGTTGTGACATCGACTCTGTGATAGTAATTAAACAAGAAGAAGGGACATTTGGGCTGCTCAATCAAACTTAAAGCTCAAGAACATCAGCTAACCTAAGGTTAAGGACAATGGCCATTTGAACGCTATAAATAGGCTCATTTGTCACTTGTTATGGACACTATTCTATTAACATAGTTTCTTTCTTTAGATTTAGTTTTGATTTCTTTCTTTCTTAGGTTTTTCAAAGTTTAGTTTATTTGTTTGTTATTTTCTTTCAAGAGATCTTATTTCTAAAGATGATCAACTTCTAGAATTCGTGTTATTATTTATATAAATTGGGCTTTTCTTAAACTCTACACTTCAATTTCTTCACCATGTTTTATTCTTTCATCTATTTCATGTTGTTTATGAAACCCATAAAGAACTAATCCTTCTATGGGGGATTAACAAGTGGTGGCATGATCTATTAACTATTTTGTAAGGTTAGTCAACAAATCAACAATTTGGGAAAGGAAGAGCATGAAAGAAATCCTAGGCTTGACAACCCTGGGAAGTCATCAAGGTGGGAATTAACCCAAAATTGTTATTACCCATCTGTGAACACCTTCAACCCAAGCTAGTTTGGACTGTGAGGTCAGAAGATAAGTAACCCTTGCTGACTTGTTATGTTAGTGGAAGATTGGACGATCCTGCTAGGGTAGCGACTAGTTGGTTGACGAGGAACCCGAAACGATAGTTTATTGGGATTGTTGAAGCAAGCTAATCACCCACCATCAAATTTGATTCCTTTTACTTTATCTATCTCTTGAAATTTAGTTTTCTTTTATATTATTTTGTTTTTATTATTAGTACTATAAAAATCCCAAAAATCTCTTACTAACATTTTCGTACTATAACTTGATTATAGTATTAACTAGATCTTTTAGTGTGTAGGTTAAAATTGATCTAACCTTCGCCTTCCTTGGGTATGATCCTCGGAGTATTCATCCATTCCGTTGCAAAATTTTATTACAACTAGACCCGTATACATATGGATACCAAATTGTAATTCTATATTTTAATGTAGTATTCACACTTAAAATGTTAGTATGTCCAGAGGCGATCGAGTTATTAGCGTCGTTGCTAGGGAGGCAATGTCACTAGATTGATTTTAATTGTTTCTTTTTAAAAGAATAATTAGGAAAATTTTGAATTATAAATACAATTTGTATTTTTAAATTTACTAATTTAGTTTACTAACTTCTTTCCTTTTCTTTTTGAAATTTAGTATACGCCTCAAAGGAGGTGAATATCTGTTTAGTCGGTTATTGATTCATAGAGACTAAGGCAGAAAAGATCTCTTGATTATGGATGAAACTTATTACATGTGGTTTAACGATGAGATGATCTTTGATGACGAAATATACGAGGAGGGAGTATATGAAGAATGGGAAATTATGGAGAATCAGGAATTACTCATGGTTGAGCTAAGTCAACGTGGAAACGAAGCCTTAATGCACTAGTGGAATAATGACCAAGGTATTGATATAGCCAAACAACCACATGAGTTCATTGGTAATTTGTATGAGGTACTTCAAGAAGATCATGGTATGCCCAAACATTTAGACATCCTCCCTATGATTCGTGTAAGATGCGTTCACATTAAACCACCAGAATGAACAACTCTGAGGTATTATCAAATATGTCAGACATGATGGCACAAATGATTAAAATGATGCAAGAAATATCTGAAGCGTTGCCTCCAAGGATAGAGGAAATGACTGACACTCATAACTCAGATCACGAGAACGCTTGTATTATCGATGACCATGATGAGATTTATGACGAGAGTTCAACTAGAGCTTGTAACTGAAGGTCATGTGGATGAGTTGGACATAGTTGAAATAGTCTCTGATCTAATTGACATAGCAACAAAACTAACCGTAAATGTAGAAGTGAAAGATGAACTAACCACTAACATGGAGCTTAAACCGATATTGAATGAAAGCGTAGAAAAGCCAAAACACTCTTTGGCTATAGCATAGAAGGTGCCAATCGATGAGGTCGAGGAGTTTGATTCATTCTATCACATCCTACTTTTTGATTATTTATGCAATAATAAAACTGTCATCTTCTATGTTTTAAATTAAATGCGCAAGATTGGGCATAAATGAATTAATGGCCTAGTGGTTTAGTGGTTACTTAGCTATCATAGTGGTCCTAGGTTCAAGCCTCATTGTTCACACTCTTACATTTATTTCTTTTGACAATTTTTCCCTTTGTTTAATGTGTTTTCCGTCCACCTTGTTCACCAAAACGAGGAGGATTTGTTTCCTCCATTTTATGGTCAAACTTACCATAGTTAGAGGGTACATGATCCCCTTTTTTGCTCCATGTCCCCCTCCCTTTCCATAACCTCACCTCGTACCATGTAGCTTGATACATTGAACCTAGCCATAGTTAACCAAACTCCTCTCTTACTTTTGCCGTCCATACCTGTAACACCCCTAACCCATATCCGACTTCAGAATAAGGTTACGAGGCATTACCAGAAATCACAGACGATTCACATACATTCATACAATTATAATCAAAATCTATTCATATCAATCACGTTGTCCCTTGTAAAGTCATATGAGACCTTAAAACATGCTTAGAAGGGGTCCGGGACTAAACCAATGACATTCACAAACTTTGGGAAACATAGAAAATTTTCAAAGATATAAGGGTCACACGCCCGTGTGAACAGGCTGTGTGCTTCACACGACTACCAGACACGCTCGTGTCATAGGCCATGTGAAAACATGGCATACAAACTGACTTGCACCACACGGCCGAGGACATACTCATGTGCTATGACCGTGGAAAAATTAGGGAGGTTACTGACTTGGGTCACACGGCCAACAACACGCCCATGTGCCAGCCCGTGTGTCACACACGACCAATAGACACGCCTATGTGTCTAGGCTGTGTCAAAACAAACTGTAGGGTATATTGACTTTAAATTGTAGGGTACCCTAGGAGACACACGGCCGTATAACATAATTGTGTGTCATACATGGCTGAGACACATGCCCGTGTCTCTGTCCGTGTGGACAAAAATAGGCCATTTATAAGGCCAACATGCCACCCAAAAAGGGTCATCTTTACAAGCATCATCCAAAGCATAATTCATGACCAAATAGCAACCAAAACCATACCCAAACATGCGTAATTCAATCTACAATATCACCAACCAATTTCATAATCAATTTCATATCAATGCATACCAATTTTATGAACTAAAATTATGCCAATCCATTTGTCTCAAACACCATATAAGACTTAAAATCATGTCAAAACCATACCATTTTAACTACCAAATTATACCTAGATGGCCATTCACCCAAGACTATATATATACATCAATTATAACCTTTTTCCATCACATAGTCTATACCAAAACCAATTCCATAGTCTCAATCATATTCATACCATATCACATGGCAATAAATACACATAACACATATCATAACATCACTAGGCTATACATGCCGTACATTAACATTTACAACTTCAAAAGTACCAAAATAACGTTTGATAGTATGACGACAATCCTTCACGATCCCCGAGGTCACGGTAGCTTCGATAATCTATAAAACAATGAAAAACACACACAAAGTAAGCTTTCAAGAGCTTAGTAAGACATATGCAAATAAACTTAACACATAAGATAAATATAAGCCACTTTGTCCTTGGGATCCATAGCAAATTTCATACACAAGTTTCATAATTCACATGTAGCTCACTTGTTCTTAATGCACTCGTATTTAACCACTATTCATTTTTATGAAATTCACATGTCATTATTTATACACATACTCACATTTCATTCTTGAGTAACATATACATTACATACGTACCTGAATCAGATACTCATTCACATTTTCATTCCATTCTTGATATTGCTTGTTGAAATGTTCAGAATTGATAAGGATACTCGGATAGCTCGTAAACTCGTACAATGCCAACGTCCCTGACGTGGTCTTACATGTTATCAAATATCGATACCACTGTCCCAGACAGGGTCTTAAACGAAATCATATACGATGCCAATGTCCCAGACATGGTCTTACACGAAATCACATACCAGAATCCTATGACATGACATATGTATCCTAACTATTCCTATGGTTCATACGGGGCTTTCGGACGCCATAATTCGATCGATGTTTTCTCAATTTCACGTATTCATCTTCTGTAGTCATTCATTACATTGCAATATCATAAAAGCATGAATAAATCAATTCAAATACATTTATTTGCATATGAACTTACCTTGTATGGAGACGAATGGACCGGAATGACTAATCGAAAACTTTTGATTTACCCTGATCCAAATGTAATTTCCTCTTTTCTTGATCTAAATACATTCAAAATTAACCCTTTATTCATCAACACATTCAATTTCATCCACAAACACGTATTTCAGCATTTTTTTACTTTAGCCCCTAAGATTACACATTTATTCATTTTAGTCCCTATTTCATAAATACACAAAATTCACAAAATTTCCTTATATACATGCTTGGCTAAATATTCCCTTAGTTCACATAAGCCCATATCTTTCATTTATTTCACAATTTAACCACACATTTTACATTTTTCACAAATTAGTCCTTTTTATGCAATTTCACAAAAAATCACTTTACAAAATATAGATATATATCATCAAGCTTTAATAATTCATCATCAACATTCAAAAACACATTAACTCATCAATGGAAACTTTCAAAATTTATCAACACTTTCAGAAATTGAAGTATGGGCTAGCTAGTATTTGAAGCAACGATCTCAAAAACATAAAAATTTTCAAAAACCGAGCTAAACACATACCTTAATCAAGATTGAACATGGCCGAACCCTAGAAACTCATTTTCTTCTTCTTTTTCTCTTAATATTCGGCTATATGGATGATGATAACACCAAATTTTTTATTTTGGTTTTATTAATGTTAACATAATAGCCATTTTACAATTTTAACCCTTAATAAAAACATTATAATTCACATAACATAAGGCCATTAATGTAATACTCCACTAACTATGGTCTAATAACATCGTAAGGACCTCACAATTAATAAGCCAAAACAAATAGGCACATTTAACATATAGCAAGTCACTTTTGAATTTTACGCGATTAAGTCCTTTTATAAACTTGAGCACACAAACGATAAAATGTTCACACGAATTTTTCACATATATCACATATCATGCTATAAATATAGAAAATAATATTAAAATATCTTTTTGACTCGAATTTGTGGTCTCGAAACCACTGTTCTGACTAGGGTCTAAATCGGGCTGTTACAATACCCCCTCTCCCCCTCACTTTCTTCCTTTTCTCATTTCTATCTCACTATTTTTCTCTCCATTTTTGGAAACAACCACCACCTCTCCTCCAACATGAAACGAACAACCCTCTATTGATAATCACCTCTCATGGCTATCGTTCCTCCTCTTTTCTAATCTTCTTCTTCCCATCACAGCCGTAAGTGTCACCGTAATCGCTGTTGTGTACCACCGCAAGTTTACTTCCTCATCCAATTTTGTTCTATTTTCTTCTCCTACTTTTTTCGTCTCCTCTCCTTAACCGAACCTGTAACACCCCTAACCTGTATCCACCGCCAGACTAGGGTTAAGCGGTATTATCAAACATATCAAAACACTTCATATTCATTTCACAAACATCATAGCATCATAGTCAAACATCAATATAAGTCCCTTTCTTAGGTCAATGAGACATTAAACATGCATTAGGAAGAGGTCGGAACTAAACAAAACCTATTCAAAATTTTCAAAACTTAACCAATTCTTTCAAACTGATAAAGTCACACGCCTGTACGACTAGGCTGCGTGTCACACACCAGCACTAGACACGCCCATGTGAACCAGCCGTGCTAAAAATAGGTCCTATACTAATTTTTAACACGACCAATAGGCACGCCCGTGTACTATGGTTGTGTGATACTTAGCTAGCTACTGACTTATACCCACGGCCATATTACACACCCATGTGTCAAAGCCGTGTGATTTTTAAGAGGTTACTGCCAAACAAACACGGCTACAAAGCATGCCCGTGGCCTTTGACCATGTGGCACAATACAGGCTTGGTTTAAGCCAGCTTGCCACCCCATTATTGGTCAACCTACAAACAAGGAATCAAGCATCTATGTACAACCCAATCAACCATTCTTTATGCTAAAACATAATGTAAGATTATATCAAAAACATCATCCATTCTCATACCATGAACTCACCAAACTTACCTTCTTCTTTACCCAATTAAGACATGCCATAATTGTAAATTAACATCACATATCATAAGCCACTATCAAATATGAGTTCAAACACAAATTAGCTAAATCTCATGGCTAACTATATACATCACAAAACATACTTCCTAACTACTAGCCTATACATGCCATACTTCAAATATTTACATTTTGAAAAGTACCAAAATGAGATCGATAGTGTGGTGATGATCATCGACTATCCCCGAGCCTTTAGTAGCTATGATAACTGTAAAATAGATAGTAATCACACAGAGTAAGCTTTCAAAGCTTAGTAAGCTCGTACTCAAAACATTCATAGTATATGAACATAAAATGATAACCTATGAGTATTTGCACAATTTCAATCCATATAACTATATCAAATCAATGAGATTCATATACATAACATCATCTACCACTTAGGAATTATACATACCTGAAGCTTCCCGTACTTATTCACTTTTGTACTTACCTCATGTTGAATGTTATAAGACTTTCCATAAGTTATTCGTATTTTATACATCAACACACTTAGTGCTATAAGGTTAGCTAAAGCTAAATATTTTTGCACACTTAGTGCCATCTCAAATAACCCGGACTAAGTTGGTATCGCACACTTAGTGCCTCAAATAGCCGAAGCTAGTTAAATTGCACACTTAGTGCCCAAGCTAGTTTAAATCGCACACTTAGTGCCAAAACTTCCGTTTCATCACCATATTATCCAATTCAATTATATACAACCTATGTATAATAAAGACATCAAAACATACTTAACATCATATTTTAAGTACGAACTTACCTCGTACTCGGAATTTATCGACTCGGACTATCTACTCGATAACCTTCGACTTTCCTCGATCTAAGTCCGAATTCCTCCTTTCTTGATCTATAGGTTTTCAAAATTAACTCTTTTATTCACCAATTAATACAATTCCATCTATAAACACATATTTAGGGCATTTTACAATTTAGCCCTCATATTTTCACATTTTGACACTTTAGTCCCTAATTCACAAAATAAAAAAACACATAATTTACATATAATTATGCTTGGCAGAATTCTTCTAGTACTCATACTAGTCCACACATTTCATTTATTTCACATTTTAGTCCCTCAAAATAACATTTTCACAAATTAGCCCAATTTACTCAAGTCCAACTAAAATCCAAAGACAAAACATGTAAACTCAACATCAAGCTTTCATATTTCACCATTTAACAACAAAAAACTCATGAATTCATCCATGACACATTTTAAAATCGTCAACAAAATCAGAAATTGAGGCATGGGCTTTATAGTAGACGTAGCAACGATCTCAAAAATGTAGAAATAATCAAAAACCAAACTAAAAACATACCCAAATTAAGCTTCCAATGTGCCAAAACCTAAAAGCCTTTATTCTTTCTTTTTCTTCTTCAATTTTGGTGCATGAACACATATATGACATGATTTTCTAATTTGTTTTCATATAAATTACTTTCATAAACATTTTCCCATTTTTCCCTTTTATAAACAATTATAAATTCACCTAACACATGCCCTTATACGTCCATTCAAACTTCCAATGGTCAAATAACCACATAAGGACCTTTACTCTAGAAAGCCAACTCAAATAAGCACTTAAACATCTAGCACAGAGCTTTTATATTTTCTACGATTAGGTCCTTTTTACAAATTAAGCACACAAATAGTTAAATTTTCGCACGAGACTTCCACACAAGTCAATTCACTTACCAAATACACGAAAATTAATATTAAAATATTTTTCTAACTCAGATTTATGGTCTCAAAACCACTATTCTAACTAGGGTCAAAACCGAGCTATTACAGAACCTCCAAAATTCACCACCATTGAAGCACTTTCGAACATAACATCACCATTGTCAGACAACCCCCAAGCCACCATCGCCACCATTGCCGGTGATCAAAATCCTTCTTTTCTTGTTCTTTTCCTCCTATTGTGTTGATTCTCATGTTTAATTAATCAAACTTATTCTTTTATCTCAATGATACACTCTAGATTACTCGATTATCCGAAATCATCACTTTTTGATTCCTCGTTCGATTTGAATTGATCAAGTGTAAGTATGGATTATTTTGAAGTCATTAAAATCGTCCTCCTAGTATTTTCTTGACATGGTCGAATGGTATAGTGACATGAGTCATAGTGGTATTTTGTGAATATTAATTATTTATGTACTATAGTACTAATGCTACATCATATGGAGGACCAAACAATAATTTAGAGGAGACCCCTAACTTCGCAACAGAAATTCTCCTTTCAAAAGTCTTAGATCGTGAAGGTAAGCAATGAGACTATTAGTGATAGACCTCTCAAGTGATGAAACATTTTCAGAGATCCATACTAATATGTGTTAATTATGTGATAGATCATCTTACAAGGTAGATCAAGTGAAACCGAATAATAAGGGCTGAAGCAAATCAAATTTACAATCTAAGGTGTGGGATCGATACTATTTGTTTGTGTGACATCAATATTTTATTGGAAAAAGAATAATTGTATTAAATTATGAATACACTAAATATTTATAAAGAAATGTAAAACTCATCGAGATGGATGCCAAGTAAGTGTTCTAACTAAGTGGATCTATGAAACACTTGACAACTGATATGCTTATGATTGTGATTGTGTTATATGTGTAGATCTCATGCTCATGATATGTGATGTATGGTTCATGTGTTATATGTGATGATTTAAATATGTGCAATATATATGTATATATGTGTAATAAATCAAGATCTATGATCTAATGTAAAAAAAATATGTTATTCATGTTAAAAGTGAATGTCATGTGATAAGTGATTATGAGAGCATGTTTACATGCATCAATGTATAAAGTGATTTATATGTGTAATAAGGAAAATCACCATATCACATGCATGGGGTGGGATTATATGAAAGGTTGAAGCAATGGCAATAAATCTATAAACCAATGGTGACTTGTCCATATCAATGTTATCAGTGGCAGTTTATCAGCAAATCGGTAGTGGCATGTCCACAAATAGTGTTTGGATGGATGACTTTTGGGGAACTCGATATTGGTATGTAGCAAAGATGGGTAAGAATTTTTATAAAATTTTCATCAATTTTGTAACACCCCTCACTCGTATTCAACACCAAAATAGGGTTACAGAGCATTACCGGACTTATATAACATTTAAACATTCAATTCACTTAAACATTTCATCCCTAATATAAGCCTATGAGGCTTTAAACATACATTGGGAGTGGTTCAGGACTAAACTGATAACTTTAAAAACTTTTTGTGTAACAACCCTTACCCCTATTCGATGCCAGAATAGGGTACGAGGCATTACCAGACTTAAACACGAGCATTCATACAAGATCGAGACCTGAATTTCTGTCTAAATTAAAAACTTTTCATTTATACTCGTATCGTCCGTATTATGGGCCTACGAGGCCCAAAACAGACATTGGCGATGGTTTTGGACTAAACGAGAACTTTTGAAACTTTTACCACACTTAGAAAATTTTGATGTTTTGGAGAGTCACACGCCTGTGTGGGTAGGTCGTGTGATCACACACTCCCATGTGGCTTGGGACAAGTCCATGTCCTCAGCCTGTGTAACTCTTTGTTTATGACGTCATTAGTAAAATGAGGTCACATGGCCATAACAGACACCTGTGTGCTTAGGCCATGTGGCGAATTAAATTTTCAAAATTAAGTACAGACATCACACGGCCAGGGCACACGCCCATGTCCCAAGGCCATGTCCTCTACACGGTTGAGACACACGGCCGTGTCCTGCCCGTGTGTTTACTACTGGGCATTCTGTTTTGCATTAATTAGGGTGGAGGGGACACACGGCTGGACCACACGCCCAGGGGCAGATCTTGTGTCACACATGGCCTAGATACATGCCCGTGTGTTTAACCGTGTGGATAATTTCTAGGCTATTTTCCAAGCCATTTGTCACCCTTTAACACTCACACACTTAAATCCACCTCATAGCATACAACATGGAACATTTGTCATACGATGCATAGACATTTTATGTTTTTATAAAGCCAACATATAACATATTGAAGTTAGTAGGTTTACCCAAGATACTCCACACCAGTTTCATGACCAATCATCTTTGCTATCCTACTTCCAAGTTACACATTTGTACCACATTTATTGCCATACACATTAATCATATTTCATACATTAAACATACTTGCCATCCATCACACTTATTATCATGAACAACCACAACAAGCATAAACACATTTGCATGCATGCATAATTAGGGTTACAACCCAAATAATCAATATGAGCCATATCTCATGGCCATATACAAAATGAATCAAAATACCATCATAAGCCAACACATTTGGAAAAATCAATATGACATATAACAAAAAGACCAAGTCCCTATACATGCCATACTCAAAGTACTTAAATTCATTATACCCAAAAGATTAAGTTGATAGTCTGAATCTAGCTCCGACCACCTTCGATCCCCGAGCTAGCTTGGCGACACTATAAGGAAATGGAAAAGAAAAGGGAGTAAGCATAAAGCTTAGTAAGCTTGCATGTAAATAATAAGCAATAAAATACGCATTCTCTTACACATACAAAACATAACTTAATCCATCTCATGCTCAATAATCATTGTTGTCATATCCAATTTCATTCAACTATATAATGTCCAATAGCACTCAAGATCATAATTCCTACATTCTCATCTTACCCAAGTTTTACCATTTCGTAATCTCAATAACTACGAGCTTGGCGTACATACTTGTACCCTTTCAACATGATCATACCTCATCATTTCTTTGACCAATCCTTAGATTGTCCGTTGAACCACTTGGAATACTATGGGAACTAGGGATTTTTATACACACAAAAAGATGCCAATACCATGTCCCAGACATAGTCTTACATGGGATCTCACATCGATGCCATATCCCAGATTTTGTCTTATACGAAATCTCATTTCAATGCCATGTCCCAGACGTGGTCTTACACGAAATCTCATATCAACTCCATAGCCCAGATAGGGTCTTACATTATAACACATACCGATGTCAATGCCATGTCCTAAAGTTGGTCTTACGTGAAACCTCATATCAATGCCATAGCCTAGATATGGCCTTACATGATAAAACATACCGATGCCGATGCCATATCCCAAATACGGTCTTATACGGGATCTCGCCAACCCAAATGTCATAATATTTGTACCCTAAGTATTCTTAAAGTTCAACCGGCTTTCATCACCTCAAATTCTTGTCGGACAACATCAATAACATTCACAAATACAAATATACAATTCATGCAACATTAAATGTTAAATACATAATAAAATGTTGTATTAATTACACACAAACTTACCTCAGTACAAAATATAGACAATTAATTCGATTTAGTCTAGGAACTTACTTTTTCCCCGGTCTAGGCCTGAACTCCGTTTTTCTTTATCTAGAATAGAAAATTTCACTTATTTAATTATCACATTATTCAAGTGAGTCCATAAATCATACTTTGGCAAAATTATAATTTTGCCCCTAAACTTTCACATATTTACACTTTTACTCCTAATCTCGTAAAATGAAATGTGTCCAATTTCTTTGTTACCCAAGCCTAGCTGATTCATATTCCCTTTTATAACAGCCCACATTTCATCAAATCACATTTTTAACACCCATTTTTACATGTTTTACAAACAAGTCATTTTAGGTGTTTTCTTGAAAAGTCATTTAGAAAAAGATGTTCATCTAACACCAATATTCCATATTCCTCCATTAATCATCAAAATACATGCATGACACACATGGGTAAAATTTTGACGATAAACTCTAGTTCAAATAAAGGGTAGAAATGGCTAAATCATGCTTTAAAGACTTCAAAAATGCATAGAACATTAAAAACGGGCCTAGGATTAACTTACTTTCAAGCTTGAAAAGTTGAAGAAACCCTAGCTATGGTGACTCTTTAAATTCGGCACAAGCATGGAAAAGATGAATAGATTTTGGCTTTATTTTCCCATTCAATTCATTTATTTACAAAATGACCAAAATGCCTTTCAGGCCTTTTTTTTTTAAATTTGACCCATGCATGCCCCTTTTTGTCCATAAAAATAGAAATTGGGCAAACTGCTATTTAAGGATTTCTAATTAATAATCTAAAGCCTTTTCATACTTAAAGCTTCTAGAATCTCAAATTTTGCAACTTTTGCAATTTAGCCCTAAAATTAAATTGGACACTTAATCACAAAATTTCTTTATGAAGCTTTCACACAATCATGAAATCATGCCATAGACCTCAAAATAATCATAAAAAAATATTTCTACTCCAGATTTGTCGTCTCAAAACTACTATTTCGACTAAGCCCAAAATTGGGATCTTACAACTCTCCCCCTTAAGGATTTTCGTCCCCAAAAATCTTACCGGTAAAAAGATTTGGGGATTGGCTTCTCATTGTTTCCTCGGGTTCCCATGTGGCCTCATAAACTCCATGTCGTTGCCATAACACTTTTACAAGGGCAACACTTTTATTTCTCAATTTATTGACCTCCCAAGCAAAAATTTTAACTTGTTCCTCACCATAAGTCATATCCAATCGTATCTCCACCTTTGTAGGTGAAATCACGTGTTATGGGTCAGAAAGGTAACGGTACAACACAGACACATAGAACATACCGTGAATCTTTTCCAACTCGACTAGTAAAGCTAACCAATAAGCAACCGGCCCTATTATATCGGTGATTGTAAGAGTATGCCCAAAGATCAATCATGAGATGGTTGTAACAATATACTTGATTTACCATGTTTATTAATATAAGGCGTTGCCATTATTAGTTTAGTTTCTTTTCTGTGTGTATAAATAAACTGTTTTATAATAATGTCCTGGGAATAATATGATTATTCTTAAAAGGTCCTTAGTCAAGTATTAATGTTGACTAGGACAACAATAATGCATTAAGACTAACATGTAGTTGATTGATGATAAAGAGTTGTCATTGATATGGAGTGTCAGAATCAATGCAAGAATATGTGTGTTAGAGAACAACATATTGGACTGACCCACTATGAGTATGTTTCTTGGATTATTATGTAATTGTCACAACATTACTCATAGTGATTAATATGTATATGATCGTCAGACTTGAGATCATCATTATCCCAACATCGTGAACTGTATATTTTGATACAATCAAACATACACCGTAACTGGTTGTTTTATTAAGGCTGATGTTGGATATACCACAATCTATGTAGAGGGATATGATTGATCAGTATAGGATATGTAACACCCCAAACCCGTGACTGCCACCGGATTTGAACACGTGGTGTTACCGGCTTACTTCCTTATTTCTCTCTTTGTAATATCGATTCATCGCTCCAGCGAAGCTAGCTAACTGCGTCATCGTCGCCTTAAAAATCATATCTCGAGTTTCAAAACTCGAAACTGATTCTGTAAATTTTCCTGAATTTAGACTCATATATCTATCCATGGATTTATTTCTAGAATTTTTGGTCGGGCCAATTGGTACAGTTTATTAGTTAAAGTCACCCATGTTACAGGAGTCGACTACACTGACCTTCGCGCGTTACAACTTGAATATCTCTCTGTACAGGGCTTTAATACTGGTGCCGTTTGTTTCTAATGAAACTAGACTCAAAATGGAATCTGCACATATAAGGCATGACTTCTAATTCTTTCTGGATAATTTATAGTAAATTTTCAAAGTTGCGACCCTGTCTCACGAGAACTTTAATATCTCTCAGTATACTGCTCATATGGTAATTTCGTTTCGTCCATATTAAAATAGATTCATCAAGGTTCAATTTCATAATTTATTCACTATTTAATTCTACTTCTACTATTTTTAGTGATTTTTTTCAATCTCATCTCACTGCTGCTGTCCGCAATGATTCTTCGCAGAGACTATGCCAATTTCATGAATCTTTCCTTAGCCTTACTAATCATCCATCATACATGACACAAATTATGGCCGCCTTATCAAAATAAAAGTTTCTAAGACTCGTGGCTATAGGTTCTAGCATCCCACTTGACGACCACATAGGCCATTTTCACATGGCTTAAAGTTTACAACCCACAATTCAACAAAACATAATAGCCTATACATGCCAAATGTTCTCCTAGTTCAACTACGAAGACAATACCAAAAGGTTTCCAGCCGGTGTGATGACTTCAACGACGGTTCCGAGCACGCAACAATACGAGTCCAAGAGACCTAAAATGGGTGACAAGAAAACACCGGGTGAGTTTATAACTCAGTAAGTCATAAGCATTCATCAACCATCCATTAGTAAAATTTTCACAACATGAAACAGTAAACGAGGCTAGGTACTTCATCCATATCGGAACTATACCATAATTCCTCGGACCTTTCGGTTCAATCTCATTCCAAGTCATGCATCCACATTTCATATTCTATACAATAAGATAATTGAGGCATTTTTACACACCAACTCATTCACACCACAATCATACAATCGCAATCTTCACATAGATTTAAAGCTTACCACGCTCAACCCCGAGCAAGAACGTATTGCCTATTCGTCATGAGCTCAAGGTACTTACCCGATCCGCTGTCCATACTCAACTCGATGGAGACACACCCTCCATATAGTTGTTCGATCGGAGATATATATATATATATAGAGTACGCACACACAGTGCTTAATACTCGATTTCGCACACTTAGGGCCATGCGATTTAAGCCCGCACACACAGTGCCATACCCTTCGAGCTCGCACACTGCCATATATTTCCAGCATGCACACTTAGTGCCAATCTCGTCACCGTACACTCAGATTGTTCAAGCACACTTAGTCCCGAAAGCAACTTTCTATACATTTCACTATTTCTTTTACATTTAACAAATGTCATCATTCCATACACATACATTTTCATTTGTAAATATATATATCATCCCATTAAACACAATTGCATAAATTTTACAATCATTTAAGCAATATCAAATACGTGCTTAATGACTTACCTTGTTTGGGGTAGAACGGTTCCAAATCGGCTACTCGCTTGCTTTCTCCTTTCCTTTGTCCAATTTAGTTCCCTTTGCTTTTGAGCTAAATCAAACAATTTACCTCTCCATCAAACACAAACATACGGCATTCACATGCATTATTATGATTATTGCGAATACTTAACACAACTAAGCTGAAAATTTACTCAATCTCATCTTAATTTATTGCTACTTATTTATCAAAATTTCCAATACAAGGTATTTAACACCTATGCCCATTTATACCCCATATGGTCGAATGCTTCATTCATTACCCAATTAACCATTCAACAATTTTCAACCTCATTACCACCCTTTTTATGTCTAATTGTTTAAATACCCTCAAGCTCATTCACAAGTACTATTATACATCTCATTAAGCATTAATCATTTTGCAACATAAATTCTATAGCATGGCCGAATACTCATGCACACACACACATAACAACAAGAACTCAATGGCACAAAATTTCCTTTTTGCTAAACATTCAACTCACTCATCTCCATGCTTTCATCACAACAACATCAAAACACTCACCAAGGAGACAACATTCATGGTCGAAATTTAACTCACCTAACAACCTAGTTTCGATTCAAGATTCAAGGAAAATTTTGAACCAATCCTCCAAATCATGCATGCATTTTCAAGAGTGGCATAAAACATACCTTCTTGTATCAAAACACCTTAGTCTAGTAAGCTCCCATGGCTGATTTTCTCAAGCTTTTTCCCCTTTCTTCTTAGTATATTCGCCAAGCAAGAAAAAGATGAGAGGATGGACACTTTTTTTTCTCTTTTGTTTTCATCATATCCCTTTTTTTCAATTTCATTTCTTTATTCTTTCAAGCATAATCCATTAACTAAACATGTTTGAAACATGTTTTCCTTGCCCATCACTCTTGACATGGCCGGCCACTAACCTTAGGAATGGGCTATTTGACATGCAAGTCCATTTATTTTACTTCATCCTTTTATTAATCTCTTAAAATTAGCCACATATATTTAAATCCTTTCACATGAGTCCTTTTCTTTCAATTCACAATCAAATTAACTAAATCAAAGAATTCAAAATTCACACATGCATTTTCACATATTCTAGACAATAAATATTACGTTCGAACATGTCGGTGACTCGGTTTAGCGGTCCCAAAACCACTTCCCGACTATGGTCAATTTTGGGATGTCACAACTCTCCTCCACTTAAGAAATTTTCGTCCCAAAATCTTACCGTAAATAGGCTCGGTATCGCTCTTTCATAGAGTCCTCAAGTTCCCAAGTGGCTTCTTCCATTCCGTGTTTATGCCACAACACCTTCACTAACGGATTTTCCTATTGCGCAACTCTTTTACTTCACGCCTCATAATGCGAACCGGTTCCTCTTCATAGCTCAAATTAGGTGAATCTCAATCTCGAGATGGAGCGATTACGTGCGATGGATCGACCTATATCGTCAAGCATCGAGACATGAAAAACGTTGTGAATCTTTTCGAGCTTAGGGGGCAAAATTAATCGATATGCGACTGGCCCAACTTGTTCGGATACTTCATATGGCCCGATGAACCTCGGACTCAATTTGCCCTTACGACCAAATCTAAGCACCTTCTTTCAAGGTGAAACTTTGAGAAAGACCTTGTCTCCAACCCGATATTCAATATCTTTTCTTTTCAAATCCGATACGACTTTTGGCGATCCGGCGACTTTCAAACTTTCACGAATTACTCGAACTTTTGCTCGGCATCCTTAACCAAATCAACCTCAAGAATTTACCTTCACTAAGTTCACCCGAAATAATGGGGTACGGCATTTACGATCGTATAAAGCCTCGTAAGGCGCCATCTTAATACTTGATTGAAAGCTATTGTTGTGTTTAATTCAATCAAAGGCAAATACCGCTCCCATGAACCACTAAACTCAAGGATGCAACATCTCAACATATCCTCGAGTATTTGAATTATCCGTTCGGATTGACCATCGGTTTGGGGGTGAAAGGCGGTGCTGAAATGCAACTTGGTACCCAAAGCTTCTCGCAACTTCTTCCAAAATCGTGAGGTAAATCTCGGATCTCTATCCGACATGATGGAAATAGGCACCCCGTGTAGTCTCACAATCTGAGAAACGTACAATTCGGCTAGTTTGTCCATTGAAAAATCCGTACGTACAGGGACAAAGTGAGCTGATTTAGTCAATCTATCTACAACGACCCAAATCGCATCCTTCTTACTTGCTGATAATGGCAGTCCGGATACAAAGTCCATTGTGACTCGATCCCATTTTCACTCGGGTATCGTGATCGGCTGAAGTAATCCTGAAGGCACTTGATGTTCCGCTTTCACTTGTTGACATATTAAACATCTCGAAACAAAATCAGAGATGTCTCGTTTCATACCATGCCACCAAAACCGACGTTTCAAATCATTGTACATCTTTGTACTCCCGGGTGGATTGCCATTCGCTACAATGGGCTTCGTTCAATTATCGAAATAAGTTCAATTCTTTGGAACACACGACGACTTCGAACCTCAAACAATCGTCATCATCAATTTGAAACTCCGATTCCTTGTTCGAACACACTCGGTCCGTTTTGCAAGCAACTCCTCGTCAACTTTCGAGCTTCCCGAATTTGATGAGCCAACAATGGTTTGGCCTTTAATTCGACTACTAACACATTGTCGGGTAGGATAGACAAGTGTACATTCATCGCTCAGTAAAGCAAACAAAGATTTCGCTTAAGGCATCCGCAACCACATTAGCCTTTCCGGGTGATAATCAATGACGAGCTCATAATCTTTTAACAACTCGAGCCATCGCCTTTGTCGCAGATTTAAGTCTCTTTGGGTCATCAAATATTTGAGACTTTTGTGATCCGAATACACATGGCACTTCTCACCAAATAAGTAATGTCGCCATATCTTTAAGGCGAATCGATGGCGCCAATTCGAGATCATGGGTCGGATAATTTTTCTCATGTGGCTTTAATTGTCTCGACGCATAGGCCACAACTCGCCCTTCTTGCATCAATACGCAACCCAACCCAAGTAGGGATGCGTCACTATAAATGACAAACTCTTTGCCCGATTCGGGTTGCACTAGGATTGGGGCTTCACCAAATAAGTTTTCGATTGATCGAAACTCTTCGACATTTCTCCGTCCATTCGAACTTAACATCCTTTTGGAGTAGCTTTGTCATTGGCGTGGCTATCGTTGAGAAACCTTTTACAAATCGTCGGTAATAACCGGCGCAAGCCCCAAAAAGCTCCAAACCTCAAAAATATTTCGGAGGCTTCCAATTAAGTATGGCTGAAATTTTATTCGGTCGACTCGAATACCCGATCGATATCACATGACCCAAGAAGCTAACCTCCTCAACCGAACTCACACTTGTGAACTTAGCATATAACCGCTTATCCGTAAAATTTGCAACACTATCCTCAGGTGTTCAGCGTGTTCGGTCTCATTTTGCGAATAGACCAAAATGTCATCAATGAAGACAACTACGAACCGATCCAAATATGGTCTGAAGATCCGATTCATCAAATCCATAAATACCGCAGGGGCATTAGTAAGCCCAAACGGCATCACTAGGAACTCGTAGTGACCATATCTCGTTCTGAAGGCAGTCTTGGGTACGTCTGAATCTCGAATTCATAATCGATAATAGCCCGATCTCAGATCTATTTTCGAAAACACTGAGGCTCCCTTCAGTTGATCGAACAAATCATCGATACGCGGTAACGGATATTTGTTCTTTATCGTCGCTTTATTAAGCTGACGATAGTCGATGCACAGCCTCATGGTTCCATCCTTCTTTTTCACAAACAACACTGGCGCACCCCAAGGCGAAAAACTCGGGCGAGCAAAACCTCTATCCACCAATTCTTGCAACTGAGCTTTCAACTCCTTTAATTCCGTTGGTGCCATACGATACGGAGCTATCGAAATTGGAGTGGTACCAGGTACCAATTCGATGCCAAACTCCATTTCCCGAACAGGTGGTAAACCCGGCAATTCTTCAGGGAAAACATCCGGGTATTCACAAACCACTGGCATAGATTCGGGTTTCTTTTCTGACTCCTTATCATCGAGCACATACGCAAGGTACGCTTCGCACCCTTTTCTTACATATTTCTGGGCCAACATTGCTGATATTACAGCTGGCAACCCCTTTAAGTCCGTAGACTCAACCCGAATTATCTCGTTATTCGCGCACCTCAGATCGATAGTCTTACTTTTGCAATTTACAACCGCATCGTGCATGGTCAACCAATCCAAACCAAGAATAACGTCGAATTCGTCGAACGGAAAAAGCATCAAGTCCGCCGGAAAACAAGAACCTCGAAATACTAGGGGACTTTTCTTACACACTTTGTTGACAAGCACGTAATGACCCAAGGGGTTTGACACCCGAATTACAAACTTAGTAGACTCAATAGGCAAAGTCTTACTGGATGCTAAGGTTTCGCATATATAAGAATGAGTAGAACCAGGGTCAATCAAAGCAATCACATTAGTACCGAAAAGAGTGAAAGTACCAAAGATAACGTCGGGGAGGATGCCTCCTCTCGTCTTGCGGATGGCATATGCTCTAGCAGAGCGCGGGCCTCGGATCGAACAGCCGTATCAGAGGCTCCTCTCTGATTGCCACCCCTACCTCCAGAAATTCTCGGGGGCCTACCTCTAGCCATTGTTCCACTAGGTCTTGCACCTTGCATCTTATTCTTCTCGTCTAACTCCGTGCAATCTCTAATGAAGTGGTCCTTCGAACCGCATCCATAACAGGCCCTATTAACAGACTTACCCCAACATTCACCTAGGTGTCGTCTCCCACATTGAGGGCATTCAAGTCTCTCTTGACGATTATTGCCCACACTAGCTACCGAAATAGCTCGGGAGTCCGTCGACGGTCGGGCTCTAATGGAAATTCCCGCATGCCTCGACTTCTTGGTGTCCTCCCTGAACCTCTTTACAGCCGGTAACGGAGCTTTACTCGTTGATCTTTTACGGTAATCTCTTGCTTCAAATTCAGCCTTCTTCTTCTCCTTCCCAAGTTCTTCCGCCTTGCAGGCTCGTTCGACTAGTGTCACGAACTCCTTTATCTCCAAAATTCCCACTAGTAACTTTAACTCTTCATTCAATCCTTCTTCAAATATTTTGCACATAGCAACCTCATTAGCCACACACTCCCGGGCATACCGACTAAGTATTACGAACTCATGTTCGTATTCAGATCTGGACATCCAAATTTGCTTGAGTTCCAAGAATTCCTTACGCTTCGATCGATGAACTGTTGACTAATGTATTTCTTTCAAATTGGATTGAAAGAAATCCCAAGTAACTCGTTCATTTGGGACTATGGAAATTAAAGTCCTCCACCAATAGTAAGTGAGTCTCGCAACAAGGATATAGCACACTTAAGACATTCATCGGTGTGCATGGCAGTTCATCTAACACCGAATGGTGTTATCGAGCGAATTCGGCTCTTTCAAAGATCATCGTGACTATGGCCTTGAACTCCTCGGCCCGCTTCCTAATCAAGTCTCTGGTGGTTTGCTTAGCCTCACAGGATCGAGAATCGGAGGCATTGCGGACTCTTGGGGCGAGTATTTAAATTCGGGAATGGTTGGACAGTCGGGTTGGTTCGGGCATATTGTGTGACCCACTCATTCATCATGGTGAAGAAGGCTTGTTTCGCCCCTTTATTTTGATTATTCGCGGATGACTGAGGCTCAATAGTCGGTGTCCCTTGCGCGGGAGTAGCCGCTACACTTTCAACGTCATCCGCCAAGGGTCTCTCTACCCCGGGTTCCATTTGCTAATCAAAACAAAAATTTCAACCGTCAGAAGTCATCACATTTTTAAGCACTAACAATCTGGCATGTATAGCTAGACCCACACGCGCTATGGCAGTCCTAGAATCGACTAAACCATGGCTCTGATACCAATAAAATGTAACACCCCAAACCCGTGACCGTCACCGGATTTGAACACGTGGTGTTACCGGGCTTACTTCCCTTATTTCTCTCTTTGTAATATCTGATTGCTGTTCCAGGCAGGCTAGCTAACTGTGTCACTGTCGCCTTAAAAATCATATCTCGAGTTTCAAAACTCGGAAACTGATTCTGTAAATTTTCCCTGAATTTAGACTCATATATCTATCCATGGATTTATTTCTAGAATTTTTGGTCGGGCCAATTGGTACAGTTTATTAGTTAAAGTCACCCATGTTACAGGAGTCGACTACACTGACCTTCGCGTGTTACAACTTGAATATCTCTCTGTACAGGGCTTTAATACTGGTGCCGTTTGTTTCTAATGAAACTAGACTCAAAATGGAATCTGCAAATATAAGGCATGACTTCTAATTCTTTCTGGATAATTTATAGTAAATTTTCAAATTTGATAAAGGGGACCCAGAAACTGTTCTGGCCCTGTCTCACGAGAACTTTAATATCTCTCAGTATACTGCTCATATGGTAATTTCGTTTCGTCCATATTAAAATAGATTCATCAAGGTTCAATTTCATAATTTATTCACTATTTAATTCTACTTCTACTATTTTTAGTGATTTTTTTCAATCTCATCTCACTGCTGTTGTCCGCATTCTTTACATGAACTATGCCAATTTCATGAATCTTTCCTAGGCCTTACTAATCATCCATCATACATGACACAAATTATGGCCACCTTATCAAAATAAAAGTTTCTAAGACTCGTGGCTATAGGTTCTAGCATCCCACTCGACGACCACATAGGCCATTTGCACATGGCTTAAAGTTTACAACCCACAATTCAACAAAACATAATAGCCTATACATGCCAAATGTTCTCCTAGTTCAACTACGAAGACAATACCAAAAGGTTTCCAGCCGGTGTGATGACTTCAACGACGGTTCCGAGCACGCAACAATACGAGTCCAAGAGACCTAAAATGGGTGACAAGAAAACACCGGGTGAGTTTATAACTCAAGAAGTCATAAGCATTCATCAACCATCCATTAGTAAAATTTTCACAACATGAAACAGTAAACGAGGCTAGGTACTTCATCCATATCGGAACTATACCATAATTCCTCGGACCTTTCGGTTCAATCTCATTCCAAGTCATACATCCACATTTCATATTCTATACAATAAGATAATTGAGGCATTTTACACACCAACTCATTCACACCACAATCATACAATTGCAATCATCACATAGATTTAAAGCTTACCACGCTCAACCCCGAGCAAGAACGTATTGCCTATTCGTCATGAGCTCAAGGTACTTACCCGATCCGCTGTCCATACTCAACTCGATGGAGACACACCCTCCATATAATTGTTCGATCGGAGATATATATATATATAGAGTACGCACACACAGAGCTTAATACTCGATTTCGCACACTTAGTGCCATGCGATTTAAGCCCGCACACACAGTGCCATACCCTTCGAGCTCGCACACTTAGTGCCATATATTTCCAGCATGCACACTTAGTGCCATATATTTCCAGCATGCACACTTAGTGCCAATCTCGTCACCGTACACTCGTATTGCCCGCACACTTAGTGCCGAAAGCAACTTTCTACACATTTCACTATTTCTTTTACATTCAACAAATGTCATCATTCCATACACATACATTTTCATTTGTAAATATATATATCATCCCATTAAACACAATTGCATAAATTTTACAATCATTTAAGCAATATCAAATACGTGTTAATGACTTACCTTGTTTGGGGTAGAACGGTTCCAAATCGGCTACTCGCTTGCTTTCTCCTTTCCTTTGTCCAATTTAGTTCCCTTTGCTCTTGAGCTAAATCAAACAATTTACCTCTCCATCAAACACAAACATACGGCATTCACATGCATTATTATGATTATTGCCGAATACTTAACACAACTAAGCTGAAAATTTACTCAATCTCATCTTAATTTATTGCTACTTATTTATCAAAATTTCCAATACAAGGTATTTAACACCTATGCCCATTTATACCCCATATGGTCGAATGCTTCATTCATTACCCAATTAACCATTCAACAATTTTCAACCTCATTACCACCCTTTTTATGTCTAATTGTTTAAATACCCTCAAGCTCATTCACAAGTACTATTATACATCTCATTAAGCATTAATCATTTTGCAACATAAATTCTATAGCATGGCCGAATACTCATGCACACACACACATAACAACAAGAACTCAATGGCACAAAATTTCCTTTTGCTAAACATTCGAACTCACTCATCTCCATGCTTTCATCACAACAACATCAAAACACTCACCAAGGGAGACAACATTCATGGTCAAATTTAACTCACCTAACAACCTAGTTTCGATTCAAGATTCAAGGAAAATTTTGAACCAATCCTCCAAATCATGCATGCATTTTCAAGAGTGGCATAAAACATACCTTCTTGTATCAAAACACCTTAGTCTAGTAAGCTCCCATGGCTGATTTTCTCAAGCTTTTTCCCCTTTCTTCTTAGTATATTCGCCAAGCAAGAAAAAGATGAGAGGATGGACACTTTTTTTCTCTTTGTTTTCATCATATCCCTTTTTTTTCAATTTCATTTCTTTATTCTTTCAAGCATAATCCATTAACTAAACATGTTTGAAACATGTTTTCCTTGCCCATCACTCTTGACATGGCCGCCACTAACCTTAGGAATGGGCTATTTGACATGCAAGTCCATTTATTTTACTTCATCCTTTTATTAATCTCTTAAAATTAGCCACATATATTTAAATCCTTTCACATGAGTCCTTTTTCTTTCAATTCACAATCAAATTAACTAAATCAAAGAATTCAAAATTCACACATGCATTTTCACATATTCTAGACAATAAATATTACGTTCGAACATGTCGGTGACTCGGTTTAGCGGTCCCGAAACCACTTCCCGACTATGGTCAATTTTGGGATGTCACAGGATAAGTCCTTCCTGCATAATGGGAGTAATATTTTAGGCCACTTGATTGAGTGAGACTAGAAATGCATGGCCATGCTCAAAGAAGTTGATATGAGATGTCATACTTATTTGTGTATCATAGTCTACTCAAGGTATCAAGAAACATGGGATGGACTATGCAGGTGTGACTATTCCATGACTTGTGTCCATTCCGGAGATAAAGGACTTAAGGATTAATGCATGAAAGGTTAATCACAAAAGGTTATGTCGAATCCTGACTTCTTGTAACTTAGGTAGCAATGAAGCATTGCTAGATGCCACTCATTGTTTGTAACATTAGAATCGTTCTAATATTACTGCTCATGTTACAAGAACCTACAGGGTCACACCCTATGGTTGAAATGAACGTAATAAAACATAGTTGGTATTGTGTTTTGTTGTCACATGAGTTAAATTAATTATAGAATTAATTTAATTGGGCAATCAAATATCGAACATATTATATGTACAAGGATGTTGTACACATAAGGAGAACATAATTCTATTAATATATGAATTTGGTTCGTATATAAATTTAAATAAATATAGTTTACCAAAATCTTTATTATAATTAACGTAATTATAATTTTTAGTTTAAATATTATTATATTTATTTATTTTAATTATGATTATTATGTTCAGATTAAATTTTAATAAACTAAGAATTCGTTATATACATACCAACTATAAGGGCAGTTATATATAGAAAGGGAGAAAAACCCTAAAAAGGGAATATATATACAAACTCGAAGCTTTGCTACTAGGTCTAGCAGCCATCAAGCAAAATATTTCTGAAAATAGTTTTGGGGATTTCTTCCGTTCATTGTCTACTGGGTGGATTATGTAGAGGTCGGGATCATAAAGATTGCAGCTTGGATTCGAAAGCAAAACAATATTCTCATTGCCGAGGCTTCACTGTCTATTCAGATTGAAGTTTGGGTAATTTCGAAACCTTTTTCATCCCGGTTTGTTCCTCGCACATGGATCCATGGTTTGGATTGCTGGAATATTTTTTTTCCCTGTGCCATGGGGGTACTGGCCTTCCAACAGTGGTATCAGAGTCATTTGTGTGATACGGAGCGGGTTTTAAATACTTAGGTGATGTAATTGTATGAGATGCATGCTTTAATTTTATTACCTTTTTTTTTACTGTTTATATCGTCTATGCATAAACTGATTACTGTTCCTTTCGGTAATTGATTAAATGTTAATCATGGTGTTATGTCCTATTCAGTTTTATGTTATTACTATTAACTTAAAAAATCTGTAGTGATGTGACAGTGGTATTTACAGTTTCCAATAAGAGTTAACTGGCTAGTGGAGCAAGGGTTGTTCCAATATGAAACCTCAAGGATTCAAATCCTGAAAACACGATTCTGTTGATAAAAGTTATCAAATCATGAGGTTTCATTTGACTGGGGTATGCGGTATGTTTTGTAATAAATAAAACTTGATGGGCCATAAAAGGTTGAAAGGATATTTTATAATTCATTTAGAAAAATGTTAAATGATGTATGCTATTTTTGAAATGCACGGTGTTTGAAATGCATAGTTATAGCCCGATGACCCATTTGATAAAAGGTTGTAATTTTATAAATACGGCCTGCGTGTCGTGCCTTACTACTATTCTCTTGTATTTCTCTTCTCACCTTACTCCCTCGTAAGTAAAACGAGTTTCTGAATATTGTAATTTACAAAAGTTACTATGGACTAGACGAGAAGGAAGATGGACCAACTAATGTGGACCGACAGTTTGTGAAACAGCTTACACCTTTAGGTTTCTTTTTGGTTCTCCCATTGGTTTGGGTTGAACCACCATAGTTTATGGGCTATAACTATTGCATTTATTTATTGCTTTATCTATTCATGCATAAGATTCTATGGATGTCTAAAGCATGTAAATTTGGTAATAATAAACCCCATTAATTGATGAGATCAATTAAAAGATTAAATGGACTGAAGTAGACCATAATTGGTGAGATACAACAACTTTAATAAAATCCATCTATTAAAATATTAATTCAACATGGCCTTCCAATTTTTGCCCTCATTAAGGCCTCGATCAATACTATGGAGGTTCTGCCAAAGCGAAGTACTACTATTTATCTTGGTTAAACACGAAAAATAAACAAGTGATATTCGCTGGTTAAAAATTGGTTAATGACTTAACTAGGTTAATCTAATAGGATTAGAAACCTAGAGGCAAGTAATTTGGATAAATCATAAGATGATTAAACAAGAGTTGTTCACCAAATTATAGGAGTTATATATGATGTAATTAGCAAGTGTTGCTTACCTAAATAACCATAATCTTGAGAGTAAAGCCAAAGCTGACTTAAGAGGAGGTGAAATATGGATCCTTAACCCACTAGAAATAGTTTCAAGAAAGTATTTTCGAAATTAATATATGAGGGTTATTAATTTTGAAATAAAATAGTGGAAACATCATATAATAAAGTCCTTTTAATGATTGATATAAACTTGGTAAATTTATTCACACGCATATTTTATTGTTGTAGATATATTATGGCTGCAAACTAATACACTCTCATTACGATCAGTCCTTAAGAAGGAAAATTTGAATGGTTTGAACTTTCTTGACTGGTTCTGTAACTTGAAGATTGTCCTCAAACAAGAACAAAAATTGTATGTCATTGAACAACCACTTCCGGATGAACCATTCGCTAATGCGTCGAAGGCTGATAGAGATGCTTACAAGAAACATCTCGATGACATGGTAGACGTTGGATGTCTTATGCTTCCTACTATGAATCCTGAGCTTTAGAAGCAACATGAGGACATGGTTGCTTATGATATGATCGAGCACCTGAAAGAACTCTATCAAGGGCAAGCACGACAAGAGAGGTTCGATCTAAGGCCCTATTCCAATGTAAGCTGGCTGATGAAAGCCCAGTAGGACCTCATGTTCTTAAGATGATTGGTTATATTGAAAGCCTGTCTAATCTTGGGTTTCCATTGAGCCAAGAGTTAGCCACTGATGTTATTCTGCAATCGTTGCCGGATAGCTACAGCCAGTTTGTCCTCAATTTCAATATGAATGAAATTGACAAGACTCTGCCACTGTTGCTCAGTATGTTGGGAACTGCTGAAGGCAACATGAAAAAGGTTGGACCCAAGCCTATACTGATGGTCCGTAAGAACAAGTGCAAGGGAAAGGCCAAAGTTCAGACAAAGTTCAAGGGCAAAGGTAGGCCCAATCCTGGAAAAGGAAAGGCTACACTGAAACCTAAAGGTGAGGTGTCTAAGGAAGGAAACTGTTTTCATTGTGGTGTGACTGGACATTGGAAGTGAAACTGCCCTGTCTATCTTGAGGAAATCAAGAAGGCCAAGGCAAGCGGAACGTCTACTTCAGGTATTTATGTTATTGATATTAATTTATCAACTACTACTTCTTGGGTATTAGTTACTGGTTGTGGTTCTCATATTTTTACTTTTGTACAGGGACTACAAAGGAGTAGGACTTTGGCCAGAGGAGATGTGGACCTGTGAGTTGGAAATGGAGCAAGAGTTGCTGCATTAGCTGTGGGAACATATACTTTATCTTTTACTAGTGGACTTGATTTATGTTTAGAGGATTGTTATTTTGTGCCCAGTTTGATTAAAAACATTATTTCAATTTCTTGTTTAGACAAAATTTGTTTTGAGATAATTATTAAGAAAATTGTTGTTCCTTTTATCTCAATAATGTTTTCTATGGTTTGGCACAATTGATTAATGGCCTCTATCTTTTAGATCAGATGAATCCCATTTACAACATAAATACTAAAAGATCTAAAATAAATGACTCAAATCAAACTTATCTTTGGCATTGTCATTTGGGCCACATAAGTGAGAAATGCATATCCAAACTCCATAAAGATGGTCTCTTGGATTCATTTGTTTTTGAACAATTTGAAGTATGTGAATCTTGCTTATTGGGAAAAATGACTAAATCTCCTTTTACTGGTAAAAGTGAACGAGCTAGTGATTTATTGGGCTTATTATATTCTGATGTATGTAGACCAATAAATACACAGGCCAGAGGTGGATTTCACTACTTCATTACTTTCATTGACAATTTCAGTAGATATGGGTATGTTTATCTCATGCGCCATAAGTCTGATGCCCTTGAAAAGTTCAAGGAATTCAAAAATGAAGTACAAAATCAACTAGGCAAAACTATTAAGACACTTCGATCTGATCGAGGTGGAGAGTCTTTTAGCCTAGAGTTTGATGATCTTTTGAAGGAATGTGGGATTGTCTCACAACTTACTCCTCCTGGTACTCTTCAATGGAATAGAGTTTCTGAGAGAAGAAATTGAACTTTGTTAGACATGGTTCGATCCATGATGAGTCATGCTGATCTACCGACTTCCTTTTGGGGACATGCACTTGAAACAACCCCTTTCACACTAAATCGTGTTTCATCTAAATTGGTTCAAAAGACGCCATATGGGATGTGGATTGGGAAACGTCCCAGTATGTTTTTTATGAAAATTTGGGGTTGCGAAGCTTATGTTAAATGTCAGATGTCTACCAAGCTTGAACCCAAATCTGAAAGGTGTATTTTTGTGGGGTTTCCAAAAAAAACCAAAGGATATTATTACTTTAATCCTACTGAGAACAAAATGTTTGTTGCTCGGACTGGTGTCTTCCTAGAGAGAGAATTTGTTTCCAGAAAAGGAAGTGGGAAAAAGATTGAACTTGAAGAAATTTGAGAGTCACAAGATACCACTAAACCAGAGATAAAACAACAGAAAATTCCACAAGAAATTGAGGAACAAGTAACTGCTGTAGAAACACAACCACCACGCAAATCTTTAAGAGAACGCCATACACCTGATGTAACACCCCGTACCCGAGTCCGTTACCGGAGTCGAACACAAGGTGCACACAGACTTAACTTAATTATTTTCACAATCCATTTAAAAAATTTCCAGACAAGCTGGTTACTGCGTCACTGTCGCCTTAAAAATCATATCTTGAGTTTCAATGCTCGGAAATCAGTTTCGTAATTTTTCCCTTAAACTAGACTCATATTTCCATCTAAATATTTTTTTCTAGAATTTTTGGTCGGGCCAATTAGTACAGTTTATTAGTTAAAGTATCCCCTGTTACAGGGATTGACTACTCTGACCTTCGTGCATCACGACTTGGATATCTCCCTGTACAGGGCTTCAATACTGATGCCGTTTGTTTCTATAGAAACTAGACTCAAAGAGGAATCTATAAATATATGGAATGACTCCTAATTATCTCTGGTTAATTTATAGTGAATTTCCAAAGTCAGAACAGGGGATCCAGAAACCGTTCTGGCCCTGTTCCACAAGAACTTTAATATCTCTTAACATATAACTCATATGACCGTTTCGTTTCTTCCATATGAAAGTATATTCATCAAGGTTCATTTAAAAAATTTATTCCCCATTTAATTCCATTCCTAAAAATTTTAGTGATTTTTCAAATCCACACCACTGCTGCTGTCAGCATCTGTTTTCAAGGTAAACTTTACCTATTTCGTGGTTTCCATGGACCAACTAGAGTTTTGTCATACATAGGTCCACATATAATCATATTTAGCCATTCCAATGGCTGATCATTTGCCCAACACTTCCATTCCAGTCCATAGTCACATCATGAAACCATACATATATACATAAACACAAATGGTCTAATGCCATACTCCACTTCTACGAGCCATTTTCGCATGGCCGTACACACATACATCACAAAAGTACTTGAAAAACAACAAAGGGTAGTCCTATACATGCCATTTCAAAGCTCAACCAAAATTGTACCAAAAAGGGGGCTTTGATAGTGTGGGAGACTTCGACTTCCAAAAATCCCGAGTCCGATGGTGACGAGCCAAAATCTATAAAACAAAGAAACAAAGAAACGGAGTAAGCAATTTATGCTTAGTAAGTTTTGAGCGAAGAATTTAAGCACAACAGAGGTATAGCATTCATATAACTAAACGGATAATTCAGTATATACATACTTTCAAATCATTTCTACTTTACATTCCAACCCCTATGTTCATACATAAGGGATCATCTTAGCCAAATACCGGAAGCTCATACTCAATCGAGCGAATATTATTCAAGGAACTCAACTATTCCAATGCACACACGAACATACCTCATTGCTGGAATTTTTCAAGCATATTAATTGGGATTTTACAGCAAGATCGTTCATTTCGAATCACGTACCTTGAATTTAACCGGATATAGCGACTCGCCGATTGTCTTGGGACATTGCCCGGTTATAGTGATTCACACAATTGCCTTCGAATTAGCCCGGATTTAGTAACTTCGCACGAATGCCTTCGGACTTAACCCGATTTTGGTAACTCGCACAAATGCCTTGAGAATTGACCCGGATTTAGTCACTTAGGACAAAAGCCTTCGGGACATAGCTCGGACACCATTCGAATAAACATGCACATTTAACACTAAATCATGACACATTCGTATTTCATTTTCCTTAGCAAAACTCAAATACAATACACTTATCACTCTTGCACATTTCAGTTCAATATCCACACACAAAGAGCATGATTTCGATTTACTTGAGACATGATCTAATCAAATCATAATTTAAGCTCTATTACTCAAGAACTTACCTCGGATGTTGTCGAATGATTCCGATGGCTATTCGACCACTTTTTCCTTCCCTTTATTGGATTTAGCTTCCCTTTGCTCTTGAGCTTAATTTAACAAATAAATTGATTTAATCATTTGAGCATCGAAAGAGGAATTCAAGGTACTTAGCCCACATATTTTCATTAGACATTAAAGTCACATATGTACGGAAATCATGAATCAAACTCAACACATTAGTTAGTACTCTCCTTAGCCAAATTTTCTAAGCCAAGAATAGGCATCAATATGCTTGCCTCTAACCAAATGCATGCACACCAATCCCCCTCATGTGGCCGAATATGCATGTCCATGTTGAGGCCAATTATACACTTAATACCACACATAAACGGCATACATTTTACTCACTAACGCATTCCATATTGTAACTCAATACGCATCAATCATTTACTTCATAACCGAAACATCATCATATGTAAATATATACCTTGAGATAGTATATATGTCATACCAATACATCATGTGCAAACATATATATATATATATGCTAGAGCCGAATCTCAAAGTTGATTATAACTAAACATGAACATAAATCCAAAACACAAATCTTACCCACCATGCAATAAGCATAAATTATACTTATGGATGTATCATGGCCGAATACATCACAACACCATACCATTTCGATTTTGGTCATGGTTAAACAAAGAACTTAATGTCTCACTCAAAATGCTAAAAAGAAAGTCCAAGAGCCATCAATCCACCATCACATGTATCATTAGCAAGCTTCATATTTAACATGCAATGGCATTAACACAACATCCACCTTGGCGAATACCATCCCCATGACATAGCAAGGATTTGAACCATGGCTAATAAGAACATCAAGTTAGCAACCAAAACATGCATGAATCTCATGGCACAACATCAAACATACCTTAATCTTGGTACAAGTATGGCCAAACCTCTTCCTAATCCTCTTCCAAACTAAACATGAAGCAAAAACTCCTCCTTCTTCCTTAGAATTTTCGCCAAGAGAGAATGAAAAGGATGAACAAGTTTTTTTTTTCTCTTTTCTTCAACTCACGGCAAGGGGAGGGGGGGAAACACTCACCATTCTCTTTTTTTTTTTTTCCCTTTCATTATTCAATTCCCATGCTCATTATTTTATTTTTTTTTACATACACCATTGTCACAACATGTTTTATGACATGTTTTTGCCCATAATCCCTTGTCATGGCCGGCCACTAGCTATTAGGGCGGGGGGAAATTTGACATGCAAGTCCTCCCTTTTGATTACATGCACTATTAGGTCCTTATAGATTAGCCTATCACATTTCAAAAGTGTCACACAAGTCCTAATAACTGAATTCACATGCAATCGACTAAATCGAAGCTTGAAATTTTCACACATTCATAAATACATATTATAGACAATAAATATTACGCTCAAACATTTCGGTGACTCGGTTTAGCGGTCCCGAAACCACTTCCCGACTAGGGTCAATTTTGGGTTGTCACACCTGAGAGATACGAATTTCTCATTACAACACATGGTGACGTTCTTCTTATAGATCAAGGTGAGCCTAGAACTTATCAGGAAGCGGTGATGAGCCTAGACTCTAAGAAATGGCTTGAGGCCATGAGATCTGAGATGGATTCCATGTATGAAAACCTAGTATGGACTTTGATTGACCCACCCGAAGGGGTTAAGCCCATAGGGTAAAGGTTTTTTCCAAATTCATGGTGTTGACTATGATTAAACCTTTTCTCCTGTAGCTATGTTTAAATCTATCAGGATCTTGCTCGCTATAGCTGCATTTCATGATTATGAAATCTGGCAGATGGGCGTCAAAACAGCTTTCCTTAACGTGAAACTTGAAGAGGATGTGTACATGACACAACCTGAAGGTTTTGTCAATCCAAAGGATGCTAAAAAAATATGTAACCTACAAAGATCCATTTATGAATTAAAGCAAGCTTCTCAAAGTTGGAATCTTCGTTTTAACGATGGATTCAAAGAGTTTGATTTTATCAAAAATGAAGATGATCCATGTGTTTACAAGAAAGTTAGTGGGAGCACTATCACATTCTTGGTACTGTATGTGGATGACATACCTATCATGGGAAATGACATACCTACCTTGCAGTCTGTTAAGACTTGGTTACGAAGTTGTTTTTCTATGAAGGACTTGGCCGAACCCATTTACATATTAGGAGTCAAAATCTATAGAGATAGATCAAGACAACTACTAGCATTGTAACACCCCTTACCCGTATCCGAGGCCAGGCTAAGGTACGAGGCGTTACCAGACAAACATACAAACATTAAACTAAAATACGAGCCATAAAATTTTATTCATATTTCAAAGAGTTCATTCTCTTACACATAGTCCCTTATTTGAGTCTACGGAGCCCAAAACATACTTTAGAAAGGGTTTGGGACTAAACCGAGAACTTACGAAAATCTTGGAAATTTCATGCTTTAATGCTTCACACGCCTCTGTCCCAAAGTCATGTTCCATACACGGCTGAGACACATGGTCGTGTCTCTGCCTGTGTGGAATATACCTAGGCTATTTTCCAAGCTTTGGTCAACCTTGATCTCTTACACACTTATACAAAATCAAAAGCATATAATATGGTATTCATTTAATGATTAAACATCCTCAATTAAACCACAAACATAGCATTTGTATGTCATCATACATGTGTCTCTCATACTCATTTTACCTTGTTTATTATAGTACCACTTATACATTTATACCAAGATTATCATCTTACCAAATATCTTCAGCTTAATCATCAAGCATTCATATTTAAAGCTAGATCATATCTTTATAAAATACCACGATTCAGACGCGCGGAATAACATGTTTGCCTGAAACATTTCAATTCAATTCCATACCCAACAAGCATTACATTGAGACTAGTCATATATATATATATATACACATGTCATGATACATAACATTCTCTTTTTGTTTTCTTATAAACACATATCATTTATTTCATTATATCAATATTTCATATACCATAGTTTCCATGTATTCCACATATATTTATTTTCCTCCTCGGTCCTCTCCATTCCACATCCTTAATGTATATAGCATTCTTGTAAGTACGATTTCATAATTTACTAATAAATGTTCACATCAAACTGTCCACACGAGTCATAGTCACTTAATTATTTATAATTCAAGCTACAGAGCTCCGAATTAAGATCTGTAAATTTCCCCTGAAACTAGACTCACATATCGTTCCACCATAAAATTTTCATAATTTTTGGTTTATCCAATTAGTACAGTTTATTCATTAAAATTTCCCTATTTCACTTTATAACAGTTCGACCTCTCTTCACTAAAAATAATTATCTCACAAAGATGAACTCAGATAATGTTCTTGTTGATTTATCTTGAAAATAGACTCATTATGGATTTTAAAATATAATTTTAAGCCTCTAATTATTTTTCTCCAAATTTTTTGTGATTTTCCAAATTCAGAATAGGGGATCACGTAATCATTCTGAATCAGTCTCACGAAAACATAAATATATCAAAATATCGAACTCCTTTGCTTTCTATGTTTCTTTTATATAAAAATAGACTCATTAAGCTTTAATTTGATATCTCATTCAGTCTCTAATTCAATTTATATTATTTTTGGTGATTTTTCAAAATCACGTCACTGCTACTGTCCAAAACAGTTTTATTGCTAATTCACTCTTTCACACTTTCTTTGTATTAACCTCATTTTAACATACATATCACAAATCATTTTCACCACATTTCATACATCACAAGTATAGGCCCATGATCACAAGGTCACCATAAAATCATCCTCATGTATAACTTACTTGTTTATAAACTTACCACATCCTGGTCACTTAATGAACACATCATTCACATAACCAAGTTCCTGCACATATTCATCACAAAACTCACAAAGCAATACATAGAGAGTCTCCCGTTGAACACTTTGGATCAATCCTCGATACTTGGTGGTTTCAGCACATAGCTCCACCCATCATATAGTTCGGCTCTCTTGTACACATGGTGAACACTCAGTACCACCCATGTGACCTAGCCAGTTTATCTTGTAGCTCTCTTGTCTACATGGTGTCCTTCACTTGGAACCACGCATGCAACCTAGCTACATATATCCCGTAGCTCTCTTGTACACATGATGTGCACTCAGCACTATACATGTGACCTAGCTACATACCATCTGTATCATCCAATCTTTTCGAAGGTTCAACCGGGATTTCTCTCTCTTTTCCAACAATTTCACCAATCAAGTAATTATCCACAAACATATTTCCAATATTTTTATAAAATATCACAATACAAGTAATAGTGATGTATTACTTACATATAAACTTACATCTCATTTAATATCAACGCAATAACATTAAATTACACATTGTCTTATTAAAATCATATGAACTTACAATTTCCCATAATATCCATAATCATAGAAATCACATTTATGTATGATAATTCAATGCACTTCATGTACCATAGACATATTTTTAAATCAATTCATAAACTTGGCACCATAATCATTTAATTTAACATAATTCAATTAATTCACTAAATTTAACTTTCAAATATAAATTACAGCATTATTGTTGTATTATTATCATACCAACTTACATACTTTCAACACCTCAAAGATCATAGTAAATATATCAATTTTACATTGAAACATGCATAAATTAATGCTTATTATACATATGAACTTACCTTGATATTAAAACGGCCATTTTACCAACTTTCCCAATTTTTGATTTTCTCTCATTCTAGGTTCAAATCTCATTTTCGGGATCTAAAACATCATATTTTACTTATTTAATTAATATACTATTCAAAACAGTCCTTAACTCAAACTTTGGAAAAATTAAAATTTTGCCCTAAACTTTTGCATATTTACACTTTTGCCCTAGGCTCGAATTAAACTTCATCCCTCATTCTTATGTTTTATGACATGCTGATCACTTTTCCTTCTATGGCAACATCAAATTCTCACTCTAACATATACTTATGACTATTAGGTATTTTTACTGATTAAGCCCTTTTGCTCGTTTTCACTTAAAACCAAGTAGCACAAGTTGTATAACATAATTTAAAACCTCATATTGTATCATAAAACACCAGAATACACAAATTTTACCTATGGGTATTTTTCCAAATATGAACCCTAGGTTGAATTATTGCTAGCATAAGCTAAATCAAGTTACCAGGACTCCAAAAACGTAAAAATCATTAAAAACGAGGCTAGAAAAGACTTGCAATCGAGCTTGGAAGCTTGAAAAACCCTAGCCATGGTTTGTCCTTGCTATATTCGGCCATGGGGTTCAAGATGAGCAAAATTGGCTTTTAATTTTGTACTTTAATTCATTTTACCCCTAAATGACCAAAATACCCTTACTACTAAACTTTCCAAAAATTCCATCCATGTCCAATTTTTGTCCATAACTTAGAAATTAGTCAAATTTCTATTTAAGACCTCCTAATTAATATTTCAAATCAATTTCATACTAGAAATGTAATATCCTGAATTAGGGCTTAATCAGAATAGTGGTTTCGTGACCACAAATTCGAGATAGAAATAATTATTTTACAATTATTTTGATGTTTATGATATGATTGCATGATTGTGTGAAAATTTCGTGATGAAATTCTATGCCTAAAGTGCTTAAATTGAAAGTAGGGACTAAATCGAATAAGTTGCAAAATTTGCATTCTAGAAGTTTTTAGTATGAAATTGTTTTGGAATATTAATGAGGAGGTCTTAAATAGAAATTTGACCAATTTTAAGTTCATGTACAAAATTAGGACATGGAAGGAATTTTTGGAAAGTTTAGTAGTAAGGGCATTTTGGTCATTTAGTTATTAAAATGAATTAAAAACAAAATTAAAAGCCAATTTTTGTCCATCTTCTTCATTAGGCCGAAATTTCAAGGGTTCTCCATAGCTAGGGTTTGTTTCAAGCTTCCAAGCTCCATAGTAAGTGATTCCAAGCCCCGTTTTTAATGTTCTTTACGTTTTTGGAATCCCGGTAGCTCGATTAAGCTTATGCTAGCAATAATTCAACCTAGGGTTCATATTTGGAAAAATACCCATAGGTGAAATTTGTGTATTTTGGTGTTTTATGATAGAATATAAGGTTTTAAATTATGTTAGACAACTTGTACTACTCGGTTTTAAGCGAAAACGAGTAAAAGGGCTTAATCGGTAAAAATACCTAATAGTCATAAGTACATGATAGAGTGTGAATTTGATGTTGCCATAGAAGGGAAAAATGATCAGCATGTCATAAAACATAAGAATAAGGGATGAAGTTTAATTCCCGAGCCTAGGGAAAAAGTGTAATTATGCAAAAGTTTAGGGGCAAAATGTAATTTTTCCAAAGTTCGATAAAAACGCTGTTTTGATGAATGTATGTATTAAATAAGATTAATTTGGCATTATAGATCAAGAGAAACGAGATTCAAGTCGCGATCGAGGAAAAGAAAAATTGTGGACTAAATTGTAAAATCTTTATATTTTGGTACCAAGGTAAGTTCATGTGTAAATAATGTAGCATAATTGTTATTTTTAAGTTATTGATGTTAATTATATGATATGCTGATTTTATTATGAAATATATGCTTTGTGGTTATTTTGAATAAAATGCAAATTATGTGTATTAATTGTTAAATATAAAGTACTACCGAGTATTGGTTTTGGTATTTTACTGAAGATGGCAAGGATATGTGTTCGAGGAAAATCCCGTTTGAACCTTAGGAATAGATTAGGATACAGGTGACATGTCACTAGGATGGTTGAGCATCCGAACTCGTTGAGTTGAGTCCGAGTTCGTGAGATGTAACTAGGCATCCGAACTTGTTGAGTTGAGTCCGAGTTCACTTATGGATGCGAACGCCCGAGCTCGTTGAGTTGAGTCTGAGTTCACTTAGGGGCGGGTTACATGATTTCTTGATTACATATATGGCATTTATGTGCAAATTATCCATGTATCCAAGTTATATTTCGATGTGTTCAACGGGTGAAATTTCTAGTGAAATGGAAGAACACTTAAGATGCAAGCGACGTTTTGGTAAGTGTTGTGAAATGGACACTTTGGACAGGTATGTTCTTAACCCTCGGGTTGAAAATAGATACAACAACGATAAGGTGGTAAGATGATGAATAATGTTCAGAAATGTGATATATGTTTTGGTGATACCATGCTAAAGTTGTTTGGTATATTTGTGTTGTTATGTTACTTGTTATTTACATATGAACTTACTAAGCATTTATGCTTACTCCCTCCTCTTTATTTACTGTAGTTTTAAACAAGCCAGCTCGGGAATCGGAACGGGTCGAAGGTTCGATCACACTATCCAAAGGACTTTCATCTGGGTAAATGGCTTGTAAAACTTAAGTATGGCATGTATAGCAATATACATATTTTGTGTAAATAGTTTTATGATATGGCCATGATTGGTTGAGAAAATGTTTGATATTGATAAGTAATGGTGCTGGTTAAATTTAGATCATGTTTGATATCATGGAAGTTTAATAGGTTATCTAGTTCATAACAACTCATGAAAAGATGAAATTTGCCTTAAAACAGAATATTGCTGCAGCAATGACATGAATTTGAAAAATCACTAAAAATAGTATAAATGGAATTAAATGATGATCAACTAATGAAATTTAAGCTTAATGAGTATATTTTCATATGGATAAAAAAAAACAGGCATATAAATTATACTTTATGAGATATTTGAAACCTTGTGAAACAGGGCCAGAGTGATTTCTGGATCCTCTGTGATGACTTTAAAAATTCATAATAAATTGTAAAAATATAATTATAAGTAATTATTTATATTTACAGATTCCTTATTGAGTCTAGTTTTAAGAGAAACAAACCTCGTAGTCATTGAAATTCTTTATAGAGAGATATATGATTCGTAATACACAGATGTCAGAGCAGTCGAACCCTGAAATAGGGGAGACTTTAACTAATAAACTGTACTAATTCGTCCAACCAAAAATTCTATAAAAAAATTATTAAATATATATATTAGTCTAGATTTAGGAAAAATTTACGGATCTTGATTTCGAGTTTCGTAACTCGAGATATGATTTTTCTTGTAACTGTGACGCGGGTAGCTAGAAAGCTGTGAATGTAGAAACAAATGATTTGAAGTTCTTAATTTGATAAATTATTTTCGGTAACCCCTCAAGCTCGACTCCGGCGATGATTTCGGGCGTGAGGGCGTTACAAGAAACTTCTAGAATGCAAGTTTTGCAACTTATTCAATTTAGTCCCTAACTTCGAATTAAGCACTTTATACATAGAATTTCTTCACAAAATTTTCACACAATCATGCAATCATATCATAGACCTCAAAATAATCATAAAATAATTATTTATATCTCAGATTTTGTGATCCCGAAACCTCTGTTCCAACTAGACCCAATTTTGGGCTATTACAAGCATGGTAACTGCATTAATATTGAAAACATCGGCGGCTTTTGTTGGCTTTGTCCTCATAACTTGCCACTGATATTTATTCAGGGACATCTCTTCGATAAACTCGTAGGCCTCCTCAGGTGTTTTATTGTTGATCGTTCCACCGGCTACTGCATCAATCATTTGCCTTGTTGAGGGATTTAAACCATTGTGAAAGGTTTGAACTTGTAGCCATAGAGGTAACCCATGGTGAGGACACCTTCTCAATAAGTCCTTGTATCTCTCCCATGCATCGTAAAGTGTTTCTAAATCCATCTGCACAAAAGAAGAAATATCGTTCCTCAACTTTGCTATTTTAGCCGGAGGAAAATATTTAAGTAAAAATATTTCGGTCATTTGTTCCCAAGTAGTAATTGACCCTCGTGGTAACGAGTTCAACCACTGTTTAGCTTTGTTTCTCAATGAAAAGGGAAATAACTGAAGGTGAATGGCATCATCAAAAACGCCATTAATTTTGAAAGTGTCGCAAAACTCCAGAAAATTCGCCAAGTGAGTGTTGGGATCCTCATCCTACAAACCATCAAACTGAACAAACTGCTGTATCATCTGAATTGTGTTAGGTTTCAGTTTGAAATTATTTGTAACAATAGCAGGTCTAACTATACTTGACTCATTTCCTGTCAAAGAAGGTTTAGCATAGTCATACATAGTATGAGGAGCAGGATTCTGATTTGCCGCATTTGCAGGAGGTAGCTGATTGCCTTGGTTTTCAGCCATCTCTTCGGTTGGGGGTTGAGTATCGTCTTCTTGCTCGTTCTCTGTGTATCTTAACCTATGCCTTAGTTCTCTTTGGTTTCTATGAATTGTGCGATCGATTTTTTCTTCAAAAAGTAATGGTCCCGACGGATTTCTTTTAGTCATAAACTATGAAAACCTGCCAAGAGAAGAAAAAAGTAAATTAATAAATAATAATTAAATTAAATTAAATTGCAAGAAAAATAAATGGCTAGAGTAATAAAAATTGAGTGTTCCTAATATTTTAGTTCCCCGGCAACGGCGCCAAAAACTTGATCGCGTGATTCGTAACAAGTAATAAATATTTATAATGAAGATCAAACCTAGACTAACTATTATCACGACGAAAAGGCAAGCGCACCTATCGAACAATAGTATAGTAATGGCAAGACCGGGATATCGTACCCAAGGGAACCAAAAGTACTAGTAATGACTGTCTTTTTATTATCTAGCCTAAGAATAAAAGGGTTTGTTTTAATTAACTAATTATTTAAACTAAGAACGCACAGAGAAAAGAATTGGGGAATTTCTTTTTGGAAAATCAATTGACTTGAGACAATAGCTAAGGAAAAATTCACCTAGACTTTACTTGTTATTCTGGCTCCGAATCGGATGATTTATTCATTCAACTTGTTCTGTAGAGATCCCTAAGTTATGTTATTATCCCTATTCAAGACTAATAACGTCTAATCCCTAGATTGAATAACTGAGACTTTTCTCTAATTAACACTCTAGGGTTGCATTAACTCGATCTATGGATCCCCTTATTAGGTTTCACCCTAATCCGGCAAAATCTTGTCACCCTATTTCTAGGCGCGTAATCAACTCTGCTTAATTATGACAAATGTACTCTAAGACAGGGTCTATTCCTCCTCTGAATAAGAGCATGTCTTGAATCAGTATACTGGGATATCAAAACAAGAATTAAGAACACATAATTAAGAGCAAGTTAAATATTTATCATACGATTCCGAAAATAATAACAGAATTCGTCTTAGGTTTCATTCCCCTTAGGTATTTAGGGGACTTAGTTCATAACTAAATAAGAAAACATCTCAGAAGAATAAAGAATACAAAACATAAAGAAAACCCAAAACTCCTAAAGGGAAATTGAGGAGAGATCTTCAGTCTTGATGATGAATCCGGCTTCTGAGATGGATCAATCGGCTTCCTTGGGGTAATTCCTTACCCCCTATTCTTCGTCTCCCACTTTTCTCCTCTTCTAGGGGGTATTTATAGGCTTTGGAATACCTAGAAGCCCTCAAAAATGGCCTTTTCTGAATTTGGACTTAATTTGGGCTCAACAGGGACACACCCGTGTGCCACGGCCGTGTTCGATCCATGTGGGTCAATGGCCAGGCCGTGTAAATCGTGAAAGCCTTGGTCGACACCCTCGAAAGACACGGGCGTGTGAGCTACCCATGTGGCAAGGCTTAGGCCGTGTCATCTTCTCAATTTGGTCCGTTTTGTCCCTTTTTGGCTCGTTTTTGGCTCCTTTGGCTCTCCTATGCTCTTCTAAGTGTAAAACATGGAATTAAAGCATTAGGAGCATCGGATTCACCAATTCTAATGAGAAATCATCCATAAAATGCATTAAACATGGGGTAAAAATATGTATAATTTACGGTTTATCATATGACTTGACGATAATTGGGCTATCCATCGAGATTTTCGAGAAATTCAACAGGATTAACATGAGAAATAGAGAATGAAAATATTGAATTGATGAGCTCATCCAAGACTAATGACATGATGCATTGTTATGAGACTAATTTGATGATCGAGTTCATATGATAGGGAAACTAATTCATACTTGTTGGAATTATTGCCTAATATGGTTGTATGTTAATTATCCGATAAGTTTACTTTCCATTTATCTAGACTTACTAAGCATGTAGATGCTTACCCCTCTTTCTTTTCCCTTATTTTTCAGAGCTCGAGGACTCACGAAGGTTGGAAGACGGTCGGAGCTTTGTCAACACTATCAACTTGTCTTACTTTGGTATATAGAAACTTTTATTTTGTTATAATGGCATGTATAGGATTTTTGGTTATTTTGTTATATGTGTCATTTGGCTAGCTAATGTAAGGCCCTAAATGATATGCTTACATCATTTTGTATATGGCCATGACTCATTTTGATGAAGGTTATAAACCTACTAAATGTGCATGGTTATGTGTGAATGTTTCTTGTGGATGCCAAATGTGTTACACCATGATTGGATATGTGTAATGTGGCTGAATCATTTGGAAATGGTTAGGTCATAACTAGAAATGAGTTATAAAACGAGCCAAGTATAAAATGTGATTATTGGGCTGGTAATCCTTAATACAAAAAGGATAACTTAGCATGTGCTAAACCAATGAGATGAGGTTAACATCCAAAAGACTATGCCAATTTGGGTTATGGACCTATTTAAGCCATGTTAAATACCATTGAAGTTTATAAATGTGTATGGATGTTGAGGGTGACCATTAGCTTGGAAAATAGCCTCCAAAAAGGTCCACACGGGTAGACACACAGGCATGTGTCTAGGCCGTGTGTGACACACAGTCAATCCCCATGGGCGTGTTGTATGTCGTGTGTCCCCTGCACCTAAAATTTTAGGTTAGCATGCATGGTAGTAAACACATGGGCAAAGACACAATCGTGTGTCTTAACTATGTGGAGGACACAGGCTAGCACACGGGTGTGTGCCTTGGCCGCGTGCCCCCAAATGAGTGATGATGTCATAAATAGAATGTTTGGGTTTTAGGACACAGACGATGACACTAGTGTGTCTAGGCCGTGTGAGGGACACGAGCATGTGCTTGGCCGTGTGAAAACCCCTGTAGGCTCGAAATGGAAAATAAATCAAATAATTCAACACAGGTGAGGGGCACGAGCGTGTCCCCAAGCACACGAGCATGTGCTTTGCCTCCACTCTGACATGTAAGGCATAACCCTAGGCATTTTAATAAAATTTTCTATAGTTCCCAGTTTAGTCCCTAACCGCTAATACTGTATGGTTTGGGCCCTGTAGGCCCATAATAGGGACAATATGATTTTGTTTAATTGGTTAGAATTTGGAAATTAAATTTTATAACACTTCTTTCCAAAATGTCCGAGTATGTGTCCAATAATGCGTCGTATTTTGTCCCAGTCTCGGGTACAGGTAAAGGGTGTTACATGTCTCCCGACGCGAATGAGAACTATCTTGCTCAGACAAAAGTAGTCTCCAACCAAACTACACCCAACTATGTTGAAAGTAATACCAAAGTATTTGAATGAAGTGTCGAGGTGATGAGTTGAAACTCAGAAAGGTACGAACAAGATTCATAACATCATGCTACGGATAAAATGACATTGTTCCGATTGGACATTAAAATTTTGATGGATTGCAATGGTTCCTTAAAATGAGATAAAGGACTATATTGTAATGAGTTTATTTATGTTTAGTTGATGATTCTATGATGTATATGGCCAATTTACTCAGGCGAAAGCATGTGTTTAGATAACTTATAAAAAATATAGATGGAATGAATGTTCATGTATACCTATTTGAGTGAATATGGTTGGCAAATTCACATAGTCTGAGTATAAGTGTTAAATTGCTTGGATTGATTTACATGTTTGTAATAACATGCATATGATGATGTGCGAAATCAAAGTTTCGATTCTAATGTATATTCATCCATGTTTGTTGGCCCTCATATGATATGATGTGCTTGATATGTTTAATTAAGTGAATGTGACGAGAAAAGTTATTCAGGATTCATAGAGTGCATGCATAAGTGTACTTGGCTAAATGAGATAACTGGAAAGTTGGCATAAAACGAATATGAATGTCAGTTTGTCTAAAATGAATGATATGATTTTGATGATGTTGCTATAATGATGAAAGTTTTGTTACATGTATATGTATATGGGAGTCGAGTCAGAGGCCCTATGACCTCACCCCCCACTAGAGTGGTATTTTATAATGGAATTTCATGAAATTTACGCTAAATAAACTCACAAGTGTGAAAACCAAAGCGTTCAGTGGAGAAATATCTATAAACATGATTAGAGATTGAGAGTGAGTTGATAACTAAAGCCACAGCTAAAAAGGTATCAGGTTGACATAAAGATTATGTGAATCATGCACTATCATAGTTAGAGAAGAAATTTACTTTGGTAAATTGAATTACTCAGGTACGAGGTTGAGAAAATGTAATAATATGGGATTTGGGATGACCAAAATAGTTAGAGGGATAATATTTGAAACATGAGATGTCTGAGTATGGAAATCATAGTGAGCAGATGATGACTGTCTCTCTTGATATATCTTAAGAGATCATTGTTCTCGGAAGTGTTATAGTAGCTATCTATCTTTTAATGAAATTCTTGTTATAAGAGTATGCTATCTAATCTAAATGTCAGACGAAGGCATTGTCAGTCTAACCAGTTTATAATATGTTTTGCTCAACTTCTCTCTGGTATTCTGTTATATTCTGTCTGGTGGGAACTTATGAGAAAATGCATATGATGCTATGATTTTGTTTCCTTTAATTGTTGCATTTGATTCCAGTGGGATGAAATGATGTTTTCTTCTGGACTTTTTCTCTCTAAGAAATTATCGAGGTCTTTCATATTTCCTTAAGAGTTTGTTTACGGTCTTCCGATATAGTATCGTATCTTGGGATTTCTCTAATTCTCGTATAAGGATTTGGCTTTGACAAAGGCATAAGTGGTCAAATTTCAAATTTAAATTGGTATGATATATCTCTATTCTCAAGTAAATTAATCAAAGTTAGTGTCTTCAACTGAGATATATTGGTTATTTGATCTAATGCAAGTGAAATGGTCTTTGATTAGCATGAGGAGTGAATTCTGAATGATTGTATGATAAAATTTTTGTCTTATGAAAGTCGAATGGCTTATTCCATGTTAGCAAAACTTAGACAGATGATAATATTATTTATTGAAGCATTTGAACCGGTCTAGTCTGTAATCGGGTCGAGATTTCTTAATTTTCGGTGATGCACTGTTGTATAAATTGTGATATGTTTTAAGACAATAAGATAATGTGATAACTTAGAGCATCCGGTACCACAGAAATATTTGAGTTGTTAACGGGGTTAGAGCTGAGCATCATGTTTTATTGGAGCTATCTTCTCCAGTGCTGATATTAGAATAGAAATGAGAAAGGATTATTCTCGAGGTCTTATCAGAATTATTCCCATCTTAGAAAGAGAAAAAATGTGATGTAGCTTATTGTTAAATGTTTGATGAGATATGTAAATCATGCCTGTATGTAATGAATTCTCGCTCATGAGATTAATAAGACTTCACGTCATTATGATTGTCGGATTTCTTGGAATACTAGTCCCCATTTATTGGACTGTGTGAAATTAGAGAGCATAAGACCAAGATGAACAGACTAGTTTCACTATTCAAATTCAGAATGATTCAAGTAAGAGTGTATAAGTAGCATGATGGTATGGATCAGACTTTGAGTGCATGAACACTCTATTAGAGGTTAAGGTTCAGTGAAAGCATTGTATAACGAAGAATAGCTCATGATTCGAATATGAGAAAATAATGAGATAAGTATTAAAGGCACAGAAGAGTAAGAGTTCTTTAGCAATGATTTTAAGAAAGATAAGTTTATGTGAGAAACCAAACCACTTTCCTAGTAAGATTTTCAAGGACGAAAATCCCTAAAGTGGGAAAATTGTAATAGCCGGATTTTAGGCCTAGTTGGAATAGTGGTTTTGGAACCACTGTTCTAGGGCCAGAGAAATTATTTCTAATGTTATTTTATGTGTTATAGCATGATTATATGAGTGCATAAAAATTTTGGTGAAATAATTTTAGCGATTCCATGTTTAATTGCAAGAAAGGACTAAATCTGCAATATCCCGAATTAGGGCCTAATCGGAATAGTGGTTTCGTGACCAAAAATCTGAGATAGAAATAATTATTTTGTAATTATTTTGATTTTTATGATATGATTGCATGATTGTGTGAAAATTTCGTAATGAAATCCTATGCCTAAAGTGCTTAAATTGAAATTAGGGACTAAATCGAATAATTTGCAAAACTTGCATTCTAGGAGTTTTTAGTATGAAATTGTTTTGGAATATTAATGAGGAGGTCTTAAATAGCAATTTGACCAATTTTAAGTTCATGGACAAAATTAGGACATGGAAGGAATTTTTGGAAAGTTTAGTAGTAAGGGCAGTTTGGTCATTTAGTTATTAAAATGAATTAAAAACAAAATTAAAAGCCAATTTTTGTCCATCTTCTTCATTAGGCTGAAATTTAAAGGGTTCTCCATAGCTAGGGTTTGTTTCAAGCTTCCAAGCTCCATAGTAAGTGATTCCAAGCCCCGTTTTTAATGTTCTTTACGTTTTTGGAATCCCGATAGCTCGATTAAGCTTATGCTAGCAATAATTCAACCTAGGGTTCATATTTGGAAAAATACCCATAGGTGAAATTTGTGTATTTTGGTGTTTTATGATAGAATATAAGGTTTTAAATTATGTTAGACAACTTGTACTACTCGGTTTTAAGCGAAAATGAGTAAAAGGGCTTAATCGGTAAAAATACCTAATAGTCATAAGTACATGATAGAGTGTGAATTTGATGTTGCCATAGAAGGGAAAAATGATCAGCATGTCATAAAACATAAGAATAAGGGATGAAGTTTAATTCCCGAGCCTAGGGGCAAAAGTGTAATTATACAAAAGTTTAGGGCAAAATGTAATTTTTCCAAAGTTAAGTATTAAATGCTGTTTTGATGAATGTATGTATTAAATAAGATTAATTTGGCATTATAGATCAAGAGAAATGAGATTCAAGTCGCGATCGAGGGAAAAACAAAGTTTACGAAGAATAGGCTCGATTGCTAATAATTTTGTACCGAGGTAAGTTCATGTGTAAATGTAGTAACATAATTGTCATTTTAAGCAATTTAATGTTGTTTATATGATATGATGCTGATTATTATCATGAAATATTATGCTTTGTGGTTATTGTTGAATAATATGTAATTATTTGAATTACTTGATGAGTATGAACTATCACCGAAGTATCGATGTCGATATTCCGTGGAAGACGGAAAAGATGTGTGATCGAGGAAAACGCCCGTTTTAACCTTAGGAATAGATTATAATACAAGTGACATGTCACTAGGATGGTTGAGTTCTGAACTCGTTGAGTTGAGTTTGAGTTCGTGAGATGTAACTAGGCATCCGAGCTCGTTGAGTTGAGTCCGAGTTCACTTATGGATGCGAACGCCTGAGCTCGTTGAGTTGAGTCCGAGTTCACTTATGGACGGGTTACATGGTAGCTTGGCTACATAAGTTCCGCAGGCTATTGAATTTGTCTAGCTGCGGGTATGGCTCTTATGTTCATGAGATCCGCGTATTCGAATTATATTCTGATGTGTTCAACGGGTGAATCTTAAGTGAATAAGGAGAAGGCCTAAAACGAAGGTGACATGTTGGTAAGTGTGGTAAATGAGAAAATTTGACAGGTATGTGCTTAAACCCTCGGGTTGAAAACTTGGTATGATGAAATCATAGAAAGCTATTAAATGTAAATGAAACATGAATGTCTTGGTGTTGTTTATGCAAATGATGTTTTATGTGAGATTGTGTGATTATGTTACTTGCTATTTGCATGTGAACTTACTAAGCATTTGTGCTTACTCCCTCCTTTTCTTTCATTGTAGTTTTGACAAGCCGGCTTGAGAATCGGGATAGGTCGAAGACTCGTTCACACTATCCGAAGGCTTAAATTGGTAAAATGGCTTGTGTATTTTGAATGTGGCATGTATGGCAAAACACTCGCTTTGTGTAATTGATCTTATGATATGGCTATGGTTTGGTAAGAAAAGGGTTTGTAAATGATTAGCCATTGGAATGGCCAATCTAAGTCATATTTGATATTATGTATGTTTAAAATGCTATTTAGTCCATGAAAATCCTTAGTAAAGTGAAATTTGCCATAAAACAGAATCTGACAGCAGCAATGATGTAAATTTGAAAAATCACTAAAAATAATATAAATGGAATTAAATGATGAGTAAGTTATGAAATTGAATCTCAATGAGTCTATTTTCATATGGATTGAACAAAACAGGTATATGGATTATATTTTATGAGATATTTGAATTTTTGTGAAACAGGGTCAGAGTGATTTCTGGATCCCCTGTTCTAAATTTTAAAATTCATCATAAATTGTAAAAAAATAATTATAAGTAATTCTTTGTATGTACAGATTACTTATTGAGTCTAGTTTTAATAGAAATAAACTTCATAGTCATTGAAATTCTATACAGAGAGATATCTGATTCGTAATATACAGAGGTCAGAGCAGTCGAACCCTGAAATAGGGGAGACTTTAACTAATAAACTGTACTAATTGGCTCAACCAAAAATTCTAGAAACAAATTAGTAAATATATATATGAGTCTAGTTTCAGGGAAAATTTACGGAATTAGATTTTGAGTTTCGGAACTCGAGATATGAATTTTTAAGCGACTGTGACGCAGATTGCTAGCTTGACTGGAAATTTTAAAAATAAATTGTTTGAGCTGTTTAAGTAATGAATTAAGTCTGTTAACACCTCGTGTTCGACTCCGGGGACGGTTTCGAGTACGGGGAGTTACAAAATCGCATAAAGGGAAAAAGTTTTTTTTTTTTGCTAGCTAAATATGTTAAATAGCTAGAGAACCAAAATTTGGGGTGTTTCAAGTGAAAATAGACCTAGAAAAGGTGCTTGGTGACCTAGAGAGAAAGAAAGTAGAAAAGTCAAAATTTGGTATGGTTGGTAACTTAATTTTGACTAGAAATAGAATAAAATAAAATAAAAGGTATTATCTTTTTATCTTTCTTCTTCCCCACCAATAATGGTACCAAACAACGGATTTTAAGAGCTTAAGCTTTCAGCCACTTAGTTCTCTTGCAAGTAAGTGATTTTGATGACTTTTCTTGATGATTTTTACACTTTTGGGTCCCTTGTAGCATGAGCTAGCTAATGGGGGGACTATTTTACAAAATGGTTGAAAGTCTAAGGTTTTTCCATGAGAGCATTTATATTTTTTGCTGAATTTTTATGGAAGAAAATGAGTCTTGGTTGTGTAATAAAAAACTTTTGTGACAGAAGTTTGCATGAAAACACCTAAAAAGGGCTATTTTGTAAAGTTGTAAAATAAGTTGTAAATATGTGAAATAATTGAAATTGTGAGTTGCTATAGTTATTAAAAGAATTCGGCTAGGCTTGGTAAAGGAGAAAATTCGATAAAAATCAATTTATGAGCATAAGGGAAAAATCGTAATTATTGTAAAGTATAAGGGCTAAATGGTTATTTTACAAAATTGTGAAGTATAGAATGTTTTAATTAATGTAATGGTTAAATGAGAGAATTTCATCATGTTAGATCATGAAAATCAAGATTTGGGCTTAAATCAGAAAGTACGAGGTTATGGACTAAAATGGAGTAATTAGCCGAAATTGCATTCGAGGTAAGTCTGTGTGACTAAATAAGCATGTTATCCATATTATTGTTAATATACTTGAAATCTATTTTGTTATAATTGTATTGAATTATATGTTGATGGAGTTAAGTTTGAGAAAGTGATGCCAAAAGTTAATAACACTCATGTGATGATAGAATACATTATAAATTTGATGGAGAATGATATTCCATTGAAAAGAGTAAGTTGTATGTTAATAATGCAACTATATTTCTATAGTGTGTGATTGAATTGCTATTGCATAGATTGCTTTGTTTGTGAATATGAGAATGGATGCTGAGAAATTAATGCAGTAAAGACTTCTGGGTTGAACATTTGGATTGGACTTGGATACTCATACCATGACATTGGGTGGTATGTGAGCTAGTGTAAGACATGTCTGGGACATGCATCGGCCACATTATGGTGATTATTGTGTAAACTGTAATTATATACATGGAATGAATTTGTAATACATATGTTATATGATTATGCTAGTGGTTTGCAAAAATGCTAATATGCAGTGATAATGCATGGATAATCAGTAAGTAATATGTGTTGTTTCAAATATTTTGGCCTTTTGATCTTGGAACCATTGGATATAGTTGGCATGCCATAGGATTATGAGTACTCAGTTATATGTATAGTGGTTTTGGCCGTTGAGGCCCTATGACTTGTTTGGAGGGATAAGGGAATAAGAGCTAAGCTCCACTAAACGAGAAATGTGAGGGGAAATAATGATAGTGTTAGCTAAATGCTTCGCTTTTGGGACATGTTTGACTCTATGAGTCTATGCGATGTAATAGAGATCCCTATATCTGATGAGTGATGATAGAGCTGACTATATGTTTCATAACCCAAGTACCATATAATAATATTTTATGTAATCCTGTGGAATATGTTTTATGCTTGAATGAGTACGTATGCATTGTGAGAATGAACTATTAGATGATCCATGATTTAATACTATATAATGTTATACTTAAGAATAAGGTACTTGTGAGTAAATGATTAGTTGTGTTGCATGGTGTTATGTTTGTATTGTAGAAATTCTTTGCATTCAGTGAGCTTGTTGAAGTTCACCCACTCATTTAAACATGTATAGATTAGTGACGTTACGGCGTAGGCGATGTGGTTACCGAGGGAGTGATCCAAGGAAAATTGGTTATTCATCATAGGTATTTATTATTTATATTCGTATTAGGGGAAATAGAAATGTGGTAGAACTATTTTGGGTTATTGATTTTTAAACATTTTGATTTGGCTTATAAGATTTTCATGTTATTTTTATGTTAGAATTTTCAAACATTGATGTTGGTATAACAATTCTTGCTTGGATGATTGGACACTTTGAATTGATAAATTTAGCCATACCATGATGAAATAAAAAAAAAGTACTTGATGCATGTCTCTTAGGAACTATTTGAGATGAATTATTTGCTCTTTTATGCTCCATTTTTAGCTTTAGTAGTAAAGGTATTGATAGTTGGCTTTGAAAATTAATACCTTCGTGAATTAAAACGTATAGGAAAATAAAATAGGGATTTGATATCAATACCTTAGCTTGAGTATTGATACTCGGGACTAAAGTACCTATAATTTATAGCAAGACCAATAATTTTCGATAATTGGGATTTTTGGGCAAAAAATAGTAAGCTACTTTAGTATCATTTTTCCAAGTGGTATCAATACCACTAAAAGAAAATATTGATACCCTAAATGTTAGTATTGATACCTACGAGTAATTTTATGCCTTATGCATGATTCTAACTATATGTAAGACCGACTAACGAATGATTTGCATGTAACAATGTTAATTAACTATTTGGATGACTTAAGACTTATACGGGTTAACAAAAGAAGATTGGTTTGCTTGGATCTAGTTTCCTATTTGATGCACATGAGATGAGACAGCGGTGTGGCATCTCGTATTTGGGCTTGGCGACCAGGATAGGTATAGGGTGTTACATTTGGTGGTATTAGAGCCTATGTCCAATAACTCTTAGACCTAGGTGATTATTGTTGATGTGTTGATTAGGGTTTTGCAACCCATGAATCTTGGAAACCCAAGTGATTAAATTATTCTGGTTCCTTGAATTGCATGAGATATCTCTTGTTTGTGATGCATGTCGGGTAGAAACGGGAACAGATTTCCTTTAATCCTAAATTTTTTTTGCAGGAACGAGACTTGGATCATTCCTGCCACTCACATTGTTTATTTGTTTGTGTGTATGCTAGATTATTAGATATGCCTCCTAGACGTGTGAATGTGAGAGTTTGTGCTTAAGAGTGTGATACATCCTATGCACCTCCTTTGCCGCCACGTAGAGTGAACATACTTGATGAGGGTGTAGGCCTTTTGATGGAAGCCATGATGGGAGCGTTTCAGTGGATTGCTAATACTAACCCTTCTTGTGCACCTACCAATCCCGCACCTGTTAACCGTGGGTTACTACTTGAACGTCTTCGGGCATTGGGTGGTAAAGAGTTCTCCTGGGGTGAAAGGTACTGATCCAACCGTAGCTAAGTACTGGTTAGAGAGAGTTGAAAGGATACTCGACCAAATGTCCCATTCTATTGAGGAGAAGTTGGGTTGTGTTGTGTCCTTACTCAATAATGAGGCTCATCGTTGGTGGAATACAATTAAGAGAGGTACTGTTACTGATAGGTTGACTTGGAGCTACTTTCTTGAGGTTTTTAAGGGGAAGTTTATGGGGAAGTAGTATATGGAGACTCATAAGAGTAAATTTTTTTACCTGATTTAGGGTGATTTATTTGTGGCTGATTATGAGGTTGAGTTTGTGCGACTTAGTCAGTATGCACCTAAGATGATTCTTTCCGAAAGGGACCATTGTAAGAGGTCCTGTTTTGGGTTAAACCATGAGATTCGGGTTTATTTGGTAGCTCAACCTATAGAGATGTTAATGAGTTACTCGAGAGAGCTAAGCCTGTGGAGGAGACCTTAGCTGAGCCACCTCTTTCTATGGTTACTGATTCTGGCAAGAGATATTTTGATAGTGTATCGGGTTGACCATCTAAGAGACGGCGTGATAGTCATGTCTCTGGTAGAGCTACGGGACATGAGACTAGACCGAATCAGCCTAAGCAGTAGAGTAGTACTATGGTTAGTGCTAGTAGTTTAGCAGGTAGTTTTAGATGGCTGTTTTGTGTACACTGTGAGCTTAGAAATTCTAGAGAGTGTTGGAAGTTGACAGGTGGATGTTTTAAATGTTTTTCGAAATAACATTTTTTGAGGGATTGTCCACTTAGGGTTGAGGTTTCACAGAATAAGAGTTTGGCACCTGTTACTATGCCTACTAAAGGCTGTGGTTGTGGTAGAGGTACTGAGAGACAGGTTGGGCAGCAGATTGTTGCTTATACTATTGCTACACAGGCTGAGTCTGTAGGTCCCGCTTATGTTTATGTTGTTAGAGAACCCAAAGATCAAGAGCCGACTGATGTTACTGCAGGTACTTTCACTTTGCGATCTATTCCATTGTTTGCCTTAGGTTATTTTTTATCTACACATTCATACATTTTGAGTGAATTAGCTAGTAAGTTAGAGGTTCTTGTTGAGACTATTGGTTTGGGTATGATTGTCATTAGTTACTTTGGTGATAATGTAGTAGCGAATAGAGTTTATCGTAGATTCCCTTTTACGATTCAAGGACATGGTTTCTCTGTTGATATTATGGAATTGTTGTTTTATGGATTTGATATGATACTTGGTATAGATTGGTTAATTGAGCATAAGGATAAGTAGATTTTGAGACTAAGCGTGTAACAACCCATTTTTAGGTTCAAGACTACAAATCTGAGATTGAAGTAATTATTTTATTATTATTATAATATTTACAGCATGATAGTTTATTTGTGTGAAAATTTTGTTAAGAAATTTTATCATTTGAATGCTTAATTTGATAAAAGGACTAAATCGTGTAAAGTACAAAATTTGAGTTTTATAAGCTAAAAGGACTTAATAGCTATGAAATTAACTAGTGGAGGTCCTTATGTAGTAATTAGTCCGTTGCTAATGATAATGGACATTTATGGACTTAAAATGGGTGTTTTAAATGATTATATAACAAGGTTAATTTTGTAATTTGGTAATTAAGGTAAATTAAATAAAAAACAACAAAATTTTATCATCTTTTAGTCATCTCTTTCACCAAAAATTTAAGGGAGAAGAAGCCATTGGTAGGGCTTTACATTCGGCCAAGCTTTGTAGCTCAATAGGTGAGTGAATTTTGTCTCGTTTTTAATGATTTCTATGTTTTTGAGATCGTTGCAGCTTAGTCTAGCTAGCCCATGGATTATTTTGAAAAACTGTTAAATGTTTAGGGATGTTGATGTATTTTGATGTTTAATGGTATAAAATGCATGCTTGTTGTTAGATAAACAACATTTGTAAAGGGATTTTTGACAAAATTGTCAATTAGGGATTAAATTGTGAAATGTATAAACTTTGTGGTTAAATTATGAAATAAATGAAAGATATGGACTGCTAGGGATCTAATTGAAATTCAGCTAGCATGGGTTTTATTTGAATTTCATGAATTTTTAATTTAATGAAATAAAGACTAAATTGCAAAAATGTTGAAATGTTAGGGGCAAAAATGTAAAAGTGCCTTAATGTATGTTTTTTGATTCAATTGAATAGAGAGATTATTAAATAAGTTAAATTTGATTATATTTAGATCAAGAAAGGCGAAATGCGGATTTAGATCGAGGAAAGAATAAGGTTTTGGATTAATCGACTCGTTTCACCATTTTTGCATCCGAGGTAAGTTTATATGTAATAAGCATTGTTATAATTGTATTTTTAATGCTTTTATAATTTATAAATAATAAATATGACCTTGCGGATATGGTCAACGATGATTTGGCAACGAGAAATCCCGATTGAACCTTAGGAATAGATTAGGATATGAATGACATATCATTAGGGGTTATTATTATTTTGGGTGTTGGTCCGTACTTCCTACTGGTGGTTGAGTTATCCAGCATGTGTTGCAGATTCTCGTCAACTTGTGTGAGCAGCATCATGTAGCTATATCATGACCGTCAGTTTGTGTGAGCAGACCCGTTGATAGCTCGAGAGTGAGCATTATTGAGATATGATATTGAGATAGCTTCGGCTATATATATATTGGCACTTAGAGTGCGAGATTACCATGTAATAGCCCAATTTAGACCCTATTTAGAACGGTGATTTTGGGACCACGAATCCAAGTCAGAAAATTTTTAAAAATTATTTTCTGTGTTTATTATGTGTGAATTAATATTCGTGAAATTTTCATGTTTTAATTTTGTCGTTTGAGTGCCCGATTTAATAAAAGGGCTTAATTTCCTAAAATAAAAAATTTATGGTTTAATTTGTAAGGGCCTAATTATTGTTGTCTTTATTGGATGAGGTATTTAAGTTGCAATATTACCATATGAATTAGTGATGGACGGTTGTGGCCTTAACATGCAAGTTTTAGTTATTAAATATCAAAGGTTATATTAGTAAGTATTTAATAATATGTATTAAATAAAACATAAAATTTAAAAGCCATTTTGTTCATCTTTCTTTCCATGACCGAAACATCAAAGAAAGAAAAGAAATAAAGTTTTTAAGGGTTCGACCAAAGACTAGCTTGATTAAGGTATGAAACTAGCTCGATTTTTGATAATTTTTACGGTTTTGAGATCGTTGCAGTGTAATTTACAAAGCCCATGCTTTAATTTTTGATTTTGATGAATATTTTGAGTTATGCCATTGATGAATAATTGAGCTTTGTGATGTTAGTTGATGAATTATGAAAGATATGTTTTGTATTGGAATTTTTTATTAATTTGAGTAATTAAGGCTAAATTGCAAAAATAATAAATTGAGGGACTAAAATGTGAAATAAATTAAATGTATGGACTTCTATGAGCATAAAAAAGATTTGGCCTACGCATGGTGTACTCAAATTTTGCATGTTTTGTGTTTTGTACAATTTGGACTAAATTGTAAAAAGTGTGAAATGTAAGGGGAAAAATGTTAATTTGCCCATTTATGTGTTTTTGGACTAAATTGAATGAAATTATGTTTGAATGAGTTTAATTTGAGTATGTTTAGATCAAGAACCAAAGAACTCAGATTTGGATCGGGGTAAAACCAAAGTTATCGAATAATCGTCCCATTCCGATTATCGTTGTCCGAGGTAAGTTTATAAGCAAATAAATGCTGTTAATTTTGAATATATGTGAATTTAAAATACTGAATTGAATTTTATGAGCATATATATATGACGGCTGAATGGTTATATACATGGGAGCAATGTGTACAACTTCAATTCGACCGAGATACGACGTCTGAAAGCCTCGTACGAACCTTAGGAATAGTTAGGATACATATGTCATGACATAGGATTTCGATATGTGTATTTGTGTAAGACCACGTCTGGGATGTTGGCATCATTATGTGATTACGTGTAAGACCCTGTCTGGGATAGTGGCATCGATATGTGATTACATGTAAGACCATGCCTTGGACGTTGGCATTGTACAATAAGTGCGACTATTCGAGTATCCTATTTAATTCTGAATGGTTCAACGGGAAATGATAAGTTAAGACCGAATGTAAAATCAAGTTAAAAGGCTTAGGTATGTATACATACTAAGTTATGAAAATATGGTAAGTTGGGTGTTTGAATTGGTGATATAAAAGTTATATGTTAATATGAACTATGTATATGCATATGTGAATGTATACATTCGGCCAAATAATGTATTTGTGATGTAGAAAATGAAGGTTAAACATGCTAATGTTCAAAAGAGTATTCGGCCAAAGGAAAACTTATCCAAAATTATATGTCTTGAGATATGAAATTATAAGTTTGGTAATGTATATGAATTTATGATGGTTTATTTTAGTTTAGCTAAAATTGAATTATGAATGTGAATGAATGTCTTAATTGCTTATGACTTACTAAGTTGTAAAAGCTTACTGTGTGTATTTGCTCTATGTTTTATAGATTGTGGAAGCTAGTTACGGGCTCGGGGATCGTTAGAGAAGTCTATCACACTATCTACTATTTCAGTACTTTTATAAGTTTGAACTTGAACTTATGGCATGTATAGGCTAGTTTATATATTTGATTTTGGGGTATGTAAATATAAGCCATGAAAAAATGGCTTATTATTTTGTTAATCTTGGATTTTATGCTTTGATCAAATGATGGTTATGTTTGGTTTTGGTGTTTCGGCTATGGATTATATATATAAGTATATATATATATGTGAATCTTGTTTGATAGGCTTTGTTAAGGTTTTGTTATGTGAATTTGTATTAAGGTAAATTCGGTTATGGTATATAGAGGAAGTGAAGTTGATATGGTTTATTAATATTTGAGGTTTTGTATGTTTGATTATGGATGAGTTTATTCTGGTAAAAATGTATATGTGTTTGATGAATGTATTCGGCTATGATATTAAATTTAGGTAATGAATATAAGTTGTTTGAGATTCGGTAGTTGAGATTGAATTAGGTCTTTATATGTTGTGTTGGTAGTTGTTTGATGACATGGTATTAATATGGCTGAATTTGGCGATGTCACATTAAAGTGTTTTTCGTAAAGTGCGATATTGTTAAAAATCCATTCTCTATTAAACCTCTTTGAGTGATTTTCAAGATGATTTCAAGACATATAGTTTAATTTCCAAATGTGAGTCGTTTGTCGAAAGTTAATCATATTAAAACGTTGTTATTTATTTTTTATTTAAAATGTTATTTCTTGCGGAAGCTCTTAAAACTAATTACGTATTCGTGGTATTTTTGAAAAACATTTATCTTTTTTGAAAACCCGCGTCTTTTCCTACTGCTAGCAGTTATAATCACATAAAATAAAAAAAATCCCAAATTAAAAATGAAATCCAAAGAGGCCTTATTACAATAAAAAAATACCCAAAATAAAATTACTTATAATTTAAAAAATCAAATATGAAAGTATGTGTGGTTGTGTGGCCATCTTTGAGTCCCTCGCAGCACCGATCTTCCTAAGACTGGGGATTACCTATACAGATAAACAGATGGGTGAGTTATGAAAACTCAGTGTGTAATCCCATATCAAATAACGAAATAGTGAGCATATACAGTCTGGGCCTAAGCCCAATTCAGTAATGGTTCAGTATCAGTTAGGACCTTAACCCATTACAGTATTAGTATCAGTTTGAGCCTGAGCCCATCTCAGTGACAGTAACAATACAAATATGCAATCAAGAGATCCTACCGAGCCAGCCTCTACACTCCATCTCCATCCAACCCTGCACTCCATGTGTAGATATAATCAACTTACCCATCCCTACACTCCAAGTAGTACCTGTTGCGGCACTAAAAAGTATTTGCAGTAGAGCTGCTAGTACAGTACACTTCCTCCAATCATAATAAAACCCACCTCATGCAACATATCATGCATCATGTCATGTTATAATATCATACAGGTACTCAGCGCGTCCAAAATGGCATGCTTAAATACAATCATACATCACATAGGGGCAAAATAATCATTTTACCACATAGGGGCATAACAGCCATTTTATCAATTAGGGGTCCTAGGTAAACTTATTTACCCAACAGTAGGTCCACAGTCGTCTCAGACGACCCGTGCGACCTTAATAGTCCAACAGTAAAAATGGGCCCAAGGCCAATATCGCAGGCCCATGTAGGCCCACATGCCCGTGTGGCCTACACGGCCCATACTGGCTTTGGCCATGTGTATTACATAGCCTAGATCTATAATTTCCACCCGTTCGTGTGGTTTACCCGTGTGGGGCCCATACGGCCCGGTTCGGCCTAAAATGGCCCAACATGGCCTCAGCCCATGAAATCACTCATGACCGGCCTCAATGATCAAACGCCCATGTGTAGCCACACGGACCACCACACAAGCGAGCGCACGGCCATGTAGCGTCATCGTTTGCTTATTCCGGCTTTTGTTGATTTCCATAGTTTAGATAGTGTTTACACACCTGATATTATTTTTGATATGCAACACTCCTAAGATAAACCACATCTAAAACAAATGGCAATTCCATGTCCAACATTAGTCACGCTTAGAACCAATACCAATAAAATAGCAACAATCGAACTTTATTTATGTTGCTTACCCCTACTATTCCAAAAAGATGTAGCCTACTATTTCACTGGTAAATCGGGTCTGATGCGATTTGATGCTGTCAAATCAACTTTCGACACAACAGAGGATTAGGAACTTAACATAATTAATGAATGAAATTTTCCAAATCAATTGGGACACACCTTTCCGCCGTTATCATAAGACTTACCAACCGAAAGCAGTCCACTTTGAACAAAAGTAGCTAATAAGGGGGAAGTAGAAGTTAAAGGGAGAAAAAGGGGAAGTCAATAATTCGGCCAGAGTAACAGAGAATAACCAACGCCAAATTTCCCCTTTTTTAGAGAGAAACTGAAAAGCACAAAGGGATAGGGTGACTGCTTAGAACCGATTGAGAGGGGAAGAAAAAATAAGAATTTCACAAAGGTCTTTGTAGGGAAAAGAGAGACTGTGGTGAGTAAATTAATAAGAGAAACAAATCAATAGGAACAGAAAATAGCAAATTGGTAGCAAAACCCCTAACAGAAATTTGACCCTCAAGAACACAGAGAAAACGACAGAAGAAAAGAAAGTTGAGAGAAAACAAATGTCTAGCCAAAATTTTTTGAAAAGAACCCCAATTCAACACTAACACTCAACCTAACCCCAATCTTCTCCACAATTTTCTCATAAAATCCGGCCACACAACCCCACACCCCTTAAACACTCCACCCACCCACTAGCATCAGAATTCTACTGTCATACAAACACTCACACGGCATCCAGTAAAATAAAACATTCCCCTGCATCTCCAAGACTCGAACCCAAGACCCTTAGTAACAGTAATACGCCACTCAACCCTCAGGCCAGTAGGCCCATTCTGTCATGTTATACCCATATTAATTTAAAAGCCTATTGACTAGGGACAAAGGTTTATTCATATTAAAAACAAATTTTTTGCACAAGCCAAGGCTTGAAACCCAAGACTTCTCAAACCCTTCCTAGGACACTTAACCACTGAAGCAGACAGATATTTTGTGTATCACAAACATACAAAAATAAATACTTAGGATTTTGGGGGCATTACATAATTAGGTAATGTATAAGGTGTACTGTTGACTAAGGAATGGCCATTTAGGTTTTGTGATGTAATTATTTGAGTTGAATATATTGTACAATATAAATCAAATATATGGTATGAAAGTGATTTAAGTATGTTCAGCATGAATAAATCTCTTTTGGAAAGAACTTTAGTTTAATAATTTTGTAAATAAATATATATGAGAAATGTTATAAAGTGGATTATTTTGAATTGATACATTGAGCAAGAAATGAATGTAACATATATTATATAATTTAGGCTTTTAAATGTTTTTTTTAAGAAATTGAATATAGTGATAGTTAGTTAGCGAATATGTATATGTAATTGATGATCTTGTGCGTATTAAATAAATAATATGTAAGTATGTTCGTCCTAGTCAAAATTTGATACTTGAGTTGTTTGATTTATAAATTTATATTCGGTCAATAGTCCTGACCTTAAGGTTGTTTGTGTGTTTGCTTGTTTTGCAACATGTAATGTTTTAGTTTGGTTTAGTATTCATTCATGTGAAGTTAATAAAATGATATATTTGTTATGTGGCAAAAGTATAATAGACTATGTTTTCAAAAGCCAATGCCGCATATGTCATTAGTAAATAAATTTTGTTATATGATATGTTTGGTTATTAAGTACATGTATACCATTGAGATATTAAATGCTGAAATTTTCTGTGGTATTAGGTTTCTCTAATGATAATAATACATGAATTTTGTATGTATTTAAAAGCATATTATATATGACTTTGAGTTTTCATTGATATTTGTATTATGATTTAAATTATGTTTAGTGATTAAACATATTTATGTTTTAGTTATGTGAATATAGCATATGTGTATATGTGAATGTTCGGAAGTTGTGTTCTGCCTGGTAATGCCTTGTAACCCGTATCCTTCGCCGGAATGGGGTTAAGGGTGTTACATCCCGAGTATCCTGTATTATTCCAAATGGTTCAATGGGTATATCAAGGATATGAAATGGTAAGAATAGATATGTAACAGTATAGGTATATATGGAAACTGTATATACATCGAACATATGAAAGAATTGAACTTATGGTTATATAGATGATTGAATACATTTTAACATTGTGATTACTTATTTTGTGGTATGTTGTATACATATTTTGAATGGTAAATTAAATGGTGAGTTTATATGAGCTTACTAAGCTTTATAGCTTACTTTCTTTACTTTTCCATGTTTTATAGTGTTTTCAAAGCTAGCTTGGATTCAGGAATCGTCGCAGACTTCATCACACTATCCTACTATCACTTTGTGTGACACCCCTAAAGTGACCCTAGTCGGAAAGTGGTTTCGGGACCGCTAAACCGAGTCACCAAATTATTTGAATATGATATTTATTGTCTAAAATATGTGATTATGAATGTGTGAAAGTTTTAAGCTTCGATTTAGTAAATTGCATGTGAATTTAGTCAATAGGACTTATGTGTGACACTTTTGAAATGTGATAGGTTAATCTATAAGGATCTATTAGTGCATGTAATCAAAGGGGTAGACTTGCATGTCAATTTCCCCCATTTAATTACTAGTGGCCGGCCATGACAAAGGGTGATGGGCAAAACATGTCATAAAACATGTTGTGTTAATGGTTTATGTTAGAAATGATAAAATAATAATGGTTAGTAGGATGGTGAAAGAGAAAAAAAAAAGAGATCATCATTCAAGCTTCTTCCTAGCCGAATAAAAGAAAGAAAAAGAAAGAAAAAAAAAAAGCTCTCATGTTGTTCTTGGCCGAATAGAAGAAAGAAAAAGAAGGAAAAAGAGCTTTGAGGAAATTGGCTATGGTGGTTTGCTAGACTAAGGTATGTTTGATGATGTTCCATGAGATGCATGCATGTTTTAGTTGTTAGCTTGAGTTCTACCTAGCCCATGGTTCAAATCTTTGCTATGTCATGGAGATGATATTTGGCTAAGGTGGATTGGTGTTGATGTCAATTGCATGCTAAAAGTGAAGCTTTGTAATGATACATGTGATGGTGGATTGATGACTTTTGAATTTTCTTTTTAGCATTTTTGAGTTAGACATTAAGTTATTTGTTTAACCATGACCAAAATTGAAATGGTATGGTGTTTTGATGCATTCGGCCATGGTAGGAAGTAGAAGAGAAATATGGTTGTTGTTCACGTTATTTGGATGAGAAATGGTAGTAAGGTGAAGTGCAAATGTTAGTGCTTGATTTACTAGTGTATATAGTTGTACTAGCCGAGTTTTGAAATTGAAAAAGGGTTTGGGCACCATGTGTGGTATTGAGATTGTTTGAGTAAATTCATAGTTATTTATATGATGAATTCGGTAGTAGATATACATGCTTGAATAAGATGCACGCATGAATGAATAGATGGATTGGTGTTGCATGTGTTCGGTTATAGGTAAGCATGATGATGAATCTATCTTGACTTCGATAATCGGCTCAAGGAGAAATTGCTAAAGTGCTTAGTAATTGATATTAGGTTAATGATGTGTGTTTTCGGTCATAAAAGTGCACATGAGGAAATGTTAGATTAATTGTATTAAATTGCTCAATGTGATTAAAAATGCGTATGACCATTTTGTATTTGAACTAAAGGTGGCCATATGACCTATCAAACTCCTTGTCATATTCGGCCATAAGCTAGCATAATGAGACTTTAATAAGTTAAATTTGTTTGAATTAGCTCAAGAGCTTAGAGGACCAAAGTTGGATAAAGGAAAGGAAAAAGTGATCGAATAGCCGCCGAAATTGTTCGACAACATCCGAGGTAAGTTTTAAGTGATTAAACGTTGAGTAAATTCAATCATAATAGGACATAATGAGTTGATTTAATAAGATATGATGTGGCCATGATATGTCTTAAACTCAAATGGTAAGTTCATAAGTGTTTGGACTTGGAAATTTAAGAGCAAATTGTAATAATTTGCTTTGGACAGCAGCAGTAACGTGATTTTAGAAAATCACTATAAATTGTTGGTGTGGAATTATAGGCTGAATAAAATATGTAATCAAAGATTAGTTAGTCTAGTTTCTTATAAAAGAGACCATGGAAGCAAAGAAATTTCCTATAAAGAGATATTTAAAGTTGTGTGGGACAGTGTCAGAATGACTCTGAAATCCCCTGTTCTGTTTTTAGAAAATCATTATAATTTGTACAAAAATGGTTATAAGATAAATTTTATATTCATAGACTCCGTAATGAGTCTAGTTTCAAATGAAATCAAATACAACACATTTTGAATTCTGTAAAATGAGAAATTTGATTCGTAGTGAAGAGTGGTCAGATTAGTCAAACAGTGAAACAGGAGAAATTTTAAGAAAAATCTGGTATTTATTGGCCAAACCAAAAATTCTGAAAATTTTATGGATGGAATATTTATGAGTCTATATTCAGGGAAAATTAACGGAAATTGATTTGGAGTTTTGTAGCTCCAGTTATAAATAATTTAGTGACTATTGCTCAGGAATAACAGCTTGTGCTGAATTTGAGATTATGTTGTAAACCTTGATAAAACTTGTTTTAGTTGCTCATAAGCTATTGATTAAACCCATACGTGAATTCTAAATTGTGATATTGTAAAATGATATATGAGTGATAGATGGATCTTTGATATTAAAAATTTGTGAAATTGTAAGTTTATAAGTATTCGAATATGAAATGATAGTATCGCATGAAATTGGATTATTCATTGGAAAATGATAGATGTAGATTCAGCCAAGACAAAGTGTATACATGAAAGTATAAGTGGTATGTTAAGTGTATTTGGATAATTGTGATGTGAATACATGAAAATTTATATTTTGATTTAGGATTTTATGTGATGAATGTGAACATGCGTATGTGTGATAAGGCAGAATGGCCAATGTGATGAATGTGAACCTGTATATATATGCGTGATAAGGCCGAATGGCCAATGTGATGAATGTGAACATGCATATATGAGATAAGGCCGAATGGCCAATGTGATGAATGTGAACATGTATATATGTGGTAAGGCCGAATGGCTAATGCGAAATGTGTATGAGATAGATATGAGGTAAAGCCGAATGGCTAATGCGAAATGTGTATAAGATGGATATGTGGTAAAGCCAAATGGCTAATGTGAGATATGTATGAGATGTGTATATATATATATTGTGGCCAAATGACAAACGGCGGAAGGTGTGTTTTAATAGATATTTGATGAGGTAAATAAATTACAAATATGATAATCGATGTGAATGCTGTAACATGTGAATAAATATGCATGAAACTCTGTGATGTAAATCCGGGATTTAAGGCCCGATGACTATATGTGGAGATTATGTCTGGGTAAGACCCGATGACTACGTGTGGAGATTATGTCCGGGTAAGACCCGATGACTACGTGTGGAGATTATGTCCGGGTAAGACCCGATGACTTCGTGTGGAGATTTCGTCTGAGCTAAAGGTCTCGCCGATAATCCGAGTAGAGGTTAAAGCTATAAGACTTAGTAATAAGAATTGCTTATAAATATATTCAATGCGAAAGGTTAAGCAGGTATGTACTCCAAGTTTATATGTGAGCTTGATTTGAGCTAAATCATAAGGTAGTTATGTGATGCATACGAGAGCAATCTATGAGACTATTCCTATGATTATGTGACATCGGATCAGTGTGAGAGGTTATGTGAAATCATACAATATATTTATGTCACATGAGCTCACTTTTATGTGAAAGTTTATCTGCCTATTGTATATGATGAGATGTGCATATTCGGTAAAGGGACGGTATGGCCGAAGGAAGAGTGAAATAAAATATACGAACAACTATGTTATAATTTGATTGTTATCTGTTGACACTGCTTAAAACTTACTAAGCATTGTAATGCTTACTCCGTTTACTCTGTTTCCTCTATTTTATAGATCTCATTCTTGAAGCTACTGAGCTCGGGGATCGTCGACAACTAGTCACACTATCACTATCCACCGCTTGTTATTGTTATGTTTAGAATTATTTTATGGCATGTATAGAATAGACTAGTGGCGGAAGAATATTTTTGGTTAATGTATATAAGCCATGCGAAAATGGCATCTTCGAATGTTTACTTAGAAGTTTAAATTTTATCCTGGTGTGCTTAGTACTTATTTAAATGAATGATCTTTAATTCAAGAAAAAGTTCAAAATTTTACTGTTCTGACATGAGTTACAAGTCCGGTAATGCCCCTTACCTATTCCGGTGACGGTTACGGGATAGGGGTGTTACACTTTGGTACTTTTGAACTTAAGTATTTTGAGTATATGGCATGTATAGGAGTTTGGTCATTTTCGTATATGTGTTGTTAATGAATTTAGTCATTTGAAATGGCTTGTAAATATTGAGAGTTTGGTTTTGTATATAGCCATGAAAGTTGGCTTAACTTGGTTGGTTTGGTTGTGTATATCTTTGTGCATATGGCTCTTATTATGTGCTTGAATATGGATATGTGATGTTAGTTGATGTTTAGTAATCAGGGGCACTAAATGGTTGAGAAATGAACTTGGTATATTTAAGAGATTAAGCTAAATGATGCAAAATTTGAAAGTTCTCATATTGATGATTTGGAATTAGGAATTTCGGTATGAAATTGAATGGTATATTGTTGTACTGGTATATTTTGAATTGATTGGTATTGAAATGGGTTGAATTATGTTTGATTAAGGTTATTAGAATGCCTATTTTTAAGCTATGAATTGTGTCATTAGGTTTTATATAGGTATATACAAATTGGGTGGCAAAATGGCTTGGTAAATAGCCTATTTTTGTCCACACGGACAAAGGCACGAGCGTGCTTAGCCGTGTGTGACACACGGTTATGTTGCACAACCGTGTGTCCCTTGATGTTGAATTAAAAATCAAGTCAGTATGCTCCACACGGCTTAGCACACGGGCATGTGACTTGGCCGTGTGGCATAAGTCAGTATACCCTACAGGTTTGGCACTGCCTAGTACACGGGCGTGTATGGCTATTTTTAGGGCATACGGGCGTTTGTATTGGTTGTGTGACTAAATTTATAGAATTACACGGGGTCAGACATGGGTGGGGACATATCCATGTGATCCCATTTCGAATGTCCACATGGCTTGTGATTGGAGATACAAAAATATACACACTTTTTCACGCCCTTTTTAACTTAAATTCATGTAGTTTTGATAAAATTCCTGTCGAAAATAATTATTTTTTATAAAATAATTAAAGTGTAATTAAAATATGAACATGTTGAATTTTAATTAATTTTATAATTAATTTTGATGAATTTTGGTTATTTTCGATAAATTTGCACAAAGGGTGAAAAATGGCTTAGCAGACACTGCTAGAAGCACAAAACCGAGAAGCAATTTGAAGTATCTAGGTGAATTAATTTTCAGCCTAAGATGGTCCAAGATTATGTGTATTAATTCATAATATAATTAATTTTAATTTATATCCAATTTAATTTGGGTTAATAAATTATTATTAATAAATTATGAAAAGTGGTCTAGTTGAGCCGAACCGAGTGAACCGAACTGACCAAGTAATGGACAGCCCAAAACTGCTCCATGTGCTGACCCAAATCAGCTTATTGGCTGATTATTTAGCTTGCAAAGAGGCCTTTGAAGACTTGTTCAAATATCATTCAAACCCCTCCACAAATGGAGGCTTTCTAGATTTGCCCCAAGCTTAATTTAGCAAGTTTGAAATCATCAAACTTGCCCATGTGTGGCTGGCCAAGGGAGGGCTCTTTGGCTGCTAATTTTAGCTATTTTTAGCAGCCCTCTTCAGGTATAATAATCCCCTTAAGCTTATCATTTGAACACATATCAAGCATTTACATCTTTTCTCTCATCTCTCTACTTTCTCTCTTCTTTTCCATTCCAAATTCCCTTGCCCTCTTGCCGATTTATCCTCTTGGAAAAGGGGCATTCATCAGCCATTTGGAGCAGAAATTTAGTGTTCATAGAACCCTTGGTCGACGAGGACAACAGAAAAGGAAGAACGGAGCAAACTAGTTAAGCCACGGAAAAACACCAGATTTTGATTCTTGTTCCTTATCTCTTTAACTTTTTTTGTTGTTATGATGAACATATCTATGGATATTTATGTTGTTGGAATGGTTAATTTAATCAATTTAGCTTGAATTTAATTCGTGTTAGGTTGATTGCATTTCGTTCGCTAAAATTGTTAAATTGTGTTTATGTTGTTATAGGCCTCGGTAAGATGCTTGATTAAGTAAAATCATGACTAAGTTATTCTTGCATTACAATTGTGAGGTAGCTAATGAATTAATTGTTTAAATGGATTGAAATTGTAATTAATGGACACAGCACTTAATCAGTGTATGTTTAATCATTTAAGGTAGCTGAGGGTTAAATTAGCAATGGTATCTGATGATACATTTGCCTTGCATAACTTGCAAGATTATTGTGATTAAGCTGTTTCAAGGTCGGGATACCTTGTTACCTCTCGTAGTCTTTTATGTGCTTATTAGATTTATTTAATAGTTTGAATTGACATAGGGATATGTACAATAGATTATTTTGATTTAATAAATATGTATGTGCAATAACATATTTTCCTATTAAGATTTGTTTAATTGGTTGAATTGGCATAGGGATATAGTCAAGAGATGAATAATTGATTTTGATAAGTGAGTATGTTCATAAGTTAGCAAATTACCGAGTTACCGTGAATTTATTCATAACAATATAAATATGAGTTTAATAATTCTAAGTTAAGAAATGTAATTAATCTAACACAATTATGTCATCTTGATTAAAATCGTATTTTGAAATCGTGAATTTGAGATTTATTTATTTAGTTTACTTAGTTTAAAATCTTAGTTTTTAATCACCTTTTTCAAACAAAATATTTTTCTTCACCAAAGTGTTTTAAATAGCATTTTTCACAGTCCTTGCGGGTTTGATAACCCGACATTTACGTGTCACTTTATTACTTGTTGTGATTGTGTACACTTGCACATTTTCGTCGTTCCAGTGACACAACGTGTCTTTGGCTGTGTGAGACACATGGTCAGGCCACGCGGGCTTGTGTTCCCTATATTTTACAAAAATTTTCTAAGTTTTGTAATAAATTTCTTGAATTATCGGTTTAGTCCCAAACCTTCCCGAATGCATGTTTTGAGTCTCGTAGGCTTAGAATAGGAACAATATGAATGTTTGTGAATGATGTTGATTGATGATTATATGAAAATTGAAAGTGTATATGGAATGTGTGTTTAATTGTATAATAAGTCCGGTAATGCTTTGTAACCCTATTCCGGCGCTGAATACGGGTGAGGGCTATTACAAAGTGAATTACCTTGAGAGATAGTGATGGTTTGAAAATAGTTGTTGTTGGTGAAAGACTGAGTTTTATGTCTAGCATGGTTTTGACAATAAAGGCTAAAAAGATGATAAGAAAAAGCTGTAAGGCTTACTTAGCCTATGTGATGCATTCAGTTAGTAAGATGTTGAGAGTTCAAGATATTCGTATTGTGACAGATTTTCCTGATGCGTTTCCTAAAGAGTTGTTTGGTTCGCCACTAAATCGTGAAGTTGAGTTTTGTATTAAGCTCTATTTTGGTACTACACCAGTGTTTATTGCGGCCTATCACATGGCACCAAAATAGCTCAATGAGTTAAAGATTCAATTGCAAGAGTTGTTGGATAGAGGGTTTAGTCAATTGAGTGTATCTCTATGGGGTGCATCGATTTTGTTTGTAAAGAAGAAGTATGGTACAATGAGAATATGTATTGATTATAGGTAGTTGAACAAGTTAACTATTAAGAATAAGTATCCTTTACCTCGAATTGCTGATTTGTTTGATCAATTCAAAGGTACAACGGTGTTTTCGAAGATTGATCTTAGATTTAAGTATTATCAGTTAAAACTGTATGGGCATTATGAGTTTTTGGTGATGTCGTTTGGATTATCTAATGCTCCTGTCGTGTTCATGGATTTGATGACTCGTGTGTTCAATTAATACTTAGATCAGTTTGTGGTTGTCTTCATAGACGAGCATTTAAGGGCTGTTCTACAGATTCTTCGAGATAAACAATTGTTTGTGAAGTTTAGTAAATATGAATTCTGGCTTAAGGAAGTGGCACTCTTAGGTCATGTGGTTTCAGAAAAAGGGATTCATGTGGACCCAAACAAGATTGAGGCAACTTTTGAATGGAAGTCACCTAGGAGTGTTACTGACGTTTGGAGTTTCTTAGGCTTAGTTGGTTACTATTGTAGATTTGTTGAAGAGTTTTGTCTCATTGCTGCACCCTTAACGAGAGTGTGGTGTTCGAGTGGACTGATGAAAGGTAGAAGGGTTTTGATTAGCTTAAGGTAGTGTTGACGAAGGCACCTGTGTTGATTCAACAGGAGCTTGAAAAAGATTTTCTACTTTATAGTGATGCTTCATAATCGGGACTTGGTTTTGTTTTGATGCAAGAGGGTAAAGTTGTAGCTTATGCTTCAAGGCAGTTGAAGACGCACGGACTGAACCATCCTACTCATGATTTGGAGTTAGCTACTGTGGTGTTTGGGCTTAAGATTTGGCACCATTATCTTTATAAAGAGAGGTGTGCGGTTTACATTGATCATAAGAGCCTTAAGTACCTCCTCTCCCAAAAGGAGTTGACTTTAAGGCAAAGGCATTGGATTGAACTTTTAAAGGACTATGACTATGTGATTGAATTATCACACTGGAAAAGTGAATGTTGTTGTTGATGCTTTAAGTAGGAAGTCGATGACAGAGTTGAGAGCTATGTTTGCATGCTTGAGTTTAGCTAGTGATGGTGATTTGTGTGCTAAACTTCAAGTGTGGCCCAGTTTGTCACAGCAAATTAAGGAAATATAATCGTTAGATGGAGATTCATTGAAAATGATTTGACAAGTGGAGCAAGGTGTTAAGGGAGATTTTGATATTGATGTGGAAGGTATTTTGAATTTTCGAGGTAGATTGTGTGTGCCACAAGATGTGGATTTAAGGCAAGTGATCCTTACTGAGGAGCATAATAGCTCTTACATTATGCATCCCAATAGTGGTTAAATGTATCATGATCTTCATGAGATTTATTAGTGGCTTGGGTTGAAGTGTGAGGTTACAAATTTTGTGGCTCGATGTTTGGTGTGTCAAAAGGTGAAAGCTGAGCATCAATTTCCTGGTTGTTACAACCTATTGCAATTCCTGGATGGAAGTATGAAAGGATTACTACGGATTTTGTTTTAGGTGTGTCGTTCACTCATTCGAGGAAAGATTTAATATGGGTTATAGTTGATCTATTTTTAAAGAGTGTGCATTTCTTAGTAGTGCGAACCAATTATTCGTTGCAGAAGTTGGCAGATTTGTATATTGTTGAGATGGTTCGTCTTCATGGGGTTCTAATTTCGATTATTTTTTATAGGGATCCGAGGTTTACTTCAAGGTTTTGGAAGAGTTTGCAAGAGACATTGGGATCGAAGCTTACTTTTAGTACTGCTTATCACCCACAAACTGATGGCCAATCCGAAAGGTTAATTCAAGTTCTAGAAGACTTGTTGCGAAGTTGTGTGATCAAGTTTAGTGGTAGTTGGGAGTGATATCTGCCCTTAGCAGAGTTTGCTTACAATAACAGTTTCCAAGCGAGTATTTCCATGGCACCATTTGAGCCATTGTATGGTAGGAAGTGTAGAACTCCTTTGTGTTGGACGGAGTTGGATGAAAATTGAGTTGTTTGACCGGACTTAGTTCGTGAAACTGAAGAGAAGGTAAAGGTGATTTGTGATCATTTGAAAGTAGCATCAAATAGGCAAAAGTCTTATGCAATTTGAAGTATCAAGATATCGAGTTTCAAGTGGGCGATAAAGCATTTTTGAAGGTTTCACTGTGGATGAAAGTTTTGAGATTTGGTAGGAAAGGTAAGTTAAGTCCAAGATATATTAGACCTTATGAAGTTGTTGAGAGGATTGGTTTGGTAGCTTATCGTCTCAAGTTACTGCCGAAACATGAGCAAATTCACGGTATTTTCCATGTGTTTATGGTTCAGAAGTAGCTTTTAGATCCATCACATATTGTGCCAATAGAGGAGATTGAGGTTAAACTTAATCTCACTTTTGATGAGGAACTAATAGAGATTTTAGATCATGAAGTGAAAGTGTTGCGAAACAAAAGAGTTCCATTGGTTAAAGTTTTGTGGTGTAACCACAAAGTGGAAGAGGCTAGTTGGGAAACCAAGGAAGCGATAAGACGCCAATATCCAAGTTTTTTTATCTTAGGTAAACTTCAAGGATGAAAATTTTTTTAGTGGGGGAGAGTTGTCACCCCCAAAATAGGGCTTAAGAGTTTTAGGGGTATTTTGGAAATTTAGACCTATATGAGCTCAGAATTTCATGGGGATGGTACTTGATAATGTTTTTGAAAATGTTTTAATAAGTCAAGTTTTAGAAATGAGTATTAAATGTCTTTAATTTCAGGAAAGGGACCGATTTGTAAAAAATTCAGAACAGAAAGCATTTATGTAACAATTTAACTAGTTTTTAAAACTGAATTGAAAAACCCCATTCCCAGGTTTGTTTTCACGATAGGTTTTCTCCAAACACCAAGCTTGTCTTCCCTTATTTTCCCTTGCTATTTTAACTAATTTTTTATTCCAAAACCATAATACTTTGATTTCCTGTCATTCCCAAGTCATTTACCATTATAAATCATCAAGAAAAACACTCAAAAACTCCATAGATTTCATCATCTTCTCCAAACGTGGGTTTTTTAAGAATGGCATCAAAACTCATCTAATCTTCTATCAAAGATAATGTTTCAAATTCCTATGATTTTCTCATGATATCTAGTCTTTATAACTAAATTATTAGCCCTCAAGTCGCATGTTTTAAATAAAAGCCAAAAATTGAGCCATTAATGGTGATTTTTGGGATTCTACATAAAAACATGGTTTCAAAGTGTTTTTTCAACCTGTTTCAGCATGATTAGAAAGTTTTTAAACTTATCTTGAAGTTTCATTAACGATTTCTCATGTTTTAATGAATTTATTGAAAATTGCCTAAAAAATGTCAAAAAATGTCAATACCCTAAATTGAGTAGATCTGTCTAGTTTGAAGGTTGTAAATTAGGCGTAGATGATTAATTAGATGGAAAAAATAATTTTGGGTAAAAAGGTTGAGTATAGATCGAGATACTAGTATTTAAAGTTTTTATGTTAATATTTTAAGTTATATGGGAACTTAGCTTAAAGCTTGCATTTTAGTTGGTTTCAGAGAATTTTTTATTGTTATTTGACTATTGTTATTATATGATTTTTGTGTGTAAAGCTTCAGATTCGTTAAAGCTTGCTACAAGCTAGGGAAGCGTTAGTTGAGCTTTCGATTTTTCAACAAAAGCATAGGGTGGTGAGTGTATAGAATTGCTACTTGTAAACACGAGTCACTTGTTTTTTGGAAATTTAGATGTAGCCTAAACCCCTACTCTAAGCTTTGAGCATAAGCTTTCTTGAATCTATAATTATATGTGGTTATTTGTTGTGTATGAAATGAGATAAGTGAGTATTGTGATTAATGTGTAAAGTGCAATTATATACATGAAATGAATGTGTACTACATATGTTATATGACTATGCAGGTGTTTTGCAAAAGATGCTAATATGTAGTAATAATGCGCGGATAATTGATAAGTAATATGTGTTGTTTCAGATATTTTGCCCTTGTGATCTTAGAACCGTTGGATGTAGTTGATATGCCATATGAGTATGAGTACTCAGTTATATGTATAGTGGTTTTGGGCGTTGAGACCCTGTGACATGTTTGGAGGGATAAAGGAATGAGGGCTAACCTCCATTCAACGAGACATGTGAGGGGAAATAAGGAGAGTGTTAGCTAAATGCTTCACTTTTGGAACATGTTTGGCTCTATGAGTCTATACAGTGTAATGGAGATCTGTGTATACGATTCGTGATGATAGAGCTAACTATATGTTTCATAATCCAAGTGCCATCTTATCATATTTTATGTAATCCTATGGAATATGTTATATGCTTGAATGAGTATGTATGCATTGCGAGAATGAACTATTAGATGATCCATTATATAATACTATATAATGTTAGACTTAAGAATAAGGTACTTGTGAGTAAATGATTTGTTGTGTTACATGATGTTATGTTTGCGTTGTGGAAAGTCTTTGCATTCACTGAGCTTATTGAAGCTCACCCACTCATTTCAACATTGTAGATTAGTGGCGTCATGGTATGGGCAATGTGGTTACCGAGGGAATCATCCAAGGAATCATTGTAGTTGCTCTATTATTTATATTCGTATTGGGGGAAATAGGCAATGTGGTAAAACTATTTTGGGTTGTTGATTTTTAAACATTTTGATTTGGATTATAAGATTTTCAAGTTATTTTTATGTTAGAATTTTCAATCATTGATGTTGGCATAACAATTCTTGCTTGGATGATTAGACACTTTGAACTGATAAATTTATCCATACCATGATGAAATAAACAAAGTACTTGATGTATGTTACTTAGTAACCATTTGAGATGAATTATTTTCTATTTTATGTTGCATTTTGGGGTTATAGTAGAGGTATTGATAGTTGGGTTTGAAAATCGGTACCTCTGTGAATTAAAATGTATAGGAAAACAAAATAGGAATTTGGTATCGATGCCTTATCTCGAGTATCTATAACAACCCGTTTCAGTGGAATCGGAACTGTAACAGCCTATTTTTCAGTGAAATGAAACAGTAGTTTCGAGACCACAAATCTTACCCAAAAATAAAGCTTATTTTTATTTTATTATATGGTCCGTATTATGATAGACACATCATGTGAAATTTTTGATACGAAAATTTTATCGATCAATGTTTAATTACGAGAAGGACTAAATCGCATAAAATGCGAAAGTTGAATTCTAGTAGCTATAAGGATTAAATAGCTATAGAATTTAAAACTAGAGGTCCTTATATGGCAATTAGACCATTAAAGAAAAGTATCATCCATGGAAAAATTAGAAAAGAGTAGGGACTAAATTGGAAATTTAAATAATTTAATTAATTAAAAGATGATAAAAAGAAATATCATCTTATTTTGTCATCTTCAACCCCAAAATTTTATGAAAACCCTAGAAGAGAGAGAAGAAACTTTCAAGGCTTAATTGGGTAAGTTTTCTTGTCCCGTTTTTAGTAATTTTGATATTTTTGAAACCGAGATAACTTAATCTATCTATTTGGGGAATTAATTTGAAAAGTTATCAAGGTATGAAATTTGGGTCATGGATGAATATGCTGAAAATTAGAAATTTATGGTAGAAAATATTACACCCTATACTCGTAACCCACGTCGGAGCGAAATACGAGGCATTACTTAATTCGATCTCATACGCACAAATGTTCCCCAAGTCTCCAAGACTTGGGCCCATTTTAGAACTCTTTCAATTTCTACTTTAAACATCTTATTATGGGCCTATGAGCCCCAAATCGACCATTGAAAACTATTCGGGATCAACCCGGGTTCTTAATCCATCTATATCAAATTTGACTTTGAAAAAGGGCACATGCTCGAGTGGAAGGGCAACACGCTCGTGGGCCATTTCAACATGGTCGTGTTGATGGCCTGTGTGGCTCACACGGCCTAAGCAATACAAGGACACGCCCTTGTCCTCCACCCATATGGAATTAATTCTAAATGTACACCTACAGGGGTTTTCACACGGCCTGGCATATGCCCGTGTGCCGAGCCCATGTCCTTAACACGGCCATGACACGCCCGTGTCCTAGCCCATGTGCAAAAACATGGACATTCTGTTTCTGACGTCAACACCCCCAATATGACACACGGCCAAGGCACGCTCGTGTGCTAGGCCGTGTCCCTCACACGGCTGAGACACACGACCGTGTCTCTGCCCATGTGTTTACTATCATACATACTGACTTGAAAGTTTTACGCGAAGGGGACACATGGCCAGACCACACGCCCATGGGACAGACCGTGCATCACACATGGCCTAGACACATGCCCGTGTGTCTACCCGTGTAGACAATTTAAGGTTATTTACGAAGCCTTTTAGTCACCCTTATTTACACAACCTGCTCAATAGCAACCAAAATCAATATAAGGCTATCTCATACAACCTAATTAGCCACAATAAATAAAATTCCAATTGCATTTTACTCATCTGTGGAAATAGCATATTTGCATAAAAATCAAAATGAATAATAGTCATCATTCAAAGCTTCATACAAAATAAAGGGTTCTCAACCTAAGCCAACACATTTGGCCAATTTTCAATGACACAAACAAAGTAAAGTCTAAGCCCTATACATGCCATATTCAAAAATATAAATCATACTATATTGAAAGCTTCGACTGATAGTGTTATCGATATCTCTGACTTCCATTGATCCTTGAGCTAGATAGGCGGCACTATAAGAAAATGGAAAAGTGGAGAGAGTAAGCATAAAGCTTAGTAAGTTTCACATAAATTAATATACAACATAACTTTACCATTCATCAAAAGTATCATAAAACACAAGTGGCATAAGCAAAACTTACTCATCAGTATTCAATACACCTCATTTAGCATATATTGAGCTCACATTTCATACATACCATATAGGTACCTGTACCACTCACAACCCAGTTATACTTTCCTGGTTAACATTAAATCATACTTTCACCGTTGAACCATTTGGATCATTATCAGATACTCATTTAGTCTAAAACATGGTTTCAAGTGTCGATGCCATGTCCCAAACATGGTCTTACACAAGCTCTAGCATATCTGTGTCGATGCCATGTCCTAGATATGGTCTTACACTGACACCTCTTATAGCCGATGCATGTCCCAGACATGTCTTATACTGGCTTACATCTCGAGGCCAAAACATGTCCCAGACATGTCTTACACTAGCACTCATCTTAATGCCAGTGCCATGTCTTAGACATGGTCTTACACTGGCTCTCATAATGTGGCCGATGCATGTCCCAGACATGTCTTACACTAGCACACACATGTGACCCAAACGTCATGGCATGAATATCTGATTTATTTCCTTAGGTTCAATCAAGAATTCTACTATCTCTATCATCAACATACTTTCTCAATTCTACACTCGAGCAATTCATGGTATATTAATTTAAATACAATTCCACACATACATAAGCAATGTAGTTGTATTATTTACATACAACTTACATCGTATTACAAAATGTGGCGACTAGTCGATTTAGTCGATTTGCTTGGCGTTCCCTGGGTCTAGGTTTGGATTCCATATTTCGTGATCTATAATAAAAAAATGCACTTATTTAGTCACTTTATCAATCTAGGCACTCTACAATACATAATTGGGCAAAATGACCAATTTGCCCCTAGACTTTTACAAAATGATCATTTTACCCCTAAGCCCGAAAATCGATTTTTATCGAATTTCTTCACACCTTAAGCCTAGAAAAACCATTTCTACTGTTATATCAACTCCAATTTCCCACTATTTCACACACTTATCATTTATTTTACAACTTATGCAAAATAGTCCTTTTAGGTGTTTTCATGCTAACACATTTCACAAAAGTTGGTTATAAGACACCCAAGACTCATTTTCTTCTACAAAAACTCAGAAAACATTAAAAATCCTTTCATGGTAAAACCTTAAACTCTTAATCATTTTGCAAAATAGTACCCTCATTTGAATGCTTATGCTTCAAGGGACTCAAAAGTACAAAAATATTCATCAAAGGGTTGGAAAATCACTTACTTGTGAAGGCTTAAATTTGCTGAAATTTTCAAGCTCCAAAATGCTTATTTTGCTGAAAATTTCGAAGGTAAAGAAGAATATGAAATGGTGATATCATCTTTCTCTTATTTTATTTCTATTTTAGTCAAAATAAGCCACCTAACCTACCAAATTTTTAAAATTTGACCACCTTTGTCTCCTATGGCCGGCCATGCCTCCCTAAAGTGTCAACTGCCCTTTAACGACCCCAATTTAGGTTCTCTAGCTATTTGGCACTTTTAGTTATCAAAATAGGACTTTTTGATTTTATGCAATTTAGTCCTTTTTTACAATCAGGCTCACAAACGTCACAATTAACTCACCAAACTTTTCATGCACTCCCAAAAACATGCTATAACATCTAAGAAATTATAAAATAATTTATCTGACTCCAAATTTGTGGTCCCGAGACCACTATTCTAATTAGGCCCTAAATCGAGCTATTACATTTCTTTCCCTTAGGGATTTTTATCCTCGAAAATCTTACCGGCGAATAAGTTCTGATACTGATCTCTCATAGTCTCTTCGGGTTCCCATGTGGCTTCCTTGACACCATGTCTATGCCACAAAATTTTCACGAGTGGAACACTCTTATTTCTTAATTGTTTGACTTCTCAAGCCAATATTTTGATTGGCTCTTCACTATAAGCCATGCCCGAAATAATCTCATCCTCTGTTGGCATAATCACATGCGAAGGGTCTGATCTATACCGGTGTAGCATGGATACATGAAATACGTTGTGAATCTTTTCCAACTCTGGTGGCAAAGCCAATCAATAGGAAACCAGTCATATTCTCTTGATAACCTCATACGATCCTATGAAACGAGGATTCAACTTGCCTCTTCAACCAAATCTGAGGACTTTCCTCCACTTAGATACTTTTAAAAACACTCGACCACCGACTTTAAACTCAATTTCCTTTCATTTCAAATCCGCATAAGATTTCTATCTATCCGAGGCAACATTCAAACAGTCACGAATCACTTTAACTTTCTCTTCAGTTTCTTTGATTAAATCGACCCCGTGAATCCGACTGTCTCTGAGCTCAGTCCAATATAAGGGCGTTCGACACTTTCGCCCATAAAAAGCCTCATAAGGCACTATTTTCAGACTGGTTTGATAACTATTGTTTTAAGTGAATAAAACCAACGGTAAGTACCTTTCCCAATTACTTTGAAACTCAAGAATACAACATTGCAAAATGTCTTCTAAGATTTGAATCACCCTTTCCAACTGACCGTTGGTCTGCGGGTGAAATGTCATGCTAAAACTCAACTTTGTTCCCAATGCCTCTTGTAACTTTTTCCAAAACCTCGAGGTAAATATCAGGTCCCTATCTGAAACAATCGACAAGGGCACCCCGTGTAGTCTCACAATCTTGAAAATGTACAATTTAGTCAATCTCTCAAGGAAGTAGTCGGTACGTACTGGTATAAAATGTGTCGACTTTGTTAGCCTATCCACAGCAACCCAAACAACATCATTTTTCTTTGGGGTTACCGGCAAACCTATCACAAAATCCATGGTAATCCGATCCCACTTTCATTTTGGAACCATTATAGGCTGTAGCAGACCCGAAGGTACTTTGTGTTCAGCCTTCATTTGCTGACACACAAGACACTTGGAAACGAGCTCTGAAATATCTCTTTTCATTCCTAACCACCAATACATTTTCTTAAGGTCATTGTACATTTTTACACTACCTAGGTGGATAGTCAAACAACCATTATGGGCCTCTCATAGAATCTTCTAAATAAGCTCATTGCCATTGGGTACACAAACTCTATTTTTGAACATTAAACATCCATCAACACCAATACGAAACTCATATTCATTTTCCATCACACACTGAGTCATCTTAGCTTGCAACTTCTTATCATCTTCCTAAGCTTTACGGATCGCTTGTGAAAATGTCAGTCTAGCTCTTAGCTCTGCTAAGATCGATCCATCTCTAGACATAGCCAACTGAGTATTCATGGCTCTCAAAGTCTCATCCTATTTCGATTCCTTTCCCTTCAACTAACTCTGCACTTAACAACCATATCATATACCCAACTTTTGTTTACCAGAAAACTTTTGTCAATTTTGGGTACTATTGCTTTTTACTTTTTGCCATTTTTATTCACTTCTAGGGAATTTTTTTTCTTCTCACAATTTAACCAAAATTTTTAAACTTTCTTTAAACAAAATACACAAATACCATTTACTTTTATTACCTTTACTTTTTTTATGTAACTCTCAACGACTGCATTTACTTTTATTACCTTTACTTTCTACTCAAAGCATCAGCGACTACATTCACCTTTCCTGGATGGTAGTCGATAATCAACTCATAATATTTTATTAGCTCTAACCATCATTGTTACCGTAAACTTAATTCCTTTTGAGTCATCAAATACTTGAGACTTTTGTGGTAAGTGAATACTCGGCATTTCTCTCCATACAAATGGTGCCTCCAAATTTTTAATGTGAACACGATGGCAGCTAACTCTAGATCGTGTGTCGGGTAATTTTTCTCATGTGGTTTCAGCTGTCTTGAGGCATAGGTGAAAACCTTGCCTTCTTGCATAAGCATGTACCCCAAACCATTTAAGGAGGCATCGCTATATATCAAAAATTCCCTACTCGACTTCGGTTGTACTAACAATGGGGCTTTGGTCAGCAAAGCCTTTAATTGCTCGAAACTCTATTGGACTTTTCTGTCCATTCAAACTTGGCATCTTTTTGTAGCAGTCTCGTCATTGGAGTATCTATCATAGAAAATCCGTTTACAAACCACTTATAGTATTCGGCTAAACCCAAAAAGCTTTGGACCTCAGTCACATTCTTCGACGGCTTCCATTCAACAATAGCCTAGACTTTGCTTGGGTCGACTCTAATCTCGTCACCCGGCACAATGTGTCCTAGAAATCCAACCTTTTTAAGCCAGAATTTGCTCTTACTGAACTTGGCTTACAATTGCTTATCTCTCAGGGTCTATAATACAGTCCTCAAATGCTTCCCGTGCTCACTCTCATCACGCGAGTAAATCAATATATCGTCGATAAAGACTACTACGAACTTATCCAGATATGGTCAAAAAATACGGTTCATCAAATCCATAAACACTGTCAGGGCATTAGTCAAACCAAAGGGCATGACGAGGAACTCATAATGCCCGTATCTTGTCCGAAACGCAGTCGTCGGTACGTCTGGCTCCTTCACCCTTAATTGGTAGTATCCCGACCTCAGGTCAACCTTGGAAAATACAGTGGCTCCCTTTAACTGATCAAACAGGTTATCGATCATTGGCAAAGGATACTTATTCTTCACTGTTACCTTGTTGAGCTGTCTATAGTCGATACATAACCTCACCGACCCATCCTTCTTTTTCATAAAAAGCACTGGAGCACCCCACGAGGAAAAACTCGATCTTGCAAAGCCCTTGTCAGTTAACTCTTGTAATTGAGCTTTCAACTCATTTAACTCCGTAGGAGCCATCCTATACGGAGCAATTGAGATGGTTGTCGTACCGGAGACTAACTCGATTCCAAACTCAACTTCCCTCATTGAAGGTAATACAGATAATTCATCTGGAAACACGCTTGTAAACTTACAAACCACTGGTACCGATTCAATATTCAGCTTAGACACTTGAGTATTCAACACCAAAGCTAGGTAAGCTTCATATCATTTTCTCAAATATTTCTCAGAAGTCAGAAACAATACTATAACAGGAAAATTATCCAACTCATCTGGTCCAACTCGAAGCATATTCCTATCTTCACATTTCAACTCAATAACTTTTTTCCTACAATCCACTACAACACTATGAGAAGTCAACCAATCAATCTCAAGGATTACATCAAATTTATTAAACGGCAATAACATCAAGTTAGCCGGAAAACAATAATCTCTAATTGTCAAAGGACAATTCCTACATACTTGGTCCACTAACACATGTCTGCCTAAAGGGTTGGACACTTTTATCACAAACTCAGTGGACTTTACTATCATGTTCATACGAGGTAATAATTTCATACAAATATAAAAGTAAGTAGACCACGGGTCAGTTAAAGCAACAATTGATATTTCATGGATAGAAAAGGTACCCCTGATCACGCCAGGAGACTCTGCCTCTTCACGGGCACGAATAGAATAAGTCCTTGCAAGTCTCTTGGCGCACCTCTGGTAGTAGGCCAGCTTCCAGAGTTCTTTTGTGGTCTACTTCTCAATGGAGCACTACTCGCCTTCACTTCTTGTTTTTTCTCTCTTTCGTCCATTTCGGGACAGTCTCAGATGAAATGTTCTAATGATCCACACTTAAAATAGCCCCTTTCATTTCCCCAGCACTCATCGAAGTGACGTCTACCACATTGTGAACATTCTAGCCTATTTGGCAGAACATTACCGACGCTTGCGACAGAAGTGGTCTGGGCTCTAGAAGTTGTGTTCTACCGGGTCTTGTTTCTATTCGAAAACCCCACTGAAGCATTCGATCAAGTAGCAAATCCTTTCAATTTCTTAGATGAGGACTATTGTGACCTCCCCACCTGTCTCTTTTTTGAATCTCGCGACTCAATAACCGCTTTCCTCCTCTCTTTCATCAGCTCTTCTGCCTTGCATGCTCTCGCAACGAGCACTACAAATTCTCTTAGTTGTAGGATGCCAACAAATACTCAGATATCTTCATTAAGACCATCTTTAAACCTCTTACACACAGTGGCTTCTGTAGACATGCACTTCCGCGCATACTTACTGAGCCTCACAAATTCATGCTCATATTCCATCACTGACATTCGGCCTTGCTTCAACTCTAAAAATTCCTTCCTCTTTTGGTCTATAAATCTCTGGCTAATATACTTTTTCTGGAATTCTTCCTGGAAGAATTCCCAAGTTACTCTCTCCCTCGGTACCATAGACATGAGAATGTTCCACCACTGGTAAGCTGAATCTCCCAAGACAGATACTGCACACCTTACGCACTCTTCAGGCATGCACGACAGTTAGTCAAATACCCTGCTGGCATTCTCTAACTAAAACTCTGCTTTCTCTGGGTCTTCATCTAAGTTAGCTCGGAATTCCTCGGCCCCTTACTTTCAAATATTGTCTACTAAAGGGTTCTCTCTCCTAATCAAGTTCGTACCTTGTAGAGATACCGGGGCATACTGAGGAATCGGAGGAGGTGGGGGAGGTGGAGTGTTTGGATTCACACGAACGAACTCTGAAAACCCAGCATCCATCATTCAAAGATAGGCTTTTCTAGCCTCTCCGCCTTGGCCCAAAGTCACGGGCTCACCCTCAACTGGTATGATCCCTTCGTTGGGAGCCAGCGTGTTACTCTCCACGTCATCCACTATAGCTCTATTAGGATCCATTTACTATATGAAAATACAATTTATAATCATCAGAAGTTATCACACTATCAATATATATAGTTATGGCATGTATAGCTAGACTAGTTCTCTTGCTAGGTTAGTCCTAGAACCAACTAAACCATAACTCTAATACCACTAAATATAACACCCCATACTCGTAACCCACGTTGTAGTGAAATACGAGGCATTATTTAATGCAAGCTCAGACGAACAAATGTTCCCCAAGTCTCCAAGACTTGGGCCCGTTTTAGAACACTTTCAATTTCTACTTTAAGCTTCTTATTATGGGCCTACGAGCCCTAAATCGACCATTGAAAACTATTCAGGATCAACCCAGGTTCTTAAACCATCTATATCAAATTTGACTTTGAAACAAAGCACACGCCTGTGTGGAAGGGCAACAGGCATGTAGACCATTTCAACATGGTTGTGTTGATGGCTCGTGTGACTCACACAGCCTAAGCAATACAAGGACACGCCCATGTCCTCCACCCATATGAAATTAATTCTAAATGTACACCTACAGGGGTTTTCACATGGCCTGGCATACGTCCGTGTGCCTGGTCCGTGTCCTTCACACGGCCATGAAACTCCCATGTCCTAGCCTGTGTGCAAAAATAATAGACATTCTATTTCTGATGTCAACATCCCTAAAATGACACACGGCCAAGACACACGCTCGTGTGCTAGGCCATGTCCCTCACACGGCTGAGACACATGGCCATGTCTCTGCCCATGTGTTTACTATCATGCATACTGACTTGAAATTTTTACGTGTAGGGGACACATGGCTGGACCACACGCCCATGGGGCAAACTGTGTGTCACACATGGCCTAGGCACACGCCTGTGTGTCTACCCGTGTGGACAATTTAAGGTTATTTACCAAGCCTTTTAGTCATCCTTATTTACACAACCTGCTCAATAGCAGCCAAAACCAATATAAGGCTATCTCATACAACCAAATCAGCCACAATAAATAACATTCCAATTGCATTTTACTCATCCATGGAAATAGCTTATTTGCATATAAATCAAAATGAATAATAGCCATCAGTCAAGGCTTCATATGAAATAAGGGGTTCTCAACCCAAGCCAACATATTTGGCCAGTTCTCAATGACACAAACAAAGTAAAGTCTAAGCCCTATACATGCCATATTCAAAAATATAAATCAAACTATACCGAAAGCTTCGATTGATAGTGTGATCGATATCTCTAACTTCCATTGATCCTTGAGCTAGATAGGCGGCACTATAAGAAAATGGAAAAGGGGAGGGAGTAAGCATAAAGCTTAGTAAGTTGCACATAATTTAATATGCAACATAACTTTATCATTCATTAACAAGTATCATAACACACAAGTGGCATAAGCAAAACTTACTCATCAGTATTCAATACACCTCATTTAACATATATTGAGCTCACATTTCATACATACCATATAGTTACCTGTACCACTCACAACTCGGTTATACTTTCCTGGTTAACTTTAAATCATACTTTCACCGTTGAACCATTTAGATCATTATCGGATACTCATTTAGCCTAAAACATGGGGTCAGGTGCCGATGCCATGTCTCAGACATGGTCTTACATAAGCTCTAGCATATATGTGTCGATGCCCTGTCCGAGATATGTTCTTAAACTGACACCTCTCGTAGCCAATGCATGTCACATACACGTCTTACACTGGCTTACATCTCAATGCCGAAGCATATCCCAGACATGTCTTACATTAGCACTCGTCTCAATGCTTATGCCATATCCCAGACATGGTCTTACACTGGCTCTCATAATGTGGCCGATGCATGTCCCAGACATGTCTTACACTAGCACACACAAGTGATTGAAACGTCATGGCATGAATATCCGAGTTATTTCCTAAGGTTCAATCGATAATTCTACTGTCTCTATCATCATCATACTTTCTCAATTCTACACTTGAGCAATTCATGCTATATTATTTTAAATACAATTCAACACATACATAAGCAATGTAGTTGTATTATTTACATACAACTTACCTCGGATTACAAAAATGTGGCGACTAGTCGATTTAGTCGATTTGCTTGACTTTCCCCCAGTCTAGGTTCAGATTTGATATTTCTTAATCTATAATAACAAAATACACTTATTTAGTCACTTTATCAATCTAGGCACTCTACTATACATAATTAGGCAAAATGACCAATTTGCCCCTATACTTTTACAAAATGAGCATTTTACCCCTAAGCCTGCAAATCGATTTTTATTGAATTTCTTCAAATCTTAAGCCTAGTCGAACCCTTTCTACTCTTATAGCAACTCCAATTTCTCACTATTTCACTACTTATGCAAAATAGTCCTTTTAGGTGTTTTCATGCTAACACCTTTCACAAAAGTTGCTTATAAGTCACCCAAGACTCATTTTCTTCCACAAAACTCAGTAAAAATTACAAATTCTTTCATGAAAAAACCCCAAACTCTTAATCATTTTGCAAAATAGTACCTTTATTTGAAAGCTTATGCTTCAAAGGTCTCAAAAGTACAAAAATATTCAACAAAGGGTTGGAAAATCACTTGTGAATGCTGAAAATTGCTAAAATTTTCAAGCTCTAAAACCCTTATTTTGCTGAAAATTTCAGTGGTAGAGAAGAAGATGAGATTCTCTTATTTTATTTCTATTTTAGTCAAAATAAGCCACCTAACCTACCAAATTTTAAAAATTTGACCACCCTTGTCTCCTATGGCCGGCAATGCCTCCCTAAAGGTTCTAATTGCCCTTTATAGACCCCAAATTTAGGTTCTCTAGCTATTTGGCACTTTTAGCTATCAAAATAAGACTTTTGCATTTTATGCGATTTAGTCCTTTTTCACAATCGGGCTCACAAACATTACAATTAACTCACCAAATTTTTCATGCACTCCTAAAAACATGCTATAACATCTAAGAAATTATAAAATAATCTATTTGACTCTAGATTTTTGGTCTCGAAACCACTACTCTGACTAGGCCCTAAATCGGGTTGTTACAGAATATGAAAGGTTGTTGATAGATAAACAACTTTAAGTGATTTTTGATGAAAACATGATTTAGGGACTAAAATGTAAAGTTATGAAATTTGATAAAAAATTCTAAATTTTTATGAATACATGTTCTGTAAATTTTGTAATGGGGTTTTGGTTAGGCTTGGAATAGGGAGTAAATTACACAAATTTCATTTTTCGAGCCTAGGGTCGAAATAAGAATTTATGGAAAAGTTAGGGACAAAATGGTAATGTTACCTAGGATGTAAATTGAGTCCATATGAGTATGAAATATGAGAAATTGATGATTAAAGCTATTTATATAGATCCAGACAATTCACATTCGAGGTTAGATCAAGGAAAAGAAAAGGTTTTGGATTAGTAGATTTAATACGCGTACAAGTGTTGAGGTAAGTTCGTGTAACTTAATCTGGCATGTAAATATGTTTAATTGAATGTTGTGTTGTATGGAATGTGAATTATATTGATGTACATTACTTGAATGTTATAATGAGAATTTAATACATGCTTGATATGGTGAATAAGGGTTAAGTTCTAATTGAATATTGAATTTCGATGAATATATGCGCTTTCTTGAAACGAATAAGGTTCTGTATTTGTTGCGGACGGGATTTAGCTCGAACTAGTAATCCTATTAACCTTGTTAAAGAAAGGATTTAGCCCAGACTAGTAATCCTGATATAATACCTCTAGAGTATACGTTACGATTAGGGTTTAGGCTGGACTGGTAATCCTAATTGAGCTCTTTTGAGCTTACATTATATAAAGGGTTTAGCCTGGACTGGTAATCCTATTATATGATTTGTGGCTCGAGAGTGTGTTCCTTGGTTAAGTGCCCTAATGGGTACCCTTGAATAAGAATTGACAGATTATTGAATTGTACACCTCTAGTGTACTACTTGAGCATCCATCAGAATTTCAATGATTCAACGGACACAACTTTTGACATGGTATGTGAATTTTGAGATGGAATGATAATGACTTGAAAGAATATTGCATGATGAGCTCATATATGTTTACTTGATTCCTATGAATATTTTGGTGACTAACATGTTTGATTGTATGCACGTGTTTAGACAATATTTCTAATGGATAGTAAACATGATATTGTATGGTTAGACTTAATAAATGGGATTAGTAAGTTTAGTTTCTGTTATACGAACTTACTAAGCATGTAATGCTTACTCAGTTTTATTTTTTCCCTATTTTATAGTGCTCGGAAGCTCGCGAAGTTGGAGATCATTGGAGCATCATCACACTATCGACTAGCTTATTTTGGGTATACCTAGTAAAATCATTTTGCTATAATGGCATGTATAGGACAACTTGGCCAATAGTGGTTTGAAAATGATGTTTTGTAACCTAGCCATTGGAATGGCTAGTAATGGCTTATTTTGGTATGATTAAGTAGGTTATTATGATATATTCATATGTGATATGTTAAGTATATGTGATCAATTAATGTTAATGCCTAATTTAATCCAAGGTAAGTCTATAAACACATATGCATGTAATGGTAAGCCATGATGAACGATAGAATTGTTTAATTTGAATGCTTGGAATGGTTGGTATTGGATTTGTGTTTCAAGTGGAGGTCTTGAGTGAAATTTTGGGTGAGAAATGAAGCTAGAAATGTCTTCGTTTTGTCCACACGGGCAGACACACGGACGCGTGTCTAAACCGTGTCTGACACACGGCCTGGTAACATAGGCTTGTGGTTAGGGCGTGTGTCCCCTGCACCTTAATTTTAAGAAACAGAATGCTCAGAATTGAGCACACAGGTAGAGACACGGGCATGTGTCTCAGCCGTCTGTACTACACGGCGTAGCACACGGGCGTGTGTCTTGACCGTGTGAAACTTGCACCTAATTTCGAATTGAATTAATTAACCACACGGCCTAGCACACGGGTGTGTGGCATGGCCGTGTGCACAAGTTAGAGAGTTACACAGGGTTGAACACGACCTCTATCATGGGCGTGACCGTTGGACCACACGGGCGTGTGAGCCCTACACCTTGGAAAATTTTTGTAATTTTGCGAAAATTTCTTAGAACTCCCGATTAAGTTCTGACTCGATTCTAATGCTCATATTGTGCCTCGAAGGTCCAATTAAGGGACATTTTGAATGATCTCGATTAATAAATAGTAATTTACATTAATTATTTGTAAAATGTTTTGAAAGTTCCGGTTGTAATAGCCCGATTTTGGGTCTAGTCGGAACAGTGATTTTGGGACCACAAATCTGACGTAGAAAAATTTATTTTTATTATATATTTATTGTCTACAGTTTTATGGAATGATTTCGTGAAAATTTTGTTCGAAAATTTTAATGTTTGGGCACTCAATTTAGTCAAAAGGACTAAATTGTAAAAAGTGTAAAAGTTGAATTCTACAGGTTAGAGGTGTCTAATTGCTATGAAATTTTAAATTGGAGGTCCTTAAAGAGTAATTAGACCATTAGTTAAGTTGGTGGACAAAAATGGACATGGTTAGGTATGTTTTTAAAGTTTTTCATTAAGTGCATTTTAGTAATTTGGTAATTAAATGAATTAAAAAGCCAAATTAAAAGCCAATTTTTGTCCATCTTGCTACCATGGCTGAAATTCTCTAAGTGTCATAAAATTTTCTAAAGTTCTCGGTTTAGTCTCAAACCGCTTCCAAAGTATGTTATGGGCCTTGTAGTCTCTTGTTAGGGACGATATGAATGTATGTGACAAATTTTAATTTGGGAAAAAATTTATAACTCAGAAATGTATGTTTGCTTGTTTTTAAGTCCGGTAATGTCTCGAACCCTATTTTGACATCGAATATGGGTAAGGGGTGTTATATTTAGTGGTATCAGAGCTATGGTTTAGTCGATTCTCAGACTAACCTAGCATGTATGAGAGTCTAGCTATACATGCCATATATAACCTGTTATAGTGTGATATCTCCCGACTCTGATGAAATTGTTTTGTTGAGTCTAGCCAATCATATGGTCCGTTACATGTTTGTAAAGTTGAAAATAATTGAAGGTGTTATTAACTGAAGCATTGGTTCTGGGTTCTGTTTGAATTGAGTAAAGAATTTGTGTTTCTTTAGTAATGCACTATCGAATGGATTGGAATGTGTTTTAATACAAGAATGTGAAGTGACAGTTTATGCTTTTTGATGATTAAATTCTCATTAAAAGAATTACCCGATGGGTGATTTAGAGTCGGCCACTATTATGTCTATGTTGAGAGTTGATGACATCGTTTGTTCGACAAAAAACATCGTATGCTTCTTGATTACAAGAGTTTAAAATATCTAATGTTACGAAAAAATCTAAAATTAAGACAACGTTGATGGCTTGAACTATTGAAATATTTTGAATAGTTAACAATTAATCTTTTGGGAAAGCAAGTATAGTTACGGATGCTTGAAAGGAAAGTCTTTGTTCAATTTGTGACTGTTGGTTACATGATTAATCTTATTTCATGGAAGTCTGAATCTAGCTAAATTAAAAAGCTAAAGTGATGTTTTCTTTGCAAGATTGAGAACCTCAGGAATGTAATAGTGAGTGGTAAACTAAACAAGTACGGTGTGAGGCGACTATTGATTCTGATTTCTGTTATTATTTCTTTGAGATAGAATTCGTGCAATGAATTATCCAGAGCTTATGCAAAAAATATTGTACGAGACTTAGTAGTAGCTTGTTTGTTCATTCAAAGAGTAATTCAAATCTTTGACGATATGCTCCGACACTGTGTTTCAGAGTTTAAAGGTGATTGGAAAAGGATATACAAGGTGGAATTGATTTGTGATTTTGAGGAAAAAGGTGAAAGTGATTCACGAAGTTGAAAGCAACTTCAGATTGACATAAGTAGTATACAGATTTGAAAATTTAAGGTATTAGATTCCAGATCGATGACAGAGTGTTTCTGGAAGTATTGCCATCGAAGAGGACTCTTTGATGAGATATAGGAAACTACGAGAACGTTACTCTAATCTCTTTTTTGGTAAGATTCTCGGGGACAAAAATCTTTAAAGGAGGGGAGAGTTGTAACAACCCGATTTTAGGTCTAGTCAGAACTGTGGTTTCGAGACCACAAGTCTGATGTAGAAAATTTTATTTTTCTTATATTTTTATGGTCTGCAAAAATTTTGACGTTTGGGCATTCAATTTAGTCAAAAGGACTAAATTGTAAAAAGTGCAAAAGTTGAATTCTACATGCTAGAGGTGCCTAATTGCTAAGAAATTTTAAATTGGTGGTCCTTAAATGGTAGACCATTGGTTAAGTTGTTGGACAAAAATGGACATGGTTAGATATGTTTTTAAAGTTTTTCATTAAGGGCATTTTAGTAATTTGGTAATTAAATGAACTAAAAAGCCATATTAGAAGCCAATTTTTGTCCATCTTCCTCCCATGGAAGAAATTCACAAGGGGTAACCATGGCTAGGGTTTTTCAAGCTTCCAAGCTCGATTGTAAGTCCATTTTAGCCCCGTTTTTAATGATTTTTTTGTTTTTGAAATCCTCGTAACATGATCTATCTATTTCTACCACTAATTTAAGAAAAAATCAAGGTCTAAAGTTTTACCCATGATGGACATTTGTGTATTTTGATGTCTAATGGTAGGAAATGTATGTTTGGTTTATGATAAACGGCTTTTGCTAAGTGATTTTTGATGAAAATGCTTAAAAGGACCTATTTGTAAAAAGTTATGAAATGGGTGTTAAAATGGCAAAAAAAGGAAAATGTGTGCTACTATAAGCATGTATAAGGTTCGGCTAGGCATGGTTATTGATGAAATTGAGTACATTTCATTTTACGAGTCTAGGGACTAAATTATAAAAATGTGAAACTTTAGGGGTAAAAATGTAATTTTTCCATAATATGATTTTGGCCTAATTTGAATAGTTTAATGATTAAATAAGTTAAATTTGATATTATAGATCAAGAAATACGAGGTTCAAAATTAGAACGAGAGAAAAATGAGTATTTGACGTTAAGTCCTTTTCGCCATTTTTATGCCGGGGTAAGTTCGAATGTTTAATAAGCATTAAATTATATATGTATAAATGCTTAATTGATATAATTGTGATATATGCTATATTATTGAAATGAAATGTGAATGCTATTGAGTACGATACTACGGAAATGACCGACAAAGATTCGATACAGAGAAAGTTCCAGTTGAATCTTAGGAATAGATAGGATACAAATGTCATGACATTAGGGTTACTAAGATTACATGTAAGAGCATATCTGGGGTATGGCATCGATACAAGACTTCGTGTATAGCTAGGCTATTGGCATCGATATGAGATTTCTTGTAAGACCATATCTTGGCGTTGGTATGGTATTGTGTGTACGGGATCCCCGAGTATCCTTTAGTATTCCAAGTGGTTCAACAGGAAATTCAACAGGTATATTAAAAAAGAGAAAAAAGTATGTAAGTATTACGACTTGGTACATGTATGTACGTAAAGTCTATATGTATTGACTTCATGAAATTATGAGTTCATGATTTCCATGAGAATGATTTTGTGAAAACCTTATGATTTTTGGCCTATACTTGTGACGTATGAAATTCATGATAAATTTGGTTGAGGATTATGTGATTGGCTTCAGGGCTAAATTAAGTTATGATATAGTATGTTTTATTCACACAAATTGTGATTTATCGAATATAAGAAAAAGGAATGATTGGCATAATTGCCTATTAAAATGACTATGGAAATATGGGAAGATATAAGCTTTAACAATTGAAAGATGTTAAAATATATGCTTGAAAAGTGAATACTTATAATTAATGTGTATGTTTATTATAAGGTTTGAAATGATTAATTGATTAATCAATTATAATGGAGAGATTACGATTGTTAGGCTAAAGTCAAGACATGTTAATATATGTAACAACCTTATCCCGTAACCGTTGCCGTAATAAGAAAGGGGAGTCACTAGACAGACAGAGTATTTCAGAGTAACATAGATTCACAGATATCATATAATATCAATACATAAATGTTCATCCACAATTCATCCATTAAGATGGTCTACGAGACCTAAAACGTACATTTAGGGAAGGTCAGAACTAAACTGAACCCATTTAGAAATTTCAGAACTTAATCAATATTTTCAAAACTGACCAAGTCACACACTTGTGTGACTAGACCGTGTGACTTACACGGGCACAAGACACGCCCATGTGGTCCAACCGTGCCAAAAATAGGTCCTATACTGACTTTTTAACACTGCCAACAGATACGGCCGTGTGCCATGACCGTGTAAAATTTAGCTAGCTACTAACTTTCTCACACGGCCACAAGGCACACCCGTGTTCCCTGGCCGTGTGGGACAATGCAGGCTTGGTTTAAGCCAATTTTCCACCCCATACGGTTCTAATCCTACAAATATTAATATGCAACAAGTATACCAACATTTCTATCGAATTCATTGCTCAAATATGACCAAAACACATTAGAACATAGCACATTAAGACATACTCCAAAACAATACACAAATATATCATTTTCTAACCAATTCAAATGGCATAACTTGCACATACATATCAACTAATCCATTCTAGCTTATACATGCCATACATATTTATGTACATTTCTGAAAGTACCAAAAAGAGTTTGATGGTGTGATGACAATCATCGACTATTCCCGAGCCTTCAGTAGCTACGATAACTGTAAAATAGACAGTAAGCACACAGAGTAAGCTACGAAGAGCTTAGTAAGCCAAACACAATTGGCTTAATTACATAAAGCATATATATGTAGTTCAAAACATGTGATAGCCCTAAATTGACCCTAGCCGGAAAGTGGTTTCGGGACCGCTAAACCGAGTCACCGAAGTATTTGAATATAATATTTATTGTCTAAAATATGTGAATATGAATGTGTGAAAGTTTTAAGCTTCGATTTAGTCGATTGCATGTGAATTTAGTTAATAAGACTTATGTGTGCCACTTTTGAAATGTGATAGGTTAATCTATAAGGATCTATTAATGCATGTTAGAAAATGCTTGTACTTGCATGTCAAATTACCCAAAATTTTAGGTAGTGGTCGGCCATGCTATGGGTTAAAACATATTATAAACATTTTTTGTTAATATTTTGTGTTAGAAATAATAAAATAAAAGGTTAGTAATAAAGTAATGGAAATTGGGGGGTGATGAAAACAAAGTGAGAGTTTGGTTCATCTTGGCCGAAAAACCAAGTAAAAGAAAGAAAGAAAGGTTTGAAGATGTTCGGCCATGCTTGTAACTAGGTTGAGGTATGTTTGATGTTATTCCATGAAATTCATGCATATTTTTAGTTGTTAGTTTGAATTCTACCTAGCCCATGGTTTAAATTTTTGCTATTTGATGGAGATGATACTCGGCCATGGATGTTGTCTTTCTTGGATGGTGTTTGATGTTGTGGTGATGAGGCATGAAGATGATTGAGTTTGAGTGCTTAAATAAAAGGATTGGATGTGAGTGTGTGTGAGAATTTGAAAAGGATGGGTCTTAGCAACTTCATGAGGTGTTCGGCCATGGTGCTAAAATATTGTATTTATGTTTAAACTTAAAATTATTTAGCTATATGGTTAGTATAGGTATGGATGACCGAATATGAGAGCATGAATAGATGAAGAGTTTTGTAATTATAAACAAAATTGGTTAATTGATATGTGGTAAATGTTAAGTGTTAAATGAAATGGAAATGATATCATATTGGAATATGGATATTCGACCACATGAATGAATACATAGATTGATGTTGCATATATTCGGCCTTTAATTAAGGATGTAGGTGATAGTGATAGATTGATGTTGCACATTCGGCTATAGGTAAGCATATTGATGATTTTATCTTGACTTAGATAATCGGCTAAAGGAGAATATTGGCTAATATGTTGAATTTGATTCATGATTTCATATATATATGACTCTAATGTCTAATGTATATATGGGCTAAGTACCTTGAGTTTCTCTTTGATGTTCAAAATGATTAAATCAATTTATTTGTTAAATTAAGCTCAAGAGCAAAGGGGAACTAAATCTGATAAAGGAAAGGAAAAAGCAATTGAATAGCCGTTGAAGTCGTTTGACAACATCCGAGGTAAGTCTTCGAGTAATGGAACTTAGTTTATGATTTGATTAAGTCATGACATATAAGCATAACAAATAAACGGTGATATAATGATTCTACTTGAATTATATATTGAGGTAATTGGCTTATACTTATGACGGCAAATTAAATGCGTATAGAGATCATGTTATAAAGCGAATCAAAATCATGCCCTTTATGCGTGGCTATTGAGCGAAAATGGTAATGGTTGATAAGTGTCTTGTGTTTGAATTCTAGTAATGAAAACGAAATATAGATGTGTTATGATTTATTGATATATGTGCATGATTATTTGGATGATAACCGGACTAAGATCCGAAGGCATTTGTGCTAGTGACTATATCCGGGTTAAATCCCGAAGGCATTTGTGCGAGTTACTATATCCGGGTTAAGTCCCGAAGGCATTTGTGCGAGTTACTATATCCGGGCTAAGTCCCGAAGGCATTTGCGAGAGTTGTTATATCCGGCTTGTGACACCCCTAATGTGACCCTAGTCGAAAAGTGGTTTCGGGACCACAAAACCGAGTCACAAAAATAATTAGATGTTATATTCTGTGCTTATTGTATGTGGAATTTGTATGTGTGAATATTTCGTGCCTTGATTTTATCAATTAGGTGCTAATTTATAAGAAAGGACCCATGTGATAGGACTTGAAAATGTGATAGGTGAAATTTAAAGTGGCCAAATAATGCGTGACTTATTGACATGAGGGACTTGCATGTCAAATGGACCACTTTTAATTTAGTGGCCGGCCATGATGATGGTTGATAGATATTATATGCATTTTTTTTAGCATGATAATAGTTAATGGTTTTATAGTATGGAAGAAAGAATAATTAAAAGAATGGAAGAGTGATAGAAACAAGGTATGTTCATCCTCCTTTTCCCCCCCATTGCCGTACCTAAAGAGAATGAAATTGAAGTTAAGGCATAGGTCACCTTTAAGGAAATAAAGGTAAGAGTGTTCATCTTCCTTACCTTCTTGTACAGCCGAAACAAAAAAAAGGAAAGAGGAAGGAACTTGTCTAGGGCATTCGGCTATCTTGGAGGTTAAATAAGGTAGGAGTTCATGTTATTTCTATTGATTTTTATGAGAATCTAGCTAGTAGTCAAGCTCTTATTGCAACCCATATGTTGATTTTTCTTTAGTTTTGGTGACAAATTGTGCATACGGTATTATGGGGTAAATGCAAAAAAGGATAGTGTTTTGATGTTTTGGATAGAAATATTAGAAAGGGGAAAATATGAGCTACCTAGATAGATATATGTGAATTTAAAAGATGGTATGAACAAATGTGGAGTTTTGCTAGTTTAGGATTATTCAGCCAAGTGTTTATGTGGTGGAAATTAAGTGTTAAATGAAATGAAAATGATATTATATGGGGGTATGTATATTCAGCCATATGAGTAAATATGATTGGCATGATTTGTGTTTTGGAGATGTGTTGTGATATTGATTATATGATTCAAAAATGAGGTATGTTAATGATGAAATATAATCGGCCATGGAAGTAGCTCATTTTGGAAGTATGATTCGTGGATGTTTTAGAATTGGCCTAAGTGTTTTCGTCATTAACATATATATATATATAATGCCGAATGAGTTTGCTGGCTAACGAAAATTGTTAAGTGCTTAGTTAATGTGCTTATAAGTAAGTGAAGTTATGTTATAATAGAACTAAGTATGGCTAGTAAAGCCTAATTAGTTTTCTTGCTATGTTTGACCATAAATATGATACATATTTAAATCTATTGTTCTAGATATAGATTAAATGATATGTGATTGCCAAATGTGATTGTTAAGTGAATAACATTAGTTAAGTACTTAAGCAAATCTATTGTTTTACTTAAGCTTAAGCGCAAAGAGGACCAAAGTTGGATAAGGAAAGGGAAAAAGTGATCGAATAGCCGCCGAGATCGTTCGACCACATCCGAGGTAAGTTTTAAGTGATTAAACGTTGAGTAAATTCAATCATAATAGGACATAATGAGTTGATTTAATAAGATATGATGTGGCCATGATATGTTTTAAACTCAAATGGTAAGTTCATAAGTGTTTGGACTTGGAAATTTAAGAGCAAATTGTAATAATTTGCTTAGGACAACAGCGATAACGTGATTTTAGAAAATCACCATAAATTGTTGGCGTGGAATTATAGGCTGAATAAAATATGTAATCAAAGCTTAATTAGTCTAGTTCCTTATAAAAGAGGCCATGTGAGCAAACAAATTTCCTATAAAGAGATATTTAAAGTTGTGTGAGGCGGTGTCGAGAATGACTCAAATCCCTGATACTGTTTTTAGAAAATCGTTATAATTTGTAAAAAATGGTTATAAGGTAAAATTTATATGCTTAGACTCCTTAATGAGTCTAGTTTTAAATGAAACTGAATATAACACATTTTGAATTCTGTACAATGAGAAATCTGATTCGTAGTGAGGAGTGGTCAGATTAGTCGAACTGTGAAACAGGGGAAAACTTTAAGAAAAATCTGGTATTGATTGGCCACACCTAAAATTCTGAAAATTTTATGGATGAAAGATATGAAATATGTATGAGATATATATATGTGATAAGGCCTAATGGCCGATGTGGTGAATGTGAAAGTGTATATATGTGATAAGGCCTAATGGCCGATGTGATGAATGTGAAAGTATATATATGTGATAAGGCCTAATGGCTAATGTGAAATATATGTGTGATATGTATATGTGGTAAAGCCGAATGGCTAATGTGAAATATATGTGTGATATGTATATGTGGTAAAGCCGAATGGCGAATGTGAAATATGTATGAGATATGAATATGTGGTAAAGCCGAATGGCTAATGTGAATGTTGTAACATGTGATTAAATGTACATGAAATTTGGAAATATATTCTGGGTAAGACCCGATGACTACGTATGGAGACTATGTCCGGGTAAGACCCGATGACTACGTGTGGAGACTATGTCCGGGTAAGACCCGATGACTACGTGTGGAGATTTTGTCCGGGTGAGACCCGATAACTTCGTTTGGAGATTTCGTCTGAGCTAAACGTCTTGCCGATAATCCGAGTAGAGGTTAAAGCTATAAGACTTCGTAATAAGAATTGCTTATAAATATATTCAATGCGAAAGGTTAAACAGGTATGTACTCCAAGTTTATATGCGAGCTTGATTTGAACTAAATCATAAGGTAGTTATGTGATGCATACGAGAGCAATCCATGAGACTATTCCTATGAGTATGTGACATCGGATCAGTGTGAGAGGTTATGTGAAATCATACAATATATCTATGTCACATGAGCTCACTTTTATGTGAAAGTTTATCTGCCTATTGTATATGATGAGATGTGCATATTCGATAAAAGGGATGGTATGCCAAAGGAAGAGTGAAATAAAAATACGAACGACTATGTTATAATTTGATTGTTATCTGTTGACACTGCTTAAAACTTACTAAGCATTGAAATGCTTACTCCGTTTACTTTGTTTTCTCTGTTTTATAGATATCATTTGGAAGCTACGGGCTTGGGGATCGTCGACAACTAGTCACACTATCACTATCCTTTGTTTGGTACTGCTATGTTTTGGAATATCTTATGGCATGTATAGAATAGACTAGTAGTGAGAGGATATTTTGGTTAATGTATAGGACTACCCCTTTTTGTTGTGGGTCATGGACCCTTTGGATTTGTATAATTCTGGATAGCCATGCGAAAATGGCTTATAAATGTTTTGAGCATAATGTTATAATCATTCGGTATGTATATGCTCATTAAGAGGCATGGAAATGTTGGGCAACGATCAGCCATTAGAATGGTTCATCATGATTATATTTTGGACTATATATGCAAAAGGGTTAGTTGAATCATAGAAACTATGTGTTAGATAAAGTCTACCCTAAAAATAGATGCTGGCGGCAGCAGTGATGTGGATGTGAAAAATCACTAAAAATAGTAGGAATGGAATTAAATACTTAATAAATTATGGAAATGAACCTTGATGAATCTACTTTCACATGGAAGAAACGAAACGGTCATATGAGTTATATGTTAAGAGACATTTAGGTTTTCGTGAAACAGGGCCAGAATGGTTTCTGGATTCCCTGTTCCGACTTTGGAAATTCATTATAAATTAACCAGAGATAATTAGGAGTCATGCCATATATGTATAGATTCCTCTTTGAGTCTAGTTTCTACAGAAACAAACAGTATCAGTATTAAATCCCTGTACAGGGATATATTCAAGTTGTAACATGCGAAGGTCAGTGTAGTCGACCCCTGTAACATGGGAGACTTTAACTAATAAACTGTACTAATTGGCTCGACCAAAAATTCTAGAATCAAATCTGTAGATGGACATATGAGTCTAGTTTCAGGGAAAAATTACGAAACTGATTTTCGAGTTTTGAAACTCAAGATATGATTTTTAAGGCAAAAGTGACGCAGTAACCAGCTTGTCTGCAAAAATTTTTTTATGGACTACGAAAACAATTAAGTTAAGTCTATGTGCACCTTGTGTTCGACTCCGGTAACGGACTCGGGTACGGGGTGTTACAGTTTTATTGGTATCAGAGCTACGGTTTAGTCGATTCTAGGACTAACATAGCACGCGTGAGTCTATTTATACATGCCATAAAGTGATAAAATGATGGTGTGATGATTTTGACTATTAAAATGTGGTTCTTTGTATGGTAATGAACCTTGATCCCGATCGAGTGTAGCAAGCTTCGACTATGAGAATTTGCGATATAACTTCACTTAGATATGCCTAAATTATTAAGTTGATCAGTGCGTATCATGTACTCGTATTTGAATTTCGATTTGGATTGAATTAAGGGTATAAGTGATGCAATTTTGAAAGAGTGTTATGACTATAAATGTAATTTTGTATGTGGCTATGGGCTGGAAGTTGAATGGTCGACAAGCATGTTGTGTTTGAATTCAAGTAACGTAAATGATATACTAATGTGTATTGCTATATGTGTATATGTACATGAGAATTGAGAGTGATATATCCGGGCTAAATCCCGAACAGCATTCGTGCTAGTGATGTATCCGGACTAAGTTCCGAAGAGCATTCGTGCTAGTGATGTATCCGGACTAAGTTCGAAGAGCATTCGTGCTAGTGATGTATCGGACTAAGTTCAAGAGCATTCGTGCTAGTAATGCAACGGACTAAGTCGAAGAGCATTCGTGCTAGTGATGTATCCGGCTAGGTCCCAAGAGCAATCATCTTTGGTGGCGTGTATTCGTGCCTTCGTGCCTAGTAGGCTTCGTGCTAGTAATTTGAGCAAAGTTTAAGTGTTCATTACTATACGAATTCAAACTTAAGTGAGATGATATGTTTAAAAGTGTACATACATGATGTTTATAGACTTGGTTAAGTCATTTCAATGTGTAATAACGAATGAATAAGAGCACTATGTGTGTGAATGATTAGAGGCACTGTGTGTGTGCAAATTCCTTTAACCGAGCACTATGAGTGCGAGATCGGTCGATGGGCACTAAGTGTGTGAAGTGGAATTCAAGTAAGACCATATGCAGGACATGGCATCGGCTCGATTTGTGAGAATATGTAAGACCATATCTAGGATATGGCATTGTAAGAGCTATATGTGCTTAATGAGTATCCGTAATGATATCGAATGATTCAACGGGTATATTTAAGATGATAAATTAAGTAAGATCAGAATAAGTGATACAGGTATGTACGGAAGGTATGAGAAAATCAAATGAAAGTAAAAAGATGGTGGATATGTTGTTAAGAAATGAATTCAAGTTATAAATGTGTTACGGATTTAGTCTATGGAATGCTTGGTATATGAAGTCATATGTGCTATTGCTAAATGACCCCTATTTTTTTTTTGTTAATCATATTCAAGAAATTATTTCGATTAAGTTCGACATTTGAAAGTCGGTAAGAATTTGTGATGAATATTGATAATTTTGGATATATGGGTTACGTGCTAACATAAATCCCATGCCGATGTACTATCTGAGGCTTTATGCCTAATCATTTGTATCTGGGTAGCATTAACGGTGATTGAATGTCTTGAATGAATTAAATGTTCGGTGTGTGGAAGTTGAATTTTCATTGGAAATAAGTTAAGTTGAATATTGAGATACGATGGAGTTATAAAGGATATTTATTGGGAAGTTTGAGTATATGTGTATTTTCGATTGATTCTGACTTATATATGCATAAAATGTGAAATACTGAATATGTGGGTTGATGATATGAATTATACATGTTAATCGTGATTTATATGTGTTTGAAATGCATTTGTGAATTAAATTAAGTGATTATTGCTTATGAAATCAAGGAAATGAGATATATGTGCATACTCGTAGAAATGTTTATGTATTTGTTTTAAGATAAGGAAATGATTTTATAGATCGATCTGAAATCAATAATGAATTACAATTGCTATCGATGAGCTAATGTCTATATGGATATAATTCAATAAGAGGATGTTATCCTAAACTATACATCGGTAGAAATTTTGAAGACGAAAATCCTAAAGGGGGAGAGTTGTGACACCCCTAATGTGACCCTAGTCGGAAAGTGGTTTCGGGACCACAAAATCGAGTCACAAAAATAATTAGATGTTATATTCGTGCTTATTGTATGTGGAATTTGTATGTGTGAATATTTAGTGCCTTGATTTTATCAATTAGGTGCTAATTTATAAGAAAGGACCCATGTGATAGGACTTGAAAATGTGATAGGTGAAATTTAAAGTGGCCAAATAATGCGTGAGTTATTGACATGAGGGACTTGCATGTCAAATGGACCACTTTTAATTTAGTGGCCGGCCATGATGATGGTTGATAGATATTATATGCATTTTTTTTAGCATGATAATAGTTAATGGTTTTATAGTATGGAAGAAAGAATAATTAAAAGAATGGAAGAGTGATAGAAACAAGGTATGTTCATCCTCCTTTTCCCCCCCATTGCCGTACCTAAAGAGAATGAAATTGAAGTTAAGGCATGGGTCACCTTTAAGGAAATAAAGGTGAGAGTGTTCATCTTCCTTACCTTCTTGTACAGCCGAAACAAAAAAAAGGAAAGAGGAAGGAACTTGTCTAGGGCATTCGGCTATCTTGGAGGTTAAATAAGGTAGGAGTTCATGTTATTTCTATTGATTTTTATGAGAATCTAGCTAGTAGTCAAGCTCTTATTGCAACCCATATGTTGATTTTTCTTTAGTTTTGGTGACAAATTGTGCATACGGTATTATGGGGTAAATGCAAAAAAGGATAGTGTTTTGATGTTTTGGATAGAAATATTAGAAAGGGGAAAATATGAGCTACCTAGATAGATATATGTGAATTTAAAAGATGGTATGAACAAATGTGGAGTTTTGCTAGTTTAGGATTATTCAGCCAAGTGTTTATGTGGTGGAAATTAAGTGTTAAATGAAATGAAAATGATATTATATGGGGGTATGTATATTCAGCCATATGAGTAAATATGATTGGCATGATTTGTGTTTTGGAGATGTGTTGTGATGTTGATTATATGATTAAAAAATGAGGTATGTTAATGATGAAATATAATCGGCCATGGAAGTAGCTCATTTTGGAAGTATGATTCGTGGATGTTTTAGAATTGGCCTAAGTGTTTTCGTCATTAACATATATATATATATATATAATGCCGAATGAGTTTGCTGGCTAACGAAAATTGTTAAGTGCTTAGTTAATGTGCTTATAAGTAAGTGAAGTTATGTTATAATAGAACTAAGTATGGCTAGTGAAGCCTATTTAGTTTTCTTGCTATGTTTGACCATAAATATGATACATATTTAAATCTATTGTTCTAGATATAGATTAAATGATATGTGATTGCCAAATGTGATTGTTAAGTGAATAACATTAGTTAAGTACTTAAGCAAATCTATTGTTTTACTTAAGCTTAAGCGCAAAGAGGACCAAAGTTGGATAAGGAAAGGGAAAAAGTGATCGAATAGCTGCCGAGATCGTTCGACCACATCCGAGGTAAGTTTTAAGTGATTAAACATTGAGTAAATTCAATCATAATAGGACATAATGAGTTGATTTAATAAGATATGATGTGGCCATGATATGTTTTAAACTCAAATGGTAAGTTCATAAGTGTTTGGACTTGGAAATTTAAGAGCAAATTGTAATAATTTGCTTAGGACAGCAGCAGTAACGTGATTTTAGAAAATCACCATAAATTGTTGGTGTGGAATTATAGGCTGAATAAAATATGTAATCAAAGCTTAATTAGTCTAGTTCCTTATAAAAGAGGCCGTGTGAGCAAAGAAATTTCCTATAAAGAGATATTTAAAGTTGTGTGAGACGGTGTTAGAATGACTCCGAAATCCCCTGTTCTGTTTTTAGAAAATCGTTATAATTTGAAAAAAAATGGTTATAAGGTAAAATTTATATGCTTAGACTCCTTAATGAGTCTAGTTTTAAATGAAATTGAATATAACACATTTTGAATTCTGTACAATGAGAAATCTGATTCGTAGTGAGGAGTGGTCAGATTAGTCGAACAGTGAAACAGGGGAAAACATTAAGAAAAATCTGGTATTGATTGGCCACACCTAAAATTCTGAAAATTTTATGGATGAAAGATACATGAGTCTACATTCGGGGAATATTAACGGCAATTGATTTCGAGTTTTGTAGCTCCAGTTATAAACAGTTTAGTGACTGTTGCTCAGGAAAACTGCTTGTAGTGAATATGTGATTTTGTGGTAAACTTTGATGAAAGTATTTGAGTTGCTTATAAGCAATTGCTGAGATTGATGTACAAGAAAAATATGAAATATGTATGAGATATATATATGTGATAAGGCCTAATGGCCGATGTGATGAATGTGAAAGTGTATATATGTGATAAGGCCTAATGGCCGATATGATGAATGTGAAAGTGTATATATGTGATAAGGCCTAATGGCCGATGTGATGAATGTGAAAGTATATACATGTGATAAGGCCTAATGGCTAATGTGAAATATATGTGTGATATGTATATGTGGTAAAGCCGAATGGCTAATGTGAAATATATGTGTGATATGTATATGTGGTAAAGCCGAATGGCTAATGTGAAATATATGTGTGATATGTATATGTGGTAAAGCCGAATGGCGAATGTGAAATATGTATGAGATATGAATATGTGGTAAAGCTGAATGGCTAATGTGAATGTTGTAACATGTGATTAAATGTACATGAAATTTGGAAATATATTCCGGGTAAGACCCGATGACTACGTGTGGAGACTATGTCCGGGTAAGACCCGATGACTACGTGTGGAGATTATGTCCGGGTAAGACCCGATGACTACGTGTGGAGATTTTGTCCGGGTGAGACCCGATAACTTCGTGTGGAGATTTCGTCTGAGCTAAAGGTCTCGCCGATAATCCGAGTAGAGGTTAAAGCTATAAGACTTCGTAATAAGAATTGCTTATAAATATATTCAATGCGAAAGGTTAAACAGGTATGTACTCCAAGTTTATATGCGAGCTTGATTTGAACTAAATCATAAGGTAGTTATGTGATGCATACGAGAGCAATCCATGAGACTATTCCTATGAGTATGTGACATCGGATCAGTGTGAGAGGTTATGTGAAATCATACAATATATCTATGTCACATGAGCTCACTTTTATGTGAAAGTTTATCTGCCTATTGTATATGATGAGATGTGCATATTCGATAAAAGGGATGGTATGCCAAAGGAAGAGTGAAATAAAAATACGAACGACTATGTTATAATTTGATTGTTATCTGTTGACACTGCTTAAAACTTACTAAGCATTGAAATGCTTACTCCGTTTACTTTGTTTTCTCTGTTTTATAGATATCATTTGGAAGCTACAGGGCTCGGGGATTGTCGACAACTAGTCACACTATCACTATCCTTTGTTTGGTACTGCTATGTTTTGGAATATCTTATGGCATGTATAGAATAGACTAGTAGTGAGAGGATATTTTGGTTAATGTATAGGACTACCCTTTTTGTTGTGGGTCATGGACCCTTTGGATTTGTATAATTACGGATAGCCATGCAAAATGGCTTATAAATGTTTTGAGCATAATGTTATAATCATTCGGTATGTATATGCTCATTAAGAGGCATGGAAATGTTTGGCAACGATCAGCCATTAGAATGGTTCATCATGATTATATTTTGGACTATATATGCAAAAGGGTTAGTTGAATCATAGAAACTATGTGTTAGATAAAGTCTACCCTAAAAATAGATGCTGGCGGCAGCAGTGATGTGGATGTGAAAAATCACTAAAAATAGTAGGAATGGAATTAAATAGTTAATAAATTATGTAAATTAACCTTGATGAATCTAATTTCACATGGAAGAAACGAAACGGTCATATGAGTTATATGTTAAGAGACATTTAGGTTTTTGTGAAACAGGGCCATAACGGTTTCTGGATTCCCTATTCCGACTTTGAAAATTTATTATAAATTAACCAGGGATAATTAGGAGTCATGCCATATATATATAGATTCCTATTTGAGTCTAGTTTCTATAGAAACAAACGGTATCAGTATTGAAGCCCTGTACAGGGAGATATTCAAGTTGTAACGCGCGAAGGTCAGTGTAGTCGACCCCTGTAACATGGGAGACTTTAACTAATAAACTGTACTAATTGGATTGACCAAAAATTCTATAAAAAATTATGCAGATGGAAATATGAGTCTAGTTTCAGGGAAAAATTACGAAACTGATTTTCGAGTTTTGAAACTCAAGATATGATTTTTAAGGCGACAGTGATGCAGTAACCAGCTTGTCTGGAAAAATTTTTTTATGGACTGTGAAAACAATTAAGTTAAGTCTGTGTGCACCTTGTGTTCGACTCCGGTAACGGACTCGGGTACGGGGTGTTACACGGCTAAATCCCGAAGGTACTTGGGTTTGGAAATGAGCGATCTTGCTGTAATAATTTCAATTAATACGCTCATAAAATCCAAACGATAAGGTATGTTTCGTATAAGCATCGGAAAGTTGATTCCTTTTAAATAGTATTCGCTCAATTGATTAACAAACTTCCGGCCTTAGTTAGGTTTGATCCCCTGTGTATGAATATACTGGTTGAAGCGTGAAGTAAGTATGATTTTGGGAATATGCGTATATGCAATTATTCATTTAGTCATATGAACGCTATACTTTAGTCGTAAATAATTTCATTACTTAAACTTACTAAGCATTAAAATGCTTATTCTGTTGCTTTGATTCTCTGTTTTATAGATTTTGTTTGTCAGCTATCGGATTCGGGAGTGTCAAAGTCGAAGTCGTCCACACTATCAAAGCCCTTTTGGTACTCTTTTAGTTGAACTTTGATAATGGCATGTATAGGACTGACCTTTGTTGTTAATCAAGTACCTTTTGGTAATGTATATATTCGGATAGCCATGCGAAAATGGCTTATATATATTTTGAGCATGGCATTATAATCATTTTGTATATTGTTCATTGAGTGGTATCGAAATGCTTGGTAATGATTAGCCATTGCAATGGTTAATCACGATCATTTTGGTGCTATGTATGACAAATGGCTAGTTGATTCATGGAAAACTATGAAATAGGTGAAAATTACCTTAAACTAGATGCTGACAGCAGCAGTGATGTGAGTTTGAAAAATCACCAAAAATAGTAGAAATGTAATTAAATAATGATTATGTAATCGAATATTGATGAGTCTATTTTCATATGAAAGAAACGGAACGACCATATGAGCCGTATTTTATGAGATGTTTAAGTTTTCATGAAACAGGGCCAGAGCGATTTCTGGATCCCCTGTTCTGACTTTATAAATTCACTATAAATTAACCAGAGATAATTAGAAGTCATGCTCTATATTTACAGATTCCTTTTTGAGTCTAGTTTCATTAGAAACAAACGGTATAAGTATTGAATCCCTGTACAGGGAGATATCTAAGTCGTAATGCATGAAGGTCAGAGTAGTCGAACCCTGAAATAGGGCAGACTTTAATTAATAAACTGTACTAATTGGCCCGAACAAAAATTCTAGAAATAAATTTGTAGATGGATATATGAGTTTAGTTTCAGGAAAAATTTACGGAATCAGTTTTTGAGTTTTGGAACACGAGATATGATTTTTAAAGTGACTGTGATGTAGTTAGCCACTTATCAGAAATTTTAAAATGAACTGTAAGCAAATGAATTAAGTCCGTTAACACCCGTGTTTGACTCGATAACGGTCTCGCACGCAGGCGTTACAATTTTATTGGTATCAGAGCTACGGTTTAGTCGATTCTAGGACTACCATAATACCTTCGGGTTTAGCTATACATGCCATTATGTGTTTATTTGATAGTGTGGTGATTTACGCGATTAAAAATATGTTTACTTATAGTAATGGATCCCGATCCCAACCGAGTAGTAGTGATGATGTTGAGAGTGTAGCGCTGCTCTGCATGCAAGGGACAATGGGTGGACTCTCAACCTATTGCTAGTAATCAGAATGATGAAGCTAGATAGGCTTTTTATAGCGTGATGAATGATTGGTTCAATCAGTATATTCGAACTAATACGGCTGTTCCACAACCCCCATTCCCGACTAATACAACCCCTACACCTGCGATACCTCCGGTAACTGACCAAATAAGGTTAAATAAGCCCCGGTTGACGAAGCAGAAAACACGGGCTCTTGAATTTAAAGCTACGACAAATGACGATGCCGAGCAAGCTGAATTTTGGTTGGACAACACTATTCGGTACTTGATGAACTATCTTGCACACCGATGAATGCCTAAAGTGTACTATCTCCTTGCTACGTGATTCTACCTACAATTGGTGGAATCGTTGATTTCTATTGTGCCCGAGAGCAAGTAACTTGGGAGTTTTTCCAAACGAGTTTGAAAAAAGTATATCACCCGAGATTCATTGATCAAAAACAGAAAGAATTTCTTGAACTTAAACAAGGTTCCATGTCGGTTACTGACTATGAACGAAAGTTTGTAAGGCTTAGCCGGTACGCTTGAGAATGCATCTCTTCAGAAGCTGTAATGTGTAAACGTTTCGAAGATGGACTGAACGATGATATAAAACTGTATGTTGGCATTTTAGAAATCAGAGAATTTGTGGTACTTGTCGAGCGAGCTTGCAAAGCCGAAGAGCTCAGTAAGGAGAAAAGAAAAGCTGATATGGGAGCAAAGGAGTTTCATAAGAGATCTTCGGGAAAGCCTTTTCAACAGTCATCGAAGAAATTTAGAGATGATTTAGGCCGGTCTAAAGACACTTCGGGCTTTTCTAGACGAGATCGTGATCGACCCCCTGTGAGTACACGAGTCACTTTGGTTGCCAGTGTTGGAAATGATCGTCGAGACAGAACAGAGTGCCAGTATTGTGGTAAACGGCATTCGGGGAGTTGTAGATTCCATGACCGCTCCTGTTATAAGTGCGGATCAACTGACCACTTTATCAAGGATTGCCCGAGACTATCTGAACAAAATGTAAATCAGAATGGGAAACCAGGTGCTACTACTGCACGGGGCAGACCATCTAGAAATACGGGGAATGCTAGTGGCGGTCAGAGATGTAACACCCTGAATTTGGGCCTAGAAGTTTTGGGCCTTGAGCATGGGAGCGGTTGAAGGCAGCTTTTAATATTTTGTTGTGCATGTAAATTTTGTTAATGAAGGCTTATTTTAGTGGTTTAGTGTACTGAGAAGTGTTGGAGAAGTCTTGGGTTCAAACACGGACTCTAGTAAAAATTTAAGGTAGATCAAACCACAGGTGTAGTAGGTAGGCCTTAAGAATATTGTTGGAGAAATTGTGACACAAAAAGGAGTGTGGTGTAGTGGCAAGGTGGCGCCACTTAGGGACAAGGAAGTGACGCCATAGAGGAAGCAAGGGTCTAAGGTTCAAGTCTTGGCTCTTGCAATATATTTTGGTTTTTCTTTTCAATAAATCTAGAAGCAAGTAGGTGCGCTTTAAAGTTTAATGTGTTGGATTTATGACACAAATGAGTTGGTGGCCTAGTGGTGATGGCGTGAGTTGGCATATAGGAGGACTTTGGTTCGAATCCCTTGGCATGCAAAGGTTGATTATTTTGCTATGTTGGGATGGCAAGAGTTGGTGTTGAATTTAAACTCTGATAATGGAGGGATCCTACATCGGTAAGCTAACATAGGAGTGGATGCGAAGCTGGCTTTAAATAGAGAGAACTATGAGGAGAGTAAAGGTACCTTTCTTGGCTGATCCCTTTCGCGTTATGGCGAGCTCGTTTGGGTTGGGCATCGGCTAGAAGTGCTTGGAGCGCGATTAACTCCATCTCCTATCGGTGTGTATTTATCACTACTCTTGTTGTTGGATTGCTACTTGGTGCGATGGGCGAAAGGGGCCATAATGGGCCAAATGGGCCTCACGGCCCAATTGGATAAGTTGTTTGATTGTGTAGTAAATATTGGACTAGGCTAGGTGAATCGAATATCGTGGCTAGGTTTGGGCTAAAAGGGCCACACGAGCGCAGGCCCATTTGGGCCGAGAATAGGCTTTAGGCCCATTCGTATTGTTATCCATGTTTAGAATACTTTAGTTTACCAATTCTTGAAATGCCTTCAACTTGTAAAATTACCAAAGTACTCCTGATTTACAGAATTACCGTTTTACCCTCAATTTACAGAATTACCAAAATACCCTTGGTTTATAAAATCACCAAAATACCCCTAGTTTGTAAAATTACTAAAATACCCTTTGTTTATAAAATTACCAAAATACCCATGGTTTGAAAATTTACTAAAATACCCTTGTAGGGTAAAATTCTTGAAATACCCTTGTGGGGTAAAATTACCATTTGCCCCTAGGGTGTTAAATGACTATTTTGCCCTTGTGGGCAAGTGATGACTTGGACTGTGTGATATACACAACTTTGGAGGAGCAATGAGGCTTGGAGTATCGACTTGGATAAGCTTGAATCGTATTATTGGACCTGTGAAGGTAAGCAACTTATGGTCAATAAGGGTTCTTTGGTAGAATAAGGTAGGGTGGATTTTGAGTTTGTTAAGCATAACTTGTATGCTAAAAATGGTGATGAATAATTGTAGGACATCGTAAGGGATCTCGATGGCGATCGTCATGAAAGCAGTGTGTCAAGAACACCCTTCTTTAGTTCAATTCGACAAAAGTAAAATCCAAATTAGGCATTTCATGGTCATGTGGTATCTGAATGCTCTCAAGTCATAGAGTAATTGTTAGATCTAGCACCGCAAGGTGGTAAGCATGTTCGCGTGACGTTTTAGCGTATTCGGAAAAAAAGGGCTCGATGGGCCAAAACGGGCCCAATGGGCTTACTGGACCAATATGGGTAAGAGATGGGCAAATTAGCTTGTTAGGTAGATGGTGGAATCAAATTGCATAAAACTGATAAAATTATCAAATTAGCTTGTGCGAGGCGTGAGATCACGAAATTACCCTAAAGAGCAAAATTACCAAATTACCCTAAAGAGCAAAATTAGGTATACCTCTAGGGTTTTAAATTGGTGAATCGCTTGATTGATTACTCTTGTATTTTGCATGATATGCATTTATTAATATCTGTTGCATGGGATTGGGGTATTAATGGAGGAAATCTTGAAAGTGGTTCATCCACGTCTTGGAGGCTTTGCCTCAATCGATCGAATTTGAGCGGCGTTCTTTTTGCTGTGGTGTGAAATTTGGGTGGGTTGAGATATTCCCCACATGGTGTGTAGGGTTGATGCAGGCGATGTAGCGGTTGGTGGGTTGAGTAGTCTCCCGGATGGGCTTGCATTCATTATTCTTGTTGTTACTCATGCTCTTGAACCGGGCCTATGGGCCACATTGTTATGTAAAAGGGCTAAGGCCTTGCTCTTGTGATACGAAAAGGGCTTGACCTCTTGTATCTTGATATCTGAATAGGGCTTAGGCCCAATGGGCTCGAGTGAATTGGGCTTTGGATGGGTTTCTGTATACACTGAGTTTTCCCAAACTCACCCCTTCCTATTCCATCCTTGCGGTGAGCCCTAGAATTGGTGGACTTGGAGTCAAGGGATTCAGTGGCCATGAAGATTAATTGCCGATTTTAAAGAAGTTTAGCCTTTAATTTGGGTTATTTTTTTTTTATTTTTTTATTATGCTTAAAGTTGTAATAAGGCCGCTATTTTTAATTACTTTTATTGTGGGGATTATTAAACGGCTAGCACTAGGGTTCGTTTTATAAAATCTACTTGTTTTTAAAAGATCACGATGACGCATAAAGTTTCCATAAAGTAAATGTTTTCCCAAGAAAAATAAATATTTTAAGCAAACGATTTGCAACCTTAATCATTTTCTTAAGTGGTCATAATGAAACGGTTTTCTCAAAATTATACGAGATGTTAGAATGTGGCAATGGCGGTGTGCATGTCTAGGATTGGATCTGAAGAGAGCTTGGTACTTAAGGCATCGACGGATGACCTCCTCTTCTTCCTGGTTTCCTACAGTGCGCAGCTTCCATTCACTTTAACTTACTTTTAAAAGTGTCTTTACAACACCAACTCAGCTTTTCCAAACTAAGTGTTTTGAACGCATCAATGTGGCGCATCGGATCAGTCATAACATCCAGCCGGGTTTGGGGTGTTACATTTAGTGGTATCGAGCTGGTTACAACAACTCGGTGTGGATCGGGTCCGAAAATCTTTAAAAAAAAAGTTTTTCCTATAGGTTTTTCAAAATGTTCAAATTTTTCTATTGAGCGAGGTTAAATTAATAGTTTTAAAAAAAAGTGTTTTCAAATGAAATCTTTTATTTTCTGAAACAAAAACATGGGTTTTATGGATGATAAAGAAGTGGCACATCTGAATCCCCGCACCAAGTCGTAAGTATTTACATTCCTCATATTACCTTTGTATTAAGATATTATTGTAGATAGAACTAAGACCATATCATGACATTATAACTAGGGCAACCCTAAAAACTCTAGAATACTGAGACTATAGCTAGGCTATGATTCTGTGAAAATAGAAACTTGAAAATACTATCTCTGCATAAGACATGTGAATAAATAGTAAAATTTTTGAGATCTTTGTAGTTAATTGAGATGTGTCTTGGTAATGTAGAGTATTGATATGGATTTTGAGGGTAAGAAAAGTCCGCCAACTTGGTGTAGCGGTAACTCGAGCTTGGTACTGAGGCAATGGCCGAGTTAGTAAGGAAAGTGGTAGAGGAAGTATTGGAGACCAAGGTTAAGGAAATTAGGGAAATGTTTCAAGCGGGGTGCTTGCAGTGTAAGAAGAGAAAGGATTCTAGTTCTCAGAAGACCAAGCTTCGTTCTGTGAAACATGTTAAGGCACGACCAAACTTTCCAACCTGCAAAGACTGCAACGGGCGTCATACTGGTGAATACCTTAGGAAGATGGGAGGATGCTTTAGATGTGGGTCCGAGGAGCATCGAGCTCGGGATTGCCAAGTTTATCCTATTTAAGTGTGTGTTACGAATTGAATGCGTGCTTGATAAACGTTTCTTTATTTCGGTAATTAGATGTTCTGCATCGTATTAAAATTATTTAGATTAGAGTGCGTAGCGGTAGCGTAGTGGGGTAGATGTTAGATGACTACCCTGTTAAATGGAAATTTCGAGGACGAAATTTCTTTAAGGAAGGTAGAGTTGTAACACCACAATTTGGGCCTAGAAGTTTTGGGCCTTGAGCATGGGAGCGGTTGAAGGCGCTTTTAATATTTTGTTGTGCATGTAAATTTTGTTAATGAAGGCTTATTTTAGTGGTTTAGTGTCTTGAGAAGTGTTGGAGAAGTCTTGGGTTCAAACACGGACTCTAGTAAAAATTTAAGGTAGATCAAACCACAGGTGTAGTAGGTAGGCCTTAAGAATATTGTTGGAGAAATTGTGACACAAAAAGGAGTGTGGTGTAGTGGCAAGGTGGCGCCACTTAGGGGACAAGGAAGTGATGCCATAGAGGAAGCAAGGGGTCCAAGGTTCAAGTCTTGGCTCTTGCAATATATTTTGGTTTTCTTTTCAATAAATCTAGAAGCAAGTAGGTGCGCTTTAAAGTTTAATGTGTTGGATTTATGACACAAATGAGTTGGTGGCCTAGTGGTGATGGCGTGAGTTGGCATATAGGAGGACTTTGGTTCAATCCTTGGCATGCAAAGGTTGATTATTTTGCTATGTTGGGATGGCAAGAGTTGGTGTTGAATTTAAACTCGATAATGGAGGATCCTACATCGGTAAGCTAACATAGGAGTGGATGCGGTGGCTTTAAATAGAGAGAACTATGAGGAGAGTAAAGGTACCTTTCTTGGTGATCCTTTCGCGTTATGGCGAGCTCGTTTGGGTTGGGCATCGGCTAGAAGTGCTTGGAGCGCGGATTAACTCCAGTCTCCTATCAGGTGTGTATTTATCACTACTCTTGTTGTTGGATTGCTACTTCGGGCTGCGATGGGCCGAAAGGGGCCATGTGGGCCAAATAGGCCTACGGGCCCAATTGGATAAGTTGTTTGATTGTGTAGTAAATATTGGACTAGGCTAGGTGAATCGAATATCTGTGGCTAGGTTTGGGCTAAAAGGGCCACACGAGCGTGTGGGCCCATTTGGGCCGAGAATAGGCTTTAGGCCCATTCGTATTGTTATCCATGTTTAGAATACTTTAGTTTACCAATTACTGAAATGCCTTCAACTTGTAAAATTACCAAAGTACTCCTGATTTACAGAATTACCGTTTTACCCTCAATTTACAGAATTACCAAAATACCCTTGGTTTATAAAATCACCAAAATACCCCTAGTTTGTAAAATTACTAAAATACCCTTTGTTTATAAAATTACCAAAATACCCATGGTTTGAAAAATTACTAAAATACCCCTGTAGGGTAAAATTACTGAAATACCCTTGTGGGGTAAAATTACCATTTTGCCCCTAGGGTGTTAAATGACTATTTTGCCCTTGTGGGCAAGTGACTGACTTGGACTGTGTGATATAGACAACTTTGGAGGAGCAGCGAGGCTTGGAGTATCGACTTGGATAAGCTTGAATCGTATTATTGGACCCTGTGAAGGTAAGCAACTTATGGTCAATAAGGGTTCTTTGGCCGAATAAGGTAGGGTGGATTTTGAGTTTGTTAAGCATAACTTGTATGCTAAAAATGGTGATGAATAATTGTAGGACATCGTAAGGGATCTCAATGGCGATCGTCATGAAATGTGTGTGTACCAACACCCTTCTTTAGTTCAATTCGAGAATGGTAGAAATGCCAAATTCCGGCATTTCATGGTCATGTGGGTATGCGAATGCTCTCAAGTCATAGAGTAATTGTTAGATCCGCACCGCAAGGTGGTAAGCACGTTCAGCGTGACGTTTTAGCGTATTTCGGAAAAAGGGCTCGATGGGCCAAAACGGGCCCAATGGGCTTACTGGACCAATATGGGTAAGAGATGGGCAAATTAGCACATTAGGTAGATGGTGGAATCAAATTGCATAAAACCGATAAAATTACTGAATTAGCTTGTGCATGGCGTAGATCACGAAATTACCCTAAAGAGCAAAATTACCAAATTACCCTAAAGAGCAAAATTACCGATATACCTCTAGGGTTTTAAATTGGCTTAACCGCTTGATTGGTTACTACTGTATTTTACATGATATGCATTTATTAATATCTGCTGCATGGGATTGGGGTATTAATGGAGGAAATCTTGAAAGTGGTTCATCCACGTCTTGGAGGCTTTGCCTCAATCGACTGAAATTTGAGCGTTCTTCTTTCAAGCAACTGTGTGTGTGTGGGGGTGGGTTGAGATATTCCCACATGGTGTGTAGGGTTGGTGCAGGCGGTGTAGCGGTTGGTGGGTTAAGTAGTCTCCCAGATGGGCTTGCATTCATTATTCTTGTTGTTACTCATGCTCTCGAATCGGGCCTATGGGCCATCTTGTTATGTAAAAAGGGCTAAGGCCTTGCTATCAGATTCGAAAAGGGCTTGACCATCTGTAATCATTATCCGAATAGGGCTTATGCCCAATGGGCTCGAGCTGAATTGGGCTTTGGATGGGTTTTGTATACACCGAGTTTTCCCAAACTCACCCCTTCCTCTTCCATCCTTGCGGTGAGCCCTAGAATTGGTGGACTTGGAGTCAAGGGGATTCAGAGTGGCCATGAAGATTAATTGCCGATTTTAAAGAAGTTTAGCCTTTAATTTGGGTTATTTTATTTTTTATTTTTTTATTATGCTTAAAGTTGTAATAAGGCCGCTATTTTTAATTACTTTTATTGTGGGGATTATTAAACTGGCTAGCACTAGGTTCGCTTTTATAAAATCTACTTGTTTTGAAAAGATCACGATGGCGCACAAAGTTTCCATAAGTAAATGTTTTCCCAAGAAAATAAATATTTTAAGCAAACGATTTGCAACCTTAATCATTTTCTTAAGTGGTCATAATCAAACGGTTTTCTCAAAATTATACGAGATGTTAGAGTGTGGCAATGGCGGTGTGCATGTCTAGGATTGGATCCAAGAGAGCTTGGTACTTAAGCGGTCCGACGGACTCACCTCCTCTTCTTCCCGGTTTCCTACAGTGCGCAGCTTCCATTCACTTTAACTTACTTTTAAAAGTGTCTTTACAACACCAACTCAGCTTTTCCAAACTAAGTGTTTTGAACGCATCAATATGGCGCATCAGATCCGGTCATAACATCCAGGCCGGGTTTAGGGTGTTACAAGAGAGGATCTAGAGATGCTACAACCAGATCTGAGGCTCGTGCTCCTGCTAGAGCTTATGCTATACGCGCACGCGAGGATGCTTCCTCGCCAGATGTTATTACCGGTACTTTCACTCTCTTTGATACTAATGTGATTGCATTGATTGACCTTAGTTCTACTCATTCATATGTATGTGAGACCTTAGCATCCAGTAAGACTTTACCTGTTGAGTCTACTGAGTTCGTAATTCGAGTGTCGAATCCCTTGGGTCGTTATGTGCTTGTCGACAAGGTGTGCAAGAAATGCCCTTAATAATCCGAGGCTCCTATTTTCCTACCGACTTGATGCTTTTACCGTTTGATGAATTTGATGTTATTCTCGGTTTGGATTGGTTGATCGTACATGATGCAATTGTGAATTGCAAAAGTAAGACTATTGATTTGAGGTGTGCAAATAATGAGATAATCCGAGTCGAGTCTCTTGTTTTGAATGGATTGCCAACAATAATATCCTCGATGTTAGCTCAAAATATGTGAGAAAGGGGTGTGGCGTATCTTGCATACGTATTTGATAATAAAGAACTAGAAAAGAAACTTGAATCGGTACCGATGGTTTGTGAATATCTGGATGTTTTTCCCAAGAATTACGGGGTTACCACCTATTCGGAGGTAGAGTTTGGCATCGAACTTGTACACGGGACTACACCGATTTCGATTGCTCCGTGTCGTATGGCACCAACTAATTAAAGGAATTGAAAGCTTCGGTTGCAAGAGTTGATGGATAGAGGTTTCGCTTGACCAAGTTTCTCACACGGGGTGCACCAAGTATTGTTTGTGAAAAGAAGGACGGAACCATGAGGTTGTGCATCGACTATCGTCGGTGAATAAAGTGACAATAAAGAATAAATATCCGTTACAGCGTATTGATGATTTGTTTGATCAACTAAAGGGAGCCTCGGTGTTCTCAAAGATAGATTTGAGATCGGGCTATTATCGATTCTTGAATTGAGATTCGGATATACCCAAAACCGCTTTCGAGCGAGATACGGTCACTACGAGTTCTTAGTGATGCCGTTTGGGCTCACTAATGCCCCTGCGGTATTTATGGATTTGATGAATCGGATCTTCAGACCGTTTTTGGATCGGTTTGTAGTTGTGTTTATCGATGATATTTTGGTCTATTCAAGAAATAAAACCGATCATGTTGAACACCTGGGATTAGTGTTACAAATTTTACGGGATAAGCAGTTATATGCTAAGTTCAGTAAGTGTAAGTTTTGGTTAAGAAAGGTTAGCTTCTTGGGTCATGTGGTATCTGCATCGGGTATTCGAGTTGATCCGAACAAAATTTCAGCCATACTTAACTGGTAGCCTCCGAGAAATATTACTAAGGTTCGAGCTTTTGGGACTTGCTTGTTACTACTGATTTGTTTGTAAAGGGTTTTTCGATGATAGCCACACCAATGACGTAAACCGCTTGAGAAAGATGTTAAGTTTGAATGGACGAGAAAATGTCGAAAAGTTTCGATCAACTAAAGACTTATTTGATGAAGCTCGAAGACTAGTGCAGCCCGAATCCGGCAAAGAGTTTGTCATTTACAGTGATGCATCCTTACTTGGGTTGGGTTGTGTATTGATGCAAGAAGGTCGAGTTGTAGCTTATGCGTCGAGGCAATTGAAGCCACATGAGAAAAATTATCCAACCCATGATCTCGAATTAGCTGCCATCATATTCGCTTTGAAAATATGGAGACATTACTTATTTGGTGAGAAGTGCCATGTATTTTTGGATCACACAAGTCTCAAATATTTGATGACTCAAAGAGATTTGAATTTGCGACAAAGACGTTGGCTCGAGTTGTTGAAAGACTATGAGCTTGTCATTGACTATCACCCGGGAAAGGCTAATGTGGTTGCGGATGCTTTAAGTCGTAAATCACTGTTTGCTTTACGAGCGATGAATGTACACGTGTCTGTTCTATCCGACAATGTGTTAGTAGCAAAATTAAAGGCCAAACCCTTGTTGATTCATTAAATTCGTGAAGCTTAGAAAGTTGATGATGAATTGGTTGCAAAACGGGTTGAATGTGTTTTGAATATGGAATCAGAGTTTCAAATTGACGATGACGATTGTTTGAGGTTTAGAAGTCGTTTGTGTGTTCCAAGAAATTCAGAACTTATTTTGATGATTCTGAACGAAGCTCATTGTAGCCGAATGTCAATTCACCCAGGGAGTATGAAAATGTACAACGATCTGAGACGTCAGTTTTGGTGGCATGGTATGAAACGAGACATTTCCGATTTTGTTTCAAAGTGTTTAATATGTCAACAAGTGAAAGCGGAACATCAAGTGCCTACAGGTTTACTTCACCGATCATGATACCTGAATGGAAATGGGATCGAGTCACGATGGATTTTGTATCTGGGTTGCCATTGTCGGCAAGTAAGAAAGATGCGATTTGGGTTGTTGTTGATAGACTGACTAAGTCGGCTCATTTTATTCCCGTCGTCTGGATTATTCATTGGATAAACTAGCTGAATTGTATGTTTCTCAGTTGTAAGATTACACGGGGTACCCGTTTCTATTGTATCAGATAGAGATCCGAGATTCACATCGCGATTTTGGAAGAAATTTCAAGAAGCTTTGGGTACCAAATTGCATTTCAGCACCGCTTTTCATCCCCAGACCGATGGTCAATCTGAGCGGATAATTCAGATACTTGAGGATATGTTGAGATGTTGCATTCTTGAGTTTAGTGGTTCGTGGGAACGGTATTTACCTTTGATTGAATTTGCTTACAACAATAGTTTTCAGTCAAGCATTAAGATGGCACCTTACGAGGCTTTGTACGGTCGTAAATGTCGTACACCATTGTTTTGGACCGAGCTCGGTGAAAGTAAAATTTTCGAGTTGATTTGATTAAAGATCTTTGACGAAAGTAAAAATAATTCGTGAAACTCTGAAGGCAGCATCAGATCGTCAGAAGTCGTATGCGGATTTAAAACGAAGAGATATTGAGTATCAGGTGGGAGACAAAGTGTTTCTTAAAGTTTCACCTTAGAAAAAGATTCTCAGATTTGGCCGTAAGGGCACACTGAGTCCGAGGTTCATAGGGCCATACGAAATATCCGAACGAGTTGGTCTAGTGGCATATAGATTGATTTTACCCCCTGATCTTGAGAAGATTCACAATGTTTTTCATGTTTCGATGCTTCGACGTTACAGATCTGATCCTTCGCACATAATAAATCCCTCCAAGGTTGAAATTCAAGCCGATATGAGTTATGAAGAAGAACCGATTCAGTATCCTAGCTCGTGAAGTGAAAGAGTTGCGAAACAAAAGGGTTCCGTTGGTAAAGGTGTTATGGCTCAAACACGGATCGAAGAAGCTACTTGGGAAGCGAGAACTCTATGAAAGAACGATACCCAAACCTATTTACGGTAAGATTTTGGGGACGAAAATTTCATGAGTGGGGAGAGTTGTGACACCCTAAATTGACCCTAGTCGGAAAATGGTTTGGGACCGCTAAACCGAGTCACCAAGTATTTGAATATAATATTTATTGTCTAAAATATGTGAATATGAATGTGTGAAAGTTTTAAGCTTGATTTAGTCGATTGCATGTGAATTTAGTTAATAGGACTTATGTGTGACACTTTTGAAATGTGATAGGTTAATCTATAAGGATCTATTAATGCATGTTAGAAAATGCTTGTACTTATGTGTCAAATTACCCAAAATTTTAGGTAGTGGCGGCCATGCTATGGGTTAAAACATATTATAAACATTTTGTGTTAATATTTTGAGTTAGAAATAATAAAATAAAAGGTTAGTAATAAAGTAATGGAAATTGGGGGTGATGAAAACAAAGTGAGAGTTTGGTTCATCTTGGCGAAAAACCAAGTAAAAGAAAGAAAGAAAGGTTTGAAGAAGTTCGCCATGCTTGTAACTAGGTTGAGGTATGTTTGATATTATTCCATGAAATTCATGCATATTTTTAGTTGTTAGTTTGAATTCTACCTAGCCCACGGTTTAAATTTTTGCTATTTGATGGAGATGATACTCGGCCATGGATGTTGTCTTTCTTGGTTGGTGTTTGATGTTGTGGTGATGAGGCATGAAGATGATTGAGTTTGAGTGCTTAAATAAAAGGATTGGATGTGAGTGTGTGCGAGAATTTGAAAAGGATGGGTCTTAGCAACTTCATGAGGTGTTCGGCCATGGTGCTAAAATGTTGTATTTATGTTTAAACTTAAAATTATTTAGTTATATGGTTAGTATAGGTATGGATGACTGAATATGAGAGCATGAATAGATGAAGAGTTTTGTAATTATAAACAAAATTGGTTAATTGATATGTGGTAAATGTTAAGTGTTAAATGAAATGGAAATGATATCATATTGGAATATGTATATTCGACCACATGAATGAATACATAGATTGATGTTGCATATATTCGGCCTTTAATTAAGGATGTAGGTGATAGTGATAGATTGATGTTGCACATTCGGCTATAGGTAAGCATATTGATGATTTTATCTTGACTTAGATAATCGGCTAAAGGAGAATATTGGCTAATATGTTGAATTTGATTCATGATTTCATATATATATGACTCTAATGTCTAATGTATATATGGGCTAAGTACCTTGAGTTTCTCTTTGATGTTCAAAATGATTAAATCAATTTATTTGTTAAATTAAGCTCAAGAGCAAAGGGGAACTAAATCTGATAAAGGAAAGGAAAAAGTAATTGAATAGCCGTTGAAGTCGTTCGACAACATCCGAGGTAAGTCTTCGAGTAATGGAACTTAGTTTATGATTTGATTAAGTCATGACATATAAGCATAACAAATAAACGGTGATATAATGATTCTACTTGAATTATATATTGAGGTAATTGGCTTATACTTATGACGGGCAATTAATGCGTATAGAGATCATGTTATAAAGCGAATCAAAATCATGCCCTTTGTATGTGGCTATTGAGCCGAAAATGGTAATGGTTGATAAGTGTCTTGTGTTTGAATTCTAGTAATGAAAATGAAATATAGATGTGTTATGATTTATTGATATATGTGCATGATTATTCGAATGATAACCGGACTAAGATCCAAAGGCATTTGTGCTAGTGACTATATCCGGGTTAAGTCCCAAGGCATTTGTTTACTATATCCGGTTAAGTCCCAAGGCATTTGTGCGAAGTTACTATATCCTGCTAAGTCCGAAGGCATTTGTGCGAGTTACTATATCCGAGCTAAGTCCCGAAGGCATTTGTGCGAGTTGTTATATCCGACTAAATCCCGAAGGTACTTGGGTTTGGAAATGAGCGATCTTGCTGTAATAATTTCAATTAATACGCTCATAAAATCCAAACGATAAGGTATGTTTCGTATATGCATCGGAAAGTTGATTCCTTTTAAATAGTATTCGCTCAATTGATTAACAAACTTCCGGCCTTAGTTAGGTTTGATCCCCTGTGTATGAATATACTGGTTGAAGTGTGAAGTAAGTATGATTTTGGGAATATGCGTATATGCAATTATTCATTTAGTCATATGGACGCTATACTTTAGTCGTAAATAATTTCATCACTTAAACTTACTAAGCATTAAAATGCTTATTCTGTTGCTTTGATTCTCTGTTTTATAGATTTTGTTTGTCAGCTATCGGACTCGGGAGTGTCAAAGTCGAAGTCGTCCTCACTATCAAAGCCCTTTTGGTACTCTTTTAGTTGAACTTTGATAATGGCATGTATAGGACTGACCTTTGTTGTTAATCAAGTACCTTTTGGTAATGTATATATTCGGATAGCCATGCGAAAATGGCTTATATATATTTTGAGCATGGCATTATAATCATTTTTTATATTGTTCATTGAGTGGTATCGAAATGCTTGGTAATGATTAGCCATTGGAATGGTTAATCACGATCATTTTGGTGCTATGTATGACAAATGGCTAGTTGATTCATGGAAAACTATGAAATAGGTTAAAATTACCTTAAACTAGATGCTGACAGCAGCAGTGATGTGAGTTTGAAAAATCACCAAAAATAGTAGAAATGTAATTAAATAATGAATAAATTATTTAATCGAATCTTGATGAGTATATTTTCATATGAAAGAAACGAAACGACCATATGAGCCGTATTTTATGAGATGTTTAAGTTTTCGTGAAACAGGGACAGAGCAATTTCTGGATCCCCTGTTCTGACTTTATAAATTCACTATAAATTAACCAGAGATAATTAGAAGTCATGATCTATATTTACAGATTCCTTTTTGAGTCTAGTTTCATTAGAAACAAATGGCATAAGTATTGAATCCCTGTACAGGGAGATATCTAAGTCGTATTGCATGAAGGTCAGAGTAGTCGAACCCTGAAATAGGGGAGACTTTAATTAATAAACTGTACTAATTGGCCCAACCAAAAATTCTAGAAAAAAATTTGTAGATTGATATATGAATGTAGTTTCAGGAAAAATTTACAGAATTGGTTTTCGAGTTTTGTAACTCAAGATATGATTTTTAAAGTGACTGTGATGCAGTTAGCCAGCTTGTCTGGAAATTTTAAAATGAACTGTGTAAGCAAATGAATTAAGTCCGTTAACTCCCCGTGTTCGTCTCCGGTAACGGTCTCGGGTACGGGGCATTTCAAACCAACAATAAGAATTCATAGCCATTTCTCAGAGTTGTTCTTAAACTTAACCTTGCTCATTTGCTTGTAAGCATATCATATTCATTTCCATGATTTCCTAACCTACTTCGTAGAAACAGAGTCTTTCATATTCAAAAATTAAGTACGATACGAACGTACCTGTAGGAATTATACATTTCATATCTCATACTTTATCATCGAACAATCTAGAAACAGAATAAATATTCACAGACAAGTACAATGCCAACATCCCAGACGTGGTCTTACATATAATTCAGTATCGATGCCTTTGTCCCAGACAGGGTCTTATACGAAAACAGATACGATGCCGATGTCCCAGAATGGTCTTACACGTAAATTTCAAATTGATGCCTGTGTCCCAGACACGGTCTTACACGATAATTCAGATCAATACCAATGTTCTTTTATCAGGCTCTCAATGCCATCCAATACAGATAACAGTTTATAAACACAGAATTTAATCAACTTAACACATAAGTGTAGTTTGACTTACATCGTATGGATTTCGGACGAAAATGAGTCAATTATTCAACTACCTTGGACTTCCCTCGATCTAAGTCCGATTTTATTTGTTCTTGATCTAATACAATACAATTCAACCATTTAATCATTCATTTCATTCAATTTAATCCATATACACATATTTAGGGCACTTTACATTTTAGCCCTTACATTTTCACACTTTGACAATTTAGTTCATTTTTCACAAAATCACCAATATGTAAAATTTCTTTGCAACAAGGGCTATCTGAATTTTCATGCTTCTATATAATCTCATACAACATGTTAAATTCACAAATTAGTCCTTCAAAACCTCATTTTCACAAATTAGCCCAAATAGCTCATTTCATCAAAAATTCAAGAACAAAACATGATAATCTAACATATGTATTTCATAATCCATATAAGAGTACTACAAAGCTCATATAATCATCAATGGCACATTTTATAATCTTCAACAAAAACAGAAATTTAGACATGGGTTTTGAAGAACACAAAGCAACGATTACAGAAACGTAAAAATTATCAAAAACCAAGCAAAAACACATACCTAATTGATGCTTGCAAGTGCTGAAACCCTAAAGCTCTATTCCTTCCTATTTTTTTTTTGATTTTCGGCAAGAATGCATGAAGAAATGGCTTATTTCATGCATTTAATTTACTTTAATTCATTTAATACACCATTTACCATTTTTCCCTTCATTAATAAATCATTAAAACTTACCTAACATGTCCATAATTGTCCATCATTAACATAAATGGTAAATTTGACATGCAAGCACCCATATTTTAAAAGCCAAGCCAAGTAGGTGCTTTAACATTTAGCACTCAACTTTTGCACTTTACACGATTTAATCCTTTTTCATAATTAAGCACAGAAACAGACAAATTAAGTCATAGGAATTTCACAAATGAAAATTCTCATATCATAGACACAGAAAATAATATTAAAATATTTTTTAGACTTGGATTTGTGGTCCCGAAACCGCTATTCTGACTAGGGTCAAAACCGAACTATTACAATATATGCTTGCAATTTGATATAGAAAACAATGTGAATGAATAATTTATAACTATGAGGTTTATAGCAATTTATACTCTTTTTTTTGTGTTTATATTGTAACCTAGTAAATGATTGGTAAGAGTTGCTTATTATGTTCATACGGACTTACTAAGCTATATAGCTTACCCCCTTCCATTCCCATGTTTTATAGTGTCGTCAAGCTAGCTCGGGTTAGAGATCTCCGGAGATCCTATCACATTATCAAGCTATCATTTTGGGTATTGATGAATTGAAGTATATTGAGTTTATGGCATGTATAGGGACTTGGTCATTTTGTTATATGCATCATATGATTTTAGTCAATGTAATGGCTTGTAATCGTCAAAGGCTTGTTTTGCTATTTGGCCATGTAAGTTGGCTTATATTGGCTAACATGGTTGTAAGCCTAAGTATATTCATATATGTGTCAATGTCTATCGTGATATGATCATGGTATGCTTGGTGAATGTGAAATATTTGGAAATGTAATTTGTGGCATGATTGTGTAATGTTTGGAATTGTGACCTATTGATGAGATGAGGAATTTGAGTATAATTTGGTAACTAGATAGTAATTGAATGAAGCCTAATGAATGTGAGATTTGTATGGTTGATTTAGGGCTTAATAAATGTAGTGAATATGTTAGATAAAGATATAAATTTGATATGTTTTAACCATGAATGTGGATGTTTTGGTTGCCTATGTATTGTTTTGTGCCTTTGAATTGGTGTAAGTCTATGTGTGAATAAAGGTGACAAATGGCTTGGTAAATAGCCTTATTATTGTCCATACGGGTAGACACACAGACGTGTGTCTAAGCCGCATGTGACGCACGGTTAGCCCTATGGGCGTGTGATCCGGCCATTTGTCCCCTGCACCTAAATTGTTGCAAAACAGAATGCTCAGTATCGAGCACACGGGTATGAGACATGGGCGTGTGTCTTGGCCATGTGACTTCAATTTGTTCTTTAGTGACAAACAGAGAGTTACACGGGTTAGGGACACGGACATGTGTGACCACACGGCTTGCCCACACGGGCGTGTCCCAAGCCACACCGGCGTGTGATCCCTGTTTTAGCAAAAATTCTCTAAGTGTCATAAAATTTTATAAAGTTCTCGGTTTAGTCCCGAATCGCTTCCAAAGCATGTTATGGGCCTCGTAGGCTTGTGTTAGGGACGATATGAATGTATGTGACAAAATTTAATTTGGGAAAAATTTATAACTCGAAAATCCATGTTTGCTTGTGTTTAAGTCTGGTAATGCCTCGTACCCTGTTCCGGCGTCAAATACGGGTAAAGGGTGTTACACCGGTAATGCTTCGAAACCATGTTCCTACGACAGATACGGGTTAAGGGTGTTACAGGAAAAGTAGTTTTGAGACCACAAATCCAAGGTCAAAAAATTTATTTTTTTATTATTTTATGGTCTACAGCATGATAGTGTTACCGTATAAAAAATTCGTTAAGAAATTTTACCGTTTGCTTGCTCAATTTGATAAAAAGAACTAAATCGCGTAAAGTGTAAAAGTTGAGTTCTAATAGCTAAAGGTATTAAATAGCTATGAAACTGTAAAGTGGAGGTCCTTATATTGTAATTAGACCATTAGTATGTTAGTGGGTGATAATGACTTCGCAATTTTGTAATTTGGATTAATTTTAAAGGTTGATTAAGTAATTAAATAATAAATGATAAGTTAAAATAAAATCAAATTTTCTATCATCTTTCTTCATCATTGTTCAACTGAATATAGAAGGGAAAGAAGCCATTTCTGCTCATCTAGGTTTCGACTTGTAACACCCCAAACCCGGCCTGGATGTTATGACCGGATCTGATGCGCCACATTGATGCGTTCAAAACACTTAGTTTGGAAAAGCTGAGTTGGTGTTGTAAAGACACTTTTAAAAGTAAGTTAAAGTGAATGGAAGCCGCGCACTGGTAGGAAACCGGAAGAAGAGGAGGTGAGTCCGTCGATTTGCTTAAGTACCAAGCTCTCTTGGATCCAATCCTAGACATGCACACCGCCATTGCCACACTCTAACATCTCGTATAATTTTGAGAAAACCGTTTGATTATGACCACTTAAGAAAATGATTAAGGTTGCAAATCGTTTGCTTAAAATATTTATTTTCTTGGGAAAACATTTACTTTATGGAAACTTTGCGCGTCATCGTGATCTTTTAAAAACAAGTAGATTTTATAAAACGAACCCTAGTGCTAGCAGTTTAATAATCCCTAAAATATAAGTAATTAAAAAGAGCGACCTTATTACAACATTAAGCATAATAAAAATAATCCAAAATAAATATTAAACTTATTTAAAATCGGCAATCAATCTTCATGGCCACTCTGAATCCCGCCACTCAAGTCCACCAATTCTAGGGCTCACCGCAAGGATGGAAGAGGAAGGGGGTGAGTTTCGGAAAACTCAGTGTATACAGAAACCCATCCAAAGCCCAATTCAGCTCGAGCCCATTGGGCCTAAGCCCTATTCAGATAATGATTACACAGAGGTCAAGCCCTTTTGAATCTGATGCAAGGCCTTAGCCCTTTTTACATAACAGTGTGGCCCATAGGCCCGATTCGATAGCATGAGTAACAATAGTAATAATGAATGCATGCCCATCCTGGGAGACTACTCAACCCACCAACCGCTACACCGCCTGCACCAACCCTACACACCATGTGGGGAATATCTCAACCCACCCAAATTTCTACACACCACAGTGCAAAGAAGCACTCAAATTCAGTCGATTGAGGCAAAGCCTCCAAGACGTGGATGAACCACTTTCATTACTTCCTCCATTAATACCCCAATCCCATGCAACAGATATTAATAAATGCATATCATGCAAAATACGGTAGTAATCAATCAAGCGCTTCACCAATTTAAAACCCTAGGGGTATATCGGTAATTTTGCTCTTTAGGGTAATTACGTGATCTATGCTACTACACAAGCTAATTCAGAATTTTTATCGGTTTTATGCAATTTGACTCCACCATCTACCTAACAGCTAATTTGCCCATCTCTTACCCATGTTGGTCCAGTAAGCCCATTGGGCCCGCTTTTGGCCCATCAAGCCCTTTTTCCGAAATACGCTAAAACATCACGCTGAACGTGCTTACCACCTTGCGGTGCGGATCTAACAATTACTCTATGACTTGAGAGCATTCAGATACCCACATGACCATGAAATGCCGATTTGGCATTTCGGCTTTTGCCGAATTGAACTAAAGAAGGGTGTTCGGTACACACCGATTTGCGACGATCGCTTCGAGATCTCTTCCGATATCCTACAATTGATTAGCACGAGGCTTATTTACAAACCATAATCACTAAACTCCAAAACTTAACTCACCCATGATCGAACCATGTCCCTACAAGCCTTTGAAATCTTACCTTTTGCCAAAATCGATAGCTAGCTCGAATCCGATTGCTCCAATGATTCACGCTTTCAATCCAACACTTAAGAAGACACTAATCATTGACAGAAAATGTCAGTTAAAACCTTTAGAGCCACATGCCCAATTCGACACCTCTCTATATTTTAGGGACTTGACTTTTCCTAACTTTGTAAAATATAACCAAATCGAGATGATGAACACTTACCCTTACTCATTTTTGATCTCCACGCAATCTGGTGCAGATTTATCTTTCAAATGATGGTAAAAACTTGACTCCCGGAGTTTTGAAGTTCCGGCTATAAGCCCCCAATTCTATGGTTTTTCGGCTTTTGTGTGATGAAGGAGATGATAATGCGGGGCTACAACCTTGAAGTAGAATTGCGATCGGAATCCGAGATTAAGAAAAGATAATTTGTAAATTAATAAAAGCAAAAGAATATAGGAGAACCTGGCTTTGAAGAAATCGGCACAAGCAGTGATCACAGGAGTCGGCTTTTATGGATTCGGCAAAAGTGTTGATGAATAGTAGGTATGATGAATAGTTTGAAGAAGAAAAAATAGAAGAAGAAGAGTAGGGAGGTGGTAGTTTCGCTAGAGAGGAAAAAGAGAAAAAGAACAATCCTAAGGTGTAAAAGCGAAGAAAACGGCACCAACAATACCCTAAGTGCGAAATACTACCCTCATAATCCCCCGCCGATTTTCCCTCTTGCTTCCCCATTCTGCTAACTCCTAGCCTCATCCCAATCCCTTAAATCTCTCCCTTATCACTCCTTAATCCAAGCAGTTAAACCGATCCAACTCTCCTCTAGCGTAATCCACGAACTCCAACACTTACCCTCCCGCACTAAAAAATAAATGCATCTATTTGCCAACAAAGGAATCGAACCTGTGTCTTCCCCAACACTTACACGCCACCTTCATAGCTCCCTAGTGGCGTCCTTAGCCACTTTACCAAAGGCTCATTTGTGATGCAATTTACCCATCACTCCACTTAAGGCCACTTAGCCAGAACCCCTAACTCCTAAGTCTAAAATTCCAAAAATTCAACTGGGTTTTGGCCAACTCATGGGCCTTCTATAAGCCCATTTACCTACTCAAAATACTAATTCCACATCCAAATACAAAATTTTAAAAATCTTTACAAAATATTGAAAATTACGAATAAACCCGAAAATCAGGATGTTACACGACTACCCTCCTTAAAGAAATTTCGACCTCGAAATTTTACCTTATCAGAACTACCCACACCGAATCTTTCTTGGTGGGTGTCAAAGGTAACCCACTCACAAAGTCCATTGTTACTCTTTCCCACTTCCATAGTGGAATTTTCACTGGTTGTAATAATCCCGACGGCAGTTGGTGCTCAGCCTTAACCTGCTGGCATGTCAGACATTTCCCCACAAATTCAGTCACCTCTCGCTTTAATCCGGGCCACCAGTACACCTCTCGCAAGTCTTGGTATAACTTATTCCCTCCAGGATGCATGGCACGAGTCCACCATGAGCCTCTTTTAGAATTAATCGCCTCAATTCGTGGTCCTTTGGAATACAAACCCTTCCACGAAAACACGTAACTCCTTCACTGTTCAACCCAAAATCCTTGTTCTCACCACTCTTAATTTCTTTGAACCAAGAGCTAATGAATCGTCCTTCAACTGTTTTTCTTTAATCTGCTCAGTCCAAGTAGGCCTTATTTGCAGTTCTGCCAACAAGCTTCCATCATTGTATAGACTTAATAGTGCGAACAAGGCTCTCAAATCCGTAACAACCCTTCGACTCAATGCATCCGCCACCACATTAGCCTTTCCTGGGTGGTACTCTATCGAACAGTCGTAGTCTTTAAGCAACTCCACCCACCTTCGTTGCCTAAGGTTCAACTCCTTCTGAGTCAACAAATACTTTAAGCTCTTATGATCGGTGTATATGATGCACTTCTCCCCATATAAATAATGTCTCCAAATTTTTAACGCAAAAATCACCGCTGCTAGCTCCAAATCATGCGTAGGGTAATTCACCTCATGAGCCTTAAGCTGTCGTGATGCATAGCGACCACCTTGCCCTCTTGCATCGATCGCAACCTAACCACACATGCGACGATCGCTATATACGGTGAAGTCCTTCCCGGACACCGGTTGAATCAACACCGCGCTTGGTCAATACCTTTTTCAACCGATCAAAAGCTTTTTGTGTTTCTCGGTCGCACAAATGGTACTCCTTTTCTTATGAGCTTTGTCAAAGCGCGCCATCATCGAGAAACCCTCCACAAACCTTCAGTAACCTCGCCAACCCTAGGAAACTCGAATTTCCGATACTGACCTAGGTGGCTTCCATTCCAAAATCCCTTCAATTTTACGAGGATCCACCTTAATCCCCTCGGCAAAGACCACATGCCCTAGGAAAGTTACCTCCCTCAACCAGAATTCACACTTGCTAAATTTCGCATAGAGCTCTTTTTCCCTTAACACTTGCAGCACAATACGGAGATGTTCATCATGCTTCGCCTCTGTTTCAGAGTATACCAAGATATCGTCGATAAAGACGACTACAAACCGATCCAAGTAAGGTTGGAATACTCGATTCATCGATCCATAAAAGCTGCAGTGCGTTCGTTAGCCCAAACGGCATGACCACAAACTCATAATGTCCATATCGAGTTCAAATCTTTGTCTTATGAATATCCCTTCTTTTACCCTTAGCGATGGTATCCGAGCGAAGATCGATTTTGGAGAATACCGAAGCTCCCTAAGATGATCAAACAGTCATCAATCCTTGGTAGTGGATACTTATTCTTAATCGTCGGTTTATTCAATGGCGATAATCGATCACATGCGCATCGTTCCATCCTTCTTCTTCACAACAGACCGGTGCTCCCCAAGGAGACACACTAGGCCTAATGAAGCCTCTATCTAATAGCTCTTGAATTTGAGCCTTCAGTTCCACCAACTCCTTCGGAGCCATCCTATAGGGTGCAATAGATACTGGAGCCGTTCCAGGCAACAAATCGATTCCAAACTCAACTTCCCGATTCGGAGGTAATCCAGGAAGCTCTTCCGGAAAAACATCCCGGAATTCCCTAACAGTTCTGATGGTCTCCACAGTCAGATCCTCAGTTTCAGCTTGGCTCACCAAAGCCAGATATGCCTCGCATCCCTTGCGCATCAGTTTCTCAGCCCTCAACGCCGATACTACATTGGATAAGTAATCCCTTCGTTCTCCAATAATCATAACCTTTTCATCATTGACAGTTCTTAACACCATCCTCTTAGCTGCACAATCCAAAGTTGCCTTATGCTTGGTCAACCAATCCATCCCTAGTATCAAATCGAATTCCTCAAACGGTAACTCCATCAAATCCCCACAGAAAACCCTGCCTTGAATCTCCAGAGGCACCTCCTTGAAGAGTTTCTCTACCTTAACCGAATGACCTAAAGGACTTATCACAGACACCCCACATACAGTCTCCTCGAAGTTACGCCCGATGCCCTGAAATGTTATATGCCACATACGAATGGGTTGATCCCACATCAATCGAGTAGTATAAGGTACACCATAGATAAAAACCGTACGCTTATGACATCAGTCGTCACCCTCAAGGGCGACGACGCAAAGCATACACCAAAGTCGGCCGACGAGCATCTGCGTTACCAATACCCTGCCGGTGCCCCACGTCCACGGCCATTACCACCGCGACCTTGTCCACGACCTCTTGCCAGCGGCGGTCCATCCCTCACAAGTTGAGCGGTCGCTCGGCCCCTTGTTCGACCACGAGCACGAGTGGCCCTCCTAGGACAATCCTTAATCCTATACTCAGTAGACCCTGGCGAAAACAAGCCCTTAACGCGCTTCCAGCACTCTCCTTGATGCATTACGCAATCTCCACAAGCTTGCGGTCTACACAGTGTTCACCGGAATCGCCGAACAGTTCCTCCATCCTAGCTCTCTTAACATTTCGATTTACAACACCACCGGTCTAGCATCCCTCCCGAACCGATTCCGATCCTTATCACGATTCCTCCGTTCGGTTTGCTTCACTTCCTCGGCTATCTTAGCCTTCTCTACAGTCAAATAAATCTCGCTCTCTCTGCGAGCTATGAGCACCCTTAACTCATCTCTAAGGCCATCCTCAAAAGCGTCTGCTTGGCCAGATTCATGGAAACGATGCCATTAGCATACGACTCAATCGTAGAAACTCCGCCTCATATTCAAGAATGGTCTTATTTCCACGAGTCGTTCAGAACTCCTTTCTGCGTGCATCTATATAGCTAGCTCCAACATATTTTGCCTTAAAGGTCTGCTTTGAACAGCTCCCATGTTACCCTCTCACCGGGTACCTTCTCTCACATAATCCACCATCGACGCTTCATCCCGCAAAGAACGACATCGCCCTTTCAACTTCGCTCTCCGAGCGGTCCGGTCGTCCATGATCCGCTCTGTGGCTTCCAACCATTAGATTACCACATTTGGGGCCACTCCAGATCGCCCTAAAATCTCAAATCAGTTGGCCGAAGTCGTTCAAATGGACCCCTATTCATGGGCCCGACGTTAGCTCCGGCCACCCTTTTCAAAACCCTCAACATGGCACGAGACAAAGCGTCATCCCCGCAGCCGGTCATACGGCCCATTTTCATTAATCGGTGGTGGGCGTACCCGCCGGTGGCATGTGTTCGATGACGCAGATCTAGCTTGAGTGCTACCTCGGCCTCGACCACGGCCTCTTCCTCGAGTAGCCCTTGTACTCATAACGATTTATCGATTACGAATTTTATGACATTAGTTTCTTGGTTTCACTGCTTATTACGAATATCTTATGAGCAGATAGAGTTTGAGTTATTTCAAGCAATCATAATTTAGCTACGGTTTCATCTTGTAGTCCTAATACTACATCATCAATAGCTCTATCTCTAAGGCTCAATACTATCTGCAGTATTATTTATAGTACAGTTCCATATAAATACTTAAAGCAGAAAAAGATCACTTACAGACTTGGTGCCGGGGATTCAGTGTGCCACTTCCTTATCAGTCCATGTAAAAATTAAAAACCATGTTTTTGTTTACCGAAAATAAAAAGATTTCATTTGGAAACACTTTTATTTTAAAACTATTGATTTAACCCCGTTTAACAAATAGAAAAAACTTGAATATCTTCGAGAAACTTACTATTTCCAAAAATACCCTTCTTAGGCCCAAGTTTTTCAAAAGATTTTCGGACCCGATCCACAGCCGAGTTGTTGCAACCTAGGCTCTGATACCACTAAATGTAACACCCCAAACCCGGCACGGATGTTATGACCGGATCGATCGCCACATTGATGCGTTCAAAACACTTAGTTTGGAAAAATGAGTTGGTGTTGTAAAAGACACTTTTAAAAGTAAGTTAAAGTGAATGGAAGCTGCGCACTGGTAGGAAACCAGGAAGAAGAGGAGGTGAGTCCGTCGGACTGCTTAAGTACCAAGCTCTCGTCGGATCCAATCCTAGACATGCACACCGCCATTGCCACACTCTAACATCTCGTATAATTTTGAGAAAACCGTTTGATTATGACCAGCTTAAGAAAATGATTAAGGTTCCAAATCGTTTGCTTAAAATATTTATTTTCTTGGGAAAACATTTACTTTATGGAAACTTTGCGGCGTCATCGTGATCGTTTAAAAACAAGTAGATTTTATAAAACGAACCCTAGTGCTAGCCAGTTTAATAATCCCCAAAATATAAGTAATTAAAAGAGCGACCTTATTACAACTTTAAGCATAATAAAAATAATCCAAAATAAATATTAAACTTATTTAAAATCGGCAATCAATCTTCATGGCCACTCTGAATCTCTTGACTCCAAGTCCACCAATTCTAGGGCTCACCGCAAGGATGGAAAAGGAAGGGGTGAGTTTGGGAAAACTTCGGTGTATCTGAAACCCATCCAAAGCCCAATTCAGCTAGAGCCCATTGGGCCTAAGCCCTATTCAGATAACAATACATAGTAGGTGAAGCCCTTTTGAATCTGATAGCAAGGCCTTAGCCCTTTTTACATAACAGTGTGGCCCATAGGCCCGATTCATAGCATGAGTAACAACAAGAATAATGAATGCAAGCCCATCCGGGAGACTACTCAACCCACCAACCACTACACCGCCTGCACCAACCCTACACACCATGTGGGAATATCTCAACCCACCCACCCTACACACACACAGTTGCGAAGAACGCCTCAAATTCAGTCGATTGAGGCAAAGCCTCTAGTACGTGGATGAACCACTTTCAGTACTTCCTCCATTTATACCCCAATCCCATGCAACAGATATTAATAAATGCATATCATGCAAAATACAGTAGTAATCAATCAAACAGTTCAGCCAATTTAAAACCTTAGGGGTATATCGGTAATTTTGCTCTTTAGGGTAATTACGTGATCTATGCTACTACACAAGCTAATTCAGTAATTTTTATCGGTTTTATGCAATTTGACTCCACCATCTACCTAACAGGCTAATTTGCCCATCTCTTACCCATGTTGGTCCGTAAGCCCATTGGGCCCAGTTTTGGCCCATCGAGCCCCTTTTTTCGAAATACGCTAAAACGTCACGCGAACGTGCTTACCACCTTGCGGTGCCAGATCTAACAATTACTCTATGACTTGAGAGCATTCGCATACCCACATGACCATGAAATGCCGATTTTGGTATTTCGCTTTTTGCGAATTGAACTAAAGAAGGGTGTTGGTGCACACCGATTTGCGCGGCCGCCATCGAGATCTCTTCCGATATCCTACAATTGATTAGCACAAAGTGCTTATTTACAAACCATAATCACTAAACTCCAAAACTTAACTCACCCATGATCGAACCATGTCCCTACAAGCCTTTGAAATCTTACCTTTTGCCAAAATCGATAGCTAGCTCGAATCCGATTGCTCCAATGATTCACGCTTTCAATCCAACACTTAAGAAGACACTAATCATTGATGAAAATGTCGATTAAAAACCTTTAGAGCCACATGCCCAATTCGACAGCCTCTCTATATTTTAGGGACTTCGGCTTTTCCTAACTTTGTAAAATATAACCAGATCTGAGATGATGAACACTTACCCCTTACTCCTTTTTGATCTCCACGCAATCTGTGCGATTTATCTTTCAAACGATGGTAAAACTTCGACTCCGGAGTTACGAAGTTCACTATAAGCCCCCAATTCTATGGTTTTTCGGCTTTTGTGTGATGAAGGAGATGATAATGCGGGGCTACAACCTTGAAGTAGAATTGCGGTCAGGAATCCAGGATTAAGAAAAGATAATTTGTAAATTAATAAAAGCAAAAGAATATAGGAGAACCTGGCTTTGAAGAAATCGGCACAAGCAGTGATCACAGGATTTCGGCTTTTATGGATTCGGCAAAAGTGTTGATGAATAGTAGGTATGATGAATAGTTTGAAGAAGAAAAAATAGAAGAAGAAGAGTAGGGGAGGTGGTAGTTTGGCTAGAGAGGAAAAGAGAGAAAGAACAATCCTAAGGTGTAAAAGTAAGAAAACGGCACCAACAATACCCTAAGTGCCAAATACTACCCTCATAATCCCCTGCCGATTTTCCTCTTCGGTTCCCCATTCGGCTAACTCCTAGCCTCATCCCAATGCCTTAAATCTCGCCTTATCACTCCTTAATCCAAGCAGTTAAACCGATCCAACTCTCCTCTAGCGTAATCCACGAACTCCAACACTTACCCTCCTCCGCACTAAAAAATAAATGCATCTATTTGCCAACAAAGGGAATCGAACCTGTGTCTTCCCCAACACTTACACGCCACCTTCATAGCTCCCTAGTGGCGTCCTTAGCCACTTTACCAAAGGCTCATTTGTGATGCAATTTACCCATCACTCCACTTAAGGCCACTTAGCCGTAACCCCTAACTCCTAAGTCTAAAATTCCAAAAATTCAACTGGTTTTGGCCAACTCATGGGCCTTCTATAAGCCCATTTACCTACTCAAAATACTAATTCCACATCCAAATACAAAATTTTAAAAATCTTTACAAAATATTGAAAATTGCGAATAAACCCGAAAATCAGGATGTTACACGACTACTCTGAAGCTTAATTCGTGAGTGATTTTTGTCCCGTTTTTAATGATTTCTATGATTTCGAGATTGTTGTAGCTTAATCTAGCTAGCGCGGGGACTAATTTGTAAAATTGTTAAACTGTTTGGGTTTTTCCCTTGATGTACATGCTTAAGTTTTGAAGTTTTATGATAGAAAATGCATGGTTATTCTCAGATAAACAACTTTTGTAAAGGAATTTTTAGTAAAATTGTCAAATAGGGACTAATTTGAAAACTATAAAATATTATGTGGTAAATTTGTGAATTTTTGAAAAATATGGGCTGCTATTAGTATGTATAGAAATCGGCTAGGCTTGGGTAAGAGAAAATTTGCATGAATTTCATTTTTCGAGCCTAGGGACTAAATTGCAAAGAATTAAGAATACAAGGGCAAAATGGTAATTTTTCCAAAATTGCTTGTTGGACTAATTGAATGTGAAAAATATTAAATTGAGTTAAATTTATCCGTATAGATTAAGATAGACCTCGTACGGAGTTAGATCGGGGCAAAGGAAAAATCTCAGAGTAATAGCCTCCGTATCTATGTATGCTCGTTGAGGTAAGTTCATGTAATTAAATTGTGTAATTATATGCTTTAATTGAATTATATGTATGTGATTTGCATTATTTTCATATATGAATATCGATCGCATATCCGACAACGTACGATGATTACCGATTCCCATTTGAACCTTAGGAATTTGTAGTATACAATGACATGCCATTAGGGTTACTAATTCTTAGCTCGAGAGAGCTTACCGAGATTTAGCTCACACGAGCTTACCAGTATTCAGCTCGTATGAGCTTACCGCTTACAGCTAGTAAAAGCATACCAATTCAGAGCTTGTATGAGCATACATGTATAGAAATTGACGGATTACAATTCAGTACACCTTATCTATGCTACCCGAGTATACAATGATATTCTAAATGGTTCAAAGGACACAATTCTATTACGAGAATATAGGAGTTTGGTATGAACTACTACAAGTATTTACATGAAATACATGGAAATGATGTTACATGATACATTGATATATGAAATGGATGATACATGTTTAGGCAACTTGAATAATTTTTGAGTTCATCTATGTATATTGGCTATTATATGTGTTTCGCATGATGAACATGTTGGTGAATATGTGTTTAGGCATTAGGCAAATTGAGTTGGGATATGCTATGTTACTTACCTAAATTGTGATTAAATGGTAAGTTAAATTCTATGTTACACAAACTTACTAAGCTTAAATGCTTACTCTGTGTTATTTTCTGTGTTTTATAGTGATTAAGAAGCTCGTTCGAGTTGGAAGCTTGTCGGAGCTATATCACACTATCCATCAACTCTTTTCATACTTTTAGTTGGTTACATTTTGGTTATAATGGCATGTATAGGTTATCTTGGCTAAATGTTGGCCTATATGTGTTTTGTTGACATTAGCTACTTATTTGGCTTGAGTTTTGGTATTTTGGTATGTGCATAATTTTCCCTACAAGGTTGATGTGTGGATTGATTTGTGGTTGAATGATGAAAGGTAAAATAGTAGTTGAATATGCACATGAGGTATGTTTTAATACTTAGTGTGATTTGGTGCTATGCTATGGCAAGCATATATGTGTGTTTGATGCCATTGAATAAGTGGTACAATTGACACCAAATGGTAAGTTTTGGTATATAATTTACATGTTGCGTATTGATGCAGTTATACATAAAAGTTGGTTGATTACTTAGTTACATGGATAACATGGTTGAACATAATTATACTTGTCATTTGAGGTGCCTAAGGGCATATTGGTTGTATGTGAATATATCACATGTCTAAAGCTTGCTCATGCTTGGGTTGGATGCTTGATTATAGCTAGTGTATGTGTGCATTTTTGGGTGTAGGTTGGTGCCAAATTGGGTGAGAAACGTGGCTTGTAAAAGGGCCTATTTTCATCCACACAGGTAGAGACACGAGCGCGTGTCTCAGCCGTGTGCGGCACACGGCCAGGTGACATGACCGTGTGTCCTCTACAGGTTTCAAAGGGTTCCAAGTTAGGCTATTACATGGCCTAGGACATAGCCTGGTAGACAGGCATGTGGCTTCGCCATGTGACCCAAGTCAATGAGTTACACGGGTATGGACATGGGCTGGGACACGGCCATATGTCCCTATTTCGAATGCCCACAGAACCTAAGTCACGGGCGTGTCACTTGCCTGTGTAACCCCTACAGCTTTGAAAATTTGCAATGTTTTTTGAAAAATTCTACGAGTTTTTTTATTTAATATCGACTTGTTTCTATTGTATATTTAGGGCCTCTAGGGCTCGTATAAGGGACAATATGTATGATTTTGATTAGTTTTATTATGAATATTGATAAGTTATGAAATGATCAAAATTCTGTTTGTTTGTATTGTAAACTCCGATAATACTCTATAACCCTATTTTGGTGACATATACAGATTAGAGATGTTACAGTATCGATACTCAGGACTAAAGTACCGATAATTTACAGCAAGTACCGATAATTTTGTATAATTGGGATTTTTTTCGAAAAATAGTAAGCTACTTTGGTATCGTTTTTCAAGTGGTATCGATACGACTCAAAGAAAATATCGATACCCTAAATGCCAGTATCGATACCTACGAGCAATTTTATGAAATTTTACTAATTAGTTCTTATGTATTATTCTAACTGTATGTAAGACCGACTAATGAATGATTTGCATGTAACAATGTGAATTACCTATTTTAATGACTTCCAACTTATTTGGGTTTGGATCTAGTTAAGAAAAGAAGATCGGTTTGCTTGGATCTAGTTTCCTATTTGATGTACATGAAACGAGATGGTAGTGGCATCCCGTATTTGGGTTTGGCGACCAGGTTGGGTATAAGGTGTTACATAGTGGGAGAGTTTTTAAGAAATCAAACTTCTTCATCTATGATGGTAGTATTTATAATATGAAAGCCAATCATGAGGATGATGATCCACTCACTTACGAGGAGGCTATGCATGACGTTGATTCCAAGCTCTAGAGATAGGCCATGGATGCCGAGATGGATTCTATGAAATCTAATACTATGTGGGACAAACACTGATGAACCTTGTATTTATAAGCGTATGAAGGAAAAAAGGTGGTCTTCCTCGTTTTGTATGTCGACGATATTCTACTAATTAGAAAAGATGTAGGAGAATTGTCATTCGTTAAATTGTGGTTAGCTCAACAGTTTAGCACGTAGGACTTAGGTGAAGCTAGTTATATTCTTGGAATTCGAATCCTTAGGGATCAAAAGAATAAAATGATAGCTTTATCACAAGCTTCAAACATCGATAAGGTATTGGAACATTTTGTAATGACCGATACGAAATCTGGCGTTTAGCCGACTACATCAGGTTTTCATCTTTCTTTAGATGACTATTCTAAGATGGCATAAAAAAAATAGAGCATATAAGTAAGGTTCCATATGCTTTGGTAGTTGGAACCCTTATGTATGTGATGCTTTGCATACGTACAAATATCTATTTTGCAGTTGGACTGGTTAGTCGATATCAGATAAATCTTGATCTCAGGCATTAGCAAGCTGTAAAGCATATATTAAGGTATCGTAAAAGAACCAGTGATTATATGCTTGTGTATTCTAGGGAGAACCTTACTCTTATTGGATACACAGACTCAGACTTCTAAACCTGTAAAGATCCAAGGAAATCAACATTGAGAAATGTATTCATCCTTAGCTATGGAACCATAATATTGAGAAGTGTAAAACAAACCTGCATTGTTGACTCTACTATGAAGGCCGAGCATGTAACTGCTTATGAGGCAACGAAAGAAGCAATATGGAAATGAATGTTCTTAACTGATCTTGAAGTCATTCCTGGTATGGAAAAAGCCATAACATTGTATTGTGATAATAATGTTACAATAGCTAATACCAAGGAAATGAGAAGTCACAAGAGGACGAAACACATTGAATGAAAGTATCACTTGATATGAGAGGCAGTAGTCGATGGAATTATAGATGTGGTGAAAGTAGCTTCTAAAGATAGCCTTGTGGATTTGTTTACTAAGACTCTTGTAACTAGGAGTTTTAACAAACACGTCGAGGATATGGGAATGTGAAGCATGACACATTTACTTCACTAGGGCAAGTGGGAGATTGTTGGGAAATGTGCTCATATTGTGTAACACCCCTAACCCATATCTATCGGCGAAACAAGGTTACAGAGCGTTTCCAAAATTTTTTAGAACATTTGCAGATATTTCAAGTCAATTACTATTCATTTTCTAAAATCATTCATAACGTCCCTTAAATGGACCCTCGAGGCCCAATATGAACATTAAATTCAAATCGGGACTTAATCGGGAACCCTAAGAATTTTCGTGAAATTTTCAAAAATTTTCCAAGTTACAGGGCTCACATGCCCTTGTGGTCCAAGGGACACGCCCACGCCAATGCTGCAGGCCGTGTTCGACCTCGTGTAACTCATTGCCTTGTGCACACGGCCATGCCACACGCCCGTGTGCTAGACCACGTGGTTAAATAATTCAATTTGAAATTAGGTGCAGGTTTCACACGACCAAGACACACGCCTGTGTTCCAGACTGTGTGGTATACACGGTTGAGATACACGCCTGTGTCTCTGCCCGTGTGGTACACACAACTGAGACACACGCCCTTGCCTCTACCGGTGTGGTACACACGGCTGAGACACACGCCCGTGTCTCTGCCCGTGTGGTGCACACGGCTGAGACACACGCCCGTGTCTCTGCCCGTGTGGTGCACACGGCTGAGACACACGCCCGTGTCTCTGCCCGTGTGGTGCACACGGCTGAGACACATGCCTGTGTCTCTGCCTGTGAGCTCAATTCTGAGCATTTTGTTTCTCAAAATTTAGGTGCAGGGGACACACGACCTAACTACACACCCATGTACCCGGTCGTGTATCTCACACGGTCTAGAAACATGCCTTTCTGTCTACCCGTGTGGACAAAATAAAGTCATTTTCTAACCTCATTTGTCACCTAAATTTACCATTTTCCTGCACTAAAACATACCAAGTACAATCCAGCCATTCCAAGCATCCAATTTGAGGAAATTCCGTCATTCAACATGGTATATCATTTCATGCATACATGTCTACAATCTTACCTTAGTTAAGTCCTCAAGTTATACATAGTTTCATCAACTTCTTAACATATATGTAGCTACCATAGTTTGACATTACAAGTATATTAGAACAAACCATTACTAGTCATTCCATTAGCTAGATTACAAGCATCATTTACAATTACATGCTAATATGGCCAATATATCCTATACATGCCATTACAACCATAATTGATTTACCATTTTGTATCGATAGGGGCTGATGGATAGTGTGAGTGATTCTGCCAAGCTTCCAATCCAACGAGCTTCTGATTTACTATAAAACAGGGAAATAAAACTAAGTAAGCATAAAATGCTTAGTAAGTTCGAATAACATGGTACTTAACTTACCATTCATTCTATTTTGAGGTAACTATGTAAGACATATGCAATCAATTTGACCTCAAGCCCTACACACAACCTCATTGCCCTTGTTAGTCATTTATTACATAATAACATCTCAAACATATATGGGCTCAACAATTATCAAGTTTGCATGCACATATGCTTTCCGCAGCATGTATTCATTTAACATGTATAAATCACCTTTTTATATTACAAGTAAAATTCATAATAGTTCATCTCGAGTTCAGATCATTTCATATCATAACTTTACCCATATTACTCTAAATATTAAGGTCACGATTAGTACACTCAAGTTGTACAAGTCCATAATCAAGAATGAATATATATTCATCAGATAAAATCCATGTACAAATATCATCATCACATGTTTTCATATATCACTTGTCATGTATCATCATTTTCTTGTATTTCAAACAGATACGTGTAGTAACTCATTTTATCATTCATATATTCTCATGTTTGGAATTGTCACCCATTGAATTTATTCAAAATATGAATGGATAAGTAGGTAATACACTCTATGTGTACGATTCAGGATCCATCAAATCATGTCCAATGGTACCCATAAGGTATTATATCAAAAAGTACACTCTCTAGCCACACATGTATACCATAGGATTACTAGTGTAGGCTAAATCCTTTTTATGACATATGCTCCAAGGAGCTTGATCTGGATTACCCCCCGGGCTAAATCCAATCTATAACATGTGCCTGAGAGGACTCATATCAGGATTACCCATCCGGACTAAATCCTTTTCTGTAATCAGGTCAATAGGATAACTCATCCGAGCTAAACCACCAGCAACAAATGCATGACGTCTTTCATTTCAGAAAATCACATATCCATCAATTTTCCATTTTATTCAACTGGGATTTAAACATTTTTCTTAAGCATTATCGGGCATGTGATTATTTCATATATCCACAACATTCATATAATTCAAATAAACATATTCACATATTTAAACATTTTTATTTATCGGGCTTGAACAGATATGTAATCATTTCACATATTTATGACATTTATACAATTTACATAAACACAATCAATGCAAGCATGTAAATAAATACAATTTAGTTACACGAACTTGCCTCGACAATGTTCGTGTACGTAAAATCTACTAATTCGACATTTTCCTCTTTCCTCGTTCTAGCTCTGAATTTGGTCTATTCGGATCTATACGAGTAAATTTCACATCAATTTCTCATATTTCATACTCATTTAGACTCAATTTACATCCTAGAAAAAATTACCATTTTGCCCCTAACTTTTCCATAAATTCCCATTTCGTCCCTAGGCTCGAAAAATAAAATTTATGCAATTTACTCCCTATTCCAAGCCTAACCGAAATCCTGTTACAAAATTTACAGCACATTTATTCATAAAAATTCAGCATTTTTCTTCAATTTCACAACTTTACATTTCAGTCCCTAAATCATGTTTTCATCAAAAATCACTTTGTAAAAGTTGTTTATCTATCAACAACCTTTTATTTTCTACCATATATTTCTAGATTTCAGCATATACATCCATGACCCATTTTCCATACTTTGATAACTTCTCAAATTGATCCCCCAAATAGATAGATTAATCTATCCCGGTTTCAAAAATATCAAAATTACTAAAAACGGGCCAAGGAAACTTACCCAATTTGGCCATGAAAGTTTCTTCTCTCTCTCCTAGATTTCCATGTATTATTTTGGTGAAGAAGATGATAAAAATGATTTTTATTTCTATTTAATAATTTATCATCTTTTAATAATTTTGATTTCCTATTTAGTCCTTAGCCTTTTTGTAATTTTCCATCGATGAATCATCCAAAAATATCTACTAACTTTTCATTAATGGTCTAATTACCATATAAGGACCTCAAGTTTTGAATTCCATAGCTATTTAATCCTTCTAGCTACTAGAATTCAACTTTTTCATTTTATGCGATTTGGTCCTTCTCGTAATTAAGCACATAATCGATAAAATTTTCTTATCAAAAATTTCACATGACATTTCTATCATATTATGAACCAATAATAAAATAAAAATAAATTTTATTTTCGGCTCTAATTTGTGGCCCCGAAACCATTGTTCCAATTTCACCAAAATTTGGGCTGTTACATATTGCATTAAACATGTAATTGGTTTCTATGTATTTGAATGATGAAAAAATAAATTTCACAATTCATTTTATGTATTTTGTATTTCTGTCTTTCATATTTTTCACGCATAGCAAAATTGTGACAAACAAATATTAGCTCATTGATTTTATATGTTCAAACTAATGAACAGTGGCATTGTAAGAACGTTTACATTGTGAGAAAGACAACTTACTTTAGTAAATAATCTAAATGAATCTGTAATCCCGTAAAAGAATCAAAGTGAGCATTTGATTCAAATATTGAAAAGGATTATTATGTCGTCTACAATTCCAAATGAGGAGATGACTAGTCTTGGCTACTGGAGCAGTTGACTCCACGAGTAGAAACATAGATGTATTCCTTAGAAAATGATAAATTAGACTGGACCCAAGACGAATTAATTCTGAATCTACTTGTGAAGTAATTCACTTGTAACATTCATGGTGTGATTTACCTAAACCCTGAGTTAGTCACTGACCATGCATATGTAGCTCATGTGCTTTGAGATAAATGGAGGCTTATACTCTGAAGATGATCGAGCTAATATCTAGTATGTTGGGTATATGAATTTTGTATGACATAGTTTTACTAGCAATAGTGAAATTTATAGCTGAATTAAAGAGTTAACGGTATCCTCTCATTGGCATTGTGTGGATTGATAAATATGGAAAGTGGCTACGAGTTACTCATTCTTGAACAAGCAATTTATCACAGTCATTTGTTGAAAGTGATCATATTAATCATTAAGAAGACACAATAGTGGCAATAAGATAAAATAAGATTGTATTGAGAGAACGGACTTAACTCAAAGGAATCAAGAATATCATATGAGGGTAACACACATATGAGGGTAACATACACATGATGAGGCAATTGGATAAAGCAATTGGATGAATTGCTTTCGTAAAAAGTATACAATAAGGAGTATTCAATCATGGTATGTGAAATCGGGCTGACGGTCCAACCGGTGGCTGGACCAGACCAATCAAGCCGTCACTAGCCCAGACTGAACCGACAAAAACTGAATTAGCCCGAGGTGCTGGCAGCATTCCAGTATTCGAAAAATGGTCGGCGGTAGCGGGTCTTAGGTGGTTGAGCAGTGGAAGAATTACACTCCTACTGGGAAATTACTAGAGAATATGGTTTCACATTAACTATTTCAACAATAATATTATTTTAATAGATTTAATATTTAATTTAATTTAATCCTTATCTTAATAGTATTTTATTAATTTAATATTAAAGTGATAATCTTAATATTAAATTTAATATAATATTTATCAAGAAAAATATTATATTAAATTTTATACTAAAGTGATTAAGTTTAACCATAGTTGAACTCTCTAAACTCTAATTATATAAAGAGAGCTTTGGGTCATTATTTGACACACAGTTGAAATCATGAGAAAGTTGTAGAGAGAAAATCCTCTAAATAAATTATTTCAGAAAATTTCTAGAGATATTTTTCTTATCTATAACTTGGCACAAAAGTTTAGAAAAATTACAAAATTACCCCATTAATATTTTTTTGAAAAATTTTCTAATTCGGGTTGCAATGTTGTTTGGGTTACTACTTGGTAATCAATCCTATTCGTTGTACCTTTCCTTTAAGGTAAAACAGATCCGTCCACAAGGAACTGTTCTGGTCCATGACTTTTATCAGACGGTTATCTTATCAAATACGAGTTTCCGATAGATCCTCCTCTAAGAGGAATAGTCTTGACATACATATCTGTCTCTTGGTACCTTTTTCCTGCATACAAAATTTATTGAACGCCTTCTAGTGGACCTTAATGGAGGATCCACATGTACGATTCTTGAATACAACTTCTCTCACTTGTCTTCACTCAGTCATTATTGGTACGTGTAACACCCCTCACCCGAGACCGTCGCCGGAGCCGAGCACGAGGCGTTACCTGACTTAACTTACTAATTCAGGGCATAAAATTTACTTTTAAAATTAATTTATTTACATTCATTCAACATGTCCCTAAAAAGGGCCCTCAAGACTCTAAAACATGCAATTGAAATGATTCGAGACCACACCGGGAACATTAAAAAAATTTTGAATACTTAGACAAATCAAAACAATTTATTTCATTATTCCTTATAAAACTGCCCACCTGCATCATAGTCACTAAATAAATCATAACTCGAGTCAAAAAACTCAAAATTTAAATTTGTAAATTTTCCCTAAAACTAGACTCATATATCTTTTTACTAAATGCTTTGCAGAATTTTTGGTCTAGCAAATTTGTACAGTTTATTAGTTAAAGTTTCCCCTGTTGCACTATTTGACAACTCTGGCCTCTCCTCACTACGAATCAATTTTCTATCTATACAAAATTCAAATAACCATGCCGTTTGTTTCCATTGAAATTAGATTCACTAAGGAATCTAGAAATATAAACTATAACTCCTAATTATTTTTGTAAATTTTTTAGTGAATTTATAAAGTCAAAATAGGGGATTTAGATATCGCTCTGACCCTGTCCCACTAAAATTCAAATATCTCTTAATATACAGTTCTTTGCTTACTCTATTTATTTCATATGAAAATAGACTCAATAAGCTTCAATTCTATATCTCATTAATCACCTAATTCCATTTCTACTATTCTTGGTGATTTTTCAAGATCACATCACTACTACTGTTCAATACTATTTTAATGCTAATTTCACTTTTTCATGATTTCTTTGTATTAACTATAATTTAGGCATACATAACACCGAAACATGTCTTCATTAGCCATTTCAATAGTTAATAATTATCAAATATTTACATACCGTTCTTTAGCCATATCATAAGGACATACACACAAAATGGCTAAGTCCCTATACATGCCATAAACTAGAACGTTTGTAAACGAAGATACCCATTTGGTAACTTGATAGTTGATAGTGTGAAGTGATCTTCGACGACCTCCAACCCGAGCTTGCTTTTAAGTACACTAAAACATGGTAAAGTGAAAGAAGTAAGCTTATAAAGCTTAGTAAGTTCACATGTAAAATAATAAGCATTAGCAATCAATTTAGCTTACTACGCTGTCATAATTTGCTTAAATAATGTTTAGTTCTTACTTTCCCATCTTACTAATCGGTAACCTTACCAAAGGCTCAGAATACAAAAGACACCTTACTTAATAGCTTGCTTACATACCTGCAACATCTCACTTAACACATGAGTCCTCTTTCATAATATAGGCATATTGCCAATCATATCATAAAGTGTCACAAGCATAACTGAAAACTCATCACTTACTTAATACTTGATAATCTCGATTACTTACAGTCTCAATATTAAATAAGCCTTAAATGCATACCTGTACTCTTTATTCATGTTCTCACCTTGTCGTTTCTTTGACTTACTTTTTGGATTACTCGGGAACCTTTTTCTTTTTGAACTTACCATTGCCATGTCTTGACATGATCTTACGTGGTATCCTTGCCTTATGAACTCACCAATGCCATGCCTTGGCATGGTCTTACATGGTACCTTTGCCTTATAGTAACTCATCAATGCCATGTCTTGACATGGTCTTACATGATTTCCTTGCCTTATAGAACTTATCAATGCCATGCCTTGGCATGGTCTTACATGATATCCTTATCTTACCAAATGCCATGTTCCAAATATGGTCTTACATGGTATCCTTGTCTACCAAATGTCATGTTCCAAACATGGTCTTACATGGTATCCTTGTCTTAATGCCAATGCCACATCTTGATGTGGTCTTACATGGAGTCCTTAATCAATGCTGATACCATGTCTTGACATGGTCTTACACAGGATCCTTGCCTTACCAATGCCATGTCTTGACATGGTCTTACATGGTATCCTTAACCGTCAATTCCTCCTTAAATGTCATGTTATGAACATGGACTTTTTCGTCAATTCTTCCTTAATTTCCATGATACAACCATGGACTTTGAGATATCAATGCCTTGTCAAGTCATAGCTGAAACATACTTGCTCAAATTCTCAAGGTTAGTCGCATAACTCAATAATAATAATACTAATAACAATAATTGCATAATAATAAAATGCTACTCAACTTACATACTTACATTCTCAATCTATCATATCATCAACTTAACTTATTCTCATCAAACTATGCTAGTCAATACTTTCTTGTTATCATACAAAGCCATAATACAAAATATGGTATTACATAAAAATTATACAAGTTCCCTTTCCAATATCGAATTATTATCGAACATTAATCATTATATCTGAAACTCAATACTAAAGTATTTATGGCAAAAATATGAATTTATCATTCAAATATGCATAATTAAATGCTTATTAAACATATGAACTTACCTCGATACCAAAACGACCATTTTACCAACTTTTCTGATTTTCGATTTTTCTCCTGTTCTAGGTCCAAATATCAATTTTCGGGATCTAAAACATCATATTTCGCTTATTTAATTAATGTACTATTCAAAACATTCCCTAACTAAAACTTTGGAAAAGTTACAATTTTACCCCTAAACCTTTGCAAAATTATGATTTTTCCCCTAGGCTCAGAAATTAAAATTTATCTATTTTTCTTATGTTTTATGACATGCTGAACATTTTTCCCTTCTACGGCAACACCAAATTCCCACCCTATCATGTACTTATGAACATTAGGTATTTTTACCGATTATGTCGTTTTACTCGTTTTCACTTAAAATTGCTTAGCAAAAGTTGCTTAACATAATTTCAAGCTTCGTATTCTACCATAAAACATCAAAATAAACACATTTAACCTATGGGTATTTTTCCAAATATGAACCCTAGCATTAATTATTGCTAGAATAAGCTAAATCAAGTTATCGGGACTCTAAAAACGTAAAGAACTTTAAAAACAAGGCTAAAAGGGACTTACTATTGAGCTTGGAAAGCATGGAAACCCTAACTATGGCTTCCCCCATGCTATATTCGGCCTCCATGAAGAAGATGGACCAATTTTGGCTTTATTTTTCCTTTTTAATTCTTTTAATTACTAAATGACCAAAATGCCCTTGAAAGCTTTTCTTTCAAATTTGTCCTATTCTTTCCCCCTTTTGTCCAAACTCAAAAATAATGGTCTAATTACTAAATAAGGACCTCCACTTTAAGAACCCATTTCAATTAAATCCCCTTTATTATCTAGAACACATTTTGCTAATTTTACAATTTATTCCTAATTATCAAATTAGGCACTTATACACAAAATTTCTTCACGAAATTTTCACACAATTATTCAATCAATGAATAAACCTTAAAATTTAATCAAAATAAAAATTTTTGAGCTCAAATTCATGGTTTCACAACCACTATTCCATTTAGGTCGTATTTTGGGATGTTACAGTACGCCACTTCCTCTATCTAAATCTTATTAGGTTACCACCCATATGCCCTTTTTGGCTTTCATGACAACTATTTTAACAGTCTTTCCTCACTTATATTCAATAGCAGATTCCTATGACCTGCTGGATAACTATAATTTGTCCACCCTTTGATTATTCCTTCTAACACTTTTTTCCCTTGTTTGCAATTTTCCCATAATTATTGTTCTAGTGGACTATCCTGTGTTTAAATGTCCTAGCAGACTACACCATGTTTAGTGTCCTAGTGGACTATATGTTGTCATAGTCGAGCTATTGTCTTACTCTTCAAGTTCCATATTCAATTTCCTGGTGAACATCCAATGTTTACTATTTTGGAGGAGTATCATATGTTTACTGTCCTGATAGACTATTTACCACCTTCGGACGTAGTCTAGAGTAGAAATCCTGCACAAAAGATGTGAAAAAGTGGTATTCACAAGCATACCAGTCAAGTTGTAATATTCTTACAATGGAGTAGGTAAGTACTCTTAGGATCGTACCCAAGAGAGGTGAGTACTAAATTAATTCTAAATTAAACATAAATAGATCTAATTAATACTCTAATTAAGTTATAGTACGAAGAATTAAAATAAGGTTTTTTGAATAAATTATAATAATAGTACGAAAGGAAATAAAAGTAAATAAATGAAAAACAAGAAATCAAATAAGCAAATATGTATCAAATCTGAACATGGATGATTAGCTTGCTTCGGTAGTAACAATCAACTGTCATCTTGGGCTTTCTTGTTCAATCAACTAGTCAATACACTAGCAGAATCTTCCAATACGTCCACTGAAATATTGAGTCGGCAAGAAGTACTTATCTTCTGACCTCATAGTCTAGGCTGGTTCAGGGTTAAGGTGTTTATTGATAATCCATACCAAATTTGGTTTAATTCCCACCTTGATGACTTCCTAGGGCTGTCAGACATAGGGTTTTAAGTTCTTCCTTTCTTGCACAACTAATCCGTTAAGAAATCCCTACAAAACCGCTAATTATTCATACCTCCACTCATTAATCCCCCACAGGAGGATTAGTTGCTCATGGATCTAGAAAACAATATAAACTTGAATTAAAGAATGTACATAAAGAACAATTTCAAGAATAGAGTTTAGAAGAAGCCTAACTGTATTGAATTTAAGGGAAAAATCATCATAGAATTTTACAATAATTCCACAATATGATTTCTCCCCACAAGTAAGTAACAAGAATAGAACTATAAAACCTAAGAAAATAAAAAAACTACAGACTATATCTAAAGAGAAAATTTTACAATATCAAAAAGTGTCCCTCACATGTATTAGTTAAGCTTATTTACAGACCTAGAATGGTTGTCATCCTTAACACTAGGTCATCTAACGTTCTCGAGCTTAAAGTTTAATTGTGTGGACTAAAACCCCTGGCTCATATTAATTTCCCATATAGAGGTGATGTCACAACACACCAGGTTCTATGTCGCGACATCAAGGCTAGTATGCTCAACTTTAGGGTGTCTTCAAGGGTATGTTGCGACATCCTCCAACTATGTCGTGACATTGAAGGTAGTCTTGGAATTCTTCTATTTTGCTCTCTATATTGCGACATCACATGCTTCGTGTTGCAACCTAATGACCAATATTGGGTTAACGCACCTTTTAATAGTCTCCTACACACTCACAAAGTGTATTAGCTCACTCTTAGGCCTTTTTCGTCCTTTAAGGTAAATAAAAGACTCAAATTACACATTTTATTAGCTTAATTAATACTTACTAAAATGGAATTAAAATTTAATTAAAATGCTTATATTCAAGCTCTTAAAGTGCAAAAACTAGTTTAATCTGCTACACCAAATTACGACAAACCAAACTCCCCCACACTAAAGTCATTGCTTGTCCTCAAGCAACACAAACAAAAAAAATTAACTAAAAGATGACCCTTGAGCGAGTATGGTACAAATGTTAGCTTTGAAGCACATGAATAGACATTTAATACTCACATATATTCTTGGCATGATATATAACTGACTTACCACTTTTGATATCGAACACCTAAGTTCAGTATATTATACAAGCATGAAGGGTTTCAAATGTATGATTCCATCAATAAATTATATAAGTAATTTGATTATCCTAGCAGAATACAAAAAATTATAAATGCAATTATTTAGTATGATTTTGAATTGTGAATAAGTTATCCTAGATCGCATAGGGCTTTTCGACTTGCAATGTTCTAAGGCTTAAGACAGGTATGGATTTCAATAATAGTAAGCATCGAATAGTTTCAAGCATGAAAATAGTTTGGCACATCATATTGTCCCCTATTCTCCCCCTTAGTAACCCTTTCCCATTCATCGCCTTATGTCCCCTTCTCTCACATTCCTTATTTCTCTACATAGGAAGTAACAATCTAATATAACAATCATGATTAGCTCACGAGTTTTTGTGCACAAATGAATGAGTGCTTATTCTTTTTTGACTTCGTCAACTATTTTTCTTTTTCAATACATCTCACTCACAAATGCTTTTACTTTTCAAGTACTTTTTCTACTCGTTTTGATTTTCTTCTTATTTTTTATTTTGTTGCACATATTAGATAGCCTATATTACTATATCACACTGATCCCTCCTATTTCACTCTTATTTTCACAAAATCTAATATAATGTATCTACTTAACCCTTAATACGTATGACCAGACGCCTATAGTCGTGCAGTTTAGGACCAACAGAAAAGGATAAGTAAAAATTTATATTTTGGCACGGGTTTTGTACAATGGTTCATTAAAAAGTGTTTTGTATCTCAAAAATAGGTACTAAAGATAAATAATAGGGTTAGCTTTTTGGCTATGCGTATTTTCCAAACAATGCCTTAGGTCATCCCTAGGTATCTCAATATCCACAACTCTAATCAACCAAACAACCATAAATAAAACAATTTATCATTCATACTAGCATGCTCGTTTCCTTGTATTTTCTATATCACTTATTACATCAAATTGCTTTAATGCCTATTTACAGTGTAACAAATAGAACTTAGTAGTCTAATAATAAAAAAATTTAAAATCACCTATCCTCATGCCAAATTTATTGTAAATACAAGCAACCTATGTACATGCTCTGTAACACTTATACCCGGCCTGGTCGCCAAGCTTGAATATCTAGATGCCACACCACTGTCTCAAGTCATACAAAACAAGTGAAGGCTCATTCTAAACGAAACGTCTTTCATATTATCATCATATCGGTTTTTAACTGAACATATTCTTATTTATCGATTATAAATGTTGAACATATATCAAAAGGTCTTAAAATAATAATTAAACATGCATAAGATCTATTTAACAAAATTTCCAAAACTTGTCCATAGGTATCGATACTTACACTAGGGTATTGATATTTTCTTTAAGTGGTCTCGATACCACTTTGAAAAATGATATCAAACTTTCATTCTGTTCCTTGATTAAAAACCCAACGTCTCGAAAATTATTGGTACTTGCCATGAAATATCGATACTTTAACCCTAAGTATCGATACTCGAGGAAAGGTATCGATACCAAATCTCTATTTTGACTTCCTGCACGTATCTAAACATATAGGTATCAATTTTAAAACCCAATTATTGATACATCTGCATCAGTCCTCAAAAATTTAGCATACATAAGCAATTAATCCATTTCAATTTAGTTGCTAAACATCATGCATCAATTACTATGACAACTAATCATCCAACGGCCTAATTAACAGTTCAATATCGCAAAATCGTATTCAAGCAAGTAAGGAAAATCCATCCTCATGTTCATGAACCCAAGAATAACAATAACACGTAATCCTTATAAATCAAACCAAAAACTAGCAAAATGTCTAGAAGTTAACATGGCTATAAACAAGTCTACCACATTGCCATGTTCCTCAAAATGTAAATAAATACAGAACACCTACGAAATAATAAATAAATATCACCTCTTGAAAGCCACACCACTCACATCGATGCACTACTAATCTGTAATGGTTTAAAAAGAGTGGGTAAGCTTAATTGTAACACCCCTTACCCATATCCGAAGCTGGGATAGGCTTCGTGGCTTTACCGGACTTAAACATTCACAAACATGCAAAACCGGGCCATAAAATTTTCGTCCAAATTAAAAAATTTTGAAACACTTGTATATCGTCCCTTATATGGGCCTTCGAGGCCTAAAACATACATCGGGGTGGTTCGGGACTAAACCAAGAACTTTCAATAAACTTTGGACAACTTAGAAAATTTCTTGCTTTGGAGAGTCACATGCCCGTGTGTGTTGAACCGTGTGGTCACACACACCTGTGTGGCTTGGGACTCGCCTGTATCCTCAGCCCGTATAACTCTCTGTTTGTGATATTAGCAAAACAATTTGAACAACACAGCCAGGCCACACACCTATGTGCTAGGCCGTGTCCTCCACATGGCTGAGACACATGGCCGTGTCTCTGCCCGTGTGGCTAACAGTTAGGCTATTTTCCAAGCCCTCATGTTTCCCATAAACCCTTACAACCTTATACACATGAAACTCATAACTATGGCATCATTGTAGTGATTAAACACCCTTTATAAGACACATTCAACATTAGCTCGTCATTATACATATATTCCACCTACTCATGATAAACTAGTCTAGCCACATTATTACACATTCATTTGACCTTGCCATCTCATTAATCACTTATACCATTAAACTATGGTTACTAACTTATACATCAAACATCCATGTTCAAGGCACTATCATCTTATTACCATATTACATGTTTAATTCATGGTCGTGACCACCTCGATTGGTCATAAAACATGCATTCAACACACATAGCATATTACCAACCATGCATGGCAAACAAACTTATTCATATTATCACATCATATGCATTAAAACGTAACATGATTAGCTAGACTTACAAACCATAATCAATATGAGCCACCTCTCATGGCCATATACAATAGCTCAATATAGGCCAATACATTTAGCCAAATCATAATAACGCATGTCATAGAACTAGGTCCCTATACATGCCACTCACTTGATATTTCTAACATAAGTATCAATACTCCAAAGGTATTGGCTTGATAGTGTGATGCTGCCTCCGACAATCTCCAACACCGAGCTGACCTGACAACACTAAAAGAAATGGAAAGGAGGGAGTAAGCTTTACGCTTATTAAGCTCGCATGAAAAATAATAAGCAATGTATTAACATGCTATTTTTCAATTCCTCTCTATTTATTCAAAGTCCAGTTAAGTTGTTTTCTTGAGCCACAATCAATAAATTATTTATATCCAGATCTACGGGACTCCAAATTGAGAATCGCTAATTTTCTCAGAAACTATACTCACGTATCTTCTTACCATAAAATTTTCAGAATTTTTTGTCTAGCCAATAAGTACAATTTATTCTTTAAAGTTATCCCTATTTTGCTATCTAACAGTTTTGACCTCTCTTCACTACGAATTAATTATCTCATAGCACGGGACTCAGATGATGCTCCTGTATATTTCCCTTGAAAATAAACTCATTAATGATTTTAAAAATATAATTTATAACCCATGATTGTTTTTTTACAATTTCTAGTGATTTTCCCAATTCGGAACTGGGGATTCCAAACTCATTCTGACTCTATCTCACAAGAATTCAAATATCTCATAATATAAAATTCTTTTTCTTACACTGTTTCCTTTATATGAAAATAGACTCAATAAACTTTTATTTCATATCTTATTCAACTTTTTCGATTTCCACCATTTTTAGTGATTTTCCAAAATTACACAATTGTTGCTATCCAAAATTGTTTTATTACTAAATTTCACTCTTTCATGTTTTCTATGTAGTAACTTTCATTGTAATACTTACTACATATCAATCTTACCAAAGTTCGATCACAAATCAAGCACATTACTCATAAGTTTACACACACGAACCTTCACTTATTCATCACATAGTCATCTTCATATGTATTTTCACTTAGTAAATTTCTCGGTGAACTCATCAGAATAATAATAGATACCCGATGGCCTGTACATATTACCACCATTATAATTGAAGCTCTATGGTACGCATAGTAGCTTGCACTTAGTACTACACATGCGACCTAACAATCTGGTATATGTCGTAGCCTGCACTTAGTACTACACATGTGACCTAACCATTGGATACACATAGTAGCCTGCACTTAGTACTAGACACGTGATCGAAGCTATCGGGTATGCACAGTAGCCTACACTTAGTACTACACATGCAACCTAACAATCTGGTACACATAGTAGCCTGCACTTAGTACTACACACGTGACCTAAAACCATTTTAAACACATAGTAGCCTGTACATAGTACTACACATGTGTTCTCACAACAAATTATTCGTATCTTTTCTATTCTAAAGGTCCATTTAAGAAATTCCTCACTTTTCAACCTTTTTCCAATTCATCCATAATAAATTTCAATTCATAATTTACATCAAGTGATCACTCAATATGCAACCACATCTCATATAATAAAAAAAATATTATAACATAAATGAAAACGATATATTATTTACATACAAACTTACCTTCCTTTTCACTCTTTCACAAGTTATCCAACTTAATAAAACATCATGTTATATCAAATTCTCAATATACTCAGCTATCATATAGCAAGCCATTAATAATTGAACCATCCAACATTTTATGTGCTACTAGTCATATATCATTGTTCTTACAATTTTTATATACCATTTTTTCATCACTTTTCAATATATTAAATCATGCCATTCGTGCTATAATAATATAGAATTTTCAATTAAAACATAGCATTGCAATATTATTGACACAAGAACTTATCTCGAATGCGAGCACCGCTATATATTTTAATTTAGTCCATAATCTCATTCATTTCCAGTCTATGCCCGAACCACATTTTCTTTGATCTAATTTAGCTTACTAATTAGTCACATTATTCATATGGGTCCAAAAATCATATTTTTATAAATTTGTATTTTGACCCCTAAACTTTCACATATTTTCACTTTTGCCCCAAGGCTCTTAAGATGACTTTTATCCAATTTCCTTGCATTTTAAGCCTAGTAGAATCATTTTCATAACTATAGAAGCCCCTAATTTCCACTAAATCACACTTTTATGACAAATTTTGTAACTTTTGCAAAACGATCCTTTTTGACAATTTCACCAAAAATCACTTAGTAAAGGTCGTTTATTACACACCGAGCATTCATTTTCTATCATTAGACATCAAAAAACATGCATTTCATCCATGGGTAATTTTTTAAACACAAACCCTAGCTCAAAATATGGGTAGAAATGAGTAGATCTTATTATGAGGATTTCAAAAACGTAAAAATCATTAAAAACGGGGCTAGAACGACTTACAATCGAGCTTGGAAGCTTGAAAAACCCTAGCTATGTCTTCTCCATGAATGTTTCAGGCATGGGGTAGAAGATGGACAAAAATTGGCTTTTAATTTTGTTTTTACTTCATTTTAATTACTAGATTACCAAAATGCCCCTAAGTTAAAAATATTCTATTTCACCCATTTCATGTCCATTTTTGTCCAACAAATTATCCAATGGTCTAATTACCATTAAAAGGCCTCCAATTTAAAATTTCATAAAATTAGACACCTCTAACATGTAGAGCTCAACTTTTGCACTTTTTACAATTTAATCCTTTTGACCAATTTGAGTGCCCAAACGTCAAAATTTTTGAACAAAATTTTTACAAAATCATCCTGTGAAATCCTAGACCATAAAAATATAATAAAAATAAATTTTTACTATGTCGGGTTTGTGGTCCTGAAACCACTATTCTGACTAGGCCCTAATTCGGGATGTTAAATTAACAAGCTTAGTCAATGCTTAGAATAACCACAATGCAAACAATTCATCAAGCATCAATGAAACAACCATATACTCTAGTGTCATTTTATACTTACTCGTGCATTATTACAAGTTCTTTTACATGGTAAACATATTCATTTTTAAGCATATATTCTATTTCACATATAATCACCAAACATCCAAGCATATATCACAATATTCAAAACATCTTTATAGATAAATTGCATAATGTTCACATGCTCATTTAGGCATGCATCACATTACACATATATACATTTTAAGATAATTTGGCATTTGCTATGAAGCATAAAAGTGAGCTCAATCATCACTTATCGAATACACAGATCTCCAACGTACTAAACATAGACTCATAGAGTCAAACATGTCCCAAAAGTGATGTGTAAAGCTAACATTCTTCTTATTTCCTCTCACATGTCCCATTGAATGGAGCTTAACTCACATTCCCTTATCCCTCCAACATGTCCCAGGGCCTCAATGCCAAAATTCACTATACATATACGTGAGTACTCACAATCCTATGGCATGCCAACGATATCCAACGATTTCAAGATCATAAGGCCAATATATTTGAAATCAAACTTATATCACTTACCGATTATCCATGCACTATCACTACATATTTGCATCTTTAGCAAAACAATTGTCACTAACATTTAACATATACATATCATGTACACATTTGCACTTTTACAACAGTTATCATAACCACATATCACATGTTATAGCATCTCATTTTACTTCTCATATTCACAAGTACATAAGCACATAGTTCAAAATATAACATAGGTATGAGAAAGCTTACTGTAACACTCCAAACCCAGCCTAGACATTATGGCCGAATCTGGTGATGCCTCATTAAAGTGTTTTTCGTAAAATAAAGTTCCATTGAAAAACCCCATTCTGTGTTAATCCTCTTTGTAATCTTAACTAATATTCAGGTCATCTTGTTCATTATTAAAATTCAAGTTATTCAGCAAAAAGTTAATCATTTTAAATCATAGTTACCTTTTAAAATGTTTTTTTTTACAGAAGCTTTTTGAAATATGTTGCGTAATTGTGGTATTTTGAAAAGCATTTATCTTTTTGAAAACATGTGTCCTACTGATAATAGATATGAAACATAATAATCAAATCCCAAATTAAAAGCTAAAAATTAAAGAGGCCTTATTACATAACCAAATACCTAAATTAAATTATAAATTTAAATTTAAATAAAAAGTCCTTGCAATTGTGTGGCCATCTTTGAGTCCCTTGCAGCACCGTCCCACCTAAGACCGGGGATTACCTGGGCAATTAAACCGAAGGGTGAGTTTACGAAAACTTAGTGTGTAATTCCTTAATAAAAAGACAGTCATACATACAATAGGCAAATACAGCCCAGGCCTAAGCTCGTTTTAGTAACAGTCTAGTATCAGTTAGGGCTTTAGCCCTTCCACTAACAATATCAGTGTGGGCCTTAGCCTAATTCAGTAATAGTAACAGTACAGAATGTAAATAGAAATCTACCCAGCCAGCCTCTACACTCCACTCCGTCCAGCCCTACACTCCATGTGGGGATAAAATCAACCCACCAATCCCTAGATTCTAGAATATATCACTAGTTGCGGCACTAAACAGTATTTGCAGCAGAGCTGCCAGTACAGTACATTTCCTCCAATCATAATAAACCCATCCCCATGCAATATGTCATACATCATGGCATAATATCATACATGTATGCAATATACAAATGGCATGCTCGAATATAGTCATATATATCATAGGGGCATATCAGTCATTTTACCTCATAGGGGCATAACAGCCATTTAATCAAATTGGGGTCTAGGTATACTTACTGACCCAACAGTAGGTCCACAGTCATCTTGGGCGACCCATGCAACCTTATCAGTCAAACAGTGAAAATAGGCCCAAGGCCCATAATACGGGCCCATGTGGGCCCACACACCCGTGTGCCCACTAAGCCTAACAATGGCCTTAGCCATAGGAATTACACAACTAGCCCCAATAATCAACACATGTCCCTGTCGTTTACCCGTGTGGGGCCCACGAGCCTGTAGGGCTCACACGGCCCATTTTGGCCCAACGTGGCCCAACACGGCCTACGCCCATGTTTTACTTGTTCAGTTTACCACACGAGCGAGCGCACATCGTGTAGCGTCAATAATCGTATTTCTCGGTTCTTGCAAATTTATAGTTTGGGAAATGCTTACACACCTGATGTGAAAGTGGGTGACTAGCCCACGAGCACTCCAACCTATATATAATCACGACGTTCAGTCATTATTTTGTTCAATAGGGTAAAACACCCTTTTAAACGCTTAACCCAAAATAATATTGATACCTACCATGATTGAACGAGTGTGTTTTAGCCCGTTTAAATCACCGACGAAGGTTGATTACAAACTCATTGACTAAAAACTGCGTACAACCGAATTCCATTAACCTTCATCGATATTGTCCATGTAAATAAGTTGAACCATCATATAGCACTTACCGAGAATGTAAAACCAATTGTGGGGAAGTAAATAGTCGGCCTATTCCCAAAATGAGAATCCAACACGACAGAGGCAAGGTTTACACCCACACGACCCTAGGCATAAATGGCAGCAAAGAAAGTGTTAGAAGGAAAATTACTACACAGAGAATAAGGAGAGAACAAAGAAGAATTCAAGCACCCACCGATTGTTCAAAGATCAATTGTAAAAGTTGAAAGCAAAAGTAGGGAGAGAGCAATGCAATAACGATCAAAGTATTAATGGTGGAAGGATGACAAGAAGAGAGGAGAAGAGAAAAGGTATTTGGCAAGTTATCAAAAGGAAAGGAGATGATAAGAGGAGTGATTGGAAAGGCAAGAAGTGCAGAAAAGAGAAGAAAAGTTATTTGGTCAACAACAAACCAGAAGAGGGAGGGAGAAGGTAGAATAGTCGATCAAGAAAAAAAATCGAGAGACAAAATTTGTCAAATCCCAAAAGTGTTAAGAGGGAAAGAACTAATGGTAAAAAATGAATATAAAAATTCGAAAACCTGAGAGGAACCCCAATACTATTCAACCACCAACCAAAAAGAAAATAGCTAAAAACAATCAAAACCGATAGTTTGAGAGAAACAACACCTTAGCTGAACTTCTTGAGTGCCACAAACCCAAATCAGCACACTACCTCTTCTCTCCCCAACTCCCCACAATTTTCTCCTAAAATCCCTCCTCACATCACTCAACCTAATCATTATCCAAATCCCCCAAAAATCTCCTAGCTTTACTCCTCAAATCACTCACCCAATCCGTCCATAACTCTTTCCAACATACTCTTCTCAACTACCCATTCAAACTCCATTCAAACACTTCTATTTGGATCAACTTAGGACACTTGCACAACACTTGTAGCAAAATAAAATCCACTGTGAAATCCAAGACTCAAACCTCAGACCCCCTGGAACACTCCACACACCACTTACCCCTAAAACCAGTAGGCTTTTTATGTCAAGTTTTGCCCAATTTTATTTAAAAGCCTAGTTTTCTAAAGCCAAGGGTTTATTCAATTAAAACAATATTTTTTCCAAATGCCAAGGTTGAACCCAGGAATTCTCAGGCACTCCCAGAACACATAACCATTGAAACAGATACACAGTTGCATAACACAACATACAAAAAAATTACTAAAGATTTAGGGCGTTACAACTTTACCCCCTAAAAGAAAATTTTGGCCTTAAAATTTACCTGTCAAAACAGATGAGGGTATTGTCGTCACATCGCCTCCTCGATTTCCTACGTGGCCTCCTCAGAACTGTGATTACGCCAAAGTACTGCAACTAGTGGGATAGACTTTTTTCTCAAAACTTTTACATCACAGTCTAAAATTTGAATCGACTCCTCCTCGAAAGTAAGATCCGATCCAACCTCAATCTCCTCAGTTGAGATAATATGCACAAAATCAGAGTGATAATGCCTCAGCATGAAAACGTCGAACACATCGTGAATCCAGTCCAACTATGGAGGTAACTCTAACTGATAGGTCACCGATCCCACACGTTTCAGTATGTGGTAAGGCCCAATGAACCTAAGGCTTAGCTTACCCTTCTGTCCAAACCTCAATATCTTCTTTCATGGCGAGACTTTAAGAAAAACAAAGTCCCCCACAGAATACTCAATCTTCTTATGTTTTAAATCTGCATATGACTTATGTCTTTCTGAGCCTACCTTCAGTCGATCCCGAATCAGTTTACCTTTATCCTCGATAAACTAATTTAGGTCCTAGAGCTCGGCGCTCACCCAACTCAGTCCAACATGAGGGAGTACGACACCTACGACCATATAACGCCTCGTAAGGTGCCATTTGTATGCTAGACTGATAGCTATTATTATAGGAAAACTTTGCTAATGGAAAGTAATCCTCCCAACTGCCACAAAAATCTATCACACAGCTTCTTAACATGTCTTCCAGTATCTGAGACACCCTCTCTGATTGACCGTCTGTCTGAGGATAGAACGCAGTACTAAAGTCTAACCTTGTACCCAGTGTTTCATGCAGCTTCTTCCAAAATTGAGACCTGAAACGGGGATTCCTATCAGAAATTATGGAAACCGGTACCCCATGCAGTCTCACTATCAAAGTCATATACGGCTTAGCTAGCTTCTGCAATGAATAATTAGTGCAGATTGGTATGAAATGGGCAGATTTGGTCAATTGATCCACGGTGACCTATACTGAATCCTTTTTAGATGTCGTTAGGGGTAGCCCACTGACAAAGTCCATAGTCACTTTTTCCCATTTTTAAAGCAGAATCTTAACCGGCTGAAGCAGGCCTGAAGGTAACTGATGTTCAGCCTTAACCTGTTGACAAGTTAAACATTTACCCACAAAGTCAGTAACCTCATCCTTAAGACCTGGCCACCAATATAACTCATGAAGGTCTTAGTACATCTTATTTCTTCCGGAATGCATAGCAGAAGGGCTACTATGTGCCTCTCGTAGTATAGAGTGCCTCAGTTTAGTATCTTTTAATACACAAACTCTCCCACGAAAATAGAGTACCCCTTCGCTATTCAGTCCAAAATTTGAAGTACCACCACTCTTAACTTGTTGAAATCGAGGACCCAGTGACTCATCCTCCAACTGTTTACCCTTAATCTGCTCAATCCACATAGGTTTAAGTTGGAGCTCAACCAACAGACTACCATCATCAAATAAAGCTAAGTCGAGCAAACATCGCCTTCAGATCAGTCATAGCCCTACAGATCAGTGTGTCAGCTACCACATTGGTCTTACCAAGATGGTATTCAATTGAACAATCATTGTATTTTAGCGGCTCAATCCATCTACGCTGTCTAAGATTCAGCTCTTTTTGAGTGAGGAGATACTTGAGGCTCTTATGATCAGTGTCAATGATACACTTCTCACCATATAGGTAATGCCTCCAAAGCTTAAGTGCAAATACCAGTACAGCTAACTCCAAGTCATGCCTCGGATGATTTGCCTCATCAGTCTTAAGTTGACGCGATGTATAAGCCACTACATTACCTTATTGCTTTAACACACATCCCAGATTGACATGTAACGCATCGTTATAGACAGTGAATTCTTTCCTAGAACCAGACTGTATCATTACATGGGCCTCATTCAGAATTTTCTTAAGCTTCTCAAAACTCTCTTGCTGAGCTTCAGTCCATTTAAATGGTACACCCTTACGCAATAGCTTAGTCAGAGGTGCAGCAATCAACAAAAACCCCTCAATAAATTGTTAGTAGTACCCTACCAGACCCAAAAAACTTCAAATCTCAAATACCGTCTTAGGCAGCTTCCAATCCAGAACAACTTCAATTTTCTGAGGATCCACTCTAATCCCTTCAGCAGATACCACATGACCTAGAAATGTTACCTCTCGTAACCAGAATTCACACTAACTGAATTTGGCATACAGTTGTTTCTCCCTTAGAATTTGTAGAACAACTCGGAGATGTGCATCGTGTTCATCTTTAATTTTTGAATACACCAGAATATCATTTATAAACCCCACCACGAACCAGTCCAGATAAGGTTGGAACACTCGGTTCATCAGATCCATAAAAGCTACTGGTGCATTCGTTAGCTCGAACGGCATCATTAGGAACTCATAATAACCATAACGAGTCCTAAATGTTTTCTTGTAAACATCATTCTCTTTCACCATTAATTGATGGTACCCCGATCAGAGATTAATCTTAGAGAAAATCGAAGATCCACGAAACTGGTCGAACAGATCGTCTATCCTCGGTAGGGGTAATTATTCTTACTAGTAAATTTATTTAGTTGCCGGTAGTCGATGCACATATGCTTGGATCCATCCTTCTTTTTCACAAATAAAACTGGTGCTCGCCACGAAAACACACTAAGGCGGATGAACCCTCGATCCAGTAATTCTTAAATCTGAGCCTTAAGCTCCACTAACTCCTTTGGTGCCATTCTATATGGGGCGATGGACGCTGGAGCTATACTAGACAAGAGCTCAATCCCAAACTCAACTTTATGGTATGGAGGTAACCCCGGTAGCTCATCAGGAAACACGTCCAGAAAGTCCTTAATTGTTCTGATATCTTTAATAGAAGAAACCTCAAAATCAAAAATACTGATATAGGCTAGATACGCCTCACAACCCTTATGAACCAACTTCTCGGCCCTTAGTGCAGAAATCACATTTGACAGATAATTCTAATGCTCTCCAATTACCACTACCTTTTCACTCTCCGCTGTTTTTAGTACCATCCGTTTGGTAGCACAGTCCAAGTTCATCCGATGTTTAACTAACCAGCCCATTCCCAGTATTAAATCGAATTCTCCGAAAGGAAGTTCCATTAAATCTACCACAAATATAGTTCCTTGAACCTCTAAAGGCACATCTCTAAACAATTTATTTACCTTCACAGACTGTTCTAGTGGACTCAATACAGTTACCTCTCTCGCAGTACTTTAACCATTAAACCCAAAGTCTCAGACACATTGCATGCCATATAAAAGTGAGTAGAACCAACATCAATCAATACAGTATAAGGTACATTATAGATAAAAAACGTACCTGTGATAACATCTAGGGCATCTCTGTCCTCTCGACGATGTGTAGCGTAAACCAGAGCTGGCTGCCTCACCTCAGTATGGCCAGCATCTCTGCCCGGTGCTCTATGACCATGACCCATACCATTTCCACCTTTGGCCTAACCACAACCTCTTGGTGGCTACTGGCTACCCCCTTAATGACTGTACATTACCCATACCAGTAGCTTGTATCTGTTCGGGCCTCTGTGGACAATCTCTAATTCAGTGCTCTAATGATCCGCACCTCAAGCATTCCCCAATCCGTTTCCTGCACTCGTCCTGATGGCGTTTCCCACAATCAGCATAGGGTTGTGATCCAGTAGCAACAACAAGGGGCCCAACTCTGACTGGCCCATCAACTCTGGCCTTATTCTTAGGCCTCATAAATAAACTTGAGGGCTCCGAATCCCTCTTATTCCTACCTCTATCCTTTTCACGTGTGCTTCACATCCTTGGCAATTTTCGCCTTCTCCATTAAGGTAGAAAAATCTAGCTCCCTTTGTGGAGCTATCAAAACTCGTAGACTATCTTTGAGGCCATCCTCAAAATGAACACAACGTTCATATTCAGTTGCCATCATGCCTTGCTCATAGCGGCTTAATCACAAGATTTCCACCTCATACTCAGCTACTGATTTATCCCCTTGAATCAAATTCAGAAACTTCCTCCTCTGGGCATCTACATAACTAGCGTCCACATATTTTCCTTGAAAAGTAGTCTTGAAAAATTCCTAGGTTAACCAGTCAGGCTGAGTACCCTCTTTAATCGTAAGCCACCATTTATAGGCTTCATCTTGCAGCAGTGACACTGCACCTTTTAGTTTCTGCTCAAGGGTGCAGTCGAGGTCATCCATGATCCTCCCTGTGGTATCAATCCAATATTCAGCCACATTAGGGGCAATTCCAGCAATACCCCTAAAAATCTTAGCCCCATTGGCCCAAAGTCATTTTGTAACCAACCCACGGCCCACAGTACCAGTATTGGGCCCAGCGACTCTCTCCAGAATTCTCAACATGGCTTGGGACAGGGAGTATTCCTCAGCCGCTCAATTGTGAGACCCAGTCTCAGTCTCAGGTGAAAGTGGTGCCTCTCTAGCTTCAACGTTGGCATGTGGCCTGATGATGAAGACCCAACCTGAGGACCTCCACGGCCTCTGGCGTGGTCTCTTGTACCCTTTCCACGAGTACCTTTGGTGCGCATTATTGATTTATGATTTTATTTATTAACAATTTTATGCATTAGTTTATAGTTCCAGTGTTTATTACAGGATATTTTATGAAAAGTAATTTCAGTATTTCAGTGTTTGTTTTCGTAGTTCGCTATCTTACTATAGTTTTAGTTTACCCTAAACAGATTACTTCAATACAGTCTACTATCTATAGTAGTCTCAGTATTTCAGTTTAAACAAACAGTAGTTTTAAAGGACTTACAGAATCAGCACTGGAGACTCGGTAGACCACACATTCAGTAAAATCATTATAAAATACCCCCTAGTCATGTGAAACAGTTTTTTTGAAAATTTTGAGTTCTTAGAGAAAACCAAAATCCACACTCGAGTTTTGCAACCTAGATCTGATACCACTAAATGTAACACCCCAAACCCGGCCTAGATGTTATGGCCGAATCTGGCAATGCCTCATTAAAGTGCTTTTCATAAAATAAAGTTTCGTTGAAAAAAACCCCATTCTATGTTAAACCTCTTTGTAATATTAACTAATATTCAGGTCGTCTTGTTCATTTTTAAAACTCAAGTTGTTTAGCAAAAAGTTAATCATTTTAAATCATAGGTACCTTTTAAAAGGTTGTTTGTTAAAATGTACAACGACTTGAAGAAAATATATTGGTAGGACGGTATGAAAAGAGATATTTCTGAGTTTGTTGCGAGATGCTTAATTTGTCAACAAGTAAAAGCTGAACACCAAGTGCCTTTAGGATTACTATAGCCTATCATGGTTCCCAAGTAGAAATAGGACCGAATTACCATGGATTTTGTATCGGGCTTACCTTTGACACCGAGTAAGAAGGATGCGGTGTGGGTCATTGTTGATCGATTGACGAAGTCGGCTCATTTTATCCCGGTACGTACTGACTTCTCGCTTGATAAACTGGCTGAGCTATATATTTCTGAAATTGTGAGACTTTACGAAATACCCTTATCGATCATATCAGATAGAGATCCGAGGTTTACCTCACGGTTTTGAAAAAGGTAGCAAGAAGCCTTTGGCACGAGGTTGAGTTTTAGTACTGCTTTCCACCCACAAACTGATAGTCAATTTGAGAGAGTGATTGAAACCTTAGAAGATATGTTGAGATGTTGTGTTCTAGAATTCCAAGGTAGTTGGGAAAAATACTTACCTTTGGTTGAGTAACAATAGTTTTCAGACAAGTTAAAAAATGGCACCCTACGAAGCGTTGTATGGTCGAAAGTGTCGAACTCCCTTGTATTGGACAGAGCTCAAGAAAAGTAAATTGCAAGGGGTTGACTTGGTTAAGGAAACCGAGGACAAAGTGAAAGTAATTAAAGATTGTTTAAGAGCGGCATCGGATAGACAAAAGTCTTACGCTGATTTAAAAAGAAAATAAATTGAGTTTCGAGTGGGTGATAAGGTATTTTTGAAAGTATCCCAATGGAAAAAGGTTCTGAGATTCGATAGGAAGGGTAAGTTAAGTCCTCGCTTCATAGGACCTTACGAGATCACCAAAAGGATGGGACCAGTAGCTTATCAGTTGGCTTTACTGTCGGAGTTAGAAAAGATCCATGACGTATTCCACGTGTCTATGTTGCGTCATTATAGATCGGACCCCTCTCATGTGATATCACCGACAGAAGTTGAGATTCGACCGGACATGACTTATGGTGAAGAGCCGATCAAGATTTTGGATCGAGAAGTCAAACAGTTGAGAAACAAGAATATCACCTTAGTAAAAGTGTTATGGCATAGGCATGGGATAGAAGAGGCTACATGGGAGCCCGAGGAAGCCATGAGAAATCAATACCCGCACTTGTTTACCGATAAGATTTTCGAGGACGAAAATCCCTAAGAGGGAGAATTGTAACATCCTAAATTAGGGCTTAGTCAGAATAGTGGTTTCGAGACCACAAATCTGAGAAAGCAATAATTATTTTATGGATGTTACGAGGTCCATGATATATATACATGCATGTGTGAAACTATTGATGATAAATTTTACCGATAAAGTGTCCAATTAAGTTATTAGGACTAAATTGCAATAAGTGAAAAACATGTGTTCTAGTTGATTTAAGGGCTTCATTGTGATAAGATTTGAAAATTGAAGTCCTTATTTGGAAATTAGACCATTATATGTCATTATGGACAAAAATGGACATAGGAGGGATAAAATATTAAAGTTATAATGGAAGGGCATTTTGGTCTATTGGTTAATAAAACAATTAAAAGGGAAAAAAATCAAAATTTGTGTCCATCTTCATCCTCCTTGGCTGAATTTCACAAGAAGCCATAGCTAGGGTTTCTTTCATCTTTCAAGCTTAAAGTAAGTGCATTCTATCTCCGTTTTTAATGTTCTTTATATTTTTGAAATCATCGTAGCTCGATTTAGCTATTTCTACCTTTAATTTGAGCTAGGGTTCATGTTCAAAAACATAGCCATAAATGACATGCTTGTGCTTTGATGTCTAATGAAAGAATATATAGGTTTGAGGTGTGATAAACAACTTTTACTAGGTGGTTTTGGTGAAATTGATAAAAAGGACCTAATTGTAAATGTTGTAGAAACTATGTGTAAATGTGTAAATAAATAAAAATTGTGGGTTGTTATAAGAGGGAAAATGATTCGGCTAGGTTTGAATAATAAGGAAAACGAGTACTTTCCATTTTACGAGCCTAAAGGTAATTTTGTAATTTTATAAAATTTTAGGGGCAAAATTGTAATTTTGCCATATTGTGATTTTTGGACTAAAATGAATAATGTGCATATTAAATAAGCTAAATGTGCTATTATAGATCAAGAGGGACAAGGGATAGACCTTGACCGAAGAAAAGGCAAGGTTGTGGACTAAATCACAAATTTGCCATATTTTGCACCGAGGTAAGTTGTGTGTAAGTAATTCAACAACTCCAATATTACGTATTTAATATTTGACATTACATAATACATGTATGTATGCTTTAATAAAATTGACTTGTGATGATCCAATGGAAGTTTAGTGATAGCCTCGTGTCTCAGAAGCCCGGGTGACCCAAAGGAATACTTAGGACTTGGATGTCGTGACACCATGCTAAATGTGCCTGTGTAAGACCATGTCTGGGACATGGCATTGGTGATGATATATGTGCCTGTGTAAGACCATATCTGGGACATGGCATCGGTGATGATATGTGTGCCAGCGTAAGACCATGCCTGGGACATGGAATCGGCGATGATATGTGTGCTAGTCTAAGACCATGTGTGGGACATGGAATCGACGATGATATGTGGATTCATGTAATACTATGTCGGGGACATGGCATTGATACTTTAGTATTCTAGTCCATTCAAGATGTTGGGTTAAGAAGTGGAGTGATATGACTAAGAATGTACGGTACAGGTATGTACGTAAGCTTCATGAGTATTGAACTCGATTCATGATGGGAAATTTAGCATGAGTAGAAAGGAGTAAGATAAGCTTGATGTTTAATGAAATTTAATGTCAATTTTGACTACGGTCATGTGTGTAGTATGATATTGTAGTGATAATTGATAATATGTTTAATCCATGAATATCTTGACTTATGTTGTTATTTATTTATATGCAACTTACTAAGCCCTGTGCTTACCCTTCTCTCCCTTTCCTTTTCTTTTAGCATCGTCAAGCTAACTCGGGGATCGTGGACGTTGAAGCTTGAGTCACACTATCAGCAAATCTTTTGGGGTACAATTAGTTTACTTAAGTATGGCATGTATAGGGGACTTAGTATTTTGTTATATGTGTCATATTTGTTAGCCAAAGTGATGGCTCCTTTTGGTATATTATTTTATTTTGTATATGGCCATGAAATATGGCTCATATTGATTATTGGGTTGAAATCCCTAAATATTGTTGCATGCATGAGATGTGTTATTACTTTTGTGATGTGTGCCAAATGGTTGATAAAATGTAGAATTTATGTTTGATGGATAAATGATGCCAATCGGTATGGTCACTATATTAATAAAGGTAAATAAATGTATTGAATGAACTTAACAAGTCAAGGAGTCCTAATTAGGTAAACTTGATATGAGTTTATTATGTATGAGTTAAAGCCATGGATGTCTAAGTAACCATTTTATGCCATGTCAACCACCATTGGCATATGAGTGTGTTGGGGTTGTTAAGAGTGACAGGAGGGCTTAGAAAATAGCCTTAAAGTTGTCCACACGAGTTGACACACGGGCATGTGTCTAGGCCTTGTGTGACACACGGTCAGCCCTATGGGCGTGTAGTCTGGCCGTGTGTCCCCTGGACCCTAGTTTTACAAGTCAGTATGCATGGTAGTAAGCACACGGGCAGAGACATAGCCGTGTGTCTCGGTTGTGTGGAGGATACGACCTTAGGACATGGGCGTGTGCCCAGGCCGTGTGAAGTCTACACCTTAAATGCAAAACTTAAATTTGCCACTCGGCCTAGCACATGGGCGTGTGATATTAAATTTATGCTGACGTCATAAACAGAGAGTTACACCTGGGAACACGGGCGTGTCCTTGTGTCCACACGGGTGTGTGACCCTATTTTAAGAAAATTTTTTCTAAAAGTTCATGGTTTAGTCCCGAATCACCCCCGATGTATGTTTTAGGCCTCATAAGCCCATATAAAGGATGATATGCATGTTCTTGAATAAATTTTAAATTTGAACAAAATTTTATGGCCCGATTTTACATAGTAGTAGCTCAAGTCCAGTAATACCTTGTATCTTATCTCGGCATTAGACACGGGTATGGGCTGTTTCAGTGTAAGTACCAAAAGGACATGTAAAGGTATTTTTCTTTTGGTTATCCAGATATACTGGGATTTGGTGGTACCTTGAATATCCATCAAGGAAACAACAATAATCCTTTCCTACTAACCTATCAAGCATTTGATCAATTAAGGGATGTGCGAAATGATCTTTTTTGTTGCATCATTTAACTTTCGGAAATCAATGTATACTCTCCAACCAGTAACTGTTCTTGTTAGAACTAATTCATTCTTGTCATTTTCAACCACTGTTAGGCTACCATTCTTTGGCACACATTGCGTAGGACTAACCCATTTACTGTCAGAAATAGCATAAACAATTCTTACATCTAAACACTTAAGTAATTATTTTTTTACCACTTTGTTCATAGTTGGATTAAGTCGGCGTTGTGCATCCACTATCAGTTTTTTCCATTTTCTAATCTAATCCAAGATTGATTCTCTTAATATGAACAATTGTCCATCCTAGGGCTTTTTTGTGTGTCTTTAAAACACTTAATGAAGCCTCTTCTTATTCTGAACTTAGCTCGATAGCCATAATTACTGGTAATGTATTTTGCTCTCCCAGATATTTGTATTTTAAGTGCTTCGGCAATAGTTTTAAGTCTAATTCCAAAGATTTAATAATGGACGGTATCATTTTTGTTCTACTTGTCTTTTACTTTGCCCTTATCGATCTAGCTAAATCGCTGTCTGAGCATTCACTTATTCACTATCATCCCATGTTTCTTCCTTTGATTCATATTCATGATTATCCAACTCTGCTTTAGTTGTCTCCAGTTTCTTGCACTTTTCCTCCTCTGTTTTTCATTTTTTTCCATTTGTCGTACTCCTAATTATCGATGTATTCCATAGGAAAATTCATTGTCACTAAATCTTTCTAATATTTCCATTACTTTATTCTTGGTTTTCTTCTAGATACTTCCTCTAGTCATGATATCAAAATTTTTCTTGTTCTAACTATTCAATCCATCATAAAAATGCTGAATTTGAATTGCAAAATATAAGCCTCCACCCAACTTGATCTAACGAAGGTTTTAAATCTTTCCCAGGCATGTCCAATGCTTTAGTCATGTATTTTTTTAATTGAAATAGCTTCTCATAAAAACTAAGTACCTGAGTCATGGGGAGAACCTGATGAAGAAATAGTTGCACAAAATCAGTCCAAGTTCAATTGTATTTGGTGGAAGTTCATCTAGCCAGGCTTTGACTTTTCCATCCAATGCGAACGAAATTAGTAATAGTTTGATAGTGTTCGATGGTACTCCAGTGTAAGCGACTGTACTGCATATATATTCAAATTATCATAAAAAGTCTGTTTTAGGATCATTAAATGTGACATTGTTAGCAATCCACATTAGTAAAAAAAGATTTAGATTAAAGTACGAATTATAAATAATGGGATGAGTAATACTAGTTTGTAGCCAGTCTCATGTTCCTCGTGGTTGCATCATATTTCCTAGATTTTGAAGCTAAAAAGAAACGATGGAATGTTAGCAACCTCAGTCTTTCTGTAACACGTTTAACCCGTATCCGTTGTCGAATAGGGTTAAAGGCATTACCGAACAAAATTGGCATGTTAACATTCATTTCATATGCATAAGATTTAAAGATCAATCATCAATATAGAGTCACTTATATAGTTCATCGAGACCTTAAACATGAATTAGAAAGGGGTCAGGAATAAACGGAACATATACAAAATTTCTCTAAAATTTGAACATTTTTCAAACAAGTATAGGTCACATGCCCGTGTGCCTCACACGGCTTTAGACACGCCCATGTGTCTAGATTGTGTCAAAACATGGCATACATACTGACTTGTTCACATGGCCACAAGACACGCCCGTGTGCTTTGGTTGTGGTCAAATCTGATTTGGGCCACATGGCTAGCCACATGCTCATGTGCCTTGGCCGTGTTCAAGCCTAACTTACAATTGTAGGGTACCTAGGGGACACACGGCCGTGTAACATAGCCGTGTGTTGCACACGGCTGAGACACATGCCCGTGTCCCTGCCCGTGTGGACAAAATAAGCTATTTGAATAGCCAACTTGCCACCTCAAACGGGTCAAACCTATAAGTGCCAAACCAAGCATCTTTACACAAAAATTTAAGCCAATTTCTATACCAAACCTTACAACACTCATGACATAACATTATCAACCATTTACATGCTTATAAACTCAACTCAATTGTGCCAAAACATAAGACCAAATCATATCAAAACATATGGTCTCATAATCTCTAAACTCATGACCAAATCTCATACCAAAACTTAGCAAACTTACCATTTCTCTTATCCATTCATGAACACATCAAATAGATTGTTTTGCATCACATTTCATATACCAAAATCAAAACATAAACACAACCATATCAAACCATATCACATGGCTAAATATAAACATTACAAAACCTATCCAAAGTACTTCTAGCCTATACATGCCATACTTTACTAGATACATTTTCAAAAGGTACCAAAATGAGATTAGATAGTGTGGTGACGATCCTCGGCGATCCCCAAGCTTACAATAGTTTTGATATCTATAAGAACAATTTAAACAGACACAGAGTAAGCTTTCAAAAGCTTAGTAAGCTTGTACCAAAAATCATCAACAGTTTATAAAATTTAATTCTCAATTTAGCTATCAATTCTATTCCAACACCATTCATATATTTATACCAATTCACTAAACTTCATATGCATAACATCATCTATCACATAGGTATCCTACATACCTGAACCTTTCCGTATTTATTCATTTTCATTCTCATCTCTCGTTCAGATATTTTAATACTTTCTAGAGATTATTCATGCTTTAACATCCGCACACTTAGTGCGTTAAGGGTTAGCTGAAGCTAGAACGATTCCGCACACTTAGTGCCATTACAATTAACCGAAGCTATCTCGGTATCGCACACCTAGTGCCTTAGATAGCTTAAGCTATTTTTAATCACACACTTAGTGCCAAATACACTTGATTTATCATCGTATACAACCATAATCAACTATATATACAATCTTTGTATAATCCAAGCATCAAAAATATATTTGTAACATCATGTTTTACGTACGAAATTACCTCGTATTCGGAATTGTCGACTCAGACTGTTTACTTTATAGTCTTCAATTCCCTTAGTCTAAGTCTGAATTCTTCTTTTCTTGGTCTATATGCATTCAAAATTAATCCTTTTATTCACTAACTCGTTCAAACCAATCCATATACACACAATTAGGGCTCTTTGCAAACTAACCATCACATTTTCACATTTGGACACTTTAGTCCCCAAATCACAAATCACAAAATACACATAATTTGCTTGTACACAAGCTTAGCCGAATTCTACTAGTACTCATACTAGTCCACACATTTCATTTATTTGACATTTTAGTCCTTCAATTTCTCATTTTCACAATTTAGTCAATTTTACTCAAAATCATAAAAAATCCAAAGACAAAACATGTAAACCCAACATAAAACTTTCATTTATCAACAACTAACTCTACAAAGCTCATAATTTCATCAATGGTATATTTCAAAATCATCATCAAAATTAGAAATTGAGGCATGGGTTTGATAGTATATGAAGCAACGATTACAAAAACGTAGAAATTATCAAAAACCAATCAAAACACATACCTTAATCAATGAAAATCAAGGCTGAGCCCTAGCTTGTATTTCTTTTCTTTTTCTTTTGATGATTTCGACAACATAAGCATGAAATGAGCTTATTTTAAGCTTTTGTTTTATTTAAATGACATATAATCTAAATGACAATTTTTCCCTTTTATTAAACCATTATAAATTCACATATATTAAGGCTATAAATGCCCATTATACATGTAAATTTCATAATAACCACATAAGGACCTCTCAATTTTAAAGCCAAGTCAAATAGGCACTTTTAACATCTAGCACACAGCTTTTACATTTTAAACTATTAGGTCCTTTTTATTAAATAAATAACAGAAACATTCAAATTTTCATACGTGACTTTCACACATGCTAATTCACACATCATAAACACAGGAAATAATATTTAAACATTTCTCTGATGCAGATTTGTGGTCAGGAAACTACTATTCCGGCTAGGGTCTAAACCGGACTATTAAAATATGTATCTATAACCTAAAAATTTCCTAATTATTCTATAATCATGCAAAAATAAAAACTAATATAGTGACGTTGCCTTTCTAGGAATAGTGCCAACAACTTGACCACCTCCAGATGTACCAATGCCCAGAGTAGAAATCCTACACAAAAGATGTGGAAAAGAATTATTTGCAAGTATACGGATCAAGTTGTAATATAGTTATAATGGAGTAGGTAAGTACTTTGAGGATCGTACCCAAGAGAGGTGGGCACTAAATTAATTCTAATTTAAACATAAATAAATCTAATTAATACTCTAATCAGATTATAGTATGAAGAATTAAAAAAAGGGTTTTTTTGATAAATTATAAAAATAATACGAAAGGAAATAAAAGCAAATAAATGAAAAACAAGAAATAAAATAAGCAAATATGTATGAAATTTCAGTAGTCATAATCAACTGTTGTCTCGGGCTTTCTTGTTCTATCAACTAGTCAGTACCTCAACAAGATCTTCTGATGCGTCCACTGAAATATTGAGTCAGGAAGAACTACTTCTTTTCTGACCTCACAGTCCATACCGATTTAGGTTTAAGGTGTTCACAGATAGGCCATACCAAATTTGGGTTAATTCCCACCTTGATGACTTCTTACGATTGTCAGGATTAGAGTTTTAGGTTTTTCCTTTCCTAAACAGCTGATCTGTTAGGAAATTTGTAACTGATAAACTGTAATTTATACATATTTCTATCCCATGCTTAGCATATTTTATGGATGTTTTTTTCCTTAAAATTGGTGAATTCGATGCTCCTAATGCCTTAATTTCATATTTTATACTTAAGTGAGCATAGAAGAGTGAAAGGAACGAGAAACGGGCCAAAAACAGAGAAAATAATCCAACGTATGAAATCAACACGGCCTGAACCTCCTCACACGGGACCGCACAGCCGTGTCTATTTGGAAGAATCGAAGCATGACTCACATGGGTGGACCACACGCCCGTGCCTATTTAACAGGCTTGACCACGGCTTGAAGTAATCGCACACGGGCGTGTCCCTGCTGAGCCCAAGTTTAGTCCAATTCAGAAAAGGCCAATTTTGAGGGTTCTTAGGCATTCTAAAGCCTATAAATACACCCTAGAGGAGGAGGAAAAAAGGGAGGCACAAAGGAGGAGGCAGGGAATTGCTCAAGGAAAGCCGATTGATCCATCTCAGAAGCCAGATTCATCATCAAGACTGAAGATATCTCCTCAATTTCCCTTCAGGAGTATTGGGTTTTTCTTTATGTTTTGTATTCATTAGTCTTCTGAGATGTTTACCTTTTTAGTTATGAACTAAAACCCCTAAATACCTAAGGGGAATGAAACGTAAGACAAATCTTGTTATTATTATCTAAATTGTATGATAAATATTTGACTTGTTCTTAATTATGTGTTCTTAATTCTTGTTTTGATATTGCAGGATATTGATTCAAGTTAAGCTCTTATTCAGAGGAGGAATAGACCCTGTCTAAGACTACATTTTTCATAATTAAGTGGAGTTGGTTGCGCGCCTAGAGATAGGGTGACAAGATTTTACTGGATTAGGGTGAAACCTAATAAAGGGATCCATAGATCGAGTTAATGCAACCCTAGGGAGTTAATTAGAAAGAGATTTTAATTATTCAACATAGGGTTAGATGTTGTTAGTCTCGAGAGGGATAATAATATAACCTAGAGATTTCTATGAATGAAGTCAAATTAATAAATCGTTCGATTTAGAGTCAAATAACAAGTGAAGTCTAGGTGGATTTTTCCTTAGGTATTGTCTTAATTCAATCGTTTTTCCAAAAGTAATTCCCCAATTCTATTTTCTGTGAATTCTTAGTTTAGTTAATTAGTTAGTTAAAACAAACCTCATTAGTCTTAGGCTAGATAATAGAAAGGCAGTCATTACTAGTATTTTTAGTTCCTTTGGGTTCAACAATCCGGTCTTGCTAAAGCTATACTACTGTTCGATAGGTACACTTGCCTTCATCGTGATAATAGTTAGTTTCAAGAATGATTCATTATAAATATTTAAAACCTGTCACAAATATCACTATCAAGTTTTTGGCCCTGTTGCCGAGGAACTAAGATATTAGGAACACTTGATTTTTATTACTTTAGCCATTTACTTTTACTGCAATTTAAATTTTATTCTAATTTTTATTACTAATTCTTTCTTTTCCCTTTTTCTGGCAAGTTCCTATAGTTTATGACTAGAAGAAACCCGTCAGGACCATTGCTTTTTGATAGTGAGATCGATCGCACAGTTCACAGAAACCAAAGAGAAATAAGGCGAAGCTTACATTACACAGAAGAGCAAGAGGAAGATACTTCAACCACCACCGAGGAGATCGCTGGTGTAACACCCCGTACCCGAGACCATTGCCGGAGTCGGACACGAGGAGTTAACGGCTTAATCCACTCATTTTCACAGTCCATTTGAAAATTTTCCAGACAGCTGGCTAACTGCGTCACTGTCACCTTAAAAATCATAACTTGAGTTCCACAACTCGAAAATCAGTTTCGTAATTTTTCCCTAAAACTAGACTCATATATCCATCAAAATATTTTTTTATATAATTTTTGGTTGAGCCAATTAGTGCAGTTTATTAGTTAAAGTCTCCCCTGTTACAGGGTGCGACTACACTGACCTTCCTGAATTATGATTTGGATATCTCCCTGTACAGGGCTTCAATACTGATGCAGTTTATTTCTACGGAAACTAGACTTGAAAAGGAATCTGTACATATATAGCATGACTTCTAATTATCTCTGGTCAATTTATAATGAATTTCCAAAGTTGGAACAGGGACTCCAGAAACCGTTCTGGCCCTGTCTCACAAAAACTTAAATATCTCTTAACATACTGTTCATATGATCGTTTTGTTACTCTCCAATGAAAATAGACTCGTCAAGGTTCGTTTACATAATTTATTCACTATTTAATTCCATTCCTACTATTTTTAGTGATTTTTCACATCTACATCACTGCAGCTGTCAGCATCTGTCTTTAAGGTAGGCTTTACCTATTTCATAGTTTCCATGATTCAACTAGCCCTTAAACATAAATAGCACAAAATATGATCATGATTAACCATCCCAATGGCTAATCGTTTCCAAACATTTCCATACCTCTTAATGAACAACATACAATGATTATAATACCACCCAAAGTATACTTAAGCCATTTTCGCATGGCTATCCAAATTTACACAAAACCGAAAGGTACATGACCTACAACAAAAGGGTAGTCCTATACATGCCGTTTCAAAGTTCAACCAAAATAGTATACCAAGAAGGAGCTTTGATAGTGTGGGGGACTTCGACTTCAAAATCCCGAGTCCGATAGCTGAAGAACCAAAATCTATAAAACAGAAAATCAAAGAAAACGGAGTAAGCATTTAATGCTTAGTAAGTTTGAGCCATGAATTTAAACACAACCAAAGTATAGCATTCATGTAGCTAAACAGATAATTTCATATGCACAAATTCTCCATATCATACTTACTTCACATACCAACCCTTATATTCATGCACAAAGATCAACTTAGCCAAAGGCCGGTAGCTCATTTATCAACTGAGCGAATACTTATTTGTAAGGGCTCAACTAATTCAGAGCACATACGAAACATACCTCATTGTTGGGATTTCACAAGCGTATTAACTGAAATTTTTACAGCAAGATCATTCATTCCCGAATCACATTCCTTCGGAATTTAACGGGATATAGCTACTCATTCAAATGCCTTCAGGACATAGCCCGGTTATAGTAGCTCGCACAAATGCCTTCGGGACTTAACCCGGATTTAGTAACTCGCACCAATGCCTCCGGGCTTAGCCCGGGATTAGTAACTCGCACAAATGCCTTCGGATCTTAGTCCGGATTTAGTAACTCGCACAAATGCCTTCGGATCTTAGTCCGGATATAGTCACTTAGCACAAAGCCTTCGGGACTTAGCCCGGACATCATTTGAATAACCATGCACATTTAACAATAAATCATGACACATTCGTATTTCATTTTCATTAGCAAAACTCAAACACAAGACACTTATCACACTTGCAATTTCGGCTCAATAGCCACATACAAAGAGCATGATCTAATCAAATCATAATCTAAGTTCTATTACTCAAAAACTTACCTCGGATGTTGTCGAACGGCTTCAATGGCTATTCGATCACTTTTTCCTTTCCCTTATCCAACTGTGGCCCTCTAAGCTCTTGAGCTAATTCAAACAAATTTAACTTATTAAAGTCTCATTTTGCTAGCTTATGGCCGAATATGACAAGGAATTTGATAGGTCATATGGCCACCTTTTAGCTCAAATACACAATGATCATACGCATTTTTAATCACATCAAGCAATTTAATACAATTCATTCGAACATCAAAAGAGAAGCTCAAGGTACTTAGCCCATATATACTTTAGACATTAGAGTCACATATATATATATGGAATCCCGAATCAAACTCAACATTTTAGCTAATATTTCCCCCTTGGCCGAATTTTCTAAGTCAAGCTAAAGCCATCAATAGGCTACCTATGGCCAAACATACACATCAACTCATGTACTCATTCATGTGGCCGAACATACACATCTATGCTAAGGCCGATTGCAACACTTAATACATTCTACAAGTATGGTCACTTGTATTGACTAAACACCATTTGTTTCAAGTTCAAAACTTGGCTAATACACATATATACACTATTAAAGCATCCTCTCCTTTCCATTAATTCAACACATGCATTACCCATAATATACAAAATTATATTCGGCCTTAGCACACAACTTGCTAGCCGATTCTTCTCCATCTAGCAACTAATGCACATACGAGCTCATTTGTTAGACTCTACTTCATCTAACAACAACCATATTTTTTCTCTACTTTCTACCATGGCGAATGCATCACAACACCATATCATTTCGATTTTAGTCATGGTTAAACAAAGAACTTAATGTCTCACTCAAGGATGCTAAAAGGAGATTCAAGAGTCATCAATCCACCATCACATGCATCATTACAAGCTTCACCTTTAGCATGCAATTAACATCAACACAAATCCACCTTAGCGAATATCATCTCCATGACATAGTAAAGATTTGAACCATGGGCTAGTTAGAACTCAAGCTAACAAAAGAAAACATGCATGAATCTCATGGCACAATATCAAACTTACCTTCACCTAGCTACAAGCATGGCCGAATCTCTTCAACATTTCCTCCATTCTTTCCTTTGAATTTTCGGTCAAGAAGAATGAAAAAAGGATGGACACATTTTTTTTTCTTTTTCTTTCTTCTATTCACGGCAATGGAGGGGGGGCAACCACACACATTTCTTTTTCCTTTTTCCATTTCTTTATTATCCATACTCATTATTTTATTGTTCCTAACATACATCACTATATAACATGTTTGTGACATGTTTCCACTCATAGCATGGCCGGCCATTAGCTCAAATATTGGGCAATTTGACATGCAAACCCACCATTTCTACAACATGCATTATTAGGCCACTTTACATTTGCCTAGCACATTTCTAAATTTTCTCACATAAATCCTTTTGACTAAATTCGCATGCAATTTACTAAATCGAAGCCTAAAACTTTCACACATTCATAATCACATATTTTAGACAATAAATATCATGTTCAAATAATTTGGTGACTCGGTTTAGCCGTCCCGAATCCACTTCCCGACTAGGGTCACTTTAGGGCTGTCACAGCTGGGAACCAAGAAAATCTGCTACCTCCTACGATTTTTGTTAATCAAAATCCTGCTCCGCGCACTATGCATGATTATGCTAAACCTTCTTTAACAGGAACTAAATTGAGCATAATTAGACCTGTTGTAGCTGCGAATACTTTTGAACTGAAACCTTGTAACACCCCTCACCCGTATCCAACACCGGAATAGGGATCAAGGCATTATCAGATTTATACATTCATAAACATACAAAATTGGGTCACTAATTAAAACTTCTAGAACATATGCATATCGTCCCTTATACAGGCCATCAAGGCCTATACCCTACATTAAGGCGGTTCAGGACAAAGTCGAAAACATTTGGTAAACTTTAGGCAACTTAATAAATTTCTAGCTTTGGAGTGTCACATGCCAGTGTAGGTGGGCCATGTGGACTCACACGCTCATGTGACTTGGGGCACGCCCATGCCCTTAGCCCGTGGGCAACACTGTCTTTGGGACACGGCTATGGCACGCGCTTGTGTGACCTACCCGTGTCTTGTACTAACTTAAAATTTTAAGTGCAGGGCACACACAGCCATAACATACACCCATGGGAGGGAACCGTGTGTCACACATGGCCTAGACACACGCCTGTGTATCCAACCATGTGGACCCTAATAGGCTATTTTCCAAGCCTTAAAGTCACCCTTTTCTACTCCTTATACCATTATACTATGTTTACTAACTTATAAATTAAACATCCATGTTCAAGGCATTAACAACTTATTACCATATCACACATTTATTCCATGGCCATGACCACCTCGAATGGTCCTAAGGAATTCACCATGTATATATGCCTTATACTTCTTATACATAGTGAACAAGCATAATTACAAATCCCCATTACAAGGCATTTACACATATCATGGATGAATAGGGTTACAAGCCAAAATCAATATAAGCCACATCTCATGGCTACATACAACAAATTATTATAAGCCAATACATTTGGCTAATCACAACAACATCGATCATAGAAAAACTAAGTCTCTATACATGCCACTCACTTGAACATGTTTAACATATACATGTCAATACTCCAAGGGTAAAGGCTCGATAGTGTGATGCTGCCTCCGACAATCTCCAACCCCGAGCTGACCTGTCAAAACAAAAAAGATGGAAAGGGGGAGTAAGGTTTATGCTTAGTAAGTCCATATGAAAATAATAAACATTATAATAACATGTTTCCTTAGGTAAAATAACTATAATTATGCTTTTATTCATATTCTAGTCAAGTTGTCTACTCGAGTCATAGTCGATAAATTATTCATAACTCGAGCTACGAAACTCCAAATTAATATCAGTTAATTTTCCCAGAAACTAGACTCATATCTCTTTGCATTATAAAATTTTAGAATTTTTGGTCCAGCCAGTAAGTACAGTTTATTATTCAATGTATCCCCTATTTTGCTATTCGACAACTTCGACCTTTCTTCACTAAAATTTATTTATCTCATAGTATGAGACTCGGTAATGTTCCCATTTCTTTATCTCATAATTATATTTGTACAATTTCTAGTGATTTTCCAAAGTTGAGACAGGGGAGTCCGAAATCACTCCAACTCTATCTTACAAGAATTCAAATGTCTCATGATATAGAATTCTTTTGCTTTCAGCATTTCCTTTATGTGAAACTAGACTCATTAAGTTTTAATTTCATATTTTATTAAGCTACTAACTCAATTTCTACTATTTTTAGTGGATTTTCAAAATTAGACCAATGCTGCTATATCAAATCTATCTTGGTATAACAAGATAAAAACCATCACAAATTTGTCATAGAAATTATTCTCATAAATATCATTCATTTGCACCATCGTCATAAGTCCATTTCATTTCACATGTCAAACATGTGCTCATGGGTTTTGAGTACTTACCTATGTTATCATTTAGCACTGCACTCGTCCAAACATGACAACTCACATGCATCATAATATTATGATATAACATACATTATGTATCATGGCAAGAACCTTTTTATTTCATTTCTCATATTAATCTCGTTGAATTTCTCGGAATCTCGATGGATATCCCACTCACCGTCAATTCATAAAAGTCATCATTTCATATTCGCACTCCCGTGAACCTCACATCTGACTGCAGGATTACCAGTCCAGGTTAAATCCTCCCGTAATATAAACTCATGAGTGATGTCGGGATTACCAGTCCAGGCTAAATCCCTTATAACGACAAGCACTTTTACTAAGCTCGGGTCTGAATTACCAGTCAAGGCTAAATTTAAACCCCAATCGAATTACCCATCTGGGCTAAATCCTTAATACACACATATTCTTCGGGAGGCTCGATCACTTAAGGAACACCTATTCGGGCTAGATCCTTTCTATATTTGAGATCAACGGATTACCCATCCAGGCTAAATCCTTTTCTGCAACACATGGAGGATCTCAAATCATGTAAGCCATGGTTTATCCATCGAATTTCCATTTTTATTCAATCGAGATTTTTCTCTTTCCATCAAGTATCTCATTATGCATAGCTACTCATGCCATGTACATCCAATTCAACACATTTCCATGTTTATTTAAACATTAGTCCATAAGATAAACATGGTATTACATATAATTATAATTTGGCATTTGTTACAATATATAATCTTCATATAAACTAAATAAATATCCATCACACAATGTTAACACATCAATTTAAGTTCAAGTATGAACAATAATATTATTGCATTATCATTGACATATGAACTTACCTTGGTTTCGAGTACGTCTATTTATTTCGAGTTTGCACTTAACCTTGTTCAACCTCATTCTAAGCCCAAATCTTGTTTACCTTGATCTATAATATAGCCTAATAATTAGTCAAACTATTCATATGGGTCTAAAAATCATATTTTTACAAATTTACATTTTGACCCCTAAACTTTTGCATATTTTCACTTTTCCCCAAAGCTCGGAAATTAAACTTCATCATATTTTCTTATGTTTTATGACATGATGATAATTTTTCATAACTATGATAGCCCCCAATTTCCACTAAATTACCCATAATTTTACAACTTTTACAAAACGGTCCTTTCGGACGTTTTCATCGAAAACCGCTTAGTAAAAGTCATTTATTAAACACCCAACACTCATTTTCTACCATTAGACATCAAAATACAAGCATGTCATCCATGGGTAATTTTTTAAACACAAACCCTAGTTCAAAATAATGGTAAAAATAGCTAGAGCATGTTACCGGGATTAAAAAAATGTAAAGAACCTTAAAAACGGGGCTCGGGATCACTTACAAATGAGCTTGGAAGCTTGAACCAAACCCTAACCATGGCTTCCATGGGGGTTTCGGCTGGTACATGGAGAAGATGACCAAATTTTGGCTATTTTGGCTTTTTAATTCTTTTAATTATTGGTTTACCAAAATGCCCCTAACTTAAAAATATTTTATTACACCCATTTCATGTCTATTTTTGTCCAACAATTAACTAATGGTCTAATTACCATTTAAGGACCTTCCATTTAAAATTTCATAACAATTTGATACCTCTAACATGTAGAACTCAACTTTTGCACTTTTTACAATTTAGTCCTTTTAACCAAATTGAGTGCCCAAACGTCAAAATTTTCGAACGAAATTTCCATGAAATCATTCTGCGAAAACGTAGAACATAAAAATATAAGAAAAATAAATTTTTTTACTTAGGATTTGTGGTCCTGAAACCACTATTCCGACTAGGCCCTAATTCGAGATGTTACATTTCTCCCACTTTAAGGATTTTCGTCCTCGAAAATCTTACCAAAAGAGTGGTTTAGTTCCTCATAATCTTTATTATCTCATAATTTGTGCTAAAGAACCTTTGACTTTTGCCTTCATTAAAATCCAGGGTCTTATTTAGCTTTCCCAATAACTCATGATATATGATAGTCTGTATCCCAATCTAATTTATTGTGACTAGTTTCCCAAGAAATCTGATACTCTCATCAATACATGATTCCATTAACCCGTTGGGCAGTTTTAACATTTACCAAGACAATTTGCGAATTTCATCATATGTCAACCAAAAATCCATACATCCTTTTTCTTTTTCAAATAGAAATCCATAATCATCTCGTCCTCATTTCCATTCTAATATCACTACTGACGAAGATCGTTCTGATATCACCCGATATTCAGAAGTAGTCCTAATAACCTTTCATGTATTCAATTACAAAGATTAGAAATGTCGAGTTCTAAACTCGATCATCAATATATTACTCTTGTCATTTTTCTTGCAAACTTTCTGGATAAGCCCGAAATTTTTATTTCAAGTACTTGTAATCAGATTCTTCCCTTCTCAAAAATCAGACAATAATCGACTTAAATCAGTTGCACAATCTCACACTCAATTCCCTTTAGGACAGTAGATACATTAGCCATCCTATTACTTTACTGACTTAGGACACATCACAATTTATCCAATAGCACATTATTGAAATTCAAGAAATTCTTATTTAGCACATACCCCATCGGTTCAAAGACTTTGGTCAATAACATTCTCGCTCATTCGAAGCTTTATTAACATGTAATAGACCATTCAACTTTCACAAGACGGAAACTTTATCATTCGGAACAGCTTTAAATCGTATCAAGGTCTCCTGAGATATATATATATACACTTTCATTCAGACTATCTATCATTTACCCAACGAGAGGTAAAATCTTGTTTACAGACACGAATACTTTATTTAATCTTTCAAATAATAATCAATCTAGCCTGAACCACTGAGTCGGTATTATTCATCAACAAACGACATTTTAAAAGATCCTCTTTTTCAGTCGATAGGACAGTTTGACATGAAACCATTCAAACTTACTTATCATACTAACTAAAGTCCATTTCAAATACATTAGCTCAATATAACTAAAATGCCTCAATTGAATGCTTTAACTTTGATTAATTTACTCGAGGAAAGGAATCCATTATACAAACTGAAACTACAATTTTCATCATGTATGCCTTTTTCGATATTAGTTCTTTACACGAAGATTTAAAGAAATCCAGATACGGAGGTTATCACGTTACTATAATCAAAGCAGGAACACGTTTATAATCAACATAGCCATCATAGGTTGAAGAACATACCCTTGGATACAAATGATCATTGGTACGAGATGAAGATAACAAGAAAACCAAAATAAAAAAATCCATGACAGAGAAATCCAAGATAAAGATATCCAAGGTACAGAAATCTAAGATACCATATCATAATGAAAGACCCAAAAAAATGTTCATAAGTAAGATGTGAAGGATCTTGATACTTCTTCAGAGAAAAGAATTCCAGAAGAATACATCAATCCAACCCACTGGGATTAAATGCAATAAGGATAATTTATCTTCCCATATATGTATATCGAATAGAGCATCAATTTGGAGAAACAGATTTATATTATCGTGCATATTATTTCTTAAAGTCCCCTTAGATGGAATGTAATGATATGCCAGAGAGACATAGAGCAATACAAATTATGTACCAGTCAGGCATTAATACTTTCGTTTATACATCGTGATTAGGAAGCACTCCCATAAGTCAAGGATTTTATCAGTAGGGCAGTAACCGTAAAAAAAAATATTTCTGAGAACAGTTAAACATACAGAATACCTCGAAAAAGACTGTAGTAATCTGGTATCTTACCTTTCAACATTATTTCTTTAGTTATTTCTGCCATCGTAAATCTCACATTATGCTTCTCATTAAAGAAGTTCAGTTCTGAAGAAATTTCCAGTTAATACATTTCCCAACATCTTACCTTACTAGTCCTGTCGTTATTTATCAACCCGATTTAATCTCTGATCGTGTTCATAACCATTTAATAGCTGAACCCTTTGGTATCATATTTGTGGACTTATTCAATACGATTCTTGTGAAATTCCTTCACAAAACACCACTCTGGTAAGGGGGTGGGGTTACAAGATCCCTAACTTGTTTCTTATACTCATATACATATATCACTAGTTCATTATCAAAATAACATTTTCATAAACATATCATTCACTTCAGGAAAACTTTTATTCATGTTCATATGACAAGAACTTTTCAGTTATCTTATTTAAACAAGTATATTTAGGTATGCATTCTATGGATTTTGGACAGCCTACTAATCTCATTCATTCAATCCAACAAATTAGGCATATAACCTTTTATAAAGGCCAAACAAACATGGACAAATACATCACAGTTTAAACTTTCATCTCATATGCTATCGTGTACATATCATGAATTTTTATTCATACTATTCAAATTTTAAGCTCATCAGAACTGTACTTTACTCAAACGCCTTAGCTTCTCATCAAACATGGTCGGTATAGTTCGGTTGGAGGGCACCATTGTCTAAACGAAATGGCTCTTATACACGTCGAGAAACATCACACTATCACAGATTGGTGGCATGTATAGCTGAACTCTCATACATGTGCTAGGTTAGTCCGAGAACCAACTAAACCATAACTCTGATACCACTAAATCTAACACCCCTCACCCGCATCCAACACCAGAATAGAGCTCGAGGCATTGAACATTCATAAACATACAAAACCGAGTCACTAAAATTCGCCCAAAATTTAAAATTTCTAGAACATATGCATATCGTCCCTTATACAGGCCATCGAGGCCTATAACCTACATTAAGGCGGTCTGGGACAAAATCGTAAACATTCAGTAAACTTTGGGCAACTTAATAAATTTCTAGCTTTGGAGTGTCACACGCTCGTGTAGGTGGGCCATGTGGACTCACACACTCGTGTGACTTGGGGCACGCCCATGCCCTTAGCCCGTGGGCAACACTGTCTTTGGGACATGGCTATGGCACACGCCTGTGTGACCTACCCGTGTCTTGTACTAACTTAAAATTTTAAGTTCAGGGGACACACGGCCATAACACACACCCATGGGAGGGAACTGTGTGTCACACATGGCCTAGACACACACCTGTGTATCCAACCATGTGGACCCTAATAGGCTATTTTCCAAGCCTTAAGTCACCCCTTTCTACTCATTATACCATTATACTATGTTTACTAACTTATAAATTAAACATCCATGTTTAGGGTATTAACAACTTTTTACCATATCACACATTTATTCCATGGCCATGACCACCTCGAATGGTCCTAAGCCATTCACCATGTATTATGCCATATACTTCTTATACATAGTGAACAAGCATAATTACAAATCCCCATCACAAGACATTTACACATATCATGGATGAATAGGCTTACAAGCCAAAATCACTATAAGCCATATCTCATGGCTACATACAACAAATCATTATAAGCCAATACATTTGGCTAATCACAACAACATCGATCATAGAAAAACTAAGTCTCTATACATGCCACTCACTTGAACATGTTTAACATATACATGTCAATACTCCAAGGGTAAAGGCTCGATAGTGTGATGCTGCCTCCGGCGATCTCCAATCGCGAGCTGACCTGTCAAAACTAAAAACATGGAAAGGGGGAGTAAGCTTTACACTTAGTAAGTCCATATGAAAATAAGAAGCATTATAATAACATGTTTCCTTAGGTAAAATAACTTTAATTATGTTTTTATTCATATTATGGTCAAGTTGTCTACTCAAGTCATAGTTGATAAATTATTCATAACTCGAGCTACAGAACTCAGAATTAATATCCGTTAATTTTCCCAGCAACTAAATTCATATCTCTTCGTATAATAAAATTTTAGAATTTCTGGTCCAGCCAATAAGTACAGTTTATTATTCAAAGTCTCCCCTGTTTTGCTATTTGATAGCTTTGACCTTTCTTCACTAAAATTTATTTATCTCATAGTCTGAGACTCTGTAATGTTCTCATTTCTTTATCCTGAAAGTAGACTCATTAAAGCTTTCATTCATATGAATTTTAGCCCATAATTATATTTGTACAATTTCTAGTGATTTTCCAAAGTTGAGACAGGGGTGTCCAAAATCACTCAAACTCTGTCTCACAAGAATTAAATATCTCATGATACAGAATTCTTTTGCTTTCACCATTTCCTTAATGTGAAACTAGACTTATAAAGCTTTAATTTCATATTTTATTAAGCTTTTAACTCAATTTATATTATTTTTAGTGGATTTTCAAAGTCAGACCAATGCTGCTATATCAAATCTGTCTTGGTGCAACAAGATAATAACCATCACAAATTTATCATAGAAATTATTCTCATAAATATCATTCATTTGCACCATCATCATAAGTCCATTTCATTTCACATGTCAAACACGTGCTCATGGGTTTCGAGTACTTACCTGTGCTATCATTTATCACTGCACTCATCCAAACATGACAACTCACATGCATCATAATATTATCATATAACATACATTATGTATCATGGCAAGAACCTTTTTATTTAATTTCTCATATTAATCTCGTTGAATTTCTCGGAATCTCGATGGATATCCCACTCACTGTCAATTCATAAAAGTCATCATTTCATGTTTGCACTCTCGTGAACCTCACATCTTACGACGGAATTACCAGTCTAGGTTAAATCCCCCCCTAATATAAACTCATGGAGTGATGTAGGGATTACGAGTCCAGGCTAAATCCCTTGTAACGACAAGCACTCTCAATAAGCTCGGTTCTGAATTACCAGTCAAGGCTAAATTCAGACCCCAATCGAATTACCCGTCTGGGCTTAATACACACATATTCTTTGGGAAGCTTGATCACTTAAGGAACACCAGTCCAGGCTAGATGCTTTCTATATTTGAGATCAAAGGATTACCCATCCGGGCTAAATCCTTTTCTACAACACATGCAGGATCTCAAATCATGTAAGCTATGGTTTATCCATCGAATTTCCCTTTTTTATTCAATCAAGATTTTTCTCTTTCCATCAAGTATCGCATTATGCATAGCTACTCATGCCATGTACATCCAATTCAACACATTTCCATGTTTATTTAGACATTAGTCCATAAGATAAACATGGTATTACATATAATTATAATTTGGCATTTGTTACAATATATAATCTTCACATAAACTAAATAAATATCCATCACACAATGCTAACACATCAATTTAATTTCAAGTATGAACAATAATATTATTGCATTATCATTGACATATGAACTTACCTTGGTTTCGAGTACGTCTATTTATTTCGAGTTTGTGCTTAACCTTGTTTAACCTCGTTCTAAGCCCGAATCTTGTTTTCCTTGATCTATAATATCACATTTAGCCGAATAATTAGTCAAACTATTCATATGGGTCTAAATATCATATTTTTACAAATTTATATTTTGACCCCTAAACTTTTGCATATTTGCACTTTTTCTCCAAAGCTTGAAACTTAAACTTCATCCTATTTTCTTATGTTTTATGACATGCTGATCAATTTTCATAACTATGACAACCCCCAATTTCCACTAAATTACCCATTTATGGCCAATTTTACAACTTTTACAAAATGGTCCTTTCGGACGTTTTCATCGAAAACCGCTTAGTAAAAGTCATTTATTAAACACCCAACACTTTTTTTGTACCATTAGACATCAAAATACAAGCATGTCATCCATGGGTAAACTTTTAAACACAAACCCTAGTTCAAAATAATGGAAGAAATAGCTAGAGCATGTTACCAAGATTTCAAAAATGTAAAGAACTTTAAAAACGGGGCTCGAGATCACTTACAAATGAGCTTGGAAGCTTGAACCAAACCCTAACCATGGATTCCATGGGGGTTTCAGCTAGTACATGGAGAAGATGACCAAATTTTGGCTATTTTGGCTTTTTAATTCTTTTAATTATTGGTTTACCAAAATGCCCCTAACTTAAAAATATTTTATTACACCCATTTCATGTCTATTTTTGTCCAAAAATTAACTAATGGTATAATTACTATTTAAGGACCTCCCATTTAAACTTTCATAACAATTTGATACCTCTAAATGTAGAACTCAACTTTTGCACTTTTTATAATTTAATCCTTTTGACCCAATTGAGTGCCCAAACATCGAAATTTTCGAACGAAATTTTCACGAAATCATTCCGTGAAATCGTAGACCATAAAAATATAATAAAACTAAATTTTCTTACATTGGATTTATGGTCCCAAAACCACTATTCTGACTAAGCCCTAATTCGGGATGTTACAAACCTAACACAATTCAAATGATACAGCAATTTGTTCAGTTTGATGGTTTGCAGGACGAAGATCCCAACGCTCACTTGGAAAACTTTTTGGAAGTATGCGACACATTTAAAATCAATGGCATTTCTGAGGGTGCCATACGTCTTCGGTTTTTTCCCTTTTCATTAAGGAACAAAGTTAAACAGTGGTTGAACTCGTTACCACGAGGATCAATTACTACTTGGGAACAAATAACTGAAAAGTTTTTACTTAAATATTTTTCACCGGCTAAAATGGCTAAAATACGTAATGATATCTCTTCTTTTGTGCAGATGGATTTAGAAACACTCTACGATGCATGGGAGAGATACAAAGACCTTTTGCGAAGATGACCTTACCATGGGTTACCACTCTGGCTACAGGTTTAAACCTTTCATAATGGCCTGAATCCTTCGACTCGACAAATGGTTGACGCAGCTGCTGGCGGAACCATCAATAATAAAACACCTGAAGATGCTTATGAGTTTATAGAGAAGATGTCACTCAATAACTATCAGTGGAAAGTCATGAGGACAAAGCCAACAAAAATAGCCGGTGTTTATAACGCCGATTCGGTCACCATGCTCTCTAATCAGGTAGAACTCTTGAATAAGAAAATTGATGGTTTTCTTAGTTCTTCACAGGTTCACCTAGTAATGCAGTGCAAAGCAAGTCGAGGTGGATCAAGAAATTCAGAATACCAATTTTATGGCCACAACATGGATAACGAGTAGTTAAATTACATGGGTAAAACACTTACAATACAGGTTGGAGGAACCACCCAAATTTCTCATAGGGAGGCCAAGGAAATCAGAGACCACCTCCAAGCTACCAACAACCACCCTACCAACAGGAAAAGAAGCCGAACCTTGAAGAGATGCTCTCAAAGTTTATATCGGTGTCAGAAACTCATTTTTAGAATACCGAGACAACATTTAAGAATCAACAAGCATCGATCCAAAGGTTTGAAACTCAGATTGGACAGCTTGCCAAGTTGATTTCTGAACGACCACAAGGTAGCTTGCCAAGCAATACAGAATCTAACCCAAGGGAGCAACTCAACGCAATTACTAGTTAAGATAAGGAAGGGTTAGTCACATCTGAACCGAAACCAAGGTAAAAAACTGAGATAAGTAAAGGTAAAGATGAGGTAGACCACAATGAGCAGAAACCGTTAAGTAGAGAATACCTTGTGTGCCATACCCCAATGCGACAAGGAAAGACCGCTCAGATGAACAATTTGGTAAATTCCTTCAACTTTTAAAAAACTAAATATTAACCTACCATTTATTGAAGCACTTTCACAAATGCCGAACATAGTCAAATTTTTAAAGGAGCTTTTAAAAAATAAATGAAAGTTAGATGAAAGGTCGCATGTGGATCTAAACGTAGTTTGCTCAGCTATTCTACAGAATAAACTACCCAACAAATTGAAAGATCCAGGGAGTTTTACAATTCCTTGTTTAAGTGGTAGTTTAGATGTTAATAATGCATTAGCTGATTTAGGGGCTAGTATTAACGTCATGCCTTACAAAATGTTTAAACAACTAGGCCTTGGGAAACCCAAACAGACTAGGATGAGCATTCAATAAGCAGATAAAACTATTAGATTTCCTTGGGGTGTTATTGAATATTGCTAGTTAAAATCGATAAATTTATATTTCCCGTTGACTTTGTCGTTCTAGAAATAGAGGAGGATAACAACATTCCTTTGATTTTAGGAAGGCCCTTTTTAGCAACTACTAAAATGATTATTGATGTTGGCACAGGTGAGCTCACACTTCGTGTGGGAGACGAAACAATCACTCGTCAAGCTCGCAATTCCGGTAACACATCGAAAATTGAAGGTGACTATCTAAACCATTCTACTAAAACTGACAATATGGTGCAACCTACTTTGCAGGAAATGAGTTTGAAGGAAGTACATGACCCATTTTCAAGCAATAGTAGAGGACCTATTCATGAAGAATGAAGGCTACAAATAAAGGAGCTAGATGAATGGCAAACACATAAATCGAGAACACACGATAAACCAAAACTATGCCAGGATGAGCTCAATACCTTTCCAAATCAACTTAAGGTTGGAGATAAAGTTTTATTAGATGTTGCAGATCCTCACATTGCCAGTACCAAACCAAATGAAGAAAACCCTCTTAAGGTACTTAGCATTTTCCCATTCGGTACAGTCGAGGTAAATCATCCCAAGTTTGGCACTTTTAAGGTAAACAATACCCACCTAAAACCTTATTTTGATAAGATTGACAACAGGAATGAGGAGTATAAACTCCTTAAACCACCATGACCATTCAATGGAGAGGTAAGTCAAGCTTAACTTATAAATAAGCACTTATCGGGAGGCAACCCGTGCACTAACTGTATTAACTTCTTTAAATTTTAGTGTGTAACACCTAACTTACTAACGGAGCTCTTGAATACAGGTTTCCTATACAGACACGGCCTAGCACACAGGCGTGCCTTAGGCTGTGTGGAAATAGGGCAAAGATTTTCCCCAGCACGGGCTATGATAAATCGCCACAGCCGTGCGACATGGCCGTGGGCGAACCTGCCTAAACAACACGGGCATCGACACACCCGTGCCTTAAAATCGTGGCGAAACCTGTCAAATTAACACGAGTATGCAACAAGCCCATGCCAAGCAACCGTGGTCGAACCTATTAGGTAAAAACGGGCGTGGGACTACATACATGGGCATAGAAGAAGCGAACAAAGATAGACACGACCGTGCAACACGGTCGTGCGCACCCACACGCCTAAGGAACACTGGCGTGGGCCAATTGTCAGACAACCCCAAATTTAAAATTTACGAATCACACAGGCAAAAATTGGGGAACACGGGCGTGTTCCTTGACCATGTGTCGCAAAATCTATAAATACCCTACACTATTCATTGTCTTCTACACTCAAAATTCGTAACCCTAGCCGCTGCAAGTCCACAGAGCCTCCCTACCACACCCGTGCGCCGCTTCCAACTCTATTTTTTGATGCCCAATCTCTCTCCCTTAGCATTTGTTTACTCTTTTCTCTTTTATTTTACTAATCTCTAATCCTATTTATCATAGTAATCTGCACTTTTCATGTTATTTTCATCTTTCTATCACTCAAACTTCGTATCTAGAGTAGTTATCATCCTTTTCAAGTTGAAGTTCTTACTCATTTCATGATTTCTATGCTCCATTTGCCTATTTTACGTGCACATTCATAGTTAAGTAGATAAATGTATATTTTTAAGTTTTGTTTTGGTAATTTTTTTTATTTTCTTAGTCAGTATATTAGGCTACATTCATTCATGGTTATTGTTTCTATGGGTTTCATGCTATTAACCCCATACAAATTCATTCTTTAGATATCTCTATTACTTATTCTCATAGGGTTATTTGGCACATTTACTTTGGCTATTATAGTATAGGTTAATATGTAAGCCCCTTGGAAAGTATTCACATTCCACTTCAATTTCCATTACAGGTACACCATGTCATCTTTACGAGGAAAGAAACTTACCATCCCTACTTCAAAGAAAAGGAAGGGAGCGTCATCTTCCTCGGGTCCTACCACGAAAATTCGTCACCCTTTCCTGCAGTTCCCCATTGGGCCCCAAGAAGAACTTTTCTAGATTCTACGGGCCTGACCCTTGGAAGTGGGTTGCTGTATAGACTGGGCTGTACTAGAACAAGTCCAACTCGCGGATGCAATTCAGGCCCTTCTCTCCATCGACCCTTGGGGGATTTTCTTTGAGATCATCGAGATGAAATATCTCGAACTCACTATGGAACTCTACTCAACATTCCATCTTCAGACCCTGATGGCTCGTTTTGATGACCCAGGAACAATCCAATTTCGCCTTGGCAGTCTAATCCGGCAATTGAAAGTCCTGGAGTTCAGAACCGCTTTGGGTCTATATATAGAAGAATTTAGGGATGAGAATGACCTCGACACTCTCCACCGCCATATCCAGTACTCTCCCTTGAAGTGCTGGGATGCCCTCACCCCCGGCACTGCCTCCACAATCCTAGCAGCTCCAAGGCATCGGCTCGCCCTCCATCTCTGAGGTACTTACACGCCATTTTGGCTCACACATTAACAGGAATGAGAGAGAGCACTGGCATCGTCAACACTCACAACACCTATTTTTTATGATGTATGTCGGACGGCCACGTCATAGACCTTGCTTATTTTATTGCCCTTACCATTCAACATCAGACGGAGCGGCATAGGAAGGGGGTTCATCTCCATTGGGCCCTATGTGACGCGGTTGGCTCAGTATCTCGGGCTCCTCAACACAGCAGCCCAATCATCCTCCCTTACTCTTATTGGCCAGATGTCCCTACAAGGCATCTCGAGCATGCTTAGCATGAGGATGATCGAGAAGCGCCGAAGAACCCACCCTCTTCAGTACTGTCTTGCCTAGTCCACCGAGGAGGAAGCCCCTAAGGACATTATTGATGATGTCCCTCCACGTCATGAGGACCCACCGTCTCAGCCACCACCACCCTCTCGTCTAGTTCATGCGGCGACTTCATATGCTGACATCTATGAGTGCCTAACTTGATTCGAGCAACAATGTTTTTAGTGCTTCGATCACATTGATGCTACACTACACTAGATTTGTTAGCACTTCCACATCTCATCGCCACCCCCACCTTACGAACCATCTAGTGATGAAGTTATTTAAAAACTTTTGTTTATTATTTTATGTTTTTTACTTTTATTCTACTTTAGGACTACTTTTTTATTTTTCTTTAAGCTTATTTTTATTAGGTTTTATCATTTTTATTTAACAATTTTGAATTTTGGCTATTTCCTATCAAGTAATTATTCTTATTTATATTTTTTCTAAAAAATTTCCTGATTCTATCACAGTTATAAAGAGCTCCAAAGCTCACTATTACTCAATAACTCGAAACTCCACTGGGGAAGGTTCTCCACGACTGCCATGTCCTGCTCGACCACGACCATAACCAACTTCAGATATAATATTCTTTTGGCATAGGACTTATGGACTAATGAACCTCTACCACCGCCGAAGTATCCTCCTTCACCCTCACGTTGATTATTCTCCAAAACTCCAGTTCAAGGAAATTCATTCATCACTCAGGAAGTTTCACTTCTCCCTATCTTATATTTATATTCTTTTCTATATATCTATCTTTGTACATTGAGGGCAATGAACATCTTAAATGTGGGGGGTATTCATTTTTATATCAGAAAAATCCCTAAATTTTGTTTTATCCTCATGCGATTTTCTCATATCATTATTAGAATGAATTCCAATTAGTCTATAATGTTTATTGATATATCTTGAATTAAAACATAGGCATTTATGCATTGATTTTTTAAACTTTAATACATTAGGGAATCAAGCATGATAAGTTGATTTTTGAAGAATTAAAAACTTTTAGGTTGTTTCCTTAAGTTTAGGTATTATCTTGAGTTGGAATTCACAAGTTTAAACATAAAAAAGCCATAATTTTTGTGAGATCTTGAGCCTTTAGAGCATCTATTATTTCTTTCATGCTCACTTTCATTATGAGTGCATTAGTATTGTGTTGTTATTCTAGAACTTGCTTGATTATGCATGTCAAGACCACACTATTTGATTTGATATGTTAAAATGAGAAAGACACTTAGGTTTAACCCACTCATTCCACAAAAGCCTACCTTCATAATTAACCCTTAGTGAAACCTATTGAGCCTAACAACACATTCATTGATTTATCTTAACATTAACCCATAACTCATTATTATTAAAATCCCCTAAATTAATTTTATCCCTATTTTTGTTGAGATTTGAATTGAAATAGTTGCTCAACTATGTCTTGTTCTTAATAGTTATTCTATGTTATTTGACTTGTTTAAAAAAAAAAGTGTATACACATTAGTAGTAATCTTTTGTTTTTGAGCTTAAGTATTTAAATTCCATTTTCTGAGAAGAAGCTCTATTGTACGCAAGGATGATTAAATCTTTTTCTAGTTAAGTGATTTTTCAATTCAATCTTGATTCTAACCTTTTCTTTCAGCTTGTAACCAAACCCCCTAACCAAGCCTCGTTACGACCCTCTAAAGACCTTTTGATTGATGTTTCATCTCAATTTATAGTGGTGGAGATTTGATTTTCATGCAAGCTTATGGTAATGACTTTTTATTATTCACTATTGAGTGCTTCATTTATTGTCATTAAACACCTCGAGTGATTTGAGTGAATCTTTAGTGAGGATGTGAAACTCTGTGACATTTTGGATCAAAGGTAATTACTTAGATGAGGGGAGACACCTATGTTTTCATGATAAAATATTCAACTTGGAATGTTTGAAACTTTGATGTTCATTCAGTTGAATTTTCAATGTATGGTTACTTATGGATTATTTTGAGATATTAACAATAGAAATTATAAGTTGAGAAGAATTTATTTTGATTATGAGTTGAGGATTTTTCTTGAGGACAAGCAAATGCTTAAGTGTGGGGGTATTTGATAAACCGTAATTTATACATATTTCTATCACATGCTTAGCATATTTTATGGATGATTTTTCCTTAAAATTGGTGAATTCGTTGCTCCTAATGCCTTAATTTCATATTTTATACTTAGGTGAGCATAGGAGAGTGAAAGGAAAGAGAAATGGGCCAAAAACAAAGAAAATGGGCCAATGTACGAAATCAACACGGCCTGGACCTCCTCACACGGGCAGACCACACGGCCGTGTCTATTTGGCAGAATCGAAGCATGACTCACATGGGTGGACCACACGCCCGTGCCTATTTAACAAGCTTGACCATGGCCTGAAGTAATCCCACATGGGCGTGTCACACGGGCGTGTCCCTGCCGAGCCCAAGTTTAGTCCAATTCAGAAAAGGCCAATTTTGAGGTTTCTTAGGCATTCTAAAGCCTATAAATACACCCTAGAGGAGGAGGAAAAAAGGGAGGCACAAAGGAGGAGGTAGGGAACTGCTCAAGGAAAGCTGATTGATCCATCTCAGAAGCTAGATTCATCATCAAGATTGAAGATCTCCCCTCAATTTCCCTTCAGGAGTTTTGGTTTTTTCTCTATGTTTTGTATTCATTATTCTTCTGAGATGTTTACCTTTTTAGTTATGAACTGAAACCCCTAAATACCTAAGGGGAATGAAACCTAAGATAGATCTTGTTATTATTATCTGAATTGTATGATAAATATTTGACTTGTTCTTAATCATGTGTTCTTAATTATTGTTTTAATATTCCAGGATATTGATTCAAGTTAAATTCTTATTCAGAGGAGGAATAGACCTTTTCTAAGAGTACATTTGTCATAATTAAGCCCAGTTGGTTGCGCGCCTAGAGATAGGGTGACAAGATTTTGCCGGATTAGGGTGAAACCTAATAAGGGGATCTAGAGATCGAGTTAATGCAACCCTAGGGAGTTAATTAGAAAGTGATTTGAATTATTCAACCTAGGGTTAGACGTTGTTAGTCTCGAGAGGGATAATAATATAACTTAGGGATTTCTATGGATCAAGTCAAATAAATAAGTCGTCCGATTCAGAGTCAAATAACAAGTGAAGTCTAGGTGGATTTTTCCTTAGGTATTGTCTTAATTCAATTATTTTTCCAAAAGTAATTCCCCAATTCTATTTTCTGTGAATTCTTAGTTCAGTTAATTAGTTATTTAAAACAAACCCCATTATTCCTAGGCTAGATAATAGAAAGACAATCATTACTAGTACTTTTAATTCCTTTGGATTCAACAATTCGGTCTTGCTAAAGCTATACTATTGTTCGATAGGTACACTTGCCTTCATCGTGATAATGGTTAGTTTCAAGAACGATTCATTATAAATATTTAAAACATGTCACAAATATCACGTATCAATTACAGTCCGGTTTTGACCCTAGTCAGAATAGTGGTTTCGGGACCACATGTCCGAGTTGGAAAAATATTTTAATATTTTTTCGTGCCTATTATAAATGAATTGACATGTGTGAAAATCTCGTGTGAAAATTTAACTGTTTGTGTGCTTAATTTCCAAAAAAGACCTAATCGCGTAAAAGGTAAAAGTTATGTGCTAGATGTTAAAAGAGCTTATTTGACTTGACTTTATAATTGAAAGGTCCTTATGTGGTTATTATGCCATTTACTTAGCTAATGGACATATATGTCCTTATTTCAAATGATTTTTATATGTTTAAATAAAGGGTAAAATGGGTATTTGTTTAATAAGTATTAGTTAAATAAAACAATGCATAAAATATAGCCATTATTCTTGTTTCATAGCCAAAAATAGCAAAGAAAATAAAAGAAGAAGAACACCTAGGGTTCGGCCATTGTATTCCTTGATTGAGGTATGAGTTTTGTTCAGTTTTTGATAATTTCTACATTTCTGTAATCGTTGCTTCGTATACTATCGAACCCATGCTTCAATTTCTAATTTTTTGGTGATGATTTTGAAATGTGCCATTGATGAAACTATGAGTTTTATGGTGTTAGTTGATGAATTATGGAAGTTTGATGTTGGGTTTACATGTGTTGTCTTTGAATTTTTGATGAAATTGAGTAATTTGGGCTAAATTATAAAAATGTTATTTTGAAGGACTAAAATGTGAAATAAATGAAATGTATGGACTGGTATGAGAGTCATGAAAATTCAGCTAAGCTTGTGTATAAGCAAATTTTGTGTATTTTGTGATTTTGTGAATTAGGGACTAAAGTGTTGAAATGTGAAAATGTGAGAGCTATTTTGTAAAATGCCCTAATTGTGTGTATATGAATTGTTTTGAATGATTTAGTGAATAGAAGGGTTAATTTTGAATACATATAAATCAAAAAAAGAGGAATTCCGATTTAGATCGAGGGAAATCGAAGGTTGTAGAATAAACAGTCTGAGTCGACAAATTTCGAGTACGAGGTAAGTTCGTGCTTAAAATATGAAATTAAGTAGGTTTTGATACCTTCATTATACATGAATTGTATATAGTTGAATTGGATGAATAAGATGATGAATCGAAAGTATTTGGCACTAAGTGTACGATTTAAACTAGCTTCGGCTGCTAAAGGCACTAAGTGTGCGATACCAACTTAGCTTCGGTTAGTTGAGATGGCACTAAGTGTGCAGAATTATTTTAGCTTTGGCTAATAGTTAAGCACTAAGTGTACGGATAAATTAAGCATTGGTGATCATTGGAAAGTCTTAACATATTCAAATAAGAGGTAAGATAAAAAACGAATGAAAATGAATATGTTCCGGTAAGTATAATACCTATGTGGTAGGTGGTAAAATGTATAAAAGTTCATTGAATTTATATAAACATATAGTTGTTGTTAACATAAACTCAATGGATGAATTGAGAAATTATAATGACTTATATATTGATATATCATATTTCATATTGTTGATGTTCTGGTACGAGCTTACTAAGCTTTTGAAAGCTTACTTTGTGTGTGTTTACATTGTTTTGTAGATATCGAAGTTGCTGCAAACTCGAGAATCGTCTAAGATTGTCACCACACTATCGAACTTCACTTTGGTACTTTGAAATGCATATTTTTGAAGTATGGCATGTATAGGCTAATAGTTTGGAAAGTATGTTTTATGATGCATATGCTTAGCCATGTGACTTGGCTAATTTGCGCCTGAACACATAGTTGATGATGGTTTATAGTATGTGATGGCAATATGAAATTGTGGTATGTTTTATTTGGTAAGTTTTGGTAAGATTAACTTGAGATTGAATGATGTATGGATGAATTGTTTTGGTATGGTATTACCTTATGATTGGTATGAATTTGGCAAGGGTTAGGAGCATGAATTTTGGTGATTATTATATGATATGAAAGGGTCATGTTTTGGTGTTGAAACTGGTTGAAATGGTGATATAAATATGCTTGTTTCCTTTGCTTGTAGGATGACCAAATTGGGGTGGCAAATTGGCTATTCAAATAGCCTGTTTTTGTCCACACGGGCAGAGATACGGGCGTGTGTCTTAGCCGTGTGTGACCCACGGCTATGTTACATGGTCGTGTGTCCCCTAGGGTACCCTTCAATTGTAAGTCAGGCTCGAACACAGCCAAGACACGCAGGCGTGTGGTCTGGCTGTGTGACCCTAATTGGTATACTGATGTCACAAACAGAATACCCCCTATTTTTGGCACGGCCTAGCACACTTGTAATACCCTTCACCCATATCCCTCGTCGGAACAGGGTTCGAGGTGCTACCAGATTTAAACTCAACCATTTATATAAAACCAAGTCGTAAAAAATTTTTTTGATCAATTTTAAACTTTTCATACACGCGTATATTATCCTATATTCGGGCTTACAAGGCCCCAAAACATTTATGAGGCATTATTAAATATTTACCAATATCTTAGTCTTGTATCATTTACTTACTCAACAATAAATCACAATTCAAATTCTAAATGTACATGCTATAAATCACATCACAGGAGATAATAACATACAAGCATATGAATAATCAAACTACCTTAATAACAAGCCAAAGTCTTTGGCTTAATCATAATATTACATACTCAACTTTACAACCCTATACATGCCATAGACTCGAAACACTAAGATTTACTTACGCCGATAGCGTAGACTCGACAATGTGATGATATCTCTGACGGCCTCCAACTCGAGCTAACCAAGCAACCCTAGGGAATATGGGAAAGAAAAAGGGAGTAAGCTTTACACTTAGTAAGTTTATAAGAAAACAATAAGCAACTCATTAACAAGTTTTATCAATGTTTACAACATAATCACAAATTCACTACAAGTTGTCTTCCTGAGCAATGGTCACTAAATTATTTATAACTAGAGTTATAGAGCTCCAAATATATTGCCATTAATTTTTCCTAAAAATAGACTCATATATCTTCCATCCATAAAATTTTTAGAATTTTTCGTTTGGCCAATCAATACCAGATTTTTCTTAAAGTTTTCACTGTTTCACTGTTTGACTAATCTGACCACTCTTCACTACGAATAAAATTTCTCATTGTACAGAATTCAAAATATGTTCTCGTTGATTTCAATTGAAACTAGACTCATTAAGGAGTCTAAGAATATAAATTTTATATTATAACCATTTTTGTAAAAATTATAATGATTTTCTAAAAAAAAGAACAGGGGACCCCGAAGTCATTTGACTCTGTCCCCCACCACTTCAAATATCTCATTATCAGCAATTCTTTTGCTTGCACAATTTCTTTTATAAGAAACTAGACTCATTAAGATTTAATTATATTATTTATTCAGCTTCTAATTCAACTCCCACAATTTATGGTGATTTTCCGAAATCTAGTCATTTGACTTTGTCCCCCGCCACTTCAAATATCTCATTATCAGCAATTCTTTTGCTTGAACAGTTTCTTTTATAAGAAACTAGACTCATTAAGATTTAATTATATTATTTATTCAGCTTCTAATTCAACTCCCACAATTTATGGTGATTTTCCAAAATCACGTTACTGCTGTTGTCCCAAGCAAATTTATTACAAATTTACTCTTTCACACATTCTTTGCATTCACATTATTTAAACATGTATATCACCAATCAATTTCATCACATATCTATAATTTCACTTAAGCATAATCTCAATACAATACATCATGCTCAATGATTCACACACAACCGTTCAAATTAGCAATTATAGGATGGTTCCGCACATAGCCCACCCTTATCGATAATTTACGATGGTTTTACCCTTACTCATATATATGACATAGGCATTTAAATACTTCAGTGTCAACTTTAATTCAACCGAATTCAACCATTGTACCATTTCATAACTACAGTTACTTTCGTCATTCATATCTAAATGGTATTTCACATAATTCATATAACCTTTCACCATGACCGAATACACACATACACATATGACATTTTCACCTATGCTTCTCATTTCACATTCATGATTCAATTCCAATAGATCTAACATGCATAAGTATATATCACATACCTGGCCAACTTAATGTATTGAACGAATTCAATTGCCGATTTAACACAAGGTCTCATAGTCTTAGACTTTTATCAAATCACCGGCATTTTGCCTGCTAGGCTTGAAGCCCGATATCATTTCACCGGCATTATAGCCTGCTAGGCCCGAAGCCCGATATTATCTCACCGGCATTATAGCTTGCTAGGCCCGAAGCCCGATAATATTATTCACCAGCTTAAAGCTTGCTAGGCCGAGGCCCGAATATCACATTTCGATAAATAATTCACCTATTCTTTCATACTTTCATAACTTATACTTCAATTACATATAACTGAAATACATATCTATGAACAAAGATTTTCATCCTTTCAACCACATAGGGTTTAATTTCCACATTGGAACACATATTAAACATAGTAATAATCATGCACATTATAATAATCATGCATTGTATTATGAGTATATTCGGCTTTCACACATATTAAACATTATAATAATCATATTAAACTTAGTGTTAATCAACTAATCAAGCTTTGTATTATGAGTATATTCGGCTTTCACACATATTAAACATAGTAATAATCATGCACATTATAATCAAAGTGCAATTAATCCCATACACAAAAAATATACGACACTTCATTTCCATCTACTTATATACACGTATCACATAAGACCATTTCATACTTTCTATCACCTAAATAAACAACAAATTTTCCAATTAATTTCTTAAGTCCACATTCGGCATCTATATCCACAACTATCCTTATTCATCAAGCTTAACTCATCTATCATCACATTTAATACCAAAAACATCAAACACTTTCAAAGACACTCAAACAACCCATATATTTTACAATTTCACATTTTAACCACTAAATTTCCACATTTCACTATTTAATCCAAAATTGACATTTTTACCAAAATTCACTTAACAAAACTTATTAATCTAACATCAAAGATTTATTTTCTATCATTCAACATCAAGATACTCAAACATTCAATAATGGCATCATCCAAATACTTTAACAATTTTAAAATTAGAGGTACGGGCTAGCTGGATTACGAAGCAACGATCTCAAAAACGTAAAAATCACTAAAAACCGAGTCAAAATGGACTTACCAATTTAACATGCAATGGCCGAATACTTTGAAGCTTCAATGGCTTTTTTTTTCTTTTAACTTTCGACAATAGATGATGAGAATGACGCCAAATTTTTATTTTGTTTTATTTATTAAAACACTTATTAGCTATTTTACAATATTAACCTTCAAAAACATTTAAAACTACTCCAACTACCCATCCACTATCATCCATTAACACAAAAATGGTCTAATATTCTTATAAAGACTTTCACTTTAATAAACCATAGCTATTAGACACCTTAATTAATAGCACACAAGTTTTAAACTTTATGCAATTTAGTCCTTTTTGCTTAATTTAGTATCGAAATGATAAAATTTTTCAACGAAACTTTAATACCATCTTATTGCCACTCCATAAATATTTATAAAAATATTTACGACTCGGTTTATAGAAACGAGGTTTCGATACCTCATTTTCTAAACCCACTTGACCTTAAGGTCATACCACTTGAACTTAATAAATAGCTTATAAAACGAAAATCACAATATCAAACACATTTTTAAAATCACAATTAACTCGTAAATATTAAATATCATATTTACAAACCTACTCGTCGGATTTAGTGGCCCCGAAACCACTATTTTTATTAACCCTAAAAACGGGCTGTTACAACACTGGCTAGACACACGGGCGTGTGGTCTGGCCGTGTGGGCAAGTCAGGAGCTATGCCCTATTTTACCACAACTTTGACACACGGGCTTGTCTAGACCGTGTGAGGCACACGGCCTGTTCACACGGGCATGTGACCTTTGAAAAGTGGAAATTTTTTATAAGTTCTGAAACTTTTATATGATATCGATTTAGTCCTATATGTATGGATTAGACCTTGTATGTAACACCCCAAACCCGGCCTGGACGTTATGACCGGATCTGATGCGCCACATTGATGCGTTCAAAACATTCTCAGACACTTAGTTTGGAAAAAGTGAGTTGGGGTTGTAAAGACAATTTTAAAGGCGAGTTAAAGTGAATAAAAGTCAGTGCACCGGTAGGAAACCAGAAAAAGAGGAGGTGAGTCCGTTGATTGCTTAAGTACCAAGCTCTTCCGGATCCAATCCTAGACATGCACACCACCATTGCCACACTCTAACATCTCGTATAATTTTGAGAAAACCGTTTGATTATGTCCGTCTTAAGAAAATGTTTAAGTTGAAAACGTTTGTTTAAAATATTTATTTCCTTGGAAAAACATTTACTTTATGAAACTTTGCACGTCATCGTGATCTTTTAAAAATCAAGTAGTTTTTATAAAACGAACCCTAGTGCTAACCAGGTTTAATAATCCCCAAAATAAAAATAATTAAAAAGAGTCGCCTTATTACAACTTTAAACATAATAAAAATAAAATAATCCAAATTAAATGCTAAACTTATTTAAAATTGGCAATCCATCTTCATGGCCACTCTAAATCCCGCCCACTCCAAGTCCACCAACTAGGGCTCACCCGCAAGGAGGGAAGAGGAAGGGGTGAGTTTGGAAAACTTCGGTGTATCTGAAACCCATCCAAAGCCCAATTCAGCTCGAGCCCATTGGGCCTAAGCCCTATTCAGATAACAAGACACGAGAGGTCAAGCCCTTTTCGAATACATAGCAAGGCCTTAGCCCTTTTACATAACAAAGGTGGCGATAGGCCCGCTTCAAGAACATGAGTATCAATGAAACAATGAATGCAAGCCCATCAGGGAGACTACTCAACCCACCAACCGCTACACCGCCTGCACCAGCCCTACACACCATGTGGGAATATCTCAACCCACCCACCCTACACACCACAGCTTGTAGCAACGCTCAAATTCACCGATTGAGGCAAAGCCTCCAAGACGTGGATGAACCACTTTCAAGATTTCCTCCATTAATACCCCAATCCCATGCAATGATATTAATAAATGTATATCATGCAAAATACAGTAGTAATCAATCAAGCGAGTTCACCAACTTAAAACCCTAGGGGTATATCGGTAATTTTGCTCTTTAGGGTAATTTGGTAATTTTGCTCTTTAGGGGTAATTTCGTGATCTACGCCATCGCACAAGCTAATTCAGTAATTTTTATCGTTTTATGCAATTTGATTCCACCATCTACCTAACAGGCTAATTCGCCCATCTCTTACCCATATTGGTCCAGTAAGCCCATTGGGCCCGCCATTGGCCCATCAAGCCCCTTTTTTCAAATACGCTAAAGCATCACGCGAACGTGCTTACCACCTTACGGTGCCAGATCTAACAATTCCTCTATTACTTGAGAGCATTCACATACTTACATGACCATGAAATGTCGAATTTGACATTTCGCTTTTGCCGAATTGAACTAAGAAAGGTGTTCGACACACCGATTCATGACGATCGCTTCTCGAGATCCCTTCGATGTCCTACAATTTATTAGCACAGTTCTTATTTACAAACCATAATCACTAAACCCCCAAAACTTACTTATCCATGATCGAACCATATCCCTAAAACCTTTGAAACCTTACCTTTTTCCAAAATCGATAGTTAGCTCGAATCCGATTGCTCCAATGAACCACGCCTTAGATTCAACACTTAAGAAGACTCTAGTCACCGAAAGAAAACATCGTTAAAGACTCTTAGAGCCATATGCCCAAATCGACACCTCCCTAATTTTAGGGACTTGCTTTTCTTAACTTTGCAAAATAAGAACAGATCCGAGATGATACGTACTTACCCTTACTCCCACTTGATTTCCACGCAATCTAGTGTAGATTTATCTATCAAACGACGGTAGAACTCGATTCCCCAAAGTCTTGAAGTTTCGGCTATAAGCCCCCAAATCTATGGTTTTTCGGCTTTTGTATGATGAAGAAGATGATAATGTGGGGCTACAACCTTGAAGTAGAATTGCGGTCAGAGATCTAGGATTAAGAAAAGATACTTGCAAATTAATAAAACAAAAGAACATAGGAGAACACGGCTTTGAAGAAATCGGCACAAGCAATGATCACGGATTTCGGCTTTTATGGATTCGGCAAAAGTATTGATGAATAGCAGGTATGATGAATAGTTTTGAAGAAGAAGAAAGAAAAATAGAAGAAGAGGAATAGGGAGGTGGTAGTTTCGCTAGAGAGGAAAAAGAGAGGAAAAACAACCCTAAGGTGTTAAAGGTAAGAAAACGGCACCACTCAATACCCTAAGTGTCGAAATACTAACAACATAGCCCCCTGCCGATTTTTCCCTCTTCAATTCCCATAATTGACCAACTCCTAGCCTCATCCAAATCCTTAAATCTCTCCCTTATCCCTCCTTAATCCAAGCATTTAAACCGATCCAACTCTCCTTTAGCGTAATCCACCGAACTCCAACACTTACCCTCCTGCACTAAAAAATAAATGCATCTATTTGCCAACACAGGAATCGATCCCTTGCCTTCCCAAAGCTCCACACGCCACTTTTCTAGGAGCCTAGTGGCGTCACCCTTGCCACTTAACCAAGGCTCTTTTGTGATGCAATTTACCCATCACTCCACTTAAGGCCACTTAGCCGAACCCCTAACTCCTAAGTCTAAAATTCCAAAAATTCAAGCTGGTTTTGGCCAACTCATGGGCCTTCTATAAGCCTATTTACCTACTCAAAATACTAATTCCACATCCAAATACAAAATTTTAAAAATCTTTACAAAATATTGAAAATCGCGAATAAACCCGAAAATCGGGATGTTACAACTCTACCCTCCTTAAAGAAATTTCGACCTCGAAATTTTACCTTATCGTAACGATTGAGGTATTGTTGCTTTGCATAGCCTCCTCGATCTCCCGTATCTTCCTCCTTGCCATGGTTTCTCCAAAGTACTTTCACTAGTGGAATGGATTTCCTTCTCAACATCTTGACGTCACGATCAAGTATTTGCACGAGTTCTGTTCAAGGTTAAATCTGGTCGTACTTCAATTTCAAAGAATCGGTATGATATGGGTTGGGTCGATCGATACCGCCTCAACATGGATACATGAAAACGTCGTGGATACGATGCGCTCGGTGGCAACTCTAGCCGATAAGCCACCGGTCCAACCCGCTTAACAACTCGGTAAGGCCCAATAAACCGTGGGCTCGACTTACCCTTCTTACCAAATCTCAAAATTTTCTTCCAAGGGGATACCTTCAAGAAAACCATATCCCCCATAGCGAACTCAATCTCTTTGCGCTTCAAATCTGCATACGACTTCTGTCTATCGGACGCCTCCTTTAACCGACCCCTTATCGCCTTAACCTTGCTTTCGATTCCGCCACCAATTCGGTCCAAGCACTCGTTGTTCACCCAACTCGTCCAACACGCCGGCGTTTACATCTTCGCCCATAAAGCGCTTCATATGGTGCCATCTGAATACTTGCTTGATAGTTGTTATTGTACGCAAACTCCGCCAATGGTAAGTAGTCCTCCCAACTTCCACAAAAATCGATGATACAACCTCTCAACATATCTTCCAGAACCTGAATAACCCTTTCTGACTGTCCATCTGTCTGTGGGTGAAAAGCGGTGCTAAAATCCAATCGTGTTCCCAACGCTTCTTGCAACTTCCGCCAAAACCGAGACGTAAACCTAGGGTCTCGATCAGAGATTATTGACACTGGCACCCCATGCAGTCGCACTACCTCCGCCACATATAGCTTAGCCAACTTTTGTAGTGAGTAGTCGGTACGAACAGGTATGAAATGAGCGATTTTGTTAACCTATCCACAATTACCCACACCGAATCTTTCTTGGTGGGTGTCAAAGGTAACCCACTCACAAAGTCCATTGTTACTCTTTCCCACTTCCATAGTGGAATTTTCACCGTTGCGATAATCCCGACGGCGCTTGGTGCTCACCTTAACTCGCTTGCACGCCGACATTTCCCAACAAATTCGGTCACCTCTCGTTTTAATCCGCCACCAAGACACCTCTCATAAGTCTCGGTATAACTTATTCCCTCCAGATGCATGGCACGAGTCCACCATGAGCCTCTTTTAGAATTAATCGCCTCAATTCAGATCCTTTGGAATACAAACCCTTCCACGAAAACACGTAACTCCTTCACTGCTCAACCCAAAATCCTCGTTCTCACCACTCTTAACTTGCTGGAACCAAGAGCTAATGAATCGCCCTTCAACCTGTTTTTCCTTAACTGCTCAGTCCAAGTAGGTCTTACTTGCGATTACGCCAACAAGCTTCCATCATCGAATAGACTTAATCGTGCGAACAAGGCTCTCAAATCCGTAGCAACCCTTCGACTCAATGCATCCGCCACCACATTAGCCTTTCTGGGTGGTACTCTATCGAACAATCGTAGTCTTTAAGCAACTCCACCCACCTTCGTTGCCTAAGGTTCAACTCCTTCGAGTCAACAAATACTTTAAGCTCTTATGATCGTGTATATGATGCACTTCTCCCCATATAAGTAATGTCTCCAAATTTTAACGCAAAAATCACCGCCGCTAGCTCCAAATCATGCGTAGGGTAATTCACCTCATGAGCCTTAAGTCGTCGTGATGCATAGCGACCACCTTGCCCTCTTGCATCAAGACGCAACCTAACCCCACATGCGACGCATTGCTATATCTGGTGAAGTCCTTCCCATACACCGGTTGAATCAACACCGGCGCTTCGGTCAATACCTTTTCAATCGATCAAAAGCTTTTTTTGTTTCTCGGTCCGCACAAATGGTACTCCTTTCCTTATGAGTTTTGTCAAGGCGCCGCCATCACCGAGAAACCCTCCACAAACCTTCAGAGTAACTTTGTCAACCCTAGGAAACTCCGAATTTCCAATCTCGACCTAGGTGGCTTCCATTCCAGAATCGCTTCAATTTTACGAGGATCCACCTTAATCCCCTCGGCAGAAACCACATGTCCTAGGAAGGTTACCTCCCTCAACCAGAATTCACACTTGCTAAATTTTGCATAGAGCTTCTTTTCCCTTAACACTTACAGCACAATACGGAGATGCTCATCATGCTTCGCCTCCGTTTGAGTATACCAAGATATCGTCGATAAAGACGACTACAAACTGATCCAAGTAAGGTTGGAATACTCGATTCATCAGATCCATAAAAGCTGCAGGTGCGTTCATTAGCCCAAACGGCATGACCACAAACTCATAATGTCCATATCGAGTTCGAAATGCTGTCTTATGAATATCCTTTTTTTACCCTTAGCGATGGTATCCGAGCGAAGATCGATTTTGAGAATACCGAATCTCCCTAAATTGATCGAACAGTCATCAATCCTTGGTAGTGGATACTTATTCTTAATTGTCGGTTTGTTCAATCTGGCGATAATCGATGCACATGCGCATCGTTCCGCCCTTCTTCTTTACAAACAAGACCGGTGCTCCCCAAGGAGACACACTAGGCCTAATGAAGCCTCTATCTAATAGCTCTTGAATTTGAGCCTTCGTTCCACCAACTCCTTGGTTGCCATCCTATAGGGTGCAATAGAGACCGGAGCTGTCCCCGGTAACAAATCGATTCCAAACTCAACTTCCCGATTGGGAGGTAATCCAGAAGCTCTTCCGGAAAACATCCGAATTCCCTAACAGATTCGATGGTCTCCACAATGGATCCTCGGTTTAACTTGACTTACCAAAGCCGATATGCCTCGCATCCCTTGCGCATCGCTTTTTCACCCTCAACGCCGATACTACATTGGATAAGTAATCCTTCGTTCTCCAATGATCATAACCTCTTCATCATTGATGCTTCTTAACACCATCCTCTTAGTCTGCACAATCCAAAGTTGCCTTATGCTTGGTCAACCAATCCATCCCTAGGATCGATCGAATTCTTCAAACGGTAACTCCATCAAATCCCCACGAAAACCTTGCCTTGAATCTCCAGAGGCACCTCCTTAAAGAGTTTCTCTACCTTAACCGAATGACCTAAAGGACTTATCACGCATAACCCACATACGGTCTCCTCGAAGTGCACGCCCGATGCCCCGTAAATGTTATATGCCACATACGAATGGGTTGATCCCACATCAATCGAGCGATATAAGGTACACCATAGATAAAAACGTCCCGCTTATGACATCAAAAGTCACCCTCCTCGCGGCGACGAGCAGCATACACCAAAGCTGGCTGACGAGCATCCGCGTTACCAATACCCCTGTCGGGTGCCCCACGTCCACGGCCATTACCTCCGCGACCTTGTCCACGACCTCTTGGCGCGGTGGTCCATCCTCACAAGTTGAGCGGTCGCCAGCCCCTTGTTCGCCACTTGAGCTGGAGTGGCCCTCCTAGGACAATCCTTAATCCTATGCTCCTTAGACCCAAAACGAAAACAAGCCCTTAACGCTTCAAAGACTCTCCTTGATGCATTCTCGCGCAATCTCCACAAGCTTGCGGTCTACATGTTCACCGGAATCGCCGAACGGTTCCCCATCCTAGCTCTCTTAAAATTTTGATTTACAAAGACCACCGGTCCAAGATCCCTCCCGAACCGATTCCGGTCCTTATCACGATTCCTCCGTTCGGTTTGCTTCACTTCCTCGGCTATCTTAGCCTTCTACTACTAGTGCAAATAAATCTCGCTCCCTCTGCGAGCTATGAACACCCTTAACTCATCTCTAAGGCCATCTCAAAACGTCGCTGCGCTCATATTCAATGGAAACGATGCCATTAGCATACCGACTCAATCGTAGAAACTCCGCCTCATATTCAAGAATGGTCTTGTTTCCTGAGTCGATTCAGAACTCCTTTCTGCGTGCATCTACATAGCTAGCTCCAACATATTTCGCCTTAAAGGTCTGCTTTGAACAGCTCCCATGTTACCCTCTCACCGGGGTACCTTCTCTCACAAGAATCCACCATCGATACGCTTCATCCCGCAAAGAACGACATCGCCCTTTCAACTTCGCTCTCTGAAGCGGTCCAGTCGTCCATGATCCGCTCTGTGGCTTCCAACCAAGATTTCCCACATTTGGGGCCACTCCAGACACGCCTTAAAATCTCATTCCGTTGGTCGAAGTCGTTCGAAATGGACCCCTATTCATGGGCCCGACGTTAGCTCGCCACCCTTTCCAAAACCCTCAACATGGCACGAGACAAAGCGTCATCCCCTACAGCCCGGTCATACGGCCCATTTTCATTAATCGGCGGTGGGCGTACTCGCCACCGGCACGTGTTCGATGACGCCGATCCAGCTTGAGTGCTACCTTGGCCTCGACCACGGCCTCTTCCTCGAGTAGCCCTTGTACTCATAACGATTTATCGATTACGAATTTTATGACATTAGTTTATTGGTTTCACTGCTTAATACCGAATGTCTTATGAAGATAAAGTTTTAAAGTTATTTCAAGAATCATAATTTAGCTATGGTTCCATCTTGTAGTCCTAATACTACATCATCAATAGCTCTATCTCTAAGGCTCAAGATTATCTACAGATTATTTACAAGACAAGATGAAGATATATATATAAGCGAAAAGATACTTACAGACTTGGTGCCGGGATTCATTGTGCCACTCATTTATCATCTATTTAAAATTTCAAATACCATGTTTTTGTTTATCGAAAATAAAAAGATTTTATTTGAAAACACTTTTATTTTAAAATGATTGATTTAACCCCGCTTAACAAATAGAAAAAACTTGAACATCTTCAAAAACTTACCATTTCTAAAATACCCTTCTTAGGCCCAAGTTTTTGAAAAGATTTTCGGACCGATCCACACCGAGTTGTTGTAACCGTGCTCGATACCACTAAATGTAACACCCCAAACCCGGCCGGACGTTATGACCGGATCGATGCGCCACATTGATGCGTTCAAAACATTCTCAGATTACTTAGTTTGGAAAAGTGAGTTGGGGTTGTAAAGACACTTTTAAAGGCGAGGTTAAAGTGAATAGAAGTCATGCACCGTAGGAAACCAGAAAGAGGAGGTGAGTCCGTCGGACCGCTTAAGTACCAAGCTCTTCCGGATCCAATCCTAGACATGCACACCACCATTGCCACACTCTAACATCTCGTATAATTTTGAGAAATTCGTTTGATTATGTCCGCTTTAAGAAAATGTTTAAGTTGAAAACGTTTGTTTAAAATATTTATTTCCTTGGAAAAACATTTACTTTGCGAAACTTTGCGGCGTCATCGTGATCTTTTAAAAATCAAGTAGTTTTTATAAAACGAACCCTAGTGCTAACCAGTTTAATAATCCCCAAAATAAAAATAATTAAAAAGAGCGGCCTTATTACAACTTTAAACATAATAAAAATAAAATAATCCAAATTAAATGCTAAACTTATTTAAAATTGGCAATCCATCTTCATGGCCACTCTGAATCCCGACTCCCAAGTCCACCAACTAGGGCTCACCGCAAGGAGGAAGAGGAAGGGGTGAGTTTGGAAAACTCGGTGTATACAGAAACCCATCCAAAGCCCAATTCACTCGAGCCCATTGGGCCTAAGCCCTATTCAGATATAAGACACACGAGGGTCAAGCCCTTTTCGAATCACAAGAGCAAGGCCTTAGCCCTTTTACATAACAAGGTGGCGATAGGCCCGCTTCAAGAAACATGAGTATCAACAAAACAATGAATGCAAGCCCATCCGGGAGACTACTCAACCCACCAACCGCTACACGCCTGCATCAGCCCTACACACCATGTGGGAATATCTCAACCCACCCAAATTTCACACACCACAGCTTGCGAAGAACGCACTCAAATTCACCGATTGAGGCAAAGCCTCTAGTACGTGGATGAACCACTTTCAAGATTTCCTCCATTAATACCCCAATCCCATGCAATGATATTAATAAATGTATATCATGCAAAATACGTAGTAATCAATCAAGCGATTCACCAACTTAAAACCCTAGGGGTATATCGGTAATTTTGCTCTTTAGGGTAATTTCGGTAATTTTGCTCTTTAGGGTAATTTCGTGATCTACGCTCTTGCACAAGCTAATTCAGTAATTTTATCGCTTTTATGCAATTTGATTCCACCATCTACCTAACGAGCTAATTACCCATCTCTTACCCATATTGGTCCAGTAAGCCCATTGGGCCCAATTTTGGCCCATCAAGCCCCTTTTTCCGAAATACGCTAAAGCATCACGCTGAACGTGCTTACCACCTTGCGGTGCCAGATCTAACAATTCCTCTATGACTTGAGAGCATTCACATACTTACATGACCATGAAATGCCGAATTTGGCATTTCGGCTTTTTAATTGAACTAAGAAAGGGTGTTCGGTACACACCGATTCATGACGATCGCTTCGAGATCCCTTTCGATGTCCTACAATTTATTAGCACAGTTCTTATTTACAAACCATAATCACTAAACCCCCAAAACTTACTTATCCATGATCGAACCATATCCCTAAAAACCTTTGAAACCTTACCTTTTTTCCAAAATCGATAGTTAGCTCCGAATTCGATTGCTCCAATGAACCACGCCTTAAATTCAACGCTTAAGAAGACTCTAGTCACCGAAAGAAAACATCAGTTAAAGACTCTTAGAGCCATATGCCCAAATCGATAGCCTCCCTAATTTTAGGGACTTCGGCTTTTCTTAACTTTGCAAAATAAGAACAGATCTGAGATGATACGTACTTACCCCTTACTCCCACTTGATTTCCACGCAATCTAGTGTAGATTTATCTATCAAACGACGGTAGAACTCGATTCCCCAAAGTCTTGAAGTTTCGGCTATAAGCCCCCAAATCTATGGTTTTTCGCTTTTGTATGATGAAGAAGATGATAATGTGGGGCTACAACCTTGAAGTAGAATTGCGGTCGAGATCTAGGATTAAGAAAAGATACTTGCAAATTAATAAAACAAAAGAACATAAGAGAACCGGCTTTGAAGAAATCGGCACAAGCAATGATCACAGGATTTCGGCTTTTATGGATTCGCAAAAGTATTGATGAATAGCAGGTATGATGAATAGTTTTGAAGAAGAAGAAAGAAAAATAGAAGAAGAGGAATAGGGAGGTGGTAGTTTCGCTAGAGAGGAAAAAGAGAGGAAAAACAACCCTAAGGTGTTAAAGCGAAGAAAAACGGCACCACTCAATACCCTAAGTGCCAAATACTAACAACATAGCCCCTGCCGATTTTTCCCTCTTCAATTCCCATAATTCGCCAACTCTAGCCTCATCCAAATCCCTTAAATCTCTCCCTTATCCCTCCTTAATCCAAGCATTTAAACTGATCCAACTCTCCTTTAGCGTAATCCACCAACTCCAACACTTACCCTCCTCGCACTAAAAAATAAATGCATCTATTTGCCAACACAGGAATCGATCCTTGCCTTCCCAAAGCTCCACACGCCACTTTTCTAGGAGCCTAGTGGCGTCACCCTTGCCACTTAACCAAGGCTCTTTTTGTGATGCAATTTACCCATCACTCCACTTAAGGCCACTTAGCCAGAACCCCTAACTCCTAAGTCTGAAATTCCAAAAATTCAACTGGGTTTTGGCCAACTCATGGGCCTTCTATAAGCCCATTTACCTACTCAAAATACTAATTCCACATCCAAATACAAAATTTTAAAAATCTTTACAAAATATTGAAAATCGCGAATAAACCCGAAAATCAGGATGTTACATTGTATGCTAAATTTAAGTTCATATTGAACATGAATGACTGATAATTATAGAAATGAGGTGATATTTGATATTCATTTGTTCTGAATTGTGTTACAAGTCCAGTAATGCCTCTTAACCTATTACTGCGACGGTTATAGGTTAGAGGTGTTACAAAATCCCTATAAAATAGTTAATTATTCATACCTCCCCTATAGGAGGATTAGTTCCCAATGGATCTAGTAAACAATAAAAACTTGAATGAACAAATGAACATAAAGAAAAATTTCAAGAATAGAGTTCAGAAAAAGCTTGATTGTATTGAATTTAAGAGCAGAATTCTCACAAAGTTTGAGAATAATTCAAAATCTAATTTCTCCCTAAAAGTAAATTACAAGAACAGGAATCTAAAACCTAAGAAAATAAAAAGCTAAAGATTAAATATAAAGAGAAAATGTTACAATATCAAAAGGTCTTTAACATGTGCTAGTTGAGCCTATTTATAGACTTAGAATAGACTTTATCCTTAGCCCTAGGTCAGCTGACGTTCCTGAGCTTAAAGTTGAATTGTGTGAACTAAAATGCCCTGGCTTGTATTAATTTCCCGTACAAAGGTGATGTCGCAACACATTAGGTCTTGTGTCGCTACATAAAGGGCAGTATGCTCAGCTTCAGGGTGCCTTTAAGGCTATGTCGTGACATTCTTAGGCTGTGTCACGACATTGAAGGAAGTCATGGAATTCTTCTATTTTACTCTTTATGTTGCGACATCACATGCTCCGTGCTGCAACCTAATGACCAATATTGAATTAATGTGCCTTTTAATGGTCTCTTGCACACTCACAAAGTATATTACCTCAACTGCAGGCCTCATTTAGCCCCTAATGTCAATAAAAGACTCAAATTACACATTTTATTAACTTAACTAATACTAAATAAAATGTAGTTAAAATTCTTATATTCAAGCTCCTAAAGTGCAAAAACTATGTTAAAATGCTTATATTCAAGCTCTTAAAGTGCAAAAACTAGTTTAATCTGTTACACTGAATTAAACAGATCAACTATACGGTAGATCAACTATCTCGTGTTTAATGTCTTGGCAGACTAACAATGATGCCATAGCGTCTTTCAACTAAGGTTATACACAATATAACCCCGTGTTAACTATTGTAATAGCTTGATTTTGGGTCTAGTCAGAACAGTGGTTTTGGGACCACAAATTTGACGTAGTAAAGTTCCCTTTTATTATATTTTTATAGTCTACAATTTCACAGAACGATTACGTGGAAATTTCGTTCGAAAATTTCGACGTTTGGGCACTCAATTTAGCTAAAAGGACTAAATTGTAAAAAGTGAAAAAGTTGAGTTCAATATTTTAGAGGTGTTCAATTGTTTTGAAATTTTAAATTGGAGGTCTTTAGATGGTAATTAGACTATTGGTTAAGTTGGTGGACAAAAATGGACATGCTTTGGTATATTTCTAAAGTTTTTCATTAAGGGTAATTTGGTTATTTGGTAATTAAAATGAATTAAAAACAAAATTAAAAGCCAAATTTTGTCCATCTTCAACCCTTTGTCGAATTTCACATGAGGAATACATAGCTAGGGTTTTTCAAGATTTCAAGCTCGATTGTAAGTGCATCTTAGCCCTATTTTTAATGTTCTTTACATTTTTTAGATCCTTGTAGCTCGGATTAGCTATTTCCACCATTATTTTGAGTTAGGGTTTGTGTTTAAAAATTTACTCATGGGTGGCATGCATGTGTTTTAATGTTTTATAGAAGAATATGAAAGTTTGGGGGTATGATAAACAACTTTTACTAAGTGATTTTTGATGAAATTGCATAAAAGGACCTATTTGTAAAAGTTGTAAAATTATGTGTAGAAAATGTGATTTAGTGAAAATGTGAGCTACTATAAGAAGGAATATGAATAGACTAGGTTTAGGATTTGAGAAAAATAAGTGTTTTTCATCTTACGAGCCTAGGGGCAAAATTGTAAATATGTGAAACTTTAGGGGTAAAAATGTAATTTTTCCATAGTGTGATTTTTGGACTAAATTGAATAATATGAGTATTGAATAAGTTAAATGTGTTATTATAGATGAAGAAAGATGAGGAATTGAGCTTGATCAGGGAAAAGGAAAGGTTGTGTAATAGCCCAATTTAGATCCTATTCGGAACGGTGGTTTTGGGACCACGAATCTAACTCAAAAAAATATTTAAAAATTATTTTCAGTGTTTATTATGTGTGAATTTATATGTGTAAAATTTTTGTGATTTAATTTTGTTATTTGAGTACCCGATTTAATAAAAAGGGCTTAATCGCGTAAAATAAAAATTTGTTGGTTAAATATAAAAAGGGCCGAATTGATGATGTCTTTGTTGCATGAGTTACTTCTAATGCAATTATGCCATAATTAAATATAATGAACGGTAGTAACCTTAATATATAATAATTTTATATTTTAAGTTAAAGGTTAATTATGCAAAATGCATAATAAGTAATAATAATATAAAACATAAAATAAAGACAAAAGTGTTCATCTTTGTTTTGGTGACCGAAACTAAAAGAAAAAGAAAGCTTTGGTTGTGTTTTAAGTTTGACAACTTGAAGTTCAAATTAAGGCATGGATTTTGTTCGATTTTTGATAATTTTTACGTTTTTGAAATCATTGCTTCGAATACTATTCGACAACCCATGCTAGAATTTCTAATTTTGATGAATATTTTGAGTCATGCCATTGATGAATATTTGTGTTTTGTGATGTTTGATGATAAATTATGAAAGATATGTTCTGAATTACTATGTTTTATAATGGAATTTTTGATGAATTTGAGTAATTAGGGCTAAATTGAAAAAATAATAAATTGAAGAACTAAAATGCAAAATAAATGAAATGTGTGTATTTGTATGTATTAGAGGAACATTCGGCCTAAGCATGTTGCATGGTGATTTTGTGTATTTTGTGTTTTATGCAATTAGGCCTAATTTGTAAAAGTATGAAATATCAGAGGTAAAATGGTAATTTTCCCATTTATGTGTTGTTGGATTAAATTAAATGAAATTGTGTTTTAATGAGATTAATTTGAAACTATATAGATCAAGAACAAAAGAAATAGGACTTAGATCGGGGAAAAGCAAAAATAGTCGAATAGCCGATTTACATCATTCGTCGATATCCGATGTAAGTCTTAAGCAATTAAACATCGTTAATTTTGAATGTAACTTAATTTAATATGCTTATTTGGAGTTCATAGATTGATAGTAGAGTTAGCCAAATATGATTAAGCATGGAAATAATGTATTTGAGTTTGATTCAACTGAGTTATAACATTTGAAAGTCCATACGAACTATATGGAATATTTTGAATTTTCGATATATGAATTGTTTATAAGACAGCTTTATAATAGTGATATTCGGGCTTGGAGCCTAGCAAGCCTTGTGCTAGTGAATTTAATCGGGCTTTATGCCTAGCAGGCTTATTGTCGGTGTATAAAATTAGACTTTGAGTCTAGCAGGCCTTGTGCGGTGTGTGATACAGGCTTAGGCTTAGTAGGCTTTATGCCGGTGAATTATTATAAGTACATGCCTAAAAGACTTTATGCCGATGTGGTAATTGAATAAGTTAAACGAGCTAAAATGATCAGGTACGTGATAGATGGTTACCTATTTGAAAATAAGGTGAAAGGATTGCTTGATATGTGATGAGAAAGGATTGCTTGATATGTGATGAAAAAGGATTCATGAAGTTGTTGTAGTATATGTGTTAATATGAGAGATATATTTGGCCTTATAGCTGTATATCATGTAATGTTAAAGTTTGAGTGATGAATATATGTCTATAAATATGTATATGTATATTCGGTTATATAAGACAATATGGTTTTGAAATTTGGGAATATATTGAAGATGTATACATGGATATTCGGCCAAGAAGAAATTGTCCTATGAAAGAATATGTTATATATGTATGAAATTAAAAGCTAAAAATTAAATGTGTTTACAAATGCATAAGTTGATTTATTTAATGAAAATCATTAGTAATTGAGATGTTATTATGCATTAATTGTTTAGTTTGCTTAAGACTTACTAAGCTACGGTAGCTTACTGTGTGTATGTTTATTCTTTTTTCTTATAGATTTTGGAAGTTAGTTACGGGCTCAGGGATCGTAAGTGAAGTCATCCACACTATCGTCAACCTTCGGTACTTTTAAAAGTCTTATTTCGAACTTATGGCATGTATAGGCTAATATGTATTTTGTGCGACTTTTGGATATGTATAATTTAAGCCATGCGAATATGGCTTAATTTCTAAGTTTGAATTTTGTTATGTTTGGTCATGGTTTAATCCGTTTTGGTTATAATGTTATATGCTATGAATGAATGGTATATGTGATTGGTGTTATACATTTTGAAAATGGCTTGATAAAGGTTAGTGAACTTGATTATGGTTGCTGAGTTGGTCATGGTGTATATAATTTTTTGTAAGTATGGTTAGATGATTCGGTTTTGGTTGGATATAGATATAGTATATATAAGAAATTGGTTGTTATGTTCGATATAGGTGTTAATGTGTGAATGAGCATTAGGTTATATATATATATTTAAGTTCGAATATGGTAAGGGTTTATTATGATATGTTATTTCTTGTGAAGGTCTAGTAATTTGGCTTAATAGAGGAGCAAGATGTTGATTGTATATATATGTACATGTGTATGTGTGAGTAATCAAATGATGCTTGTCATTATGATTCAGTTTGTAATGGAAATGTATATGCATATATTATGCTTATGTGGTTGGTAAAATAGGTACATTTAATGATGATAAATATTGAGTTGGTATTAGGTATGTTTTGTTAGTAAATTGCATATTTAATAAGTAATAAGTATATATATATATTTATATATTTGTTTTGGGTATGTAATTGGTAAACTTCTAGTTTAAGATTGAATGGTGGAATTGGTATGACTTAAATGTTTAATGAAATATTTGTGATCATTTGTGAAGTTGATAATGCCTTGTGATACTATTTAATTGGTTAAATATGCGCACATATAGGATTAAGAAATATAATGTTCGATTTTTATTTATTGGTATTCGCTTATCAATAAAGTGATGAACCTGTGATTCATATATACAATATGTTTTACAATGTATGTTTAATATTTAATTAGTCATATGCTCTACATATATATATGAATATGACCTGTGTTAGCATGAGATTGTTCAAAACTGTACTTATGTTTAGTAATGCCTCGTAACCCTAGTCCGGCGATGGATACGGGTTAGGGGTGTTACATTTTATTGGTATCAGAGCCACGGTTTAGTCAATTCTAAGACTAACGTAGTATGTGTGAGTTTAGCTATACATGCCAAAATATTTACTGTGATAGTGTGATGACTTCTGACATTTAAAAATGTGTTTTTGTATAGTATATGGATCCCGACAGAGCTGTAGCTGATGATGTCAAGAGCATAGTACCTGCTCCCGCACAAGGAACGGCGCTAGTTGATTCTCGGCCTATCTCGAGTAGCCATGAGGGGGAGGCTAAACAAGACTTCTACCAAATGATGAATGATTGGTTTACTCAATATATCTAAACTAATCCGGCTACATAATAACCTCCACCCCCGAATAATCCATCTTTTATACCGGTGGTATCTCCGATGATTAATCTGATGAGATTTAACAAGCCTCCTGTTGATAAAATCAGAAAACACGGGGCTGAAGAATTTAGAGAACTGATGATGATGATGCTGAGCAAGCTGAATTCTGGCTTGATAATACTATCCGTGTGTTTGATGAGTTATCTTGTACACTGGATGAGTGCTTAAAATGTGCCATATCTTTACTACGCGACACTGCATATCATTGGTGGACAACACTAGTATCAGTGGTTCCGAGAGAATGGGTGACCTGGGACTTCTTTCAGACTGAGTTTTGTAAGAAATATATCAGCCAAAGATTCATTGATTAGAAGCGCATGGAATTTCTCGAATTAAAACAGGGTCGTATGACTGTGACAGAATATGAAAGGAAATTTGTGTGACTGAGTCGATATGCCTGTGAGTGTGTTTCAACTAAAGCTATCATGTGTAAAAGATTCGAAGACGGTTTGAATGAATACATTAAATTACTGGTTGGTATACTTGAAATCAAAGAGTTCGTAGTACTTGTTGAGCGAGCTTGTAAAGCCAAAGAGCTCAGGAAAGAGAAAAGAAAAGCTAATTTTGAAGCCAGGGATTTCTGTAAAAGATCATCAGGTAAAACTTTTCAATCAGCATCGAAGAAGTTCAGAGATGATTCTAGTTGATCAAAGGATACTGCGGGCCTTTCTAGACGAGATCGAGACTGACCCCATGTGAGTTCACAAGCCACTTCGACAGCAAGTGTAACAGTCTGGTTTTGACCCTAGTCGAAACAGTGGTTTTGGGACCACATATCCGAGTCAAAAAATATTTTAATATTATTTTTCATGCCTATTATAAGTGAATTGACATATGTGAAAGTCTCGTGTGAAAATTTAATTATTTGTGTGCCTAATTTGTAAAAATGACCTAATTGCGTAAAAGGTAAAAGTTGTGTGCTAGATGTTAAAGTACCTATTTGAGTTGGCTTTCTAAAATAAAGGTCCTTATGTGATTATTTGACCATTGGAAGTTTGAATGGACATAAAAAGGCATGTGTTAGCTGAACTTATATTGGTTTAATGAAAGGGCAAAATGGTCATTTAGATTTTTATGTTAATATTAATAAAACAAAGCTTAAAATAAGCTCATTTTCATGTTCATTCACCGAAATTGAAAAAAAAATAAAAGAGAAAAGCTAAGCTAGGGTTCGACTACTATTTTTGGTGATTAAGGTATGGTTTTGACTCGGTTTTTGATAATTTCTACGTTTTTGTGATCGTTGTTTAGTATACTACAAAGCCCATGCTTCAATTTCTGATTTTGGTGATGATTTTGAAATATGCCATGGATGAATTCATGAGTTTTGTGTTGTTAAATGGTGAATTATGGAAGGTATGTTTTGGGTTGACATATGTTGTCTTTGAATTTTTGATGAAATTGAGTAAATTAGGCTAATTTCTAAAAATGTTATTTTAAGGGGCTAAAATGTGAAATAAATGAAATGTGTGAACTAGTATGAGTACTAGGAGAATTCGGCTAAGCTTGTGTATATGCAAATTATGTGTATTTTGTGATTTTGTGAAATAGGGACTAAAGTGTTGAAATCTAAAAATATGATGGCTAGTTTGGAAATTTCCCTAAATATGTGTTTATAGATTGAATTGAATTATTTGGTGAATAAAATGATTAATTTTGAATGCTTATAGATCATGAAAAGAGGAGTTTGGATTTAGATTGAGGAAAATCGAAGATTTTAGAATAAACGTTCGAGTCGACACCTTCGAGTACGAGGTAAGTTCGTACTTAAAATATGATGTTAAGTAAGCTTTGATGCCTTGAGGCACTAAGTGTATAAAATAGATCATGAAAACATGGGTTGTATAAAATTTAATTGGATAATATGATGATGAGTCGGAAGTTTTGGCACTAAGTGTGCGATTCGAACTAGCTTCGGCTACTTGAGGCACTAAGTGTGCGATTCTGACTTATTCTTGGTTATTTTAGATGGCACTAAGTGTGCGGAAATATTTAGCTTCGGCTAATCTTATAGCACTAAGTGTCCAGATGTCTAAAATACGAATAAGTTATGGAAATTCTTATAACATTCAACAAGAGGTAAGTACGAAAGTGAATAAGTACGGGATGATTCAGGTATGTATAATACCTAAGTGGTAGATGATGTTATGTATGTGAATTTCATTGAGTTGATAGGGTCTTATGGATTGAAATTGTGCAAATACTCATATGTTGTCATTTTATGTTTCATATACTATTGATGATTTGAGTACGAGCTTATGAAGCTTTTGAAAGCTTACTTTGTGTGTGTTTGAATTGTTTTGTAGATATCGAAGCTACCAAGCTCGGGGATCGTCAAGGATCGTCGCCACACTACCGAACCTCATTTTGGTATTTTTGAAAATGTATACATTTGAAGTATGGCATGTATAGGCTAGTAGTTGTGGAAGTATGTTTTGTGATGTATATATATTTAGCCATGTGAGTTAGCTAATTTGTGTTTGAACTCATAGTTGATAAATGTTTATGATATGTTATGTTAATTTGAAATTGTAGTATGCTTATTTGGATAAAGAAAATGGTAAGTGTGGTGAATTTTTGGAATGAGACTGTATGATGATTTGATATAGTCTTACATTATGTTCATTATAATTAGGTAATGTTTATAAGTATGTAAATGGTTGATAATATTATGGTATGAGTGATATGTGTTTTAGCATGAAAAAAAATTGGTTAATTGGATTGTACATATATGCTTGTTTCCATGCTTGTAGGTTGACCCAAAAAGGGGTGGCAATTTGGCTTAAACCAAGCCTGCATTGTGCCACACGGCCATAGCACACGGGCGTGTCTATTGGCTGTGGGCTTAAGTCATTAGCTAGATAAGAACCACACGGCCATAGCATACGGGCGTGTCTATTAGCCGTGGGGAAAAGTCAGTATGTAAACTTTGTTTTGGCACGGCCTGGTTACAGGGGCATGTGACCTCAACAGAATGGAAAAATTTTGTAAGTGATGAAATTTGTGAATGTGTTTGGTTTACTCTCGACCTCTTACTAATGCATGTTTATGGTCTCATTGACCTAAGAAAGGGACTTAATGTTTATGTTTGATTATAATATGATGATGTTTGACTTTTGATTGTAAGGTGATTACGAAATGTTTTGATGTGTCCAGTAATGCCTCATAACTCTAGTCCAGTGATGGATACGGGTTGGGGCTGTAACACCCCGTACCCGAGTCCGTTACCGGAGTCGAACACAAGGTGCACACAGACTTAATTGTTTTCACAGTCCATAAAAAAAAATTTTCCAGACAAGCTGGTTACTGCATCACTGTCGCCTTAAAAATCATATCTTGAGTTTCAAAACCTGAAAATCAGTTTCGTAATTTTTCCCTGAAACTAGACTCATAAGTCCATCTACAGATTTTTTTCTAGAATTTTTGGTCGAGCCAATTAGTACAGTTTATTAGTTAAAGTCTCCCCTATTCCAGGGTTCAACTACACTGACCTTTATGCATTACGAATTGGATATCTTCCTGTACAGGTCTTCAATACTGATGTCATTTGTTTCTTTAGAAAATAAACTCAAAGAGAAATCTACACATATATGGCATGACTCCTAATTATCTCTGGTTAATTTATAATGAATTTCCAAAGTCGGAACAGGGGATCCAGAAACCATTCTGGCCCTGTTTCACGAGAACTTTAATATCTCTTAACATATAACTCATATGACCGTTTCGTTTCTTCCATATGAAAGTAGATTCATCAAGGTTCATTTACATAATTTATTCACTATTTAATTCCATTCCTACAAAGTTTAGTGATATTTCAAATCTACACCACTGCTGCTGTCAGCATCTGTTTTCAAGGTAAATTTTACCTATTTCGTGGTTTCCATGGACCAACTAGAGTTTTGTCATACATAGGTCCACATATAATCATATTTAGCCATTCCAATCGCAAATCATTTGCCCAACACTTCCATTCAGTCCGTAGTCACATCATGAAACCATACATATATACATAAACACAAATGGTCTAATGCCGTACTCCACTTTTACGAGCCATTTTCGCATGGCTGTACACACATACATCACAAAACGTACTTGAAAAACAGCAAAGGGTAGTCCTATACATGCCATATCCAGAGTTCAACTAAAGAGTACCAAAAGGGCTTTGATAGTGTGGATGACTTGACTTGATGATCCCGAATCCGATAGCTAACGAGCAAAATCTATAAAACAGAGAGCCAAAGCAACGGGGTAAGCATTTTAATGCTTAGTAAGTCTCAAGTAATGAAATCAGCTTTGACTAAAGTATTACATTCACATAGCTAAATGAATCACTTTAGTAATACACATTCTCATAATCATACTTACTTCACACTTCATCAACATATACACACACAAGGTATCAACCTATCTAAGAGCCGAAAGTTCGTTAGTCGATCGAACGAACACTATTTCAAACGAATCGGCTTTTTCGATGCACATGTAAACATACCTTATCATATGGGTTTTTCGAGCGTATTAATTGAATTTATTACAGCACCAAAACGCTCACCTTCAACCGAGCTTCTTCAAAATTTAGCCGGATATAACCACAAGCACAATTGCCTTCGGGTCTTAACCCGGATTTGGTAACTTGCACAAATGCCTTCGGGTCTTAGCCCGGATATAACAACTCGCACGAATGCCTTCGGGTCTTAGCCCAGATATAATCACTAGCATAAATGCCTTCGGGACTTAGCCCGGGTATCATTCAAATGCTCATGTACACATATATCAATAATCACGACACATCCATATTTCATTCTCGTTACTAAGGCTCAAACACAAAACATTTATCAAACCTTTCCAATTTCGGCTCAATAGCCACACACAAAGAGCATGATTACAATTGACTTTATAACTTAGTCCCTACGCACATTCGGCTGTCCGCCATAATATGACAAATCATTTCAATATAATTCAAGTAGGGTCATTACTCAAGACTTACCTCGGACGTGGTCGAACGATTTCGACGGCTATTCGACTACTTTTTCCTTCCCTTTATCGGATTTAGCTCCCTTTGCTCTTGAGCTTAATTTAACAAATAAATTGATTTAATCATTTGAGCATCGAAGAGGAATTCAAGGTACTTAGCCCACATATTTTCATTAGACATTAAAGTCACATATGTACGAAATCATGAATCAACTCAACACATTAGTTAGTACTCTCCTTAGTCAATTTTCTAAGCCAAGAATAGGCATCAATATGCTTGCCTCTAACCGAATGCATGCACACCAATTCCCCTCATGTGGCGAATATGCATGTCCATGTTGAGGCCAATTATACACTTAATACCACACAAAACAGCATACATTTTACTAACTAACGATCCCATATTGTAACTCAATACGCATCAATCATTTATTTCATAACCAAACATCATCATATGCAAATATATACCTTGAGATGGTATATATGTCATACCAATACATCATGTGCAAACATGTATATCTATATATATATATATGCTAGAGCCGAATCTCAAAGTTGCTTATATCCAAATATAAACATATATCCAAAGCTCAAATCTTACCTACCATGCAATATGCATAAATCATACTTATGGATATACCATGGCCGAATACATCACAACACCGTACCGTTTTGATTTTGGTCACGGTTGAACAAGGAACTTAATGCCTCACTCGAAAGAAAAAAAAAATGCTAAAAAGAAGATTTAAGAGTCATCAATCCACCTTCACATGCATCATTACAAAGCTTCATTTTTAGCATGTAAATGACATCAACACCAAGCAAGAATGATGCATCCATGGCCGAGTGTCATTTCCATCACCTAACAAGATTTAGACCATGGGCTAGGTAGAACTCAAGCTACCAACTAAAACATGCATGCATCTCATGGACAACATCAAACATACCTTAGTCTAACAAATCACCATAGCCGATTGTTTCAAGCTCCTCCCCTTCCTTTCTTTCCTCTATTTGGCCAAGGATGAACCAAATGACACACTTGTTTCCTTTCTTCCTTAGAATTTTCAGCCAAAAGAAGTGACAATTGATGAACACTTTTTTTTTCTTCTTTCCCCTCAACTCACGGCCATGGGAGAAACAATCACCCCCCTCTCTTTTTTTTTCCCTTTTCATTATTCAATTCCCATGCTCATTATTTTATTTTTTTCTTACATCCACCATTGTCACAACATGTTTTATGACATGTTTTTGCCCATAATCCCTTGTCATGGCCGGCCACTAACTATTAGGGGGGAAATTTGACATGCAAGTCCTCCCTTTTGATTACATGCACTATTAGGTCCTTATAGATTAGTCTATCACATTTCAAAAGTGTCACACAAGTCCTAATAACTGAATTCACATGCAATCGACTAAATCGAAGCTTGAAATTTTCACACATTAATAAATACATATTCTAGACAATAAATATTATGTTCAAACATTTCGGTGACTCGGTTTAGCGGTCCCGAAACCACTTCCCGACTAGGGTCAATTTTGGGCTGTCACAGGGGGTGTTACATTTAGTTGGTATCAGAGCTATGGTTTAGTCGGTTCTAGGATTACCATAGCGTATGTGAGTCTATCTATACATGCCATATATCTGAAACTCCGATAGTGTGAGGAATCCTGACATTGAAATGTGCTTTTGTATAGCAACGGATCCGGATTGAGCTATAGCTGACGATGTTAAAAGCAATGTGCCTGCTCCCGTGTACGGGACGGTGCAAGCTGATTCTTGACCAGCCACGAGTAGCCACGATGGTGAGGCTAAGCACGCCTTCTATTAGATGATGAACGATTGGTTCACTCAGTATATTAGAACCAATCCGGCTATACAACAACCTCCACTGTAACACCCCAAACCCGGCCTAGACGTTACGGCCGAATTCAGCGTGTCACATGGGGAATGTTACTAAAGAAGTTATGTTTTATCCAAAAATCTTTCTTAGGGTTTGAAGAATGTTTTGTTTTAAGTTAAAGTGAACAGAAGCTGTGCACCAGGTAGGAAGCCAGAAAAGAGGAGGTGAGTCTGTTGGACTGCTTAAGTACCAAGCTCTTCACGGATCCAATCTTAGACATGCACACATCCACACTTTAAGCCTGTTACTTAGTCTACAAATAATTAATTAAGTTTAAGTCTATTTAAATATTCATTTCCTTTGAAAATGTTTACATTGCGGAAGCTTTGCTCGGTTATCGTGATATTTTGTAAATAGGAAACTTTTATAAAATGCGCCCTAAAGCTAACCAATTTAATAACCCCAAATAAATAAAATAATAAAAAGAGCAGCCTTATTACAACTTAAACCAGAAACAAAATAATCAAAATAATAATTACGAAACTTAAAAAAAGATAGAAATTAATCTTCGTGGCCACTCTGAATCCCGCCCAGCTCTAAGTCTACCAACTAGGGCTCACCTGCAAGGATAGAAGGGAAAGGGGTGAGTTTGGAAAACTCAGTGTGTAAGGAAAACCCATCCAAAGCCCAAGCCAGCTCAAGCCCATTGGGCCTAATACCATTCAGATAACAGTAGGTATTGGGCCGAAGCCCTTTTCAGAATACAATAAACTAGACCTTAGCCCCATTTTCAGATAACAGTATGGCCCAGAGGCCCATTCCAGAACAGATCAGACATGTTCCTGTATGGAAGCCCAACCCAGCCTATAACCAACCGCTAGACTCCACCCGTACTAGCCCTACACTCCATGTGGGGAATAACTCAACCCACCCAACCCTACACTCCACAGTTGCAGCATTGCTGCTCAGTTATCATTAAGTTGAGGCAAAGCCTCTAGTACGTGGACAATCCACTTTCAGTACTTCCTCCATTAGTATCCCAGTCCCATGCATCAGATAATAATAACAAGGCATGCAGTAAATAATAACAGTCAAACATGCATTCAGGTCAACCTTAACCCTAGGGGTATATCAGTAATTTTACTCCTAGGGGTAAATTTGTAAATTGTCCACCTATAAACGTATTTCAGTAATTTTATCAGTTTTAAGGGTTTTCATGCATATTCCCACCTTTCACGTACTAACAGAAACACTTACCGAGGGTTCTTACCGAATTGGGCCCGTTGGCCCATTATCCCAAATTTGGCCCATAAAGCCCAAAAATATCGAATGCACAGAAATCATGCACTCTGCAGTCTAAACATTTTAGTTTACCAAAAACGTTACTCAATTTACCTCACGAGCATTCGTACACTCGCAAGTCCACAAAATACCGATTTTTCAGCATTTCGGCTTTTCGACTTTTGCCTATCTAGACTATGAAAGGGTGTCAGTTACACACCTGTTTGGACGATATGCTGACGAGATCCACACACACGAACTACCTACAATTGGATTACTAACACATTAATCTAACTATCACAAACGGACTATGTATTAACCCTCTTACCATATTCGGCCAAAAGCACCTTAGGCAGTAGTGACCCTACCTTTGCCGAAATTAGCAACTAGGTTTAGATCCAGTCGTTCCACTTGTCCAGGCCTTCGATCAGTAGCCTCTAGATCACACTATTATCAAAATAAAACAATTATAACAACCCTTAGAGCTACAAGCCCAAATCGACAGCCTCCTTAACCTTTAGGGACTTCGGCTTCTAACTTGAAAAAAATAAGACTAGATCTGAAGTAAAGAGCACTTACCACTTATTCCTCTTTGATTTCTACACAAATCTGATGTAGATCTATCCTCTAAACGATGGCAGAACCTGAATCCAGGAGATCTAAAGTTTCGGCTATAAGCCTCTAAGTCTTATGGTATTTCAGCTTTTTAAGTGGTGAAGAAGATGACGATTCGAGGCTATAACCTTGGAGTAATGCTGCCGACCAGTACCAAGGGTTTAGAGAAGATGAATGTTGATCAAGAGGAACAAAAATACCGAAGGATTTTGGCTTTGGAGAAATCGGCACAAGTAGTGAGTTTTGGGATTCGACTTTTATGGCAATTGGCTATGGAGGTTTTGTGGAGGATGGGATCGACAGAGAAAGTGAGTAGGGTGATCAGAAAGTTTTGGCTAACAGAGGAAACATAAGGGAAGAAAGAAAATGGTGAAAAAGAGAGGGAGAAAATTCGGCATCAAGAAAAGGAACTTGTGTTTTCGGCTTTTGTGAGAACTTAGAATGAATGAATGAAAACTTTCAGGTGGCTAACCCTAATCCTCCAAGACAGAAAAAGAAAAGAACCTAACCCTAATATCTACTAAAGCAATCGGCCCAACCTCCCTAAGGCCCTTGCCGAAATTATCTTGAGTGATCATGTGCCTAGCACATGTCCAAAATTAAAAAGTAACTACATGCCTACCTTGCAACTCGAACCTTAGACCTTCAATTCCTTCCCATGCGCCATTTTTTTAGGAATCTAGTGGTGCCACCTTGCCACTTTACCAAAGCCTTATTTGTATCATGACTTACGAAGTTCTTCTTAAAGCTCACTTAACCCAGTCTCCTATTCACTTAAAATCCAACCTTGATATTTATGTTTAACCTAGGCTTAGGCCTTCTAATGACCTACTAACACATTTAAACACAATTCTAATATTCAGAACACCAAAATTTCAAACTTTACCAAAAATCACAGAAACCCGAAAAAAATCCCGAAAATCAAGGCGTTACAACTCTACCAGCCTTAAAGAAATTTCGTCCTCGAAATTTACCTGATCTAAATAATTGAGGGTATTATTGACGCATAGTCTCTTCTGACTCCCAAGTAGCCTCTTCCCTTCCATGATTACGCCACAGTACTTTTACGAATGGAACCGACTTTCTTCTTAAAACTTTAACCTCTCGATCTAAAATTTGTATGGTTCTTCTTCAAAGGTCAAATCAGTCTTTACTTCAATCTCCTCCACTGGCACGACATGTGAAGGATCCGATCGATATCGTCTCAACATAGACACATGAAAGACGTCATGGATTCTGTCCAACTCCGGTGGTAATTCTAACTGATACGCTACTGGCCCTACCCGTTTAAGAACCCGATAAGGGCCTATAAACCGCAGACTCAATTTACCTTTCTTGCCAAACCTCAAGATCTTCTTCCAAGGTGAAACCTTCAAGAAAACCATATCCCTAACAGCGAACTCAATCTCTTTGTGCTTTAGATCCACATACGACTTCTGCTTATCAGATGCCTCCTTTAATCGATCTCTTATCAACTTAACCTTACTTTCAGTATCTGCCACTAACTCCGGTCCAAGCACTTGTCCTTCACCCAACTCTGTCCAACACGTAGGCGTACGACATCAATGGCAAGTAGTCCTCTCAACTACGACAAAATTTGATGATACAACCTCTTAACATATCCTCCAAAATTTGAATAACCCTTTCTGACTGTCCTTCTGTCTGAGGATGAAAAGCAGCACTGAAATCCAATTGTGTACCCAATGCCTCCTACAACTTCTGCCAGAACCGAGATGTAAACCTAGGGTCTCGATCAGAAATAATCGACACTGGCACTCCATGCAGTCGCACTATCTCTGCCACATACAACCTGGCCAATTTTTGCAGTGAATAATTAGTACGAACTGGTATGAAATGTACAGATTTTGTTAACCTATCCACAATTACCCACACAAAATCTTTCTTGGTGGGTGTCATAGGTAGCCCACTCACAAAGTCCATAATTACTCTCTCCCACTTCCATAGTGGAATTTTCACCGGTTGCAGTAATCCAGAAGGCAATTAGTGCTCGGCCTTAACTTGCTGGCATGTCAGACATTTCCCAAGAAATTCACCACCTCTGTTTGATCCGAGCCACCAAGACACCTCTCGTAGATCTCGATATAACTTATTCCCTCCAGGATGCATGGAAAAGGGTCCACCATGAGCCTCCTTTAAAATTAACCGCCTCAATTCAGGGTCTTTCGGAATACAAACTCTTCCACGAAAGTACAGAACTCCGTCAGTGTTCAGTCCAAAATCTTCATTCTCTCCATTCTCAACTTGCCGAAACCGAAGAACTAACGAATCATCCTTCAACTGTTTTTCTTTAATCTGCTCAGTCCAAGTAGGCCTCACTTGCAATTCTGCCAATAGACTTCCATCGTTGAACAGACCCAAACGTGCAAACAAGGCTTTCAAATCGGTAACAACCCTTTGACTCAACGCATCAGCCACCACGTTAGCCTTACCTGGGTGGTACTCAATCAAACAGTCATAATCCTTAAGCAACTCTACCCATCTTCGTTGCCTAAGGTTTAACTCCTTCTGAGTCAACAGATACTTTAGGCTCTTATGGTCTATGTATATGATACACTTTTCTCCATATAAGTAATGTCTCCAGATTTTCAATGCGAAGATCACTGCTGCTAGCTCTAAATCGTGCATAGGGTAGTTCACTTCATAAGGCTTAAGCTGTCGCAAAGCATAAGCGACCACCTTACCCTCTTGCATCAGTACACATCCTAACCCCACATGCGACGCATCACTGTACACAGTGAAGTCCTTCCCAAACTCCGGTTGAATCAACACTGGCGCTTTAGTCAATACCTTTTTCAAATGGTCAAAACCTTTTTGCTGTTTCTCAGTCCAGACAAATTCTACCCTTTTCCTTAACAGTTTCGTCAATGGTGCAGTAATCAGAGAAAATCTCTCCACGAACCTTCGATAATAGCCTGCCAAACCCAGAAAAATCTGAATTTCCGATATTGACTTCGGTGGTTTCCATCCCAGAACTGCGTCAATTTTCCGAGGATCTACTGTAATTCCTTCAGCAGAAACCACATGACCTAGAAAAGCTACTTCTCGCAACCAGAATTCACACTTACTAAACTTCGCATACAGTTGCTTCTCTCTCAGCACTTTAGTACAATATGTAGATGCTCCTCATGTTTCTCCTCGGTTTCTGAATATACCAGAATATCATCGATGAAAACTACCACGAATCGGTCCAAGTAAGGTTGGAATACCTGATTCATCAAAACCATGAAAGCGGCAGGTGCGTTCGTCAACCCAAATGGCATAACTAGGAACTCGTAATGACCATATCGAGTTCTGAATGCTGTCTTATGAATATCCACTTCCTTTACCCTTAGCTGATGGTATCCAGATCGAAGGTCAATCTTGGAAAATACCGAAGCTCCTCTAAGTTGGTCAAATAAGTGCTCAATTCTTGGCAGTGGGTATTTGTTCTTTATCGTCAGTTTGTTCAACTAGCGATAATAGATGTACATGTGCATCGTCCCGTCATTTTTCTTCACAAATAGGACCGGTGCTCCCCATGGAGACACACTAGGTCTAATAAAGCCTCTATCCAACAACTCTTAGATTTGAGCTTTTAGTTCCATTAACTCCTTCGGTGCCATCCTATAGAGTGCAATGGATACTGGAGCTATTCCAGGCAGCAAATCGATTCCAAACTCAACTTCCCGATTCGGAGGTAATCCAGGAAGCTCTTCTGGGAAAACATCCTGGAATTCCCTAACAGTTCTGACGGTCTCCACAGTCAGATTCTCAGTTTCAACTTGGCTTACAAAAGCCAAATATGCCTTGCATCCTTTACGCATCAGTTTCTCAGCCCTCAAAGTTGATACTACATTGGACAATTAATCTCTTCATTCCCCAATAATCATTGCCTCTTCATCCTCAACAGTCCTTAACACCATCCTCTCAGCTGTACAATCCAGCGTTACCCTATGCTTGGTCAACCAATCCATCCCTAGGATCAAATTGAATTCTCTGAACGATAACTCCATCAAGTCTCCACAGAAAATCCTACCTTGAGACTCTAAAGGCACCTCCCTAAAGAGTTTCTCAACTTTAACCAAGTGACCTAAAGGACTTATCACAGTTACCCCACACATAGTCTCCTCAAAGTGAACACCCAATGCCCCAGAAATTTCACATGCAACATACGAATGAGTTGACCCCACATCTATCATAGCAGTATAAGGTACGCCAGAGATAAAAAACGTACCAGTTATGACATCAGATGCGTCACCCTCCTCGCAGTGACTAGTAGCATATACCAAAGCTGGCTGACGAGCATCAGCATTAACATTACCCCTGCCCGGTGCCCCACGTCCACGGCCATTGCCACCGCGACCTTGGCCCCGACCTCTCGTCGGTGGCGATCCACCTCGCGCTGGTTGGACAGATTGCACAGCCCCTTGTTCAACCACTTGAGTCTGAGCTGGCCTTCTAGGACAGTCCCTGATCCTATGTTCCTTTGATCCATAATGAAGACAAGCCCTAGAACGCTTCCAGCGTTCCCCCAAATGCATTCTACCACAATCTCCACAAGCTTGTGGTCTAACCATGTTCACCAGAACCGCTCGAACTAGTTCCTCTGTCCTAGCTCTCTTAACATTTCGGTTTGCAGCACCAGCTAGTCCAGCATCCCTCCTGAACCAGTTTCGATCCCTATCGTGGTTCTTTCATTTGACTTGCTTCACCTTTTTGGCTATCTTAGCCTTCTCTACCACTGCAGCAAAATTGCACTCTCTCTGCGGAGTTATGAGCACCCTTAACTCATCCCCGAGGCCATCCTCAAAACGAACACTGTGCTCATATTCGGTGGGGACAATGCCACTAGCGTACCGGCTCAATCGCAGAAACTTTGCCTCATATTCAGCAACGGTCTTACTACCCTGGGTCCAGTTCAGGAATTCCTTTCTTCGTGCATCCACATAGCTAGCTCCGACATATTTCTCCTTGAAGGATTGCTTGAATAACTCCCAAGTTACCCTCGCAGCTGGGGTACCCTCTCTCACAGTGATCCACCATTGATACGCCTCGTCCCGCGGTAATGACACCGCCCCTTTTAACTTCTGCTCCATTGAGCAGTCAAGGTCATCCATAATCTGCTCCGTGGCTTCCAGCCAGTACTCAGCCACATTTGGGGCTACTCTAGATATAACCCTAAAACCTCCTCTCCGTTGGCCCAGAGTCGCTCAGAAATGGACCCCCTATTCATGGGCCCGACATTAGCTCCGGCCACCCTTTCCAAAACTCTTAACAAGGCCTGGGACAGAGCGTCGTCCCCCGCAGCCCGATCATACGACCCATTTTCATCCACCGGTGGTGGTCGTGCCTCGCCAGCTGGTATGTGTTCCGAAGACGATGATCCAGCTTGAGTACTACCTCGGCCTCGACCACGGCCTCTTCCCTGAGTAGCTCTCGTATTCATATCGATTTATCTGTTTACGAATTTTATGTCGTTAGTTTACTGTTTCCACTTGTTTATTACAGAATATCTTATGAACAGATAAAGTTTCAGAGTTGTTCTCTCAGGCTAGCTACTGTCTCAGTTCCTTAGGGCTTAGTTTACCCTATAGTCTCAGTTTTGTAGCCTTAATGCTACATTATCTATAGTACTATCTCTCAGGCTCAATACTATCTACAGTACGGTTCAGTATATAAAATAGAATGATACTTACAGACTTAGTGCCGGGGATTCAGTGTGCCACCTCATCAATTTTCAGACAAACTCAAAAGATTTAGGCCTTTTTGAGATCCATTTCTCACACATTTGATTTAAAGAAAACAGGTTTGGAAATTATCTCCTTTCAAAAAAAATTTGTTTTCAAAAATCAGATTTTTCAAAAATACCCTCTTTGGGCTCAAAGTTTTAAAAACCTTTTTGGACCCGATCCACAGCCGAGTTGTTGCAACCTGGCTCTGATACCACTAAATGTAACACCTTAAACCCAGCCCAGACGTTACGGCCGAATTCAGCGTGTCACATGGGGAATGTTACTAAAGAAGTTATGTTTATCCAAAAATCTTTCTTAGGGTTTGAAGAATGTTTTGTTTTAAGTTAAAGTGAACAGAAGCTGTGCACCAGGTAGGAAGCCAGAAAAGAGGAGGTAAGTCTGTTGGACTGCTTAAGTACTAAGCTTTTCACGGATCCAATCCTAGACATGCACACATCCATTGCCACACTTTAAGCCTGTTACTTAGTCCACGAATAATTAATTAAGTTTAAGTCTATTTAAATATTCATTTCCTTTGAAAATGTTTACATTGCGGAAGCTTTGCTCAGTTATCGTGATATTTTGAAAATAGGAAACTTTTATAAAACGCGCCCTAAAGCTAACCAATTTAATAACCCCAAATAAATAAAATAATAAAAAGAGCGGCCTTATTACAACTTAAACCAGAAACAAAATAATCAAAATAATAATTGCGAAACTTAAAAAAATAGAAATTAATCTTCGTGGCTACTCTGAATCCCGCCCAGCTCCAAGTCCACCAACTAGAGCTCACCTGCATGGATGGAAGGGAAAGGGGTGAGTTTGGAAAACTCAGTGTGTAAAGAAAACCCATCCAAAGCCTGAGCCAGCTCAAGCCTATTGGGCCTAAGCCTATTCAGATAACAGTGGGTATTGGGCCGAAGCCCTTTTTAGAATACAATAAACCGGACCTTAGCCCCATTTTCGGATAACAGTATGGCCTAGAGGACCATTCCAGAACAGATCAGACATGTTCGTGTATGCAAGCCCAACCCACCTATAACCAACCGCTACACTCCACCGTACCAAATTTCTACACTCTATGTGGGAATAACTCAACCCACCCAAATTTCTAACTCCACAATTGCAGCATTGCTGCTCAGTTATCATTAAGTTGAGGCAAAGCCTCCAGTACGTGGACAAGCCACTTTCAGTACTTCCTCCATCAGTATCCCAATTCCATGCATCAGATAATAATAACATGGCATGCAGTAAATAATAACAGTCAAACATGCATTCAGGTCAACCTTAACACTAGGTGTATATCAGTAATTTTACTCCTCGGGGTAAATTTTTAAATTGTCCACCTATAAAGGTATTTCAATAATTTTATTAGTTTTAAGGGTTTTCATGCATATTCCCACCTTTCACGTACTAATAGAAACACTTACCGAGGGTTCTTACCGAATTGGGCCCGTTGGCCCATTATCCCAATTTTGGCCCATAAAGCCCAAAAATATCGAAGGCACAGAAATCATGCACTCTGCAGTCTAAACATTGTAGTTTACCAAAAATGTTACTCGATTTACCTCACGAGCATTCGCACACACGCAAGTCCACAAAATACCAGTTTTTCTGTATTTCGGCTTTTCGGCTTTTGTCGATCTAGACTATGAAAGGGTGTCAGTTACACACCTGTTTGGACGATATGCTGACGAGATCCACACCAACGAATTTCCTACAATTGGATTACTAACACGTTAATCTAACTATCAAAAATTAACTACGTATTAACCCTCTTACCATATTCGGCCAAAAACACCTTGGCATTGGCGACCCTACCTTTACCGAAATTAGCCACTAGGTTTAGATCCAGTCGTTCCACTTGTCCAGGCCTTCAATCAGTAGCCTCTAGATCACACTATTATCAAAATAAAATAATTATAACAACCCTTAGAGCTACAAGCCCAAATCGACAGCCTTCCTAACCTTTAGGGACTTCGGCTTTTTCTAACTTGAAAAAAATAAGACTAGATCTGAAGTAAAGAGCACTTACCACTTATTCCTCTTTGATTTCTGCACAGATCTGATGTAGATCTATCCTCTAAACGATGGTAGAACCAGAATCCAGGAGATCTGAAGTTTCGGCTATAAGTCTCTAGGTCTTATGGAATTTTGGCTTTTTATGTGGTGAAGAAGATGACGATTCAAGGCTATAACCTTGGAGTAATGCTGCCGACCAATACCAAGGGTTTAGAGAAGATGAATGTTGATCAAGAGGAACAAAAATAAAGAAGGATTTTAGCTTTGGAGAAATCGGCACAAGTAGTGAGTTTCGGGATTCGACTTTTATGGCAATCGACTATGGAGGTTTTGTGGAGGATGGGATTGACAGAGAAGGTGAGTAGGGTGATCAAAAGGTTTTGTCTAATAGAAGAAGCATAAGGGAAGTAAGAAAATGGAGAAAAAGAGAGGGAGAAAATTCGGCATCAAGAAGAGGAACTTGCATTTTCGGATTTTGTGAGAACTCAGAATGAATGAATGAAAACTTTCAGGTGGCTAACCCTAATCCTCCAAGACAGAAAAAGAAAAGAACCTAACCCTAATATCAACTAAAGCAATCAGCCCAACCTCCCTAAGGCCCTTGCCGAAATTCTCTTGAGTGATCATGTGCCCAGCACATGTCCAAAATTAAAAAGTAACTACATGTCTACCTTGCGACTCGAACCTTGGACCTTCAATTCCTTCCCATGTGCCATTTTTTTAGGAATCTAGTGGCGCCACCTTGCCACTTTACCAAAGCCTTATTTATGTCATGACTTACGAAGTTCTTCTTAAAGCCCACTTAACCTAGTCTCCTATTCACTTAAAATCTAACCTTGATATTTTACCATGTTTAACCTAGGCTTGGGCCTTCTAAAGACCTACTAACACATTTAAACACAATTCCAATATTCAGAACACCAAAATTTCAAACTTTACCAAAAATCACAGAAACCCAAAAAAAATCCCGAAAATCAGGGCGTTACAACTCTCCCCCGATTGATTCTCCTCAAACTGCTGTTATCTCACTAGTGAATCCAGTACAGTTGAGTAGACCACCAGTTGACAAGATTAGAAAATATGGAGCTGAAGAACTTTGAGCTACAACAAGTGACGATGCTGAAAAAGCCGAATTCTGGTTAGAAAACACAATAAGAGTGTTTGATGAGTTGTCATTGAATCCAGAAGCATGTATAAAATGTTTTGTTTCACTGCTGAGAGACACGGCGTATCATTGGTGGAAAACTTTGACGTCTATACTTCCAAGTGAACGAGTTACTTGGGAGTTTTTCCAAGATGAATTTTGGAAGAAATATATCAGTGAAAGATTCATTGATCAGAAACGCAAAGAGTTTCTTGAGCTTAAACAAGGCCATATGTCTGTCATAGAATACGAGCGGGAATTTCTATGGTTGAATCAATATACCCATGAATGTGTATCTTCGGAAGTAATAATGTGTAAGAGATTTGAAGACGATTTGAATGAGGATATTCGTTTGCTAGTTGGTATTCTAGAAATCAAAGAATTCGTGGTACTTTTTGAACGAGCATGTAAAGCGAAAGATCTTGGGAAAGAGAAAAGAAAGGTTGATTTTGAAGCTAGAGAGGTACGAAAGAGGTCAACGAGTAAATCTTTTCAATCTGGCTCCAAAAAGTTTAGAGATGATAGCATTTGTTCAAAGGTTAGTGCAGGGCATTTGAACAGAGATCGTGTTAGATCACAATCGAATTACAAATCTTCAGCTACGTCTGTTGCTAGTGTAGATAGTGCAAAGAATGAAAGGCTTGAATGTGATCAATGTGGAAGATGACATTTTGGTGAATGTTGTGGAAAGAGTAATAATCGAGCTTGTTATAGTTGTGGTTTAAGAAACCATTTTATTAAAGATTGCCCAAATTTAGCTGAAAAAGATAATGCTCATAATTCGAAGCAGAGTGGTAATTTTTCTCGTGGTAAACCTCTCAAAAATTCGAGAAATGTAAGTGATAGTAGAGAGGAACGAAAGACACAATTGTTAGATCTGAGGCTCGTGCACCTGCTAGAGCGTATGCTATCCGAGCTCATGAGGAAGCTTCATCACCAGATGTGATTACAGGTATATTTACTTTCTATGATACTTCTGTGATTGCTTTGATAGATCCTGGATCAACACATTCATATATATGCATGAACTTAGTGAATAGTAAGACTTTGCCTGTAGAGTCTACTGAATTTATGATTAGAGTTTTGAACCCCCTAGGCAGATGTATTCTAGTTGATAAAGTCTACAAGAATTGTCTGTTAATGTTTCGAGACAATTGTTTTCTGGCTGATTTGATGCTATTACCTTTTAATGAGTTTGATATAATTCGAGGTATGGATTGGTTAACCTTGCATGATGCTGTGGTGAATTGTAAACGGAAAACTATTGATTTGAGATGCAAGAATGATGAAATAGTCAGAATTGAATCTATTGATTTGAATGGATTTCCTGCTATAATAACTTCAATGAAAGCTTTGAGTATTGTGAGAAAGGGTTGTGAAGCCTACTTTTCTTATGTTATTGATTCGAAAGTGTCAGAAAAGAAAGTAGAATCTGTACCTGTTGTCTGTGAGTTCCCTGATGTGTTTCCTGAAGAACTTATTCTCGGTTATTTGAGATGGCACTAAGTGTGCGGAAATATTTAGCTTCAGCTAATCTTATAGCACTAAGTGTGCAAATGTCTAAAATACGAATAATTTATGGAAATTCTTATAACATTCAACAAGAGGTAAGTACGAAAGTGAATAAGTACGGGAAGATTCAGGCATGTATAATACCTAAGTGGTAGATGATGTTATGTATGTGACTTTCATTGAGTTGATAGGGTCTTATGGATTGAAATTCTGCAAATACTCATATGTTGTCATTTTCTATTTCATATACTATTGATGATTTGAGTACGAACTTACGAAGCTTTTGAAAGCTTACTTTGTGTGTGTGTTTGAATTGTTTTGTAGATATCGAAGCTACCAAGCTCGGGGATCGTCAAGGATCGTCGCCACACTATTGAACCTCATTTTGGTATTTTTGAAAATGTATATATTTGAAGTATGGCATGTATAGGCTAGTAGTTGTGGAAGTATGTTTTGTGATGTATATATATTTAGCCATGTGAATTGGCTAATTTCTGTTTGAACTCATAGTTGATAATGGTTTATGATATGTGATGTTACTTTGAAATTGTAGTATGCTTAGTTGGATAAAGAAAATGGTAAGTGTGGTGAATTTTTGGAATGAGATTGTATGATGATTTGATATAATCTTACATTATGTTCATTATAAATAGGTAAGGTTTATAACTATGTAAATGGTTGATAATATTATGGTATGAGTGATATGTGTTTTAGCATGAAAAAAAATTGGTTAATTGGATTGTACATATATGCTTGTTTCCATGCTTGTAGGTTGACCTAAAAAAGGGGTGGCAATTTGGCTTAAACCAAGCCTACATTGTGCCACACAGCCATAGCACACGGGGATTTCTGTTGGCTGTGGGCTTAAGCCAGTACCTAGCTAAGAACCACACGACCATAGCACATGGGCGTGTCTGTTAGCCGTGGGGAAAAGTCAGTATGTAAACTCTATTTTGGGACGACCTGGTTACACAAGCATGTGACCTCAACAGAATGGAAAATTTTTAAGTGATGAAATTTGTGAATGTGTTTGGTTTAGTCCGGACCTCTTACTAATGCATGTTTATGGTCTCATTGACCTAAGAAAAGGACTTAATGTTTATGTTTGATTATAATATGATGATGTTTGACTTTTGATTGTAAAGTGATTACGAAATGTTCTGATGTGTCCAGTAATGCCTCATAACCCTAGTTTGGTGATGGATATGGGTTAGGGGTGTTACAGCTAGTGTTGGCAATGTTTGACAGAACAGAGTCGAGTGCAAGCATTGTGGTAAATGGCATTTTGGAGATTGCAGATTGCATGATCGACCTTGTTTTAAATGTGGATCAATGGATCATTTTATCCGAGATTGCCTGATGTTAGCCAAGCAAAACACTATTCAGAACGTAAGACCGAGTAATATGTCAGTGCTAGGTAGACAACCCAGGCATTCGGGTAATGTAGGTGGCAGTCAGAGAGGGATAAAAGATACAACAATTTGATCTGAGGCTCGTGCACCTGCCAGAGCATATGTTATACACGCTCACAAGGACACTTCTTCCCCAGATGCTATTACTTGTACTTTCACTCTTTATGATACTAGTGTTATTGCATTGATTGATCCTAGTTCGACTCATTCTGATGTGTTTGAATCATTAGTATCCAATAAGACTTTTCCTGTTGAGTCTACTAAGTTTGTGATTCAAGTATCGAACCCCCTGGGCTGGTGTGTTCTGGTTGATAAAGTATGTAAAAATTGCCCGTTGATGATTCAAGATTCATGCTTTCTGGCCAATTTGATGTTGTTACCTTTTAACAAGTTCGATAAAATTTTGGGTATGGATTAGATAACTTTTCACGATGCCATTATTAATTGCAAAAGAAAGACCATTGATTTGAGATGTCAAAACAACGAGATTATTTGGATTGAATCTAATGATCTAAGTGGTTTAGCAGTAGTAATATCTTCGATGTTAGCTCGAAAGTATGTGAGAAAAGGTTGTAAAGCTTACTTTGCTTATGTGCTTGATAGTAAAGTGACTGAAAAGAAGATTGAATCCGTACCAGTTGTCTGCTAGTATCCAGACGTGTTTCCTGAAGAATTGTCGAGTTTGCCACCTGTCCGAGAGGTAGAGTTTGGTATTGAGTTAGTATCAGGGACTACTCCGATATTGATAGCTCCATACAGAATGACACCTACTGAATTAAAAGAATTGAAAGCTCAGTTGCAAGTGTTGACAAATAGAGGTTTGTTTTTCTCCTTGGGGTGCACCAGTTTTATTTGTGAAAAAGAAAGATAGAACTATGAGAATGTGCATTGATTATAGACAGCTCAATAAGGTGACTATAAAGAATAAGTATTCGTTGCCACAGATTGATGACTTGTTTGATCAACTGAAAAGGGCTAAAGTGTTTTCGAAGATAGATTTGAGGTTCTGCTACTATCAGTTGCGAGTTAAAGTGTGACAGCCCAAAATTGACCCTAGTCGGAAGGTGGTCTCGGGACCACAAAACCGAGGCATAAAAATAATTTAAGATTTATTTCGATGCCTATAATATGTGTATATTCATGTATGACATTTTTGATGATTGGTTTAGGGTTATAAAGGTGAATTTCACTAGAAAGGACCTAGTAGTGAACTTTGAAAGTATAATGGGGAAATGTGTGATGACTAATTAAAGCATGCATGCAAAATAATGGACTTGCATGTCAAATTCTGCTTTTACAAGTAATGGTCGGCCATGACAAAGAGATATGGGTTAAACATGTCATGAAACATGTTTTGTTGGGCATTAGGGAGAAATAGTAAACAAATAAGCATGGGTAAGAAAAGAATGAAAAAAAATGTGTGTGAGAGAGTAGCATACCCCATTGCCGTGCAACCAAGAAGAGAAAACAAAAAAATTTGTTCATGCTTGCTCTCTCCCTTTTGGCCGAAAATACTAAGAGGAAGAAGGGATTTTGCTTCATTTCCTTTGTTTAGAAGAGATCTAGAAGGTGATTTGGCTAAATTTGCATCAAGATTAAGGTATGTATGAGGTTGTGTTGGGAGTTTCATGCATGTTTTGGTTGCTAACTTGATGTGCATGTTAGCCATGGCTCAAATCTTTGTTATGCCATGGAAATGGTATTTGGCCAAAGTTGTTATAGTGATAAAGCCATTGCATGCTAAGTGTGAAGCTTGATGATGATGCATGCAATGATGGATTGTCTACTCTTGAGTAAGATTTTGAGTTTTCTTTGTTTTATCATGATTGAAGTTAAAAGGAGCATGATTGTCATATTCGCCATGATGCATTCTTGAGCATGATTCATGCTTCTTGCATGTTAGTTAAAATTTGTGTTTTGGATGGCTATGGACACCTTGAAAATTCGCCATGCTTATATATGCATATATATGATTGCACATTATGTTTGGTTATGAACTAAGTGATGAATATATTGGTTTAAAGAAGAAAATGTGGATGAATGCTTGTGAAATTGCAAGCACAATTCGGCCTAGCACACATATAAGTGCTTGATGCTATATTATAAGTTTTGGGCCACAATGTGCAAAGCATTAATTAGTAAATTGCATGCTGTTTTTGTGAGGTATTAAGTGCAAAATTGACCTCAACATGTACATGAATATTCGGCCTTGGGTAGCCTATTGAAGGCCTTAGCATTTCCTTGATGCTCAAATAAATTGTATTGAATTGCTTGATGTAGTATAAAATGTGCATGACCATTGTGTATTCAAGCTAAAGAGTGGCCATATGACCATTTAAAATCCTTGTCATATTCGCCATAAGCAAGCACAATGAGGTTTTAATAAATTGAATTTGTTTGAATTAGCTCAAGAGCTAAGAGGGCCTCAATTGGACAAGGGAAGGAAAAGGTGATCGAATAGCCAAAAAGCCGTTCGACAACATCCGAGGTAAGTCCTCAAGAAGTGACCCTACTTGAATTGTGTGAAATAAAGTATGGATGTGTATTGATTATTGATTGTGTATGCATGAGTATTTGAATTCTACCCGGCTAAGTCCCGGCGAATATGCTTGTGACTATAATTGCGTTTGAGCCTTAGTAACGAAAATGAATTATGTATGTCCAATGATAATTGATGTATGTGTTCATGGAAATTGAATGATATCCGGGCTAAACTCAAGACAATTATGCTGGAAATTATATCCGGTTAAGACCAAGGCAATTGCGCTAGTGGCTACATCCGGCTAAGACCAAGGCATTCGTGCGAGACATTCTATTCGGGCTAAGACCCGAAGGCATTTGTGCACGTGATTATATCCGGTTATATTCCGAAGAATCTTGGGCTGGAGGTGAGTGTTGGTTTCTGTAATGAATTCAATTAGTACACTCGAAAAGCCCAAAGGATAAGGTACGTTATATGTGCATTGGAAAGTCGACATGTTTGAGCAACATTCGCTCAATCGACTAATGAATTTCAGTTATTGATACTTTGTGAAATTATATAATGACGAAGTGTGAAGTAAGAATGTGTATAAATGAAATGATGCATTTGGCTATGTGAATGTATTGCTGTAATTAGAGTTGATTATATTCCTTGAGACTTACTAAGCATAAAAATGCTTACCCCGTTGCTTTGGCTCTCAGTTTTTTTTTAGATTTCGCTCGAAGCAATCGGATTTGGGATCGTTGAAGTCGAAGTCATCCACACATCAAGCCTCCATTTTGGTATAAATTTTTGGTTGAACTTGAGATGGCATGTATAGGACTACCTCTTGTTTGTTAAATATGTTGTAATGTAAGTATGTACGGCCATGCGAAAATGGCTCGAAAAGGGAAGCATGAACTTAGACTAATTGTGGTTTGTATGTATATATTTGGTGTCATGATGTGGCTATGACTTGGAAATGGGAATGTTGGTCATATGATCAGCCATTGGCATGGTTAAAATGATCATATATGAACCTATGTATGGCAAGACTAGTTGATTCATGGAGACTACCAAATAGGTAAGCCCTACCTTAAAACAGATGCTGCCAGCTGCAGTGGCGTGAATGTGAAAATCACCAAAATTCATAGGAATGGGATTAAATAGTGAATAAGCTATGTAAATGAACCTTGATGAGTCTATTTTCTTATGGAAGAAACGAAATGGTCATAGGAGTTACAGGTTAAGAGATATTAAAGCTATTGTGAGACAGGGCCAGAATGGTTTCTGGGTTCCCTGTCGCAACTTTAAAAATTCACTATAAATTATCAAAAAAGAATTAGGAGACATACCTTATATGTACAGATTCCATTTTGAGTCTAGTTTCATTAGAAACAAACGACACCAGCATTAAAGCCTTGTACAGAGAGATATTCAAGTTATACCGCGCGAAGGTCAGAGCAGTTGATCCCTGTAACATGGGTAACTTTAACTAATAAACTGTACCAATTGGCCCGAAAAAAAATTCTAGAAATAAATCCATGGATGGATATATGAGTCTAAATTCAGGGAAAATTTACAAAACCAGTTTCCGAGTTTTGAAACTCGAGATATGATTTTTAAGGCGACAGTGACGCAGTTTTCCAACCTGACTGGAAATGTCAAATGGATGGGCAAAACAAGTGAACTTGGCTTGTTAACCCCTCGTGTCCGACACCGGCGATGGTATCGGGTTCAGGGTGTTACAATTTTATTGGTATCAGAGCCAGGTTTAGTCGATTCTAGGACTACCGTGATGTGTTTGGGGTCTAGCTATACATGCCATTAAATGATGAATCGATAGTGTGGTGATTTCTGACAATTTGACTTTGTGTTTGTTTATAGCAATGGATCCCGATCCCAACCGAAAGCGATAGCTGATGATGTGGAGAGTGTGGCGCCTGCTCCCACGCAAGGGACAACGCGGCGGACTCTCAACCTATGGCCAGCAATCCTAATGACGAGGCTAGGCAAGCCTTTTATAGTGTGATGAACGAATGGTTTAATCAATACATTCGAACCAACACTACTGTTCCACAACCTCCATTCCCGACAAATGCAACCCCACACCTACAATACCTCCGTGATCGACCAAGTAAGGTCAAGTAAGCCCCAGTCGATAGGATTCGAAAACATGGGGCCACTGAATTTAAGGCTACGGATGATGATGATCCCGAGCGAGCTGAATTTTGGTTAGATAACACTATCCGGGTGCTTGATGAGCTATCCTGTACACCGATGAGTGCTTAAAGTGTACCATCTCCTTGCTACGCGAGCCCGCCTACTATTGGTGGAGTACTCGACTTCGTGGTGCCTAGAGAGCAAGTGACTTGGGAATTCTTTCAAACCGAGTTCCGAAAAAAGTATATCACTCAGAGATTCATCGACCAAAAGTGGAGGGAATTTCTTGATCTTAAGCAAGGTTCTATGTCCGTTATCGACTACGAACGAAAGTTTGTGAGGCTTAGCCGGTACACGCGAGAATGCATTTCGTCCGAAGCTATTATGTAAACGCTTCGAGGATGGGCTGAATGATGATATAAGGATGTTTGTTGGCATTCTCGAGATACGAGAGTTCGTAGTACTTGTTGAGCGAGCTTGTAAAGTCAAGAGCTTAGAAAGGAGAAACAAAAAGTGATGTGGGGCCGGAGAATTCGAAGAGGTCCTCGGAAAGTCTCTTCAACAAGCATCGAAGAGATTTCGAGATGATGCGAGCCGGTCTAGAGCGTTTGGGCTTTTCTAGACGAGGACGCGATCGACCCCCTGTGACCACACGAGTCACCTCGATCGCCGGTGGTGGAAATGATCGCCGAGAGAGGGCGGAGTGTCCACATTGTGGCAAATGGCATTCGGGAGCTGTTGGTTTCGTGATCGCTCCTGCTATAAGTGTGGATCGGCCGACCACTTTATGAAGGATTGCCCGAGGATGCATGAATGTAATGTTAGAGTGTAAACCCGGGTGCTACCATCGCCGAGGTAGGCCACCTAGAAATATGGGCAATGTCGGTGGCGGTCGAGAGGATCTAGAGATGCTACCATCGATCCGAGGCTCGTGCTCTGCTAGGACTTATGCCATACGCGCACGCGAGGATGTCTGCCTCTCGGATGTTATTACCGGTACTTTCACTCTTTTCAATACAAATGTGATTGCTTTGATTGACCCCGGTTCTACTCATTCATATATATGTGAAACCTTAGCATCCAAAGAAGACTTTGCCCATTGAGTCTCTCGAGTTTGTAATTCGGTGTCAAACCCCTTGGGTCATTACGTGCTTGTCAACAAAGTGTGCAAGAAAAGTCCCTAGTGTTCCGAGGTTCTTGTTTTCCCATGGACTTGATGCTTTTGCTGTTCGATGAGTTCGATGTTATTCTTGGTTTGGATTGGTTGACCATGCACGATTCGGTTGTAAATTGCAAGAGCAAGACTATCGATTTGAGGTGCGCGAATAATGAAATAGTTCGGGTTGAGTCCACGGACTTAAAGGGTTGCCACCGTAATATCGCCGATGTTGGCCCGAAATATGTAAGAAAAGGTGCGGCGTACCTTGCGACGTGCTCGATGACAAGGAATCAGAGAAGAAACCCGAATCTGTGCCCGTGGTTTGTGAATACCCGGATGTTTTCCCCGAGGAATTGCCGGGTTTACCACCTGTTCGGGAAATAGAATTTGGCATCGAATTGGTACCTGGTACCACTCCAATTTCGATAGCTCCGTATCGTATGGCACCAACGGAATTAAAGGAGTTGAAAGCTCAGTTGCAAGAATTGGTGGATAGAGGTTTTGCTCGCCCGAGTTTTTCGCCTTGGGGTGCGCCGGTGTTGTTCGTGAAGAAGAAGGATGGAACCATGCGACTGTGCATCGACTATCGTCAGCTTAACAAAGCGACGATAAAGAACAAATATCCGTTGCCACGTATTGATGACTTGTTCGATCAACTGAAGGGAGCCTCGGTGTTCTCGAAAATAGATTTGAGATCGGGCTACTATCAATTGCGAATCCGAGATTCAGACGTGCCCAAGACTGCCTTCAGAACGAGATATGGTCACTATGAGTTCCTAGTGATGCCGTTTGGGCTCACTAATGCCCCTGCGGTATTTATGGATTTAATGAATCGAATCTTTAGACCATATTTGGATCGATTCGTAGTCGTGTTCATTGATGACATCTTGGTCTATTCAAGAAATGAGACCGAATATCTTTGAACACCTGCGGTTAGTGCTGCAAATTTTACGGGACAAGCAATTATATGCTAAGTTCAGCAAGTGTGAGTTCTGGTTAAGAGAGGTTAGCTTCTTGGGTCATGTGGTATCTGCATCGGGTATTCGAGTCGACCCGAATAAAATTTCAGCCATACTAAATTGGAAGCCTCCGAGAAATATTACGAGGTTCAAGCTTTTGGGGCTTGCTTGTTATTACCGACGATTTGTAAAAGGCTTCTCAACGATAGCCACACCGATGACGGTTACTCCAAAAGGATGTTAAGTTCGAATGGACGGAGAAATGCCAAAAGGTTTCGATCAACTGAAAACTTATTTGATGAAGCCCCAATTCTAGTGCAACCCGAGTCCGCAAGGAGTTTGTCATCTATAGCGATGCCTCTCTACTTGGGTTAGGGTTGCGTATTAATGCAAGAAGGTCGAGTTGTGGCCTGTGCGTCGAGGCAATTAAAGCCACATGAGAAAAATTATCCGACTCATGATCTCGAATTGGCGCCATCGTATTCGCCTTAAAGATTTGGCGACATTACTTATTTGGTGAAAGGTGCCATGTATACTCGGATCACAAAAGTCTCAAATATTTGATGACCCAAAGAGACTTAAATCTGCGACAAAGACGTTGGCTCGAGTGTTAAAGGATTATGAGCTGATCATTGACTATCACCCGAAAGGCGAATGTGGTTGCGGATGCCTTGAGTCGTAAATCGTTATTCACTTTACGAGCGATGAATGTGCACTTGTCTGTCCGATCCGACAGTGTGTTAGTGGCTGAATTGAAGGCCAAACCATTATTGACACACCAAATTCGAGAAGCTCAGAAAGTCGACGACGAGTTGGTTGCAAAACGGGCTGCGTGTGTTCCGAACAAGGACTCGGAGTTTCAAATCGACGATGATAATTGTTTGAGGTTCAAAGGTCGTCTGTGTGTCCCAAAGAATTCGGAACTCATTTCGATAATTCTGAATGAAGCCCATTGTAGCCGAATGGCAATCCACCCGGGGAGTACGAAGATGTACAATGATTTGAAACGTCGGTTTTGGTGGCATGGTATGAAGCGAGACATCTCCGACTTTGTTTCGAGATGTTTAATATGTCAACAAGTGAAAGCGGAACATCAGTGCCTTCAGATTACTTCACCAATCACGATACCCGAGTGGAAATGGGATCGAGTCACAATGGACTTTGTATCCGGACTGCCATTGTCACAAGTAAGAAGGGAGCGGTTTGGGTCGTGGTAGATCGATTGACTAAGTCGGCCCACTTTGTCCCCGTATGTACGGATTTTTCAATGGACAAATTAGCGGAATTGTACGTTTCTCAGATTGTGAGATTACACGGGGTGCCCATTTCCATCGTCTCGGATAGAGATCCGAGATTTACCTCGCGATTTTGGAAAAAGTTGCAAGAAGCTTTGGGTACCAAGTTGCATTTCAGCACCGTCTTTCACCCCCAAACCGATGGTCAATCCGAGCGGATAATTCAGATACTTGAGGATATGTTAAGATGTTGCGTCCTCGAGTTTAGTGGTTCATGGGAACGGTATTTGCCGTTGATTGAATTCGCTTACAACAATAGCTTTCAATCAAGTATTAAGATGGCACCTACAAGGCCTTATACGGTCGTAAATGCCGTACACCATTGTTTTGGACCGAGCTCGGTGAAAGCAAGATTTTCGGTGGATTTGATTAGGGATGCTGAATGAAAGTGAAAGTAATCCGTGAAAGTCTCAAGATAGCCTCCGATCGCCGTAAGTCATACGCGGATCTGAAGCGTAAGGATATCGAGTATCGTGGGCGATAAAGTGTTTCTCAAGGTATCGCCTTGGAAAAAGATACTCGTGTTCTACCGTAAGGGCAAGTTGAGCCCGAGGTTCATTGGGCCATATGAGATATCGAGCGAGTCGGTCCAAAGGCATATCGTTTGATTTTGCCCCGAACTCAAAAAGGTTCACGATGTTTTCACGTTTCGATGCTTCGACGCTATAGATCCGATCCATCGCACGTGATTAGTCCATCAGAAATTGAAATTCAAGCTAATATGAGTTATGAGGAAGAAACGATTCATATCCTATCACGAAAAGTGAAAGAGTTGCGAAACAAGCGGGTTCCGCTAGTGAAAGTGTTATGGCTCAAGCACGGGATAGAAGAAGCTACATGGGAGACCGAGAACTCTATGAAAGAGCGATATCCAAGCCTATTTACCGGTAAGATTTTCGGGGACGAAAATTTCTTAAGTGGGGGAGAGTTGTGACAGCCCAAAATTGACCCTAGTCGGAAGGTGGTCTCGGGACCACAAAACCGAGGCATAAAAATAATTTAAGATTTATTTCGATGCCTATAATATGTGTATATTCATGTATGACATTTTTGATGATTGGTTTAGGGTTATAAAGGTGAATTTCACTAGAAAGGACCTAGTAGTGAACTTTGAAAGTATAATGGGGAAATGTGTGATGACTAATTAAAGCATGCATGCAAAATAATGGACTTGCATGTCAAATTCCCCCTTTTTACAAGTAATGGCCGGCCATGACAAAGAGATATGGGTTAAACATGTCATGAAACATGTTTTGTTGGGCATTAGGGAGAAATAGTAAACAAATAAGCATGGGTAAGAAAAGAATGAAAAAAAAAATGTGTGTGAGAGAGTAGCATACCCCATTGCCGTGCAACCAAGAAGAGAAAACAAAAAAATTTGTTCATGCTTGCTCTCTCCTTTTTGGCGAAAATACTAAGTGGAAGAAGGGATTTTGCTTCATTTCCTTTGTTTAGAAGAGATCTAGAAGGTGATTTGGCTAAATTTGCATCAAGATTAAGGTATGTATGAGGTTGTGTTGGGAGTTTCATGCATGTTTTGGTTGCTAACTTGATGTGCATGTTAGCCATGGCTCAAATCTTTGTTATGCCATGGAAATGGTATTTGGCCAAAGTTGTTATAGTGATAAAGCCATTGCATGCTAAGTGTGAAGCTTGATGATGATGCATGCAATGATGGATTGTCTACTCTTGAGTAAGATTTTGAGTTTTCTCTTTGTTTTATCATGATTGAAGTTAAAAGGAGCATGATTGTCATATTCGCCATGATGCATTCTTGAGCATGATTCATGCTTCTTGCATGTTAGTTAAAATTTGTGTTTTGGATGGCTATGGACACCTTGAAAATTCGCCATGCTCATATATGCATATATATGATTGCACATTATGTTTGGTTATGAACTAAGTGATGAATATATTGGTTTAAAGAAGAAAATGTGGATGAATGCTTGTGAAATTGCAAGCACAATTGACCTAGCACACATATAAGTGCTTGATGCTATATTATAAGTTTTAATACAATGTGCAAAGCATTAATTAGTAAATTGCATGCTGTTTTGTGAGGTATTAAGTGCAAAATTGACCTCAACATGTACATGAATATTCGGCCTTGGGTAGCCTATTGAAGGCCTTAGCATTTCCTTGATGCTCAAATAAATTGTATTGAATTGCTTGATGTAGTATAAAATGTGCATGACCATTGTGTATTCAAGCTAAAGAGTGGCCATATGACCATTTAAAATCCTTGTCATATTCGGCCATAAGCAAGCACAATGAGGTTTTAATAAATTGAATTTGTTTGAATTAGCTCAAGAGCTAAGAGGGCCTCAATTGGACAAGGGGAAGGAAAAGGTGATCGAATAGCCGAAAAAGCCGTTCGACAACATCCGAGGTAAGTCCTCAAGAAGTGACCCTACTTGAATTGTGTGAAATAAAGTATGGATGTGTATTGATTATTGATTGTGTATGCATGAGTATTTGAATTCTACCCGGGCTAAGTCCCGAAGGCGAATATGCTTGTGACTATAATTGCGTTTGAGCCTTAGTAACGAAAATGAATTATGTATGTCCAATGATAATTGATGTATGTGTTCATGGGAAATTGAATGATATCCGGCTAAATCAAGACAATTATGCTGGAAATTATATCCGGTTAAGACCAAGGCAATTGCGCTAGTGGCTACATCCGGCTAAGACCAAGGCATTCGTGCGAGACATTCTATCCGGGCTAAGACCAAGGCATTTGTGCACGTGATTATATCCGGTTATATTCCGAAGAATCTTGGGCTGGAGGTGAGTGTTGGTTGCTGTAATGAATTCAATTAGTACACTCGAAAAGCCCAAAGGATAAGGTACGTTATATGTGCATTGGAAAGTCGACATGTTTGAGCAACATTCGCTCAATCGACTAATGAATTTCAGTTATTCATACTTTGTGAAATTATATAATGACGAAGTGTGAAGTAAGAATGTGTATAAATGAAATGATGCATTTGGCTATGTGAATGTATTGTTGTAATTAGAGTTGATTATATTCCTTGAGACTTACTAAGCATAAAAATGCTTACCCCGTTGCTTTGGCTCTCAGTTTTTTTTTAGATTTCGCTCGAAGCAATCGGATTTGGGATCGTTGAAGTCGAAGTCATCCACACTATCAAGCCTCCATTTTGGTATAAATTTTTGGTTGAACTTGAGATGGCATGTATAGGACTACCTCTTGTTTGTTAAATATGTTGTAATGTAAGTATGTACGGCCATGCGAAAATGGCTCGAAAAGGGAAGCATGAACTTAGACTAATTGTGGTTTGTATGTATATATTTGGTGTCATGATGTGGCTATGACTTGGAAATGGGAATGTTGGTCATATGATCAGCCATTGGCATGGTTAAAATGATCATATATGAACCTATGTATGGCAAGACTAGTTGATTCATGGAGACTACCAAATAGGTAAGCCCTACCTTAAAAACAGATGCTGCCAGCTGCAGTGGCGTGAATGTGAAAAATCACCAAAATTCTTAGGAATGGGATTAAATAGTGAATAAGCTATGTAAATGAACCTTGATGAGTCTATTTTCTTATGGAAGAAACGAAATGGTCATAGGAGTTACAGGTTAAGAGATATTAAAGCTATTGTGAGACAGGGCCAGAATGGTTTCTGGGTTCCCTGTCGCAACTTTAAAAATTCACTATAAATTATCCAAAACGAATTAGGAGACATACCTTATATGTACAGATTCCATTTTGAGTCTAGTTTCATTAGAAACAAACGACACCAGCATTAAAGCCCTGTACAGAGAGATATTCAAGTTATACCGCGCGAAGGTCAGAGCAGTCGATCCCTGTAACATGGGTAACTTTAACTAATAAACTGTACCAATTGGCCCGACCAAAAATTCTAGAAATAAATCCATGGATGGATATATGAGTCTAAATTCAGGGAAAATTTACGAAACCAGTTTCCGAGTTTTGAAACTCGAGATATGATTTTTAAGGCGACAGTGACGCAGTTTTCCAACCTGACTGGAAATGTCAAATGGATGGGCAAAACAAGTGAACTTGGCTTGTTAACCCCTCGTGTCCGACACCGGCGATGGTATCGGGTTCAGGGTGTTACATAAAGACTCCGATGTGCCAAAAACTGCCTTCCAAACAAGGTACGAACATTATGAATTTCTGGTTATGACTTTTGGACTTACTAATGCACCTGTTGTTTTTATGGATTTGATGAATCGGATCTTCAGATAGTATTTGGCTCAGTTTGTGGTTGCGTTCATTGAAGATATATTGATCTACTCCCGTGATGAAACTGAACATGCCGAGCATTTGAGGCTTGTGTTACAGACTTTTTGAGAAAAATAGTTGTATGCGAAGTTTAGTAAATGTGAGTTCTGGTTACATGAAGTAAGTTTTCTAGGACATGTTGTTTCAGCATCAGGTATTTAGGTTGATCAGAGAAGATTTCAGCATACTTAATTGGAAACCTCGAGAAATGTTTCTGAAGTTCGAAGTTTTTTGGGACTTGCTGGTTACTATAGATGATTTGTGAAAGGTTTCTCGATGATTGTAACCTCGATGACCAAGCTTCTGCAAAAAGATGTTAAGTTTGAGTGGTCAGAAAAGTGCCAGAAAAGTTTTGATTAGTCGAAAGCCTTTTTTACTGAAGCTCCATTGCTAGTTCAGCTAGAATCGGGTAAAGAAATTGTTATTTATAGTGATGCATCTTTAAATGGTTTGGGCTGCGTTTTAATGCAAGAAGGCAGAGTTATAGCTTATGCCTCGAGACAGTTAAAGTCGCATGAAAAGAACTGTCAGACGCACGATTTAGAGTTGGCAGCTATTGTGTTTGCATTGAAGATATGGCGCCACTATCTGTTCGGTGAAAAATGTCATGTTTATTCGGGTCATAAAAGTCTGAAGTACTTGATGACTCAAAAGGATCTGAATTTGAGACAGCGTCGATGGTTAGAGTTGCTAAAAGATTATGAGCTAGTGATTGACTATCATCCGAGAAAGGCTAATGTTGTTACTGATGCTCTAAGTCATAAATCTCTATTTGCTTTGTGTGCAACGAATGCACATATGGTTATGTTAGATAATGGTGCGATAATAGCCCAGTTAAAAGCAAGACTGTTATTTATTCAGCAGATTTGCGAAGATCAGAAGGTTGATAATGATTTGATAGTAAAGCGGGCTCAATGTGATTCGAACGTTGATTTAGAATTTCAATTAGATGCTAAGGGATATTTGCGGTTCAGAAACCAAATATGCATTCCGAGAAATACAGAGTTGATTCAGATGATTTTGAATGAAGCTCATAATAGTCAGCTATCTAATCACCCGGGTAGTACGAAGATGTATAATGATCTAAAACAGCACTATTTGTGGCAAGGTATGAAACGAGACATTTTTTTACTTTGTATTGAAATGTTTAGTTTGTTAGCAAGTAAAAGCCGAGCATCAGGTACCTTCTGGATTACTTTAGCCGATCATGATACCTGAATGGAAATGGGACAGAGTCACGATGGATTTTGTATCCGGTTTACCGCTGACACCGAGTAAGAAAGATGCAATCTGGGTTATTGTAAATAGATTGACTAAATCTGCTCATTTTGTTCCGGTTCGTATAGATTACTCACTTGATAAGCTAGCTGAATTGTATATTTCTCAGATCGTGAGGTTACATGGTGTGCCTATATCTATTGTTTCAGATAGAGATCCGAGGTTTACATTGCAGTTTTGGAAGAAATTGTAAGATGTACTAGGTATGAAATTACATTTCAGCACTGCTTTCCATCTGCAAACAGATGGTCAGTCTGAACTAATCGTTCAGATACTTGAGGATATGTTGAGATGTTGCATTTTCGAGTTCGAAGGTATGAGGGAACGATGTCTACCTTTGATTGAATTTGCGTATAATAATAGTTTTCAATAGAGTATTAAAATGGCACCTTACGAGGCTTTATACGGTCATAAATGTCGTACACCATTGTATTGGACTGAGCTCAGTGAAAATAAGATACACAGGGTCAATTTGATTAGAGAAACCGAACAGAAAGTGAAAGTGATCCGTGAAAGTCTGAAAGCAGCATCAGATTGTCAGAAATCGTATGCAGACTTGAAATGTAAAGATATAGAGTTTCAGATCGGGGATAGAGTGTTTTTGAAAGTGCCATCGTGGAAGAAAATACTCCGATTTGGTCATAAAGGCAAATTGAGTCTGAGATTTATTGGGTCGTATGAGGTTATAGAACGTATCGGGTCGGTTGCTTATAGACTGTTGTTGCCACCTGAATTAGAAATGATTCACAATGTATTTCATGTTTCAATGCTTCGTAAATATCGATCTGATCCTTCACATGTGATTAGTCCGACCGAAGTTGAGATTAAGCCCGATATGATGTACGAGGAAGAACTGATTCGTATTCTGACTCGTGAGATTAAAGAATTGCGAAATAAGAAGATTACGTTGGTTAAAGTACTATGGCATAAACACAAAATTGAGAAAGCAATGTGGGAGCCAGAAGATGCAATGAGAAAACGATATCTAAACCTATTCTCCGGTAAGATTTTCGGGGAGAAAAATCCCTCAGAGGGGAGAGTTGAAACAGGCTGATTTAGACCTTATTCGAAATGGTGGTTTCAGGACCACGAATCCGAGTCAAAAAAATATTTAAAAATTATTTTCAGTGTTTATTATGTCTGAATTTATATGTGTGAAATTTTCATGATTTGATTTTGTTATTTGAGTGCTCGATTTAATAAAAAGGGCTTAATTACGTAAAATGAAAATTTGGTGGTTAAATATAAAAAAGGGCCGAATTGATGATGTCTTTGTTGTATGAGGTACTTATAATGCAATTATGCCATGATTAAATACAATGGACGGGAGTAACCTTAATATATAATAATTTTATATTTTAAGTTAAAGGTTAATTATGTAAAATGCATAATAAGTAATAATAATATAAAACATAAAATAAAGACAAAAGTGTTCATCTTTGTTTTGGTGACCGAAACTAAAAGAAAAAGAAAGCTTTGGTTGTGTTTTAAGTTCGACAACTTGAAGTTCAAATTAAGGTATGGATTTTGTTCGGTTTTTGATAATTTTTACATTTTTGAGATCGTTGCTTCGAATACTATCCGACCCATGCTAGAATTTCTAATTTTGATGAATATTTTGAGTTATGCCATTGATGAATATTTGTGTTTTGTGATGTTTGATCGTAAATTATGAAAGATATGTTTTGAATTAATATGTTTTGTATTAGAATTTTTGATGAATTTGAGTTATTAGGGCTAAATTGAAAAAATAATAAATTGAAGGACTAAAATGCAAAATAAATTTAAATGTGTGTATTTGTATGTACTAGTGGAACATTCGGCCTAAGCATGTTGCATGGAGATTTTGTGTATTTTGTGTTTTATGCAATTAGGACTAATTTGTAAAAGTATGAAATATTAGGGGTAAAATGGTAATTTTCCCATTTATGTGTTGTTGAATTAAATTGAATGAAATTGTGTTTGAATGAGATTAATTTGAAATTATATAGATCAAGAACAAAAGAAATCAGACTTGTATCGGGGAAAAGCAAAAATAGTTGAATAGCCGATTTACATCATTCGTCGATACCGAGGTAAGTCTTTAAGCAATTAAACATCGTTAATTTTGAATGTAACTTAATTTAATATGCTGATTTGGAATCCATAGGTTGATAGTAGAGTTAGCCGAATATGATTAAGCATAGAAATAATGTATTTGAGTTTAATTCGACTGAGTTATAAAATTTGAAAGTTTGTACGACTATATGGAATATTTGGAATTTTCGATTTGTGCTGGTGAATTTAATTGGGCTTTATGCCTAGCAGGCTTATTGTCGGTGTATAAAATTAGACTTCGAGTCTAGCAGGCCTTGTGTTGGTGTGTGATACAGGCATAGGCCTAGCAGGCTTTATGCCTATGAATTATTATAAGTACATGCCTAAAAGACTTTATGTCGATGTGGTAATTGAATACGTTAAACAACCTAAAATGATCAGGTACGTGATAGTTGGTTACCTATTTGAAAATAAGGTGAAAAGATTTCTTGATATGTGATGAAAAAGGAATCATGAAGTTGTTGTAGTATATGTGTTAATATGAGAGATATATTTGGCCTTATAGTTGTATATGACGTAATGTTAAAGTTTGAGTGATGAATATATGTCTATAAATATGTATATGTATATTCGGTTATATAAGAAAATATGGTCTTGAAATTTGGGAATATATTGAAGATGTATACATGTATATTCGGCCAAGAAGAAATTGTCCTATGAAAGAATATGTTATATATGTATGGAATTAAAAGCTTAAAATTAAATGTGTTTACAAATGCATAAGTTGATTTAGTTAACAGAAATGATTAGTAATTGAGATATTATTATGCATTAATTGTTTAGTTTGCATAAGACTTACTAAGGTACGATAGCTTACTGTGTGTATGTTTATTCTTTGTTCTTACAGATTTTAGAAGTTAGTTACGGGCTCGGGGATCGTCAATGAAGTCATCCACACTATCATCAACCTTCAGTACTTTTAAAAGTCTTATTTTGAACTTATGGCATGTATAGGCTAATATGTATTTTGTCTGATTTTTGGATATGTATAATTTAAGCCATGCAAATATAGCTTAATTTCTAAGTTTGAATTTGGTTATATTTTGTCATGGTTTAATCCATTTTGGTTATAATGTTATATGCTATGAATGAATGGTATATGTGATTGCTGCTATGCGTTTTGGAAATGGCTTGATAACGGTTGGTGAACTTGATTGTGGTTGATGACTCTGTCATGGTGTATATAAATTTTCATAAGTATGGTTGGATGATTCGGTTTTGGTTGGATATAGATAAAGTATATATATGAAATTGGTTGTTATGTTCGATATAGGTGTTAATATGTGAATGAGCATTAGATTTTATATATATATATTTAAGTTCGAATATGGTAAGGGTTTATTATAATATGTTATGTCTTGTGAAGGCCTAGTAATTTGGCTTAACAGAGGAGCAAGATGTTGATTGTATATATATGTACATATGTATGTGTGAGTAATCGAATGATGCTTGTCATTATGATTTGGTTTGTAATGGAAATGTATATGCATATATTATGCTTATGTGGTTGGTAAAATAGGTACATTTAATGAAGATAAATATTGAGTTGGTATTAGGTATGTTTTTTAGTAAATTTCATATTTTAGTAAGTAACAAGTATATATATATTTATATATCTATTTTCGGTATGTAATTGGTAAACTTCTAGTTTAAGATTGAATGGTGGAATTGGTATGACTTAAATGTTTAATGAAATATTTGTGATCATTTGTGAAGTTGATAATGCCCTGTGATACTATTTAATTGGTTAAATATGCGCACATATAGAATTAAGAAATATAATGTTCGATTTTTATTTATTGGTATTCGCTTATCAATAAAGTAATGAACCTGTGATTCGTATATACAATATGTTTTACAATGTATGTTTAATATTTAATTAGTCATATGCTCTACATGTATATATGAATATGACCTATGTTAGCATGAGATTGTTCGGAACTGTACTTATTTTCAGTAATGCCTTGTTACCCTAGTCCGGCAACGGATACGGGTTAGGGTGTTACAGGTTGTGGACTAAATTGCAAATTTGTCATATTTTGCACTGAGGTGAGTTTATGAGTAAATAATGCATCGTTTTTACTTATGTTATCACATTTTATTATGTTTTATGAAATGTGGCTGAATATTGAATGAAATTGACAAGTATCAAAAAGTAAGAAATTTCTCGGTTGAACATTAGGAACAGAATAGGATACAAGTGACATGTCACTAGTGACTCAAGTGTGGTACTATGTGAAGGCCACTTTGAGAAGAGATAGCTTGGTTACAAGTGTGGTACTATATGAAGGCAACTTTGTGAAGAAAGATAGCTTTGGTCACAAGTGTGGTACTATGTGAACGTCACTTTGTGAAGAAGGTAGCTTTGACTACAAGGGTGGTACTATGTGCAGGCTAGCAGGTATCTGTTATTATTCCGATGTGTTCAATGGGAAATGACTAGGTGTAATTGAAAATGACTATGTGATGAATAAGTGTAGGTACATGTGTATAAATTTATGAGCAATGTGCTCAATATGTGATCGAACTTTGGTAAGATTGATATGGAGTAAGTGTTACAATGAAAGTTACTACAAAGAAAACATGAAAGAGTGAAATTTAGTAATAAAACAGTTTTGGACAGCACCAGTTGCGTGACTTTGAAAAATCATCAAAAATGGTCGAAATTGAATTAGAGTTTGAATAAGATATGCAATTAAATCTTATTGAGTCTATTTTCATATAAAGGAAACATTGTAAGCAAAAGAATTTCATATTATGAGATATTTGAAGTTTTCTGAGACAGGGTCAGAATGATTTCGAAATACCTTGTTCTAATTTGGGAAAATCATTAAATTTTTTTAAAAAATAATTATGGATTATAATTGATATGCTTAAAATACTTAATGAGTCTATTTTCAAAAGAAACAAACAGGAATATCATCTAAATCCCATATAAGGAGATAATTAATTTTTAGTGAAGAGGGGTTGGAACTATCAGACAGTGAAATAAGGGTGACTTTAAAGAATAAACTGTACCTATTGGCTAAACAAAAAATTTTGAAAATTTTATGGTAAGAATATATGTGAGTGTAGTTTCTGTAAAAATTAGCGGATCGTAATTTGATGTTCCATAGCTCTAGATATAAATAATTAAATAACTATGACTCATGTAGATAGCTTGATATGAACATGAGTGAATAGTGAAACTATGTGCAATATGATTGTATTATCTCGAGAACATATTATGAGGATTGGTAAAAGCATGTTAATAAATTGTTTATTACTTACATACTAACTTACTAATCTAAATGCTTACTCCGTTTTCTATCCCTTGTCTTATAATGTCACCAAGCTAGCTCTGGGTATGGAGATCGTCGGAGATCCATCCACACTATCAACACTCTTTTGGTACTTTGAAAACAATATTTTGAATTATGGCATGTATAGGGGACTTGGTTATTTTTTTATGTGTCAGAATTGTAACACCCCTTACCCGAGACCATCGCCGGAGTCGAGCACAAGGCTTTACCAGACTTATCTTACTTGTTTTGGGCATAAAAAAAATTTACTTTAAAAAAAATTAATTCGCTCACATTCATCCAATAAATCCATAAAAAGGGCCTTTGAGGCCCTAAAACGTGCAATTGGAACAGTTCGGGACCAAACTGGGAACATTAAAAATTTTCCGATTACTTACACAAATCAAAACAATTTATTTCACTATTCATAATAAAACTGTCTATCTGCATAACAGTCACTAAATTAATTATAACTCGAGTTACGAAACTTGAAGTTTAAATCCGTAAATTTTTCCTGAAACTAGACTCATACATATTCTTACCATAAATTTTCCAGAATTTTTGGTTTTACCAATTAGTACAGTTTATTTATTAAATGTTCCCTGTTTCACAGTTTAGTGGACCTGACCTATCTTCACTAAAAATTAATTTTCTCAATGTTTCCGTTTGTTTCTTATGAAAATAGACTCACTAAGGAATCTAAAAATATAAAATTTGACTTATAATTATTTTTTTTACAATTTCTAGTGATTTTCCAAAGTTGGAACAAGGGATCATGAAGTCACTCTGAACCAGTCTTACAGAAATTTAAATATCTCAGAATATAGACTTCCTTTGCTTGCTCTGTTTCTTTCTTATAAAAATAGACTAAATAATATTTAATTTTATATCTCATTCACCATTTAATTTCATTTCTACAATTTTTAGTGATTTTTCAAAATCACGTCACTGCTGTTGTTTCCTAACTGTTCCATGGCCAACTCTTACTCTTTCATAGTTTCTTTGCATCAAACCTCATTTAGGCATACATAATATCAAAACATGTTCTTAATTAGCTATATCATAAGCTAATCATTACCAAGTATTAACATGCCATTCTTTAATCATATCATAAGGACATACACACAAAATAGCCAAGTCCCTATACATGCCATAACTTAAAGTATTTCTAGTCACAAAATACCGAGATAGCTCGTTGATAGTGTGAGGCGATCTCCGATGTCCTTACGATTTTTTGAGTTGGATTTGCGATACTATAAAAAAAGAGAGACAAGAAAGGGAGCATGCATAAAGCTTAGTAAGTTTGCATGTAAATAAATAACATTATAAATGAATTATCAAGATAACCTGAACCTTTCGAACATGGACTTATCTTACCTTCCCTTTGGTACACTCTTTGAATTTTCTGTTGAACCATTTGGAATACTAAGGATACATGGGTACCTTTCCTTTTTAAACTTACCATTACCATGTCTTGACATGGTAATATGTGGTATCCTTGCCTTATGAACTCACCATTGCCATGCCTTGGCATGGTCTTACATGGGATCTTTGCCTTATTGTAGTTTATCAATGCCATGTCTTGACATGGTCTTACATGATTTCCTTGCCTTGTAAAACTTACCAATGCCATGCCTTGGCGTGGTCTTACTTGGTATCCTTAGACCCTAATGTCATGACATTTGTCCTACACATTCCTAAGGTTCAACTGGAACTTTTAAGTATCATTTCTCTGCCAATTCTTACTTGAATCATCAAGGAATAAATTTACAAAATAAATATATAGATGCTGAAAAATAACATCATTAATTATAAATAATAAAACATTGCATTTATTTACCGCAAGCTTACCTTGATACAAAATACAATCAAATATTTTGATTTAGTCCTCAACCTTTTTCTTCCCTTTATCTAACCCCAAATTTCATTTTTCTTGATCTATAATAGCAAATTTAACTTATTTAATATTCACATTTATCAAAACAGTCCTTAACTCTAACTTTGGAAAAATTATGATTTTGCCCTAAACTTTTGCACATTTACACTTTTTCCCCAAGGCTCGGAAATGAAACTTTATCCCTAATTCTTATGTTTTATGACATGCTGGTCATTTATTTACCTACGGCAACATCAAATTTCCACTCTAACATGTACTTATGACCATTAGGTATTTTTATCGATTATGTCGTTTTACTCGTTTTCGCTTAAAATCGCTTAGCTCAAGTCATTTAACGTAATTTCAAGCTTCATATTCTACCATAAAACATCAAAATAAACACATTTCACCTATGGGTATTTTTCCAAATATAAACCCTAGGTTAAATTATTGCTAGAACAAGCTAAATCAAGTTACCATGACTTCAAAAACGTAAAGAACATTAAAAACGGGGCTTGGAATCACTTACTATGAAGCTTGAAAGCTTGACAAAACCCTAGCAATGAAGAACCCTTGAAATTTTGGCATAATGAAGAATATGGGAACATTTTTCCATCTTTTTCGCCTTTTTAATCTTTTAATTACCAAATGACTAAAATACCCTTCATTAAAACTTTTGTTAATTTTATCTATGTATGTCCATTTTTTTCCATGAAAACCTAATGGTCTAATTACCATTTAAGGCCCTCTACTTCAATGATACTCTTCAATTTAATCCTTTATCATCTAAAACTCATATTTATCAACTTTTGCAATTAAGCCCTAGTAGGCAAATTAAGCATGCTATCTATAAAATTTTCCATCGATACTCTAACACATGCATCTAATCACTTGGTAAATTATAAAAATTAATCGGAATAAACTTTCCTATCTCGGATTCGCATTTTTGCAACCATTGTTCCATTTAGGCCCTATTTTGGGATGTTACAATAATTGATTTGGCCTAAAATGTTGGCCAATGTTATTTGATAGTTCATTTTGTATAGGGCCATTGATGTTGACTATTATTGGTTAAGTTGTATGTTTATGATAATGGTATGTTGTGTGTTGATAAATTTGGTATAAGTGTGTAAATGTTTTGGATAGAAAAAGGCTTGGTAAATAGTCTAACTTTCATCCATATGGCTGGCAACACAGCCATGTGCTCAGGGTGCGTGCCCCTATTTTTCAAGAAAATTTTTAAAGTTTTCAAAAGTTCTCAGTTTGGTCCCAAACCATTTTCAAAGTATGTATTGGGCCTCGTAAGCCCATATTAGAGACTTTATGATGAAACACGAAAAGTTTTAATTTGGATGAAATTTTATGACTCGATTTTGTATGATTGGTTATGTTTAAGTTCAGTAATGCCTCGTACCCTGTCTCGGAGTCAGGCACGGGTAAAGGGTGTTATATTTAGTGGTATCAGAGTTATGGTTTAGTCGGTTCTCGGACTAACATAATGTGTGTGAAAGTCTATCTATACATACCATAAATATACTGTGCTAGTGTGATGACTCCTGATGATTTAAATTGTGTTTTTATATAGTAAATGGATCCCGACTAAGCTGTAGCTGATGACGTAGAGAGTAATGTGTCGGCTCCCGTACAAGGGACCACACCAGTTGAAAGTAGATATGAAACCCGTAGTCAATGAGATGGGGCTCGAGAAGCCTTTCTTCATATGATGAGTAATTTGTATACAGAATTTGTTCGAGCAAATCTAAATGCTCAACCTCCTCCACCCCTCCTATTCCCAAACCGGTTCCCGTAGTTCCTCAATGTACAAAAATGGTAAGATTAAATAAGCCTCTGGTTGATTACATCAGAAAGCAAGAGGCTGAAGAGTTCAGGGCTAATATAGATGATGATTCTAAGAAAGTAGAGTTCTAGCTTGAGAATTCTATTCGGGTATTTGATGAACTTTCTTGTACTCCTGAAGAATGCTTAAAGTGTGCTATATCTTTATTGAGGGACTCCGCATATCACTGGTGGAAGACACTAGTATCTGTAGTTCCGAAAGAAAAAGTTACATAGGATTTTTTCCAAGAGGAATTTAGAAAGAAGTACATAAGCCACCAGTTCATTGATCAGAAATGGAAAGAGTTTCTTGAGCTGAAGTAAGGTAAAATGTCTGTGGCAGAATATGAACATGAATTTGTTAGACTCAGCAAGTATGCCTAGGAATGTGTGTCTTCCGAGGCTATTATGTGAAAGAGATTCGATGATGGGTTAAATGAGGACATCTGACTGTTAGTTGTGATTTTAAAATTTAAAGAATTTGTTGTGTTAGTTTATCGAGCTTGCAAGTCCAAAGAACTGAATAAAGAAAAGAGACAAGTTGTAATTGAGGCCCGATATGCAAAAAAAAAGGCCAATGAGTAAGTCATTCCAATCTCAGTCAAAGAAGTCCAAAAAGATAAATCCTCGATTGACTGTTTCAACTGGGAATTCACATTGTGACCGTGGGAGACCATTTTCGGGTTCTAAAGCTGAATCTACTTCAATGGTAAGTGTGGGTAATGTGAGGTCTAATAAACTCGAGTTTTAGCATTATGGTAGGTGACATTTCAGTGAGTGTTGGTTAATTAGCCGAGCTTGTTTCAAATGTGGTTCTCGAGAGCATTACATTAAAGATTGCCCTGAGAAAGTCGAAGAAGAAAAATTTTAAAGTGCTAGAGCAAGTAATACTACCAGCAGAGGTAGACCACTAAGAAATACCGGAAGCAGAGCTAGTAGTAAAGTGTGGTGAAAGATTTAGCTGAGAGATCAGAATTTAGAGCACCTGCTAGAGCTTATGCCATACATGCTCGTGAGGAGGCGTCATCTCAGGATGTGATTACTAGTACATTCTCTCTCCATGATACTACTGTTATTACATTGATTAACCCCGGATCTACTCATTCCTATGTTTGTGTAAATTTAGTATCTAGTAAGAGTTTGTCTGTTGAACTTACTGAATTTGTTATTAAAGTGTCAAACCCTTTAGGCAAATATGTGTTAGTTGATAAGGTTTGGAAGAATTGTCCTTTGATGATTCAAGGTCACTATTTTCTGACTAATCTGATGTTGTTACCATTTGATGAGTTTGATGTTATTCTGGGTATGGATTGGTTGACATTGCATGATGCCATGGTAAATTGTAGACAGAAAACCCTTGAGTTGAAATGTGAAAATGGTGAGATTCTTTGGTTTGAAACAGATGAATCAAATAAATTGCCTATGGTGAGCTCTCACATGTCTACTCAGAAATACATGAGAAAAGGGTGTGAAGCTTATCTTGCATACGTGTTGAATACTGAGATGTCTAAGTCAAAACTTGAACCAGTGCCGATAGTTTGTGAATTCTTAGATATGTTTTCGAAAGAATTGCCTGGGTTACCTTCGATTAAAGAGATTGAATTTGCTATTGATTTATTACCTGGGACTGCACCAAATCTCGATTGCTCTGTGTAGAATGGCTCCGACTGAATTGAAAGAAGTAAAAGCTCAGTTGCAAGAATTGACAGACAAGGGATTTGTGAGACCGAGTTTTTCTCCTTGGGGTGCTCCTGTACTGTATGTAAAGAAGAAAGACAGATCTATGAGGTTTTGTATTGACTACCATCAGCTCAACAAAGTGACTATAAAGAACAAGTATCCGTTACCAAGGGTTGATGATTTGTTCGACCAGTTGAAAGGGGTGACAGTGTTTTCAAAGATCGATTTGAGATCCGATTACTATCAGTTGAGAGTTAAAGAGTCAGATGTGCCAAAAATCGCTTTCAGAACAAGGTATGGACACTATGAATTTCTTGCAATGCCTTTCGGTTAACGAATTCTTCGGCTATTTTTATAGACTTGATGAACTAAATTTTCGACCGTAGTTCGATAAGTTTATAGTTGTATTTATAGATAACATCCTGATTTACTCCTGAGATGAGTCTGAGACTTTACAGATTTTGAGAGAAAAGGAATTGTTTGCTAAGTTCAGTAAAAGTGAGTTTTTCCTTTGTGAAGTCAGATTTTTCAGACACATAGTTTCAGGTGATGGTATTCAGGTTGATCCGAGCAAAATTTTAGCAATTGTTGATTGGAAACCGCCAAAGAATGTATCCGAGGTTAGAAGATTTTTGGGCTTAGCCGGGTATTATAGACATTTTGTCGAGGGATTCTCGATTATTACCTCTCCTATGACTAAGTTGCTGCAAAAGAATGTTAAGTTTGAATGTACTGATAAATCTTAGCAAAGTTTCAAGAAATTGAAAGCATTATTGACTGACGCGCCGATTTTGGTACAACCTTAGACGGGGAAAGAGTTCGTGATTTATAGTGATGTGTCATTGAATGGTCTTGGCTGTGTGTTGATGCAAGAGGGCAAAGTGGTAGCTTATGCCTCGAGACAATTGAAATCGCACGAGAAGAATTATCCGATGCATGACTTGGAATTAGCTGCCATCATCTTTGCTTTGAAAATTTGGCGTCATTATTTGTATGGTGAGAAATACCAAACCTCTACCGATCACAAGAGTTTGAAGTATCTGATGAATCAAAAGGATTTGAATTTACGACAACAGAGATGGCTCAAATTAATAAAAGATTATGAGCTAGTGATTGATTACCACCCAGGAAAAGAAAATGTAGTTGTTGATGCCTTGAGCAGAAAATCCTTGTTTACTTTGAGAGCTATGAGTACAAGTTTGGCTTTGTCTGATGATAGTTCGATTTTGGCCGAGTTGAGAGCTAGACCGTTATTTCTTCAGCAAATTTTTGAAGCTAAGAAGAATGACAATGAATTGCAAGCTAAGAAAGCTCAGTGTCAATCAGGTTGTGATTCAGATTTTCGAATTGGATTAGATGACTGCTTGATGTTTCGTGATAGGGTATGTGTATCGAAAGATGATGAGTTGATTCGGAAAATTTTACATGAGGCACACAGTGGTTGTTTATCAGTTCATCTAGGTAGTACGAAAATGTATATTGATTTGAAGAAATTGTGTAACACCCCAAACCCGTGACCGTCACCGGATTTGAAAACGTGGTGTTACCGGGCTTACTTCTCTTATTTCTCTCTTTGTAATATCTGATTGCTGTTCCAGGCAGGCTAGCTAACTGCGTCACTATCGCCTTAAAAATCATATCTCGAGTTTCAAAACTTGGAAACTAATTCTGTAAATTTTACCTGAATTTAGACTCATATATCTATCCATGGATTTATTTCTAGAATTTTTGGTCAAGGCAATTGGTACAGTTTATTAGTTAAAGTCACCCATGTTACAGGAGTCGACTACATTGACCTTCGCGCATTAGAACTTGAATATCTCTCTGTAAAGGGCTTTAATACTGGTGCCGTTTGTTTCTAATGAAACTAGACTTAAAATGGAATCTGCACGTATAAGGAATGACTTCTAATTCTTTCTGGATAATTTATAGTAAATTTTAAAAGTCGCGACAGGGGACCCAGAAACCGTTCTGGCCCTGTCTCACAAGAACTTTAATATCTCTCAGTATACTGCTCATATGGTCGTTTCGTTTCATCCATATAAAAGTAGATTCATCAAGGTTCAACTTCATAATTTATTCACTATTTAATTCTACTTCTACTATTTTTAGTGATTTTTCAATCTCATCTCACTGCTGCTGTCTGCAACAGTTACTGCAGTAGACTATGCCAATTTCATGAATCTTTCCTTGGCCTTACTAATCATCCATCATACATGACACAAATTATGGCCACCTTATCAAAATAAAAGTTTCTAAGACTCGTGGCTATAGGTTCTAGCATCCCACTCGGCGACCACATAGGCCATTTTCACATGGCTTAAAGTTTACAACCCACAATTCAACAAAACATAATAGCCTATACATGCCAAATGTTCTCCTAGTTCAACTACGAAGACAATACCAAAAGGTTTCCAGCCGGTGTGATGACTTCAACGACGGTTCGAAACGCAACAATCTGAGTCCAAGAGACCTAAAATGGGTGACAAGAAAACACCGAGTGAGTTTATAACTCAAGAAGTCATAAGCATTCATCAACCATCCATTAGTAAAATTTTCACAACATGAAACAGTAAACGAGGCTAGGTACTTCATCCATATTGCCTCGGACCTTTCGGTTCAATCTCATTCCAAGTCATACATCCACATTTCATATTCTATACAATAAGATAATTGAGGCATTTTTACATACCAACTCATTCACACCACAATCATACAATTGCAATCATCACATAGATTTAAAGCTTACCACGCTCAACCCCGAGCAAGAACGTATTGCCTATTCGTCATGAGCTCAAGGTACTTACCCGATCCGCTGTCCATACTCAACTCGATGGAGACACACCCTCCATATAATTGTTCGATCGGAGATATATATATATATAGAGTACGCACACACGATTGCTTAATACTCGATTTCGCACACTTAGTGCCATGCGATTTAAGCCCTTTTACACATGCCATACCCTTCGAGCTCGCACACTTAGTGCCATATATTTCCAGCATGCACACTCGGTGCCATATTTTTCCAGCATGCACACTTAGTGCCATATATTTCCAGCATGCACACTTAATGCCAATCTCACACCGTACACTCGTATGTGCAGCACACTTAGTGCCGAAAGCAACTTTCTACACATTTCACTATTTCTTTTACATTCAACAAATGTCATCATTCCATACACATACATTTTCATTTGTAAATATATATATCATCCCATTAAACACAATTGCATAAATTTTACAATCATTTAAGCAATATCAAATACGTGCTTAATGACTTACCTTGTTTGGGGTAGAACGGTTCCAAATCGGCTACTCGTTTGCTTTCTCCTTTCCTTTGTCCAATTTAGTTCCCCTTTGCTCTTGAGCTTCTTGTATCAAAACACCTTAGTCTAGTAAGCTCCCATGGCTGATTTTCTCAAGCTTTTTCCCCCCTTTTTTCTTAGTATATTCGGCCAAGCAAGAAAAAGATGAGAGGATGGACACTTTTTTTTCTCTTTTGTTTTCATCATATCCCTTTTTTTTCAATTTCATTTCTTTATTCTTTCAAGCATAATCCATTAACTAAACATGTTTGAAACATGTTTTCCTTGCCCATCACTCTTGACATGGCCGCCACTAACCTTAGGAATGGGCTATTTGACATGCAAGTCCATTTATTTTACTTCATCCTTTTATTAATCTCTTAAAATTAGCCACATATATTTAAATCCTTTCACATGAGTCCTTTTTCTTTCAATTCACAATCAAATTAACTAAATCAAAGAATTCAAAATTCACACATGCATTTTCACATATTCTAGACAATAAATATTACGTTCGAACATGTCGGTGACTCGGTTTAGCGGTCCCGAAACCACTTCCCGACTATGGTCAATTTTGGGATGTCACAAATTGTATTGATGGTCGGGTATGAAAAGAGATATTTCTGAATTTGTATCAAAGTTTTTGATTTGCCAACAAGTGAAAGCCGAGCATCAGGTGCCTTCAGGTTTACTTCAGCCAGTAATGGTTCCAGAGTAAAAATGGGATAGAATCACGATGGATTTTGTAACAGGTTTGCCTCTAACTCCGAGAAAGAAAGATGTTGTTTGGGTTATTGTTGATAGATTGACGAAATCAGCTCACTTTATACCGGTATGTACTAACTACTCACTTGATAAGTTGGCTGAGTTGTATATTGCTAAAATTGTGAGATTACATGGAGTGCCTATGTCAATTATTTAAGATAGAGATCCGAGGTTCACTTCAAGGTTTCGAAAAAAGTTGCAAGAAGCCTTGGGTATGAAATTGAATTTTAGTACCGCGTTTCATCTGCAAACCGACGGCCAATCCGAAAGAGTAATTCAAGTTCTTGAAGACATGCTTTGATGTTGTGTTTTAGAATTTGAAGGTCATTGGGAGAAATATCTACCTTTTGTCGAGTTTTCCTACAACAACAGTTTTCAATCGAGTATACAGATGGCACCATACGAAGCATTGTATGGTCGCAAATGTCCAACTCTTTTGTATTAGACCGAGCTCAGTGAGAAACAGATTCATGGGGTTGATCTGGTTAGAGAAATCGAAGAGAAAGTGAAAGTAATCCCTGATTGTCTGAAAGCTGCTTCAGATCGACAAAAATCATACGCGGATTTGAAAAGAAAGCAGATCGAGTTTCAACTGGGTGATAAAGTGTTTCTGAAGGTATTTTCGTGGAAGAAAATTCTAAGATTTGGCTGAAAGGGCAAGTTGAGTTCGCATTTTTTTAGGCCGTATGAGGATATTGAAAGAATTGGACCAGTGGCGTATCAGTTAGCTTTACCGACAGAGTTTGAAAGAATTCATAATGTGTTTCATGTATCGATGTTACGACGACATCGTTCTGATCCTTCACATGTGATTTCTCCAACAGAAATTAATATTCGGCCGGATATGACCTATGATAAGGAACCGATAAAGATTTTGGCTTGGGAAGTTAAACAGTTGAGAAATAAAAGTATAGCCTTAGTGAAAGTGTTGTGGCAAAGACATGGAGTAGAAGAGGCTATGTGGGAACCAGAGGAAGCCATGAGAAAATAGTACCCAAAACCTCTTTACCGGTAAGATTTTCGGGGATGAAAATCCCTAAAAGAGGGAGAGTTGTAACAGCCTGATTTTGGGTCTAATCAGAACAGTGGTTTTGGGACCACAAATTCGACATAGTAAAGTTCACTTTTGTTATATTTTTATATTCTACAATTTCACAGAACGATTTTGTGAAAATTTCATTCAAAAATTTTGACGTTTGGGCACTCAATTTAGTCAAAAGGACTAAATTGTAAAAAGTGAAAAAGTTGAGTTCTACATGTTATAGGTGTCCAATTGTTATGAAATTTTAAATTGGAGGTCTTTAAATGGTAATTAGACCATTGGTTAAGTTGGTGGACAAAAATGGACATCCTTTGGTATATTTCTAATGTTTTTCATTAAGGGTAATTTGCTCATTTGGTAATTAAAATGAATTAAAAACAAAATTAAAAGCCAATTTTTGTCCATCTTCAACCCTTGGCCAGATTTCACATGAGAAAGACATAGCTAGGGTTTTTCAGGCTTTTAAGCTCGATTGTAAATTCATCCTAGCCCTATTTTTAATGTACTTTACATTTTTGAAATCCTCGTAGCTCGGTTTAGCTATTTCCAGCATTATTGTGAGCTAGGGTTTGTGTTTAAAAATTTACCCATGGATGACATGCATGTGTTTTGAAGTTTTATGGAAGAATATGAAAGTTTGGGGTGTGATAAACAACTTTTACTAAGTGATTTTTGATGAAATTGCATAAAAGGACCTATTCATAAAAGTTTTAAAATTATGTGTAGAAAATGTGATTTAGTGAAAAATGTGAGCTGCTATAAGAGGGAATATGAATAGGCTAGGCTTAGGATTTGAGAAAAATAAGTGCTTTTCATCTTACGAGCGTAAGGGCAAAAATGTAAATTTTTCATAGTGTGATTTTTGGACTAAATTGAATAATGTGAGTATTAAATGAGTTAATGTGTTATTATAGATTAAGAAAGATGGACATTGATCGGGGAAAAGAAAATGTTGTCGACTAAATTGCAAATTCATCATATTTTGCACCGAGGTAAGTTTGTATCTAAATAATGCACCATTTTTACTTAAGTTATCACATTTTATTATGTTTTATGAAATATGGATGAATATTGAATGAAATTGACAAGTATCGAAAAGTGAAAAATTTCCCGGTTGAACATTAGGAACAAAATAGGATACAAGTGACATGTCACTAATGACTCAAGTGTGGTACTATGTGAAGGCCACTTTGTGAAGAAAGATAGCTTTTGGTGGTACTATGTGAAGGCCATTTTGTGAAGAATGTAGCTTTGACTACAAGGGTGGTACTATGTGCAGGCCACTGGGTATCTGTTATTATTCCGACGTGTTCAATGGGAAATGACTAGGTGTAACTAATATGACTATGTGATGAATAAGTGCAGGTACATGTGTGTAACATTATAAGTAATATGCTCGATATGTGATCGAACTTTGGTAAGATTGATATGGAGTAAGTGTTACAATGAAAGTTATTACAAAGAAAACATGAAAGAGTGAAATTTAGTAATAAAACAGTTTTGGACAGCAGCAGTTGTGTGAATTTGAAAAATCACCAAAAAATGGTGGAGATCTAATTAGAGGTTGAATAAGATATGGAATTAAATCTTATTAATTCTATTTTCATATAAAGGAAACAGTGTAAGCAAAGGAATTTTATATTACGAGATATTTGAATTTTTGTGAGACAGAGTCAGAATGATTTCAGAATCCCCTATTTTGGTTTGGGAAAATTATTAAAAATTGTAAAAAACTAATTATAGTTTATAATTTATATTCATAAAATATTTAATGAATCTATTTTCAAAATAAACAAACAGCAACATTATCTGAATCCCGTATAAAGAGATAATTAATTTTTAGTGAAGAGGGGTCAGAACTGTCGGACAGCAAAACAGCGGTGAATTTAAAGAATAAACTGTACTTATTAGCTACACCAAAAATTCTGAAAATTTTAAGGTGAGAATATATGTGAGTCTAGTTTCCATAAAAATTAGCGTATCTTAATTTGGAATTCTATAGCTCCAGATATAAATAATTTAATGACTATGACTCGCACAGACAACTTGATATGAACATGAGTGAATAGTGAAACTATGTGCAATATGATTGTATTATCTTGAGAACATTTATAAGGATTGGTAAAAGCATGTTAATAATTTTTTTATTACTTACATACCAACTTACTATGCTATATGCTTACTCCCTTTTCTTTCCCTTGTCTTATAGTGTCACCAAGCTAGCTCGGGGTACGAAGATTGTCGAAGATCCATCCACACTATCGACACTCTTTTGGTACTTTGAAAGCAATATTTTAAATTATGGCATGTATAGGGGACTTGGTTATTTTTTTTATTTGTCATAATTGATTTGGCCTAAAATGTTGGCCTATGTTATTTGATAGTTCGTATTGTATAAGGCCATTGATGTTGGCTATTATTGGTTAAGTTGTATGTTTATGATAATGCCATGTTGTGTGTTGATAAATTTTGTATAAATGTGTAAATGTTTTGGATAGAAAAATACTTGGTAAATAGCCTAACTTTCATCCATACGGCTGGCCACACGGCCATGTGCTCAGGGCGTGTGCCCTTATTTTTCAAGAAATTTTTCAAAGTTTCCAAAAGTTTTCGGTTTGGTCCCGAACCATTTTCAAAGTATGTATTGGGCCTCGTAAGCCCATATTAGGGACTTTATGATGAAACATGAAAAGTTTTAATTTCGATGATATTTTATGACTCGATTTTGTATGATTGGTTATGTTTGAGTCCGGTAATGCCTCGTACCCTGTCCCAGCATTGGACATGGGTAAGGGGTCTTACAACTATTCAGTACAAATTCAAATGGTGCCATAGCATCTTTCAACCATGGTCTTAGTCTTATTTAACCATTCTGGCATGCTTTCACATGATGTCATAACATCTTTCAGCTATGGTCTTACTCATTTATGATGTCATAACATCTTTCAACTATGATCTTACTTATAATTGGTGTATAGCCTCCGAACGTACCTATTCCCTAGCCATGATCTTTCTATTTACTTATCCCATTGCATTCCATCCATCTATCCATTTCACCACTCCTAAGCTTGATGCTCAAACACAGCAGTATCCCCCCACAAGGCCCGAAGCTTCGCACATCACAGGTGCACACAACAACACCAAATTGTGGTATCTAATAGAATTACCTTTCTTCCTAGATCCTAATGTAACACCCCTTACCCGTATCTAACACCGGGATAAGGTCTGAGGCGTTACTGGGCTCAAACATAAACATTCATACAAAATCGAGTCATAAAATTTCATTCAATTTAAACCCATTCGTAAACATGCATCTCGTCCATTATGTGGGCCTATAACGCTTAAAAAGTACATTGGGTATGGTTCGGGACTAAACCAATAACTTTCAGAACCTTTGTGACATGTAGAAAATTTTCTTGTTTTGGAGGGTCACATACCCATAGGGGTAGGTCGTGTGGTCACAATCGCCCGTGTGGCTTGGGGCATGTCCGTGTCCTCAGCCTGTGTAACTCTCTATTTATGATGTCATCAACCAAATAGGGTCACATGGCCAAGTCACATGCCCGTGTGCTTAGGCTGTGTGGCGAGTTAAATTCAAAAAATCAGGTATAGACTTCACACGGCCTGGGCACATGCCCATGTCCTGAGGCTGTGTCCTTCGCACGGCTAAGACACACGGTCGTGTCTCTACCCGTGTGTTTACTACTGGGCATTCTATTTTACCTAATTAGGGTGTAGGGGACACACGGCCGGATCACACGTCTATGGGGTAAACCGTGTGTCACACATGGTCTAGAGACACAGCTGTGTGCCTATCCATGTGGACAACTTTGAGGCTATTTTCCAAGCCTTTTGTCACGCTCAATAACATATGCACACTTACACATCTCAATGACATCTTACATAGCATAAATGACCACTTACACATTCACAAACATGGCTCATGCATATCAACTTCTTATCAATTTATACCTGCTTAAGACTTCATATTTTATTTAGACCAAGCTTGCCAAATCACATGCAATGTGACACATCAATTTACTTCCATTTCACATATTCATGCCTTATTTTTTATTATGTCTTTTACTCACATTTCCTGTCATCAAACATCCATGATCATATCCATAATTCATCCATGCCAAATGAATTTAACCACAACATAAGTGACCATAGCACAAGTAGCATGTATGAATAGGAATACATCCCTATAATTAATATGGTCCATATCTCATGGCCATATACAAAATGAATCATTAAATCATTATAAGCCAACACATTTGGCTACACAAATATGACATATAACAAAAAGACCAAGTCCCTATACATGCCATACTTAAAATACTTGAATTTTACTATACCCAAAAGATTAGTTTGATAGTGTGAATCGAACTCCGACATCCTTCGATCCCCGAGCTAGCTTGTCAATACTATAAGAAGATGGAAAAGAAAGGGGAGTAAGCATAAAGCTTAGTAAGTTTGCATGTAAATAATTAACAACATTAACCATGCATTATTATACACATAACATAATAATATTTATCACAATGTCATCACGTATCATAGGTACTTTTTTAAGTCATGCCATTTACATAATGTACAATAAAACTCATGATCATAATTCATTCATTCACTTCTTCTGAGGTCTCATCGATTCATAATTCCAATGTTTATGAGCTTTGTGTACATTCCGGTACCCTTTCAACATGATCATACCTTGTCATCTCTTCGACATAATCGTTGGATTACCTGTTGAACAACTTAGAATACTAAAGGATACTCAGGAACTCTCATACACATGGTAGGATGCTAATGCCATATCCCGGATATGTTCTTACATGGGATCACCTATCGATTCCAATGCCATGTCCCAGACATAGTCTTACATGGGATCGTAGATCGATGCCAATGCCATGTCCCAGACATGGTCTTACTTGGTATCACATATCGATGCCGATAGCCCAACTATGGTCTTACACGAAATTACATATTGATGCCAAAGCCATGTCCCAGACATGGTCTTACATGGGATCGCATATAACCCTAATGTCATGACATTTGTATCCTAACTATTCTTAAGGTTCAACCGGGATTTCGAGATATCAAACTTCGTCGAATTGTTATCGAGTCATCATTAATTAAATCCACAAAGAGAATTAAACAATTCATGCAATATTAAAGCATTAAAAGCATAATAATGTAACGTTGCATTATTTACACACAAACTTACCTCAGTACCAAAATATGGCTAACTATTTGATTTAGTCCACAACCTTGTTCTTTCCTCGGTTTAGGTCCAGACTCCGTTTTTCTTGATCTATAATAGAAAATTTCACTTATTTAATTATCACATTATTCAAATCAATCCAAAAAGGTCCTTGTTAGGATAATTATCACTTTGGCATAATTATAATTTTGCTCCCAAACTTTCACATATTTACAAATTAGCCCTTAGGATCGTAAAATGAAATGTTTCCATTTTCTTTGTTACCCAAGGCTAGCCGAACCTAACACATGCTCATAAAAACCCACACTTTCCTTCAAATCATATTTTTACTACTTATTTTTACAACTTTTACAAAAAGGTCCTTGTTAGGTGTTTTCATGAAAAACCACTTAGTAAAAGATATTTATCATACATCAAACTTTCGTATTCCTCCATTAAACATCAAAATACATGCATGTCGCACATGGGTAAGTTTTTGAACATGAACCCTAGCTTAAAATAATGGTGGAAATTGTAACACCCTGTACCCGAGACCGTCACCGGAGTCGGACACGAGGGGTTAACGAGCTTAATCCACTTACTTGCACAGTTCATTTTAAAAATTTCAGACAGTAGGCTAAGCGTGTCACCGTCACCTTAAAAATCATATCTTGAGTTCCACAACTCGAAAATCAGTTTGTGATTTTTCCCTAAAACTAGACTCATATATGCATCTAAAAATTTTTTCTAAATTTTTTGTCAGCCAATTAGTACAGTTTATTAGTTAAAGTCCCCCATGTTACAGGATCGACTACACCGACCTTTATGCATTACGACTTGGATATCTCCCCGCATGAGGCTTCAATATCGACATCTTGTTTGTTTCTCTGAAACTAGACTCAAAACCGAATCAGTACATATATGGTATGACTTATAATTATCTCTTAACATACTGTTCATATGATCGTTTCGTTACTTTCCTATGAAAATAGACTCGTCAAGGTTCGTTTAAATAATTTATTAAATATTTAATTCCATTCCTACTATTTTTAGTGATTTTTCACATCCACGTCCATTAAATTGTCAAGATCTGTCTTTAAGGTAGGCTTTACCTATTTCATAGTTTCCATGATTCAACTAGCCCTTTAACATAAATAGCACAAAATATGATCATGATTAACCATCCCAATGGCTAATCGTTTCCAAACATTTCCATACCTCTTAATGAAAAACGTACAACGATTATAATACCATGCCCAAAGTATACTTAAGCCATTTTTGCATGGCTATCCAAATTTACACAAAACCGAAAGGTACATGACCTACAACAAAAGGGTAGTCCTATACATGCTGTTGGTTCCGTGATCGCTCCTGCTATAAGTGTGTCAACAAAAAGGTACATCCCTTGCGCATTGTGGCAAATGGCATTCGGGGAGCTGTTGGTTCCGTGATCGCTCCTGCTATAAGTGTGGATCGGCCGACCACCTTATGAAGGATTGCCCGAGGTTGCTTGAACAAAATGTAAGTCAGAGTGGAAACCCGGGTGCTACCACTGCTCGAGGTAGGCCACCTAGAAATGTGGGCAATGTTAGTGGCGGTCAGAGAGGATCTAGATATGCTACCATCAGATCTGAGGCTCGTGCTCCTGCTAGGACTTATGCCATACGCGCACGCGAGGATGCTGCCTCACCAGATGTCATTACCGGTACTTTCACTCTTTTCAATACTAATGTGATTGCTTTGATTGACCCTGGTTCTACTCATTCTTATATATGTGAAACCTTAGCATCCAAGAAGACTTTGCCTATTGAGTCTACTGAGTTTGTAATTCGGTGTCAAACCCTTGGGTCATTACGTGCTTGTCAACAAAGTGTGCAAGAAAAGTCCCCTAGTGTTCCGAGGTTCTTGTTTTCCGGCGGACTTGATGCTTTTGTCGTTCGATGAATTCGACGTTATTCTTGGTTTGGATTGGTTGACCATGCACGATACGGTTGTAAATTGCAAAAGCAAGACTATCGATTTGAGGTGCGCGAATAACGAGATAATTCGGGTTGAGTCTACGGACTTAAAGGGGTTACCAGCTGTAATATCAGCAATGTTGGCCCGGAAATATGTAAGAAAAGGGTGCCAAGCGTACCTTGTGTATGTGCTCGATGACAAGGAATCAGAAAAGAAACCCGAATCAGTGCCAGTGGTTTGTGAATACCCGGATGTTTTCCACAAGAATTGCCGGGTTTACCACTGTTCGGAAATAGAATTTGGCATCGAATTGGTACCGGTACCACTCCAATTCGATAGCTCCGTATCGTATGGCACCAACGGAATTAAAGGAGTTGAAAGCTCGATTGCAAGAATTGGTGGATAGAGGTTTTGCTCGCCGAGTTTTTCGCCTTGGGTGCGCCGGTGTTGTTTGTGAAAAGAAGGATGGAACCATGAGGTCAGTGCATCGACTATTGTCGACTTAATAAAGCGGCGATAAAGAACAAATATCCGTTACCACGTATCGATGACTTGTTCGATCAACTCAAGGAGCCTCGGTGTTCTCGAAAATAGATTTGAGATCGGGCTATTATCAATTGCGAATTCGAGATTGGACGTACCCAAGACGCCTTGAGCGAGATATGGTCACTATGAGTTCCTAGTGATGCCGTTTGGGCTTACTAATGCCCTGCGGTATTTATGGATTTAATGAATCGGATCTTGGACCATATTTGGATCGATTCGTAGTCGTGTTCATTGATGACATCTTGGTCTATTCAAGAAATGAGACCGAACATCTTTGAACACCGAGGTTAGTCTTGCAAATTTTACGGGATAAGCAATTATATGCTAAGTTCACAAGTGTGAGTTCGGTTAAGAGAGGTTAGCTTCTTGGGTCATGTGGTATCTCAGATCGGTATTCGAGTCGAATTCAATAAAATTTCAGCCATACTTAATTGGAAGCCTCCGAGAAATATTACTGAGGTTCGGAGCTTTTTGGGGCTTGCCGGTTATTACCGACGATTTGTAAAAGGTTTCTCAATGATAGCCACGCCGATGATGAAGCTACTCCAAAAGGATGTTAAGTTCGAATGGACGGAGAAATGTCAGAAAAGTTTCGATCAACTGAAAACTTATTTGACTGAAGCCCCAATTCTAGTGCAACCCGAATCTGGCAAAGAGTTTGTCATCTATAGTGACGCCTCCCTACTTGGGTTAGGTTGCGTATTGATGCGGGAAGGTCGAGTTGTGGCCTATCGTCGAGGCAATTAAAGCCACACGAGAAAAATTATCGACCCATGATCTCGAATTGGTCGCCATCGTATTCGCCTTGAAGATTTGGCGACATTACTTATTTGGTGAGAGGTGCCATGTACTCGGATCACAAAAGTCTCAAGTATTTGATGACCCCAAGAGACTTAAATCTGCGACAAAGACGTTGGCTCGAGCTGTTAAAGGATTATGAGCTGGTCATTGACTATCACCCGGAAAGGCGAATGTGGTTCGGATGCCTTGAGTCGTAAATCATTATTCGCTTCGAGCGATGAATGTGCACTTGTCCGCTCGATCCGACAACGTGTTAGTAGCTGAATTGAAAGCCAAACCATTATTGATACATCAAATTTGTGAAGCTCAGAAGGTCGACGATGAGTTGGTTGCAAAACGGGTCGAGTGTGTTCCGAACAAGGAATCAGAGTTTCAGATCGATGATGACGATTGTTTGAGGTTCAGAAGTCGTCTGTGTGTTCCAAGGAATTGAACTTATTTCGATAATTCGAACAAAGCCCATTGTAGCGAATGGCAATCCACCCGGGAGTACGAAGATGTACAACGATTTGAAACGTCGGTTTTGGTGGCACGGTATGAAACGAGACATCTCCGACTTTGTTTCGAGATGTTTAATATGTCAACAAGTGATAGCGGAACATCAAGTGCCTTGAGATTACTTCACCGATCACGATACCCGAGTGGAAATGGGATCGAGTCACAATGGACTTTGTGTCCGACCGCCATTGTCGACAAGTAAGAAGGATGCGATTTGGGTTGTTGTTGATAGATTGACTAAGTCGGCTCACTTTATCCTCGTATGTCACGGATTTTTCATTGGATAAACTAGCTGAATTATACGTTTCTCGATTGTGAGATTACACGGGTACCGATTTACATTGTGTCGGATAGAGATCCGAGGTTCACCTCGCGATTTTGGAAGAAATTGCAAGAAGCTTTGGGTACCAAGTTGCATTTCAGCATCGCCTTTCACCCCCAAACCGATGGTCAATCCGGCGGATAATTCGGATACTTGAGGATATGTTGAGATGTTGCATCCTCGAGTTCGATGGTTCATGGGAGCGGTACCTACCTTTGATTGAATTCGCTTACAACAATAGTTTTCAATCAAGTATTAAGATGGCGTCTTCACGAGGCTTTGTACGGGCGTAAATGCCGTACACCATTGTTTTGGACCGAGCTCGGTGAAAACAAAATTTTGAGAGTGGATTTGATTAAAGATGCTGAATGAAAGTAAAAGTAATCCGTGAAAGTCCGAAAATAGCCTCCGATCGTCGAAGTCGTCGCGGATTTGAAACGAAGGACATTGAGTACCGGTGGGAGATAAAGTGTTTCTTAAAGTTTCGCCGTGGAAAAAGATACTCAGATTCGTAGTAAGGGCAAGTTGAGCCGAGATTCATTGGGCGTCTGAAATCTCCGAACGAGTTGGCCCGATGCGTGTATCGTTTGATTTTGCCCCTGAACTCGAAAAGATTCACAACGTCTTCCATGTTTCAACGCTTCGACGCTATAGATCCGATCCATCGCACGTGATTGATCCATCGAAGTTGAAATTCAAGCCAATATGAGTTATGAGGAAGAACCGATTCGTCTCTGCACGTGAAGTGAAAGAGTTGCGAAACAAGCGGGTTCCGCTAGTGAAAGTGTTATGGCTCAAACACGGGATAGAAAAAGCTACTTGGGAAATCGAGAACTCTATGAAAGAGCGATACCCAACCCTATTTACTCAGAAGATTTTCGGGACGAAAATTTCTTAAATGGGGAGAGTTGTGACACCCAAAATTGACCCTAGTCGGGATGTGGTTTCGGGACCACAAAACCGAGGCATAAAAATAATTTAAAATTTATTTTGATGCCTATAATATGTGTGTGCTCATGTGTGACATTTTGATGATTGATTTAGTGTTATAAAGGTGAATTTCACTAGAAGGGACTTAGTAGTGAACTCGAAAGTACGATAGGGAAATGTGTGATGACTAATTAAAGCATGCATGCAAAATTATGGACTTGCATGTCAAATTTCCCCAAAACAAGCTAGTGGCCGCCATGACATGGTTTATGGGCAAAGAAAACATGTTGAAACATGTTTTGTTAATGCATGATGAATTAAATGATAAAATAATTAATGATGTTGGATGAGAAACAAAAACTCAAAAAATAGCTCATCCTTTCCCCATTGCCGTGCAAGTGAAAGAAAAACAAGAAAAAATTGTTCATCCTTGTTCTTTTCTTTTGGCCAAAAATACTAAGGGAGGAGATAGGATTTTTGCTTCATGCTTGGTTTAGAAGAGATCTAGAAGGAGATTTGGCTAAATTTGCATCAAGATTAAGGTATGTATGAGGTTGTGTTAGGAGTTTCATGCATGTTTTGGTTGCTAACTTGATGTGCATGTTAGCCATGGTTCAAATCCTTGTTATGCCATGGAAATGGCATTTGGCCAAAGTTGTTATTGTGTTAAAGCCATTGCATGCTAAATGTGAAGCTTGCTAATGATGCATGCAATGATGGATTGACTACTCTTGAAACTTCTTTGTACCAATTTTAAGTAAGACATTGAGTTTTTTTGTTTAACCATGATTGAAGTTGAAAGGGCATGATTGTGATGTATTCGCCATGATGCATTCATGAGCATGGTTCATGCTTCTTGCATGTTAGTTAAAATTTGTGTTTTGGATGGCTATGGACACCTTGAAATTGCCTTGCACTTATATGTGTATATATGATTGCACATGATATTTTGATTATGAAGAAAGTGATGAATATGTTGTTTAAAGAAGAAGTTTGTTGAAGAATGTTGTGAAATTTGCATGTACATTCGGCCTAGTACACATATGATGTGAAAATCTTGCAATTTATTTTTGATTTTATGCAAGAATGACTAAGCATAATCGGCCACATGAGGGGAATTATTGTGCATGCATTCGTTAGAGGCAAGCTTAATGATGCCTATTCTTGACTTAGGTAATCGGCTACCTTGTTGTGAGCTAAGGCGAATGTGTGCGTAATTAAAGAAAATTGACTAAAGTGCTTAGTTATGTGATGTTGAATCAATGATATGTGTATTCGCCAAGGCTAGCAAGCGAGACTTTAATAAATTGAATTTGTTTGAATTAGCTCAAGAGCTTAGAGGGCCACAATTGGATAAGGGGAAGGAAAAAGTGATCGAATAGCCGTCAAAGCCGTTCGACAACATCCGAGGTAAGTCCTCAAGAAATGACCCTACTCGAATTATGTGAAATGAAAAATTGATGTGTAATGACTATTGATTTATGTGTGTATGAGTATTTGAATGATACCCGGGCTAAGTTCCGAAGGCGATTATGCTAGTGATATGTTTGTATTTGAGCCTTAGTAACGAAAATGAAATATGAATGGGAAATGATTATTGATGTATATGTGTGCATGAGCAATTGAATGATATCCGGCTAAGTCTCAAGACATTTATGCTGGTAATTACATCCGGTTAAGACCAAGGCAATTGTGCTAGTGACTACATCCGGCTAAGACACAAGGCATTTGTGCAAATTGTGAAATCCGGGTTAAGTCCCGAAGGCCTTTGTGCGGGTTACCATAACCGGGCTATGTCCCGAAGGCGTTTGAACGAGTAGCTATATCCGGTTAAACTCCGAAGGTATGTGATTTGAAAATTATAAGCTTGCTGGAAAATTTTCAGCTAATGCACTTGTGAAACTTCCCAATAACAAGGTATGTGTTGTGTGTGCTTTCTGGCGCTAGGAGTAAGAGCGTATGAATATTCGCTCCTATGATGGAACGAGTTATCGGCCTTAACGAAGCCGTTATTTGTGTATGAACATAAGAGTTGGGATGGTGAAGTAAGTATGATTATGTGAATGTGTATTAATGAAATGATTCATTTGGCTATGTGAATGTAATGCTTTGGTTAAAGCTAATTTTATTGCTTGAGACTTACTAAGCATAAAAATGCTTACTCCGTTGCTTTGGCTCTCTGTTTTATAGATTTTGCTCGGTAGCAATCGGATTCGGGATCATTAAAGTCGAAGTCATCTACACTATCAAATCCTCCATTTTGGTATAATTTTGGTTGAACTTTGAAATGGCATGTATAGGACTACCCTAATGTTGAAGGTCATGTACCTTTCGGTTTTGTGTAAGCTTGGATAGCCATGCGAAAATGGCTTATATACGTTTTTAGTATGATTCTATAATAGTTTGTATGATAATCATTATGGGGTATGAAATTGTTTGAAAGGATTAGCCATTGGAATGGTTAATCATAATCACACTTTGTGCTATGTGTGCAAAAGGGCCATTTGAATCGTGGAAATCATGAAATAGGTAATGGTTACTTTGAAAACAGATGCTGGCAGCAGCAGTGGTGTGGTTTTGAAAAATCACAAAAATTTGTAGGAATGGTATTAAATAATTAATAAATTATGTAAATGAACCTTAATGAGTCTACTTTCATGTGGAATAAACAAAACGGTCATAGGAGTTACATGTTAAGAGATATTAAAGCTATTGTGAGATAGGGCCAGAACGGTTTCTGGGTCCCCTTTCGTAACTTTAAAAATTTATTATAAATTATCCAGAAAGAATTATGGGTCATGCCTTATATGTACAGATTCCATTTTGAGTCTAGTTTCATTAGAAACAAACGACACCAGTATTAAAGCCCTGTACAGAGATATATTCAAGTTGTAACGCGCGAAGGTCAGAGCAGTCGATCCCTGTAACATGGGTGACTTTAACTAATAAACTGTACCAATTTCCCCGACCAAAAATTCTAGAAATAAATCCATGGATGGATATATGAGTCTAAATTCAGGGAAAATTTACAGAATCAGTTTCCGAGTTTTGAAACTCGAGATATTATTTTTAAGGTGACAGTGACGCAGATTTCCAGCCTGTCTGGAAATGTCAAATTGGTGGGTGAAATATGTGGATTTGGCTTGTTAACCCCTCGTGTCCGACACCGGCGATGGTCTCGGGTTCGGGGTGTTACATGTTGGATCTCAAGCCATCGTTTTAATTCCTGGTCAAACACAAATTTTCCTTTATGGTACCCTAATGGCATGCCATTCATATCCTAATCTTTTACTAAGTTCATACGGGCACTAATACAACTCGTACCATTCCAATCTCTGTAACCATATACACATTTTCATAATTCAATTGGCAATTCATATGCATTTTAGACCTTATAACATCATCATGTACAAATCATCCTATTAGGTAACAATTTCACATTCATTCGATACCACACATCTATTCATATTTATCATATATTTCATATTTTATGATTTAGTTCATTCCATGCCAAAACAATATATATAACCAACAGTTTAAAACTAAAGAGTGAAATAAAATAATACAAACATGTCATGAACTAAAAAAATTATGTCTAAAATGAACTTACTTGACAATCAAGGAAACATGCCATGACTTCGATGACTAATATGAAAATTTTCCTTTTCCTCGATTGTCTTTCAATTTGTTCAATTCTCGATCTATATAATCATTTAGTTCAACTATCAATTCAAAACATCTTATAACAACCTATTTTAAAAATATATCAATTCAATTTCATTTTTAATAGGTCCCTAAGTTTCTCATTTTATTCAATTTGGCCCTAAAATCGAATAGCTATATCTTTTGAATTTGAGTCTCAATTTTTAAATCGATTTCAATTACATCCTTCTATAACCCTCTATTAACAATAATTTTAGAAATATTTCATCAATTTAAAAATTATGCACTTTAGTACCTATGTTAAAAAACTAGTAAGTATACTTTACAAATTAGTCATTTTCCACTTCTAAGCTTAAAATCTAACAATTTAACACCAATTTCATCAAGCATTAATCAATAAAAAGTTTTAGAAACTATAACATTTTTGAAAAATAATATACGAGCTAGTGAAATCAAGTTCCCACAATTTCAAAAACATAAAAATTACGATAGATGGGTTAGGAATTACTCACCATGCAAGGACCAAAAAGATGGAACCTTAAAACAACGGCTTCTTCTTCTTCTTCTTCTTCTTCTTCTTCTTCTTCTTCTTTGTTTTTTGATGGAGAAAACCAAAATAAAAAGATGATGGCTTTTGTTTTACCATTATTAGCATATAATATTTATATATATTTTAATAATAATATGTAATTTTTATACAAATCACCACTTAACCGTCCATCATATAGTTAAAATGGTCTTTCTACAATTTTATGCCTTGTTTAATTACTTTATATGTCCTTTAACAAATAAAAATCTATAGCGATTAGTTTTTACCACTTTTACGATTTTGTTCTTGAACCTTAATTAACTATCCAATTAACAAAATTAAAGGACCAAACTCTAATTAAACCTCATACTAATCTTGTAAATACAAACTCAAATATCAAAAATAGGGTTCCAAAACCACTATTTTTGATACCACTGAAAAACGAGTTGTTACATGTGGTGCCAACTTCCAAGTTGGCTATCACCTGCCTTTTTCTCTCTCTCGTAAACTGTTTGTTTCTTCTTTCTTCTCATTCACTTCACGCGCCTTCTCTCTCTTCAGTTTGTAGATTTATTTTGTAGGCATCATTACCTACATGGGCTGTTATGGATAGACGTTGGTTCCTACCATCTAGAACCTTCATCGACCACTGACATTTTCCCTTAAAAAGTGGGATGGTCATAGATACTTCAATGGTGGCTCTTCGTTAACACCTTGATTTGTTTTTTTTTTTTTGAGAATATTTCAGAATAATAAATATTTCACAAGTCAGTTTGGATATGTGTTATCTTTAAGTTTTATGTGTTTGTATTGTTTCCCATTATTTAATAAATCTTTCCATTTTCTTATCAAAATGGTGGAAGTTTTTTTGTCTTATCTTGTACAATTTTTAGTCTTGCTTTTGCAAGTGTAACACCCCAAACCCGACCCAAATGTTATGGCCGTATCCGGTGCGTTACATTGAAGTGTTTTAGCGAAAATCGTGTTTTCATTAAAAACCCTTCTTAAAATAAAAGAAACCTTAATTAACTAAAAAAAACCTTTCAGTTACGAAAGCCTTGTTTAAAACACTTGATTTTTAAAAAAAAAAACTTATTTGCGGAAACGTAGAAAACATACTATAATTTAAGAAATCCATGTTCAACTTCTCGTAATTACAATGAAAATAATAATAATAATTCAAGTGATAATAACATAATGAAAACCTTATTACAATTTGATCTGAACACACTTAAAAAGAAATAAAAACTTAAATGCTTAAAAAAAACCAAGTCCAAGTTATCTTGCTAGCCGGCCACCCAGAGTCCCTCCAAACATCGAACCTTCTACTGAGCATCACCTGAAAATAAAATAAAAGAGGGGTTGAGTTTTTGCAAACTCAGTGTGTACAACCCTCGACAAAAACAAGCATTCAAAAAGAAAAAACATCATTCATCAATTATGCAATGCAATCCCATCCAAATTATCCATCCACTACACACCAGCTCCATCCCCCGTCACACCATGTAGGGATATGAATATCGACCCACCCAGCCCACACACCATGGTAGCCCGGTTGCGAAACTACCTTCATTTACATATTGGACTTTAAAACCCGTCGATGAATCTACGATTGTCAAGCAACCATGCGATCCTCATATACTTCCTCCGTTCCATAATTCCCACCCATATGCAACCTAAGCAGAATATCATATGATGCATGTCACATCCATAAAACTTACATTCAGCACCTAGGGGTAATTCGGTCATTTTTTGCCCTTAGGGGCGTTTCTGTAATTTTTCCTTAATTATGGTTTTCACTTACCTTGGCCCGTTAACAAGTCTCGCAAGCTAAGATGAATGAATACTATGCACCAGGTAGGATTCCAGAGAAGAGGAGGTGGGTCATTAAGATCGCTTAAGTACCAAGCTCTCCCTAGATCCAATCCTAGACATGCATATACCCGTTGCCAAACCTTAACCCTTTAACTTATCCACGGTCATATGTGGATATCATATACTAGGCCCAAAACCCCTTACAAAGCCCAAACAATTTCACATACCTATATCTGGCCGATTAAGCCCAATCATATTCATATGGCCCATTAGGCCCAAATCACCTATATATGGCCCATTAGGCCCAAACTGTATATGGTCCATTAGGCCCAAATCACATTTATATGGCCCGTTAGGCCCATCACATTCATATTATGGGCCCAACAGCCCATCGGGCCCATTTAGCCCATTCCGGCCCATATGGCCAAATCACAACCCAAGTCCACGGAATCGCCCGTGGGCCTCAGGTAACCTATCAGTCTTCTTCTTACAAGTGTTCGCGCACTCGCAAGACTACTGTAGCCAAACTTTTAGCTTTTTGGCATTTCGACTTTTCAGCTTTTCGGCATTTCGGCTTTTGCCAATACATAATGTGTGTGCAGTGTATGTACACACCTAGTAAGCAAGCGTGATGCGATCTCCTTAGCCCAAACCTACAATCGATATCACTCAAAGATTAATCTTACATACTTATCGAATACTTTACCAAAAGCCAAAATCTCACCTTAACCTTACCTTGCGCGATAAGTATAACAACCCCTTCACTAACCATGATCAACTCCTAGATCTGAACCAATCATAACTATTAAAACCAGAATAATAGGTGACTCGTATCCAACACAAGTCCCCTTACCTTACTATGGCTATTCGACCAACCTTAGCCAATGGATGAGGAATACTTACCAAAACCGCAAACACCTAAAGAGTAATTCGGCAGAGAGCTAAGATCCAAGATTCGATACTAATTCCCTACCAAAGTTGCTTGAAAGAGTGAGGGACAATAATCAATACCTAGCAAAAAAAACCGATTGGAAGTGCAACACTTACACTAGATTCAGTCAAAGAGTATTCAGCCCTTGGGAGATTCGGCTTTTCGGCTTTTCAAACTTAGTATGGTGAATAAGGTTTATTTTGTACAGATTAAAGAAGAAGAGTAGAAGAAGAAATTTACTGCCTCTATTATGTTTTTGCTAGCAAATACCACTATTTTTTATTTTTGAATCTTCAAGTTTCATTAGCTCCCGAGGTATTATAAGATGAGACCCAAGTATAGTTAAAGTATTTAGAGTATTTAAATGGCATAGATTAATTAGTAAATTGTGTCTCACGTATATACCTTTACTAAGTAAAAAAAAAAGACCACGTTGGTTATATCAAAATTTGGGAGCAACAAAAATTTTAGTTTACCATTTAAAGCGCCCTTTACTAAGATCAATGTAGTTGTATGTAAACCTAGAGCAATAGCATGATGAACCAAGAAGTCTCTAAGACCTATTTTTAAGAATAGTGAATTACTATTTTCATTAGCAGCATTTAACTAGTCAGGCAACCATTTGCTTTTACCCGCATTGAATGCTGGGCCATTCATTGAAGATAAAAGCACATCGAACCGAAGGGATCATGGAATTTTTGAAATAAAAAAATGCATGGAAAGATAATCTACTTTCATTAAGTGATTTATTAGATAATCAAAAAGAGAGGATCTTGAATACTATCTGAAATTTAGAAGAACTACGCAGGGGGGCTATTGAACGGCTGGAAAAGGCCAGGGCCCGCTTACAGGGATCTAGATGGAATATAATGAAATAGAGCCACTTTGAGGTTCCTTATGAAATGAGGCATGGAACGGAGCCACTATGAAGAAGTTTCGGGGGTTACGAAGGAAACTTCGAAGGCTAAGTGAAACAAAAAAATTGTGTAGAGAAGAATAGAAATCGGCAGGAAGAAAAGAAAGAAAAACAAAAAGGTTTTCGGCATTTTGGATCTTGAAAAGAAAAGGGTTTTCGGCTTTTGGAGAAAGGGGTTTCTAGCAACAAGGTGAAGAAGAATTTCGGCAGTAGCCTGGCAACCCTGTATTCGGCCCCTATTTATAGCCCTTATAGCTAAATTTTCCATGCCCAATTCCCAATTTGGCTCCATCACTTCTTCCTTCTCATCTTCTCATTTTTCTCCCTAATAACCCCTTGATCTTTTTCTTAATTTTCTCTTCTGAACACTCCCCTTGGAGTCCATCTTCACGCCACTTCCATCTTTCTAGAAGGCCAAAATTAAACTTTTAAAAATAATAAGCTAGGATTCGAACCTTGGATCTCCTTGCTAGCTACTAACGCCAACTCTTTACTCCCTAAGTGGCGTCACTTAGCCACTCCTCCACAAGGCTTTTTGATGCTATTTTTCCCCCATTTTATTTAAAAGCCCAACTACTTGCCAACCCTGATTCTTTTAATAATTAAACTATAATTTCATTTATTCCTAGGTTCGAACTCAAACCTTAATTAAGACCGACTAGAATTATCACATGGCTAGGAACATAAAACACAATTTTTATCAAAACCAAAAACAAGAAAAGTTTGAGATTTCGTGATTTTTTGGGTTTGGGGATTTTTGGGGTGTTACAGCAAGTGTTTATATGGATGGATTTGTTACCATCCTTTCCAATTTTGTGGATGCTCGATCATTTTAATAATTCTACCTACCACTTTAGACCTTTCCTATTGGTTCTCTTAATGTGATAAATGTTTGCAATCACTCAAGATATGACGTGCTTGTGTTGTGACAAAATAAGTGGTTATTAACGTGCTATAATATTTTATTCTCGCTAAATGTTAGCTTGGAATGATCAACTTGTGAATGCCAATAGAGAAATTGAATTGGCCTTTGAGATGTTGTGGTGAAAGCAATAAAAATTGTATATCAAAGAACACAAGGATTTATTGTGGTTCGGCCTCAATTGCCTACTCCACTACCTTAGCTTGCCACAACTAAGGATTTTGCTGAATTCACTAATTTGGTAACCTTTGAACAAGGTTTAACCTTACAACTTTCTTAAGATTTATACCCCAAAACCATAAGATTGCACTCCGTTAAGGTTTCTACCGAAACCTTAAAAATTAACCCACTCTCAAAGAGAACAAATAAGAAAACTAAGAAGTAATACTTACAAGATCATTGTAACAGGCCGATTTTGGGGGCTAGTCGAAATAGTGGTCTGGAGACCACAAATCTAAAGTCAGAGAAATTATTTTATTATTAAAATAGAGTCATAGCATGTTTATAATAGTGCATGAAAAATTTGGTGAGCTAATTTTAGCGTTTGTAAGCCCAATTGCGAAAAAGGACTAAATCACATAAACTGCAAAAGTCTTAAATTGATAACTAAAGGTGCCAAATTGCCATGTATCATAAATTGGGGGTTTTTTAAGTGAAATTGGGCCATTAAATAGGTGATGGTCGGCCATGGTAGATGGAAATGTTGAAAAGTGAACATTAGGTGAAATTTGATGACATAAGGTGTATTATAATAATACCTAAGCCTAGCTATCATCTTTTTCTTTCATTCTCTCTTCATTCCACTGATTTTTTTTTCCATTTTTAAGGGTTTTAAACTTAAAAATTTGCAGCAACTTATTCCTCTCACAAGTAAGTGATTTTAATGAGTTTTCTTAAAGTTTTTTGCATTTTTGAGACCCTTGAAGCATGAGCTTTCAAATGAGGGGTCTATGCTGCAAAATGATTAAGAGTTTAGGGTTTGACCATGAGTGTATTTAGGGTGTCTTCTAAAATTTTATGGAAGAAAATGAGTCTTGGGTGCCTTATAAACAACTTTTGTGAAAGGTGTTAGCATGAAAACACCTAATAGAACTAATGTGCATAAGTTATAAAATAGATAATAAATGAGTGAAATAGTGGGAAATTGGAGTTGCTATAAGAGTCAAAGAGGTTTGGCTAGTCTTGAGAAATAAATAAATTCGATAAAAATTAATTTTTGGGTCGAGGTGTAAAATGGTCATTTTACAAAAGACTAGGGGCAAAATGGTCATTTAGCCCAATTGTGAGTTGTTGAGTGTTTAGGTTGATAAAGTCACTTAATAAGTGCATTTTGTTATTATAGTTCAAGAAATACTGAGTCCGAACCTAGACCGGGGGAAAGGCAAGCAAACCAACTAAATCGGCTAGTCGCCGTATTTTGTAATCTGAGGTAAGTTATATGTAAATAATACAACTACATTGTTAATTATATGTGGTTTAATTATTAAAGCATAAATTGCTTGATTGTCAAATTGAGAATGTATAATGATATATAAGATAGTAGAAATTTCCTTGGAACCTTATGAAGTAAATCGGATATTCATGCCATGACATTTGGGCCATTCGTGTGTGAGCTAGTGTAAGACATGTCTGGGACATGCATCGCCCACATTATGAGAGCCAGTGTAAGACCGTGTATGGGACATGGAATCAGCATTAAGACGAGGGCTAGTGTAAGACATGTCGGGGACATGCATCGGCCCCGAGACGTAAACTAGTCTAAGACATGTCTAGGACATGCATCGATTATGAGATAATAGTCAGCGTAAGACCATGTCTGGGACATGGCATCGGCATCTTACCCTATTCTTGAAGCTTATGTAATATCCAGTAGTATTACGAATGATTCAACGGTGAAAGTTATATTCTTAAGCTAATGAGAAAAGTATAACCGTGTTTGAGTGGTACAGGTACCTAATTGGAACGTATGAGATATGAACTCAATACATAATATGTGAGTTGTACGGATGGTAATGAGTAAGTTATGCTTATGCCTACCTTGGTGTTATGAGCATGTTGATTATTGATAAATTTTTGTTGTATACTTACTTATATGCAAATTACTAAGTTGTTATGCTTACTCCCTTCCCTTTTCATTTCCTTACAGTGCCGCCTAACTAGCTCAAGGATCATCGAAAGTCAGAGATATCAATCACACTATCAGCTGAAGCATTCAGTATAGCTTGATATATATTTTTGAATATGGCATGTCTAGGACTTAGACTTTATTATTTTGTGTCATTGAGATTTGGCCATATGTATTGGCTTGGGTTAGAAACCCTTCAATTTGTATTAAGCCTTGAATGATGGCTAACATTCATTTTGAATTTATAAAAGATGCATTACCATGGTTGAATTAATGTCTATTGTGATTGATTTGGTTATAGGAATTATGCTTGTTTTGGTATTGGTTGGTATTTGTATAAAACTACATATGTAAGGATGGCAATGGGGCTTAGTAACTAGCCTTATATTGTCCTCACAGGTAGGCATACGGGCATGTGTCTAGGCCGTGTGTGACACACGGTCTACCCCATGGGCATGTGGTCCAGCCGTGTGTCCCCTACGCATAAAAGATTTCAAGTCAGCATGCATGATAATAAACACACAGGCAGAGATAAGGTTGTGTGTCTCAACCGTATGAAGGGCACAGTCTAGCACACGGGCGTGTGACTTGGTCGTGTGGCCTGTAAGAATTGCTGACGTCGGAAACAGAATGTCCAGGTTTTTTCACACGGGCTAGGACACGAGCGTGTCATGGCTATGTGAAGGACAAAGGCCATAGACACGGACGTGTGCCAGGCCGTGTGATAAACCCCTGTAGGTGTGCATTTAGAATTAATTCCACACGAGTGGAGAACATGGGTGTGTCCCTGTCTTGCTTAGGCCGTGTGAGACACACGGGCCATTAGCACAGCCATGGTGGAATGCTCACACGGGCGTGTTGCCCCTCCCACATGAGCGTGTGCCCCTGTGTCAAGTGACATTTCTCTATAGTTGGAAAAAAGACCCGGATTAGTCCTAAATGATTTTCGATGTGTGTTTTGGGCTTCGTAAGCCCATATTAAGAATATATTGATAAGTTTAAGAAAGTTTTAAATTTTCCAAGTCATAAGGACTCGGAATTGGTTGTAAGTATGAGTTCAAGTTAGGTAACGCCTCGTATTCTGCCCCAACGTAGGATACGGGTATGGGGTGTTAGATTTAATGGTATCAGAGCTATGGTTTAGTTGATTCTAGGACTAACCTAGCGAGAGTATAAGTCTAGCTATATATGCCAGAATTATATATTGATTGTGTGACGACTTTTAACGATTATAAATTGTATTTTCATATAGTAAATGAATCCTGATAGAGCTACAACGGATGACGTGGAGAGTAATGCCGGCTCCCAGCGAGGGGACCTCGCTAGTTGAGAGTGAGCCTATGACTCTAAGCCAAGGCAGAGGGGCTAGAGAAGCCTATCTCTAAATGATGGATGCTTGGTACACGGAGTTCATCCGTGCGAACCCGAACACTCCACCTCCCCACCTCCTCTGATCCCTCAGTATGCCCCAGTAGCTCTGCAATGTGTAGACATGTTTAGGAGGGAGAAACCTCCAGTGGATAAGAATTAGAAACAAGGGGCTGAGGAATTTTAAGCTAGTATAGATGATGACCCAGAAAGAGCAGAGTTTTGGTTGGAAAATACCATTAGAGTATTCGATGAACTATCATGCACACCTGAAGAGTGTGTGAAGTGTGCAGTGTCACTCCTACGGGATTCAACGTATCAGTGGTGGAATACTCTCGTGTCCATTGTACCAAGAGAGAGAATCACTTGGAAATTCTTCTAGGAAGAATTTCGGAAAAAGTATATTAGCCAAAGATTCATAGATCAAAAGAGGAAGGAATTCCTAGAGCTAAAGCAAGGCCAAATGGTGGTGACAGATTATGAGCATAAATTTGTGAGGCTCAGTAAATATGCACGGGAGTGCGTATCTACAGAAGCCACTATGTGTAAGAGGTTCGAGGATGGTCTTAATGAAGATATCCGAGGATTTTTTAGTATCCTAAAACTGAGAGAATTTGTAGTGCTCATTGAAAGAGCATGCAAGGCAGAGGAGCTGGTAAAAGAGAGGAGGAAAGTGGCTATTGAGTCGCGAGATTCCAAGAAGAGACAGATAGGGAAATCACATTAGTCCTCATTTAAGAGATCGAAGGAATTCACTACCCGATCAAATGCTTCGGTGGGGTTTTCAAATAGAAATAAGAACCGGCAGAATGTAACTTCTAGAGCTCAGATTGTTTCTGTCGCAAGTGTCAGTAGTGCTTGGCCAAATAGGCTAGAGTGTTCACAATTTGGTAGATTCCATTTCGGCGAGTGTCGAGGTAAAGAAAGAGGGTGTTTTAAACGTGGGTCACTAGACCACTTCATCCGATACTGCCTCGAAATGGAAGAGGGAAAGAGAAAGCAAGAAATGAAGGCAAGTAGTGCCCCATTGAGGGGTAGACCACAAAAGAACCCTGGAAGCGAGGCTACTAGCAGAGGTGCACTGAGAGATGCTGCAACGAGGTTTGAGGGCAGAGCACCTGTAAGGACTTACGCTATTCGTGCCCGTGAAGAGGCAGAGTCTCCCGAAGTGATTACGGGTACCTTTTCTATCCATGAAATTTCTGTTGTTCTTTAATTGACCCAGGGTTGACCCACTCCTATATTTGTATGGAATTGATACCTCGTATGAGCATGCTAGTAGAGTCCACTGAGTTTAAAGTGTTCAATCCTCTAGGCCGACATGTGCTAGTTGATCAAGTATGCAGAGATTGTCCTCTATCTGTTAGGGGTCGTTGGTTTTCGGCTAACTTGATATTATTATTATTCAATGAATTTGATGTAATCCTTGGGATAGATTGGTTGATTGCTTATAGTGTTGTAGTGGACTGTGGGAGAAAAGTTATTGGATTGAAATGTGAAGACGGGAATGTCCTTCAGGTTGGACCAAATGAACCGAATAAAACGTCTGTGGTGATATCGTCTATGTCGGCTGAGAAATATTTTAGGAAAGGATATGAGGTGTAATATCCTGATTTTGGGCCTAGTCGGAATAGTGGTTTCGTGACCACAAAATCTGAGATAGAAATAATTATTTTATGATTATTTTGACGTCTATGATATGATTGCATGATTGTGTGAAAATTTCGTGAAGAAATTTTATGCATAAAGTGCTTAAATTGAAATTAGGGACTAAATCGAATAATTTGCAAAACTTGCATTCTAGAAGTTTCTAGTATGAAATTGTTTTGAAATATTAATTAGGAGGTCTTAAATATAATTTTACCAATTTCTAAGTCTATGGATAAAAATTGGACATGGATGGAATTTTGGAAAGTTTAGTAGTAAGGGCATTTTGGTCATTCAGGGTAAAATGAATTAAAATACAAAATTAAAGCCAATTTTGCTCATCTTCAACCCCATGGCCGAATATAGCAAGGAGAAACCATGGCTAGGGTTTTCAAGCTTCCAAGCTCGATTGTAAGTCCGTTCTAGCCTCGTTTTTAATGATTTTTACGTTTTGGAGTCCGTAGCTCGATTTAGCTTATGCTAGCAATAATTTAACCTAGGGTTTATATTTGGAAAAATACCCATAGGTGAAATTTGTGTATTTTGGTGTTTTATGACAGAATATGAGGTTTTAAATTATGTTAGACAACTTGTGCTACTCGGTTTTAAGTGAAAACGAGCAAAATGGCTTAATCGGTAAAAATACCTAATAGTCATAAGTACATGTTAGAGTGAGAATTTGATTTTTCCATAGAAGGGAAAAATGATCAGCATGTCATAAAACATAAGAAAATAGGCTGAAGTTTAATTCCCGAGCCTAGGGGCAAAAGTGTAATTATGCAAAAGTTTAGGGGCAAAAGTGTAATTTTGTTAAAGTTCGTATTAAATGCTGTTTTGATAAATGTATGTATTAAATAAGATTAATTTGGTATTATAGATCAAGAAAAACGAGATTCAAGTCGTGATCGAGGAAAAGAAAAGATTGTGGACTAAATTGCAAAATCTTTATATTTTGGTACCAAGGTAAGTTCATGTGTAAATAATGTAGCATAAATGTTATTTTTAAGTTATTAATGTTAATTATATGATATGCTGATTTTTAATCGTGAAATATTATGCTTTGTGGTTAATGTTGAGTAATATGCAAATTATGTTTACTACTTGATAAATATGAATTGCTACCGAGTATCGGTTCCGATATTCCATGGAAGACGGCAATGTGAGATCGAGGAAAAAGCCCGTTTGAACCTTAGGAATAGATTAGGATACAAGTGACATGTCACTAGGATGGTTGAGCATTCGAACTCGTTGAGTTCAGTCCGAGTTCACTTATGGATGCGAATGTCCGAACTCGTTGAGTTGAGTCCGAGTTCGTGAAATGTAACTAGGCATCCGAACTCGTTGAGTTGAGTCCGAGTTCAATTATGGATGCAAAAGCCCGAGCTGGTTGAGTTGAGTCCGAGTTCACTTATGGGCGGGTTACATGGTAGCATGATTACATATGAGGCACTTATGTGCAGATTATCCGTGTATCCGAGTTGTATTCCGATGTGTTCAACGGGTGAAATTTCTAGTGAAATGGAAGAACACTTAAGATGCAAGCGACGTTTTGGTAAGTGTTGTGAAATGGACACTTTGGACAGGTATGTTCTTAACCCTCGGGTTGAAAATAGATACAACAATGATAAGGTGGTAAGATGATGAATGATGTTTAGAAATGTGATATATGTTTTGGTGATACCATGCTAAAGTTGTTTGGTATATTTGTATTGTTATGTTACTTGTTATTTACATATGAACTTACTAAGCATTTATGCTTACTCCTTCCTTATCATTCACTGTAGTTTTGAACAAGCCAGCTCGAGAATCGGGACGGGTCGAAGGTTCGATCACACTATCCAAAGGACTTTTATCTTGGTAAATGGCTTGTACAACTACTTAAGTATGGCATGTATAGCAATATACCTATTTTGTGTAAATAATTTTATGATATGGCCATGTTTGGTTGAGAAAATGTTTGATATTGATAAGTGATGGTGATGGCTAATTTAGGTCATGTTTGATATTATGGAAGTTTAATAGGCTATCTAGTTCATAAAAATTCATGGAAAGATGAAACTTGCCTTAAAACAGAATATTGCTGCAGCAATGACATGTATTTGAAAAATCACTAAAAATAGTATAAATGGAACTAAATAATGAGTAAGTTATTAAATTGAAGCTTAATGAGTCTATTTTCATGTGGATTGAACAAAATAGGCATATAAATTATATTTTATGAGATATTTAAACTTTTGTGAAACAGGGCCAGAGTGATTTCTAGATCCCCTGTTCTGACTTTAACAATTCATAATAAATTTTAAAAAATAATTAGAAGTTTTTATTTATATATACAGATTTCTTATTGAGTCTAGTTTTAAGAAAAATAAACCTTGTAGTCATTTAAATTCTTTATAGAGAGATATATGATTCGTAATACACAGATGTCAGAGCAGTCGAACCCTGAAACAGGGGATAATTTAATTAATAAACTGTACTAATTGGCCCAATAAAAAATTCTAGAAAAAAATTATTAAATATATATATGAGTTTAGATTCAGGAAAAATTTACGAATCTTGCTTTCGAGTTTTGTAACTCAAGATATGATTTTTCTTGTAACTGTGACGCGAGTAGCTAGAAAGTTGTGAATGTAGAAACAAATGATTTGAAGTTCTTAAATTGATAAATTATGTTCGGTAACCCCTCAAGCTCAACTCCGGTGATGGTCTCGGGCGTGGGGGCATTACATTTAGTGGTATCAGAGCAGGTTTAGTCGGTTCTCGGACTACGTGTTGTATGTACGAATTTTACTATACATGCCATATGTATGAATTATGATAGTGTGACGACTTCTGACCTTTTTAAATGATTTTTATATAGTAAATGGATCCCGATCTAGTCATGGCGATGAAGTAGAGAGTAATGTGCCAACTCCGATGAAGGGCAAGGCCGATGAAAACCCACCTCCTACTATTGGTCGGGAGGAGGAGAAAGGGATCGGAAGCCTTTCTCCAAATGACGAGTGCATGGTACATCGAGTTCGTTCAATCGAACCCAAATGTACGACCTCCCCACCTCCCCAATTCCTCAACCTATGCCTCCAATGCCTCAAGGAGTGGATATGATAAAATTTCACAGAACCCCGTTGATAGAATTAAGTAAACAAGGGGCTGAAGAATTTAGAGCAAATATTGATGATGATGCGAGAAAGCAAAGTTACGGCTTAAAAATTCTATCCGGTATTTGATGAATTATCTTGTACACGAAGAATGTTTGAAATGTGCTACATCTTTGTTGAGAGATTCAGCCTATAATTGGTGGAAGACTTTGATTTGGTGGTACCGAAAGAGAGGGTAACCTAGAATTCTTTCAAGAAGAGTTTGGAAGAAATATATTAGTGAAAGATTTATTGATCGAAATGTAAAGAGTTTCTTGAGTGAAGCAAGGTAATATGACGATCTCGAATATTGAAGAGAGTTTGTTCGATTGAGTAAGTATGCGTGGAATATGTTTCTACAAAAGCCAAGATGTGCCGACGATTTGAAGACGGGCTCAGCGAAAGCATTAAAGTATTTGTCGGGATCCTTGAACTGAAAGAAATGGTAGTCCTAGTTAATCGAGCTTGTAAGGCTGAAGAACTACTTAAAGAGAAGAGGAAGGTAGAGGCTGAGACACAAACTTGGAAGAAAAGGCCAATGAGTAAGGCACCTTCACAGCAACCCGGAAAGTCAAGAAATATAAATCCTCGTTCCCAAGTTTCAATTTGGGCAATCATATGGAAATTTTAAGAAGCGAATGTGGGTCCTAAATCTCGAATACTTCTGGCCGATGTAGGGAACTCGAGATTTGTTAAACCCGAGTGCCGTGTGTGGTAGAAATCATTTTGGTCCGTCAAAGGTGAAAATGAATGTCTTCGATGTGGTTCTCCGGATCATTTTATTAGAGACCCTTGAGAGAGTGAGAAAGAAAATTTTGAGTGTAAAAGCTAGTGGTGCAAACTCGAGGGAAGGTATCCAGAAAAGTGGAAGTGAAACAAGCGAAGAATATAGCCGAGATGCAGCAGTTAGATCGAGGGAGAGCTCGGCTAGAACTTATGCTATTAAAGCGCGTGAAGATGCTTCCTCACCCGATGTGATTACCGGTACATTTTCTCTTTATGATATTAATGTTATTGCTTTGATTGATCCTGGTTCTACTCATTCATACGTATGCATTAAACTGGTGTCTAGTATGAATATACCGTTGAGAACACGAATTTATGATTAGAGTGTCGAACCCGTTAGGCAAATGCGTGATATTTGATAAAGTAAGCAAGAAATGCCCTTTAATGATTCGGGGTCATTACTTTCCGGCCGACTTGATGTTGTTGTCGTTTGATGAATTTGATGTTATTTTGGGTATGGATTGGTTGACATTGCATGATGCTATAATAAATTGCAAAGAAAAGGTTATAGAATTAAAGTGTGAAAGTGGTGAAATTCTGCGAGTTGAGCCAGATAAATCAGAGGCATTATCTAGTATGATTTCTTCGATGTCGGCTCAGAGATATTTGAGAAAGGGTTATGAAGCTTATTTGGCGTATGTAATTAATACAAAAGAAGTTGATAAGAAAGTTGAATCAGTGCCGGTTGTGTGTGAATTTGCAGACGTATTTCCAGAAGAATTGCCGGGTTTGCCTCCAGTTAGGGAAGTAGAATTTGGTATTGATTTAATACCGGGAATAGCTTCGATCTCGATTGCTCCATATAGAATGGCACCAACAGAGTTGAAAGAATTAAAGTCGTAGTTGCAAGAGTTGACTGATAAAGGCTTTGTGAGACTGAGTTTTTCACCTTGGGGTGCTCCCGTGTTATTTGTGAAAAAGAAGGATTATTCTTGAGGCCATATCAGAATTATTTCTATGGCGGAAAGAGGAAAATGTCTCTTTGATTGTTGGATTTCTTGGAATTCCGGTCTCCATTAAATCAAGTTGAGATCCGGGTTCTATGTCATGATATCATGGGAAATTGAGAGGGGCTGAAAATTTAAGAACAGTTGAGAGTTGAGAATGTAAGCTTTTAGATCATATGAGAAATTGAAGAGATGTATTGGAGGTACAGTCTAAGTGCAAGTTCTTCGACACGAATATGAGATTAAAAGTGAAGACCACTTTTCGGTAAGATTTTCGGGATAAAAATCAAGAAGGGGAGAGTTGTAATATCGATTTTGGGCCTAGTCGGAATAGTGATTTCGTGACCACAAAATCCGAGATAGAAATAATTATTTTATGATTATTTTGATGTCTATGATATGATTGCATGATTGTGTGAAAATTTCGTGAAGAAATTTTATGCATAAAGTGCTTAAATTGAAATTATTAAATGAAATTGCCAAGAAAATTTTTTATATAAATTTCCGAAACGGGGAAGAATTTTTCCCCTTTAAAAATTTAAAAATTTAAAATTATTAGAAAAAAAAAATTTTTTAAAATTTTTTGAAAAAAAATTAAATTTTAAAAATTTAAATTTTCATTTTTGAAATGTTTAAAAATTTTTTTTAAAAAAATTTAAATTGGGTTAAAAAAAAATTTAAAAATTTTTAAAAAAAAATTTAAAGGTTAATTTAGTAAAATTTTTGAACAAAGATTTTTGGGATTAAAAAAATTTAAAAAAAAAAAAAAGAAGGATTTCGGGGTTTTTGGTTTAAATTTTTTATTTTAAAAGTTTTTTTAAAAATTTAAACCCAAAAAATTTAAATTGCATTTTAAATTTAAAAAGGTTTATTAAAATGGTTGAAAAGGAAAAAATTTAAAAAAAATTTAAAAAGGGGAAAAAAAAAAGGGGAAAAAAAAGGGGGTTTTCCCAAAAGACCCAAAGGGTTTTAAAGAAAAAAACCCTCCCCAATTTATTTTAAATTTTTAAAGGGAGGGGTTTTTCGAACCCAGGGGGAAAAAAATTTTTAAAGAAAAATTTTGTGTGAAACATTTTTTTTAAAGAAATTTTTTAAAAGTTTCCCATCTTTTTGGAAAAGGAAAAGGGGAAAACGGTTTAAAAAGGGCAAAAAAGGGGAAGTTTTAAAATAAAATTTAATGAAAAAAGAAAAAAGAGAAATTAATTTAAAAAAATTTTGGAAATTTTGTTATAAACCGAAATGTTTTTAAAACCCGGGTGGATTTAAATTTTTATGAAAAAAGATTGGCTTGTTTAGGTTTTTTTAACTTTAACAAAATTTTAAAGAAAATAAGGAACCAAATTGGGAAAAAAAGTTTTGGGAAAAAGGGAAAATTTAAATAAAGTTTCCCCAAAAAATTTAAAAATTTTAAAAAATTTTAGTGTTGGGGCTTGAGAAAGGGTTTTGGGAAAAGGGGTTTGGTTTTTTGCTGGAAATTTCAAAAAAGGGTTTAATTTTAAAGGGGGAAAAGGGGAAAATTTTTTTGGGACCCAAAAAAGGCTTTAAAACTGGGGAAAACCAAAGGGAAAGTGAAAATTAGAAAGCTAAATTCTTTTAAAAAAAAGTAAAAAAATTTCCCTTTTTTTTAAATTTTTGGAATTTTTTTAAAATTTTTGTTTTGAAAAGTAAAAGAAGGGTTTAAATTTTTCCCCGAGAAATGTTTTGACCCTTTATGAAGGCAAAAAATTTTGGAAAGGTTTTTCGGTTGAAGGTAGGGAAAAAGGTTTTGGGATTTTGGGCTTTTATTGGGAAAAAAGGTTTAAAATTTTGAATTTAATTTCAATTAATTTGGGAAAGGAAATTCCTTTTTTGTTTCTTAAATTCCTCAAAATTAATTAAGGGAAAAGGGTTTTGAAAAGAAAAAAATTTTAAAAAAAGGGGAAAGTTTTAATTTGGGGTTTTGGAATTTGGTTTAAAAAAGGGGTTTTTAAAAAGGGAAATTGTTTTAAAAGGAAAATCGGATTTCCCAATAAAAAGGGGAGTTGAAAAAATTTTTTGGGGTTATAATTTGGGTGATTTTACCCCGAAAGAAAAAATTATTTTAATTTTAATTTTTCCCTTTTGAAAAGGAAATTCCTTTGGGAAAATTTGGGGAATTTTCCATTTGTTGCCCTAAAATTAAAAAGGGTAAAAATTTAAAATTAATTTGGGAAAATTTTAAATTTTTTGGGGATTGTGGGTTTAATTTTCAAAATATTTTTAAAAAAATTTTTTAAATTTTGGAAAAATTAAGGGGGTTTTTAAAATTTTGTTTTGGGGAATTGGGTTTTTAAAAAAAAATTTAATTAAAATTTAAAAAAATTAAAAGCCAATTTTGTAAATTTTTAAAAAAATTTTCCAAAATTTTTAAAAAGGGGAAAACCCATTTTGGGTGTTTCAATTTTTTTGGTAATTGAAGTCCTTATTTTAAGATTTTTTTGGCTAATAAGGTGATTTGTAGTAGAATTTAAAGGTTTTTATCATAAATTTATTTTGAAAATCCATAATTGAAATTTGCTGGATTTTTGAAATGAAATAATGGTTTAATTAAATTTAAATTTCTAATTTGCTTTAATGGATTAAGAAATTATTATGAAAATATTAAAGTCATAATAATAATGAAATTGGAATTACGGGAAAATGAATTTGGAAAAGATTGAGGTTTCAGTTAATTTTAAAATCTACTTTTGTAAATGAAAAGATTAATTTTTGAAAACTAAAATTGTTATAAAAAGTTTTTAAAAGGAATTGGTTTTTTGAAAAAATTGCTTAATTAAAATAGAATGTAAAGTATATTTTAGAAATTATTTTGAAATGAAATTAGGTTAAAATTGAAAATATAATGTGTGAAAATAAAGTTTAAAAAATGTAATTTGGTAAAGCTTAATTTGGAAAGAGATAAGTTAATGTTAGATTAAGAAACAATTGGATAAAAGTTTTATGGTAAAATTAATTGGATTAGTTAAGTTATAAATTATTAAGTATTTTGTTATTATGTTAATTAATATATGTGTTAATCGTTATAATATAATTATGTACATACTTGAATATGTTCTATGACGAATGTATTAGACAAAGGGGAACATGAAGGAACTTAGATAGGATTAAAGGTGAATGCACTGGGATGGTTGACAACCGGGTGAATCAGTATGGTTGCATGAATGTGGTTGATCGGAGTTTTAGGATTAAATGGATCCAATCTTGAGTTGATCATTCTAATGTAACGTTTTGAATTTAAGTTAGTCCGTTCCTTATTAATTACTGGTTTGCAATTCATTATGGCAATATGGTCATTAATTAAAGAAGTATTTGTTTAAGGGTGAAATTTTATGAAATGAAAACACTAAATTTGCATAAATTTAAGGAATTTGGGATGTTCTTAATTTTAATTAAAAATGTAATGGTAAGATGTGAATGATTTTAATTGGTATTTTTGGTTATAAAGTTTTTGGAATTTATTTTAGTTATTTATTTCAAGAACTATAAATTTTATTTTTATATAAATAAAAAATAGTAAGTTTCAACCTTTAAAAGGCATCTTGATAAAATTAAATAAATATTTATGAGAATTTATTTTTAAAAAATTTTATTCTTTGATAAAATTTATAAGAAAATGTATAATTTAGTTTGGAAATTAAAGTTATTTATATTAAATTAAATTCTGATAAATTGTTAAGAAAATTTGTTAAAATGAATTTGGACATAATAAAAAAAGGATAATAAAAAAAATAGGAAATTAAAATTTATATTTTTAGGATTGAAAAAGGATATAAATTTAATTTTTGAGTATTAAAGTAAAAGGGGTTTTTGTCCTGGATTTAAAATTTAATTAAATTTAAAAATATTAGAATTTTATTAATATAAATTCCTTATTGGAATTTAATAAAATCCTGATTTTTAATAATAAGGTTTAACTTAGTCAGTTCACAAATGTTTATAAGAATTTAATTGCCAATTAATTGGAATTAAAATTATTAGTTAAGATTTATAAGTAATTCATTAAATTTTGATTGTTTAAAATTCTTTCAAAGGTTTGAACTTATTTATGGGAAAATGGTTTAATTTTTAAAATTCACTAATCCGAAGTTTGATTCTAATGGATCTTTAGCCTTGGCCCCGGAGTTTATAATTTTAATCACCATTGATGAATTTATGTCGACCTTTGACTTTAAATGATAATGTAAAGAGTCGGGAGAAATTTAAAGTAGATAATTTTAAACCAAAGAGTTTAAAACTCCCCTTGTTGGTTCTGAAAGGGAAGACAAGCTTTCAAAAAGTGCGGTACATCGATTGTCGAAACCAAAATCCAAATTCACCACCCCAATCCTAAAGATATTGGAAAGGTTGAAATATAAATCAAAATGAAGAATTTGGGAAATAATTTTAAGAAATGGAATTGAGAAAATTCCGAATTTATAATTGTACAATAATTTTTTAATTTAAATTTTAATAGAATTTCTAAATTCGAAATTTAATTGGCTGAAAAAATTGGAAAAAAGAAAAATTAAGAATAAAATATTAATTATGAAAGATTTTGAAATAAAAGTTAACCCCAATATAAGGTTATTAAATTAGGAATTATGTTCTTAAAACCAGATATTTCAAAGGCCAGATTTAAAAAAGAATAAAGAATTTTTTTGACCTGAAAGTTCTAGAATACCTTAAAAATATTAGAGAAAAAGGAAGAAAATAGATGAAAAAACCTAGGTAATAATAAAAAACCAAGTCCGCAAAATAAAATAGAATAAATCTAATTAAAATAGCCTTAACTAGTTTGTAAACCGAATGTTTGAAATTGGTGAATTTTTGAAAATGAATGTCTTGATGTGGTTTACATTTTTAGAGAAAGGCCAGAAAGAAATTTGAAAATTAGGTTCAATGAGGGAATTCCAGGGATCGGAAGTAAACGAAGCATGTTTATGAAGTTTCCAGCCATTGATTTAAGCGTGAAGATTTTAATTTTTGATAGTAATTCTTATGAATAATGATTGCGATGATTCTTAATTAACGTTGATAAACCGTTGTCGATAAATCGAACTTATTTATGATTGAGTGTCGACTAGGAATTGGGATAGGATAAAGTAAGCAAGAATCCCTTAATGATCATACTTTCCACCATTGTTTGGCCGTGTGAATTTATTTATTTTGGGATGTGGAATTTCAGTAAATAAATTGAAGAAAATTATGAATTAAAGTGGAAATGGAATTTTGAAAGCTAAACGGGATTAAGAATATTCGTTGGTCAAAGTTTTAGGAAGTTTTTGGATTTTATTTGAAAAAGAAGGTTAAAGGTTTAATTTAGTTTAGGAATTTTTTTGTGTATTTAATTTTAATAAAAAGTATTGGCTTTAGAATTTAATTGAAGAATTAAAAGTTGAAAAGTCGATAAGTTTGAATTAAAAATTTAGAGGTTTTATTGGAAAAGTTCTTGAAGAATTAATTTAGTTAATTTTATGATTATTTTGACGTCTATGATATGATTGCATGATTGTGTGAAAATTTCGTGAAGAAATTTTATGCATAAAGTGCTTAAATTGAAATTAGGGACTAAATCGAATAATTTGCAAAACTTGCATTCTAGGTATGAAATTGTTTTGAAATATTAATTAGGAGGTCTTAAATATAATTTTACCAATTTCTAAGTATATGGACAAAAATTGGACATGGATGGAATTTTTGGAAAGTTTAGTAGTAAGGGCATTTTGGTCATTCAAGGGTAAAATAAATTAAAATACAAAATTAAAAGCCAATTTTGCTCATCTTCAACCCCATGGCCGAATATAGCAAGGAGAAACCATGGCTAGGGTTTTTCAAGCTTCCAAGCTCAATTGTAAGTCCGCTCTAGCCTCGTTTTTAATGATTTTTACGTTTTTAGAGTCCCGGTAGCTCGATTTAGCTTATGCTAGCAATAATTTAACCTAGGGTTTATATTTGGAAAAATACCCATAGGTGAAATTTGTGTATTTTGGTGTTTTATGATAGAATATGAGGTTTTAAATTATGTTAGACAACTTGTGCTTTCGGTTTTAAGTGAAAACGAGCAAAATGGCTTAATCGGTAAAAATACCTAATAGTCATAAGTACATGTTAGAGTGAGAATTTGATTTTTCCATAGAAGGGAAAAATGATCAGCATGTCATAAAACATAAGAAAATAGGCTGAAGTTTAATTCCCGAGCCTAGGGGCAAAAGTGTAATTATGCAAAAGTTTAGGGGCAAAAGTGTAATTTTGTTAAAAATCGTATTAAATGCTGTTTTGATAAATGTATGTATTAAATAAGATTAATTTGGTATTATAGATCAAGAAAAACGAGATTCAAGTCGTGATCGAGGAAAAGAAAAGATTGTGGACTAAATTACAAAATCTTTATATTTTGGTACCAAGGTAAGTTCATGTGTAAATAATGTAGCATAAATGTTATTTTTAAGTTATTAATGTTAATTATATGATATGCTGATTTTTAATCGTGAAATATTATGTCTTGTGGTTAATGTTGAGTAATATGCAAATTATGTTTACTACTTGATAAATATGAATTGCTACCGAGTATCGGTTCCGATATTCCATGGAAGACGGCAATGTGAGATCGAGGAAAAAGCCCGTTTGAACCTTAGGAATAGATTAGGATACAAGTGACATGTCACTAGGATGGTTAAGCATCCGAACTCGTTGAGTTGAGTCCAAGTTCGCTTATGGATACGAATGTCCAACTCGTTGAGTTGAGTTCGAGTTCATGAAATGTAACTAGTCATCCGAACTCGTTGAGTTGAGTCCGAGTTCACTTATGGATGCAAACGCCCGAGCTCGTTGAGTTGAGTCCGAGTTCACTTATGGGCGGGTTACATGGTAGCATGATTACATATGAGGCACTTATGTGCGATTATCCGTGTATCCGAAGTTGTATTCGATGTGTTCAACGGGTGAAATTTCTAGTGAAATGGAAGAACACTTAAGATGCAAGCGACGCTTTTGGTAAGTGTTGTGAAATAGACACTTTGGACAGGTATGTTCTTAACCCTCGGGTTGAAAATAGATACAACAATGATAAGGTGGTAAGATGATGAATGATGTTTAGAAATGTGATATATGTTTTGGTGATACCATGCTAAAGTTGTTTGGTATATTTGTATTGTTATGTTACTTGTTATTTACATATGAACTTACTAAGCATTTATGCTTACTCCTTCCTTATCATTCACTGTAGTTTTGAACAATCCAGCTCGAGAATCGGGACGGGTAGAAGGTTCGATCACACTATCCAAAGGACTTTTATCTTGGTAAATGGCTTGTACAACTACTTAAGTATGGCATGTATAGCAATATACCTATTTTGTGTAAATAATTTTATGATATGGCCATGTTTGGTTGAGAAAATGTTTGATATTGATAAGTGATGGTGATGGCTAATTTAGATCATGTTTGATATTATGGAAGTTTAATAGGTTATCTAGTTCATAAAAATTCATGGAAAGATGAAACTTGCCTTAAAACAGAATATTGCTGCAGCAATGACATGAATTTGAAAAATCACTAAAAATAGTATAAATGGAACTAAATAATGAGTAAGTTATGAAATTGAATCTTAATGAGTCTATTTTCATGTGGATTGAACAAAACAGGCATATAAATTATATTTTATGAGATATTTAAACTTTTCTGAAACAGGGCCAGAGTGATTTCTGGATCCCTGTTTGACTTTAAAATTCATAATAAATTTTAAAAAATAATTAGAAGTTTTTATTTATATATACAGATTCCTTATTGAGTCTACTTTTAGAAAAATAAACCTCATAGTCATTTAAATGATTTACAGAGAGATATCTGATTCGTAATACACAGATGTTAGAGCAATGAACCCCAAAACAGGGATAATTTAATTAATAAACTGTACTAATTGGCCCAATAAAAATTCTAGAAAAAATTAGTAAATATATATATCACTCTAGATTTAGGAAAAATTTACGAATCTTGCTTTCGAGTTTTGTAACTCAAGATATGATTTTTCTTGTAACTGTGACGCGAGTAGCTAGAAAGTTGTGAATGTAGAAACAAATGATTTGAAGTTCTTAAATTGATAAATTATGTTCGTAACCCTCAAGCTCAACTCCTGATGGTCTCAAGTGGGGGAATTACATTTAGTGGTATCGAGCAGGTTTAGTCGGTTCTCGGACCACGTGTTGTATGTACGAATTTTACTATACATGCCATATGTATGAATTGTGATAGTGTGACGACTTCTGACCTTTTTAAATGATTTTATATAGTAAATGGATCCCGATCTAGCTGTGGCAGATGAAGTAGAGAGTAATGTGCCAGCTCCGATCAAGGGCAAGGTTGATGAAAACCCACCTCCTACTGTTGGTCGGGAGGAGGAGAAAGGATCGGAAGCCTTTCTCCAAATGATGAGTGCATGGTACATCGAGTTCGTTCAGACGAACCCAAATGTACGACCTCCCCAATTCCTCAACCTATGCCTCCAATGCCTCAAGGAGTGGATATGATAAAATTTCACAGAACCCCCGTTGATAGAATTCGTAAACAAGGGGCTGAAGAATTTAGAGCAAATATTGATGATGATGCAGAGAAAGCAAAGTTCTGGCTTGAAAATTCTATCCGGGTATTTGATGAATTATCTTGTACACCTGAAGAATGTTTGAAATCTGCTACATCTTTGTTGAGAGATTCAGCCTATAATTGGTGGAAGACTTTGATTTCGGTGGTACCGAAAGAGAGGGTAACCTAGGAATTCTTTCAAGAAGAGTTTCGGAAGAAATATATTAGTGAAAGATTTATTGATCAGAAATGTAAAGAGTTTCTTGAGCTGAAGCAAGGTAATATGACAGTCTCAGAATATTGAAGAGAGTTTGTTCGATTGAGTAAGTATGCCAGGGAATATGTTTCTACAGAAGCCAAGATGTGCCGACGATTTGAAGACGGGCTCAGCGAAGACATTAAAGTATTTGTCGGGATCCTTGAACTGAAAGAAATGGTAGTCCTAGTTAATCGAGCTTGTAAGGCTGAAGATCTACTTAAAGAGAAGAGGAAGGTAGAGGCTGAGACATGAAATTGGAAGAAAAGGCCAATGAGTAAGGTACCTTCACATCAACCCGGAAAGTCAAGAAATATAAATCCTCGTTCCCAAGTTTCAGCTGGGCAATCATATGGAAATTTTAAGAAGCAGAATGTGGGTCCTAAATCTCAGAATACTTCTGCAGCTAGTGTAGGGAACTCGAGATTTGTTAAACCCGAGTGCTAGCGGTGTGGTAGAAATCATTTTGGTCCGTGCAAAGCAAATGAATGTCTTCGATGTGGTTCTCCGGATCATTTTATTAGAGACCGCCTGAGAGAGCCGAGAAAGAAAAATTTCAGAGTGTAAAAGCTAGTGGTGTAAACTCGAGGGAAGGTATCCGAGAAAAGTCGGAAGTGAAACAAGCGAGAAGAATATAGCCGAGATGCAGTGAGCTAGATCTCGAGGAAGAGCTCCGCTAGAACTTATGCTATTAAAGCGCGTGAAGATGCTTCCTCACCCGATGTGATAACCGTACATTTTCTCTTTATGATATTAATCTAATTGCTTTGATTGATCCTGGTTCTACTCATTCATACGTATGCATTAAATCGGTGTCCAAAGATGAATATACCTATTGAGAACACAGAATTTATGATTACAGTGTCGAACCCATTAGGCAAATCCGTGATAGTTGATAAAGTAAGCAAGAAATGCCCTTTAATGATTCGGGGTCATTACTTTTCGGCCGACTTGATGTTGTTGCCGTTTGATGAATTTGATGTTATTTTGGGTATGGATTGGTTGACATTGCATGATGCTATAATAAATTGCAAAGAAAAGGTTATAGAATTAAAGTGTGAAAGTGGTGAAATTCTACGGGTTGAGCCAGACAAATCAGAGGCATTATCTAGTATGATTTCTTCGATGTCGGCTCAGAGATATTTGAGAAAGGGTTATGAAGCTTATTTGGCGTATGTAATTAATACAAAAGAAGTTGAAAAGAAAGTTGAATCAGTGCCGGTTGTGTATGAATTTGCAGACGTATTTCCAGAAGAATTGCCGGGTTTGCCTCCAGTCAGGGAAGTAGAATTTGGTATTGATTTAATACCGGGAATAGCTCCGATCTCGATTGCTCCATATAGAATGGCACCAACAGAGTTGAAAGAATTAAAGTCGTAGTTGCAAGAGTTGACTGATAAAAGCTTTGTGTGACCGAGTTTTTCACCTTGGGGTGCTCCCGTGTTATTTGTGAAAAAGAAGGATTATTCTTGAGGCAATATCAGAATTATTTCTATGGCAGAAAGAGGAAAATGTCTCTTTGATTGTTGGATTTCTTGGAATTCCGGTCTCCATTAAATCAAGTTGAGATCCGGGTTCTATGTCATGATATCATGGGAAACTGAGAAGGGCTGAAAATTTAAGAACAGTTGAGAGTTGAGACTGTAAGCTTTTAGATCATATGAGAAATTGAAGAGATGTATTGGAGGTACAGTCTAAGTGCAAGTTCTTCGACACCGAATATGAGATTAAAAGTGAAGACCACTTTTTCGTAAGATTTTCGGGACGAAAATCCTCAAGGGGGAGAGTTGTAATATCCTGATTTTGGGCCTAGTCGGAATAGTGATTTCGTGACCATAAAATCCGAGATAGAAATAATTATTTTATGATTATTTTGACGTCTATGATATGATTGCATGATTGTGTGAAAATTTCGTGGAGAAATTTTATGCATAAAGTGCTTAAATTGAAATTAGGGACTAAATCGAATAATTTGCAAAACTTGCATTCTAGGTATGAAATTGTTTTGAAATATTAATTAGGAGGTCTTAAATATAATTTTACCAATTTCTAAGTATATGGACAAAATTGGACATGGATGGAATTTTGGAAAGTTTAGTAGTAAGGGCATTTTGGTCATTCAAGGGTAAAATAAATTAAAATACAAAATTAAAAGCCAATTTTGCTCATCTTCAACCCCATGGCCGAATATAGCAAGGAGAAACCATGGCTAGGGTTTTTCAAGCTTCCAAGCTCAATTGTAAGTCCGCTCTAGCCTCGTTTTTAATGATTTTTACGTTTTTAGAGTCCCGGTAGCTCGATTTAGCTTATGCTAGCAATAATTTAACCTAGGGTTTATATTTGGAAAAATACCCATAGGTGAAATTTGTGTATTTTGGTGTTTTATGATAGAATATGAGGTTTTAAATTATGTTAGACAACTTGTGCTGCTCGGTTTTAAGTGAAAACGAGCAAAATGGCTTAATCGGTAAAAATACCTAATAGTCATAAGTACATGTTAGAGTGAGAATTTGATTTTTCCATAGAAGGGAAAAATGATCAGCATGTCATAAAACATAAGAAAATAGGCTGAAGTTTAATTCCCGAGCCTAGGGGAAAAAGTGAAATTATGCAAAAGTTTAGGGGCAAAAGTGTAATTTTGTTAAAGTTCGTATTAAATGCTGTTTTGATAAATGTATGTATTAAATAAGATTAATTTGGTATTATAGATCAAGAAAAACGAGATTCAAGTCGTGATCGAGGAAAAGAAAAGATTGTGGACTAAATTACAAAATCTTTATATTTTGGTACCAAGGTAAGTTCATGTGTAAATAATGTAGCATAAATGTTATTTTTAAGTTATTAATGTTAATTATATGATATGCTGATTTTTAATCGTGAAATATTATGTCTTGTGGTTAATGTTGAGTAATATGCAAATTATGTTTACTACTTGATAAATATGAATTGCTACCGAGTATCGGTTCCGATATTCCATGGAAGACGGCAATGTGAGATCGAGGAAAAAGCCCGTTTGAACCTTAGGAATAGATTAGGATACAAGTGACATGTCACTAGGATGGTTAAGCATCCGAACTCGTTGAGTTGAGTCCAAGTTCAGTTATGGATACGAATGTCCGAACTCGTTGAGTTGAGTTCGAGTTCATGAAATGTAACTAGTCATCCGAACTCGTTGAGTTGAGTCCGAGTTCACTTATGGATGCAAACGCCCGAGCTCGTTGAGTTGAGTCCGAGTTCACTTATGGGCGGGTTACATGGTAGCATGATTACATATGAGGCACTTATGTGCAGATTATCCGTGTATCCGAGTTGTATTCCGATGTGTTCAACGGGTGAAATTTCTAGTGAAATGGAAGAACACTTAAGATGCAAGCGACGTTTTGGTAAGTGTTGTGAAATAGACACTTTGGACAGGTATGTTCTTAACCCTCGGGTTGAAAATAGATACAACAATGATAAGGTGGTAAGATGATGAATGATGTTTAGAAATGTGATATATGTTTTGGTGATACCATGCTAAAGTTGTTTGGTATATTTGTATTGTTATGTTACTTGTTATTTACATATGAACTTACTAAGCATTTATGCTTACTCCTTCCTTATCATTCACTGTAGTTTTGAACAATCCAGCTTCGAGAATCGGACGGGTAGAAGGTTCGATCACACTATCCAAAGGACTTTTATCTTGGTAAATGGCTTGTACAACTACTTAAGTATGGCATGTATAGCAATATACCTATTTTGTGTAAATAATTTTATGATATGGCCATGTTTGGTTGAGAAAATGTTTGATATTGATAAGTGATGGTGATGGCTAATTTAGATCATGTTTGATATTATGGAAGTTTAATAGGTTATCTAGTTCATAAAAATTCATGGAAAGATGAAACTTGCCTTAAAATGTAATATTGCTGCAGCAATGACATGAATTTGAAAAATCACTAAAAATAGTATAAATGGAACTAAATAATGAGTAAGTTATGAAATTGAATCTTAATGAGTCTATTTTCATGTGGATTGAACAAAACAGGCATATAAATTATATTTTATGAGATATTTAAACTTTTCTGAAACAGGGCCAGAGTGATTTCTGGATCCCCTGTTCTGACTTTAAAAATTCATAATAAATTTTAAAAAAATAATTAGAAGTTTTTATTTATATATACAGATTCCTTATTAAGTCTACTTTTAAGAAAAATAAACCTCATAGTCATTTAAATGATTTACAGAGAGATATCTGATTCGTAATACACAGATGTTAGAGCAGTCGAACCCTGAAACAGGGGATAATTTAATTAATAAACTGTACTAATTGGCCCAATAAAAAATTCTAGAAAAAAATTAGTAAATATATATATGAGTCTAGATTTAGGAAAAATTTACGAATCTTGCTTTCGAGTTTCGTAACTCAAGATATGATTTTTCTTGTAACTGTGACGCGAGTAGCTAGAAAGTTGTGAATGTAGAAACAAATGATTTGAAGTTCTTAAATTGATAAATTATGTTCGGTAACCCCTCAAGCTCAACTCCGGTGATGGTCTCGGGCGTGGGGGAATTACATTTAGTGGTATCAGAGCAGGTTTAGTCAGTTCTCGGACTACGTGTTGTATGTACTAATTTTACTATACATGCCATATGTATGAATTGTGATAGTGTGACGACTTGACCTTTTAAATGATTTTTATATAGTAAATGGATCCCGATCTAGCTGTGGCGAGATGAAGTAGAGAGTAATGTGCCACTCCATCAAGGGCAAGGTCGATCGAAAACCCACCTCCTCTCGTTGGTCGGGGAGGAGGAGAAAGGGATCGGGAAGCCTTTCTCCAAATGATGAGTGCATGGTACATCGAGTTCGTTCAGACGAACCCAAATGTACGACCTCCCCACCTCCCCCAATTCCTCAACCTATGCCTCCAATGCCTCAAGGAGTGGATATGATAAAATTTCACAGAACCCCCATTGATAGAATTCGTAAACAAGGGGCTGAAGAATTTAGAGCAAATATTGATGATGATGCAGAGAAAGCAAAGTTCTGGCTTGAAAATTCTATCCGGGTATTTGATGAATTATCTTATACACCTGAAGAATGTTTGAAATCTGCTACATCTTTGTTGAGAGATTCAGCCTATAATTGGTGGAAGACTTTGATTTCGGTGGTACCGAAAGAGAGGGTAACCTAGGAATTCTTTCAAGAAGAGTTTCGGAAGAAATATATTAGTGAAAGATTTATTGATCAGAAATGTAAAGAGTTTCTTGAGCTGAAGCAAGGTAATATGACAGTCTCAGAATATTGAAGAGAGTTTGTTCGATTGAGTAAGTATGCCAGGGAATATGTTTCTATAGAAGCCAAGATGTGCCGACGATTTGAAGACGGGTTCAGCGAAGACATTGAAGTATTTGTCGGGATCCTTGAACTGAAAGAAATGGTAGTCCTAGTTAATCGAGCTTGTAAGGCTGAAAAACTACTTAAAGAGAAGAGGAAGGTAGAGGCTGAGACACGAAATTGGAAGAAAAGGCCAATGAGTAAGGTACCTTCACAGCAACCCGGAAAGTCAAGAAATATAAATCCTCGTTCCCAAGTTTCAGCTGGGCAATCATATGGAAATTTTAAGAAGCAGAATGTGGGTCCTAAATCTCAAAATACTTCTACAGCTAGTGTAGGGAACTCGAGATTTGTTAAACCCGAGTGCCAGCGGTGTGGTAGAAATCATTTTGGTCCGTGCTGAGCAAATGAATGTCTTCGATGTGGTTCTCCGGATCATTTTATTAGAGACTGCCCAGAGAGAGCTGAGAAAGAAAAATTTCAGAGTGTAAAAGCTAGTGGTGCAAACTCGAGGGGAAGGTATCTGAGAAAACCTGGAAGTGAAACAAGCAAGAAGAAAATAGCCGAGATGCAGCAGTTAGATCTCGAGGGAGAGCTCGGCTAGAACTTATGCTATTAAAGCGCGTGAAGATGCTTCCTCACCCGATGTGATTACCGGTACATTTTCTCTTTATGATATTAATGTTATTGCTTTGATTGATCCTGGTTCTACTCATTCATACGTATGCATTAAACTGGTGTCTAGTATGAATATACCTGTTGAGAACACAGAATTTATGATTAGAGTGTCGAACCCGTTAGGCAAATGCGTGACAGTTGATAAAGTAAGCAAGAAATGCCCTTTAATGATTCGGGGTCATTACTTTCTGGCCGACTTGATGTTGTTGTCGTTTGATGAATTTGATGTTATTTTGGGTATGGATTGGTTGACATTGCATGATGCTATAATAAATTGCAAAGAAAAGGTTATAGAATTAAAGTGTGAAAGTGGTGAAATTCTGCGGGTTGAGCCAGACAAATCAGAGGCATTATCTAGTATGATTTCTTCGATGTCGGCTCAAAGATATTTAAGAAAGGGTTATGAAGCTTATTTGGCGGATGTAATTAATACAAAAGAAGTAGAAAAGAAAGTTGAATCAGTGCCGGTTGTGTGTGAATTTGCAGACGTATTTCCAGAAGAATTGCCGAGTTTACCTCCAGTTAGGGAAGTAGAATTTGGTATTGATTTAATACCGGGAATAGCTCCGATCTCGATTGCTCCATATAGAATAGCACCAACAGAGTTGAAAGAATTAAAGTCGTAGTTGCAAGAGTTGACTGATAAAGGCTTTGTGAGACTGAGTTTTTCACCTTGGGGTGCTCCCGTGTTATTTGTGAAAAAGAAGGATTATTCTTGAGGCCATATCAGAATTATTTCTATGGCGGAAAGAGGAAAATGTCTCTTTGATTGTTGGATTTCTTGGAATTCCGGTCTCCATTAAATCAAGTTGAGATCCGGGTTCTATGTCATGATATCATGGGAAATTGAGAAGGGCTGAAAATTTAAGAACAGTTGAGAGTTGAGACTGTAAACTTTTAGATCATATGAGAAATTGAAGAGATGTATTGGAGGTACAGTCTAAGTGCAAGTTCTTCGACACGAATATGAGATTAAAAGTGAAGACCACTTTTTCGGTAAGATTTTGGGGACGAAAATCCTCAAGGGGAGAGTTGTAATATCCCGATTTTGGGCCTAGTCGAATAGTGATTTTGTGACCACAAAATCCGAGATAGAAATAATTATTTTATGATTATTTTGACGTCTATGATATGATTGCATGATTGTGTGAAAATTTCGTGAAGAAATTTTATGCATAAAGTGCTTAAATTGAAATTAGGGACTAAATCGAATAATTTGCAAAACTTGCATTCTGGAAGTTTCTAGTATGAAATTGTTTTGAAATATTAATTAGGAGGTCTTAAATATAATTTTACCAATTTCTAAGTCTATGGACAAAAATTGGACATGGATGGAATTTTTGGAAAGTTTAGTAGTAAGGGCATTTTGGTCATTCAGGGGTAAAATAAATTAAAATACAAAATTAAAAGCCAATTTTGCTCATCTTCAACCCCATGGCCGAATATAGCAAGGAGAAACCATGGCTAGGCTTTTCAAGCTTCCAAGCTCGATTGTAAGTCCGTTCTAGCCTCGCTTTTAATGATTTTACGTTTTTGGAGTCCCTAGAGCTCGATTTAGCTTATGCTAGCAATAATTTAACCTAGGGTTTATATTTGGAAAAATACCCATAGGTGAAATTTGTGTATTTTGGTGTTTTATGATAGAATATGAGGTTTTAAATTATGTTAGACAACTTGTGCTACTCGGTTTTAAGTGAAAACGAGCAAAATGGCTTAATCGGTAAAAATACCTAATAGTCATAAGTACATGTTAGAGTGAGAATTTGATTTTTCCATAGAAGGGAAAAATGATCAGCATGTCATAAAACATAAGAAAATAGGCTGAGGTTTAATTCCCGAGCCTAGGGGAAAAAGTGAAATTATGCAAAAGTTTAGGGGCAAAAGTGTAATTTTGTTAAAGTTCGTATTAAATGCTGTTTTGATAAATGTATGTATTAAATAAGATTAATTTGGTATTATAGATCAAGAAAAACGAGATTCAAGTCGTGATCGAGGAAAAGAAAAGATTGTGGACTAAATTACAAAATCTTTATATTTTGGTACCAAGGTAAGTTCATGTGTAAATAATGTAGCATAAATGTTATTTTAAGTTATTAATGTTAATTATATGATATGCTGATTTTTAATCGTGAAATATTATGTTTTGTGGTTAATGTTGAGTAATATGCAAATTATGTTTACTACTTGATAAATATGAATTGCTACCGAGTATCGGCCCGATATTCCATGGAAGACGGCAATGTGAGATCGAGGAAAAGCCCGCTTGAACCTTAGGAATAGATTAGGATACAAGTGACATGTCACTAGGATGGTTGAGCATCCGAACTCGTTGAGTTGAGTCCGAGTTCACTTATGGATGCAAATGTCCGAACTCGTTGAGTTGAGTCCGAGTTCGTGAAATGTAACTAGGCATCCGAACTCGTTGAGTTGAGTCCGAGTTCACTTATGGATGCAAACGCCCGAGCTTGTTGAGTTGCGTCCGAGTTCACTTATGGGCGGGTTACATGGTAGCATGATTACATATGAGGCACTTATGTGCAGATTATCCGTATCCGAGTTGTATTCGATGTGTTCAACGGTGAAATTTCTAGTGAAATGGAAGAACACTTAAGATGCAAGTGACGTTTTGGTAAGTGTTGTGAAATGGACACTTTGGACAGGTATGTTCTTAACCCTCGGGTTGAAAATAGATACAACAATGATAAGGTGGTAAGATGATGAATGATGTTTAGAAATGTGATATTTGTTTTGGTGATACCATGCTAAAGTTGTTTGGTATATTTGTATTGTTATGTTACTTGTTATTTACATATGAACTTACTAAGCATTTATGCTTACTCCTTCCTTATCATTCATCGTAGTTTTGAACAAGCCATTTCGAGAATCGGACGGGTCAAGGTTCGATCACACTATCCAAAGGACTTTTATCTTGGTAAATGGCTTGTACAACTACTTAAGTATGACATGTATAGCAATATACCTATTTTGTGTAAATAATTTTATGATATGGCCATGTTTGGTTGAGAAAATGTTTGATATTGATAAGTGATGGTGATGGCTAATTTAGATCATGTTTGATATTATGGAAGTTTAATAGGTTATCTAGTTCATAAAAATTCATGGAAAGATGAAACTTGCCTTAAAATGAATATTGCTGCAGCAATGACATGAATTTGAAAAATCACTAAAAATAGTATAAATGGAACTAAATAATGAGTAAGTTATGAAATTGAAGCTTAATGAGTCTATTTTCATGTGGATTGAACAAAACAGGCATATAAATTATATTTTATGAGATATTTAAACTTTTGTGAAACAGGGCCAGAGTGATTTTTGGATCCCCTGTTCTGACTTTAAAAATTCATAATAAATTTTAAAAAAATAATTAGAAGTTTTTATTTATATATACAGATTCCTTATTGAGTCTAATTTTAATAAAAATAAACCTCGTAGTCATTTACATTCTTTATAGAGAGATATCTGATTCGTAATACACAGATGTCAGAGCAGTCGAACCCTGAAACAGGGGATAATTTAATTAAAAAACTGTACTAATTGGCCCAATAAAAAATTCTAGAAAAAAATTAGTAAATATATATATGAGTCTAGATTCAGGAAAAATTTACGAATCTTGCTTTCGAGTTTCGTAACTCAAGATATGATTTTTCTTGTAACTGTGATGCGAGTAGCTAGAAAGTTGTGAATGTAGAAACAAATGATTTGAAGTTCTTAAATTGATAAATTATTTTCGGTAACCCCTCAAGCTCAACTCCGGTGATGGTCTCGGGCGTGGGGGCATTACATTTAGTGGTATCAGAGCAGGTTTAGTCGGTTCTCGGACTACGTGTTGTATGTACGAATTTTACTATACATGCCATATGTATGAATTGTGATAGTGTGACGACTTCTGACCTTTTTAAATGATTTTTATATAGTAAATGGATCCCGATCTAGCTGTGGCAGATGAAGTAGAGAGTAATGTGCCAGCTCCGATCAAGGGCAAGGTCTTGATCGAAAACCCACCTCCCATTGTTGGTCGGGAGGAGGAGAAAGGGATCGGAAGCCTTTCTCCAAATGATGAGTGCATGGTACACTGAGTTCGTTCGTACGAACCAAATGTACGACCTCCCCCACCTCCCCCAATTCCTCAACCTATGCCTCCAATGCCTCAAGAAGTGGATATGATAAAATTTCACAGAACCCCGTTGATAGAATTCGTAAACAAGGGGTGAAGAATTTAGAGCAAATATTGATGATGATGCAGAGAAAGCAAAGTTCTGGCTTGAAAATTCTATCCGGGTATTTCATGAATTATCTTGTACACCAAGAATGTTTGAAATGTGCTACATCTTTGTTGAGAGATTCAGCCTATAATTGGTGGAAGACTTTGATTTGGTGGTACCGAAAGAGAGGTAACCTAGAATTCTTTCAAGAAGAGTTTCGGAAGAAATATATTAGTGAAAGATTTATTGATCGAAATGTAAAGAGTTTCTTGAGTCAAGCAAGGTAATATGACATCTCGAATATTGAAGAGAGTTTGTTCGATTGAGTAAGTATGCTGTGGAATATGTTTCTCTGAAGCCAAGATGTGCCGACGATTTGAAGACGGGCTCAACAAGACATTAAAGTATTTGTCGGGATCCTTGAACTGAAAGAAATGGTAGTCCTAGTTAATCGAGCTTGTAAGGCTGAAGAACTACTTAAAGAGAAGAGGAAGGTAGAGGCTGAGACACGAAATTGGAAGAAAAGGCCAATGAGTAAAGTACCTTCACAGCAACCCGGAAAGTCAAGAAATATAAATCCTCGTTCCTAAGTTTCAGCTGGGCAATCATATGAAAATTTTAAGAAGCAGAATGTGGGTCCTTAATCTCAGAATACTTCTGCAGCCAGTGTAGGGAACTCGAGATTTGTTAAACCCGAGTGCTAGCGGTGTGGTAGAAATCATTTTGGTCCGTGCAGAGCAAATGAATGTCTTCGATGTGGTTCTCCGGATCATTTTATTAGAGACTGCCCAGAGAGAGCTGAGAAAGAAAAATTTCAGAGTGTAAAAGCTAGTGGTGCAAACTCGAGGGGAAGGTATCCGAGAAAAGCTGGAAGTGAAACAAGCAGTAAGAAAATAGCCAGAGATGCAGCAGTTAGATCTGAGGGAAGAGCTCCGGCTAGAACTTATGCTATTAAAGCGCGTGAAGATGCTTCCTCACCCGATGTGATTACCGGTACATTTTCTCTTTATGATATTAATGTTATTGCTTTGATTGATCCTGGTTCTAGTCATTCATACGTATGCATTAAACTGGTGTCTAGTATGAATATACCTGTTGAGCACACAGAATTTATGATTAGAGTGTCGAACCCGTTAGGCAAATGCGTGATAGTTGATAAAGTAAGCAAGAAATGCCCTTTAATGATCATTACTTTCCGGCCGACTTGATGTTGTTGCCGTTTGATGAATTTGATGTTATTTTGGGTATGGATTGGTTGACATTGCATGATGCTATAATAAATTGCAAAGAAAAGGTTATAGAATTAAAGTGTGAAAGTGGTGAAATTTTGCGGGTTGAGCCAGACAAATCAGAGGCATTATCTAGTATGATTTCTTCGATGTCGGCTCAAAGATATTTGAGAAAGGGTTATGAAGCTTATTTGGCGTATGTAATTAATACAAAAGAAGTTGAAAAGAAAGTTGAATCAGTGCCGGTTGTGTGTGAATTTGCAGACGTATTTCCAGAAGAATTGTCGGGTTTGCCTCCAGTCAGGGAAGTAGAATTTGGTATTGATTTAATACCGGGAATAGCTCCGATCTCGATTGCTCCATATAGAATGGCACCAACAGAGTTGAAAGAATTAAAGTCGTAGTTGCAAGAGTTGACTGATAAAGGCTTTGTGAGACCGAGTTTTTCACCTTGGGGTGCTCCCGTGTTATTTGTGAAAAAGAAGGATTATTCTTGAGGCCATATCAGAATTATTTCTATGGCGGAAAGAGGAAAATGTCTCTTTGATTGTTGGATTTCTTGGAATTCCGGTCTCCATTAAATTAAGTTGAGATCCGGGTTCAATGTCATGATATCATGGGAAACTGAGAAGGGCTGAAAATTTAAGAACAGTTGAGATTTGAGACTGTAAGCTTTTAGATCATATGAGAAATTGAAGAGATGTATTGGAGGTACAGTCTAAGTGCAAGTTCTTCGACACCGAATATGAGATTAAAAGTGAAGACCACTTTTCTGGTAAGATTTTCGGGGACGAAAATCCCTGAAGGGGGGAGAGTTGTAATATCCTGATTTTGGGCCTAGTCGGAATAGTGATTTCGTGACCACAAAATCCGAGATAGAAATAATTATTTTATGATTATTTTGACGTCTATGATATGATTGCATCATTGTGTGAAAATTTCGTGGAGAAATTTTATGCATAAAGTGCATAAATTGAAATTAGGGACTAAATCGATTAATTTGCAAAACTTGCATTCTAGAAGTTTCTAGTATGAAATTGTTTTGAAATATTAATTAGGAGGTCTTAAATATAATTTTACCAATTTCTAAGTCGATGGACAAAAATTGGACATGGATGGAATTTTTGGAAAGTTTAGTAGTAAGGGCATTTTGGTCATTCAGGGGTAAAATGAATTAAAATACAAAATTAAAAGCCAATTTTGCTCATCTTCAACCCCATGGCCGAATATAGCAAGGAGAAACCATGGATAGGGTTTTTCAAGCTTCCAAGCTCTATTGCAAGTCCGTTCTAGCCTCGTTTTTAATGATTTTTACGTTTTTGGAGTCCCGGTAGCTCGATTTAGCTTATGCTAGCAATAATTTAACCTAGGGTTTATATTTGGAAAAATACCCATAGGTGAAATTTGTGTATTTTGGTGTTTTATGATAGAATATGAGGTTTTAAATTATGTTAGACAACTTGTGCTACTCGGTTTTAAGTGAAAACGAGCAAAATGGCTTAATCGGTAAAAATACCTAATAGTCATAAGTACATGTTAGAGTGAGAATTTGATTTTTCCATAGAAGGGAAAATTGATCAGCATGTCATAAAACATAAGAAAATAGGCTGAAGTTTAATTCCCGAGCCTAGGGGCAAAAGTGTAATTATGCAAAAGTTTAGGGCAAAAGTGTAATTTTGTTAAAGTTCCGTATTAAATGCTGTTTTGATAAATGTATGTATTAAATAAGATTAATTTGGTATTATAGATCAAGAAAAACGAGATTCAAGTCGTGATCGAGGAAAAGAAAATATTGTGGACTAAATTACAAAATCTTTATATTTTGGTACAAAGGTAAGTTCATGTGTAAATAATGTAGCATAAATGTTATTTTTAAGTTATTAATGTTAATTATATGATATGCTGATTTTTAATCGTGAAATATTATGCTTTGTGGTTAATGTTGAGTAATATGCAAATTATGTTTACTACTTGATAAATATGAATTGCTACCGAGTATCGGTTCCGATATTCCATGGAAGACGGCAATGTGAGATCGAGGAAAAAGCCCGTTTGAACCTTAGGAATAGATTAGGATACAAGTGACATGTCACTAGGATGGTTGAGCATCCGAACTCGTTGAGTTGAGTCCGAGTTCACTTATGGATGCGAATGTCCGAACTCGTTGAGTTGAGTCCGAGTTCGTGAAATGTAACTAGGCATCCGAACTCGTTGAGTTGAGTCCGAGTTCCCTTATGGATGCAAACGCCCGAGCTCGTTGAGTTGAGTCCGAGTTCACTTATGGGCGGGTTACATGGTAGCTTGATTACATATGAGGCACTTATGTGCAGATTATTCGTGTATCCGAGTTGTATTCCGATGTGTTCAACGGGTGAAATTTCTAGTGAAATGGAAATGGAAGAACACTTAAGATGCAAGCGACGTTTTGGTAAGTGTTGTGAAATGGACACTTTGGACAGGTATGTTCTTAACCCTCGGGTTGAAAATAGATACAACAATGATAAGGTGGTAAGATGATGAATGATGTTTAGAGATGTGATATATGTTTTGGTGATACCATGCTAAAGTTGTTTGGTATATTTGTATTGTTATGTTACTTGTTATTTACATATGAACTTACTAAGCATTTATGCTTACTCCTTCCTTATCATTCACTGTAGTTTTGAACAAGCCAGCTCGAGAATCGGGACGGGTCGAAGGTTCGATCACACTATCCAAAAGACTTTTATCTTGGTAAATGGCTTGTACAACTACTTAAGTATGACATGTATAGCAATATACCTATTTTGTGTAAATAATTTTATGATATGGCCATGTTTGGTTGAGAAAATGTTTGATATTGATAAGTGATGGTGATGGCTAATTTAGATCATGTTTGATATTATGGAAGTTTAATAGGTTATCTAGTTCATAAAAATTCATGGAAAGATGAAACTTGCCTTAAAACAGAATATTGCTGCAGCAATGACATGAATTTGAAAAATCACTAAAAATAGTATAAATGGAACTAAATAATGAGTAAGCTATGAAATTGAAGCTTAATGAGTCTATTTTCATGTGGATTGAACAAAACAGGCATATAAATTATATTTTATGAGATATTTAAAGTTTTGTGGAACAGGGCCAGAGTGATTTCTGGATCCCCTGTTCTGAATTTAAAAATTCATAATAAATTTTAAAAAAATAATTAGAAGTTTTTCTTTATATATAAAGATTCCTTATTGAGTCTAGTTTTAAGAAAAATAAACCTCATAGTCATTTAAATTCTGTATAGAGAGATATCTGATTCGTAATACACAGATGTCAGAGCAGTCAAACCCTGAAACAGGGGATACTTTAATTAATAAACTGTACTAATTGGCCTAATAAAAAATTCTAAAAAAAAATTAGTAAATATATATATGAGTCTAGATTCATGAAAAATTTACGAATCTTGATTTCGAGTTTCGTAACTCGAGATATGATTTTTCTTGTAACTATGACGCGAGTAGCTAGAAAGTTGTGAATGTAGAAACAAATGATTTGAAGTTCTTAAATTGATAAATTATGTTCGATAACCCCTCAAGCTCAACTCCGGTGATGGTCTCGGGCGTGGGGGCATTACATGAGGCATATATTGTTCTTGTGTTGAATACTCAAGTGTCTGAGTTGAAGATAGAATCGGTACCAATAGTTAGTGAGTTTATAGATGTATTTCAGGAAGAATTACCCGGACTACCACAAGAGAGGGAAATTGAGTTTGGAATCAAGTTGGTATCGAGCACAGCACCCATTTCTATTGCTCCGTATAGAATGGCCCCAACAGAGTTGAAAGAGTTGAAAGTACAGTTGTAAGAGTTAACAGATAAAGGTTTTGCGAGACCTAGTTATTCATCGTGGGGCGCCTCAGTTGTGTTTGTGAGAAAGAAAGACAGGTCGATGAGGTTATGTATAGACTATAGACAGCTCAATAAGGTAACGATAAAGAACAAGTATCCTTTACCAAGGATAGATGATTTATTCGATCAGTTGAAGGGAGCCACGATGTTCTCCAAGATAGACTTGAGATCTGGTTATTATCAGTTGAGAGTTAAAGAGCAAGATGTACTGAAGACTACTTTTCAGACGAGGTATGGGCATTATGAGTTCCTCGTCATGCCCTTTGGTTTAACTAATGCCTTGGTGGTGTTTATGGATTTGATGAACCGTATTTTCAGCTGTATTTGGATAAGTTCGTAGTGCTCTTTATCGATGACATATTGATTTACTCGCGTGATGACGGTGAGCACGCAGAGCATTTGAAAACTGTGTTACAGACCTTGAGAGAAAAGAAATTGTACGCCAAGTTTAGTAAAAGTGAATTTTGGCTTAAGGAGGTCAGATTTTTAGGAAACATTATGTCGGGTGATGGGATTAGAGTTAACCCAAGCAAGATCTCGGCTATTATTGAGTGGAAACCACCGAAGAATGTGACTGAGGTTCAAAGCTTCTTGGGCTTGGTCGGGTATTATAGAAGGTTTGTTCAAGGGTTTTCTAGATGTCTGATTAAAATTTAATTTAATGTTTTTACCTTTTTTACTTAACTTAAACTTAAGAGATGAAAAAAGACTTCTTTTTTTTCTTTTTCATTGTACAACGACCAATTTTAAAAACCATAGGATTTGATTTTTTTTTTATTCATGAAAACTATCTATAAAAATAATTATATAGAATAGTTTCGACTTTCTAGGGTTACTCCTTAGAGCAAATACTTTTATACATTCCTCTTCTAGTTGATCTACACCATGCTCTATTCTCGTAAGATGATACACACTGGCTAACAGTCCGCCTGGTGCTACATCATAGGCACATTGGGAACGTAGATAATTGTAACCATAGACATATAAAATAACAGCAAGGTTTTTTATGATTGCTACTCCAATGACAAGGCTATTATGGAAAGATGTCAAGTTTGAATGGACAGAAAAGTGCCAACAAAGTTTTAAGAAATTAAAGGCTTTGTTGACCAAATCTCCAGTGTTAGTGCAACCGGAGTCAGGTAAGGAGTTTGTGATATATAGCGACGCCACCTTGATTTTGGGGTACGTGATATATAGCGACGCCACCTTGATTTTGGGGTGCGTTCTTATGCAAGAAGGTATGGCCATAGCTTACGCTTCAAGACAGTTAAAGCTACATGAGAAAAATTACCCGACGTATGATTTAGAGTTGGCTACCATAGTATTCGCGTTGAAAATTTAGAGACACCGTCTGTATGGCGAGAAGTGTTGGGTGTTCACTGATCATAAGAGTCTTAAGTACTTGATGACTCAAAAGGAGTTAAATTTGTGGAAACATCGATGGTTGGAGCTAATAAAAGATTATGAGTTGATTATCGATTACCATCCGGGAAAGGCGAAAGTAGTCGTTGATGCTTTGAGTAAAAACTCGCTATTTGCGTTGAGGACCATGAGTACTCAGTTGACCGTTTCTAACGATTGTTCGGTTTTAGCAGAGTTAAGAGCTAGATCGACATTTCTTCAAGAGATCTACGAAACTCAAAAAGGCGATGAGGAGTTGCAAGCTAATATAGCTCAGTGCGAGACGGGGAAAGAATTTGAATTTCGTATTGGTACCGATGGTTGTATAATGTTCAAAGATAGAGTTTGTGTACCCAAGAACAACGAGTTGATCCGGAAGATATTAGATGAGGCACATAGCAGTTGTTTGTCCATCCACTTGGGTAGTGTGAAAATGTACAACGACCTGAAGAAAACGTACTGATGGTCGGGAATGAAAAGAGACATTTTAGAGTTCGTTTCCAAGTGTCTAGTGTGTCAGCAAGTGAAGGCTGAACATCAGGTACCTTCGGGTCTACTTCAGCCCATCACGGTCCCTGAGTGGAAATAGGATCAGATTACGATGGACTTCATGACAGGTTTGCCATTAACCCCGAAGAAAAAAGATGTTGTCTGTGTTATTGTGGATAGGCTAACAAAGTCGGCACATTTTATACCAGTGCATACCGACTACTCCCTTAAGAGATTGGCCGACTTGTATATTTCTGAGATCGTGAGGCTACACAGGGTGCCCTTGTCGATTATTTTGGATAAGGACCTGAGATTTACCTCGAGGTTTTGGAAAAAGTTACAAGAGGCTTTGGGAAATAAGTTGAGTTTTAGCATAGCATTTCACCCGCAAATCGACGGTCAATCGGAAATAGTGATTCAGATTTTAGAAGATATATTATGGTGTTGTGTTCTCAAATTTCAAGGTAGTTGGGAAAAGTACTTGCCATTGGTTGAATTTGCTTATCACAACAGTTATCAAGCAAGTTTGAAGATGGCGCCTTATGAAGCTTTGTATGGGCGAAAGTGTCGAACGCCCTTATATTGGACCGAGCTTAGAGAGAGTCAGATTCACGGGGTCGATTTAGTCAAAGAGACTGAAGAGAAAGTTAAAGTGATTCGTGACTACTTGAAGGCCACCTCGGATAGACAGAAATCCTATTAAGATTTGAAACGAAAGGAAATTGAGTTTCAAGTCGGTGATAAGGTATTTTTACAAGTATCTCGTTGGAGGAAAGTTCTTAGATTTAGTAGAAAAGGCAAGTTGAGTCCTCATTTTATAGGACCTTATGTGGTTACCGAGAGAGTAGGGCTAGTTGCCAACCGATTAGATTTGCCACTGGAATTGGAAAAGATTCACGATGTGTTTCATGTGTCCATGCTACGTTGATATAGATCAGACCCTTCGCATGTGATTATGCCGTCAGAGGTTGAAATTCATTCGGACATGACTTACAGTGAAGAGCCGGTCAAGATTTTAGCTAGGGAGGTCAAACAGTTGAGAAATAAGAGTATAGCACTCGTGAAAGTTTTGTGGCATAGACATGGAGTCGAGCAAGCCACATGGGAACCTAAGGAGACTATGAGAGATTAGTACCCAAACTTATTCACCGATAAGATTTTCGAGGACGAAAATCCCTATGGGGGGAGAAATGTAACAACCCGATTTTAGGGGCTAGTTGGAATAGTGGTCTCAAGACCACAAATTTGAAGTCAGAGAAATTATTTTATTATTAAAATAGATTCATAGCATGTTTATAATAGTGCATGAAAAATTTGGTGAGCTAATTTTAGCGTTTATGGGCCCAATTGCGAAAAAGGACTAAATCGTATAAAGTGCAAAAGAGTTAAATTGATAACTAAGGGTGCCAAATTGCCATGTATCATAAATTGGGGGTTTTTAAAGTGAAATTGGGCCATTAAATAGGTGATGGCCGGCCATGGTAGATGGAAATGTTGAAAAGTCAACATTAGGTGAAGTTTGATGACATAAGGTGTATTATAATAATACCTAAGCCTAGCTATCATCTTTTTCTTTCATTCTCTCTTTATTCCACCGGTTTTTTCAGCCATTGTTAAGGGTTTTGAACTTCAAAATTTGCAGCAACTTATTCCTCCCACAAGTAATTGATTTTAATGAGTTTTCTTGAAGATTTTTGTATTTTTGAGACCCTTGAAGCATGAGCTTTCAAATGAGGGGTCTATGTTGCAAGATGATTAAGAGTTTAGGGTGACCATGAGATTATTTAGGGTTTTTCTGAAATTTTATGAAAAAAAATGAGCCTTGGGTGTCTTATAAACAACTTTTGTGAAAGGTGTTAGCATGAAAACACCTAATAAGACTAATGTGCATAAGTTGTAAAATAAATAATAAATGTGTGAAATAGTGGGAATTTGGAGTTGCTCTAAGAGTCAAAGAGGTTTAACTAGTCTTGAGAAATAAAGAAATTCGATAAAAAATTATTTTAGGGCCGAGGGGTAAAATGGTTATTTTATAAAAGTCTAGGGGCAAAATGGTTATTTAGCCCAATTGTGAATTGTTAAGTGTTTAGGTTGATAAAGTGACTTAATAAGTGCATTTCGTTATTATAGATAAAAAAATACGAAGTCCAAACCTAGATCGGAGGAAAGCCAAGCAAACCGACTAAATCGGCTAGTAGCCACATTTTGTAATCTAAGGTAAGTAGTATGTAAATAATACAACTACATTGTTAATTATACATGCTTGATTTATTAAAGCATAAATTGCTTGATTGTGAAATTGAGAATGTATAATGATAAATAAGATAGTAGAAATTCTGTTGGAACCTTAGGAAGTAAATTGGATATTCATGCAATGACAATTGGGTCATTCGTGTGTGAGCCAGTGTAAGACATGTCTGGGACATGCATCGGCCTCGAGACGTAAGCCAATGTAAGACATGTCTAGGACAGGCATCAGCTACGAGATGATAGTCAGTGTAAGACCATGTCTGGGACATGGCATCGGCACCTTACCCTATGCTTGAAGCTTATGTAATATCTGGTAGTAATCCGAATGGTTCAACGATGAAAGTTATGTTCCTAAGCTAATGAGGAAAGTATAACCGTGTTGTGAGTGGTACAGATACCTAATTGGTACGTATGAGATATGAGCTCAATATATAATATGTGACTTGTATAGATGGTAATGAGTAAGTGATGCTTATGCCTACCTTAGTGTTATGAGCATGTTGATTATTGATAAATTATTGTTGTATACTTACTTATACGCAAATTACTAACTTGTTATGCTTACTCCCTTCTCTTTTCATTTCCTTACAATGCTGCCTAACTAGCTCAAGGATCACCGAAAGCCAGAGATACGATCACACTATCAACTAAAGCATTCAGTATAGTTGGCTTTATATTTTTAAATATGGCATGTATAGGACTTAGACTTTATTATTTTGTGTCATTGAGATTTGGCCATATGTATTGGCTTGGGTTGGAAACCCTTCAATTTGTATTAAGCCTTGAATGATGGCTAACATTCATTTTGAATTTATAAAAGATGCATTATCATGGTTGAATGAATGTCTATTGTGACTGATTTGGTTATAGGAATTATGCTTGTTTTGGTATTGGTTGGTATTTGTATAGAGAACTACATATGTAAGGGTGGCGATAGGGCTTGGTAAATAGCCTTATATTGTCCACATGGGTAGGCACATGGGTAGGCACACGGGTGTGTGTCTAGGCCGTGTGTGACATACAGTCTACCCCATGGGCGTGTGGTCCGGTCGTATGTCCCCTACACGTAAAAGATTTCAAGTCAGTATGGATAGTAGTAAACACACGGGCAGAGACACGACCGTATGTCTCAGTTGTGTAAAGGGCATTGCCTAGCACACAGACGTGTGACTTGGCCGTGTGGCCCTTAAGAATTTCTGAAGTCAGAAACAGAATGTCCAGGTTTTTACACACGGGCTAAGACACGGGCGTGTCATGGCTGTGTGAAGGACACGAGCCAGAGACACGGGCATTTGCCAGGCCGTCTGAAAACCCTTATAGGTGTGAATTTAGAAATAATTCTATACGGGTGGAGAACATAGGAGTGTCCCTGTCTTGCTTAGGGCGTGTGAGACACACAGGCCATCAGCCGGCCATGTTGGAATGCTCACACGGGCTTGTGCCCCTGTGTCAAAGTGACATTTCTCTATAGTTGGAAAAAGGACCCAAATTGGTCCCAAATGATTTCCGATGTGTGTTTTAGGCCTCGTAAGCCCATATTAAGAATATATTGATAAGTTTAAGAAAGTTTTAAATTTTCCAAGTCATCAGGACTCGGAATTGGTTGTAAGTATGAGTTCAAGTTAGGTAACGCCTCGTATTTTACCCCGACTTAGGATACGGGTATGGGGTGTTACAATCATAATGTTTTCCAATTAAGCTATAATATAAAGAAGAACACTTGAAATACATGAATACAATGAAAGCTCACAAGTGTTTACAAGAAAAGGTATGAAAGAATTAAGCTTTTAGGTTGTTTTTATTGATGTATAAGCTTTGCACATATCTCTTGTTGTTATAGGACCTTTGGAAGATGGTATTTATACCCTCTAATTGATTTCCAACTATTGTGGTTGTTGAGAAAGTGAATATAGCCATTGGGATGAAAATACCAATTTATTTAATTCACCTACAACAAAAGGTATCAATACTTTTTTCACGAGTATTGATACTATTAGCATTTAATGCCTGATTTAGTGACCATTGAAATAAGTTTACAATGATACCAAAGAAAAATTACCGAAACCTGGTAAAATGTATCGATACTTTTTGTGTAATTTGAAAATAGTTAATATGGTATCAATTTTAGAATGGGTATCGATATCTTCAAAACTATCGATACTTGGACAAAAAGTTTTGATACTTTTTGTCCTGGAGCAATACTAACTTGTTTGAAAATAGTTAAAAACATAATTGAAAATGTTTGATTTAATTGAAACCATTTCAACTTGATTTTATCAATTTGTTCAGCTTAACTTTGATTCAAAGATACATTAATTTGTTATATCAAAACATATTATCAAATAAGGCTTAGTTTAACGTAAAGTTGAAGCCTTTGTAGTGTCGACAAATCTTGTCCTTCACCACTGACAATGAGTATTTCTTATTTCTGTCTTTTCCATGGACTTTATGATCCTATTCATTCATGGAATGAATAAATTATTTTCCTTTAAAAAATATATATTTAATAGTTTAACAAGTTCTAACCTTAATAATTAACCAAATTTATTATCAAAACTAAATGCTCGTGTAAAGAAAATAAAAAACATCTTTTCAATTTTTTTCATTTTCAATATTGAGTAACTTAGCCCCTTTAAAAAAATTAAAACTGTGACAGCCTTAAAACGACCCTAGTCGGAATGTGGTTTCGGGACCACAAAACCGAGGCATAAAAATAATTTAATATTTACTTTATTGCCTATAATATGTGTTAACTCATGTGTGACATTTTTGATGTTTTAATTTAGAATTATAAATGTGAATTTCACTAGAAAGGACCTAGTAGAAAACTTTGAAAGTATGATGGGGAAATGTGTGATGACTAATTTAAAGCATGCATGCAAAACAATGGACTTGCATGTCAAATTTCCCCCTAATAGCTAGTGGCCGCCATGACAAGGAAATATGGGCAAGACATATCATGAAACATGTTTTGTAAGTGCATTATGTAAGGAGAAATAAAATAAGATGCATGGGTAATAAAAAATAAAAAAATTGTGTGTGAAGGCTCTCCCCTCCCCATTGCCGTGAGTAGAGGAAAAGAGAAGAAAAAAATTGTTGTTCATCTTTTTTTCATTTTCTTTGAGCTAAAATTCTAAGGAAAAAGGAAGGGGTTCTTGCTTCATGCTTGGTTTGGAGGGGGATTAGGAGGAAGTTTGGCCATACTTGTGTCAAGATTAAGGTATGTTTGAGGTTGTGCCATGGGATTCATGCATGTTTTTAGTTGCTAGCTTGATGTTTTTATTAGCCCATGGTTCAAATCTTTGCCATGTCATGGAATGATATTCGGCCAAAGTGGATGTGTTGTTAATGCCATTGCATGCTAAATATCAAGCTTGATAATGATACATGTGATGGGGGATTGAGGACTCTTAGATTTTCTTTTAGCATTTTTGAATGAGATACTAAGTTCTTTGTTTAACCATGACCAAATTGAAACGGTATGGTGTGGTGGTGTATTCGGCCATGGTATATCCATAAGTACGATTCATGCATGTTGCATGGTAAGTAAGATTTGAGCTTTGGATATGTGTTTATATTTGGATATAAGCAACTTGAGATTCGGCCCTTGTACCTACATGAATATATGTTTGCACATGATGTATTGGTATGACATGTATACTATTTCAAGGTGTATATTTGCTTGTGATGATGTTTCAGTTATGAAGGGAATGATAGATGTGTATTGAGTTACAATATGGAATGCGTTAGTTAGTAAAATGTATGCTGTTTTTTTTTGTGTGGTATTAAGTGTATAATTGGCCTCAACATGGACATGCATATTCGGCCACATGAGGGGAAATGGTGTGCATGCATTCGGTTAGAGGCAAGCATATTGATGCCTATTCTTGGCTTAGAAAATCTGGCTAAGGAGAGTACTAACTAATGTGTTGAGTTGATTCATGATTTCCGTACATATGTGACTTTAATGTCTAATGAAAATATGTGGGCTAAGTACCTTGAATTCCTCTTTCGATGCTGAAATGATAAAACCAATTTATTTGTTAAATTAAGCTCAAGAGCAAAGGGAGCTAAATCCGATAAGGGAAGGAAAAATTAGTCGAATAGCCGTTTAAATCGTTCGACCACGTCCGAGGTAAGTTCTCGAGTAATGGAACTTAGATTATGATTTGATTAGATCATGCTCTTTGTGTGTGGCTATTGAGCCGAAATTGCAAATGTGATAAGTGACTTGTGTTTGAATTTTGCTAATGAGAATGAAATACTGAATGTGTCATGATTTATTGATAATTGTGCTTGGCTATTTGAATGATCTCCGGCTAAGTCCCGAAGGCTTTGTGTTAAGTGACCATATCCGGACTAAGATCCGAAGGCATTTGTGCGGGTTAATAAATCCGGTTAAGCCGAAGGCATTTGTGCGAGTTACTAAACCGGGTTAAGTCCCGAAGGCATTCGTATGAAGTTACTATAACCGGGTTTGTCCCAAGGCATTTGAGCTAGTCGTTATATCTGGTTAAATTCCGAAGGTACGTGATTCGAGAACGAGCGTTCTTGCTGTAAAAATTTCAGTTAATACGCTTGAAAAATTCCAGCAATGAGGTATGTTCGTATGTGCTTGAAATTAGTTGATTCCCTTCGAATGATATTCGCTCAGTCGAGTAATGAGCTTCGGTATTTGGCTAAGATGATCCCTTATGTATGAATATAGGGGTTGGAATGTGAAATAAGTATGACATTGAGAATTTGTGCATACGAAATTATCCGTTAGCTATATGATTGCTATGCTTTTGTTGTGCTGGAATCCCTTGCTCAAACTTACTAAGCATAAATTGCTTACTCCGTTTCTCTGTTTCTCTGTTTTATAGATTTTGCTCGTTAGCTATCGGATCCGGGATCATCGAAGTCGAAGTCATCCACACTATCAAAGCCCTTTTGGTATTCTTTTAGTTGAACTCCGGATATGGCATGTATAGGACTACCCTTTGCTGTTTTTCAAATACGTTTTGCGATGTATGTGTACACCATGCGAAAATGGCTCGTAAAAGTGGGGTATGGCATTAGACTATTTGTGTTTATGTATATATGTATGGTTTCATGATGTGAGCATGGACTGGAATGGAAGTGTTAGGCAAATGATCAGCCATTGGAATGGCTAAATATGAGTATATGTGGACCTATGTATGACAAAACTCCAGTTGGTCCATGGAAACCACGAAATAGGTAAAGTTTACCTTAAAAACAGATACGGACAGCAGCAGTGGTGAGTATTTGAAAAATCACTAAAATTTGTAGGAATGGAATTAAATAGTGAATAAATTATGTAAATGAACCTTGATGAATCTACTTTCATATGGAAGAAACAAAACGGTCATATGAGTTATATGTTAAGAGATATTAAAGTTCTCGTGAAACAGGGCCAGAACGGTTTCTGGATCCCCTGTTTCGACTTTGGAAATTCATTGTAAATTAACCAGAGATGATTAGGAGTCATGCCATATATGTATAGATTTCTCTTTGAGTCTAGTTTCTAAAGAAACAAACAGCATCAGTATTGAATACCTGTACAGGAAGATATCCAATTCGTAATGCATAAAGGTCAGTGTAGTCGAACCTTGGAATAGGGGAGACTTTAACTAATAAACTGTACTAATTGGCTTGACCAAAAATTTTAGAAAAAAATCTGTAGATGGAAATATGAGTCTAGTTTCGGGGAAAAATTACGAAACTGATTTTCGAGTTTTGAAACTCAAGATATGATTTTTAAGGCGACAGTGACGTAGTAACCAGCTTGTCTGGAAATTTTTAAATGGACAGTGAAAATGATTAAGTTAAGTTTGTGTGCACCTTGTGTTCGACTCCGGTAATGGACTCGGATACGGGGTGTTACAAAAACAATTTATTCTATGTTAATTTCAAAAGTAAGCAACTAAGGACGACTAATGATAATAATTAATATTTTTTTGTCAATTGTACATAATTTTGATTGATATAATAACAAATTAAGCTCTTAATGTTTATATATTCTGTCAATCTAGTTTTGATTTTAAAAAATATTTATAAATTAACTTGGCCAACTTGCTCAAATTCGGAAGGGATACAAGATTTATTTTACATAAAAACATTAAGGATGCTATAAGTCTTTGTATATTTCAAAAATTAGGAATTTAGTCCTTGTACTTTTATTTCATGAAATTTAATCTCTCTACTTTTCAAATTTCTAAACTAAGGTCCAACTGCTAACACTAATATTTTTTTCTTAAATTCAAGTTAATTACAAAAAAAAAACAACAATATTAATAGTTGAATCTAAATTTTAAAATCTACAAAAATAAGAGGACTAAATTCCATGAAGTAAAAGGGACTAAATTTATATTTTTCGAAAAAGTAAGGGACTTGTGGCACATTTGAACAAAAAATAATAATTATCCCAACCATCCAACAAATATAATAAAAGACCAGGAGAGAAGTTGCTTGGAAACTTCTCAGTCATGTATAATTTTGTGACCGAGATTTGGACGTGGATCCAAGATAGGTAAATTACATAAACGCAAAAGAGCAAACTAGATTAAACTCTTCTTCTTCTTCTTCTTCTTCTTCTTCTTCTTCTTCTTCTTCTTCTTCTTATTCTTCTTTTCTTTGTAAGCGGCAACCGTTAATGTTCAACTCGGATCCTTAACCAAAAATGGAGATTGAGGAATTACCTTGTGAAGAACATCATCAGATTTTAGACGTTCACATTGCCGGTAGTTCATACCCCCCTTTTGTTCTTTCCTTCAAAAACTTAACTTACGATGTCAAAGTTAGCACCAAATCTGGGTTTCCCTTTCGTTGGAAGAAACCAAATGTTTCTTCAGGAAATACAACAAAGAGCTTGCTCAGAGGCATCTCAGGTGAAGCGAAAGAAGGCGAAACAATGGCGATTTTAGGTGCAAGCGGGTCGGGTAAATCGACCCTGATTGATGCGCTTGCAAACCGGATTTCAAAGCAAAGCCTCAAAGGCTCCATCACTTTGAATGGGGAGGTCTTGGATTCCGACGTGTTGAAGGTGATTTCAGCTTATGTTATGCAAGATGATCTTTTGTTTCCGATGTTGACAGTGGAAGAGACGCTCATGTTTTCGGCCGACTTCCGGCTTCCTAGGTCGGTTTCCAAGTCGAAGAAGAAAGCTAGGGTTCAAGCTTTGATCGATCAACTAGGGTTGAGAAATGCAGCAAAGACTGTGATTGGCGATGAAGGTCATAGAGGTGTTTCGGGAGGTGAACGAAGGCGAGTTTCAATCGGTATCGATATAATTCATGATCCAATACTATTGTTTCTCGACGAACCGACTTCTGGGCTCGACTCAACTAGTGCGTTCATGGTTGTTAAGGTCCTTCAACGAATTGCAGAGAGTGGAAGCGTTGTAATAATGTCAATTCATCAACCAAGTTCGAGGATTTTAGGACTCATTGATCGCTTGATAATCTTGTCACAAGGAAGAACATTATATAGCGGTTCTCCATCGAATCTCCCACAGTTCTTCAGTGATTTCGGGCACCCAATTCCAAACAACGAAAACCCATCCGAGTTCGCTCTTGATTTGATCCGTGAACTCGAAGGAACTTCCTCAGGAACCCAGATTTTATTCGAATTCAACAAGTCATGGAAAGCTTCATCAATGGATGATAATGGCGGCGATGATACTATTTCCAACAGACGATATACTCTTCCACTTAAAGACGCCATAGCCAAAAGCATTTCTCGTGGAAAGCTCGTCTTTGGCGGCAATGGTGCCAATCATTCATCATCAGTTCCATCTTTTGCCAATCCATTTTACATCGAACTGATGGTACTGTCAAAACGATTGTTAACAAACTCGAGACGGATGCCGGCGAAGTTCGCAGTCAGATTAGGGACGATAATTGTCACCGGAATCGTCCTCGCCACCATGTTTTGGCAGCTGGATGACTCCCCCGCCGGTGCTCAAGAGCGGTTAGGTTGTATATCCATTTCCATCGCCACAATCTTCTTCAACTGTATTACCGAAGTTCCCACTTTTATTCAAGAACGATACATTTTTATGCGAGAAACCGCATACAATGCTTATAGACGTTCTTCGTACGTTCTCGCTCGTTCTTTAACCCACATTCCATTACTATTCAACCTTTCGGTCACCTTGTCGTTGATAACCTTTTGGACCGTCGGCCTCGCCGGCGGCGTCCCCGGTTTTTTATTCTTCTTCGTGACAATTCTCGCCTCGTTTTGGGCCGGAAGTTCGTTTGCGGCGTTTATTTCAGGACTAATCCCCGATGTCTTCCTTGCCTTCGTTAGCGGCATCGCCATTGTCTCCTACTTCCTCTTCCTTTGTGGCTTCCTTGTGGCTCGAGATCGGTTACCTAAATACTGGCTATGGTTTCATTATATCTCATTGGTTAAATACCCATATGAAGCTATCTTGCAGAATGAGTTCCTTGATCCAACGAAATGCTTTGTTTTGGGCGTTCAACTCTTCGATCAGTCGGCACTTGCAACTCTGCCGGCGCCGGTGAAAAGTGAGCTTTTGAAGAGCTTGGGGCGTGTCGTGGGGAGGAATATAACGAGCTCAACGTGTTTAACAACGGGGAAAGATATTCTAAAGCAGCAAGGGATCGTGGAGTTAAGCAAATGGAAGTGTGTGTGGGTTACAGTTGCATGGGGCTTTTTCTTTAGGATTTTATTCTATTTAACATTGTTGCTTGGGAGTAAGAACAAGAGGAAGTAAAGAGGCTATGTTACAATCTGGTACTCATTGCAGGCAATAATATTTGATGAAACTCGAAGCATAAAAATCTACTTTATTGAGTATAGGAATTTATAATTAATTATTATTTAATTATAAATAAAATTATTAATATATAACTATTTTTATTTAAATAAAATATTTTATTATTCATCCATAACACATTAAATATTTTTGTTGTGTGTGTTTTCGTTTATTTTCCTCTAAAAAAGAAGCACACATTTTAGAAATCACCCTTCGCTTCGAGCTTTGACTTCAATTTCGTCTCATAGGAAGCTTGAGGTTTAATTTCTATAAAAATTGATATAACTATTATTTTAATCTCTCATCAGTGATGAGCTTTTCAATATATTCCTTTTATTTTAATTTAACATTTTATTTTATTTTATACAAAGGTATTCTTTAGTAGGTGATGAGGTGAAGTTTTCAAATATTTGGAGTAAGAACGAGAGGAAGTAAGAATTTCATGTCAGAATGCATCGACTGTGTGATTTTCTCTATGCTTTTTATTTTTATTTTAATTTATTTCACCCTTTAAATTTATAAAATTTTTAGTTATTTTAATTCTTAAATTTATATTTGTCACATCATTTAAAAATATATGAAAAATTAAAGGTCTATTTACTTTGCTAATGTAACATTCTTGTGATAGTCCACGTGTATATCGTAATTTTAATTAATTATTTTTAAAAAATTAAAAAATTAAAACATATATATTTTATAATTTTTACTTTTAAATAATTTTAATATTTTTTAATTTTTAAAAAATAAATTTTATCAATTTTATGAAATTTTTAAAATTTTTAAAATTTTAAATTTTAAAAATAACTAATTGTTGATATGACATCCACATGATAGTCTACCTATATGCTAAATCAGCCAAGTTAAGGATGCTAACTTTTTCATTTATTTTAGGGTAATTTGACAAATGATGCAAGTTTAAGAACTAAAAGATGTAAAAAATAAAATGGAGGGCAATAAATTTTCTTTTATGTAAAATCTAAAAAAAATAAACATGATGAAATTTATTAAATACACCGTAATCTTTAACATTTTGAACACCTTTTAACTTTATCAATTTCAATTAAAACTTCTTTTATTTATACCTTATTTATTTTTAAATATATTTATTAAATAAAATTATTATAATTTAGTACTAGTTTTAAAACAAAACCATTTATATTCACTGGTACACATAGTTTTAAAACAAAACCATTTATATTCACCGGTACACTAATTCTAACGATCATGATTTGACTTCAATTTGAAGCTTTACGTGGGGAATGTACAATAAGCTAAGACTAAGAAGGGAAGAAACTTCAGAGAAGGTGGCAAAACAAGCAACACCATCTTGATATCCCCTTACATCAAAGCTTCGTATCTATGGCTACAGCTATAGACGATGACGGCTGCCAAAATTATTTAAAACTTTTGGGTAATCCATTTCAATAGTTACTTTTAAGTATGAGTGATTTTTATTTTGATCAGTTTGGTCACTAAAAGAAAAAATTGATCAATTTGGTATCTTTACAATTAAATGATAATAAAATATTAACTGCATAGTTTCACATTATTCACTCTAAAATTAGGGTAAATTATATGTGTTAATAACTTTATGGGTAGTTTATATTTTGGGTACCTCAAACAATAAGTGAAAGTACATCGGTAGTCTTTTCCTTACCATTTAATTGTGGAGTAACCAATTTAATCCAAACTTTTCCAAACTTTTTGAAGAGATCAAGTTGACAAAAAAAAAAAGACTAGAATAGAAATCACCATTATTTAAAGTGGATAATGGGTAATATACCCGTTTTATACAAGTTCTAAACCCAGTTACAAATTACTACTTTATTTAAGATATTTTCTGAAAGCTACTTGATGTAAGAGTTTATTTCAGTTTTTGGGGTCCATATTCCCGCTCTTCAAAAGGAATAAATGATAGTTAGCAAATATTTTTGGACTTTGTCTTAGAAAAGTTGTTAGTATAAAATCAAAAATTAAGTAGTTCTTTTATGGAAAAGATTTCTCAGTATTAATTATATTACCATGGTCTTAAAAATTTTAATTTTAGGCATCAATAAAATAGTATCACATTATCAAATTTTAAAGATAACATAGTATTATTATATACTCATCTATATTTATTATCTTCTCTAACTTAATTTACTTTTAATTAAATTATTTAAAATAATTAATTTTTTAATTATAAACAAACATCTTTTCTTTTTTACAATTTTTAATCATTTTGTTTTTCTAGAAGTTAATATTTTTATTTTTGTGCAACAATTTTTAAAAAAATTAGTTTCTAGACCATGGATTTTTTCATTTTAAATGGTTTCTATTTCATACTATACTTTTTTTTAAAAAGTGAAAAATTACATTGTAGCGAATCTCCAGTAACAAGAATTATTTAAATTTTAAAGTTTCTATGTTATTTGATTTTTTTAATTACTTATGTTTTTCTAAAAATATATAGATTTGAAAGTAGTTTAATTATGAATGAGTGTATAATAATAATTTATTGTCTTTAAAATTTGATGTTATGGTGAAATATTATTGTTATGCCTAAAACTAAAGTTTTACAATTATACTAATATAAATTATTCTTAATTAATAAAAATTATTGTTGACGAATTTGACAGTTGTTAACCTTACAAATGGAAGTAATGTGAAGTTAGCATGAGGAATGCAATGTGGATGATGACATTGAAAATTTACAAAATAAAAATAAAAAATAAAAACATTAATTAAAAAGTCAATAAAAATGTATATCCAAAATAAATCTGGACATGGATGCCTAAGTTCATTTGATTTTGAACATTAATTTATCCATCATATTCATTCTGGATGAGTAGAAAATTGAAAAAAAAAAAAACCTTCAATAAGGACGGTTGTAAAATAGATATTCAAAGATTCCTAAGGAAAGATTTAGCTTTCCTTCAATGATATTAATTATATAAGATTAAAAATATGTAAAAAATAAAAAAATAAAAAATTTAAAATAAAAATAAAATATATATAATTGGTATAATTATTATTTATATATACTATATAAAATATAACAAATTCAAAAAATATACAAAAATTTCTACAAAATTCAAAGAATAACCTAATATTCAAAATAATTTATATAAAAAGTATGAAAATATATAAAATAGAAAAGATTCAAATATGTATATCTTATATCTTGGCTCGAGTAAGATAGAATCGTAAACATAAAATTTTTAAAAAAATTAAAAAAATGAATGACATAAAACATATTGGTCAATGTTGAGGCAAGTTTTGGACTAGTCTGCTAAGTGCTTGTCAGAAGTAGCCACTTCCATCGACTCTGTAGTAGTCCAACAAATTTTTCATATTTGGAGTTGACAATTCATCGAAATAAAATCTTTGGGTTTTGAACTATGCTAATATTGTGGATATATGGAAGCCAAACTTTGAACACCAATCTATTAAATGCTACTATCCTTGAAGATTGGATTGGATCAGAATCACATTGAAGACTTCTTTAAAGAATGAATCTCCATTGAATTCACTTTATATTGCAGCTAATTAGTATATTGCTTTTTCTATTTTTTAGATAATATTATTAACGGCTTGGATTGTAATTGGTCTCTAATATGTTAGAAAGTCTCAAAATCTCTTATTTATTGAGAAAGTTGTATAGGTTTTGTAAGTGAACATAGAAAGCATTTTATTGTTCATTGAAGAAAATATTTTATGAATGTAATTGACAGTAAACAAATCATGTTTACAACCTAAATTCTTAAGGGGAGAATTTAGAGGTAAGTATTCTAACCTTTAGGTACAAAAGTGAGATTTATATGCTTAAAGAGTGACAGGACTTGATCCACTTGTTGTATTGTGAATTAAAGATAGTAGAATTATTTATTGAGTTAGACTCTGCAGAAGTTGAAAAACCAAACTACGTAAACAATCATATGTGTTCATTATTTACTTTGTGTACTTGTTTTGTGTAGTGGCAATTAAAGTGGCCACTATAGTCTGACAGATTCATTCAACGTAATTTGTTTAAAGAATTAACAACTTTAGGTTCCAAAAATTAGTATCAGAGTTACACACTTAAAGTAATTAGTGGTGATTCCTAGTGTTATTGATTGCTAGCAAAGGAAGGATCTATTTGTCACATCTCAAAATTTCCAGTAGTGGACATGTAGCACTATTCTGGTAGTAGATATAGTGAATTGGCAGAAAAATTTGAAAAAATAAGTAAGTTAAAGGAATTCTTAGTAAAAAAAAATTGATTTTGGATATGACAATTTGTGAAAAGAGTTTTATAAGTAAAAATGCGACAAAAGGACTAAATTGCATATTTTAAAAAATTTAAGGACCAAAGTGCAAATATGACCACATTAGGAAAAGGTAGTCTTTAAAGGTGAACAATCATAAGTTGGAATATGTTTTGGGGTAATGAAAATCACTTTTGGGACTAAATTGGAAAGGTTGGAAAGTACAGAAATTTAGTTTAATTGAGGATGAAATCAAGTTTTGGAGGCTTGATTATGTGATTCGGAGCATCCAAAGGTAAGTACGTTGGATTCTCTTTCTTATTTTAAAAGTTTATGAAATTGGTAACATTAGTGTAAAAAGTATTTAAATCATTACATTATGAAAATATGAAAAATACATATATCGATGGTGAAGAAATTAGTTATTATAAAGTTAATAATAAGTATTATTTGAGGAGTATAAACTATGTTGTTAATGTGAGAATATAAATAAAGTTATCATAGTAAAAATAAAATTATATTACTTAATTAGTTTCTTCAAGTGGTCGATAAAGTCGATTCTAGGTAAAACATGGAAAAAGGCTATGTAACACCTCGAAAATTTTTTTTACCGTATATTGCTACTAAGGAACTCGGTAAAATTCTAATATGAGAAATGATATTCTGATGGATTAATTTATTTTAAATTATTAAGTAGCCTTTATAAAGCAATTTATGTCAACACGACTGTATTTTGATTTTTCCACTGAAAGTAATTTAGATATTTAGAACCCATGAGAAATTAAATGTTAGAGTAATTTTAGACTTGTGGTGCTGAGATTATGAGACTTTTTTATTTAAATTTTATTGTTAAAATGATATTTTTAATCACATGTTGAATTTTTTATTGACTTGTTGGCCATTTCAATAATTTTTTTCAAAATAAACATGGGTTAAAAGAGAAACATATCTTCTCTTTTATTCATACCAATGGCCGACCATCAAGAGGAGAAACTTCATTTTTCTCTATTGTTCCACCAATTCTTTTCATTTCTATCCCTATTTCACCATTTTCATCATTTCTTTGTAAAATCTTCATCATAAAACCTTGATTGAGCCATTTCCCTCATCATATCCATCATCCAATAAGCTAGGGTTTGAACTCTAGTAAGTGATTGAACTTGGTAGGAGTGAGAAAGGGTTGTTTTAGGTATGGGTTTTAAAGTTTTGATCTCATACATGCTTAATTTCATATTTATTGCAAGCTATTGAGTTGTTGAACCATATTAATGGATATCTAATTATTATATGTTAATGTGTATTTATTGGTTATGAAAAACAAATTGAAGAAGAAACAAAGAAATCAAGCAAGGGGAAGGAGAAAATAGTAGATTAAGAGTGAAGAAGGCTTTTCCATCACTTTTGAGAATTTTGTGTGGTAAGATTTTATGGAATTCTCATAAAAATACTTATATTGAGATTTAATAGTTTTTTTTATATTATATTGAGTATAAAATTGTATGATGGTACTTATATGTTTGTCAAAATATGGTTTCAAACATGTCTGTAAAAGTTTGACTATGTCGAATGATAGTAAAATTGGTTAATGTCATGAAATTTATTATATAAATGATTTTTGAATAAAGTCTCCTTGTGGAGATATAACTGAAAGCTTTAAATTTTAATTTTATGCTACGAATAAAATTATTTATTCTTATTATAGTGGTTATTGCTTTGAACATTGTTTTGGAACTGTAAGTTTATTTTGAAACATAAATAAAAATAATCAAGAAATATTTAAACAAGGAAGTGGTAGCTTAGATAAATAGTTAGGATACAATTGACATGCTAATAAGGGACTTCTATTACATCTGTTTACAAATGAGATTTCAATCGTGGCTTATCCTTCGGGCTCAGTAATTCGATACTCCTATTACAGGACATTTAATCAAAGATTACCTCAACACTTTCGAGCCAATACTTTGCTATAATCAGATCGACCCCATTTACTCCACTAAACTCCTTACCACCCAACACCCATAGACGCTCAACTGGCAGTCTCTAATTGGCAGGAGTAGGGTTGGCACTAGTAATCCACTGAAATGCCCTAATCATGGCTTGCATAAGAGGGCCAACACTCTCATCCAATATGTTTACTCTACGAGGCGACACAGGTGGTGCAAAGGATGTACCTTCCTCTGGAACATTCCCATTCACATTAACACGTCTATGAGGCATATTATAACTACAATAACCACACACAAATAAACAAATAGTGCGAGTGGCGGCAGTGATCCAATGCTTATTACTATAAAAACATTTCAACAAAGGCAATGTGTTCTAAATCTTACCTAAAAATAAGAAATTTCAAAATAATTTCGAACAAAGATACTCAAGTTAAATAGTCTAGGTACTATGAAAACCAGGTCCAAGGGTTACGTTACCCTAGTCCCGAGTATTAACAACTTAGGTTTGGGTGTTTAAATAACCTACACTTTGATACCAACAAATGTAACACCCCTAACCCAGCCTAGTCATCGGACTTGAGTTACAAGATGTTACAACAACTATTAGAACTTATACAAATAAATGCATAGCAACAGATAAGTACAAATGTTATCATAGTTAATCGTTACAGATGAAATCATGACTTTTAAGCGGTAATAGAAGTGAATTTCCTTGAGAAGTAAAGAACATTTTAATAAATTTAAAATCTCTATAGTAAGTATCGATACTAAACAAGTAGGTATTGTTTCTTATGTGTTAGGTATCAAACTAAAGTACTTATCGATACCATTTTAGCTCTCTACCAAAGTTTGGTTCAAAATAATTTATCAATACCTTATGGAGGTATCTGTATTTCTATCACAAGTACCAATACTTGTCTTTGGATATCAATATAAAACTTGGTTACTATTGATTTTTGAAAACTTTTCATTTGGTAAGGTATCGATACTTTGGTCTTGAGTATCGATACTTCTACTTAGTTTACTAAAAGTCCTCAAGTTAAAGCATACTTAATGCTCAAAGTAGTGTTCCTACTTTATTTACAAATGATATTTAACTTAACCAAGCCTATTGCAAAAATATTCATACAACTATTTCCTAACTTTTAACCAATGAGAATCATTTATAAACATTCAAATAGTCCGTAAATCAAAGCTTGAAACATATAGAAACCATAAGAAAGTATAATTCTAAAAAAATATCCCACATTGTTTTTATTCTTAGAACTCAAAACCATAAAACATACTTAACCACAATGCCTTGTACGGATCACTTCCTTGCCACTTCGCACTCCCAAACATACTATTTCTCTGTAGAATTAGATAAAGATTTGACCTCAAACAAACTCAATGAATGTTTGAAAGTACTACTAAGCATACACAATAGCATAAGTTAGACAAAAGCATACAAAGGGATATTTCCATTCTATTTCTTGTGAACTCAAATAAACATTTTCATGCTTCATTATCTTATAAGTTTTTCATCTTCAATCACATATGTTCACATACAAAGCAACATATACATATATATTACCAATAATGATAATTTAACAACTTGTGAATATGCAACATATAGGTGGATTCAATAACTACACATTGGACAAAATGAATCTCCATCGCACCAATAACTCAAAGAGTCTAACATGTCCCATAAGTATAGGATTAAGCTAAGTACTTTTTGAAATCACAAAAATGTCTCGATGAATGGAGCTTAGCTCGATATTCCCTTATCTCTCCAATATATCTTAGGGCCTCAACACCCAAATCACAAAATGCAAGGGTGAGTACTCACAATCCTATGACATGCCAACTATATCCAACGGTTTGAAGAGTTCACAAGACCAAAATATCCATAATTAGATATATTTATTTGTTGTTATAATGCACATAATCTCTGTTCAAGTTTATCAGTTTCACATCACAATCTCATAGAAGATGCTTTTCGGTCACACATTTAATTGTAGTAGAAATGCCACAATGGTGTTCATTGCGCTATCATATATAAACCTCATAAGCGTGCTTTAAAAATCAGTAAATCACATACCACATTCATGTATTATCACACTTTGGCTATTGCACTAGCGGCACAGGTGGTACAAAGGAGGTATCATCCTCAGGATGTTCGCATTCAAATTAACACGTCAACTAGGTATATTGTAATAGCCCAAAATTGGGTCTAGTTGGAACAGAGGTTTCGGGACCAAAAAATCCGAGATAGAAATAATTATTTTATGATTATTTTGAGGTCTATGATATGATTGCATGATTGTGTGAAAATTTCATGAAGAAATTCTATGCATAAAGTGCTCAATTTGAAGTTTGGACTAAATTGAATAAGTTGCAAAACTTGCATTCTAGAAGTTTCTAGTATGAAATTGCTTTGAAATATTAATTATGAGGTCTTAAATAGAAATTTGACCAATTTCTAAGTGATGGACATGTAACACCCCTCGCCCGTATCCCTCGCCGGAATAGGGTTCGAGGTGTTGCCCGACTTAAACTCAGTCAATCACACAAAAACAGTGCTGAAAAATTTCAATCAATTTAAAACTTTTCTTTTCACATGCAATCTGTCTCATATATGGGCTTACGAGGCCCAAAACATCACTAGCCAACACCTTTGGCTAAATTATAATATCACATACTCAACATTAAAACCCCATACATGACATAGACTCGAAATACTAGGATTTACTTACACCAATAGCGTGAGCTCGATAGTGTGATAATATCTCCAGCGAACTCCAACCCGAGCAGGTAAACGAAGTCAACAATCTATAAAATAGAAGAATATAACAACGGAGTAAGCTTTCATAAGCTTAGTAAGTCTTAAGCAATGCAAACAAATAAACACAATTATACTTCGATTATTCAATTTCTTAAGTGGCCATATTTTAGGTATATTGCCATCTGGCCAAATACACACAAACACATAATGCACGTTCAGCATTCTTATCACACTTAATCTGAATTCGTATAACATAATTAAATCAAATACTTTCACATACTTTTACACCCTGACCCAGTGTATCATGATCATAGATATAGTTATAACATTTATTCACGTATGTATCACAATGCACGCTTATGATTCATTGCAGATCAAACTCAAATATGAGTACATAATGCATACCTGGCCCACTTAACGTACTGAATGTATTCATTTGTCAACCTAACACGAGGTACCTTAGTCATGGACTTTTCTCAAATCACTAGCATTTCACTTGTTAGGCTCGAGGCCGATATCGCTTCAAGCATTATAGCTGCTAGGCTCGAAGGCCGAATAGTATCTCACCGGCATTATAGTTTGCTAAGCTCAAAGGCCCGAATAATCAAGTCAACAAGTTCCATATAACATATTCATATCAATTAAGTACTAACATCATTCGAATGTACATAATTATACATCTCAAACACTTTTCTTTCATCTCATTTTCACACTTAGCATTTGATAGCTTATGCATAACATTTCACTCATGTTCATTTCAAACTTATCATTTGATTATAAAAGCATATTGCATTTTTACCAACATGTTATACTTGCCATTAGGCCATATAAGCATGATACAATACACTATCATTTCATCTTTAACATTCGGCTAAACCCTTATCTTACAAGGAACACCGAATTCACATAACATATCATTTCACCGGCATTACGCCTGCTAGGCACGAAGGCCCGAATACACATCACCGGTACGAAGCCTGCTAGGCACGAAGGCCCAAATACACATCACCGGCACGAAGCCTGCTAGGCACGAAGGCCCGAATATAATACCAGCACTAGGCCTGCGGGATTTATCCCGGTTATAATACCAGCACGAAGCTTGCGGGATTTAACCCGGATATTTTACCAGCACGAAGCCTGTGGGTCTTTAAGCCCGAATATAATACCAGCACGAAGCCTGTGGGATTTAACCCGGATATAATACCAGCACGAAGCCTGCGGGATTTAACCCGGATATACATCGAATATCATGCATATTTAATCATATTTTAACACCTCTCATTCAACATATCACATTAGTAGTCATTTGCTACATTCGGATATAAGCTCCTTATGAACACCATCATTTACATTTCGGTTCAAAAGTCATACGTAAATATCACATATCCATTTCACCATTTAAACTTAACCCATAGTGACCATTCGACTCTAAGTCATATACATAAATTATTTATCGAACAACTTAATTCAGGTAGAACCAAAAGGTCACAATTCATCTAATATGTACATATTGCTCACTGATTCATACACAACCTTTCAAATTAGCAATTACAAGATGGTTCCGCACATAGCCCATCCTTATCGATAATTTACGATGGTTTTACCCTTACTCACATATAGGCATTTTTACCTATGCTTCTCAATTCACATTTGTGATTCAATTCCAATCGATTTAACATGCATAAGTACATATCGCATACCTGACCAACTTAATGTATTTGAACAAATTCGATTGTCAATTTAACACAAGGTCTCATAGTTGAACATAAACATGAAACCATTTCTTATACGTTCGATTCAAATCAATCATCAAATTCATTTAATTTACATGTACTTAATTAGGTTGTTCGTACCTGAATAATTTACTATACGGAACGAATCCACATATCGAATTAGCCCATAGTCTTTTAGCACCACACTTTTAATAGTTTATCGGCAATTTTCCTGCTAGGTAATAACCTGATTTCATCACCGGCCATAAAGCTGCTAGACCTTTAAGTCCGATGTCATTTCACTAGCATTACGTCTGTTAGGTTTGAAACCCGAATATATATTATAATGCATAACTTATATCATCGATCACTAACAGTTACCTCATCAAAGTTCACCTTTAATCACTTTAGTACCAAGCCACCTTCGGCTACCACAACGGACTAAATATAATAATTGTATACACATCATGGTTTCCTTTAGATATTCAATAATCACAATCATGATATCTCCACCAGCACATATACGCAATAGTTTATTCATTGTAACACTCATTTAGTGCATCAAATTTCCAAATCCAATTCAACTTAGGCATAATAGCCATAATCGGCTTATAGCATTAAATCGTTACATATTCGGCACATTAACTAAATAAAATTTACATTCCCTTTACCATATTAATTTAACTCTTAGGCATATAAAAAGGAATCAAGCTTAAACACTTAAGAACTTACCTTGAATGTTGCCGAACGATTACAATGGCTATTTGATTACTTTCTCTTTTCCCTTATCTGAATTTTGCCCCTCTATGCTCTTGAGCTTAAATTCAAAGATTTTAAACTAGTCATTATTCGACTATTCGAGAATCACTTTCAAAATATAATATATACATATATATATTCGACTTTCACACCTACTGATTATAGTAAGCTTATAAGAAATCAATAAGCAACTCATTAACAAATTTTTGTCAATGTTTACCACATAATCATAATTTCACTGCAAGCTGTCTTCCTGAGCAACAGTCACTAAATCATTTATAACTGGAGCTATGAAACTCCAAATCAAGTTCCATTAATTTTCCCTGAATATAGACTCATATATATTTCATTAATAAAATTTTCAGAATTTTTGGTTTGGCCAATAAATACCAGATTTTTCTTAAAGTTTCCCCTATTTCACTGTTTGACTAATCTGACCACTCCTCACTACGAATCAAATTTCTAATTTTACAGAATTCAAAATATGTTCTCGTTTATTTCATTTGAAACTAGACTCATTAAGGAGTCTAAGCATATAAAATTAATCTTATGAAAATATTTTTACAATTTATAATGATTTTATAAAAACAGAACAGAGGATCTAGAAGTCATTCTGACCTTGTCCCACATCACTTCAAATATCTCATTATCGAAAATGATTTTTCTTACACGGTTTGTTTTATAAGAAACTAGACTCATTGAGATTTAATTACATAATTTATTCAGCTTCTAACTCATCTCAAACAATTTATGGTGATTTTCTAAAATCACGTTACTGCTGCTATCCCAAACAGATTTATTACCAAATCACTCTTTCATACATACCTTGCATGCATGTTATTTAAACATGCATTTCACCAATCAATCATCACATATCTATAATTTTACTTAAGCATAATCTTCATTTCATCATTTTAAAGCACAACATGTTAGCCGATTTTTTCCTTAGCATCTAAGGCACATGCATGCTCATTTGCTTGGCTCAACTTCACCTATCTTCCATTTTTCATCAAAAGGACATGAAACAACAACCATTTCCTTCATTTTAATTCATGACCGAATGCTCACAACACAACCAAAAATCAAAATATGCTTCATGAGTTAGGGTAGAATCAAGAAGAACTCATGAACATCAAGATAGAAGCAAACTACCATGAACTTACCTTGGATTTTTCTTCCCCAAGTGACCGAACATTCAAGAGCTCTTTTCCTCTCCTTTCTCTTCTATTTTCAGCTTTCATGAACAAGAATGAACAAAAACCTTCCTTTTCTTCCTTTTTGTTATTCTATTACTAAACATTTTATGACACAAAATAACATATATTATTTGTGCCATACTTATGCCATAACTTCAATAAAAAAATTTGCACATGTTGTCTACCATTAACACCATGGCCGACCACTACACATAAAATGCGGAGTTTGACATGCAAATCCCCCTATTTTGCACTACTATTTATTAGGCCACTACATATTAGCCTATAGCATTTTCAAAAATTTTCACATAGGTCCTATTTCATAATTTCACTCACAAATGGCAGAATCAAAGCATGGGATTTTCACACATGCACTTTCACATGAAATAAACACATAATATAAGATTTGATTATTTTTGGGACTCGATTTTGTGATCCCGAAACCACTTTTTGACTAGGGCCAAATTAGGGCTGTCACAGGACAAAAATTGGACATAGATGGAATTTTTGAAAGTTTAGTAAGGAAGGGCATTTTGGTCATTAGGTAATTAAAAGAAATAAAAAGGGAAAATAAAGCCAAATTTGACTCATCTTTCTCGTGGAGGTTGAAATTAGCATGGGGGAAGCCATGGCTAGGGTTTTCAAGCTTTCCAAGCTCAATAGTAAGTCCGTTATAACCCCGTTTTTCAAGTTCTTTATGTTTTTGGAATCCCGATAATTTGATTAAGCTTATTCTAGCAATAATTTAAGCTAGGGTTCATATTTGGAAAAATACCCATAGGTGAAATGTGTTTATTTTGCTGTTTTATAATAGAATATGAGGTTTTAAATTATGTTAGACAACTTGTGCTACTCGGTTTTAAGTGAAAACGAGTAAAAGGGCTTAATCGGTAAAAATACCTAATAGTCATAAGTATATGTTAGAGTCAGAATTTGATGTTGCCATAGAAGGGAAAAGTGATCAGCATGTCATAAAACATAAGAATAAGGGATGAAGTTTAATTCCTGAGCCTAGGGGCAAAAGTGTAAATATACAAAAGTTTAGGGGAAAAATTGTAATTTTTCCAAAGTTTGAGTTAAGGGTTGTTTTGAATAGTACATTATTTAAATAAGTAAAATATGATGTTTTAGATCCCAGAAATGAGATTTGAACCTAGAATGAGAGAAAAATCGAAAATTGGGAAAGTTGGTAAAATGGCGGTTTTAGTATCGAGGTAATTTCATATGTATAATAAGCATTAATTTATGCATGTTTCAATGTAAAATTTATATATTCATTATGATTTCTGAGGTGTTGAAAGTATGTAAGTTGGTATGATAATAATACTGACAATAATCTTTGTAATTTATATTTGAAAGTTAAATTTAGTGAATTAATTGAATTATATTAAATGAAATGATTAGGGTGCCAAGTTTATGAATTGATTTTGATTTAAAAATATGTCTATGGTACATGAAGTGCATTGAATTATCATACATAAATGTGATTTCTATTTATGGATATTATGGGAAATTGTAAGTTCATATGATTTTAATAAGACAATGTGTAATTTAATGTTATTGCCTTGATATTAAATGAGATGTAAGTTTATATGTAAGTAATACATCAATATTACTTGTATTATGATATTTTATAATAATATTGGAAATATGTTTGTGGATAATTACTTGATTGGTGAAATTGTTGGAAAAGAGAGAAATCCCGGTTGAACCTTCGGAAAGATTGGATGATACAGATAGTATGTAGCTAGGTCACATGTATGGTGCTGAGTGCACATCATGTGTACAAGAGAGCTACAAGACATTATGATGTAGCTAGGTTGCATGGGTGATACTATGTGTAAACCATGTAGACAAGAGAGCTATGTGATATATGTAGCTAGGTCGCATGCGTGGTTCTAGGTGAAGGACACCATGTAGACAAGAGAGCTACGAGATAAATTGGCTAGGTCACATGGGTGGTATTGAGTGTTCACCATGTGTAAAAGAGAGTTGAACTATATGATGGGTAAAGCTATGTGCTAAAACCACCAAGTATCGAGGATTAATCTGAAGTGTTCAACGGGAGACTCTCTATGTATTGCTTTGTGAGTTTTGTGATGAATAAATGCAGGAACTTGATTATGTGAATGATGTGTTCATTAAGTGACCAGGATGTGGTGAGGTTATAAACAAGTAAGTTATACATGAGGATGATTTTATGGTGACTTTTTGATCATGGGCCTATACTTGTGATGTATGAAATGTGGTGAAAATGATTTGTGATATGTATGTTAAAATGAGGTTAATACAAAGAAAGTGTGAAAGAGTGAATTAGCAATAAAACTGTTTTGGACAGTAGCAGTGACGTGATTTTGAAAAATCACCAAAAATAGTAAAAATTCAATAAGAGATTGAATGAGATATAAAATTAAAGCTTAATGAGTCTATTTTCATATAAAAGAAACAGAGCAAGAAAAAGAGTTATATATTTTGAGATATTTATGTTTTTGTGAGACTGGTTTAGAATGATTATGTGATCCCCTGTTTTGACTTTGGAAAATCAAAATTTTTGGATAAAAATAATTAGAGGCTTAAAATTATATTTTTAAAATCCCTAATGAGTATATTTTCAAGATAAATCAACAAGAACATTATCCGAGTTCTGTACTATGAGATAATTAATTTTTAGTGAAGAGGGGTCAGAACTGTCAAAAAGTGAAATAGGGGAAATTTTAATGAATAAAATGTACTAATTGGATAAACCAAAAATTATGAAAATTTTATGGTGGAAAGATATGTGAGTCTAGTTTTATAAGAAATCTACGGATCTTAATTTGGAGCTCTGTAGCTCGAATTATAAATAAGTAAGTTACTATGACTCGTGTGGACAGTTTGATGTGAGCATTTATTAGTAAATTGTGAAATCGTACTTACAAGAATGCTATATACATTAAGAATGTGGAATGGAGAGGAGGAGGAGGAAAATAAATATATGTGGAATACATGGAAACTATGGTATATGAAATATTGATATAATGAAATAAATGATATGTGTTTATAAGAAAATGAAATAGAATGATATGTATCATGACATGTATATATATATATATATATATATATGACTAGTCTCAATGTAATGCTTGTTGGGTATGGAGTTGAATTGAAATGTTTCAGGAAAACATGTTATTTTGCGTATCTGAATTGTGGTATTTTATAAAGATATGATCTAGTTTTAAATATGAATGCTTGATGATTAAGTGAAGATATCTTGTAAGATGATAATCTTGGTATAAATGTATAAGTGGTACTATAATAAACAAGGTAAAATGAGTACGAGAGACACATGTATGATGACATACAAATGCTATGTTTGTGGTTTAATTGAGAATATTTAATCATTAAATGAATACCATGTTATATGCTTTTGATTTTGTATAAGTGTGTAAGAGATTAAGGTTGACCAAAGCTCGGAAAATAGCCTAGGTATATTCCACACGTGCAGAGACACGACCATGTGTCTCAAAGTGTATGGAACACTGACTTTGGGACACGGGCATGTGGAGCCTTAAAGCATGAAATTTTCAAGATTTTCGTAAGTTCTCGGTTTAGTCCCGAACCCTTTCTAAAGTATGTTTTGGGCTTCGTAGACTCAAATAAGGGACTATGTGTAAGTGAATGAACATTTTGAAATATGAATGAAATTTTATGGCCCGTATTTTAGGTTAATGTTTGTATGTTTGTCCTGTAAAGCCTCATACCTTATCTCGGCCTCGGGTACGGGTAAGGGGTGTTACACATATCGTAACTATTATAAAAACACATAAGCAAACCAATAGTGTGAGTGGCAGTAATGATCCAAGGCATATTACAGTGAAACCATTTCAATAAAGGTAATGTGTTCTCAATCCTACCCAAAACAAGCAATTCCACAATAATTTCAAACACAGATACTCAAGTCAAAAAATCTTGGTATTATGAAAATCAAGTCCAAGGGTTACGTTACCCTAGTCTCGAGTATTAACAACTTAGGTCAAGTGTTTGACTAACCTATGCTTTGATACCACCAAACATAACATCGCTAATTCGATCCAGTCACTGAAATCAAGTTACAAGATGTTACAACAACTACTAGAACTTATACAAATACATGCGCATAACAAATGAGTATAAATGATATCATAGTTAGCTGTTAAAGATGAAATCATGACTAATTAAACTTTTAAGTGGCAATAGAAGCCGATTTACTTGAAAAGTAAGGAACATTTTAATAAATTTCAAAACACTAGAGTAAGTATCGATACTAAACAAGCAGGTATTGTTTCTCATGTGTTAGTACTTATCGATACTATTTTAGCTCTCTGCCAAAATTTGATTCAAAACAATTTATTGATACCTTGCGCAGGTATCGATATTTCTATCCAAATTATCGATACCCATATTTGGGTATCGATACCAAAATTGGTTACTATCGAGTTTTGAAAACTTTTCCTTTGGTAAGGTACTGATACTATGTTCCCGAGTATCAATACTTTTACTTAGTTTGCTAAAAATCTAGAAGTTAAAGCATACTTAATGCTTGAAGGAGTGTTCCTGTTTAATTTACAAAATGATATTTAACCTAATAAGACTAAATCATGTATTCCGAAAATATTCGTGCAACAATTTCCTAACATAAAACCAATTAGCATGATTTATAAATATTCAAATAGTTCGCAAATCAAAACTTGAAACATATAGGAACCATAAGAAAGACTAATTCTAAATAAAAAATCCCACATTACCTTTATTCTTAGAATTGAAAACCACAAAACATATTTAACCAGAATGCCTTGCGCAGATCACTTCCTTGCCACTTTACACTCCCTAGACTACTATTTCTGTATAGAGTTTAGATAAAGAGTTAAGCTCAAACAAGCTCAGTGAATGTTTGAAAGTACTACTAAGCATACATAATAGCATAGATTAAACAAAAGCATTCTGAGGCATATTTGCATTCTATTTCTTGTGAATTCAAAGAAACATTTTCATGCTTTATTATCTTATGAGTTTGTCATATTCAATCACATATGTTTACATAAATGCAATATATACATATGTATATATATTACCAATAATGATAATTTAATAACTTGAGGATATGTAATATATAGGTGGATTTAATAACTACTCATTAGACAAAATAGATCTCCATGACACCAATAACTCAAAGAGTCTAACATGTCACATAAGTGTAGCATTAAGCTAAGCACTCTCTAACACACCAAAATGTCTCGATGAATGGAGCTTAACTCGATATTCCCTTATCTCTCCAATCTATCTTAGGGCCTTAACGCCCAAATCACAAAACACAAGGGTGAGTACTCACAATCCTATGACATGCCAACTATATCCAACGATTTCAAGAGTTCACAAGACCAAAATATCCATAATCACACATATTTATTTGTTGTTTTAATGCACATAATCTCTGTTCAAGTTTATTAGTTTCACATCACAATCTCATACATGACATGCTTTTCGGTCACACATTTAAGTGTAGTAGAAATGTCGCAATGGTGTTCATTGCGCTATCATATATAAAACCTCATAAGTGTGCTTTAAAAATTAGTAAATCACATACCACATTCATGTATTATCACACTTTACTTGCTACACTAATGGCACAGGAGGTACAAAGGATGTATCATCCTCTGGAGTGTTCACATTCAAATTAACACATCTACGAAGCATATTGTAACTGCTATAAACACACATAATGTGACAGCCCTAAATTGACCCTAGTCGGAAAGTGGTTTCGAGACCGCTAAACCGAGTCACCGAAGTATTTGAATATAATATTTATTGGCTAAAATATGTGAATATGAATGTGTGAAAGTTTTAAGCTTTGATTTGGTCGATTGCATGTGAATTTAGTTAATAGGACTTATGTGTGACACTTTTGAAATGTGATAGGTTAATCTATAAGGATCTATTAATGCATGTTAGAAAATGCTTGTACTTGCATGTCAAATTATCCAAAATTTTAGGTAGTGGCCGGCCATGCTATGGGTTAAAACATATTATAAACATTTTGTGTTAATATTTTGTGTTAGAAATAATAAAATAAAAGGTTAGTAATAAAGTAATGGAAATTGGGGGGTGATGAAAACAAAGTGAGAGTTTGGTTCTTCTTGGCCGAAAAACCAAGTAAAAGAAAGAAAGAAAGGTTTGAAGAAGTTCGGCCATGCTTGTAACTAGGTTGAGGTATGTTTGATGTTATTCCATGAAATTCATGCATATTTTTAGTTGTTAGTTTGAATTTTACCTAGCCCATGGTTTAAATTTTTGCTATTTGATGGAGATGATACTCGGCCATGGATGTTGTCTTTCTTGGTTGGTGTTTGATGTTGTGGTGATGAGGCATGAAGATGATTGAGTTTGAGTGCTTAAATAAAAGGATTGGATGTGAGTGTGTGTGAGAATTTGAAAAGGATGGGTCTTAGCAACTTCATGAGGTGTTCGGCCATAGTGCTAAAATGTTGTATTTATGTTTAAACTTAAAATTATTTAGTTATATGGTTAGTATAGGTATGGATGACCGAATATAAGGGCATGAATAGATGAAAAGTTTTGTAATTATAAACAAAATTGGTTAATTGATATGTGGTAAATGTTAAGTGTTAAATGAAATGGAAATGATATCATATTGGAATATGTATATTCGACCACATGAATGAATACATAGATTGATGTTGCATATATACGGCCTTTAATTAAGGATGTAGGTGATAATGATAGATTGATGTTGCACATTCGGCTATAGGTAAGCATATTGATGATTTTATCTTGACTTAGATAATCGGCTAAAGGAGAATATTGGCTAATATGTTGAATTTGATTCATGATTTCATATATATATGACTCTAATGTCTAATGTATATATGGGCTAAGTACCTTGAGTTTCTCTTTGATGTTCAAAATGATTAAATCAATTTATTTGTTAAATTAAGCTCAAGAGCAAAGGGAACTAAATCGATAAAGGAAAGGAAAAAGTAATTGAATAGCCGTTGAAGTCGTTCGACAACATCCGAGGTAAGTCTTGAGTAATGGAACTTAGTTTATGATTTGATTAAGTCATGACATATAAGCATAACAAATAAGCGGTGATATAATGATTCTACTTGAATTATATATTGAGGTAATTGGCTTATACTTATGACGGCGATCGAATGCGTATAGAGATCATGTTATAAAGCGAATCAAAATCATGCCCTTTGTATGTGGCTATTGAGCGAAAATGGTAATGGTTGATAAGTGTCTTGTGTTTGAATTCTAGTAATGAAAATGAAATATAGATGTGTTATGATTTATTGATATATGTGCATGATTATTCGGATGATAACCGGACTAAGATCCGAAGGCATTTGTGCTAGTGACTATATCCGGGTTAAGTCTCGAAGGCATTTGTGCGAGTTACTATATCCGGGTTAAGTCCCGAAGGCATTTGTGCGAGTTACTATATCTGGGTTAAGTCCCGAAGGCATTTGTGTGAGTTACTATATCCGGGCTAAGTCCCGAAGGCATTTGTGCAAGTTACTATATCCGGGCTAAGTCCCGAAGGCATTTGTGCGAGTTACTATATCTGGGCTAAGTCCCGAAGGCATTTGTGCGAGTTGTTATATCCGGCTAAATCCCGAAGGTACTTGGGTTTGGAAATGAGCGATCTTGCTGTAATAATTTCAATTAATACTCTCATAAAATCCAAACGATAAGGTATGTTTCGTATATGCATCGGAAAGTTGATTCCTTTTAAATAGTATTCGCTCAATTGATTAACAAACTTCCGGCCTTAGTTAGGTTTGATCCCCTGTGTATGAATATACTGGTTGAAGCATGAAGTAAGTATGATTTTGGGAATATGCGTATATGCAATTATTCATTTAGTCATATGAACGCTATACTTTAGTCGTAAATAATTTCATTACTTAAACTTACTAAGCATTAAAATGCTTATTCATTGCTTTGATTCTCTGTTTTATAGATTTTGTTAAATCACTATCGGACTCGGGAGTGTCAAAGTCGAAGTCATCCACACTATCAAAGCCCTTTTGGTACTCTTTTAGTTGAACTTTGATAATGGCATGTATAGGACTGACCTTTGTTGTTAATCAAGTACCTTTTGGTAATGTATATATTCGGATAGCCATGCGAAAATGGCTTATATATATTTTGAGCATAGCATTATAATCATTTTGTTTATTGTTCATTGAGTGGTATGGAAATGCTTGGTAATTATTAGCCATTGGAATGGTTAATCACGATCATTTTGGTGCTATGTATGACAAATGGCTAGTTGATTCATGGAAAACTATGAAATAGGTGAAATTTACCTTAAACTAGATGCTGACAGAAGCAGTGATGTGAGTTTAAAAATCACTAAAAATAGTAGAAATGTAATTAAATAATGAATAAATTATGTAATCAAATATTGATGAGTCTATTTTCATATGAAAGAAACGGAATGACCATATGAGCCGTATTTTATGAGATGTTTAAGTTTTCGTGAAACAGGGCCAGAGCGATTTCTGGATCCCCTGTTCTGAATTTGGAAATTCACTATAAATTAACCAGAGATAATTAGAAGTCATGATCTATATGTACAGATTTATATTTGAGTCTAGTTTCATTAGAAACAAATGGCATAAGTATTTAAGCCCTGTACAGGGAGATATCTAAGTCGTAATGCATGCAGGTCAGAGTAGTCAAACCCTGAAAGAGGGGAGACTTTAATTAATAAACTGTACCAGTTGGCCTAACCAAAAATTCTAGAAAAAAATTTGTAGATGGATATATGAGTCTAGTTTCAGGAAAAATTTACGGAATCGGTTTTCGAGTTTTGGAACTCGAGATATGATTTTTAAAGTGACTGTGATGCAGTTAGCCAGCTTGTCTAGAAATTTTAAAATGAACTGTGTAAGCAAATGAATTAAGTCCGTTAACACCCCATGTTCGACTCCGGTAACGGTCTCGGGTACAGGGTGTTACAATTTTATTGGTATCAGAGCTACGGTTTAGTCGATTCTAGGACTACCGTAATACGTTCGGGTTTAGCTATACATGCCATTATGTGTTTATTTGATAGTGTGGTGATTTCTGACAGTTAAAAATGTGTTTACTTATAGTAATGGATCCCGATCCCAACCGAGCGGTAGCTGATGATGTTGAGAGTGTAGCGCTTACTCCCGCGCAAGGGACAGCGCCAGTGGACTCTCAACCTATTGCTAGTAATCAGAATGATGAAGCTAGACAGGCTTTTTATAGCGTGATGAATGATTGGTTCAATCAGTATATTCGAACTAATACGGCTGTTCCACAACCCCCATTCCCGACTAATACAACCCCTACACCTGCGATACCTTCGGTAACTGACCAAATAATGTTAAATAAGTCCCCAGTTGACAGAATCCGAAAACACGGGGCTACTGAATTTAAAGCTACAGACAGCGACGATGCCGAGCAAGCTGAATTTTGGTTGGACAACACTATTTGGGTACTTGATGAACTATCTTGCACACCCGATGAATGCCTAAAGTGTACTATCTCCTTGCTACGTGATTCTGCCTACTATTGGTGGAATACATTGATTTCTGTTGTGCCCAGAGAGCAAGTAACTTGGGAGTTTTTCCAAACCGAGTTTCGAAAAAAGTATATCAGCCAGAGATTCATTGATCAAAAACAGAAAGAATTTCTTAAACTTAAACAAGGTTCCATGTCGGTTACTGACTATGAACGAAAGTTTGTAAGGCTTAGCCGGTACGCCGAGAATGCATCTCTTGAAGTCAGTAATGTAAACGTTTGAAGATGGATGAACGATGATATAAAAGCGTATGTTGGCATTTTAGAAATCGAGAATTTGTGGTACTTGTCGAGCGAGCTTGCAAAGTCAAGAGCTCGATGGGAGAAAAGAAAAGGCGATATGGGAGCAAAGGAGCTTCGTAAGAGATCTTCGGGAAAGCTCTTTCAACAGTCATCGAAGAAATTTAGAGATGATTTAGGCCGGTCTAAAGACACTTCGGGCTTTTCTAGACGAGATCGTGATCGACCCCCTGTGAGTACACGAGTCACTTCGGTTGCCAGTGTTGGAAATGATCGTCGAGACAGAACAGAGTGCCAGTATTGTGGTAAATGGCATTCGGAGAGTTGTAGATTCCATGACCGCTCCTGTTATAAGTGCGGATTAGCTGACCACTTTATCAAGGATTGCCCGAGACTGTTTGAACAAAATGTAAATCAGAGTGGGAAACCAGGTGCTACTACTGCACGAGGCAGACCATCTAGAAATACGGGGAATGCTAGTGGCGGTCAGAGAGGATCTAGAGATGCTACAACCAGATCTGAGGCTCGTGCTCCTGCTAGAGCTTATGCTATACACGCACGCGAGGATGCTTCTCGCCAGATGTTATTACCGGTACTTTCACTCTCTTTGATACTAATGTGATTGCATTGATTGACCCTCGTTCTACTCATTCATATGTATGTAAGACCTTAGCATCCAGTAAGACTTTACCTGTAGAGTCTACTGAGTTCGTAATTCGAGTGTCGAATCCCTTGGGTCGTTATGTGCTTGTCGACAAGGTGTGTAAGAAATGCCCCTTAATAATCCGAGGCTCCTGTTTTCCGGCTGACTTGATGCTTTTATCGTTTGATGAATTTGATGTTATTCTCGGTTTGGATTGGTTGACCGTACATGATGCAGTTGTGAATTGCAAAAGTAAGACTATTGATTTGAGGTGTGCAAATAATGAGATAATCCGAGTCGAGTCTACTGTTTTGAATGGATTGCCAACAATAATATCCTCGATGTTAGCTCAAAAATATGTGAGAAAGGGGTGTGAAGTGTATCTTGCATACGTATTTGATAATAAAGAACCAGAAAAGAAACTTGAATCGGTACCAGTGGTTTGTGAATATCCGGATGTTTTTCCCGAAGAATTACCGGGGTTACCACCTGTTCGGGAGGTAGAGTTTGGCATCGAACTTGTACCTGGGACTACACCGATTTCAATAGCTCCGTATCGTATGGCACCAACAGAATTAAAGGAATTGAAAGCTCAGTTGCAAGAGTTGATGGATAGAGTTTTGCTCGACCAAGTTTCTCACCTTGGGGTGCACCAGTATTGTTTGTGAAAAAGAAGGACGGAACCATGAGGTTGTGCATTGACTATCGTCAGCTGGATAAAGTGACAATAAAGAATAAATATCCGTTACCGCGTATTGATGATTTGTTTGATCAACTAAAGGGAGCCTTAGTGTTCTCAAAGATAGATTTGAGATCGGGCTATTATCGATTCTTGGTCGAGATTCGGATATACCCAAAACCGCTTTCGAGCGAGATACGGTCACTACGAGTTCTTAGTGATGCCGTTTGGGCTCACTAATGCCCCTGCGGTATTTATGGATTTGATGAATTGGATCTTTAGACCGTTTTTGGATCGATTTGTAGTTGTGTTTATCGATGATATTTTGGTCTATTCGAGAAATGAAACCGATCATGTTGAACAGTTGGGACTAGTGTTACAAATTTTACGGGATAAGCAGTTATATGCTAAGTTCAGTAAGTGTGAGTTCTGGTTAAGAGAGGTTAGCTTCTTGGGTCATGTGGTATCTCGCATCGGTATTCGAGTTGATCCGAGCAAAATTTTAGCCATACTTAATTGGAAGCCTCAGAAATATTAATGAGGTTCGAGCTTTTGGGACTTGCTTTACTACAGACGGTTTGTAAAGGGTTTTTCGATGATAGCCACACCAATGACGAAACTGCTTCAGAAAGATGATAAGTTTGAATGGACAGAAAAATGTCAGAAAAGTTTCGATCAACTAAAGACTTATTTGACTGAAGCTCCAATAGTAGTGCAGCCCGAATCAGGCAAAGAGTTTGTCATTTACAGTGATGCATCCTTACTTGGGTTGGGTTGTGTATTGATGCAAGAAGGTCGAGTTGTAGCTTATGCATCAAGGCAATTGAAGCCACATGAGAAAAATTATCCAACCCATGATCTCGAATTAGCTGCCATCGTATTCGCTTTGAAAATATGGAGACATTACTTATTTGGTGAGAAGTGCCATGTATTTTCGGATCACAAAAGTCTCAAATATTTGATGACTCAAAGAGATTTGAATTTGCGACAAAGACGTTGGCTCAAGTTGTTGAAAGACTATGAGCTTGTCATTGACTATCACCCGGGAAAGGCTAATGTGGTTGCGGATGCTTTAAGTCGTAAATCACTATTTGCTTTACGAGCGATGAATGTACACTTGTCTGTTCTATCCGACAATGTGTTAGTAGTAGAATTAAAGGCCAAACCCTCGTTGATTCATCAAATTCGTGAAGCTCAGAAAGTTGATGATGAATTGGTTGCAAAACGGGCTGGATGTGTTTTGAATATGGAATCAGAGTTTCAAATTGACAATGACGATTGTTTGAGGTTCAGAAGTCATTTGTGTGTTCCAAGAAATTCAGAACTTATTTTGATGATTCTGCACGAAGCTCATTGTAGCCGAATGTCAATTCACCCGGGGAGTACGAAAATGTACAACGATCTGAGACGTCAGTTTTGGTGGCATGGTATGAAACGAGACATTTCCGATTTTGTTTCGAATTGTTTAATATGTCAACAAGTGAAAGCGGAACATCAAGTGCCTATAGGTTTACTTCAGCCGATCATGATACCTGAATGGAAATGGGATCGAGTCACGATGGATTTTGTATCTGGGTTGCCATTGTCGGCAAGTAAGAAAGATGCGATTTGGGTTGTTGTTGATAGACTGACTAAGTCGGCTCATTTTATTCCCGTACGTACGGATTATTCATTCGATAAACTAGCTGAATTGTATGTTTCTCAGATTGTAAGATTACACGAGGTACCCATTTCTATTGTGTCAGATAGAGATTCGAGATTCACATTGCAATTTTGGAAGAAATTTCAAGAAGCTTTGGGTACCAAATTGCATTTCAGCACCGCTTTTCATCCCCAGACCGATGGTCAATCTGAGCGGATAATTTAGATACTCGAGGATATGTTGAGATGTTGCATTCTTGAGTTTAGTGGTTCGTGGGAATGGTATTTACCTTTGATTGAATTCGCTTACAAAAATAGTTTTCAGTCAAGCATTAAGATGGCACCTTACGAGGCTTTGTACGGTCGTAAATGCTGTACACCATTGTTTTGGACCGAGCTTGGTGAAAGTAAAATTTTCGGAGTTGATTTGATTAAAGATCTTTGAGCGAAAAGTAAAATAATTCGTGAAAGTCTGAAGGCAGCATCAGATCGTCAGAAGTCGTACGCGGATTTAAAACGAAGAGATATTGAGTATCAGGTGGGAGACAAAGTGTTTCTTAAAGTTTCACCTTGGAAAAAGATACTCAGATTTGGCCGTAAGGGCAAATTGAGTCCGAGGTTCATAGGGCCGTACGAAATATCCGAACGAGTTGGTCCAGTGGCATATAGATTGATTTTACCCCCTGATCTCGAGAAGATTCACAACGTTTTTCATGTTTCGATGCTTCGACGTTACAGATCTGATCCTTCGCACATAATAAATCCCTCCGAGGTTGAAATTCAAGCCGATATGAGTTATGAAGAAGAAACGGTTCGTATCCTAGCTCGTGAAGTGAAAGAGTTACGAAACAAAAGGGTTCCGTTGGTAAAGGTGTTATGGCTCAAACACTGGATCGAAGAAGCTACTTGGGAAACCGAGAACTCTATGAAAGAATGATACCCAAACCTATTTACCGGTAAGATTTTCGGGGACGAAAATTTCTTGAGTGGGGGAGAGTTGTGACAGCCCTAAATTGACCCTAGTCGAAAAGTGGTTTCGGGACCGCTAAACCGAGTCATCGAAGTATTTGAATATAATATTTATTGTCTAAAATATGTGAATATGAATGTGTGAAAGTTTTAAGCTTCGATTTAGTCGATTGCATGTGAATTTAGTTAATAGGACTTATGTGTGACACTTTTGAAATGTGATAGGTTAATCTATAAGGATCTATTAATGCATGTTAGAAAATGCTTGTACTTGCATGTCAAATTACCCAAAATTTTAGGTAGTGGTCGGCCATGCTATGGGTTAAAACATATTATAAACATTTTGTGTTAATATTTTGTGTTAGAAATAATAAAATAAAAGGTTAGTAATAAAGTAATGGAAATTGGGGGGTGATGAAAACAAAGTGAGAGTTTGGTTCTTCTTGGCCGAAAAACCAAGTAAAAGAAAGAAAGAAAGGTTTGAAGAAGTTCGGCCATGCTTGTAACTAGGTTGAGGTATGTTTGATGTTATTCCATGAAATTCATTCATATTTTTAGTTGTTAGTTTGAATTCTACCTAGCCCATGGTTTAAATTTTTGCTATTTGATGGAGATGATACTCGGCCATGGATGTTGTCTTTCTTGGTTGGTGTTTGATGTTGTGGTGGTGAGGCATGAAGATGATTGAGTTTGAGTGCTTAAATAAAAGGATTGGATGTGAGTGTGTGTGAGAATTTGAAAAGGATGGGTCTTAGCAACTTCATGAGGTGTTCGGCCATGGTGCTAAAATGTTGTATTTATGTTTAAACTTAAAATTATTTAGTTATATGGTTAGTATAGGTATGGATGACCGAATATGAGGGCATGAATAGATGAAGAGTTTTGTAATTATAAACAAAATTGGTTAATTGATATGTGGTAAATGTTAAGTGTTAAATGAAATGGAAATGATATCATATTGGAATATGTATATTCAACCACATGAATCAATACATAGATTGATGTTGCATATATTCGGCCTTTAATTAAGGATGTAGGTGATAATGATAGATTGATGTTGCACATTCGGCTATAGGTAAGCATATTGATGATTTTATCTTGACTTAGATAATCGGCTAAAGGAGAATATTGGCTAATATGTTGAATTTGATTCATGATTTCATATATATATGACTCTAATGTCTAATGTATATATGGGCTAAGTACCTTGAGTTTCTCTTTGATGTTCAAAATGATTAAATCAATTTATTTGTTAAATTAAGCTCAAGAGCAAAGGGAACTAAATCGATAAAGGAAAGGAAAAAGTAATTGAATAGCCGTTGAAGTCGCTTCGACAACATCCGAGGTAAGTCTTGAGTAATGGAACTTAGTTTATGATTTGATTAAGTCATGACATATAAGCATAACAAATAAACGGTGATATAATGATTCTACTTGAATTATATATTGAGGTAATTAGCTTATACTTATGACGGGCAAATTAATGCGTATAGAGATCATGTTATAAAGCGAATCAAAATCATGCCCTTTGTATGTGGCTATTGAGCCAAAAATGGTAATGGTTGATAAGTGTCTTGTGTTTGAATTCTAGTAATGAAAATGAAATATAGATGTGTTATGATTTATTGATATATGTGCATGATTATTCGAATGATAACCGGACTAAGATCCGAAGGTATTTGTGCTAGTGACTATATCTGGGATAAGTCCCGAAGGCATTTGTGCGAGTTACTATATCCGGGTTAAGTCCCGAAGGCATTTGTTCGAGTTACTATATCCGGGTTAAGTCCTGAAGGCATTTGTACGAGTTACTATATCCTGCTAAGTCCCAAGGCATTTGTGCGAAGTTACTATATCCGGGCTAAGTCCGAAGGCATTTGTGCGAGTTACTATATCCGGCTAAGTCCGAAGGCATTTGTGCGAGTTGTTATATCCGCTAAATCCGAAGGTACTTGGGTTTGGAAATGAGCGATCTTGCTGTAATAATTTCAGTTAATACACTCATAAAATCCAAACGATAAGGTATGTTTCGTATATGCATCGGAAAGTTGATTCCTTTTAAATAGTATTCACTCAATTGATTAACAAACTTCCGCCTTAGTTAGGTTTGATCCCCGTATGAATATACTTGGTTGAAGCGTGAAGTAAGTATGATTTTGGGAATATGCGATATGCAATTATTCATTTAGTCATATGAACGCTATACTTTAGTCGTAAATAATTTCATTACTTAAACTTACTAAGCATTAAAATGCTTATTCATTGCTTTGATTCTCTGTTTTATAGATTTTGTTCGTCACTATCGGACTCGGAGTGTCAAAGTCGAAGTCGTCCACACTCTCAAAGCCCGTTTGGTACTCTTTTAGTTGAACTTTGATAATGGCATGTATAAGTCTGACCTTTGTTGTTAATCAAGTACCTTTTGGTAATGTATATATTCGGATAGCCATGCGAAAATGGCTTATATATATTTTGAGCATAGCATTATAATCATTTTGTATATTGTTCATTGAGTGGTATCGAAATGCTTGGTAATGATTATCCATTGGAATGGTTAATCACGATCATTTTGGTGCTATGTATGACAAATGGCTAGTTGATTCATGGAAAACTATGAAATAGGTGAAATTTACCTTAAACTAGATGCTGACAGCAGCGGTGATGTGAGTTTGAAAATCAATAAAATAGTAGAAATGTAATTAAATAATGAATAAATTATGTAATCGAATCTTGATGAGTCTATTTTCATATGAAAGAAACGGAACGACCATATGAGCCGTATTTTATGAGATGTTTAAGTTTTTAGTGAAACAGGGCGAGCGATTTCTGGATCCCCTGTTCGACTTTGGAAATTCACTATAAATTAACCAGAGATAATTAGAAGTCATGCTCTATATGTACAGATTCCTTTCTGAGTCTAGTTTCATTAGAAACAAATGCATAAGTATTTAAGCCCTGTACAGGGAGATATCTAAGGCGTAATGCATGCAGGTCAGAGTAGTCGAACCCTGAAACAGGGGAGCCTTTAATTAATAAACTGTACTAATTGGCCCGACCAAAAATTCTAGAAAAAAATTTTTAGATGGATATTTTAGTCTAGTTTCAGGAAATATTTACGGAATCAGTTTTCGAGTTTTGGAACTCGAGATATGATTTTTGAAGTGACTGTGATGCAGTTAGCCAGCTTGTCTGGAAATTTTAAAATGAACTGTGTAAGCAAATGAATTAAGTCCGTTAACACCCCGTGTTCGACTCCGGTAACGGTCTCGGGTACGGGGCGTTACACATAAGCAAACCAAGACTGTGAATGGCTAGAAATGATCCAAGGCATATCCTTGTGAAACCATTTCAATAAAGGCAGTGTGTTCTCAATCCTACCCCAAAACAAGCAATGTTACAATAATTTCAAACAAAGATACTTAAACAGTCTAAGTATTATGAAAATCTAAGTCCAAGGGTTACGTTACCCTAGTCCCGAGTATTAACAACTTAGCTCTGAGTGTTTGACTAACCTACGCTCTGATAACATCAAATGTAACACCGCTAACTCGATCCAGTCACCAGACTCAAGTTACAGGATGTTACAACATTTACTAGAACTTATACAAATACATGCGCATAACAGATAAGTACAAATGATATCATAATTAACTGTTAAAAATGAAATCATGACTAATTAAACTTTTAAGTAGCAATAGAAGTGGATTTACTTGAGAAGTAAGGAACATTTTAATAAATTTCAAAACACCAGAGTAAGTATCAATACTAAACAAGCAGGTATTGTTTCTTATGTGTTAGGTATCAAACTAAAGTACTTATCGATACTATTTCAGCTCTCTGCCAAAATTTGATTCAAAACAATTTATCGACACCTTGCGCAGGTATCGATATTTCTATCCAAATTATCAATACCCATATATGGGTATCGATACCAAAATTGGTTACTATTGAGTTTTGAAAACTTTTCCTTGGGTAAGGTACCGATACTATGTTCCCGAGTATCAATACTTTTACTTAGTTTGCTAAAAATCTAGAAGTTAAAGCATACTTAATGCTTGAAGGAGTGTTCCTGCTTAATTTACAAAATGATATTTAACCTAATAAGACTAAATCAAGTATTCTGAAAATATTCATGCAACAATTTCCTAACGTAGAAGCAATAAGCATGATTTATAAATATTCTAAATGTAACACCCCATACCCGATACTGTTGCCGGAGTCGAACACGAGGTGTTAACGGACTTAATTCATTAATTAAACAGCTCATACAATTCATTTTAAAATTTCCAGACAAGCTGGCTAACTGCATCACAGTCGCTTTAAAAATCATATCTCGAGTTACGAAACTCGAAATCCAATTCTGTAAATTTTTCCTGAAACTAGACTCATATATATATCTACTAATTTTTTTCTAGAATTTTTGGTTGGGCCAATTAGTACAGTTTATTAGTTAAAGTCTCCCCTGTTTCAGGGTTCAACTACTCTGACCTCTGTGTATTACGAATCAGATATCTCCCTGTACAGAGCTTCAATAACTATGCCGTTTGTCTCTAATAAAACTAGACTCAACAAGGAATCTGTACATATAAACCGTGACTTCTAATTATCTTTGTAAAATTTATGGTGAATTTCCAAAGTCAGAACAGGGGATCCAGAAATCGCTCTGGCCCTGTTTCACAAAAATTTAAACATCTCATAAAATATAGCTCATATACCTGTTTCGCTTATTCCATATGAAAATAGACTCATCAAGCTTCGATTCCATAACTTATTCATTATTTAATTCCATTTCTACTATTTTTAGTGATTTTTTAAACTCACGCCACTGCTGCTGTCTGGATCTATTTTATGGTAAATTTTACCTATTTCATGGTTTCCATGGATTAGCTAGCAATTTGACATACATAATACCAAATATGATCATGATTAGCCATTCCAATGGCTAATCATTACCAAGCATTTCTATTTCCATACCACTCAATAACCATATCATAAGACCATATATACAAAATGATTATAATGCTATACATGCCATACTCAAAATATACAAGCCATTATGCCAAGATGGTATACGGATAGTGTGGCGTGCCTCCGACCGTTTCCGATTTCCGAGCTGGCTTGTCAACACTACAAGGAATGAAAAGGAGGAGTAAGCATAAATGCTTAGTAAGCTCACATGCAAATAGCAAGTAACATAACCATATAAGCAAACATAAAACATCATTTGCATAATCATCACCAAGACATTCATATCACCTTTTCATTTATCATCTTACCATATTGTTGTTATATCGAGTTTTCAACCCGAGGGTTAAGTACATACCTGTTCAAAGTATCCATTTCACAACACTTACCAATATGTCCCTTTCATCTTGAGTATTCCTCCATTTGAGTAGAACTTTACCCGTTGAACACATCGGAATATAATTCGGATACATGGATAACTTGCACATAAGTGCCACATATGTAGCCAAGCTACCATGTAACCCGCCCATAAGTGAACTCGGACTCAACTCAACGAGCTCGGGTGTTCGCATCCATAAGTGAACTCGGACTCAACTCAACGAGTTCGGATGCCTAGTTACATCTCACGAACTCGGACTCAACTCAACGAGTTCGGACATTCGCATCCATAAGTGAACTCGGACTCAACTCAACGAGTTCGGATGCCCAAATATCCCAGTGACATGTCACTTGTATCCTAATCCATTCCTGAGGTTCAACGGGACCTTTTTCCCAATCATGTGTCTCAACCATCTTCTACGGAATGCCGATACCGATACTCGGTAGTATTTCACATTTTCCAAGTATATCACATAATTTGACATATTATCAAACAGTTATCACAAGTATAATATTTCATAATAATTATCATATCATTTAAAAACATTAAAACATTTAAAATAATAACTATGTTACCAACATTTACATATGAACTTACCTCGTATGCTAAAATGGCTATTTTACCATTTCGTCCACCACTTGGTATTTTCCCCATTTTAGCCCGAATTTCAGTTTTCCTTGCTCTATCATTTAAAATATAGTCTAATTAGGACTCACATTATTCAAATTGACCCAAAATCATATTTTGGAAAAATTACAATTTTGCCCTTAAACTTTTGCATATTTACACTTTTGCCCCAAAGCTCGTAAATTAAAATTCAGCCTATTTTCTTATGTTTTATGACATGCTGATCATTTTTCCTTCTATGGCAACATCAAATTCTCACTCTAACATGTACTTATGACTATTAGGTATTTTTACCGATTAAGCCCTTTTGCTCGTTTTCACTTAAAACCGAGTAGCACAAGTTGTCTAACATAATTTAAAACTTCATATTCTATCATAAAACACCAAAATACACAAATTTCACCTATGGGTATTTTTCCAAATATAAACCCTAGGTTAAATTATTGCTAGCATAAGCTAAATCGAGCTAGGGACTCCAAAACGTAAAAATCATTAAAAATGAGGCTAGAACGGACTTACAATCGAGCTTGGAAGCTTGAAAACCCTAGCCATGGTTTCTCCTTGCTATATTCGGCCATGGGGTTGAAGATGAGCAAAATTGGTTTTAATTTTGTATTTTAATTCATTTTACCCTAAATGACCAAAATGCCCTTACTACTAAACTTTCCAAAAATTCCATCCATGTCTAATTTTGTCCATAGACTTAGAAATTGGTAAAATTACTCTTTAAGGACCTCTAATTAATAATCTAATTCAATTTTATGCAAAATACTTCTAGAACACAAGTTTTGCAATTTATTCAATTTAGTCCCAAATTTCAAATTAAGCACTTTATGCATAAAATTTCTTCACGAAATTTTCAAACAATCATGAAATCATATCATAGACCTTAAAATAATCATAAAATAATTATTTCTATATTGGATTTTGTGGTCACGAAACCACTATTCCGACTAGGCCCAAAATCAGGATATTACAACTCTCCCCTTCGGATTTTCGTCCCCAAAATCTTACCGTAAAAGTGGTCTTCACTTTTAATCTCATATTTGGTGTCAAGAACTTGCACTTAGACTGTACCTCCAATACATCTCTTCAATTTCTCATATGATCTAAAAGCTTACAGTCTCAACTCTCAACTGTTCTTAAATTTTCAACCCTTCTCAATTTCCCATGATATCATGACATAAAACACGGATCTCAACTTGATTTAATGGAGACCGGAATTCAAAGAAATCCGACAATCAAAGAGACCGAAATTCCATGAATCGATGAGTAGGAATTCATTCAATACAGATGTGATTTATAGATCTCGCCAAACATTTAACAATAAGATACATCACATTTTCCTCTTTACGCCATAGAAATAATTCGATATGGCCTCAAGAATAATCCTTCTCATTTCCATCCCAATATCAACATTGACAAGGATAATTTTGATAGATCCCAATGCTCGGCTTTAACCCCTTTAACAACTCCGATTTTATGTAACATCGGATGCTCTAAACTATCACATTACCTCACCGTCTTGAAACACATCACAATTCATACAACAATACATTCTTGAAAGTCGAAGTCTTTGCTCAATGTAGACTAGTCTAGTTCAGACGCTTGGTTACCAATATTCTCATCTATCCGAACTCGTCAACATGTAATAAACTTTTCAGCTTTCACAAGATGGAAACCTTATCATTCGTAGTGACTTAAACTAATATTCAACTCTTTCTAATAAATATAGACTTCTCGTTCAAACTATTTACTCTTTGATCTGTACAAAATGAAATTCTATTATCAAACTTGGGAAAAATAATCCGACATAATTGTCACATGAAATCTTTCAAATAAATAATTTACCATACCGACTAAAACTCGCGCTTTTATCACCTATGCCTTTACCGATGTCAAATCCTTACACGAAATTAGAAAAATCCCAATACTAAAATCACCACATTACCAAGATCAAATTAGAAGTATAGTCATATTTGACATGATTATCACGAAGTGAAGAACGTATTGAACATGAGTCATAATTGACAAATTATGGAACAAAGATAACAAGAAAACCAAATAAAGAAATCCAAGATAGAGAAACCCGAATAAAGAAATCCGAATAAAGAGATCCGGGATAAAGAAACCCAAGATACGATACTATGCCGGAGAATCGAAAACCAAATTCATAGAGAAAATACAGAATACCACGATAATTCTTCAAAGAAAGAAAGTCCAAAAGAAAACATTATTTAATCCCATGAAATCAAATATAACAAGATCAATATATCTTCCCATACATATATATCGATGAAGCATCAAGTAGAAGAAACAGAATCATAATATCATATGAATTCTCTCATCAATTCTTATCGATTTAAATGAAATAGAATACCCAATGAAATAGAGCAATATAAATTATAAACCAATCAGACTACCAATGCTTTCATCCAACACCAAAATTAGAAGACATTCCCATATAACAAGAATTTCTTCGAAGATCAATAGCCATAGAAATATTTCGAGAACGGGTGAACACATAGAACATCTCAAAAGAGATCGCTAAATCATCCGGTCATAATCTGTCACACTCGGATAATTCACATTTGAAATATCATTTCCCCAACTAGTTCTGCCGTCACAAATTTCATATTAAATCATTCACTAAAGAATGTCGGGTTCGAATAAATTTCGATTTACACTTTTCTCGACCTTGCACTTGAGTAATTCGATTTACCAAAGAGAATTCCTTCTCTAACTGGGACGAGGCATAATTCGATAATCTTTATATCAATCCGATACTTTCGGCTCGACTTTACTTGTCACTCATTTTCAATCTCGAATCATACTTATAATTATTCTATCACCGAACTCTTTGGGTTCTCAACCGAAACTTATTCAATACAAATCTCATGAAATTCCATTATAAGTACCACTTTGGTAAGGGGGAGGGGTTGTAGGACCTCTGACTCGACTTTCTTATACATACACATATGACACAACTTCCATCATCATAATAACATCATCAAAATCATGTCATTCATTCATGTTGGCTTACACCAATTTTCCTATTGTCCCATTTAGACAATATACTTATGCATACATTCTATGTTTTCTAGATAGCTTTACTTATCCATTCATTTAATTAAATTAATTCATGCTCATGACATCATATAAGGCCAAACAAACATAAATATTTGCATCACAATCACAACTTTCATTTCGTGCATCATCATGTACATATCATTACAATCATACAATTCAATCCAACAATTTAACATAGATAAGTTCATTTCATTATAATCCTTTATCTCATAAAAAAATTGTATATCATTAACATTCATCAACATTCAACGTCCAATCAAGACAAGGACATTTTCATTCGTATTATGATATTATGACCTTTATTCATACCTCTACTACTTTTTATTTATTCCGTTCATCTTATCAAGTAAGCTACATACACTACATCGTATGAGCATTAAGCAAATATAGATATTTATCACAACATGAACTTTCATCTCACATATTATCACATATGTATCATAAACTTTTATTCGTACTTTTTTGAACCGAGACTTATCATAATCATAATTTTACTCAAATATCTTCACATAACATTGAACATGGTCGGCACATTTCGGTTGGAGAGTACCTGTCTAAATAAGACGGTACTTATACTGCGTCGGAAGACATCACACTATCACGGATCGCTGGCATGTATAGCTAAACTTTTACACATGCTAGGTTAGTCCGAGAACCGACTAAACCTGCTCGATACCACTAAATGTAACACCCCATACCCGATCATTGTTGTTGGAGTCGAACACGAGGTGTTAACGGACTTAATTCATTAATTAAACAGCTCATACAATTCATTTTAAAATTTCCAGACAAGCTGGCTAACTGCATCACAGTCGCTTTAAAATCATATCTCGAGTTACGAAACTCGAAATCCAATTCTGTAAATTTTTCCTGAAACTAGACTCATATATATATCTACTAATTTTTTTCTAGAATTTTTGGTTGGGCCAATTAGTACAGTTTATTAGTTAAAGTCTCCCCTGTTTCAGGGTTCAACTACTCTGACCTCTGTGTATTACGAATCAGATATCTCCCTGTACAGAGCTTCAATAACTATGCCGTTTGTCTCTAATAAAACTAGACTCAACAAGGAATCTGTACATATAAACCGTGACTTCTAATTATCTTTGTAAAATTTATGGTGAATTTCCAAAGTCAGAACAGGGGATCCAGAAATCGCTCTGGCCCTGTTTCACAAAAATTTAAACATCTCATAAAATATAGCTCATATACCTGTTTCGCTTATTCCATATGAAAATAGACTCATCAAGCTTCGATTCCATAACTTATTCATTATTTAATTCCATTTCTACTATTTTTAGTGATTTTTTAAACTCACGTCACTGCTGCTGTCTGAATCTATTTTATGGTAAATTTTACCTATTTCATGGTTTCCATGGATTAGCTAGCAATTTGACATACATAATACCAAATATGATCATGATTAGCCATTCCAATGGCTAATCATTACCAAGCATTTCTATTTCCATACCACTCAATAACCATATCATAAGACCATATATACAAAATGATTATAATGCTATACATGCCATACTCAAAATATACAAGCCATTATGCCAAGATGGTATACGGATAGTGTGAGCGTGCCTCCGACCGTTTCCGATTTCCGAGCTGGCTTGTCAACACTACAAGGAATGAAAAGGAGGAGTAAGCATAAATGCTTAGTAAGCTCACATGCAAATAGCAAGTAACATAACCATATAAGCAAACATAAAACATCATTTGCATAATCATCACCAAGACATTCATATCACCTTTTCATTTATCATCTTACCATATTGTTGTTATATCGAGTTTTCAACCCGAGGGTTAAGTACATACCTGTTCAAAGTATCCATTTCACAACACTTACCAATATGTCCCTTTCATCTTGAGTATTCCTCCATTTGAGTAGAACTTTACCCGTTGAACACATCGGAATATAATTCGGATACATGGATAACTTGCACATAAGTGCCACATATGTAGCCAAGCTACCATGTAACCTGCCCATAAGTGAACTCGGACTCAACTCAACGAGCTCGGGTGTTCGCATCCATAAGTGAACTCGGACTCAACTCAACGAGTTCGGATGCCTAGTTACATCTCACGAACTCGGACTCAACTCAACGAGTTCGGACATTCGCATCCATAAGTGAACTCGGACTCAACTCAACGAGTTCGGATGCCCAAATATCCCAGTGACATGTCACTTGTATCCTAATCCATTCCCGAGGTTCAACGGACCTTTTTCCCAATCATGTGTCTCAACCATCTTCTACGGAATGCCGATATCGATACTCGGTAGTATTTCACATTTTCTAAGTATATCACATAATTTGACATATTATCAAACAATTATCACAAGTATAATATTTCATAATAATTATCATATCATTTATAAAACATTAAAACATTTAAAATAATAACTATGTTACCAACATTTACATATGAACTTACCTCGTATGCTAAAATGGCTATTTTACCATTTCGTCCACCACTTGGTATTTTCCCCATTTTAGCCCGAATTTCAGTTTTCCTTGCTCTATCATTTACAATATAGTCTAATTAGGACTCACATTATTCAAATTGACCCAAAATCATATTTTGGAAAAATTACAATTTTGCCCCTAAACTTTTGCATATTTACACTTTTGCCCCAAAGCTCGTAAATTAAAATTCAGCCTATTTTCTTATGTTTTATGACATGTTGATCATTTTTCCCTTCTATGGCAACATCAAATTCTCACTCTAACATGTACTTATGACTATTAGGTATTTTTACCGATTAAGCCCTTTTGCTCGTTTTCACTTAAAACCGAGTAGCACAAGTTGTCTAACATAATTTAAAACTTCATATTCTATCATAAAACACCAAAATACACAAATTTCACCTATGGGTATTTTTCCAAATATAAACCCTAGGTTAAATTATTGCTAGCATAAGCTAAATCGAGCTAGGGACTCCAAAACGTAAAAATCATTAAAAACGAGGCTAGAACGGACTTACAATCGAGCTTGGAAGCTTGAAAACCCTAGCCATGGTTTCTCCTTGCTATATTCGGCCATGGGGTTGAAGATGAGCAAAATTGGTTTTAATTTTGTATTTTAATTCATTTTACCCTAAATGACCAAAATGCCCTTACTACTAAACTTTCCAAAATTCCATCCATGTCCAATTTTGTCCATAGACTTAGAAATTGGTAAAATTACTCTTTAAGGACCTCTAATTAATAATCTAATTCAATTTTATGCAAAATACTTCTAGAACACAAGTTTTGCAATTTATTCAATTTAGTCCCAAATTTCAAATTAAGCACTTTATGCATAAAATTTCTTCACGAAATTTTCACACAATCATGAAATCATATCATAGACCTTAAAATAATCATAAAATAATTATTTCTATATCGGATTTTGTGGTCACGAAACCACTATTCCGACTAGGCCCAAAATCAGGATATTACACTAATAGTCTGCAAACCAAACCTTGAAACATATAGAAACCATAAGAAAGACTAATTCTAAATTAAAAAAATCCCACATTGCCTTTATTTTTAGAATTGAAAACCACGAAACATACTTAACTAGAATGCCTTGTGTAGATCACTTCCTTGCCACTGCACACTCCCCTGACGTGCTCTTTCTGTACAGAATTTATATAAAGATTTAAGCTCAAACAAGCTTAGTGAATGTTTGAAAGTACTACTAACCATACACTATAGCATGGGTTAAACAAAAGCATACTAGGGCATTTTTGCATCTTATTTCTTGTGAAGTCAAAGAAACGTTTTCATACTTCATTATCTCATCAGTTTGTCATATTCAATCACATATGTTCACATACAAAACAACATATACATATATATATTACGAATATGGTAAATTTAAAACTTAAGAATATGCAAAATATAGGTGGATTCAATAACCACACATTGGACAAAATGAATCTCCATCACACCAATAGCTCAAAGAGTCTAACATGCCCCATAAGTATAGTATTAAGCTAAGCACTCTCTAACACACCAACATGTCCCAATAAATGGAGCTTTGCTTGATATTCCCTTATCTCTCCAACCTGTCTTGGGGCCTCAACACCCAAATCAAAAGACACAAGGGTGAATACTTGTAATCCTATGGCATACCAACTATATCCAATGGCTTTAAGAGTTCTCAACACTAGAATACCAACAATTACACAATTTATTTATTATTTTAATGCACATAATATTTGTTCATGTTTATTAGTTTCATATAACAATCTCATACATTATATGCTTTTTGATCACACATTTAATTGCAGTAGAAGTGCTAAAAATGTGTTCATTGAGCTTTCATATATCAAACCTCATAAGCATGATTTAAAATTCAGTAAATCACATACCACATTCATGTATTAGCACACTTTACTTGCTGCACTAGCGGCACAGGTGATGCAAAGGATGCACCATCTTTTGGAACATTCCCATTCCCATTAAAAAGTCTACGAGGCATATTGTAACTACTATAAATAAAAAAAAAACCAAGAGTGTGAGTTGCGGTAATGATCCAAAGCATATTATTGTAAAAACATTTCAATAATGGCAATGTGTTCTCAATCCTACCCCGAAAACAAGTTCACAATAATTTCGAACAAAGATACTCAAGTCAAATGGTCTAGGTATTATGAAAATCTAAGTCAACCCTAGTCCCGTGTATTAACAAGTTATGTTCAAGTGTTGGAATAGCCAACACTCTGATATTCCCTAATGTAACACTGCTAACTTGGTCTAGTCGTCGAACCCGATTTATATGATGTTACAACAACTATTGGAATTTATATAAGTACATACATAACAACAAGTAATTACAAATGTTGTCACAATTAACCATTACAGATGAAATCATGACTAGTTAAACTTTTAAGTGGCAATCAAAGTGGATCTACTTGAGAAGTAAGGACCATTTTAATAAATTTTAAAATTCCAGAGTAAGTACCGATACTAAACAAGTATGCGTATGTATCGATATTAAAGTACGTATCGATACTGTTTTAGCTCTCAGCAAAATTTGGTTTAAAACAATTTATCGATACCTTATGAAGGTATTGGTATTTCTATCCAAAGTATCGACACCTATATTTGGGTATCGATACCAAACTTGGTTACTGTTGAGTTTTGAAAACTCTTCCTTTGGTAAAGTGCTAATACATTATTCCCGAGTATCGATACTTCTACTTAGTTTACAAAAAGTCCAGAAGTTAAAGCATACTTAATTTTTGAAATAGTGTTCCTTTTTAATTGTCAAATGATATTTAACTCAACCAAGCCTAAATTGTGTATTCTGAAAATATTCATGCAACAATTTCCTAACGAATAACCAATAAGCATGTTTTATAAACATTCAAATAGTTCGCAAATCAAAACATGAAACATATAGAAACCATAAGAAAGTCTAATTTTAACAAAAAATATCCCACATTACCTTTATTCCTAGAATTCAAAATAGTGAAACATACTTAACCACAATGCCTTGGGCGGACCACTTCCTTGCCACTTCACACTCCCCAGATGTACTATTTCTCTACAAAATTTACATAAAGAGTTAAGTTCATATAAGCTCAGTGAATGTTCAAAAGTACTACAAAGTATACACAAATCATAGGTTTTAGAAAAGCATACTAAGACACTATAACAACCAATTTTTAGGTCAAATTGGAACAGTGGTTTTGGGACCACAAATCTGAAGTCAAAATATTTATTTATTTTTATTTTAGTAAGGTCTACAACATGATAGATTAATTATGTGAAAGTTTCGTTAAGGAATTTTACTGTTTAAATGCTTAATTTGGTAAAAAGGACTAAATCGCGTAAAGCATAAAACTTGTGCTCTATTAGCTAAAAGTGCCTTGATGTTTTTGAAAACGCGTCCTAAAGCTAATCCATTTTCCTTAGTTATCATAGTTTTTTTTTCATCATAATAAAATAAAATAATAAAAGTAAAACAAATCCATAAAAAAATAATTAAAAGGCCTTATTACACTTAAAACCCAAAACCATAAATGAAATTAAAAGGACGTCCAGTTCACCAGAAAGAAACCAGGTTTGTAGAAACATGTGGCCAGTCCAAATCCCTCACAGCTCCAAGCCCACTATGGTTGAGGATTACCTGCGAAGGTGAAAATAAGGGGTGAGTTTTGGGAAACACAGTGTGTAATCCAACCCAACCATAGCCTAAATCAGTTCAAACCACAGAGACAGAATAAGTTGGCCTCAGCCCAGAACAGATATCAGAATAAAGCCCGTAGGCCCAGAGCAGACCAGAATAGATATATCATGCTTATGCAGAAACTCACCATATCCAACCACGTGCACCCCCATACCATCCTTTCACCATGTGGGGAGACTACTCGACCCACCCAACCGCTACACGCCACAGAAATATGCAGCATGGCTGCCAGATACAGAAAATGTGACAGAGTCACCAGATACAGATATTTTGTGGCAGTGCCACCAGAACAGATATATGTGGCAGGGCCACCAGAACAGATAATTTGTGGCATAGCCACTAGGACGCTTCCTCCATAATGTAACCCATGTCCCCATGCAACAGATATACATTCATGGCATACATCATACAGATTTAATTCATCATGCTTTTCAGACAAAATTAACCCTAGGGGTATAAAGGTCATTTTGCATACATAGGGGTATAATGGTAATTTTGCATACATAGGGGTATAATAGTACATCTAACTATTTCTAAGGTTTTCATACATATCGTAGCTATTATGTTTAGCCAGAAACACTTACCGAGCGTTCTTACTGAATTGGGCCCGTTGGCCCATTAACCCAGTTTTGGCCCATTAAGCCCAAAATATCAAAATGCACGAAATCGCGCATACTGCAGTTTTATCACTTTTGATTACCAGTAATAATTACCCATACGTCTTACGAGCATTCGCACACTCGCAAGTGCCCAAAATACCGGCTTTTCGGCATTTCGGCTTTTCGGCTTTTGCCGATCTAGCCTATGAGAGGTGTCGATTACACACTGTTTGGGATTTCCTCGACGAGATCTACACACAAACTGACTACAATTGAATCACTTAATACTACTCCAAATATCGAAACAAGATTGAGTATATAGTCCCCTACCACATTCGGCCAAAAATGCCTAAAACCCTTATTGCTCTTACCTTACTGCCGAAAGATGGTTAACTCCAAAGATCCGATCGTTCCACCTGTCCAAGCCCTTGATCAACCGCCTCTAAATCACGCTATTACCAAAAAAAAATAGTTATTACGACCCCTCAGGGTTACAAGTCCAAATCGACAACCTCCCTAACTTTTAGGGATTTCGGCTTTTCCTAAAATATGTAAGAAGACTAAGTTTTGGCGAAGACTTACCACCGATTCCTTAGTGACTGATTCCAACGAGTTTCCCACTCGATCCCGATGTAGATCTAATCCCTCAGATGATAACAAAAGTCGATATTTCAGTGACTTCAGTATTCGGCCAAGTCCCTTTTAATGTAGGGTTTTTCGGCTTTTTTGCAACTTGTGTTTAGAAAAGTAAAGCGAGAGGGTTTTGCTATGGTCTTGTCGTCAAAAATTGAGGTTTTAGAGGGCTGGTGAATCGGCCACAAATGATGAAGGGAAGAGATGTGGTTTTGGTTATAAGAAATTGGCACAAAAAGAATAAGCTTTCGGGATTTCAGTTTTTTATGATGTTCGGCTTATAAGGCTAAAAATAAAAAGATTAAGGATGTGATGAAGAGTAAAGAGATAGAAGGGTTCAGCTGTGGAGAAGGAAGAGGAGAAGGTAGATAGAGAAAAAGAAATAAAGAAAAGAGGAGAAGAAAAGATGATCAGAATTTCGGCACAACACACCCCAAATGCCGAAATTCCCACTACTACAATACCTAGCCGAATTTCCCATGCTAGAGTCCCTTGGCCGGTCACCTCTTGCTCCTTGATCAGCTCCTAGATTTCCTCCCTTATCTTTATCCTTAGTCAATCCCCTTACCTTCATAAACTCTTCCTGACAGACTTTTATTTCAGTTCCATTACTTCCCTTTCCTGTACATAAAAATTAATCACTTAATTTCTTTGTCATTGTGACTTGAACCAGGTCCTCCCAAGCTTCCACACGCCACTACATCCTTCCCAAAGTGGCGTCACATGCCACTTACCACTTGCTTCCTTGTGATCCATTTTTCACAAATAATTCCTAAAAGCCCAATTTATCAGAACCCCTTTCTCTTATAGAATTAAATTTAATTAAGCTATCGGGTTTTATCCTAAGCTTGGGCCTTCTAGAGGCCCACCAACATGATTAATCCTACACATAACAAACAGAACACAGAATTTTAAATTTTATAACTTTTACAGAATTCCCGAAAATTGGTGCGTTACAACTCTACCCTCCTTAAAGAAATTTCGTCCTCGAAATTTTCCTGATCCGAACAGATGAGGGTATTGTTGTTTCATTGCCTCCTCTGGCTCCCAAGTAGCTTCTTCTCTGCCATGGTTACGCCAAAGCACTTTCACTAATGGTACCGATTTCCTCCTCAGAACCTTAACGTCTCGATCCAATATTTGTACAGGCTCCTCCTCAAAGGTCAAATTAGTTCGCACCTCAATTTCTGCAACCGGCACGACATGAGTACGGTCAGAACGATAACGCCTTAACATGGAGATGTTAAAAACATCGTGAATCCTGTCTAGCTCTGGAGGCAATTCCAACTGATAAGCCACTGGGCCTACTCGCTTCAAAACCTGATAAGGCCCAATGAACTGCGGACTCAACTTGCCCTTCTTGCCAAACCTTAGTATCTTCTTCCAAGGTGAAACCTTCAAGAAGACCATATCACCCACTGAGTATTCAATCTCCTTACGCTTCAGATCTGCATACGACTTTTGCCTATCAGACGCTTCCTTTAACCGATCTCTAATTAACTTGACCTTATCCTCAGTATCTGCCACCAACTCAGGTCCAAGAACTTGTCGCTCCCCCAGTTTAGTCCAACAACTAGTTGTTCGACACCTTCGCCCATACAGTGCTTCATAAGGTGCCATTCGAATACTCGACTGATAACTATTGTTGTATGCAAACTCTGCCAAAAGCAAGTAATCCTCCCAACTACCTCGGAAATCAATAACACATCCCCTCAGCATGTCTTCCAGAATCTGAATAACTCTTTCCGACTGACCATCAGTTTGGGGATGGAAAGCCGTACTAAAGTTCAATCGCGTTCCCAACGCCTCATGCAGCTTTTGCCAAAACTGAGATGTGAATCTAGGATCCCGATCAGAGATAATCGAAACCGGAACTCCATGTAGTCGCACAATCTCCGCCACATACAACTTGGCTAACCAAGAAGAGAAAAGTCGTGCGACAGTATAAAATGAGTGACTTGGTCAACCTATCCGCAATCACCCATATCGAGTCTTTCTTCGATGGTGTCAAGGGTAGCCCACTCACAAAGTCCATGGTTACCCTCTCCCACTTCCAAAGTGGTATTTTTACTAGCTACAATAATCCAGAAGGTAACTGATGCTCAGCTTTCACTTGCTGGCATGTCAGGCATTTCCCCACAAATTCCGTTACCTCTCGCTTAAGTCCAGGCCACCAATACAGTTCTCGCAAGTCATGGTACAACTTATTCCCTCTAGGATGCATGGCACAAAGTCCCCCATGAGCTTCCTTCAAAATTGACTGTCTCAAGTCAGAGTCCTTTGGAACACAAATTCTTCCTCGAAAACACAGAACCCCACCATCATTTATCCCAAACTCAGAAGTTCCCCCTTCCTTAACTTGTTGAAAACGAGGGACCAAAGACACATCCTTCAACTACTTCTCTTTAATCTGATCCACCCAGGTTGGCCTTACTTGCAATTCAGCCAACAGACTTCCATCGTCAAACCGACTTAGACGAGCAAACATTGCTCTCAGATCAGATACAGCTCTACGAATTAAAGCATTGGCCACCATATTAGCCTTGCCAGGGTGGTATTTGATTAAACAATCATAATCCTTAAGCAACTCGATCCATCTCCTTTGCCTAAGGTTCAGTTCCTTCTAAGTCAGCAAATACTTGAGACTCTTATGATCTGTGTATATAATACACCTTTCCCCATGCAAGTAGTGTCTCCAAATTTTAAGTGCAAAGATCACTGCTGCTAACTCCAAATCATGAGTAGGATAGTTCCCTTTGTGAGGCTTAAGTTGTCGAGACGCATAAGCAACTACCTTACCCTCTTGCATCAACACACAACCCAAACCTACGTGTGATGCATCACTGTACACAGTAAAATCTTTCCCAGACTCTGGTTGAATTAACATAGGTGCTTCAGTCAGAACTTTCTTCAACCTCTCAAAAGCTTCTTGCTACTTCTCCATCCATACAAACGGTACTCCTTTCCTTATGAGTTTTGTGAGAGGTGCTGCCATCACAAAAAAACCTTCCACAAACCTTCTGTAGTATCCTGCCAACCCTAGGAAACTTTGAATTTCTGAAACCGACCTAGGTGGCTTCCATTCCAAAATTGCTTCAATCTTTCGAGGATCCACTCTAATCCCTCTCAGAGACCACATGCCCCAAAAGGTTACCTCCCTCAACCAGAACTCACACTTGCTGAACTTCGCATAAAGTTCCTTCTCCCTTAACACTTGCAACACAGTGCGGAGATGCTCATCATGTTTTGCTTCGGTCTCAGAATAGACCAGAATATCATCGATAAAGATGACCACGAACTGATCCAGAAATGGTTGGAACACACGATTCATCAGGTCCATAAACACTGCAGGAGCGTTTGTTAGTCCAAATGGCATAACCAGAAACTCATAATGACCATAACGAGTCCTGAATGCTGTCTTATGAATATCTGTCTCCTTGACCCTTAACTGATGATATCCAGATCGAAGATCGATCTTGGAGAATATAGAAGCTCCTTTAAGCTGGTCGAACAGATCGTCAATCCTTGGCAGAGGGTACTTATTCTTAATCGTCAGTTTGTTCAACTGGCGATAATCAATGCACATGCGCATCGTCCCATCCTTCTTCTTCACAAATAGCACCGGTGCTCCCCATGGAGACACACTTGGCATAATAAAGCCCCTATCCAACAATTCTTGAATTTGCGCCTTTAACTCCACTAACTCCTTCGGTGCCATTCTATATGGTGCAATGGACACTGGTGCTATCCCAGGCAACAGGTCGATTCCAAATTCGACTTCTCGGTTTGGAGGCAATCTCGGAAGCTCCTCCGGAAAGACATCTTGGAACTCTTTTATAGTTCTAACCTTATCCAAAGGTCGCCCCTCTACATCTGCTTGACTTACAAATGCCAAATAGGCCTCACAACCTTCCGAATCCACTTTTCACCCTCAATGCCGATATCACATTAGACAAATAGTCCCTTCGTTCACCTATCACCATAACCTCATCCCCTTCCGTGGTCCTTAGCACCATTCGCTTAGCAGCACAGTCCAGAGTCACCTTATGCTTAACAAGCTAGTCCATTCCCAGAATGAGATCAAAGTCTCCAAACGGCAACTCCATTAGGTCGCCAGGAAAGATCCTACCTTGAGTTTCTAAGGGTACATCCTTATACAGCTTGTCTACCCTAACCGAGTGACCCAAGGGACTTAGCAGAGATACCCCACTCACTATCTTCTCAGAATGCACTCCCAAAGACCTAGATATGGCACACGTAACATAAGAATGAGTAGATCCAATATCCACCAAGGCAGTATACGGCATACTAGAAACTAAAAACGTACCGGTTATGACATCAGGTGCGTCGCCCTCCTCTTGACGACGAGCTGCATACACCAACGCTGGCTGTCGAGCCTTAGCATTTCCAGCTCCCCTGCCAGGCGCCCCTCAACCTCGACCATTTCCATTCCTATTTTCGCCCCTACCTTGTCCACGTCCTCTCGGTGGTTGTGGTCCACCTCTCATGGGTTGAACAACCCTCTGTACAACAACCTGAGCCTGATCAGCTCTCTGTGGACAATCCTTAACTCTGTGTTCCATAGATCTGCATCGGAAACAAGCACTAGAACGTTTCCTACACTCACCCAAGTGTACCTTACCACAGTCCCCACAGATTGGCGGTCTAACCACATTCATCGGAACGGCTCGAACTGGCTCCTCTACTCTCGCCCTTTTGACATTCTTGTTTGCTCCACCCGAAGGTCCAGAATCCCTTCGGAAATGGTTCCGATCTTTCTCACGGTTCTGCCTCTCAGTACGCTTTACCTCCTCAGTAATCTTAGCTTTTTCCACCAAAACTGCGAAGTCACGCTCCCTCTGCGGAGCAATCAGCACCTTAAGGCCATCTTTGAGTCTATCCTCAAAGTGAACGCTACGCTCATACTCCGTAGCAACTATTCCCACAGCATACCTACTCAGCCTCAGAAATTTAGCCTCGTACTCAGCGACAGTTTTGCCTCCTTGGATCAGATTCAAGAATTCTTTCGTACGGGCGTCCACATAACTTGCCCCGACGTGCTTTCCTTTAAAGGCTGTCTTAAACAGCTCCCAAATAACCCTATCAGCTGGGGTTCCATCCCTCACGGTGAGCCAACACTGATAAGCCTCATCTCGCAGCAACGATACGGCCCCCTTCAGCTTCTACTCCACAGAACAGTCCAAGTCATCCATAATTCGTTCCGTGGCCTCCAACCAATATTCTGCCACTTTCGGGGCTACACCAGATACGCCCCTAATGATTTCTGCTCCGTTAGCCCGGAGTCGTTCAGAAATCGATCCTCGAATTCCGTTGCCCGAACTTGCCCCGGCAACGCTTTCAGAACTCGAAGCATTGCCTGCGACAGGGCGTTATCCCTGGCACCATGATCATGTGATTCCACTTCCGTTGCCGATGGTACCGGTGCTTCTGCTGCTGGCATATGTCCTAAAGACGAAGATCCTGCTCGAGCTCTTCCTCGGCCTCGTCCACGGCCTCTACCTCGAGCTGCTCGCATACTCATATCATATAATCTGATTACAAATTTTATGCATTAATTTTAGCATTCCAGTGATTATTACAGATGTTTTATGATTCAAATAGTAATTCAGAGATGGTTTTCGTAGAATCGACGTCTAACTATAGTTTCAGTCTTTTAGCAAGCTTTTCTAGGGTTTTAGTAGATCCTATCTAGAGTATTCTAGTAAAATTTCAGTACAGACAGATAATTCAGAATATATTCAGAAAAATTCAGAATACTTACAGGCTTGGGCCGGAGATTCGGAATGCCACCTTCAGGAGTCCAGATTTTAAAAACTAATTTTTTTTTTGAAGATCTTCATTTTTGTAAACCCATTCCACAGCCGAGTTGTTGCAACCTAGGCTCTGATACCACAAAATGTAACCCCCAAACCTGGCCTAGACGATATGACCGGACCCGGTGCGCCACATTGATGCGTTCAAAATGTTCCGTATTACTTAGTTTGGAAAACTTAGTTGGGGTTGTAAAAGATACTTTCTAAAGAAGGTTAAAGTGAATAGAAGCTATGCACCAGGTAGGAAACCAGGAAGAAGAGAAGGTGAGTCCGCTCGGACCGCTATACCAAGCTCCTTCGGTTCCAATCCTAGACATGCACACCACCATTGCCACACCTTAACGACTCGTATAATTTTGAGAAACCGTCTGTTGTGTCTATCTTAAGAAAAGGATTAAGTTTGAAAACGTTTGCTTAGCGGAAGTCTTACTTGTAATCGTGTTATTTTGAAATCCCTTGATGTTTTTGAAAACGCGTCCTAAAGCTAATCCATTTTCCTTAGTTATCATAGTTTTTTTTCATCATAATAAAATAAAGTAATAAAAGTAAAACAAATCCATAAAAAATAATTAAAAGGCCTTATTACACTTAAACCCAAAACCATAAATGAAATTAAAAGGACGTCCAGTTCACCAGAAAGAAACCAGGTTTGTAGAAACATGTGGCCAGTCCAAATCCCTCACAGCTCCAAGCCCACTATGGTTGAGGATTACCTGCGGGGGTGAAAATAAGGGGTGAGTTTTGGGAAACACAGTGTGTAATCCAACCCAACCATACCCTAAATCAGTTCAAACCATAGAGACAGAATAAGTTGGCCTCAGCCCAGAACAGATATTAGAATAAAGCCCGTAGGCCCAGAGCAGACCAGAATAGATATATCATGCTTATGCAGAAACCCAACCATATCCAACCACGTGCACCCCTATACCATCCTTTCACCATGTGGGGAGACTACTCGACCCACCCAACCGCTACATGCCACAGAAATATGCAGCATGGCTGCCAGATACAGAAAATGTGACAGAGTCACCAGATCTGAGATATTTTGTGGCGGTGCCACCGGAATCAGAATATATGTGGCGGGGCCACCGAGCAGTATAATTTGTCGATAGCCACCGGGACGCTTGCTCCATAATATAACCCATGTCCCCATGCAATGATATACATTCATGGCATACATCATACGATTTAATTCATCATGCTTTTCAGACAAAATTAACCCTAGGGGTATAAAGGTCATTTTGCATACATAGGGGTATAATGGTAATTTTGCATACATAGGGGTATAATAGTACATCTAACTATTTCTAAGGTTTTCATGCATATCGTAGCTATTACGTTTAGCCAGAAACACTTACCGAGCGTTCTTACCGAATTGGGCCCGTTGGCCCATTAACCCAGTTTTAGCCCATTAAGCCCAAAATATCAAAACGCACGAAATCGCGCGTACTGCAGTTTTATCACTTTCGATTACCAGTAATAATTACCCATACATCTTACGAGCATTCGCACACTCGCAAGTGCTCAAAATACTGGCTTTTCGGCATTTCGGCTTTTCGACTTTTGCCGATCTAACCTATGAGAGGGTGTCGTTACACACCTGTTTTGGGATTTCCTCGACGAGATCTACACACGAACTGCCTACAATTGAATCACTTAATATTACTCCAAATATCGAAACAAGATTGAGTATATAGTCCCCTACCACATTCGACCAAACATGCCTAAAACCCTTATTGCTCTTACCTTACTGCCGAAAGATGGTTAACTCCAAAGATCCGATCGTTCCACCTGTCCAAGCCCTTGATCAACCGCCTCTAAATCACGCTATTACCAAAACAAAATAGTTATTACGACCCCTCAGGGTTACAAGTCCAAATCGACAACCTCCCTAACTTTTAGGGATTTCGACTTTTCCTAAAATATGTAAGAAGACTAAGTTTTGGCGAAGACTTACCACCGATTCCTTAGTGACTGATTCCAACGAGTTTCCCACTCGATCCCGATGTAGATCTAAGCCCTCAGATGATAACAAAAGTAGATATTTCAGTGACTTCAGTATTCGGCCAAGTCCCTTTTAATGTGGGGTTTTTCGGCTTTTTTGCAACTTGTGTTTAGAAAGGTAAAGCGAGAGGGTTTTGCTATGGTCTTGTCGTCAAAAATTGAGGTTTTAGAGGGCTGGTGAATCGGCCACAAATGATGAAGGGAAGAGATGTGGTTTTGGTTATAAGAAATCGACACAAAAAGAATAAGCTTTCAGGATTTTGGCCTTTTATGATGTTTGGCTTATAAGGATAAAAATAAAAAGATTAAGGATGTGATGAAGAGTAAAGAGATAGAAGGGTTCAGCTATGGAGAAGGAAGAGGAGAAGGTAGATGGAGAAAAAGAAATAAAGAAAAGAGGAGAAGAAAAGATGATCAGAATTTCGGCACAACACACCCCAAATGCTGAAATTCCCACTACTACAATACCTAGCTGAATTTCCCATGCTAGAGTCCCTTGGCCGGCCACCTCTTGCTCCTTGATCATCTCCTAGATTTCCTCCCTTATCTTTATCCTTATTCAATCCCCTTACCTTCATAAACTCTTCCTGACAGACTTTTATTTCAGTTCCATTACTTCCCTTTCCTGTACATAAAAATTAATCACTTAATTTGCTGTCATTGTGACTTGAACCTGGGTCCTCCCAAGCTTCCACACGCCACTACATCCTTCCCAAAGGGCGTCACATGCCACTTACCACTTGCTTCCTTGTGATCCATTTTTCACAAATAATTCCTAAAAGCCCAATTTATCAAAACCCCTTTCTCTTATAGAATTAAATTTAATTAAACTATCGGGTTTTATCCTAAGCTTGGGCCTTCTAGAGGCCCACCAACATGATTAATCCTACACATAACAAACAGAACACAGAATTTTAAATTTTACAACTTTTACAGAATTCCCGAAAATTGGGGCGTTACAATTTATGGTTAGTAAAGGATGATAGCATGGTAGTTGGTGTAATTTTGAATTAATTTTAAGGTTAAAATGGTAATGGTTAATAAATGTTATAATAATTAAAACAAAAATTCATTTTATATTATCATCATCTTCCTTAGCCGATTCTTGCAAGGAGAAAAGCCAAAATTTTTAAGGTTTTCATTCGGCCAAGCTTCATTTGTCAATTAAGATCAAGATAAGCAAATACTGGAACTAGATCAGGGAAAACGAAAAGTAGAAGAATAACTGATAGTTTTATCTGAGGATATGAGGTAAGTTCGTATAATTAGAATCGAACTTCTAAATATTTAAAAATATTGGAAATGAATATTTGTGATTGATAATTTGATATTCTTGAGTTACAAATGCATTATTGATATATTATATTTGATATCGAGCCCCGTTTCAACTATTTGAATTCATAGGATACGAGAGACTTGTCACTAGGGTTACCGTTTTGGTCGAGCTCCTGCATTTGTTGCAAACTCAGCACAGCTCATATGAGCTTACCGAGATATCAGCTCGTAGGAGCTTACTATTTTTAGCTCATTGGAGCTTACTGTTTCAGCTCGTATAAGCTTACTGTATAGCTTGATAAAGCTTACCGTTTCAGCTTAATAGAGCTTACTGTTCATCAGCTCTGGAGGAGCTTACTGATCATGACTCGAAATAGCATAAATGATAATGAATTGACAGATTACTGATATTATTCACCTGAGTATCCTTTGAATTTCTAATAGGTTTAACAGGCACAAATAATGTTAAACGGATGAATTACGGTTTATAAATGTTATTAATGTTATATATGATATATGAATTTGGAATGATGCAAAGCATTGTATTAATGGATGGTTTCATGTATTTTTTTTACATTGACTAACATGTGATGAATACTTGTGATTAGATATTTGTTAATTAAATTGGTTGCACTTTAAGTATTGCTTTGATTATGTATAATGGTAAGTTTAATTTTGATTTATAAGAGCTTACTAAGCTATAAAGCTTACTCTATTTCTTTTTCTATGTTTTATAGAGGCTCGTTAGCTCGCTCGTTTCGGACAAGTTGGAGTTACACATCACACTATTCAATTTTTGATTGGTACTTTTGAATTTGTGGATATTTGTAAATATGACATGTATAGGCTAGTTTAAAAGATGTTAGTTATATTATTTGATGTCATGACTTTGGTATATTTTTATGGATAAGTTAAGCCGTGTGATTTGGCTTATTTTGGTATCATCTTTGGCGTGTATAAGTATTCTATTATGGTATGTTTGGAAAAGGATAGATGAAGTGAAAATGTGCAAATGATGTCTTGATATATATATTTGGTATATGAATGGATTATGTATGATGTTGATTAGGTAATTGGGCATATGAATGTTAGTTTTGGATATGGAAAATAATGTGTATTGAAATGGTTGTTTTAGCTGCCTATTGGGTTCTAAAAATGTGGTCATTTATGCTTGTGAATGCTTGTGTTATAGGGTGGCAAAATGGCTTTACAAATGGCCTATTTTTGTCCACATGGGCAGAGACACAGGCGTGTGTCTCAGTCGTGTGCAACACACAGTCATACTGCACGGTCGTGTGTCCCTTGAGGTGCCCTTTCGAATTAAAGTCAGTATACCTTACAGGTTTGACACGACCTAAACACATAGGCGTGTCTACTTGCCGTGTATGGGACACGGGCTGGCACATGGGCGTGTGGTCGGCCGTGTGACGCAACTCAGTAACCTCTTTAATTTTCTCACGGCCATGGCACACGGGCTTGTCCTCGGCTGTGTGACACAAGGCAGTATGTATGCCCTGTTTTCACACGGTCTAAGACGGGCGTGTCTACTAGCCTTGTGCCACACAACGGCCTGTTCACATGGGCATGTGATATTTGAAATGTTGAAATTTTTCTAAGTTTCCAAAGTTTTAAAATGTTGTTGATTTTGTCCCGAATGCATGATTAAAGCTTTGTATGTTCGATTTAAGTAAATATTGAATATGAATGAATGATAGTTACTGAAATGAGATGGCATTTGATAAATGATTGTTCTGAATTGAGTTATAAGTCCGGTAATGCCTCTTAACCTATTCTGGTGATGGTTACGGGTTAGGGGTGTTATAGACACATTTGCATCATATTTCTTGTGAAGTCAAAGAAATGTTTGCATGCTTCATTATCTCATGAGTTTGTCATATTCAATCACATATGTTCACATACAACACAACATATAGTTATATATAGTACCAATAATGATAATTTTGCAACTTGGGAATATGTAACAAATAGATGGACTCAATAACCACACATTGGACAAAACGAATCTCCATCACACAAATGACTTAAATAGTTTAACATGTCTTACAAGTGTAGCATTAAGTTAAGCATTCTCTAACACACCAATACGTCTTGATGAATGGATCTTAGCTCGACATTCCCTTATCTCTCCAACTTTTCATAGGGCCTTAACTCCCAAATCACAGAAGACAAGGGTGAGTACTTAGAATCCCATGGCATACCAACTATATCCATTGGTTTTAAGAGTTCACAAGACCAAAATATGTACAATTACACATATTTATTTATTCTTTTAATCCACATAATCTCTATTCATGTTGATTAGTTTCACATCATAATCTCATACATTACATGCTTTTTGGTCACACGTTTAATTGCAATAGAAGTGCCATAGTTGTGTTCATTTTTCTATCATATATCAAATCGCTTAGGCGTGCGTCAAAAATCAGTAAACCACATATCACATTCATGTATTACCACACTTTACCTTCAGTACTAGCATCACATGTGGTGCAAAGGATGTACCATCCTCTAGTGCATTCGTATTCACTTTAACACGTCAACTAGGCATATTGTAACTACTATAAACACACACAAACAAATCAACAGTGTGAGTTGTGACAGTGACCCAAGGCATATTATTGTAAAAACATTTCAGTAAAGGTAATATGTTCCCAATCCTACCCAAAATAAACAATGTCACAATAATTATTAGAAAGATACTCAAACAGTCTATGTATTATGAAAATATAGGTCTAATGGTTACGTTACTCTAGTTCCAAGTGTTAACAACTTAAGTCTGAGTATTTGAATAACCTACATTCTAATAGCACCAAATATAACACCTCTAACTCGGCCCAATCGTCAGACTTGCATTATAGGATGTTACAACAATTATCGAAACTTATACAGGTACATACACAACAACAAGAAATGACAAGTTTTATCACATTTAATCGTTACAGATGAGATCGTGACCAATGAAACTTTTAAGTGGCAATAGAAGTGGATCTACTTGAGAAGTAAGGACCATTTTAATAAATTTTAAAACTCTAGAGTAAGTATAGATGCTAAACAAGCAGGTACCATTTCTAATGTGTAGGTATCTATATTAAAGTACGTATCGATAGTGTTTTACCTCTCAACAAAATTTGGTTTAAAATAATTTATCGATACCTTATGGAGGTATCACTATATCTATCAACAGTACTGATACTCATATTTGGGTATCGATACCAAACTTGGTTACTGTCGAGTTTTGAAAACTTTTCCATTGGTAAGGTACTGATATATTGTTCCCGAGTATTGATACATCTACTTAGTATGCTAAAAGTCCAGAAGTTAAAGCATACTTAATTCTTGAATTAGTGATCTTGCTTAATTTACAAATGATATTTTGTAACACCCTATTCTTATAATCCACGCCAGGGGGGGTACAAGGCATTACCTAACTTTATCTCATGCATTGGAATAACCTCAAGTCACCGAGACTCGGTCCAAGTTAAAAATTTTTCAATTTCTACTTTAAACTTCTTATTATGGGCCTACGAGCCCCAAATCAACCGTTGAAGACTAATCGAAACCATTCTAGGTCCTTAAACACACCATAAGAAATTTGTCTTTAAAACAGGGCACAGGCTCGTGTGGAAGGGTAACACGCCCATATCCCACACCCGTGTGGAAGTACATTTTAATTCTCACCTAAAAGGGTTTTCACACAGCTAGACACACGCCCATGTCGACGGCCCTGTCCCTCACACGGCCTCGACACGCCCGTGTTTTAGCCCCTGTGCAAAAACTTGAGTATTCTGCTTCTGACGTCAGCATCCCCAGAATGTCACACGGCCATGGCATATGCCTGTGTACTAGGCTTTGTCCTTCACACGGCTGAGACATGCAGTTGTGTCTCTACATGTGTGTTAAATACCATACATACTGACTTGAAATTTTTACATGCAGAGGACACACGGTCGGACCACACGCCTATGGGGTTAATCGTGTGTCACACACGGCCTAGACACACACTCATGTGTCTACAAGTGTGGACAATATAAGGCTATTTACCAAGCCTCATTGCCACCTTTGCACACCTATTTTCATGGAAATGCCAACCAATACCAAATCAAGCATGATTTCCACAATCAAATCAGCCACAATAGATATTTATTTGAATATGAAGATGCATCTTTTATAAACTCAAAATAAATATTAGCCATCCTTCTTGGTTCAATACTAAGTGTGGGATCTATCCCAAGCCAACTCATTTGGCCATTTCTCAAAGACTCAAAATAATAAGTTCTAACCCTATACATGCCATATTAAAAAATATAAATCCAACTATACCGAATGTTTCAGCTGATAGTGTGATCGATATCTCTGACTTTCGGTGATCCTTGAGTTAGTTAGGTGTCATTGAAAGAAAAGAGAAAGGAAAGGGAGTAAGCATAAGCCTTAGTAAGTCGCATATAAACAAGTATACTACAACATTTATTCATAATCAACATGCTCATAACACCAAAGTAAGCATAGGTGTAACTCACTCATTACCATCCATACAAGTCACATTTTTATATATTTATTGAGCTCATATCTCATACAAACCAATTAGGTACCTGAACCATTCACAACACGGTTATACTTTCCTCATTAGTTCAAAAACATAACTTTCACCGTTGAACCATTCGGAATATCACCGGGTATCCATTAAGCCTTAGACATGGGTAAGGTGTCGATTCCATGTCCCAGACATGGTCTTACACTAACTATCATCCCGTAGCCGATGCATGTCCCAGACATGTCTTACACTGACTTACGTCTCGAGGCCGATGAATGACCCAGACATGTCTTACACTAGCCCTCGTCTCAATGCTGATGCCATGTCCCAGACATGCTCTTACACTGGCTCTCATAATGTGGCCGATGCATGCCCAAACATGTCTTACACTAGCTCACACAAAGACCTAAATGTCACGGCATGAATATCCGGTTTATTTCCTATGTTCTAGGGGATTTCCACAATCACAATTATTATTTATGCATTCTCAAGTAACAATCAACCAGTTCATGATATATCAATTAAATGACAATTCAAACACATATAATAGCAATGTAGTTGTACTATTTATATATAACTTACATCGGATTTCAAAATTTAACGACTATACGGTTTAGTCGATTTACTTGGCTTTCTCCCGGTCTTGGTTCATATTTGACAATTCTTGATCTATATTAGCAAAATACACTCGTTTAGTCACTAATTACAATTAGGCAATTGAAAATTCACATTTTCGGTAAAATAACCATTTTGCCCCTAGATTTTGGCAAAATGACCATTTTACCCCTATGCTCGAAAATCAATTTTTATCTAATTTCTTCGCCTCTTAAGCTTATATGAACTCTTTTTACTCTTGTAGCAACTCTAAAATCTCTCTATTTCACACACTTATCACTTATTTTGCAACTTGTGCAAAATAGGCCCTTTAGGTGTTTTCATGCTAACACCTCTCACTAAAGTTGTTTATAACACAACTAGGACTCTTTTTCTTCCATAAAAACTCAGAAAACACTACAAATCCATTCATGGAAAAACCTTAAACTCTTAATCATTTTGCAAAATAGACCCCTCATTTGAAAGCTCATACTTCTAAGATCTCAAAAATACAAAAATCATCAACAAAGAACATGGAAATCACTTACTTCTGAGTCAATTAAGTGGCTGAAAATTTTGACCTTTCTAACCCCTTTCAATGGCTGATTTTCGGTGGTGTATTGGAGAAGAAAAGAGCTTTTCTTTATTTTATTCAATTTGCTCATGTCATCAAAACCTAACACTTTGACTAATTAATTTTCCTTGTCTTGTGGCCGGCTATGCTCTTCTAATATGGTGTAATTGCCTTTTAACATCCCCCAATTTTGATTCTCTAATAAAATAACACCTTTAGCTATCAATTTGGGACTTTTACACTTTATGCGATTTAGTCCTTTTTCGCAATTGGGCTCACAATCGTCAAAATTAACTTACCAAAATTTTCATGCACTAATATAGACATGCTATGACTCTAAAATAATAATAAAATAATTTCTCCAACTTTGGATTTGTGGTCTCGAGACCACTATTCTGACTAGGCCCTAAATCGAGCTGTTATATTTCTTCCCCTTAGGGATTTTTGTCCTCGAAAATCTTACCAGCGAATAAGTTCAGGTACTGCTCTCTTGTAGACTCTTCGAGTTCCCACGTGGCTTCCTCGACTCCATGTCTATGCCACAGAATTTTCACAAGTGCTATACTCTTATTTCTCAATTGTTTGACTTCCAGGGCTAAAATCTTGACCGGCTCTTTGCCATACGTCATGTCTGGAAGAATCTTAACCTCTGTCGGCTCAATTACAGGCAAAGGGTCTGATCTATATCGACGTAGCATGGACACATGAAACACGTCGTGAATGTTTTCCAATTCCGATGGTAAATCAAATCGGTAGGCAACTGGCCCTACTTTCTCTGTAACCACATAAGGTCCTATGAAACGAGGACTCAACTTGCCTTTTCTACCAAATCTGAGGACTTTTCTTCACGGGGATACTTTTAAAAATGCTCGATCTTCGACTTGAAATTTAATTTCCTTCCATTTCAAATCTGCATAGGATTTCTGCCTATTTGAGGTAGCCTTCAAATAGTCACGAATCACTTCAACTTTTTCCTTAGTTTCCTTGACTAAATCGACCCCGTGAATTCGGTTCTCTTTGAGTTCGGTCCAATAAAAGGGCGTTCGACACTTTCGTCTATACAAAGCCTCGTAAGGCGCCATTTTCAGACTTGACTGGTAGCTACTGTTGTAGGAATATTCAACCAATAGTGAGTACCTTTCCCAACTGCCTTGAAACTTGAGAATACTACATCGCAACATATCTTCTAAAATCTAAATTATCCTTTCCGACTGACCGTCGATTTACGGGTTAAATGCGTTGCTAAAGCTCAACTTGGTTCCTAATGCCTCTTGTAACTTCTTCCAAAATCTCGAGGTAAATCTTGGGTCTTTGTCTGAAATAATCGATATGGGAACCCCGTGAAGTCTCACAATCTCAGAAACGTACAAGTCGACTAGTCTCTCAAGGGAGTAGTCAATACGCACTAGTATGAAATATACCGACTTTGTTAACCTATCCACAATAACCCATATTACATCTTTCTTTTTCAGGGTTATTGGAAAACCCGTCAGAAATTCCATAGTGATCTGATCCCACTTCCACTCTGGGACCATGATAGGCTGAAGTAGACCCGAAGGTACTTGATGTTCAGCCTTTACTTGTTGACATACTTGGCACTTGGAGACGAACTCAGAAATGTCTCTTTTCATACTCGACCACCAATATATTTTCTTTAGGTCGTTGTACATTTTCACACTACCTGGGTGGATGGACAAACAACCACTATCTACCTCTCTCAAAATATTTTGAACAAGCTCATAGTTCTTGGGTATACAAGCTCTGTCTCTGAACATTATGCATCCATCGGTACTAATACGAAAATCTGATTCAATTCCTGACTCACACTGAATTCTCTTGGCTTGTAACTTCTCTTCACCTTTCTGAGCTTCTCGGATCTTTTGAAGAAACAACGGTCTAGCTCACAACTCTGTTAGAACCGACCCATCATCAGAAAAAGCCATATTGGCATTCATTACTCTCAGCGCGAATAATGATTTTCTACTCAATGCATCAGCGACGGCGTTTGCCTTCCCCGGATGGTAGTCGATAATCAACTCGTAATCCTTTAACAGTTCTAACCAACGGCGTTGTCGTAAATTCAACTCCTTTTGAGTCATCAAGTACTTTAAGCTCTTATGGTCGAGTGAATACCTGATATTTCTCTCCATACAAATGGTGTCTCCAAATCTTCAACGCAAACACTACAACCGCTAGTTCCAAGTCATGGGTCAGGAATTTCTCTCGTGTAGCTTTAGTTGTCTCGAGGCATAGGCTATAACCTCACCTTCTTGCATGAGTAAACACCCCAAACCATTCAAGGAGGCATCATTATATATCACAAATTCCTTGCTTGACTCCGGTTGCACTAACACCGGTGCTTCGTTCAATAAAGCCTTCAGTTTCTCAAAAATTTGTTGGCACTTTTCTGTCCATTTGAACTTGACGTCTTTTTGCAGCAGTCTTATCATCGGTGTAGCTATCATAGAGAATCTGTTTACAAACCGCCTATAGTACCTGGCCAAGCCCAAAAAGCTTTGAACTTCTATTATATTCTTCAGCGGTTTCCACTCTACAATAGCGGAGATCTTGTTTGGGTCAACTCTGATCCCATCACCAAACACAATGTGCCTTAGAAATCCGACCTCTTTAAGTGAAAATTCACTCTTACTGAACTTGGCGTATAACTGCTGGTCTCTCAAGGTTTGTAACACAACTCTCAGATGTTTTGCGTGCTTGCTCTCATCACGCGAATAAATCAATTGTCATCAATAAAGATGACGAAATACTTATCCAAATATGGCCTGAAAATGCGATTCATCAAGTCTATTAACACCGCCAGGGCATTATTCAAACCAAAGGGCATGACGGGAAACTCATAATGTCCGTATCTTGTCTGAAACGCAATCTTCGGTACATCTTGCTCTTTCACTCTTAACTGGTAGCAAGACCTCAGATCAATCTTAGAAAATATAGTGGCCCCCTTTAACTGATCAAATAGGTCATTGATCCTTGGCAATGGATATTTGTTCTTCACTGTTACCTTGTTAAGCTACCTATAGTCGATGCATAATCTCATCGATCCATCTTTCTCTTTCACAAAGAGTACTGGAGCACCCCACGGTGAAAAACTCGGTCTCGCAAAGCCTTTATCCGTTAGCTCTTGCAATTGTGCTTTCAGCTCTTTTAACTCGGTTGGAGCCATCCTATACGGAGCAATCAAGATGGGCATCGTACCGGGAACCAACTCAATTCCAAACTCGATTTCCTTAGCTAGAGGTAATCCGGGCAATTTTTCCTGGAACACATCTGTAAACTCACAGACCACTGGTACCAATTCAATCTTCAACTCAGACACTTGAGTATTCAACATAAAAGCTAGATAGGCCTCATATCCTTTCCTCAAATATTTCTCAGCAGCTAAAGACAATATTACTATAGGAAGATTATCTGATCCATCTGGTCCAACTCGAAGAACATTCTCGTCTTCACATTTCAACTCGATTATCTTTTTCCCATAGTCCACTAGAACACTATGAGCAGTCAACCAATCCATCACAAGGATTACATCAAACTCATTAAACGGCAATAGCAACAAGTTAGCCGAAAAACAATGACCTCTAATTCTCAAAGGGAAATTTCTACATACTTGATCCACTAATACATGCCTGCCTAAAGGATTGGACACTTTTATTACAAACTCAGTGGACTTTACTAACATACTCGTACGAGGTATCAATTCCATACAAATATAAGAGTGGGTAGATCTCGGGACAATTAAAGCAATAACAGATATATCATAGATAGAAAAGGTACTCGTGATCACATCGGGAGACTCTGCCTCTTCTAGGGCTTGTATAGCATAAGTCCTTGCAGGTGCTCTGCCCTCAGAACTCACTGCAGTATCTCTTGCCGCACACCTACTGCTAACCCTACTCTCGGGGTTCTTTTGTGGTCTACCCCTCAATGGTGCACTACTTACCTTCTTCTCTTGCTTCCTTTCTCTCTCTTTCATCTCAGGACAATCACGGATAAAGTGGTCTAGTGATCCACACTTGAAGCAGCCCCTTTCATTTCCTCAGCACTCGCCGAGGTGACGTCTTTCACATTGCGAACACTTCAGTCTATTTGGTCGAGCACTACCAACACTCGCGGTCGAAGTGGTCTGGGCTCTAGATGTCGTGTTCTGCTGATTCTTGTTTCTATTCGAATATCCAGTCAAAGCATTCGATTGGGTGGTAAATTCACTTAATCTTTTGGATGAGGACTGATGTGATTTCCCCATCTATCTCTTCTTTGAATCCCGCAACTCAAAAGCTGCTTACCTCATTTCTTTAATTAGTTCTTTGGCCTTACAGACTCTTTCAACAAGTGCTACAAATTCTCGCAGCTCTAAAATGCCAACAAACACTCGGATGTCTTCATTAAGGCCACCCTCTAACCTCTTACACAGGATGGCTTCTATAGATACGCACTCCTGCGCATACTTGCTGAGCCTTACAAATTCCCGCTCATATTCCATCACTGACATACGACCTTGCTTTAACTCTAGAAACTCCTTTCTTTTTTGATCTATGAATCTTTGACTAATATACTTTTTCCGAAACTCTTCTCGAAAAAATTCCCATGTGATCCTCTCTCTCGGTACAACGGACACGAGAGTGTTCCACCATTGATAAGCTGAGTCTCGTAGAAGTGACAAGGCACACTTTACGCACTCTTCAGGTGTACATGACAATTCATCGAATACTCTTATAGTATTTTCTAGCCAAAACTCTGCCCTTTCTAGGTCGTCATCTATACTAGCCTGAAATTCGTCGGCCCCTTGTTTTTGGATCTTGTCTACCGGAGGCTTCTCTGTAACACCCCTCGCCCGTATCCCTCACCGAGATAGGGTTCGAGGTGTTACTCAACTTAAACTCAGTCAATCACACAAAAACCGTGCCAAAAAAAAATTCAATCAATTTAAAAATTTTCTTTTCACATGCAATCTGTCCCATATATAGGCTTACGAGGCCCAAAACATCACTAGCCAACACCTTTGGCTAAATTATAATATCACATACTCAACATTAAAACCCTATACATGCCATAAACTCGAAATACTAGGATTTACTTACACCAATAGCGTGAGCTCGACAGTGTGATAATATCTCTGGCGAACTCCAACCTGAGCAGGTAACTGAAGTCAACAATCTATAAAACAGAGGAATGTGACAACGGAGTAAGCTTTCATAAGCTTTCATATGTTACGTGAATTCAGTGTTCCTTGTAAGATAAGGGTTTAGCCGAATGTTAAAGATGAAATGATGGTGTATTGTATCATGCTTATATGGCCTAATGACAAGTATAACATATTGGTAAATATGCAATGTGCTTTTATAATCGAACGATAAGTTTGAAATGAATGTGAGTGAAATGTTATGCATAAGCTATCAAATGCTAAGTGTGAAAATGAGATGAAAGAAAAGTGTTTGAGATGTATAATTACATACGTTCGAATGATGTTAGTACTTAATTGATATGAATATGTTATATGGAACTTGTTGATTTGATTATTCGAGCCTTTGAGCTTAGCAGACTATAATGCCAGTGAGATACTATTCGGGCTTTCGAGCCTAGCAGACTATAATACCGGTGAAATGATATCGGGCCTCGAGCCTAGCAGGCGAAATGCCGGTGATTTGAAAAACGCCTATGACTAAGGTACCTCGTGTTAGATTGTCAAATGAATACATTTAATACATTAAGTGGGCCAGATACACAGTAGGTACTCATATGTGAGTTTGATTTGAAGTGAATCATAAGTGAGTAATATGATACGTACGTGAATAAATGTTAAAACTATACCTATGATCATGATACACCTGGTCAGGGTGTGAAAGTATGTGAAAGTATTTGATTTAATTATGTTATATGAATTCAGATTAAGTGTGATAAGAATGCTGAACGTGCATTATGTGCTTGTGTATATTCGGCCAGATGGCAATATCCCTAGAATTTGGCCCCTTAAGAAATTGAAAAATCGAAGTATAATTGCGTTTATTTTTTTGCATTGCTTAAGACTTACCAAGCTTATGAAAGCTTACTCGTTGTTACATTCCTCTGCTTTTATAGATTGTTGACTTGATTACACTTTCGGGTTGGAGTTCACCGGAGATATTATCACAATTGTCGAGCTCACGCTATTGGTGTAAGTAAATCCTAGTATTTCGAGTTTATGGTATGTATAGGGTTTTAATGTTGAGTATGTGATATTATAATTTAGCCAAATGTGTTGGCTAGTGATGTTTTGGGCCTCGTAAACCCATATATGGGACAGATTGCATGTGAAAAGAAAAGTTTTAAATTGATTGAAATTTTTTTGGCACAGTTTTTGTGTGATTGATTGAGTTTAAGTCGAGTAACACCTCGAACCCTATTCCGGTAGGGATACGAGCAAGGGGTGTTACATTCTCTCTTCTAAACATGTCCACACCTTGTGGAGCTACCGGGGCATACTGAGGAATAAAAGAAGGTCGGGGAGCTGGAGTGTTCGGTTTCACACGAACGAACTCCATGTACCAAGCATCCATCATCCGGAGGTAGGCTTCTCTAGCCCCTTCGCCTTGGCCCATAGTCACGTGTTAACTCTCAACCGGCGCGGTCCCTTTGGTGGGAGCCAGCACATTACTTTCCATGTCATCCGTCGTGGCTCTATCAGGATCCATTTATTATATAAAAACATAATTTATAATTGTCACAGATCATCACACTATCAGTATACAATTATGGCATGTATAGCTAGACTCGTACTCTGGCTAGGCTAGTCTTAGAACTGACTAAACCATAGCTATGATACCACTAAATGTAACACCCTATACCTATAATCCACACTGGGGTGGGGTACAAGGCATTACCTAACTTGATCTCATGCATTGGAATAGCCCCAAGTCACCGAGACTCGGTCCAAGTTAAAACTTTTTCAATTTCTACTTTAAACTTCTTATTATGGGCCTACAAGCCCAAAATTGACCGTTGAAGACTACTCAAAACCATTCTGGGTCCTTAAACCCACCTTAAGAAATTTGCCTTTAAAACAGGGCACATGCCCATGTGGAAGGGTAACACGCCCGTGTCCCACACCCGTGTGGAATTAAATTCTAATTCTCACCAATAGGGGTTTTTACATGGGTAGACATACACCCGTGTTGACGGCTCGTGTCCCTCACATGGCCTCGACACGCCCGTGTTTTAGCCCATGGGCAAAAACCTGAGTATTCTATTTCTGATGTCATCATCCCCAGAATGTCACACGGCCATGGCACACACTTGTGTACTAGGCTCTATCCTCCACATGGCTGAGACACACGACCGTGTCCTCCACAAGGTTGAGACACACAGCGTGTTTCTACACATGTGTTAAATACCATACATACTGACTTGAAATTTTACATGCAGGGGACACACAGCCAGACCACACGCCCATGGGGCTTACCTATGTCACACATGGCCTAGACACATGCCCATGTGTCTACCCATGTGGAAAATATAAGGATATTTACCAAGCCTCATTGCCACCCATGCACACCTGTTTTCATGCAAATGCCAACCAATACCAAATCAAGCATGATTTCCACAATCAAATCAACCACAATAGATATTTATTTGACCATAAAGATGCATCTTTTATAAACTCAAAATAAATATTAGCCATCCTTCATGGCTCAATACTAAGTTTGGGATCTATCCCAAGCCAACACATTTGGCCAATTCTCAAAGACACAAAATAATAAGTTCTAACCCTATACATGCCATATTAAAAAATATAAATCCAACTATACCGAATGTTTCGGCTGATAGTGTGATCGATATCTCTGACTTTTAGTGATCCTTGAGCTAGTTAAGTAGCACTGAAAGAAAAGGGAAAGGAAAGGAAGTAAGCATAAAGCTTAGTAAGTCGCATATAAACAAGCATACTACAACATTTATTCATAATCAACATGCTCATAACACCAAAGTAGGCATAGGTGTAACTTACTCATTACCATCCATACAAGTTACATTTATATATATATATTGAGCTCATATCTCATACATACCAAATAGGTACCTGTACCATTCACAACACAGTTATACTTTCCTCATTAGTTCAAAGACATAACATTCACCGTTGAACCATTCGGAATATCACCGGGTATCCATTAAGCCTCAGACATGGGTAAGGTGCCGATGCCATGTCCTAGACATGGTCTTACACTGGCTCATATCTCAAGTTGATGCCATGTCCTAGACATGGTCTTACACTGACTATCATGCAGTAGCCGTTGCATGTCCCAGACATGTCTTACACTGACTTACGTCTCAAGGCCGATGCATGACCCTACCATGTCTTAAACTAGCCCTCATCTCAATACCGATGCCATGTCCCAGACATGGTCTTACACTGGCTCTCATAATGTGGCTGATGCATGTTCCAGACATGTCTTACACTAACTCACACAAATGACCCAAATGTCCCGGTATGAATATCCACTTTATTTCCTATGGTTCCACGGGATTTCCACAATCACAATTATTATTTATGCATTCTCAAGTCACAATCAACTAGTTCACAATATATCAATTAAATGAAAATTCAAACACATAATAGCAATGTAGTTGTACTATTTATATACAACTTACCTTGGATTTCAAAATGTAGCGACTATACGGTTTAGTCGATTTACTTGGCTTTCTCCCGATCTTGGTTCAGATTTGACAATTCTTGATCTATATTAGCAAAATACACTCGTTTAGTCACTGATTACAATTAGGCAATTGAAAATTCACATGTTCGGTAAAATGACTATTTGTCCCTAAACTTTGGCAAAATGACCATTTTACCCCTATGCCTGAAAATTAATTTTTATCGAAATTCTTCACTTTTTAAGCTTACCTGAACTCTTTTTACTCTTGTAGCAACTCCAAAATCTCTCTATTTCACACACTTATCACTTATTTTGCAACTTTTGCAAAATAGTCCCCTTAAGGTGTTTTCAAGCTAACACCTCTCACAAAAGTTGTTTATAACACAACTAGCACTCATTTTCTTCCATAAAAACTCAGCAAACACTACAAATCCATTCATGGTAAAACCCTAAAATCTTAATCATTTTGCAAAATAGACCCCTCATTTGAAAGCTCATGCTTCTAGGGTCTCAAAAATACAAAAATCATCAACAAGGAACATGGAAATCACTGACTTGTGAGTCAATTAAGTGGCTGAAAATTTTGAGCTTTCTAACCCCCTTCAATAGGCGATTTTCGGTGGTGTATAGCAGAAGAAAAGAAAAGATGTCAACTTTTCTTTATTTTATTCAATTTGCTCTCATCAAAACCTAACACTTTGACTAATTGATTTTCCTTGTCTCATGGCCGGCTATGCTCTTCTAATAGGATCTAATTGCCTTTTAACATCCCCCAATTCTGATTCTCTAACAAAATAACACCTTTAGCTATCAATTTGGGACTTTTACACTTTTTTGTGATTTAGTCATTTTTCACAATTGGGCTCATAATCGTCAAAATTAACGTACCAAATTTTTCATGCACTAATATAGACATGCTATGACTCTAAAATAATAATAAAATAATTTCTCCAACTTTGAATTTGTGGTCTCGAGACCACTATTCTGACTAGGCCTTAAATCGGGCTATTACATATTTAACTCAACTAAGCCTAAATTTTGTATTCCGAAAATATTCATACAATAATTTCCTAACGTATAACCAATTAGCATCTTTTATAAACATTCAAATAGTTTGTAAATCAAAACATGAAACATATAGAAACCATAAAAAAGTTTAATTCTATCAAAAAAATATCCCACGTTGCCTTTATTCCTAGAATTGAAAACCTCGAAACATACTTAACCATAATGCCTTGCGCGAAAAACTTTCTTACCACTTCACACTCCCCAGATGTACTATTTATCTGCAGAATTTCAATAAAGAGTTGAGTTCAAACAATCTTAGTGAATGCTCAAAATTATTACTAAGCATACACAACAACATAGGTTAAACAAAAGCATACTAAGACACATTTGCATCATATTTCTTGTGAAGTCAAAAAAATGTTTTCGTGCTTCATTATCTCATGAGTTTTTCATATTCAATCACATATGTTTACATGCAATACAACATATACATATCTATATTACCAATATGATAATTTGACAACTTGAGAATATGCACCATATAGGTAGATTCAATAACCATACATTGGACAAAACGAATCTCCATCACACCAATAACTCACAGAGTCTAACATGTCCCATAAGTGTAGCCTTAAGCTAAGCATTCTCTAACACACCAACACGTCCTGATAAATGGAGCTTAGCTTGATATTCCCTTATCTCTCCAATCTGTCCTAAGGCCTCAACACCCAAATTAGAAGACACTAGGTTAAGTTCTTATAATCCTATGGCATGCCAACTATATCCAATGGTTTTAAGAGTTCACAAGACCAAAATATCTACAATTACACATATTTATTTATTCTTTTAATCAAAATAATATCTATTTATGTTTATTAGTTTCACATCACAATCTCATACTTTACATGCTCTTTGGTCTCACATTTAATTGCAATAGAAGTGCCATAGTTGTGTTCATTGCACTATCATATATCAAACTACTTAAGCGTGTGTTAAAAATCAAGAAATCACATACGACATTCATGTATTATCACACTTTATGTCCTACTGTAACATCCCGAACCCGAGACCATCGCCGGTGTCGGACACGAGGGGTTAACAAGCCAAATCCACATGTTTCGCCCATCAATTTGACTTTTCCAGTCAGGCTGGAAAACTGCGTCACTGTCGCCTTAAAAATCATATCTCGAGTTTCAAAACTCAGAAACTGTTTTTGTAAATTTTCCCTGAATTTAGACTCATATATCCATCCATGGATTTAATTCTAGAATTTTTTGTCGGGCCAATTGGTACAGTTTATTAGTTAAAGTCACCCATGTTACAGAGATCGACTGCTCTGACCTTTGCGCGTTACAACTTGAATATCTCTCTGTACAGGGCTTTAATACTGGTGCCCTTTGTTTCTAATGAAACTAGACTCAAAATGGAATCTGTTCATATAAGGAATGACTCCTGATTCTTTCTGGATAATTTATAGTAAATTTTTAAAGTTGCGACAGGGGACCTAGAAACCGTTCTGGCCCTGTCTCACAATAGCATTAATATCTCTTAACATGTAACTCCTATGACCGTTTCGTTTCTTCCATATGAAAGTAGACTCATCAAGGTTCATTTACATAACTTATTCACTATTTAATACCATTCCTACAAATTTTGGTGATTTTTCAAAACCACTCCACTGCTGCTGCCAGCATCTGTTTTCAAGGTAGGTCTTATCTATTTGTAGTCTCCATGATCCAACTAGTCTTGCCATACATAGGTTCACCTATGACCATTTTAGCCATTCCAATGGCTGATCATGTGACCAACACTCCCATTTCCAATCCATAATTACATCATGAAACCATATATATATATATACAAATCACAAATGGTCTAAGTTCGTACTTGACTTCTACGAGCCATTTTCGCATGGCCGTACACATATACATCACAACACAATTGAACCGACAAGGGGTAGTCCTATACATGCCATTTCAAAGTTCAACCAAAAATTATACCAAAATGGAGGCTTTGATAGTGTAGATGACTTCGACTTTAATGATCCCGAATCCGATTGCTATCGAGCAAAATCTATAAAACAGAGAGCCAAAGCAACGGGGTAAGCATTTTTATGCTTAGTAAGTCTCAAGGAATAAAATCAGCTTTAATTAAAGCAATACAGTCACATAGCCAAATGCATCATTTCATTAATACACATTCACATAATCATTCTTACTTCACACTTCATCATTATATACTTTCACAAGGTATCAACCACTTCAATAGTTGATATTCGTTAGTCGATTGAGCGAATGTTGCTCAAACATGTCGACTTTTCCAATGCATATATAAACATACCTTATTCTTTGGGCTTTTCGAGCGTACTAATTGAATTTATTACAGCAACCAACACTCACCTCCAGCCCAAGCTTCTTCGGAATACAACCGGATATAACCACGTGCACGAATGCCTTCGGGTCTTAGCCCGGATAGAACGGCTTGCACGAATGCCTTGGTCTTCGCCGGATGTAGCCGCTAGCACAATTGCCTTGGTCTTAACCGGATATAATTTCCAGCATAAATGTCTTCGGACTTAGCCGGATATCATTCAATTGCTCATGCACACATACATCAATAATCATTAGACATTCATGTTTCATTTTCGTTACTAAGGCTCAAACACAAAGGTAATCATTAGCATAATCGCCTTCGGGACTTAGCCCGGGTATCATTCAAATACTCATACACACATAAATCGATAATCATTACACATCCATATTTCATTTCACATAATTCAAGTAGGGTCACTTCTTGAGGACTTACCTCGGATGTTGTCGAGTGGCTTTTACGGCTATTCGATCACTTTTTCCTTCCCCTTGTCCAATTGTGGCCCTCTAAGCTCTTGAGCTAATTCAAACAAATTTAATTTATTAAAACCTCATTATGCTAGCTTATGGCCGAATATGACAAGGAGTTTAAAGGGTCATATGGCCACCCTTTAGCTTGAATACACAATGGTCATGCACATTTTATACTACATCAAGCAATTCAATACAATTCATTCAAGCATCAAGGAAAAGCTAAGGCCATCAATAGGCTACCTAAGGCGAATATACATGTCCAATTTGAGGCCAATTATCCACTTAATACCACAAAAAAAACAGCATGCATTTTACTAGTTAATGTTTTACATATTGTGGCTCAATACTTATAATATAGCATCAAGCACTCATATGGCCGATTATACTTGCAATTTCACAAACATCCTTCAACATTTTCTTCTTTAAACAAACATATTCATCACTTACTTCATAACCAAAACATCATGTGCAAACATATATATACATATATGTGCATGGTCAATTTCAAGGTGTCCATAGCCATCCAAAACACAAATTTTAACTATCATGCAAGAAGCATGAACCATGCTCATGAATGCATCATGGCGAATACATCACAATCATGCCCTTTCAACTTCAATCATGGTTAAACAAAAAGAAAACTCAAAGTCTTACTCAAGATGGCTACAAAGAAATTTCAAGAGTAGACAATCCATCTTTGCATGCATCATCATCAAGCTTCACACTTAGCATGCAATGGCTTTATCACCATATTCACTTGGGCGAATTTCATTCCCATGACATAACAA